>NC_072894.1:68013600-69263600 GCF_027943255.1 Anastrepha obliqua
ATTGGCGCGGGTCGATTTTGGCGCCCTGTGGCATCCATTTTGTAACGTTGCACGCATTGCGCCCATTTTTCGGTAGACGTGGTGGCCCTTCCAATTTCTTATGGCCCATATTGAACCATATGGACCTAGACGACATGTGGTTCCATCAGGACGGCGCTACGTGCCACACAGCAAACGCCATTTTATTCCATTTCAACATCTACCCGCTCTTATTGAAAAACCCTATACAATAACTAAATTGAATGTAAAACAATTGAATATACCTACAGTGTGTCTAATAGAAGCGTGACCGGCGAAATTCAAACTTCAGATATAAAAAAATTGAAATGCCGCTTTTGTGAGAAATTTAGAAAGTGTACGTTGCTTTTACAAAATGAGCGTCACGTATGAAAATTGAATTGAAGCAGTGTTCCTGTGTACAACCCCCTCAATGCCCAAAAATGCCGCGTGCGTCTGCAGCAAAATATTTGAAGAAGTCGGAGATAAGTCGCAGGTCGTATAAGTCGTAAATAAATGGGTGACACCGCATTTAAAAACCTTACCAATTTCTCTGAACAAGGCCTGAACAAAGATTTCTACAAAGCAAGATTTATTTGTGACAAACCCGAATTTTTCGTCGCTTGAAGCTGAAGCGGTTTTAAAGTAAAGTAGTGTTAATGTATCCAAAGACAGGATTCGAGGACGTTTACGTTCGGAAGACCTCAAATTTCGGACCACCTTGAAAAACCGCTGCTCTCATTATCACTCATTGATTTGGATTTGGCCGTTTATTTGTGTTAATGCCACTTTGAATGCAATTTTGAAGAATAAAATTTACCAAAAAGCATTATTACTATCAGCTATGAAGATGTTTGGAAGAACTAGTCAACCTTAGATTTAACAAAAAGACAGCGAACCCAAGCAAGCAAGACAACGAGGCCGAAGGTGTGTGGCGTGGAAACAGCAAAATGGGATTGAAATGTTGAATTGACTTTCACAGTCATTTGGTGCCAGCCATTTTTAAAATGTTTGGGAAATAGTTTATATATAATATATATATAATTGGCGTGTACACCTTTTTTGGGTGTTTGGCCGAGCTCCGCCTCCTATTTGGGGCGTGCGTCTGGATGTTGTTCCACAAATGGAGCGTCCTACAGTTTCAAGCCGACTGCGAACGGCAGATATTTTTATGAGGAGCTTTTTTCATGGCAGAAATACACTCGGAGGTTTGTCATTCCCTGCTGAGGGGCGACCACTATTAGAAAAAACATTTTTCTTAATTTTGGCGTTTCACCGAGATTCGAACCTGCGTTCTCTCTGTGAACTCCGAATGGTAGTCACGCACCCACCCATTCGGCTACGGTGGCCGTTAAGCAAAGACTCAAAATAAAACAAATATGGACGGTTCAAGAGTTATCAAGGAAAAGTCGGCTGATTTGGAGCCGATTACCTCCACAACTTGCCCACAAATTAACTCGAAAAGAAATTAATTAATGACTCGGAGATATGAAGCCATTATAGCTAATGATGCTGACTATATATTTTTTGGAATACCTACATATATGGCATATAATACATATTATAAGCCCATACAAGGGGGTTTGTCAGAATCGAATTGGTCAAATAGTTTCTAAGTTGTGGCATTCATGTTTCTATTTACTAAACTACATTTCTACTAAACTTTAATTTCGTGAAAGAGCAACAGGGAATAACATAAATACCTTGATGGAAAATAACAACATGTCCCGTGCGACAGTGATTAAAATTAAATTTAATATAAGTCTAAATAATTTTTGGGGTAAAATTAGAACAATTTTTAAGAGGCATAAGTTTCTAAAGTTAGTCATATTACAATATTGCCTCAGGTACTCTAATATCGGCGTTTGAATTATTGACCCGTACGAATACCTAGAAAACGAAAAATTTCACAAAATCAGCTTAAGCGCAAATTATAGGACGAATTAAAAGGACGATCAATTAATTCAGCCTTTTGGTAAATAAAAAACGTTTTAGATGACGGTTTTGTGTTCAGTTCGAAAGTGTACAATGGTCAAGTTCGACATTTTGGATATGCGAAGTGGGCGCGGTGTAATAGGTGTGGTGTAATACGTAAAGCTTGGGTAAGTTTTATCAAGTTGTTTTTGAGATACATGCATTTACCAAAAGTGGGCGAGGCACCGTGCCGTGTGCGTCCCTACTGAGAGACAGACGGACAGTCAAGGCTAAATCGATTTCTCTCGTCATTTTCAGACTTTTGATGTATAGTTTTATATTTATAAATATTTATCTCGATTCCCTTATACTGATACATACAACCGTTATGTGCTCAGGGGTATAACAAGATAGTGTCCGTAATATAGAACATTTACTGGGATGGCACATTGTGAAGGCATGTGGCAACAAGTTTTTGCGGTTTGTTTGTTTTATTTTGGCTCGGCACTGATGAGCTGTTGGTGTTAGAACCAAAATAATAGCAGCAATGTGTGGAGGAGTGTACCTCACATTTGTTTTTAGTTGCCACAACAAGCCCACACTCACACGCACAATCACTCATGTCCGCGTGCAATAGAATAATAGAGACACCAAAAAAACTCACAGCGACAGAAAAATTAATAAAATTTCTTTGGTCTAACTATGTGTATGAGTTCATTGTTGTAGTTGGAGTCAACATGGGTGGTCTAAATGGATGCATGTATGTGTGCAGGCATGTAACAGCCGCAGTGAAGCGTGCGCATGCAGTGCACGCGTGTGCCATATGGAAGGAAGCGAGTCTCTGCTACACGCTATTGTTTGTAGATAACTTTAGTTGACGCTTGCCAGGCCAACAAATTGTGGCATGTACATAGATATTTAATTAGCAGCGTTGCATTTTTCAATTGTAATTAACTTCGCTTTTCATTCAATTTTATCGCTTCCATTGGAGCACACAGTTACCCAAACAATGCAAGGCGCATAGGGGTAGAAGTTGGCTACTGGGTGTTCACTTAATGCAAGCAACAGCTGCTTATTGCTTATTGCTTATTACAGTTGGGTAATTCCATTTTTGTTGTTTGTTGCTGTCACTGCGGTAATTAACCAGATTAAAGCGAGCGAAGACAGCTAGACTGTGGAAGTACATGGATGTATATACCTTTGTAAGCGCATGCGTGTGCTTATGTAAGTTGACTGACTATACTTGCTTGCCACATTCACCTTTGCGCAGATTGTGGCATGCGACATCGACTTGATTTTAACCTTTCACACTCGCCATCATCATCATTTGAGACCAGCCTTCGTTGCTATTGTTGCGATTGGTGCTCTTGTTGTTATTGCACAGTTCATAGCAACTTTGTATGATTACAGTCATTATTGTTGTTGTTGTGACTTGGTGTTCGCGCTTTTGTCGCAAGTTTTGCGTTTTTGGCACGTTTTCATTCTTGTCTTAATTAATTACTTGCCAAAGTGCATTACGTGCAGTTGTTGTTGCTGCAGTTTTCCGCATGACATTGTTCATGCTTTTGTGCTAGTATCTACTGTTGTTGTTTTCGTAAGCGCTTTAACCCACATTTCACGCCATCTAATTAGTAAAGTACATCGCTAGCTCGTTCACCGCTTTTTGCCGTTATAGTGTACCTCTTTTTAGCCTTTATTTGCCTCCAACTGAAGTTGCTACCAGTATTACTCCTGCAGTAGTCGTCGGTTTGGTTGATGCAAATTGCAAAATTTGCTCTGCACTTCCAGCGCACAAGAGGCCTGCAGAAGTACTGGCAGACGGATGGAAGTAAGCAGGGACGCAGGGTCTGACGTAAAGCAGCTTAAAATCTCGCTATGTACATGCGAAACTGCACTAGGAATCTCATTTGCTTAGGCTTTAGTGGGGTCACTCGTTTCCCCGTATTTGAAACTATTAGCTCCATATAGTTTTGGTGGATGGATTTCGTAGGAAAATTAAAGAGCGAATTGGATTTGTTTGGCTTCGTTTTGACAATTGTGCAGTAAAGTTAAACTAGTTGAAAGCTTTACAATCTTATTAGCTGTGCACATGCATATGGAAATATATGCATTCAAATCATGAATATACCTATACACATACATTAAATACCTTTATAATAATCTTCGAGAAACTTTTCCCCCAATTCCACAAAATCGTACATAAATTTCTTGAAATTCACGCGTTAACATATCAGCACACCAAAAATGGCGATGACACTTGACCAAAATGTCAGCTGTCCACGCTTGACAGCTTGACACTGCCCCCGACAAGCAGTAACATTTCCGGTAGTTGGTGAATGAAATACGATAATTATTAAAAAACAATGCGAAATAAATATCGGCGAGAGCCACACAGGCTGCTACGGTAAATTGGTCAACAATTCATGAATATTAACTAAATACAGCACAATGGGTAAATTATCAGCAGTTGATGTGACAATGAACGGAATGTGAGAATAAAAAGCACCAGCATTAAATTTAATTATACATATTTTCCATTATAAAATAACAAAAATAAAATAAACTTATGGATATAAAAAATGACTGAAGTAAATAATCAAAAAAAATGCATCTCTTTGAATATCAATATTTTTGCGCAAGACCATTAACGTCGAAAAAACGGGAGAAAGCAGAATCATTGCGACAAGCGAAATATATACAGGGTGTTTGTCGTAATAACTTTCGGACTTCTATCAATGTTAAGGATCCCACTCTTGAACTGCATCTGGATGGTTAGTGAACAATTTATACTTAACAGCGCTGTGCAAAAATGTGTCTAATTGTCTAATTTGTCTAATAATAATATTTTCTTTAATCCAAAAAAGTGTTGCCTCTCCACGGTGTACAAATGATTCTATGTTGCGCTCAACCCAGTAAAAATACATATTTTTCCTTTTTCAGAAAAACTTGAGACGCACTCAACACACTTCGATTATGTAGCTGGTTTTGTCTGGCACACGCATTTCTTAATATTAGCTTTTTAAGTAGTCAGCTGATTTTCCGAGCAACCAACTTCCCACACAAAGCTTCTCAAGAAAGAAAATGCGGCAATTTTAGAGTCGAACACAGAATTTTCTCGCCGGATTGCACTTATTTTAGAAACGAACACGGAAAAAATAGAAAGTTATGAATAGACAACATTTTTTGGGAGTCAAACTAGTGTTTCGAGGCGGCCAATTCACAGCACCACATCGGTTGATTGTCTCATTTTCGAAACTCAATTAAGTAGCTCAAAAGAAAAAAATTGATGGTTGGAACTCCAAACTATAAATGGATCAACCAGCTTTAGTTGAAATGTTATGGGGCTAAAAACAGTTTGGTAATGAATTTATATACTGCAAGTTAACCGATAATGCACAACGTAGGGGACGTCCAAATGAGATGGTAACTCAAGAAAACATCAAAAAATCCACAAGATCGTGTTGTATGATCGAAAAATGTAGTTGTGTAAGCTGACATCGTAAAGATGTCCAAGCAATGTGTTGGCTTTATATTGCATGAGCATTGACTATAAGAAAGCTTTGTTCAAAGTGGGTGCCACGTTTGCGCACTGTTTTGATTCACCATCAAAACAAAGCATCACAATAATTTGAGGCAAAAGATAAATCGTTTCACAAAAGTGGTATTATCTTCATGGAAATTACGTTGATGAAAAAAGTTAATTTTGAACAAAACAAAAGCGTGTTTTCTTTGTTAGGTCCAGTGCTTTTCAGTCCATGGTTATTTATAAAAATTATTGAAATTGTGCAAAGAGATATCATGAAGTTTATGGTTCCATTGTGTGAAAGTACCTTATTTTCTGGTCGTTATTAATACAATTTGTAAGTTGAGGACTTATGAAGGTACTCAGAGCTTACAGATATCATTTGTAGACATTGGGCGAACTCAGTCACACAATATTCTGAGTAAAGCCAGCAGGTCGTGGATAACAGTTTGTTGCGTTGAAATTTCGCAAACAGCACTCAAACTGATTGTAGTGTTTTCGTGCTGCTTTAGCTGTACCTGGTTCCAAACGAATCGGAGTAGATTGATAGGGGTTTCCAACACACCTTTTTAAAGCAAAAATATTGCTAGTTCTCAAAATCAAAAGTATCTATTCAATGAAGGCATATACACATCTAGACAGGCATGCAGAGATGGCGGGCACCATTAGCTTAAAGCAGAAATATTTACCCTTTCTCTGCCAATGATTTCGATAGGCGAACAACATCCCGATATGCTTACCAACGCATAAATAGTTCAACACTAAGTCACTAATAAGCTTTGCCTCATGCATTCCAACTCATATCAATAACAATAACAATAGCACAGAAAACAAACTATGTGGCATATCACGCTGAAACTTGCCATGTAAGCTTATAACAGTCCTACCAAAAAACAAAAAAATTATTTTTGCCATATGTCATCCGCGGACCGTTTTATACATAACGTCTCGTTCATATTTAAGCAGAAGCTATTGTATATACTACTGTGAGCAAAAAGTAAGGTGAATTTATTTGTCAAACTTCGAGGGATTAAAATTTCGCTCTAGTTATTTTTTTTTTACATCTGGGCCAACTTTCATGTGAATGTCATTATCAGTAATATACAGGGTAGGCCATTTAAAGCGGGCCCATTTGTTTCTGAAAAAAAACATTGAAAAAAACATTTTTTTTTGTGTTGATATGAAAAATCATTTATTTTGATTCAAGGAGATTTGTTCCAGCTAGTTTTTGAAAATGATATTCTTCAAATGTTTGCCTCTGGCCTTGATGGCCAAATGTGTCCTTTTTTCGGCGTTTTCCATCGTTTTGGCCAATATTTCGGCCGGTATGGCGGCGATTTCGCGTCGGATATTGTTTTTAAGTTGAGTTAGAGTCCTTGGCTTGTTGATGTATACCTTGGATTTCAGATAACCCCACAAATAAAAGTCCGGTGGCGTCAAATCTGGTGATCTCGGTGGCCACGGAAAATCACCATTTTTCGAAATCAACCTTCCAGGGAACAATGGCTTCAAAAAATCGATTGTAGCGCGTGAAGTGTGGCATGTAGCCCCGTCCTGTTGGAACCAGTAGCCTTCCATGTCATTTTCTTCGATGATTGGCATAACAAAATCGCGTATCATGGCACGATAACGCTCTCCATTGATGGTGACAGAGGCTCCATTTTCATTTTCGAAAAAGAACGGTCCGATGACCATTCCCGCACAAACACCGCACCACACAGTCACTTTTTGATCGAAGAGAGGCTGTTCTTCAACTAATTGAGGATTTTCGGCAGCGTAGAAGCGACAATTTTGCTTGTATACGCCTCCATTCAACTGAAAATGAGCCTCGTCTGACATGATGATTTTTTGCCAAAAGTCGGGTTCATTTCGAACGGTTTCGACGGCCCATTTGGCATAATCAAGCCGTTTCGGGTAATCAGCCGGGTTTAATTTTTGTGCCATTTGAATTTTGTACGGAAACAATTTCAAATCGATGCGAATTATGCGCCTGAGTGTTGTCCTGGCGATGCCTAATTCCTGAGAACGACGATAACTCGATGTTCGCGGAGCCTCCTCAACACTGGCTCGTACAGCCTCGATATTTTCAGCAGAACGTCGTGTACGTTGTCTGGATGCGTGGCTGGTATTGCTGAGACTACCGTGGTTAATAAATTTTGCGTATAAACGCTGTAAAGTGCTTTTGGATGGCGCACTTTTAACTTTATTTTTTTTTTTAAACGCACGTTGAGTTTTCACAATTGAGAAGTTATTTTGGATGTAAAGCTGAATTATTTCAGCGCGTTCTTTTGGAGTGTACTGCTCCATGGTAAAAATTGTCTTGGACTGACGCTTCCAACGCGCTATGTCATTAGTCGATCTGACGTTCCTGTCAAAAGTTATAGGGTTGCCAGATGGGCCCGCTTTAAATGGCCTACCCTGTATTTACGCTTGTGTTTACCAAACGACCAAGAGTGCATTTTTCGATTTCTACAATGTCTGATTTGATTGAGCAGAGAAGTGCCATCAAATTTTGTTTGCGGAATGAAATATCGGTTGCGGAAACGTTTAGCATGTTGCAGAAGGCATTTGGTGATTCGACCATGTCGCAGAAAAATGTTCATAAGTGGTACAAAGACTTCAAAGAGGGTCGAGAACGTGTTGATGACTTGGAGCGCTCCGGACGACCATCGACGTCAACAGATGACCAACACGTCAATAAAGTGAAGGAGTTAGTGCTCAAAAATCGTCGGTTGACTGTTAAAGACCTTACTGATATGATCGCAATATCAGAAGGATCTGTGAAAACCATTTTGAAAGACCATTTGGGCCTACGAAAAGTCAAATCTCGTTTGGTACCGAAAACTCTCAATTTCTTGGAAAAAAGTCGTCGCGTTGATGTGTGTGAAACAATGCTTTCAGACTATCAGGACGAGCTCAAATGCATCATTACGTGAGATGAGACTTGGATTTATGCTTACCATCCTGAAACAACCGAATATCGTGCTAAAGGCGAGACCAGACCGAAAAGAGCACGTCAAAGTCGTTCGTTGAGGCCATTGCATAGGAGTTTACGGATTAAAGATTCGGTAGTCTTTTAGAGGTCGTTTTTATATTACAGGGATTCCATGTCAGACGATCCAAGAATATTTTGAACATGGTCTTAAATTTTTTGAAAATGGTTTTTTTTGTAGGCTGAATAATAAAGAGTGTATGAAAAAAAATTTGGAAAAAAATTTTATAATTCTTCAAAATTAAATATATTCACTTTTTTACATTTTTATAAATTTTCCATATTATTTTTTAGGAGTAAATATACTTCAAAAAAGATTTATATAAATTTTTTCCTTATTATTTTTTAGGGTTAAATATATTAAAAAAAAAATTTGGTGAATAAAAAGTTACTTTTTTGTTCAAAATTTTGGAGAAACATTGTTTTCAATTCATTTTTGGAAAACACGACCCCTCATATTTGTTTTTTATTTTTTATCAACTATTTGGACTATGCTCAGTAATCCCAGCAAGTTTTATAATGGGATCCCCATAGCTTTTCGAGTTATATTGAAATGCGTACAAGGCTGTTCTTGCGCAGTTTTCGTATATTACGCCCGTTTGCAAATCAATCAAAGCATCTTTTCATACGTACATATGTACATAAGTAAGCAGATGCACGGTATAATCCAGTCCAGTAAGCATTTTTGTGGAGTGTAGGGCAGGTCGCCTCCGCGTGATGCACTCTGAATAGCACCAAATGATCTGCGGCCTTAACGGCCTTTTTTGACAACCTGAACGGTGACGACCCCTGCATTCGTCGTTGGACTAATTCTACTTTTTTTTACGTTTTGGAATTTTTGTGGGTGGTGGTTGCGGCATTCTGCCAAAAATTGTATTTGTAAAAAGAAATCGGCAAAGTTATAGGCTTATAAGCACGCAGAGATGCGAAAAACCGTAAGTCAAGATTTTGAAGTGCTTGGCAAATTTTTTATTTCGATTCTTGTTTTACCCGACAAGATGTATAAGAAAAATATTTTCAGTTCCCTAGGAATTTTGAGTGCTGCCGCGCAATATTTGGTTGTACTTATATAAAAAGTTTGCTGCTCTCGAAATTTCTCGAAGTTTTGGGTTATTCCAAAAATTATGAAAACGCAATTATTAAAGTGCTCAGAAGCAATATTTGAGCTGCTTTTCGGGAAGTAGAGCGACCCTTGCATGAACACATCAAAGTCAAATTTTTAAAGGAATCAATATCTGAACAGTTTTATCTAAATTTTTATTTTGCAGTTATTAATAATAATACTCGCGGTTGGAAAAAAAGGTTGTTGCCTTCACGCGTATTAAAAAAATTAAGTTGAAGCATATTGTTGAAACACCCTGTAAGCACATACAATGTATAAAGCAGGAGCGGCAACGCAAGTCGGGTGTCATTGAGTTTCAGTTGCCAATGCGTTATTTCATTATGCGCAGTTTTTCTGTTTCCGAAAGGTTTGTTTTTCTTCTTTTGTGGTTGTTGTAACCCTTCGGCTGCTTTATGGCTTCTCGTTCTTATGACAAAATTTATTAATGCCTCGAAGACGTATTGGCGTGGGGCACTTAACGTCGCACTCATGCTGCTGCAACATGCCGAAATTTTATTTTAATTCTCGTTTGGTCTTTACAACTGCAGTGGTCAACAATTTAGCGCGAGTAATTTTGGAGCAAACAATCGACTGGTGGTACACACTAGTGCATACATGCATATGTATAGGTGCGTGTGCACAGTCGTTTGTCGTACTGTCTGTCAGTATGCCATCAATGTCCGAAAATTGTCATTGCCTAAGTTTGGTGAGAGTTAATAAATCACAGCGCCGTTGACACATGTCGTAAATTCCGAAGTGGAAAATACAGGTAAAAAGTTTAAATTTGGCAAAAAAATATAATTCAAAATACAAAAACAAAATATAGGTATAGTAAAAACAAATTGGTTAGACGTACTTACCTGCATATACAGTTGTTTGTACGAGTATGTAGTATATACGAATATATTTTGCAAAATTAGCCATGCACGCAGCATAAAACTTAAATTGCAGCAGACGCACTTGGGTATATTTTTCAAAATTCAGAAAACAGTTGAAAATCAAAAGCAATTGAGTATGAATATGTTAAAAAAATAATAATTGGTTAAAATGTCAGGAAAGGCCAAATTGTGGCATTGTAATGGAAATTTGGAATTACCATCATCAAAGCTTGTGCTTTGTTTATTTATATATTTTCGCTATGTATAAATGTTGCTGTTGTTATTGCCTTCACGCTGTTGTACTAAATCACGAAAACGCTGTTCGGCCAACACATGCAAACGCACATCATTTGGAGCCTCCTTACTTGGCCTCTTCATACTCTTCCACCCATCCATTAGCCACGGCTAGATAGGTGCTATTTGAAATCGCATTAAGTCATGCTACTCGCTGCATTCGTACTTGTATCTATGTATATTTGTATGTGGGCATATCTGTATGTATGTGTAATCGGCTCGCAGTGACATCTTAGCGTTGGCCCTAACGTCCTGTTTTCCCATTTCAGAAAACAGCTACCGTTGTTGCAATTGTTGTTTTATCCACATTTGGCTTTTTGGTGTATTGTTGCACGTTGTTGACGCTAATGGTGTTGCTCACCAAGTAAGCTGCTTGTTGTGTTTGTTGTCGGCAATACCTTCATTAGCATATTTGGAAATTTGCATTAACACCTTCTGAATTATGTAACTACGTTGAATTTCTGAATGAAATTACCCAAAAGTGTTCGAATGCGAGACGCGTCGGTTGCAGACCGGAAAACCGGCCAATTGCGAATGCCTTTCAAGTGGCAAGTGTCTTGCGTCGTGATTTCGCATTGTGGTCACAATTGGCGGTGAGTGGTAAGTGTCGCGTTATAGTAGATGTATGTACATATGTACAAGTAGATGAAATAAATTACAGAGATTTTTGTTAAAAAGGTCGTTCGAAAAAAATTACAGAGTGATGGAAAGGGTTAAAACTTGATATTAAAGCCAAGTAAAAAGGGAAAAGTAGAGTAATAAAGAGGTTTCAGAGAATAAATATTTTATAAGAAACCATTTTAGCTCGGACATCAAAGTTCAAGCTCTGCAAGATTTTAAAATTGCTAAACAACATTTGAATAGGGCTGATAACAAACTATTGTAAAAAGTTTTGGTGTTATCTCAAGAAGGGTTGGCAGTCGATGGTAGAGAGGAGAAGTGAGAAATTACTGTTAAGCTATTGGCTAGATGAAATGGACACCTGCTTTGATTGACTGTAAATGGATAATATAACCCAGACACTCAACATAAGACCTCTTCTATTCGCCTCTTCCCCGCTCGCTATTTCTATGTTCGATTAACTTAACGAAAAATTTGGACGCGAAAATAACAACAAAGTTTTCGAGCAAGATTCGTATGGCTATACCTCATTAAACTGGTATAACTCACTGTCTCACAAACATGTAATGTAAGGCAGCTCTATTCTAGCGTCGTCAGTATATGTTCATTTATACCAGTTGCTTCATTTATTTGCCACTGGCTCACGCTTGGCGAAAAGAAGAAGTCCATAGACTAATCTAGCATGAACCTTTGAACATAATGAGTACTAAATATAACTGCATATGGCGGCCGCCGTAGTTAGTGCGAGACTACCATTCGCAAATGCATAGGCTCGAACCTCGAGCACAAAACACCAATTGATAAAAAGTGTTTTCTAATGGCGGTCGCCCCTCGGTAGGTAATGGCAAGCCCCGAGTGTATTCCTGACATAAAAAGCTTCTCATAAAAAACCATCTCCCTCTTGGAAAACCTTTTTTTTTGTTTTAAAACGTCCAAAGCAGAAATTATCTGGACACATTACAACATTTTGTTAATTATAGTGATTATACTGCACGAGAAGGATCTGAAGGCTACGCTGCCATACACTCTCTCATGGCAACACTAGAAACCAGTTCTGACTTATGTAAGCTTAGTATTGATCGGCCAAACCAAATTTCTCATTTACATGACCACTTTTGGTATTTTTTGTGTGGTTATTTGCATATCAAGGCTTTTGTACGCTCAATTTTCCCCGTTTTCGCATGATAGCTCGTATATCCCAGTACCCATGCCAGTGATTTTTCAAAAAGTTCAGTTAACTAATCTGATTTAATTTATTTTTATCTAACAACTGTCTGGGTTTGAAAGAGTTCCCTTGCAAGTGTTACTGATACTAAAAATTCACATTGTAAGAAGAACCCTTAGAGTTCGCCGCTCGGAGAGTTTTGTGATTGTTGTGATTTGACATTCCAAAGAGGGAGGCTCTTGTATCAGCGCTTGTTTAAGGAGACAGATACCTGTAAAAATTCGAAAGAAAAAAAACTGTTTTTTTTTCATAAACTGTTAACATAATCCTATAAGAATATGTCAAACAAATTTTAGAACGTAAATTTAAGTATTTCTTATATTATAGATCGTCGACCGTGGCGTTCGAGCGCTGGGAGAGGTATAGTTATATATTCAAACTTTAGTCGCGTTTTTCTCAAAACTATATTTTTCGAACTGGCGTACACGATAACTCGACAAGTTATTGACCGATCTTTCTGATATTTTGCACGCATCATTTTTATGATATTACTTTCTATATGAATTTACAATTCGAAAATTTTTGGAAAAAATAATTTTTTCGAAGCAAAAATAGCAGGAAAATTCGCCCCAAAATTCATTTTTTTATGCATTTTATTCCGCGATTTTTTTCCATTTTTTTTTAATTGACATAGAAATTATGACATTAATAAATAAAAAAAAATTTGTTTTTTTGTATTCAGGTCACTGACGCCGATGCTACCATGCCCGGCGATTGAGAAGCCCCTTCCTGGAAGAAAATATATAATATAAGAAACGAATGAGTTAAGGGGTTACATGGGTTTCGTCGGCCTATTTTCAATTTTTTTCTATGTAATAACTTATTTATTTAATTCAAACTTTTTTCTGTCTTATAGATACATATTTAAAGAATAATTTCTGAAATTAAAAAAAAAACATTAAAACTCCTCCATTGTGACGTCATTTCCGGCGACCCCTCGAAAAAAGGTGCGTCCGCGTTGTCAGCATAACCCCCGATAGGCTCATCAAAAATGAAAAAACAAAAATAAGTGTAAGTAAGATCATAAACTCGTGCTTGACCGAAGGAAAGAAAAACGTAAAAATTGGAATTTATTTGGTTGGCAGGAAAGAAAGTTCGATAAGCCCTATCGTGATTTTCGGAACTTTTTGTAAAATAAGACATCCCCCGAAAATAATCCCTAGTTAAAATAATGTGACAAAAAGAATTCGTTAAAAAATTATGTTGATTTATTTAGTATTTGATTGGGTGATTTTTTAGCTATAATATTATCCTTTTAAACAGTTGGTTTAAACAGCTGACGCACGTTTCGTGCTTCGTTTCACTGTCAAACATCTTCAGTTTGGTCTATAATTTAACCATGAATCGTCTTACAAACGAACGCTTGCAAATCATTGAATTTCATTATAAAAATGGATGTTCTGTTAAGAAAGTTTATCTCGCGCTTCTTCCATTTTATTGTCAGTTTAATCGACCCACTGAAGCGGCTATTCGAGCTATTGTGACTAAATTTAGATCCAAATTTACATTATTGGACATCAAACCACCAACACGCTTACGTAGAGTGCGAACTGAAGAAAATATCGCAGCTGTATCGGCCAGTGTTAACGATGACCATCAATTATCGATTCGTCGCCGTTCGCAGCGATTGGGCCTCTGTTACTCAACAACGTGGAAAATATTGGGAAAGGATTTAAGTGTGAAGCCTTTCAAAATACAGCTGGTGCAAGAAATGAAGTCGAACGACCTACCGCAACGCAGAATTTTTGGTGAATGGGCTCTTGGAATG
This sequence comes from Anastrepha obliqua, assembly GCF_027943255.1. NCBI lineage: Eukaryota > Metazoa > Arthropoda > Insecta > Diptera > Tephritidae > Anastrepha > Anastrepha obliqua. The sequence continues at coordinate 68,027,915 of NC_072894.1, forward strand.
GTGAGCGCTACCGTGAAATGATATCCAACTTTTTTTTGCCCAAAATGCAAGAGCTTGACTTGCATGACATGTGGTTTCAGCAAGACGGTGCCATATGCCACACAGCACGTGTAACAATGGATTTGTTGAGAGGCGAGTTCGGGACCTGTCAATTGGCCACCCAGATCGTGCGATATAACGCCTTTAGATTATTTTTTGTGGGGATATGTAAAGCTCATGTCTATTCAGACAAGCCTGATTTAATTAACGCATTGGAAGACAACATTAAAGCATTTATATGTGAGATACCTGCCGAAACATTGGAAAGAGTATGCCAAAATTGGACTAAGCGGGTGGACCATTTGAAGCGAAGTAGCGGTCAAAATTTGCATGAAATAATCTTCAAACATTAAATTATATGGACTGTACTAACGATTTAAATAAAAATTACATGCATTTTTTTGAATTGTATGTGTGTTTTTTTGAAAAACTTTCCTATAGCTCTTAAAAAAAACCCCACTATTTTCCCGCAAACGACTTCATGATTTATTATTTTCCCAAGAAATATTTTTAACTTTCATTTAAAATGAACGCATGATTTGAGCGAACATTAAATTTCTTCCCTTGGCGACTTTTATCTGGAATCGAAGAGTCACTTTTGTACCATCCTATTATGTATGACATTGTAGAACAAGTTCTGTTCATTAAATTGCCCATTTTTCTAAAAGGTTCTAGCTCTTCATGCTATTTGACAATCAGCTTGCGTTCTTCTTTGGTTTCCTGATAGACCCATTGCGCAAGAATTATGTATGTTATCTAAACTAAAAACAAACAAACAATTTTTGCTTAAAAAAGTGCAACGGGATCCTGTTATAAAATTCTTGCAGTATATTGTAAATTTGTTGAATTTATAAGTAAATACTATTTTTTAAACGTGATTAAATTGAGAGTACTATAAATAAATGAAAAATATTCTTTTTCCTCATAAAATTAATATAATGTATGTATGTATGTACGATTATTCGTTTGGACATGAATTCCATGGCTTCCTTTATTTGTATTTCCCATTATAAAAATGTGGAAAATAAATAAAAGTTCCAAAAATTGTACGTACTTCTCTAGCAAAATATTTGCAGAAGTCGAAGATATTCATACATAAATGGGTGCAACGGTATACCGAAGTTAAAGAGATTGGCGACTTCGTCGGACGAGGTCCAAAAAATATGGTTTTTCAAAGCAAGATCAGAAAATAATTGATGTGTTTGTGACAAAGCCGAGCTTAGCGTTGGGTGAAGCTGAAACAGTCTTATGAAGAAGTGATGTTAAGGTATCCAACGACACGATCCGAGGAAGTTTTACTATCACACATCGAAAAAAGACTTGCATGGGCTAAGGTGGAATTGGACAATTTGGTATTATAGTTATGTTCAAATAATGGATGTATGGAACTGCATACAGGAATCGAGATAGATATGGTCATTTATACGAGTATATACACAACGCTTGGCCGTCCGTCTGCCCATGACAACTCGAACAAAAAACAATATATTTTAATGAAACTCGGTACACATACATATTATTCTTCATTCGAGGTAGGTTTATATTGAAATTGCGGAAAATTGATAAAAAAGAACCACACCATAAAAAGTTAATTTCCAAAAAAGAAGAAAACGTGGTATCTCTGTTATAAATGAAACAAAATTGCGGGAATTTGGTACAAAAAATAAATAAATAATTGGCGCGTACACTTCGTTTGGCATTTGGCCAAGTTTCTCCTATTTGTGATGTGCGTCTTATTGTTGTTCTATAAATGAAGAGACCTATAGTTTAAGCCGACTCTAAACGGGTGTTTTTTATGAAGAGCTTTTTCATGGCAGAATACACTCAGAGGTTTGCTATTGTCTGCCGAGGAGTGACCGGCAAAAAACCCTTTTTCTTCATTTTGGTTTTTCATGCACGGAGATTCGAACCTACGTACCCCGTATGGTAGCACGCACCAACCCATTCAGTTACGGTGGCCGCCGACTGACGAAGTCCATCTGATGTTACATGCTATAAAACTTATTTGTCCATAGGCTTGTTCGATTCCAAAGTTTATCACCTAGCCCAAATTAGATTTTTCTAATATGTCCGCAGGTATGTAAAGTTCGATTTAGATCGATTTTTGCCTTCCATGCTTTTTTCAGCCAATTGGTACGACATCGTTTACACATTTGCTTATGGAGTGATACCAGTTGAACAACGGGTAAAAGTGGTGCAAATGTTTTATGAAAATGGCCGCTATGCAAGACCGGTGACTTTGTAGGCTAACTTAATCGGCCATCTAAATCAACAATCCGCCGTTTTCGTTTGAAAATTCTCAAGTCATTCAAGAAAAACTATGCATCCGCAACGAGTCACTGTTTGGTATAGTTTTTAGCTGACCGGTAATGCTGTCACGGTGGACGGGGAACGGTGAGCGGTGAACGGCGAACGTTCTCGTGGCAGGATAAGTAAAACTTTTTATGGTCTGAATTAAATGACTTGAACTTGGCCAATATGTGGTTTCAACAGGACGGTGACACTTGCCACATAGCGCATGAAACAATGGGCCTATCGCGAACGAAGGACGCATTTTCTCAGAAAACAACGGGGTCAAACGGCCGTAGAGATCTTGCGATTTCACACCATTGGACTTCTGTGCCTGGGGCCATGGACTATGAGGAACGAAATCATACGCGTTAAAAATAATATACAGCACGAACTATGCCAAAAAGTCCTGGAAAATGTTGATATGCGCATCGTGCGTTGTCAGAGAAGTTGTGGTGGGTATTTTACTGATATTCTGCTTCATGCATAAATTCATAAACTGAAAACAAAATAATTTCGACAAATTTTGTTGTGCTTTATTGAATCACTCTGTTTGTACATGCATACGTGCATATCAATGAATTTTCTTCAGCTTAATTTTTAGTTATATCTGCTAATGTTCCTCTTGGCCCTACTTATGGTTAAAAACAAAAACCTGTGAAGAGGACAGCAATTACACGCACATGTTCCAACATCCTTACACACCTTAATACATACATAATAAAGTAAGAGACAGCGCAACAGCAAAGGTGAAGGCAATAACAACCGTGTCTACGACTACTGATCATTGGACCGGTCAAGCCAGGTCGAAGCACACACGCACACGCTCAACAACTGAAGTGGATTGTGTATTTCATGCACAGTGCAGTGCTCATCGCATATTGCAACATATATTATGCAACATTGCAACAGACAGCGACGCAACATTTTCGCTTGCAACTTTTGTTGCTGCCGTAAATTAAGGCTGGGGAATAGCAAATGAAGTGAAGTATTATGCATTCATATGTGTAGTGCAAATGTGCGATTGCACTGCGCTGGACGTTGGCTGGTGTCGGCCTGAGCGTTGTTGGTTTTTTTGTTTTTTGTAAGTCACGTTCGTTTTTGGATTCACTATTGGTTGTTTTTAGCATATAGCTTGCAGACTGTTGGCCGTAGCCATTGCTGTTGTCGTCATACTAAATTATTACATCGACACGAGATGTTGCACGCGCGATTTCGTGAGTGCATCTTATAATGCTATTAATTATTTGCATGTATCACCTTATAATGTCAACGCTGTCGGTGGCTGGTGCGGCTGTTGGCTTTGGTCCAGTCAATGGGCTCTGAAGTGGGCCGAGATGCCGTTTGTGGGTTGTCATCGATGGTATGAGAAAGCGTTTGTTGTTGTTTGTGCCAGACGCACTTTTTAATGGCTGAAACTTCGCCTTACTCTGTTGCTCTATTAGATGTTGTTGTCGTCGTGCGCCAGTTGATTCAGCCTCAGCATTATGATAGCACTTTCCCTGAGAATATACGGGTTGTTGAAGTAGGGAAGTGCATTGAAACTCCGGATGTTTAAATAGCGAGGAGAGTGGACGGGTAGAAGAAACGCGTACTGCGAACACGCGACGTGTGTCGATTTTAACGAAGATTACTCGAGATAACATAACACTAAAAATGGTCGAATTTTTACAACATTTAAAAAAACTAGATACACACTTTTTGAAAAGTTATTCAACGTTTTGGTTAAATTTTGCAAGAAAAATTTTTATTTTACACAAAATTTAAATAAATTTATACTTAGACGATTTTTTCTAGCAAACAATTTTCGTTTTTATTCTTATTTTTCAAGTTTCAGAATGACAACAAAATTCAAAATTCATGTAAAATAATCCAAAACAAGTACTCTCTACTGTGGTATGTATGCATTAAGGTACCTAGAAACGATCCAAAGCTAATCTTTTCAAGGTATATTAATAGCAGTAGTTCAAAAACAAAATTTACATGTTGGTTTTTGCTTTTGGTCTTCAGATAGTCAAAGCAAGTCGATTATCTTTAAAATGGCAGAATTTCCTCTAACACGAAAAATGTATTTTTAGAGCCTTGTTCAAGGTGAATCTATTAAAGGTTGTATTGCTAAATTAACTGACTTGTTTTTTTTTTTCTTTCGCCGTATCCATGTGGCATGTGGCGCCAAGGCTCTGTTGATGATTAGATTGAAAAATACAAACAAAATCCTAATTATAAATGAAATTGGACGCAAAGGTGAAATATCTGGCCAACAGGCCATAGACTGAGGTATTTCATGAGGTACTTAGATATAATATCAGAAATGCGGGTAACTTGTTGACAGTTACAACTCAACAGGTGGAGGACCAACAAAATCATTTGGGCTAGGAGAAATCGTTTATTCCCGTTCTAAAAGAGACTCACCAGTGTTTAAAATATATATTTTTTTTCTTTTTACAGAAAATTAGTTTTTACAAAAATATGCCGACAAATATATATTCAGAAAATTTAAAATACAAGTTTATTTACTCCCCATCAACTGCAACGCATTTATGCCAGTTTTTGATCCAGCTCTTGAAACATTTCCAGAACTATACTTTCGGTGTAGCCATCAGTGTGGTTTTGAATTTTTCCAAAACTTCTTTTCGACTGAAGAAATACGTTCCCCGTATTGGCTTTTTGACTCGATCAAACCGAAAAATTTTGGAGGGAGCCATATCGGGTGAATTCGATAACTCAAACAATAGTTTTCATGGTATTAACTGTCTGACCTTCTGGCAAAAAATTATGGTGTACAATACCGTTGCAATCCATAAAAATCGTGAGCATCACTTTCTTTTTTGACTGAAAACGACGTGGGTTTTTGGTCTTGGTTCATTTGAAGCTCTCCTCTCACTCGCTTGATGTCTGGATTGCATGTTGCACTCATAAATCCAGTACTGATGTGTTTGATGAATATTGGATCGGACTCGGCCTTGTCTTTGGCGATATCAACGTGGTCCCTCTTTTGCATGAAATTCAGGTCCTTTGGGACCAATTTTACAGCAACTCGGCACGAACACAAATCATTTATTGTACTAATAGGCCGGGAGCGAATCCATAATGAATGCTCAAATCTCTGTCCCCTCTCTGATGGTTAATTTGGCGTTATTGATAAACTTTTCACTTTACTGATATTTTCATCAGTTTCCGACGGTCTGCAACTACGTTCGTCATCCTTGATAGAGTCGCGATATTTTCTGAAGTGAAAGGTTTTCCAACACTTCTAAGATTTCCGCAGCATTCAATCTATTTTTAAAGCGAAATTTAATACAAACTCGTTATTGCAAATTTAAATTCAATTTTAAAATTGTGCAAAAATCTAAAACACGTGCAGAGGCAGATTTGCTCCAGACGGCAGTACTTCGGCCATGTTCCATGCTCCACGTGTTCGGTGGTCTGTCCCATCTGCGACTTTCTTGCGGTTCCAGTCTAAAAGTGCTTGATGATGTCTCCATTAGGTTTTCGTAGATTATAGACAACCCCTTTCCATTTTCGATGCCGAATTTCAAGGTGGACAGGCCTTTGTCTTACCACAGCCCAGAGAATGTTATTGGCGACAGTGTTAGGCAATAAAATGCGCATGATCTTACTGCGGTTTTTAAAAACTTGTCATGTCACTAGGTCACATTTGTCATGCACAGATACCTTCCAAGCCTCGCATCCGTATAAAAACACTGGCTTGACTTTGGACTCGAATGTTCTGAGTTTCGTGCGCCTAGATATATGTATGTGATGACCTCCACACCTTGTTCAACTTGCCAAGCATTGCACGGCCTTTTGACGTTCGGCTACGTATATCAGCTGCCGAGACGCCGTTTTTATTGATGAGACCCGCGAGCCAACCAAATGCTTCTACTTCTGCGACTTTTGTACCGCATATTTGCAAAAGTTGGGCTCTCTAAATTTGTTGAGATAGATTTTTTAATTTCAAAAGATCGCCTTGTGAAATTTTTGAGTATTTATTATAAATTGTTTAATTGTACTTTCTTTTTCCATTGCTTATTAACCTTAAAATATGTCCACTTAGCCTATAAGAATCTATTATATTCATTGGCTTAATAAATAAGTATTGGGTATGGGAATAAATTTCCGCCCTTGTAAAAGAGGTGCTAATACTATTTTTGTGTTCACTCTAGTAATACATATACTGCTGATTTGAAGGTGTATATGTGAGGTCTCGACCACAGTATTTGACATTCGTTTGAAGCGTAAAGATTCTTTTTTATCTGACGTCAAAAATGTCTACGTTCGTCGCGAAAAAACAGCATTTCCGGAAGTCATACTTCATTATTACCTTTTAAAGAGAAGTGCAACTGAAACGTGTCGTATATTGATCAATATTTATGGAAATCACGCTCCATTAAATACAACTTGTAAAGAGTGGTTTCGACGTTTTAAAAGTGGCAACTTCGAATTCAAAATACAAAGATACACAACTACAACAATTATTGGATAAAGACGCATGTCGAACCCTTGATGACATGTCCAAAGAGTTGGATGTTAACAGATCAACCGTCGGTAAACGAGAGGCAAATGGAGAGACGTTTGGTGGCGTATGAGATGCTCCTTGAATGGCAAAAAAGAAAAGGTTGTCTGCATCGCATCGTCGCTGGCCATGAAAAATGGATGTATTATGATAACTCTAAGCTTCGAAAATGTTAAACCCTGCTACTTAAAGCAGGCCCATCGACTACGGAAAAAAATGTTCATGATTCAAAGGATATGTTGTGCCTCTGGTGGGATCAGAGGGGTGTCATCCATTACTAACTCTTTAAACCATCTGAAACCATCACTGACGAAACCTACTGCAGCTAATGCGTTTGAACCGAGTTCTGAAAGAAAAGCGCACATGATAAACTGATTTAGCTGCATGACAACACTAGGCCACACGTTGCTAAATCGCTCCAGAAATATTTAGAGAGACAGAATTGAAAAATCTTGCTCGCCGTATTCCCCAGATTTTCCACCTTCGGATTACCATCTGTTCCGATCACTGTAGTCAGCCCTTATGGGAGAGTGGTTCATTTCTTACGACAGCTTCGCAAACTGGCTCAGTAAATGGATCTAGAAGAACTCAAATTTTTCATCAGGAGAATCCGTATGCTGCTTGAAAGATGGAGTAAAGTTGTAGCTTCCAATGGCACGTACTTCACATAGTTTTATTGTTTAAATAATTCGTAACTTTGGCTAAGAAAGCACGAAAATTTATTCCCATACCCAATAAATGTTAGCCTCGCGAAAGCAGGACGATTATTCCATATTATCATCTTCCAGACACTGCGGCAACAGGACTTCAGTCTCAATGCATGTATTCACATTTTGTGGTGTCCGCTGAAGACCTGCACTTTTACAAAGCTGTGTCGACCGCTTACAATCCTACTTCACTATAAAAATATCGAATACTTTTGTCTAATCTTCTCCATTTTTTCAGTGTCTGAGGGAAAAGAATTTACTCATTATGCACACACGTGAACTTCGAAAATTGCATAATGTCCACACTTGGCGGGCACTCGTGCATTCCACCGTTGCAGCCAGCCGCTGCACCTTAGCGCTGTCGTATGGTTTACAGGAACATCACACAATTTTCACGCCATAGTTTCACGGTTTTCTAATTGTGTGTTCTTTGTTTGTGCACAAACACACAATCGCACGTTACTGCTGTTGGCGTTAAAGATGATACTTCATTTGTTTCCTGCGCTCGCTCACCTTTTTTGTTAGATACCGTTTTTGCACTTGTAATGCTTTGCATGCGCTGAAGAAAAAGCCTAATCCAAAAACAACAAGCAAAAAACGCAAACGGCCGCAAGAAAGGTGTGATCATTGCAACACTTCCTGTTGCCAACTGGTGCTAAATCGCCAACTTGCCTCAACCACTCATCCACATCTCCATAGTATCATCGTCGTAGTCGTCGTCGCCGTCGTTGCGGTCAGCATTACTGCATTCGTTCATTTGTTCTGTGGTTTGTTACTTGGTGCTCTGGCTGTTTGGTTAGTTGGTTGGTTGGTTTGTTAGACCAAAAATGGTTGCAACACGCGCAGTGATAATATTTAAGGAAGCGTTTTACATGTGCATTAAATTGCACAGTCGCCAACACACATACACACACATGCAATTGCATGGAAACTCATATGAGCGCGCACATTATTTACAGCTACAACAAACAACAATGGCATTAGCAGCAACTTTGCCCCCTCTCGGCATAGTTTATCGTTGCCACAAATACACTTTTATGTGTTTTACTTTTTATATTTTGTTGTTCTTGTTTTTGTTCGTATTGGTGTTTCTCATGTTTTTGTTGCATTGCTTAACTTGCTGATTATCCCTTTTTTCGCCTTTTGTTCTGTTGGCGTGTTTGTCGTGTGAAAAACATGCATTTTCTGACTATTTTCCAACGCTTCTCTATTTTTGGGTGATGATTATTCGTGTGGCTCTTTTTTGTTGAGTCCTTGCGCAAGTTGGCAATAAATTTTACATTATTGCTGATGTTGTTGTTGGTATGTTGATGTGTCTGCTGATGGTGTAGCTGCTAGTTTGCGTTCTTGTTTCTGTTATGGCGGCTGCTGTTCTTTCTCTTCGCTTATCTGCAGCATCGTAGCGTGAATTGCTTATGTTTTGTGGGCGAATTCAGACAAAGCAACAACAACTAAAAACAGCTTCAAAAGCATACACTGCACTTTTCACATTTCCACTCCAGCGATTTGTGTCAACAGTAAACATCCAAGTATGATTAAAGAATAAGATTAACACGACTTTACGGCCATGTGTGCATAAGCTTTAAACTGCACGAGAGTTTATTTTTTGAAAAGACACCTCAGATGATAAACTTCTTTCCTACGTAACATAAAGTAGAGATATTTTTAATAAGTGTTAAAATAAAAATTAACTGAAATTATAAGGGCTATTTAACCGAGGGAATTCACTAGATAAACGTTCAGTGGTTGGAGAAGCGTGCCTGTCAAAGAGCATTTGACTTTTAACTGTCGCCAATCTCCTTTCAAGATAATTGAAAAAATATACTTCTATCGATGTTATATCAAAATGATGTAATGGAAAAAACGAGTTTTAACGCGAGCTTATGGCTTGGCATATGGTATGTGTTAGCGGCATCCAACTTGATAGTAGACTGCCTTTTAAAAGTTAAGATCAGAAATGTAAGCTTTCCTAGCCGTAAGGTGACTGAGAGAAATATGGCAGGGATGATAGATTTCATGGTTTGCTCTTTACTTATGGTGAAAAAGAAAGAAAATTGATCATTTCACATGTATTCACACACTCGTCCACCAGTCAGTCTTTGTTCAGACAGCAACGAAGTGTTTGGTTGATTTCTTTTTCGTATATCCCTAACACAATCTCAGCCCTTTTGTAAACATACCCCAAGTGACGACAGCTCATTAACGTATTCTGTCAAACTCGCTCAGAGCCGAATAACGGCCTATTAGAGAGCACATCTTTAAAATATTTTCATTGTGCATACATATTCAAGGGTATATACAATGTGGCGCTAAAATAATCACCCTACCGGAAGGTTTATAACTTTTACAAATGGCATCGTACGTCAGTCATAGACGTACAGACAGCAGGAAGCAATGAAGCGAGTAAAGACCAAAGTAAATGTTTTTTTCTCAAAATCATATTTTTTTATTTAGTAAAAAAGATATTCAAACACAAAATTGGATGGTTAACTTTGCGCCACCATTGCGTCACGAACGTCTATATATTTCCTAATGTTTCCGCATCTTAAAAAAGTCTTTAAATTGAGGAAGGTTTAATTTACATATTTACAAATACACATTCTTCACCATAGATGTTGCAAATTTATCGCCATCACTCGCTACAAATGCGTGAGTCACTGCCACCGCTGCCACAACCATCATTTACACAGAGAAAGCTTGCCGAGTGCCGCACATTTAATTTGATCACCGGGTCGGCTGGTAGATTTTCGTCCACCTCCTCACCAAATGAAAAACCGAACAGCAAATGCCAATTTATTGATCTGCGATAAAAAAAACCGAAATTATCATTGCCAAGGTGCTATTAAATTTAACAATAGGCAATTGTTAGACGCATGCAATGTTTGCAGCTGCAACAATTGTTCGCCCAATTTTCAACTTGCACAATAACAACTGCATGTATGTATGCACGAATATATCTACATACGTACACATACATACATGGATGATGTGTATGGAGAAAACTGCGAAAGCTCAGCTGCCTCTTGGTGAATCTAGTGATCGGCGCATGTTGTACTTATACAAGTTCTGTAGACTTCGGTGGCAAGCTCGTTGAACGGCGCGCATGACTGCTCCACAGTTGCCGCTTGCTACAACTACTTGTTGCCACATTGCTCGTTGGCGCGTCTGGCATTGTTGAAATTTCACTGGCGATAGAAATTTGCTGACATTGAATTCTAAGCAATATATTCTTTAATGTATGTTTGCGTTGTTGTCGCACCATCGCACAGCATTTTCAGTTTGTTGGCAATTTTTAGTTATGGTAATTGTTGTTATTGCACCCCAAAGCCATTGCTATTACTTGCATGTGGTTATTGCTGTTCCCGTTTCTGCTTTCTGCTCTTTCTTCCCCCACTGTTGCTTGTTGTACTTGTTCTATCGCCCATCGAACCCGATTGTAGCAAATTGCATCGTCGAAATGCTTGCCCTGACATTGGCGTGTGGGTGGTTCGATGCTCACCTTCGATTGTGCGCTGGCAAGACGAATAAAATTTTTCGAATGGATAAAATGAGAAACGCGACACCATTGCTTCATTTTTGATTTGCTGGGCTTTAAATCTCTGCAAGAAGATGAATTACTATATATCAACTACCATATTTAGTATTTAAATCTTTATATTCATGAAGGCATAAACGGAATTAAGGTGTAGGTACATTTATATTCGTTTCATATAATTTGGTTCTACGTACGCATTTCCGGTGTAAATAATTCTAGCCACAAATTTTTAAACTATTTTTAGGCTTAGCTGGGCTTGATAAAACGATCGTCTAAAATCTGACGAAAGTCGTTAAATATTCGAGCTTATTCTTTTGAACTACCTGTTCTTATTGGCTTCATTAACCATGTAAGGCTCGGGTTCCCAAACTTTTTTGTACTTTATAGAATCTACTTTCTTGCGACGGTCTTCCAAACAAAAAATAAATACCATCGCGTTGCGCGACTATGAAGCAATACGCATAAAAATATAACGACTAGGTTACGGTTACGGCCTTTGGCACCATCCCCTCTTGGGGCTGACGACTGCTGGCTCAGATATTCAAATGCGGCAGCCGTGGAGCGGGCACCGTGGCCGCATGGATTGTTGCGTGACTAGGTTTAAAATCTCGAGCATGAAACACCAACTGATAGAAAACGTTTTTTTTCTAATAGTAGTCGCCCCTCGGCAAACAAAGGCAAACCTCCGAGTGTATTTCTGCCATGAAAACACTCCACTTAAAAAAAAATCATCTGCTTTCGGAGTCGACGTAAAAATGTATGCTGCTCCATTTGCGAAACAACTTCAAGATGCATACATCCATTTTCTTTAAGCGCGGCCACAGCACCCAACAAAGCACCAATTACATGTAAAGAGTATTTCAAAATACGCGCCTAAATGTTGTTTTGAAATAAAATATATTATATAAACTTTGTTTGTTTCGGGTTTAACTATTTTTGAGAACATCTACCGAGAACGGTATCGATGTTGAATGTTGTTTACCAACACTTTACGCTACAGTACCAATACCAGGAGTGTTAAAAAATGAGGTGAATCTTCACTTTTTTTTTCAAAAAATATTTAGCAGTTCTGATATGCATTTTTTGGTATGTCCTTGAGCTCTCTCAGCGATCGGTTTCTATCTTCTCAATCGTCGCAAAAGGTCGTCCTTTCATAGGTCTCGTCAATTTTGGAAACAGGAAAAAGTCCCAGAGGGCTAAACCTGGTGAACACCGTGGCGGAGGCACTATAACGGTGTTGTTTTTGACCAAATAATCTCTTACAAGCAAAGATGAGTGAGCAGGTGCATTATCATGATGCAAGAGCCATGATTCTTTTCAACAATTCCGATAATACTCCTTATTTGCCGTAAGATCTTGTTGTAAGAACTCCTGATACACTATGCCATGGTAATCGAAGAAAGCAGTGAGTAAAACTTTGATATTAGTCGAACTTGGCGTGCTTTTTTTGATCTTGGCTCTCCTGGACTCTTCCATTGGGATGCTTTGGTTTCGATGTCACAACCATATGCCGATGTTATCTAGTTATGACCCTGTTAAGTAAATCTGGCTCATTATTGACGTTATTCAACATTTCCTGAGCGATGCTAATGCGACATTGTTTTGGTCTAAATTCTGCAATTTGGAACGAACTTTACTTCCCACGCTTCATGCCCAAAATTTCCGAGAAGATTGTATGGCATGAGCCAACCTATAGCCGATATGTTGACATGCCGATAGTCTCAACAACTTTTCTAATTGTGAGTCGACGATTCTCCATACAATTTTCTTCACTTCCTCAACATGTGCATCGGTTGCTGATGCGCTGGGGCATCCAGAGCGAGCTTCGTCATTCACATCTTCTTGACCTTCTGTGAAAAGCCAAGTATATTGGTCACGCTATTTTCAAGGTATTTCAATTCAGCCCTTTGGTGCAGTGGTAAGCATATTGGACTTCTAATCCAAACGTCGCGGGTTCGAATCCTGCAAGAGCTCAAGATAGTGTAAGTTTTTTAATTTTCCCTTACTATACATCGTAAGATGCGTTTCGATAAAAGAAACACAATTTTATGGCTTAAGCGTACATTTATATTAAAATTTCTGGAAGTTCCACCCCATCCTTAAAAAAGTTGGTAATACCTTCAATAATACCTTCTTCAATTCATTACTAGTAGTGATACTATTTTTTCCCTTTTTACCCCTGTAACTCTGTTGGAAATATTTCATATGAGCACGGGGACTTATGGTATAGGGCGAAAAATTCTTCACTTAGTAAGCTGTTGTGAGATTCCCCATGTTTTACAAAACGACTTGTGCAGGCGAAAAATACCTCCGTCGCCTTCTTGATAACATCACCTAAGGGAGCATTCTAAGAGAGATTGTTATCGAGCACCACACAAAGATATGCTGGTTTCTTAGAAGAACTAACGTTATACTCACTAGACGTTTTATCAGAAAGGGTGGTAAGATTGGCCGCCCTTTTTCCATTAGGATGGTTTCGACAGACCACGGGTATTCATTGACATTTCATCATGGAAAGACTTACGCCGCAACAACGTCTACAAGTCATACAAATGTATTATATTACGTCGACGTTCTGCGTTATAATCGACGTTCTCCGAAAAGTGTTCATCTCGCACTCAGACCAACTTATAGTGTACAAAACCGTCTTACCGAACGCACCATTCGGCAAAATTGAGAATAGTTTTACATTACTGGATGATACACGACCGATTACAGTACGTATAGACCGAAGTGAAGAGAATATTGAGGCTGTAAATGAGAGTTTTGAGGAGGCGTCGATCTCAACGACTTGACCTATCTGATGGCACTACTTGGGCGATTTTATGCAAAGGCCGATCTTCAAAAGTGACATAATTTCAGTCGTTGGGCTCTTAAAAACTCGCCAAAGATCCACATTTTGGGACCTGAATTTTGTTTAATGGAGCTTTCATTAAGCAAAATTTGCCGTATCTAAGCTAAAGAGTAACCCGAAGTTAATCGAGCAGCCATTACATCCATTGAAAACAAACAATTTGGCTGGAGGAATCAACGGTCCATGTTTTCACAAAGACGAGGCTGACGCCAATGTAACAGCGAATGGCGGACGATATCGGGCAATGATAAACGAAATTCAAGCCCGTAAACTCCACAACATTTGGTTCCAACAAGACGGCGCTACCTGCCATACTGCCATAAAATCTGTGAAATAAGAGATTTACTGTGTCGTTGTTTCGTTGAGCAATTTATCTCTCGTCTCGAACCAGTGGATTTTTCACCAAGGTCGTGGTATATCACACCTTTGGATTTTTATATGTGGGGGTATGTAAAATCTAAATGCTTTGTAGCTTTGTAGGTAAGCCAGCTGCAATTAAGGCTTTGGAAACCAACATTATTAAAGTTATTAACGAGATACCGACCGAAGTCCGCCAGTGAGTCATTCAAAATTGATGTTTATGAAAGAACGAACAACATTTGAAAAGTATTATTTAAAAAAAAAATAAATTCCATGCATGATTATACAAAAAGATTGCCAATCAATTTGAATTTTCGTTGTTTTGATTCAGTTTAAAATCCGATACCTCGAAATTGATCACCCTTTAGATACTTTCATCAACGGGTAAATGTCAGTGGGATTGCCTTTTTCAGATTTATTGAAAGTTTTTTATTGTTTTTCAATAGTCAATGGTCGGGATCCAGATACAAATTTTGCACGTAAAGTCAAGAACAAGGATGTGATCCTGATGGCAATCTGGTTCAAATTATGATTCGTTCTGTTCGTCTTGTTTTGTGGCATTAAGTTGGCTGTACAGCCTTTTGTAATTGGTAGCACTTACAAGTGAACGTAAACCTACGTAATGTAAGCACAGAAGAGCAGAGCTAAGTTCCATGTTAAATGAGGTCATTTGGAAAAATTTTAATGCTACGCTACTATTACTACTATAAATTAATAACATTTGAATTGATTAGCTCTTGAAAACTGCCGATTTTCAGTTGAAATAAATCTGTTTTTGAAAATGTGTATGATTTACAAGTCCTTCAACTTCTATTAAACATGTTTCATCTCCCATGCTGTCACATTGTTATGTAATGATTGATTGTCTTCTTCTTTGTCTTCAGGTCCTTAATCCCACGTGGGGCATACGGCATTTGGCAATGTATTTCAGTTGATTCCAGCTCTTGCCGATGCTTCCAGCTTCCCTTTCAAGTGTCCGCCTCCAGGTTTCTCTTAGTTTACCAGGCCTGCGACCAACATTCGTGAAAGGGTTCCATTCCATTCCAGTGTGTGCCCAATCCACATCCATATTTGGCGCTTTATAAGCGTTTCGACTCCCTCCACTTGCTTTCTTTCGGTAGATCTGAGTTCGAAGTTGTTTTGGTCCAAAAAATGCGGAAAATGTTGGAAGGTGCGGGAGGTGATGGATTTGGTCACTTTCCATGTGCAGCAAGCATAAAGCAGAACCGATACTAGGTTGGATTTGAAACGTGAGATTTGACAACTTTATCCGTACCACCAAAAGCTGCTACCTCACTACCAAGATATGTGAATTACTTAACACATTCCACTGGAGCACCCGAAATACTTACAGTGGCAGTTGAGTTGTAGACAACTTAAAATTTTTGTCTTTCTACAATTAATTTTCAAGCCGGCAGTTATATCATTTTTCTCTAGTGAATCAACCATATCGTTCAATTCCGGTATTTGTGCACTAGGAAGCATACATCGTCAGCAATCGAGATGTCGAAGCTAGCTAAGCATGCCTCATCTCAGTCAGTCCGCAGTTTCAACGCGGTAGCAGGGCAGCTTTCAAGACATCACCAATAACAAGCAAAAACAGCACAGCTGATGGGACACACCCTTGGGGAACGCCGCTTTGTATATCAACAGTTTCCCTTTTTGTAGCACACGGCAGCAAGCATTTTCGTATGTTGTCCGTATTAAAGGTATAAATTTATCAGGTACATCTCTTCGTCGCCGCCCAAATGAAGTCCCGCTTAACGCTGTCAGATTTTAATTTTGTCTAAGCATCTCGAATGCATTTTTGTAACAATTCACGTGGAAGATTGCTTATGTTTCTTCTCCTTCATATTACCAAAAGAGAAGTTTTATATCAGTACTCTCAAAACCCCTAAATATGATGCTGAGCTGGGTAGCCCAAGGAAACACGCTAATTGTGTTGAAAAAGTATTTTGTTCTTTTGATATAATAATAGTCGAGTTTTCAAAATGAGATTATAATCCCATTAAAGCTAAATTTAAAATTACATGGTTGGAGTAAAAGTCAGAGTTCACGTTATCATCAAAAACTCATTCAACCCGTTAAACTTTTGGATAGAGGGAGTCTATTATAAGACTTCGATGTGTACATAGGTATGTATGCATCGTATGTATTTTATATATTTTTTAAATATCAATGGTTATCAACAAAAATATTTATGGCTTGTTTACATTTAAATTCGAAACGGTAGTTAAAATTTAATTCAAATAACAAGTTTATATAAAAAGACGACCAACCAAAACACATTAAAATGTAAAATTATACCTACCAAATATCATAAATATTTTTTTCTTTTTCGGTTTTCATCATAAATAATAGTCTTGGAAATTTTCAAGCCAAAAGTGCGCCACATAAGCGCCTAACACCAGAAATTTGTTCATCAAGCCAAAACAAGTATTTAAAGCAAAAAAGCACATTTTTCATGTATTTTATGACCAAAAAAACAATGATAAAAATAATAAAAACATGCAGTTGGAAAATTAATAAATACAAAAGTTACTGCTTGTATTGTTTGAATGAATCGTGTTAAAGTATTTATGACCTGAAAAAACGAGCAGGTCCCCGAACCTGAGTGACATTTAATTATCGCATGTGGCTCATAAATCTCTTAAAAATCAACAATTAATGTTAAGAATAATTTTCCATATCATGGAGCATAAAATTTTGAAACATCATAAACATTAAAATAGGAAAAACACATAAAACTCGTGCCGCATACACATGTTTGAGTTACTGGCTAAAGTGCGCTTAGCATGTCTTTTCATGATTTTTTCATTGGCCGACATTTTAAATATTTTTAAATTTTATAACTTGTATCAGCAAATGTAGATTTTGGTTACGCATTCTTTGAATTTGATACATATCTATATTCACTTTGGACGGTGGCCAAAACGTTAGATGACCTGTAGGGAAACTGATGCGTATCGAACGGGTACGCGCATAGTAGAACTTATATGTATGTGTTTTGTGTTTTTTGCAATAACAAAAAGTGCCAATTGACCTTACAATATATATTTTGTTTTTTTTTTTTTACTTTTCATAATTAAATAATTTCTTTTCGACTAGCAGCATCAGCAATTTCAATGACACTCATTAAAATTCATTATTAGTCAGGCTTAAAATGGGTAGAATCATCAATTACCTATGTATAAAGTCAGTCACAATTCACTGCGTTCCCTGAATGAGCTTCAAGAGTTATTTTGCCTATATAACAGAGTCTCGCCCAGAACTACTCAACGCTAAGAGGCGGCATTTGGTTCTCCGTAAAGATACCATCGAAGCTGATAGAAGGTGCAATTACTTTTCTTCGAAGCAGGGTAATTCATCTGAGTGCAAAAATTGGAAACGGATAACATTGCTCACCTTAAAAATCAAACTTAAAGCCTATATAATTTACAGAAGGCTGTCTATCTTGCTGATGCAGGATGTACACAATGAGCTCGGCGGCTTTTGCCTACATCGCTCAGGCGTCATTTACATCGATTTCGAAAAATGGCGGGTCAGGGTCAGATATTTGTATCGCATTTCAAAAGGATGTTCTGCCTTTGGTATGCTGGATAAAGTCTGGAGGTCGGCACACGTATGCACACGTACGAAGTTGCGAATTTTCTACGCTTACGTAAAATCGGTGGTACTATATGGTTGTGAGACGTGGAACTGAACACGTGCGACTTGTAAACGATGCAAACTTTTTTAATCGTTGCCTACGCCAAATTATGCGATTATCTTCGTCTAAAACACTGACCTCTTGGCTATTACTGAACAAATGCCCATCCTCCTCGAAGTACGACGTCGCTAATAGAAATGGATCGACCGTACACTGCGAAACCCCCGGATGACAACCCAAGAGCTGCGTTGGCTTGGAATCCCCAAGGGAGTCGCAGGTCGGGGAGACTAGCCAACACCTGGAGGCGGCAGGTGTAACCAAAGCGCAGAGGCGCAGAAAGCGGGCTAGTCGAGGAGGCAAATACAATTTTTTCTGCCAAATAAATCAAATTACAATATGTTGAGGCCATTTGTTCTACCTAGGAACCACGGAAAAATATATTGTATGTATACTTTTATTAAGGAGACATTTTGGCTTCATAGAGTTAGGGACGTATTTCCGGTACACAAATGATCTTATAGATAGCTATTAGTCTTCATTATACGATACTTTAATTTGATTTCTATATCTTCATTGGTTGAATAAATTATTCGCCTTGTAATTTTGTCATATTTTAACTCTTTATAAGATCACTTGAACGTTAAAGAGGAGAAGGTACACAAATTAGGCCATAAAACACAAACTTCTAACGAAGCTGGCTGCCATATAAAAGTTTACTTATATATAATATTTAGACCTACCAACAGATACACGAAACTGGAGATGGAAAGTATCTTATCTTTTTCATATCACTTTCAATATACATCTCTCTTTCATCGCTATAATGCTCCATCGAATCTTCCACTGTTCAAAGCACTACTGAAAGTCTTCTTATGCCAACTTCTTCCCTACGCATGTCCCATTCTCTTGTATAGCTTCAATGAAATCCCGGTCCTCTAAATTCAGATTTCATCTAAGGAAGCGATAGAAAACGTATTGATGGACTGACACTGGTATGTTGTACGTGGGTGCGATGATTGTCTTGGCCGAAAACCCGTAACTTGCACTTCCGCAATTCGCATATTTACTTATTTTTTGAGAGACTACAGCACATCGGCCATATTGAAAACTATTGAGCCACTTGAGCATTTTATTTTAAACTTTTTTAAATACATTACAACTTTCAGGGGAAAAAACATTCGAAAACACCTCGTTATTCCTTTGTTAAACTAAAATTTTTTCCGGTAAAACAAAACAAATGAGTGTAATGCAAACGAAAGGTATGGCTATATCAATTTATTTATTTTACCTATTCTTGAAACCCCTGATATCGTTACTTGTTACGATGCACAGTTATTTAAAAACCACCTGCTTTTGTTAGTCAAAGAGTACGAGGTGATTTTAATAACACTATACTTCGTGGCTGGCGTCTATTGTACCCCCCGGTTGGGCACTTGCAGGGATAACGAAGTTTCTAGCTATAGTCTTGAGGTTCAGGCTACACATTTTAACCGAATGATGACCATAGAGCTAATGTTAAGTAATGAAGGCTGTTACTTTGAAAATTTTCAATCTTAAGCTTCATAGAAAGCTTTCTGTTCTTGATATCTCGTGATTGGACCAAATGTGCGTCATGTTTCATTTTGAATCATTCGCTTTCATTCAGAAAAGTTTCATCGTTGATCAATTGGTTAGCTCCCTCGTTGCCCTGATAACCAACTATCGCCATAGCCGAAAACAGCGATCTATACCCTTACTTTTTCTTCATTTGTGGAGTTTTTCCTGCAGGGTGTATGACTTTCTACATAATATACATACAAACTTATGCAAGTGTTATTGTGGAAATTCACATCAAGTTGTGACAGTTTTTAAGGCAGCTCGTAAATTTTATATCTGCCTTTGACGATCAACCGTCGTTGCGTGATCGATTTTTAACGAGCCTCTGAGTTCATCACCACCGCCGAGATTAGTGTATTGTTTTCTATTCTGTTGTATGTCTTATCCGATGTTTAGCTCACAATGATTAGTTTTCCGCCACCCGCAAATGCTTGTGGAATTTCAATTAAACCAATTATACTGCATTCACCGCACACCGATATTACATGAATTGCTTAGCTTACCCAATCCATTTGCATTACGTACTACCTATGGTTGTACGAGAATACCACATATTCTACCTTTCCCAATTTCGTATTTGTGTTTCGGCATGTGAGTGTGCATTTGCATTTTTATACCCGCGTGTAGTTGCGCACAGGGTTGTTATAATTTTGTTCCCATGACGGTTATGTTGTACTAAAGGACCGATAGAGATGCATATAAGTACATATGTATATACCAAAATGCTTAGAATGATGAGAATAGATTTAGCCATGTCTGAGCAAAAATAATACATATGTATATTTCAAAGAAACTTGGTTCTCATATTTATCAACCCAAAGTAGTTTGGTATTAAAATAGGCGAAATCGGTTAATAATCACGTCTATTGGCCATATAAAGTCTATATTTGAGCATTTCAGGGCTCCAGGCCACGTATGTGGTCCAGGCCTCATAGGAATTACTGAGAATGAAATAGCAGATAAATAAATTAAGAAAGGGGCGGCCTCCCCATTTAGTGGTTGGTCCATGGCTTTTTTGTGACTTAAGAAAAAGCAAATTCCACGCTCGTATTTAGTAAGTAAAGGAAAGATAATAGATAGGGTAAATACTAAAATTTGTTAAGGAAATTGGGATCAGAGAAATATTCTCAATGATGGGGCGCAATAGACCATTCGGATTGCAGTGCTGAATCGCCTAATAATAAAAATAATATAAACATCTTAGTTTTAATAAATTTTCCAGGGGCATGGAATAAATTTTAGGCGCGAGTATTGAAATGTGCTCGGCGCGTTTAGCACGGTAATATATCCAGCAGATAATATCACAGCTGGCGAATAATTCACAACCCTACATATAACAAAGATGCAATCAAATAAGCTTTGGCAAGGAGTAATCTAATTATCTCTAATTGATTAAGTGCCTCTTCTTCTTCTCATTCATTGCCGAAAAATCGGTTAAACAGCGATTTTGGCCGAGTTTAACAAAGCGCGCCAGTTGGAAACATCAAGTGAAGCTAAGTTTCTTCTCCACCTGATCTTTCAAAGGTAGTGTAGGCCTTCCTCTTCCTCTGCTACCGCATCGAGTACTTTCTGAGTCGGAGCGTTTATATCCATTCGGACAACATGATACAGCCAACGAAGCCGCTAGATCTTAATACGCTACGCTACCTCTATGTCGTCGTAGAACTCGCTGACGTGCAAATGTAAAAAATCTTCCACAGAATCTTCCTCTCAAACACTCCCAGAGATTCCTCCTCGGATGTTGTCATCGACCAAGCTGCTGCGCCATACGGTACCTCAAATAACAGAAGGCCAAGCATAGAACCTCAGGTGACACCTTTTACGGACAAGAAACTGGACAAAGCATTATTAATACAGACAGCCTGAGAACTGTCAAAAATATGCGACTTGACTAGATTTAACGTTGAAGACGAGAAACTAAAAACTTCTATCAACCTTAACTACAGTGCTATATGCTTTAGAAGGATCAAGAAGTGTTAAAAAAGCCACAAGATCTTTATCCATCTTAAGCCAAATATCGTCAGTAATTGTTTAATTTCCAAAAAATGAAAAAGCATAATATCTCTGTTATAAGCACAGTAAGATTACACATATTTGGCACAAGAGGCGGATCTAAAAAAATAAGTATTAAAAGAGCAGAATTGTGAAGAATTGTGGAAACCACTACACTATTGATTAAATACGCTCGATAATGCCTTCAAAAATCTCGTCCAAAATTGGAACATGCATTCATTCTCATCTGGCATAAATATTACTGAAATCAGGTAAAAACTACGCGAACTTCTTATAAGTCAAGACTAAATTTCTAACCGCCTCTTTGTAAATTGAATTTGGGTATACAAAATTCGGTCCGGACCGAATTTAGTATTTCCTTACTTGTTTTGTTTTTTATTTGTGTGCTGTGATGACAAAAATTAATTACACTTTGACATCTGACGCTTACAATTGTCAACCTTTCAGTTACTGTTACAATTGCCTTTGTTGTATCTTTTATTGTTCTTTCTTTCGTCACTCGCTACGAAGTCAGCCACTCGAGTGTATGTATAGGTAGTGGGATTAGTGTTTTGTGCGTGACACATTTAGTAGATCACATGGTTGATAAGGCTGATTATAGCCAGGTTAGTGCGTGCACATGAAGGTATGCTCGAGGATGGAACGTGCAATAGTGTTTGAGCGTGAATGTTTGGAGGATTTGAAAACAAGACAAAAATTCACTTTATGACTTCTTTTTTCAATGACAGGCAATCATGATTATGAGATTTGAAAATAAAAAAATAGGCGAGAAAAGGTATGACTCGCTGGAAAAGTAGGTATTATTTTACCCTGATCATATTGGACGTCAATAAGTTAGAACGCGTCATTTGAAATGATGCAAATAGATAAAATGTGGAAAAAGTGGTCTAAATACTGAAAAATTTTTGAGTCATATGTTACTTTGAAAAATCGTTGAGGCCGAGGCTCTCGTGCCGTTTTCCGGCCACAAAGTAGTAATAGTACAGCTAAAAAGCAACGGCTGAGCTATTCAAGCACCAATAGTTTGAAATTAATGGTCTTAACAACGCACCATTTATTGTGCATTTAAACCTGAGTAAAGAAGCGAAACGCATGCTTCTAGTGGTGATGAGGTATACACGATCGCGGCACCCATGTCGCTGTTGGCAGTTGTAATTTTGAAGTTGTGATGAAGTTCGTTTACTTTTTAACCAGCAATAACACCGCCAATAAGGTGAGTTTCGAAATTCAACAGACGTACCTTTGCCAACAACCTAACTTTTGATTAAGTAGGGGATTGAGTAGGAACGGTTTCGCTCGTCGAACCAAAATCACTCTTTATAAGTCTCGCACAATGCGCGATCTGCCTGGCCGCGTATGGGGCAACCTTGAACGAGGACAACATTACATAAGGGAACCCTTTGGAGTCTGCGAGAAAGTTTCTTCCAAAATGCAAAGTTTTGGACGAATCAAACCCATTTATGCATTAGCATGAAATGGCAAAACAAAAATAGCAGCCGCCGTAGCTGAATGGGTTGGTGCGTGACTGCCATTCGGAATTCGGAGAACCTAGGTTCGAATAACTGGAAAACACCACAATGAAGAACAAGTTTTTTTCTAATAGCGGTCGCCCCTCCGCAGGCAATGACAAAACTCCCAGTGCATTTCTGCCATGAAAAAGCTCCTCATAAAAAATATTTGCCGTTCGGAGTCGGCTTGAAACTGAAGGTCCCTCTATTTGTGAAAAACCATCAAGACACACGCCAAAAATGGGTGGAGGAGCTCGGCCAAATGTAGGGTCAGGATGTAAGGGTCATTTATATTAGGTTGGGGCTCCGAATTTTTTGTTAACACCCATTGAATGAAGGTAATTGAGAACATAACTACAAAATGGCTATCTGTGTACCGTTCAAAATCCATTTTGTAATTTCTTTTGGATTTCTTTACTAACAAATGAAACGTGGCAAAAAGAGTAACTGTTTTTTTATTCAGTCTTCGTAGAAACTTCATGTAATGGTGATGCCCTACTCTTGGACTACTTCGTGTCTAATTTGTGAGCGCAAACTCGCATTTATTTTCTGCGCAGCTTCCGTATAGAAAATTACTTTAATGAGAGGCGACATAAGACAGTCGGAGGTTTGTCATTGTGTGTTGGAGGGGTGAACCCTACTAAAGACATATTTTTAGATAGGTTTCAAGAATACTAGAAATTCTTCATTGCTTTCTTGACCACGTATGGCTACATAAGTTTAGTTGCTTGAGTAGAAGAGACCTAGATGCTTCCAATAGCTGTTGCTTGCCAAGACAACTTTGGCGCAATGGCCATGTCTAATCAAATTGAAGACTGCTTTCGTCAAAATGAGGCTCCCTTAGTCCTCTTCAGTAAGGTTTGACAAGTCTTCATAAATCGCTTAACGCTTCCGAATTGTGGAAATTTATTTTGAAAAAATAAATCTGTTCGGGAAGTTCATAGAGCGAAATGTTGAAGAACGCACCGAGATCGTTTTGTCGTCGTTCTCAACTTGTTGGCCATTGCCCTTCGACCCAATAAAGTTCTTGGGTTACGTGCCTATAAAATACTGCTCGAAGCAAGAATTGACCGTCCTTTGCGTCTCGTTTTTGCTGATTGAACTCACAAAATTTATTGGGTATGGGAATAAGTTTTTGTGCTTTCTTAGCCAAAGTTACGAATTATTTAAAAAATTAAATAATACATGATATTATGTGAAGTACGTGCCATTGGAAGCTACAAGCTGTAATTTACTTCATCTTTTAGGCAGCAAACAGATTGATCTGACGAAAAATTCGAGTCCCTTTGACTTGATCTATTCAATGAGCCAGTTGACGATGCTCTCGTAAGAAGAGAACCGCTCTTCAATAAAGGCTGACTACATTGATCGGAACAGACGGTAGTCCGAAGGTGCAATGTCTGGGGAATACGGCAGATGGCGCAAGATTTCCAAATTCAGTTCCTCTAAATATTTCTGGACCGATTTAGCAACGTGTGGCCTGGCGTTGTCATGAAGCAAAATCAGTATGTCATGTCCACTGTCCCATTTCGGTGGCATTTCTTTGAGATCTCGATTCATACGCATTAGCTGCAGTCGTGCAGAGTTCATAATAGATGACACCTTCTAATTGCGCAACAGAACCTTTGAGGCATGAATTGTTTTTTCTGCCGTTCAAGAAGCATCTCACACGTCACCAAACGTCTCTTGATATCTCTTTGATTCAATTGATGTGGCACCCAGTAACTTTCTTTCTAGACCATCCCCATCGCGTGCAAATGTTTACCGACGGTTGATCTGCCAACATCCAACTCTTTAGACATATCATCAAGAGTTCAACATGTGTTTCATCCAATAGTTGTTGTAGTTGACTATTATATTCGAATGTTTTCGGTGCGCCTTGCGATATTTAGAAACGTTGAAACCACTCTTGATTACCGTAAATATTTATCGTGTGTCATAACGTTTCAGCGCCACTTTTCTTTAAAAGGAAAAAATGAAGAATGATTTCCCGCAAATGCTGTTTTTTCGGTACGAAAGTAGACATTTTTGACGTCAGATAAAAAAGGATTTTTACGCTTCAAACGGTCGCTGCGGTCAAGACCTCACATATTCAACTTCAAATCAGCAGTATATTACTAGAGCGAACACAAAAATAGTATCAGCAGCGACACTTCTTTTGCGAGGGCGGAAACTTATACCCATACCCGATATTATTCAGATTTATGCAAAACAGTCGAGAAAAAATAAATGGTATGAAATTATCTACCAGACTGCAATAAAAAAAAAATCATTCCAACATTATTTCTATTTTGTATCACCATTTGAAGCTTTTAAAAAACCAATTTACTGTGATGTGTGTTAGTAATAATATTCTGCTTTCTGAACACGAGTCCTTTATCAACTTTAGTATTATTTAGATTTCATTGTAAATAAACTTAAGGCCATGGAAAACTAATTAATTTGCAGGTAGATTGGAATTCAATATTAAATAAATAGATAGATGAATGAATAGGTAAATAGCAAAGAGATAAACCAATATGTATGTATATACATTCATATATAATATATTCATGTACATAGGTACGAATATACACTCAGCTCTCAGTGCCAAATTAGCAATTACGCCTTAAGAAATGCATGTCATTAATGCAGAAACAAATAAGAATAAAAGAAATTCTTGGTTCAATGGCTGTCAATGAGTCTTTACTTAGACAGAAGTGTGGGTATCAGTGCGAAAGCCTGGAATTAATAAATATTGCTAGTGCCCGAACAACTGCTCTAAGTTTATGCATGTTCGTAAGTAATGTGTATTCAAATTTGTATGCTAAGTAATATAATGAATGCACACTGGAAGAAAAAGGACCCATAAGATCTAAATATACATTTTTTTGTACCTGCGCACTTGCATCCAAGGGATTCAAGAATAATAGAATATAAGGTTTTGCCATCCGAAACAGAATTCTGAGCGTAACTTTGGTTGCCCTGTCATAGAAGACTTGACAGCAGAATTGTGCCTGCTCATTTCGGGCGTCTTTTAATGAATCATTGCGGTTTGGTGTTGGCCACATTTTTGCATTCTGAGCATCGTGCGAGGAAATCATAATTTTAAGCACATAATGGTAGTACAAAGGGACCCAGGTATATATATGTTGACATACTAAATACTGGCTTACCGGGAAAGTCCATGGTGAAAATATTTGTAGAGCTGTGTCCAAGATCAGACCGTTAACCCATTTTCAGCGACTTTTTAAGAATCAGCAGACTAGCTGGCATAACCGGGGCCATAACAGCGGTTTGCCTACGAAAAAACGGAGATTGAGTTGGTGATATACAAGTACGAAAAAAATCAAGACAGTGATTTCGTTACCGACTGATTGGACGAGTGTGTGAATACATTTGAAATGAGCGGACAGAATTTTACTGACGACAGCCGAAGTTACTATTTTACAGTTACTATAGCTAATGTCCAGATCTGGTAATCTATCGTCTATCTTCGCTGGAGAAAGTCGTCTTAGATACTTATGGACAAATAGAAAAATAAGGGCATTTGCAGATAGTTTGGTAATATGAAATAACGCCCAAAACTTAACCATTTTCGAGAAATTCAAATTTAAAGGTCTTTTTTTTAGTAAAAGAGTCGATTAAATCATGAAAACCATACATAAAATTTTAACCAAGCCTTGCTTGAAGGGACTGGTTGCTTGATGAAGTTTAGAATTTTCAATTTTTTATCAAGTGTTTCCTTCTCCACATCATTAAAAGAAAAAATGTTGCATTGAACAAATTCTGCAAATTATTTTCAAAACTCGTATGCCGTTTTAACTATCTAAAAAAGTTATAATATTCTAAGAATTATGTAATTGATAAGACTCAGCGGGTAATCCAACATAGCGAAACATCTATCCCATACACCTGTTGAGAACGTGGCATAATTTAATAAATCGAGAAAGGTCGGGTGAACATTTCTTTGCGGGAGGCCTTCTATGTGTGCATCTAGTGAAACTGAAAAAAATACTTCATTGTCTGTTATTAATTAATCAAAATTCCTCAAATTTGCTAAAATTAAAAAGAAACACTGCGCCGCGCACTTCTGGGTGAATGCGTGTATCTCGGTAACGATTTGATAAAAGTCGCTCAAACTTGGTGCATGTATTGCTCCTTACCTCATTTGAATCCGACATAGTACATGGAATTATTATTGAGATCAAATAAAAGCCATGCCCACTTTTTATGTGTTAAGGCTAAATTCCCATCCATCCATATAGCGTTACAAGCTATAATTTTCATTTTCTAAGCGTTTGTTTGATTCTAAAAATTAATTAAATTTTAGTTCGGTCCGGACCGAACTTAGCGCTTCCTTACAAGTTTTGTGAACATTTTTACAGTTTGGACATAATTTGATAGCCGAGTACTGGCGCTGTCAGGGCTTAGCACACTTGTTCGAATACACTTTGTAGATATATTTGTATTTGTCACAATAATTTTGCCTGCCACTAAAGTCAATGAATATTATTTCACCTGCTTTAATTGAATTTGTCTCCATCGAAGTGGAATAGTAAACTTTCGTGTTAAGGGAATAGCGCCACATGAGAGTTGCAGAATGTGTGTGTGTGTATGTTGTTGTTGTTGCCAAAAAAACAGAGCATTTGAAAACTAATCCAGACTGCTAGCATACGAGCAAAAGGTGAGAAATAGTAGCGAAGTAGTATTTACGAGGTGTTGCTATTAAATAACGAATGTTACGCTTTGGAGAATTTTATTTTGATTTTATTTGTCCACACGAATTTTCCATTGTCCGAAACAGTGCTGTTGTTTGTCAGCAACTTCAGGACGAGTGTCACTTTCTCTTCCCTAGTCCCAGCGGACTCCAACTTGTTCCTTTTAATTTTGATTCTACCTGAAATCGTACGTCGGAAGATCCGGCGTATACTTTCTTAAAATGGATGCTCTTACACAGGGACTTTTGAGGTGTCTAAAAACATCTTGATAGAGGACCAAGCAACCTGTATTGTCATAGACTACTTTCAATAAATTTTAAAATCAGTAGGAGGTTTTCCAAGTTTGAATTCATTGATTGAACTTCACAAGAATTTTTGGTATTGTGGCTATGTCTACACTCATGCGAAAACGAAGGTTTTATGCTAAACAGCTGACGGTCTCTGGTACTTGAGGCAGGTATACTTTTTCAGTAGCAGAGGTAATCTCTTTATTTAATAACCAAATATCACAAGCAATTAGTAAACGGTGATAACCTCAGGAGTGTCAATCGTACCTCGAGGCGCTGTATTTTTTGGATAGTTCCGAGCAAAAATTAAATTTAATGGCTTCTATCTATTCGAAACAAAACTATGCATTATTTTACCGTTGTTCACAGAGACCTGAACTTGATTTTTTTAGAAAGGTAAAAAGTGCCAGTTTTATTTTTTTGTGTGTTTTTTTTTTATTGGAATTGGGTATCAATTTATCGTTTGAAGTATTAAATATTAGGTCAATTAGAATATATGAATGGAAATATAATATATGGAAGAAATAAATGGCACCAAACTGTTTTTTGACTAATCTTCAATTCTTGGAAACGGAGTAATAATTCACATAATGATTCCCGTCTACGATTTTTCTGATTTTTATCAACATTTGACTATTCGTCGACCAGAGCGTGCCTCATGCTTTATTTTACTAGAATGTAGTCGTAGGCTCCGTCGCTTTGCTATTGCATTCGATATTGCATTTGGTCTATAAACGGCATAAACATTTTTGGCCGCCTACTCCGCCCTTTCATCTTGGGCGTAGTGGTACTGAAAATAGTATTCTCCAGAAGCTTACTTCATAACTTCAAGTGTTCTCTGCATGGGAGCTGCTAGGTGTTTATATACGCACGCACACATCAGTATTCATACTTTCATATGCATAAGTAGAATCGCAATAAGTGTTTATGTATTCGTATAAATGTATGTATATTCGATGGATAGTACTCAACTGCGTGTTGTTAACTGGCATGCCAGTGCCATTTGATTTCCTGCTTTCCTTCCTGGTGCACCCACACTTCTCCACCTCACTATTCCAGGAGCTTAATACCGCATTCAGTGGCTGTCGTTTCGTGCAATCCGGTGCAAATATCCTTTGCTATTTTCTTGCCAGCAAGCATTTCTTATATACCTAGCAATTCAATTTTTTATTGCTTTTGGCTGAATTTCATTTATTGTTTTATTTCCTTTGTGTGGCTTGTAGCATTTGACCGTTCAAGAATACGAAGCCAAAGATATACATATAAAGCTTTGAAATGTAATTAAAAGTCATTCGTGCATTGCTGTTATTTTTTCCGTAGATTACTTTCTATTTTTCTTTACCATTTTCGCCTTCTCCGGATTACTTTTGTGAAAAGGCAAACGGAAATGTCGCCATGTTCTTGTGCCACCGACATGCGCTGAATGACTATTGTATGGATTGCATTGCTGGCATTGACATAAACATATAAATGCATGAACTGGGCAACATATACACACATTCACACGTGCACGCATATGGCACCGCACATACATGTGTAAGTACAATATCCCTGCAGGGAAAAGTCAAATGGAAACATTCAAGTGCAGATACTGGAATTTAATAAACGAAATTGTACTTGTTTGTCATTGATTTTATATATACATATATACACGCGTACATCCTTGTTTGGGTGTTTGGCCGAGCTCCTCCTCCTATTTGTGGTGTGCGTCTTGATGTTGTTCCACAAATGGAGGGACCTACAGTTTAAGCCGACTCCGAACGGCAGATATTTTTATGAGGAGCTTTTTCATGGCAGAAATACAATCGGAGGTTTGTCATTGCCTGCCGAGGAGCGACCGCTATTAGAAAAATGTTTTCCTTAATTTTGATGTTTCACCGAGTTTCGAACCAACGTTCTCTCTGTGAATTCCGAATGATAGTCACGCACCAACCCATTCGGCTCCGGCGGACGCATTTTTTCATTGATTAGAGTAGTAAAATAAAAAATTTGCCTGCAAATTAGTGGACTTGTTTTTAAGGATTGTCTTTGGACGCACCAAGGCATTGCGACGAGTAGAGGATAAGTCTATCAAATAAAGGCAACAAATTATTAATATTTCCATGATTATTATATTTCCAATTAATTATTATTAGCCTCGCACCACAAGTCTATAAGGTATTGTGATCTATTGTTGCACTAACTAAGTTTAAGTTCTAAAACTCGAATTTCTTTGAGACTGTGGTAGCAAAAAGCTCATTTCTGTTGTATCTAGCCTTACAAGCCCGAAACTCCACGGTTTTATGAACGGAAAGTCTACATGCGGAGTCTGCAAGTCTTTTTAAAGAGTCTATCATAAAATTTTGCGAACTAAATTAGCGTATATCAGATGCCAATCCACCTTCCTAACTTGGACCGTCCTTTCCAGTTATAGACTGGTGCGCTTCAATTTAGTATTCTCGGCTCACTTCTCTCTATAAGATCATGCTTTCACTTTGTTGCATGTTGATGGTTCAGTTTTTTATTTATTATTCAGTTTTATTAGTATTAATATTTTTAAAGAAAAGCTGGTACCCATACACCTATTACTTACAACCTACCATATTTGTGTTAACATTCGAAAACTTTGCAATATACTTTATGATTTTATTAAGCCTCCTAAGCTTGTAAGACTGGTTAAATTGGCAATTTCAAATAGCGGAAATTGCGTAAAACTCTTTGGACAACTGTCTCCGCCCTTTGTCACTAGCATGGGGGTGATCGACTTGCCGCAGCTTTATTCGTGTTTGCTCTGGAGAAGATTGCGCGGATGTATGATAGTAAAATCATCGCTAATTCTAGCATTCGCGGATGACAGCGATCTAATATAGAGGTGGAAAGCAGTTTTGAAAAAGAATTTTCTAAAACTTGAGTATACAGCCAGAAGTTTGTGCCTCCGCACAAACGAATCAAAAGCAATATTTTTGTGCAATAAAAAAGTTCCAAATTAATATAAATATGCTATAAGGATCGACAGTTCTACTTTTGAGCGTTAGCATAGTTCACATAAATTGGATCAATCACCTCTGCGGACGCAACAGCGAAACAAGAAGTGAGTGCGAAGCTCTAGGCGGGAAACTTGGTACGCTGTTCGCTATACCTGGCTCTAGGTTCTCCATTTATGCTTTCGAAAACTGGGAGATGCGTAAGAGGGTTGAAGAAAAACTTAACATATTTAAGCGAACAATTCTACGCCACGTTTTTGGACTGGAGCGAGTAGATCACGTCGACCATCGTTACACGACATCGCTGAGCTAATCGACTTCCAAATCGGGAACTACATCAAGTTTCAACACCTTAAGTTGAAACATCTACAATGGTAAGCTGTATAAGCCAAAATCTTTGGAAAAACTTAGGATGTCTGCAAGGGATCGTGAAACTTGGTCGAAGTCATTGAGGGAGTCCAAGATTCAACCCGGATCATCACGCCAACAATTATTTTCAAAGAATTTGTGTAAATTTTTCGGGAATTTACTAATAACGTAAGTTTGAATCAATTTCTGAAGGCTTAACTAATTACTGTAGCTAAAAGAAGTTTGAGTAACTTTATGTGCAAACATAGTATGTATATATTTTTGGTGTGAAGAGATGGAATGGTTTTTTTCGTTCTTAATTTAACTGGTCTAGAACTTTAGAAAAATATTGAGGCAGCAGTTTTTTGCCTAGTGTGAACTGGTATGTTAACCGACATTTTGTCGATACATAGTCGGACATTTCGTAGGACATCGCCGTATTAACACAAGTGGTAGAAATGAAGAATGGACTGGTAGTCTTCTAGTTTACTGTATTCTTCTCTGCTGGGATGACTTGCATACCATATACTATTACTCATGTATAATAGGGAGCGTCGCTTAGATGAGAATGTATTAATTTAAAAGTTTAAAAATGTAATGGGATCCTTTTTTTAATCTAATTATATAGTTATATAATCGAAGCTTCGTCTATGTTTGTCGTTACTGTGGTTATAGATGCAATTAGTGATGTTTTTATCTTGTGAAGGTGATTGACCTTACCAAACTCATGAATGTTGCCGGAAATCTGGTGAACATGACATGAAGAACCTTCTGAGGATGCTTCCCGCTTGGCGAACTTTGTAAACAAGTAATTAGGCTTTCAGAAAACCAAAAAAATTAATTTCAAAACACTATTTCTAAGTCGATCTGAATTACCTGAATGGCCGCTGTTGAGCCACCAAGCTTTTTTGGCAGCTATTAATTTTGAAATAAATTAAACACTTTAATTTTCCAACCACTTTATAGTTTTATTTTTCACACTTAGAGTTTACGCGTTCGTGTGTTTGTTACTCCCTTTACAATATTTAAGTTCACCGGCCTCAGCTGATGTCGAGCTTCAAGTCTCGAAATATTTGCTTAGCACAGCTTATATATAATGTATGTACATAAGAATGCGTTGATACGAACGTTAGGAAAATGACAAATATAGGATAATGTGTATTAATATAATTCAAGGACAAGTACAAGGATTAGGGTGACCAGGTGTTACGAGTTAAAAATATTACAATCTTATAAGTTAGACTACAATACTAAATTATTAAATAAAAACTATACAATTAACCCTATACTTAAATTATGTCATGTAAATTAGGTGCTGCTCCCAACATCCTCCCCTCCGTTGAAAGTTCAGGGCTTTCAACTGATTCCTTAGTCGGAAGGAGGCACAATTTAATAACAGCTCGACGTGTAAGGCCAGTGGATGTACGTAGAACAGCTACTCGTGCAACACCGTCCTCACCAGTAATAACTTCGACGACGCGCGCAAGAGGCCACTTAAGAGGCGCTTTAATGCATACAATATCGTTGATTTGCACATTGGGGTGAGGCGTGCGCTATTTTGCTCTTTGTTGAAAAAGAGTGAGGTATTCTTCGCTCCACCGTTTCCAAAATAGTTGTTAG
The DNA here is from genome assembly GCF_027943255.1 of Anastrepha obliqua. NCBI lineage: Eukaryota > Metazoa > Arthropoda > Insecta > Diptera > Tephritidae > Anastrepha > Anastrepha obliqua. The sequence goes on from NC_072894.1 coordinate 68,060,899, forward strand.
AAGTATGTGACACGCTGCCAGTGACCTAGTGGATTGTAATTCAAATGCGTGATGTTAGGCTCAGGAGCAGCTGTAAGCGGGCCGCCAATAAGAAAATGACCTGGAGTTAAAACATCAAGGTCTTCTGGATTTTCTGAAAGAGGTACAAGAGGTTAATTATAGCAGAGATTTGACATACCAATGTACGCATTTCATCGAAACCAAGAATTCCGGAGCCAAGAGTGCGGTACAGGTGCTGTTTAGCCATTTTTACTGCGGCTTCCCACAAGCCGCCGAAATGTGGTGAACGAGGTGGTATGAATCGCCAGTCGAAACCATTGTTGAGGTAGTGAACATGAACCTTGCTGCGGTGCTCTTGGCTTAGGAGTAGGCGTTTTAGGTCTCTCAACTCGTTCTTAGCGCCTACGAAATTGGTTGCGTTGTCTGACCAAATACAGCTTGGCATGGCGCGTGTTGTCGTAAATAGCTTGAGAGCTTCCAAAAAAGCACCTGTTGGAAGGTCCTTCACTAGCTCCCTCCATACGGCCTTGGTTGCGAAACAGATGAAGACGCTGATATAACATTTCTTCTTAGGCAAATCAGCCATGATGTGCTCAAAAGGTTTTCGAGCTATTGTTGATAGTGCAGACCGTTTAGAATTTCTGGTGCCTCTAAGGTGTCGCGCGTCATCGAATTTAAGGAAGGTTTCCCTTTCTGCATCAGAAATGTGATGAAGGTCCCGCCACAAAATGCACTGGAAAAAGTTGTCGGCTGCAGAGACGCGAACGCAACGATACATCTTGCAAATGTCTCCAATAAGTGCAACGGGAAACGTACGAAAGCGAATAAGAATATCAAAAAGTTTGGGTTGTATGGTCGGCCTCGCCATTAGAATCTCGTTTAATGAGAGGCCCGAAGTTGTGACAGCAGAACCATCAAAAACGACCCTGAGCTTTGTTGTGGAGCTATCTTCCTTGCGCTCAAGGCTCTCAAATCGTTGCTTTGCTTGTGTGTATGATTCGCCTAATGATTCTGTGCCGAGTTTCCAAGGTAAGCGAACCGAGTACTCGCCTGAAGGTAAACGCGAAACATTTTGCTGAAAATGCGCCTCGCAGTCGAGCTCCTCCCTTGTTGTTTTAGTGATTGGCTCAAAAACGTGATCTACTTCCCAGAAGCGACGTACCAAATCGTCTAGACGGGTATCAGAGTCGATGTCTCTCGAAGACCTTTGATTGGCCACAAATGACGAAAGCTTAGAAGTCTGTTGACCACCACCTGATATCACCCAACCGAGAAGAGTTTTTTGAAGAACAGGAAATCCGGGCGCCAACTGTATCTGCCCAACGCAGAGAAGTTCGAAAAATAGTCCTGCTCCGATAAGCAAGTCAATACGCTGAGGTATGTTGAAATTGGGATCAGCTAGTTGGATGTTCGAAGGGACGTTCCAGTCCGCGATGCTCACTGAAAAACCAGGCTGATTGTCAGTGATTGTTTGAACAACGACGGAAGTGATGTGCGTTGAGAAATCTGAAGTCCGCGACTTCAGTACGACATTGACCGAATAGCCTTCAGTTGACAGGTTGGCATCCCCGATGCCCGAAACTGCCGCCGAATATTTGGTCCTACGAAGTTGTAATTGATTAGTAAAACGATTTGTAATAAAGTGAAGCTGGGAACCCGAATCCAAAAGCGCCCGACATGGCACGAAGGTACCAGCACGATTTTTGACAAAAATGACTGCAGTGGCTAGAAGCACAGCATCAGATGGAGATCTCGAAGTGAGGGCATGGCCAGGGACAGATGATGTTGCAGCTATGGTGTTTGATTGCAACGTGGGTGGTTGCGTGACTGGGCCTGATATAGAAGTTGAAGCAGAAGATGTGCGGTCAAAATGCAAAAGCGTATGGTGTTTCAATTGACAAGCTCTACAGGGTCCAGATTTGCAATCTCTCATTTGATGGCCACCCTTTAGACAGTTAAGGCAAAGCGAGAGCTTCTTGGCTTCCTTTTGGCGAAGATTTGGAGAAAGAGTGGAAAATTGCTGACAGTGGTAAATTCTATGATCAGGGCACCGACAAAACGCGCAACCACCTACTGAGGCATTCGAAACGACAAATGATTTTCTTTTATTTGTACTTACAGTTTTACCGTTTCTGTCAACTTGATCCGTTTGGGTTTGTATGGCATGCTCCACATTTTCGAGGGTACGACACCGCTTTTCCAAAAATGCAGCTAACTGATCCCACGACGGCAGTTCGTTGCTTGATGAATTTTCTTCCCACTTGGATTGAGTAGCCTTGTCCAACTTCTGGATTAGCAGTTCAACTATAATGCAGTCAGCGATTTGTTCTTGTGATCCAAGCGACTGCAACGCGCGTATGTGCGATGTAACCTTGTCCGTCAACTCCCGCAACTTGCTTGCGGATGCATCTGCCCTGTCCAGCCCAAAGATCTGTCTGATGTGTGCCTGAAATATAATTCGCTTGTTATCAAAACGTTTTTTGAGTAAATCTAATGCATTTTTATAATTAGTTTCATTTATCTCCAAAGATTGGATAGTATCCAAAGCAGCACCACTCAAGCAGGAACGCAGGTATTGCAGCTTATCGCTTTGCATTAGGTCGCCATCGTTGTCAATGACGGAGGTGAACATCGAGAAAAAGTTGCTCCACTCGGTGTACGCCCCACTAAATTTAGGTAGCATTAACAAAGGCAGGCGAGAACGATTTGCATTCACGATGATCGACTGCGAGTCACCAGTGTTCGCTCTAAATGTCGAGCAGTGCTGACCTGTGCTACGTCTCCCAATCTCTCGTTGCAGGTTCGCCTTAAGTTTCACTAATGTAGCATCGAATTTGCAGGGCAGGTCACTGGCAATAGACTCAAAGTCCATTTCCTCCAAACTGGTGTGAGCGGCGGTGAATGTTGCTTTCAAATCTCCCACTGCTTCCATGATTGCTGCCAACCCGTACTCATCCATGCCTTGTAGCATTTCGGTGTTCATCTCTGCTGCTGTATGCTCAAGTCGATTAAAGACTGACACTGTTTTCAGTTTTAAAAACGACACCCGATCTGAAGACGGTTGCCCACTCGATGGTACAGTATGTGGTGAATCGCTTCTAATGAAGGTACCATTACCTGGACTGAACGACATGTTGAACGTTGGACTTTTAAAATTAACTGCCCGGTTATATTGATAGCGCACGAATTTATAGGCACAGTTCTATGTACACGGAAACCGTTGAAAAGTTAGTAAATAGAAATATAGGTAGCGATTTCAACTGTTTTGTTTTACAAGTCCCGCACAAAGTTAACAAACGGTTTTATTTATTGGGTAGGTATTAAACGACTACGCGACAATAATTAACTACCGTAACACGATATTTTCGAAGGGATAACAAATGTTATTATATTGAATAATAATTTCTATTTTACACAATTAGAACACACGAAAATCACGTCGGGGTCACCAAAAATGTTGAGCCACCAAGCTTTTTTGGCAGCTATTAATTTTGAAATAAATTAAACACTTTAATTTTCCAACCACTTTATAATTTTATTTTTCACACTTAGAGTTTACGCGTTCGTGTGTTTGTTACTCCCTTTACAATATTTAAGTTCACCGGCCTCAGCTGATGTCGAGCTTCAAGTCTCGAAATATTTGCTTAGCACAGCTTATATATAATGTATGTACATAAGAATGCGTTGATACGAACGTTAGGAAAATGACAAATATAGGATAATGTGTATTAATATAATTCAAGGACAAGTACAAGGATTAGGGTGACCAGGTGTTACGAGTTAAAAATATTACAATCTTATAAGTTAGACTACAATACTAAATTATTAAATAAAAACTATACAATTAACCCTATACTTAAATTATGTCATGTAAATTAGGTGCTGCTCCCAACAGCCGCAATGAGTTAGATTTCAGTCTGATTATATATTATATACGAGAGTGTTCAAAAAGTATCGCGAATTTTGTGTTTTTTCAAAAATTATTTATTTATTCATTAATATCTATTTTGTCCCCTGAGTAGTCCGCATGAGATATTATGCTTATGCCAACGTTTTTTCCAATCTTCGAAGCCCAATCGTCGTCCTTTCATGGGCCTCTTCAGTTTCGGAAACAAGAAAAATTCACAGGGGGCCAGATCTGGGGAATACGGTGGATGTGGCATCATTAGTGTGTTGTTTTTGGACAAAAAGTCGCGCACAAGCAACGATGTGTGAGCAGGGGCGTTATCGTGATGCAAGAGCCAATTTTTGTTCTTCCACTAATCCGGGCGTTTCTGGCAGATTGCCTCACGCAAAGTGGGCATAACTTGCAGGTAATATTCCTTATTGACCGTTTTACTCTGTGACAAGGCCCCTGCAATTGGTAAGCAAAACTTTTACGTTGGACCGAACTTGGCACGCTTTTTTCGGTCTTGGTTCGGGCGGCAGCTTCCATTGAGATGATTGAGCTTTGGTTTCGTCACCAGTTATGACCCTGTGGAACAAATTTGGGTCGTCGCGGACAGAGTCCAATATCTCATTAGCAATGTTCATGCGATGCTGCTTTTGGTCGAAATTAAGCAGTTTTGGTACGAATTTTGAGGCGACAACAATTTCAACAATTAACTGAACATTCAAAATGGCCGAACTAGTCGGCATGAGTGAGAGACATGAGTACCAACATATCGTAACAAAAAAATCGAAATTCGAATAAACGTGACCTGCGAAAATTCAAAATTCGTTATACTTTTTGAACACACCTCGTACTCGTATATATGGTAGTCACGCATCAACCCATTCGACTATGGCGGCCGCTGATTATCAGAATATAAAACTAGAAAACTCTTAGTAGTTATAGTCACGCCCATATGTGATAGTCCTCATTTAACTGACGTACCCCATCGAAGTACCCCTGACGTACCCCCGTATATACACTGCCGAACGAAATAAAGTGAAAGGCAGTCAGAAATTGTGTTCGCTGAAGAGCATAAAATGTATGATATTTCATTTTCAAAGAAAATCCAACTAGTAAGGAGTTGTAATATAAATACATATAAGATATTTAAATTTTCAATTGTGCGCTGTCGCTATTATCATGGGAGCCCGGGTTTCGCTATGGAAATTTAATGAATACGAAATGAAAAAAATAAATAATAAAAAGTTTTGAGTATTACATGAATTAACAAAAAACTACTTTCTGTTTTTTTTATGCATCACTTCTTATGCTAGAAAAACACCAAATCATCCATTCTTAGTATTTAATATAAAGTTTACTTTTGCATTTCTTACGTCGCTAAATAAGTTTTTAATATTTTAATGCATTTTACGAGAAGAAGCGGTGGTAGTATTTTGAGCAAATCGGTAACAAAACGAATTCAGAGTATAAACGTTTATTTGTCCACCCGTTCCTGTGTATTACTGATTTAGAAAATGGCATGTAGACTGTGATGTTCATTTATTATGGTTTATTTGCGGTGAATTTATTTAAGAAAGCTGCAAACATTTTCATTCCTAGCAAATTTAAAGCTTTTTGAAGCTTATGAAGCCCATTTTATGCTTCGAATACTGAATCAATATAAAAAACCTTAGCCTGCCTTCACTGCAAAAATACTTCAGAGAAGAAGAAATTACAAATAAAGATCTAAAATTTTTAAACACATTAATATTTTGATCAATGGAATACTCGAAAACTCTTATTATTATATGGAAAAATCATCTACTTTGGATGACCTTCGCTGTTCTTCTTAGCGTGCTATTAATTAACAGATTGCGAACGAAAGGTCCGACAAACGAATCGTCCCCAACGCGCCCCAAAGTGCCGAAACAAATAAATTCATTGGGATCCGAAAACAGTCACCGCATAACAAGGTTTTATTGGGCTCATTTCAACGACAATCACGAAATTCCAAATTATTATATTAAAAAACTTATTTTAACCCTAGAACACACACCCGGGTACAAATGTATCCACTTCAACTTTGAAGTGTTGTAACTTTTGAACCGATATACCTCTATACCGCTAACTTCGGATCTAGGAAGATTATTTAGTTTTGAATTCAAATTCAAAATTTGAACCAGATCAGACCATTGGTTCAGGAGCTACAGCCTTCCAAACACATTATATACGTAAACACATACCCGGGATACGTTTGTACCCCAATAGTAAAAATCCTCATAATAATCAAAAAAAAACATTTTTTATATTATTTTTTTATTTGAAAAATTAAAAATATTCATTTCACACATTATATTATTGACTTTTATTATAAAAATTATAAAAATGCACCTTATATCTAAGGAAAATCATGGTAAATAGAGCAATTTGTTGATGTGACCGAATGTTCAAGACACTTTGGCTTCTTACATTTGGCGCACAGCTTTCTGGTTTTTCTACGGCGTTTTTCCTCTTGTGCGTAACATAAATAGCAAGATCCGGACACAGGTTTTGGCGTGCGCGCTGCGGCAGATGTTCATGCTGCTGTTGACACCATTGATTCCAGCGGTCGGTTGAAATATGCTTCAATAGCAATTTTAGTCGAAAAATTTCGCGTCACTTGACGATTTATGGCTCTGGCTTCAATAATGGGCATACACAATGCTTCAGCCAAGCTGCGCAGGATCTGCTTACGCTTGTTGTTTGCTCTCCAAGGCAACATAGGGTTATTCAAATCGTAGACAATGTAGGCTGCAAGAGCTGTAATGTCCAACATGTTGAAGAACATCGCTAGTGGCAATCGTTTTGTTTGCCTTTGTGTTGGATATTCCGCAAACATTTGGTCCATTCGATCAACACCACCTTTGGTACGATTATAATATTCAATTATTTCAGGTTTCCCACTGTCAGCTATTTCAGCATCATTATGCATGGTCGAAAGCAAAATTACTGCTTTATTTTTTTTGGGAACATAAGAGCACATTGTCACATTATTTTTGAAGCCAAATGTCGTTGAACCAATTGTCCTGTTCTTGTTCTGCTTCATTTCTTGAGGAATATATGATTTGTTTTTGCGCAAAGTTCCAACGATCGTGAGTTTCCAGGTGAGAAGCAGTTCTGCAACTGGCAAGGTCGTAAAAAAATTGTCCATTGTAATGTTTCGGCCACTTCCTTGGTATTTGGCAGACAAATCCTTCACCACTCGTTCGCCTTGGTTCGTTTCCCTACCAGTTTCTGCTTGGCCAGTATATATTTGTCCATGCAGTGGATATGCATTTGTGGCATCGCAAATCCACCAAACCTTGACACCATATTTCACAGGTTTTGACGGTATGTACTGCGTAAACCGTGTCGAATGAAACAAAAGACAAAATACTTGTTATATATTAAAATTTCAAAAAAAAAAAATTATAGAAATCGGTTGAATAAGCATTAAAAAAACCGCAAAATAAGGTCCCGGGTACAAACGTATCCCGGGTGTGTGTTTACGTGGTATTTTCTGGGTGTGTGTTCTAGGGTTAAAACTGAACATGACAAAGCTGTACGTACACTTGTGCTCACATAATTAAATCACTTTATTTTTTGCAATATTCGCAATACTTTGAAAGCTAGATTTTGCTAATTGATTTTTTGTAAAAATACAGTGCATTGCATTACAAAAACTTAACATATTTCAAAAAGTTGTCATCAAAGTTTTCAACTTTTTATAACAGCCCATTAAAGTTTAATATAATGAGGTGAAAGTTTGAAATCGTACAGATTTTTGACAATCTTTTCTGTTAATGATGTTACACATTTTGTTCCATACAAAACCAAAGTGGCTTGATTATGTGGGCACAAGCGTATTTAGTATGTACATTTTTACATTTTTTTGTCCGACACTGTCATTATACAATATATACATACATAGTATATAGACATACAAGTAAAAAGTGTAAATTTTCAGCAGAAACAGAAAATGATCGTATCAACACCGTATAAACGGGAAACGGAAGCCCGTACGTACGGTTGCAAATGCGATTGTGTACGCCAATTGTTATTCAGAGCCAGCTCTTAGTCATTTCAGTTTTCATGCATTGCATGCACCCTCATACATGCACACGCACACAACTAAGCATTGCACATACATTGTATTTGTACTCCTATTGTTTTACCGTCTAAAGTTCAGTTGCTCATTTCGGGCCAAAATAATGCGAGCAAAAACTTTTTATGTATCTCCTACATAAATGTGTTTTCATAGTATAAAAAGGAAAAAATACTAATACATACATATGTATGTATATTTGCAATGTTTATTGGATTATAAAAGCTGTGACCACAGTTTTTTGAGACAATTCAGAATATAACATAGACCGTTTTGTTCTCTTTTTTTTAATTTCGGTGGCCATATTTCCTCATTATATTAAATATGCTAAGGAAGTGTGTGTACCGATTATAAGGACAATTTTGCATCAAGGATTGTTTCCGCTGCAACTTAGCAGAGGACACTTATACTAGATCCAAGCTGATTCTCTCTCCACACACAACTTGTTAAGTAGTAATAAGCAGGACTTAGCATTCGAAGCAAACAGGGTCAAGTAAACCTATTGATGGATGGTTCAATATTAGAGTTAAAGTTTGGTGTTAGAGTCTTCTGCGAGAGACTTTCTCTTAAACTCTAATTAAGATCTTCTGATAACCGCAGTGTTTTCCAAGCGCGTAGTAATTGATTTAGAAGAAAAGTTGATTTGCTGATAAATAATATAATAATATTTAAATAAACCGACATTCATTTAATTTGATGTTGGAAAAGATTCTGTCGAAGATTTTTGGACCTTTGCACGTTGACGACAGCGAATATCGCAGGCGTGAATAAAGATCCAGGGGCTACGTTGGCTGGTTCATGTCGTCCAAATGGATGCAAATGCTCCGGCTGTGAAAATATTCGATGTGGCACCAGCTGGTGGTAGCAGAGGAAGAGGAAGGTCTCTACGGTGTTAAACTCAGCCAAAATCGCTTAAGCTGTTATCGTGTCAATTAAGAAGAAGAAGAAACCGACATTCATTCCAGCAGACAATGAGCTCACTGATGCTGCGACAATTTTTTGTCTGGAAAAGCCTTAGTTTCCTTGCGGTATCAACGGAATATTTAGGCGATTTCGATTCGCTGCTTTTCTGCACGCTACGCTTGGGCTCTGTTCGCTCGACGAAAAATTTGCATGTAAAAGAATGGTTATACCTCATAAAACTGCTATAATTCATTATTTTCAATGCTGTCAAATATCTCTTCTGAGATTAAGCAAGTTTCATTAGACCGCGTTCATATAGAGCAAAGTTTGTTGCTTCAGCTTTGCGGATTCTCTTTGGTGTTACCCGTCATTAAGTGCTTCCAAATAATTGTCATTTTTGGCAGCTCTCCTCAGTAACATTTAAATGTATGTTTATTAATACCAATTGCTTCGCCACTTCTATTCGCACTTGTTAACGCTTGGCAGATCGAAGACGCTTTTTGTATGCTTAAACGATACGTCTAATGAGCTGACAAGGCATGACATCCCTTGCAAAGAGGGAATGGGGCTTTCCATACATACCTGTGATCAGCACTATTTTAGGTTGAGTCGGGACAGCTCCGTGAGAATGGAACAATGTGAGAGCATGAGTGCATGGGTATCGGTTGGGTTCGAGCGAGCGTCTAAAACTAACAAACTTGTAGCTCTCTATAGTGGTGAGCCGACCAACTTTCAATGGCAATCCTAGCGGGGAGACCCAGTTCCCTTCAGGTAGCTGTATGTATGTAGAATGATGATGCGGTGGAGTGGTCTCCGGATAAACTTATCAAATGTACCATAGTTTTCCTCACAGTTGGATCGAAAGAGACAGAACGGTACCTTGGCCTTCTCGATCACTCGATTTGACCCCAATCGATTTTCATGTCTGTGGTTAGGCCAAAGTGTTAGTTTATTCTGTAGAAATTGAGACTAGTGAGCTTTTCATAGAAAGAATTAGACAAGCCTTAGAAAAAATTAAGGCAGAGACGCAGCTAAAAATTACGACCACGCAACGCAAAAAGGGATGAGAAATGTATTAGAAATCAAGTCTGAAACTTTGGTAATAAATAGGAAAAGAAAATATTATTTCCGCAACTCTCTTTAGTCTTCAATGAATTATGGTGTTTAAACGTTTCCTAGTACTTTGGGTCATTCATTCAAACTGTTTTGATTTTCCAGCAAGTCCGTAATTTCAAAGTACTTCAATCAGTAAGTTACATATGTAGGTATATAGATAGTAGTGATTTGATTTGACTTTCTGGGTGAAGTAAGATGCGAATAAGTTTTTAGAGAATTTTAGTCAATTGTTTGTCTTTTTTGGGGAAATTTTGTCGATTCTCCGAAACCGTATATCAGATATATACATAGCAATATCTATAACAATGTTTGCATCTACCTTCTTAACACTCTGCATTTATATTTAAGAGAGGCTTTTGTACAAAAATTCTGGATTCGTGCTTGAGCAAACTCCGAAGCCTCCAGCAGTTTAGGCGTAGCGTCAAAAGAAAAATAATCCGTACTACATACGGACTGCGTTCCATGTGTCGGCAGGGCGGGAGTAGGGCAATCGTTGAGTTTATTATTATTATTATAAAATAAGGAACTTCATATCCACCATTTCTGGCCATACGGCGGCGACTCAATCAATAGGCGACAGACATATAAAGAAGTAAATACCAAAAAAAAACATAATAATAATAAAAAAGCTAAGCCATTGTAGCAGCAGTAAAGTGTGCAAATTTAAACTAAATTAACATAAAAGCAAATGATGTTTTGCCAGTACCGCAACTGAGAAGGAAGTTAGCAGACTTAGTATTAGAAGCTAAATACATACAAACATACATATAATAATTAAAATAAAATATTCTTGGCAGAAAGCTACTAATTTTTGGGTGAAACACCAACGTTGGCATATAAACAAAGACCAGATAAATGTTGAATTAAATATTAATAACATGAAAAAGGCGTTGAAGCTGCGGTGAAGATAGACATCGATTGCTTAGCAGCCGTTAAATTATAAATTTATTCTTAGACACACAATTTTACCAGAAGCTGCGGCTATAACAGGCCAAGCAAAAGGCAAACTTTCGGCAACTTAAAAGTAAAAACTTTAATTAAACAAAAAGCACCTACCGCACAGCAAGGCTGTGGCAGCAAATACAATAGCGGCATACTCACACACACTCGCACAAACGCCAAGCCAAGCAAACAAGTGACGAAAAAATTCCACAACTACCAAAAAAGAAAGTAAAAAGAAAAATCGTAGTGAACTGGTGAAGGAAAGCAAATATAAGAAGAAATAGTGGCGCTAGAAACGTAAAAGGTTTTTGAACAAAAGCAGGCGCGCCGCTAAGCAATTTCCACGGGAAAGCAATGCAAAATTCGCAAATACCAAACACTGAGTGGCGAAGGAGGAGAAACGCGGCTACGAAGCCGCAAATTTGAAATGATTTGAAAGCACTTCACGAATCACGCACCACGAAGCACAACTGAGAACGCATGCATGCATCCACGTTTGTGTATATGTATGTATGTACTGAGGATGGCAATTTTTACGATATCGGGATTTTCGGCATCTCGTTATTATAATCTCGAGATCCCAGGATTTAGCTGTTCATTATTTCGCAACAACTGAACTCGAAGAAATTGCATCAATATTGTTTGAGAAGCCTCCTACCATACAATAAATAATAAATAAATGGGTTTTAAGTATCATTTTTTATTGACAGTTATTAGTAAAAGAAAAACAAATGAAAATACAATAGTTAAAGTTATATGGATTTAATAATGCCTTAGCTTTTTGATATTAGATGAAGTAACTTAAGGATGTTGAATAAGTTTCGACAAGCAAATATATTTTTTAGGGCCGAAAGAATTTCATATATTTTTTATTATAGTACAATTTAAGCGGAATCAGGGAAAAATAGTAGGCATTCATTTATGATAAAATAAAAAGTTAAGTGAGTTAAGTTTGTGCGTATTGGTGCAACAGAAATATACATAAGCATGTACTGCTATTCATATGTATGTATTAGGTTAGGTTAAGGTGGTTGCCACGCTCTATGAAAATTTGGAGGGGCTCACTTGCACTCATTATGATACCATTGGTTTCGGCATAGTTATCAATGTGGTGAAACCATTTTGTCTCTTGGATAAACGATGATTGCAGATTAGATTAGACTAGTTAGTCTTCCACACATTCAAAGAATTTATACCGCGGTATCGGTTTCTGGCAAGAGAGAGCCAGTGATAGGGAAAGTGTTCAATACTCTCAACTTCCTTCTCTTTTCTGCGGCTGCATCAGAAGTCTTTAGAAGGAAACCTCATGCGTTTCCAATATATTCCCATTAGGCAGTGCCCGACGATGATGTCTATCACTATACTAATGGAAGGCCAGTCTAGATTAATAAAGAACCAAGTTCTGTATTCATTTCTTCTAGATCAGACCTGTCTAGCTACCCAGCAAGTCGGCTCCATGGTCTATCTGGATGGTATGCACGTTGTAGATCGTCCTTATCCTGAACTTGCTTGAAAAGAAAGAAATATCCATATAGAGGGCACAGCTGACTGATTTAAGATCAATTCCCTTTTTTACCAGATCAACCGTGATTTCAATTTGTAGTAATTTCTCTGTATTCAGGAACCCAGACAACGTTCACGGTGTACCACTTATCCAGCTCGTAAAACTTAACTCTACATTCAGTTGCTACTTTGGAAGAAGTATTTTTGCGCTTTAAAGATTTTATGGCAGCTTGGATGTTGGAGTAGATAGTGATCGGTTGTGTTACAACGGACGAGTGCCTCATCCACAATGCAACCTCCATTACCGTCATTAACTTGCTTCGTCAATGAAGACAGCCGTAGGTCAAAGTCATTAACGTTATCCCATTCACATTTTTCTGGGGTTAATGTTGAAAAATTATTTTCCAAACAAGAAATACGGAGCAGTGTAATCTCGCTGTCTTTCCAGGGTAGGCATGCATTCAGTCTAATTGCATAGCAATTAGCCCGGAATTTGCATAGATATCTGTGGGGTAACGGTCCAGTAGAGTTTCAGTAGCCTTGGTTGGGGTTGAAGACAGCACTCCTGTGATAAGCATGAATGCAGCCCTTCGTATTACATGTGTTAAAAAAATACAAAATCGAAAATGTTCAAACATATCCATATTTGCTTAAAAGTGAAACCCAGAGGGATCCCTCTGCCTCCATTTCATATCTTTGTAAGAAATTACAATATCTGAAAATCCCGAGAGGAGATCAAAGTCCCCAGCTCATAAAACCCGATATTGCCATCTTTAGTATATATGTACATTTGTATGTTTCAATATGTTCATATGGATGCATGTATGCTCACATATACAAACATACATGCAGACGTCTATTTGACTTTGTATACTGAAAAACACAATTGAATTTTTAAGCAACTCACGCATTTGCCAAATTCTCATTAGTTCCTGCGAAGTAGAAATGTGCATGCATACATAAAGCCTTTCCATATCAGCGCACAACTGCAGTTCCTTTCCAGATAATTTGTTCGTTTCCTTAGTTTTCAGTTCTCTTCGTGCATAGTCAATTCGAATTTTGTTTAGTTGTCTGGTCAGTTACTTACTTGGTTAGTTTGGCAATGAGCGACGTGTGAATAGTTATCTAAATTCCGAGAATATTTCAAAAACTTTAACTGTGACTTAACAACTCACTATGTCGTTGAGATGGATTGCTTGCCAGCGGTGATGGATATTGATATGAAGGTGCTACTAGCAGTTTACTGATATGTGCAGCTTCAATCAGCCATGAACTCATCAAGGCGAAAGTATGAGCAACTGGATGATTTTCCAAAAACGAATTGTGCTTCCATTTAAGCTACTTATTTCGAGCTCATAAGTTATTGGTTTACAAAAACTTTAAGGTATCTGGAAATGACTGCTAGTACTTCATTTTACCTAAAGAGTAAATAGCTGATCCCAGGTATGCCTCCCTAGGAAGTTACATAAGTAAGTAACTGGCCATCGTGGGGTCATTAAAAAAGGAAGCAGAGGAGAAATAGTTATGGAAATGAACGCTTTTGATCAATAATAGTCACAGTGACTTGCTATTAATAAACTTCTACAGGCGGGCACGCCTGATAGTTCCTTCGGCACTAGTCGAAGTGACTCAAGGTATCTATATAAATCTTAACCTTGCAAAAAGAGGTACAGCTGGCGAGTATATGCTGAGATAATCATCACATCACATTTCATACATCAAACGCAGATGGGAAGCTATGTCGAATCTCACTAAATGAACTCCCAATGGGCGTACTGATTTTGCAGCTCTGCAATTAAATTCCCGCGAAGCGTTTTCAAGTCAGCAATGCCTCGAGATCCGCCTGTCCAGGAGCAAGCCGCAGATAGTTTCAGAAATCGGCCGGATGTGGTTAGGAGAAAAGCACATAGGCTCAGGCCAACCCAGCTCCATTTTAAATTTATTGAGAGATTTCGATTAGGATGAGGTACGGTGTTGAGGACTCTGAGTTCAAAGTGTATACTTATTATTGTATACCTGTATTAGTCGTAGTTGGAATTCACAATTTTGAAAAAGTCTTTAAACTTGATTAATTATACTAAGAGAAACGTAAGATTGAATAGAATAGAACGTGGAATAATCTGCTAGTTATAGGCACTTGCTGGAAAACCACTCCGATATTTTTGCCTTTTCAGACCAAAAATTCATCGATTATGAATAGCTTCAACTTAAACTGCAACGGTTTTAAATAATTAGTTTGCTTTTCCTTAAACTAAACTCTTCTGAATAGTTCTAAACTCTGGCATAGTTCCATTCCCATATAAGACCACCTGGGACGAACTGCGTCCATTAGTTACATAAAACAAAAATAATTTTAAAATATAGATGCTTTGAGAAACAAAATATTCGACACATGTATCAAATCCATTATTCCGCTTTCTAAATACCGAACTCACTTAATTTGAAAATATGCACATCAATACATTCCAGAACTATTACACTGTGTGACAGCAAATGTAGGCCCGAATCCAAACCAATTGCAAATGAAGGTACTCATGTAGAATAGTAAAACCTAAACTGGAGTTTGTGTATTACAGTGTATTAAAGTTTCGCAATATTGATCAAATACCATATTAAATTACAGGGTGAACGATATGAAGTGTTTTTCAAAACACCATAACTTTTTTGTGTGAAATTAGTTTTTATTGATTTCAAAGACAAAATTGTTCGAAAATGATTACAATTTTAACATATATTCACTTTAGCTCGATATGACCACCTTTTGCCTTGACTATAGCCTTCAAACGGTCAAAAAATGAGTTGCATGCTGCACGAATGTGATCTTGAGGTATTTTGGCCCATTCTCGTATAATCGCTTTTTTCAGCGCATCCATACTGGCATATTTTTTAGTCCGCTCTCCAAAATGGACCAGGTGCAATAATCCATCGGATTTGCGTCTGGCGAATTCGACAGCCATTGTGTGGAACATGATTTTTTAACCATTCTTGGTTTACACGAGCTTTATGAGACGATGCCAAGTCGTGTTGGAACGTATATGGTCTACGACCGAAATGTTTGCGTGTCCACGGCTCTAAAGGAGCTTCTAAAACATTTTCCCTATAATAAGTCGCATTCACTTTGACACTAGACTCGGTAAAAACGATTGGGGAGCGTCCATCAGCGGTCACTGCAGACCAAACCATTACTTGCGATGGGAAATTGCTTCGAGTGGCCACACGTAGGCTCAAATTCTCGTATGAGCGTTCGGTCAAGTAAACACGATCGTTTTGAGTGTTTATGAACTGCTCAATTGGGAAATTTTTTTCATCAGAAAACACAATGTTAGGAAACTCGCCACGTTCGTGCAAGCGCAACAACTCCTTTGCTCTTTCGCACCGAACTTTTTTTTGCTGGGGTGAAAGATCGTGAGCTTTTTGGAATTTGCAAGCCTTGACCTTTGAATACCACCATTTTGTGACTATTTAATCCATTTTTTCATTCAATTCCTATGTGAGGTCGGTTGCTGAGGCTGAAAATCTAGAATGTTTTTTTTTTTTTTGAATAAAAGAAATAAAGATAGATCATTAAAATGTCTAATATCTGGTTAATCCATTCACCGATCAAAATAAGTCAGAGAAGAGAAAAGGGAATACAAGTAATTATGTTTAGGAACCTTAGTACCGAATAGAGTTACATCAGAGAAAAAGAAACCATACAGCTTTTATTGAAAAATGCTTTTCTGAATAACATATCATGAACTATTCGTATGTTCATTCCCACCTCATAACAAAAAAAAGGTCTTTTAGGGTATCTAAGTTGCACTACTCTTGTTCCAACCGTTTTCCTTTGCAATAAGAAAAACAAGTGTTCATTCAATTTGAAAATTCGAAAATAAGTGCACAATACGGCGGAACATAACAATTGCGAGGCATTCACTGGCTTTTAATTCAATAGCCGACTGCAGCAGTCGCTTTGTTGCCCAACATTGTTTGTGACGCCTGAGCGGAAAGACGCTTGTATGTATGCACATACGAGTATGAAGATCGGCGGCAAAGTACCATACAAGCTGAGGACAATTGGAAATTTTAAGATCGCCAAAACTATTTGTGGCATGAGCCGTTGGTATTTTACTACTACCGTCACTAGTTGCCACTGCTGCAAAGACTGCCATTGCAATGTAATACAGGTAAAAGGAGCGAATTTACAGACTCTGTGGTTAATGCTTTAGGCTCGATTTCGACTTTTTTGACTTTGTTTGACGCTCATTTATTTATCTTTCCCTCCTTTCTTTATTTCTTTCAGAAAAGTTTCGTAATAGCCACTTTGAAATAAATTTCATTACGTTTCATTTCAATATTTGCTCTTATTGCCACTCATGCACCGTCCACAAATCGAGTTAACTGACAAAGGAGCAGCACCGGCCGTTGTGGTCATCACGAACGCAACTTAATAACAATCGAAAAAGTGCGGTGAAAAACCACAAATACAACAACCGCCTATATGCACCTACTTACACATATAGTACGTACATACTTACATCGTCAAAAAAGTCAACAACTAGCGGCGAATTGTTGGCGACAATTTTTGCAACTGTGCGGCTCTTAAGAATGCCGCCACCGCCGCCGTTTCCTTTGTTGCTGTTGCAGTTTGCTGTTTGCATAGCTGTTGCTGACCATGACCACTGTGTGCATTGCGCAACATGTTGCCAGCAGCATCTCAATGCCAACCATTGAGTCAACACGCGTGTGAATGTGGCTTCCCTCAGAGCCTACTTACATACAAATTTTTGCGACCTCCACCGTAGTTTTAATTTACTGCCACTGCCTCAATGACTTCTGCTGCATTGCCCGAATCGTTGAAATGTTACTTCTTCGCTACCTTGCGTCACTGCATTTTTATTTTCTCCAGGCTTTAACAATTTACTCGCAGGTTTTGCTTCATCATATACGAGTATGTATGCATCTAGCCAATTTGCGCAGGACCAGCGACCGATCTTTTGTATTCTTCGCTTTGTAATCTTCGCCTTTAGCGCTGACCATCAATTGCTATCGTCTCAACAACAAAAATAAACAACAACATATGTGCCCTCGTACAATTTCAAAAACAATAGTAAATTTCAGCTGAGGCAAACACAGCTTGCATTTACAGGGTGGCCCAACTGCAGGTGTATTTCACAATCATAGGGTTTTTAAGTACTGGTAGATTTTTTCGTTCAATATCTTGACAGTCAATCAGCATTACACTTCCGCGGAATATAATTAATCGTCTTAAGTTTGAAGAACTTTGAGAAATATTGCATATTTATATCCGAAGTGCGGGCGATTTCAGTCAAATTGTGCATTTTCGGGAAAGAAGTTTTAGCTAAGATGAAGCAAAATAATAATAAAACAAAATTTTTGTGTCTCAAGATTGGAAAACCAGCACGTGATTGACGCAAGCTCAGCGCAGCCTTAAAGAGTGACAGATTGATGAGGATTTTGGAACGTTGGCATTAAACAAAAAAAAAAAATAAATAAATAATTGGTGCGTACACTTCTGTTAGGTGTTTGGCCGAGCTTCTCCTCCTATTTGTGGTGTGCGTCTTGATGTTGTTCCACAAATGGAGGGACCTACAGTTTCAAGCCGACTCCGAACGGCAATATTTTTATGAGGAGCTTTTTCATGGCGGATATACACTCGGAGGTTTGCCATTGCCTGCCGAGGGGCAACCGCTATTAGAAAAATGTTTTTATTAATTTTGCTTTCACCGAGATTCGAACCAACGACCTCTCTGTGAATTCCGAATGGTAATCACGCACCAACCCATTCGGCTACGGCGGCCAACGTTGGCATAGCGGAACTTTTTTTAGTATTTAACACCCTATTTTAGCTACAGATCCAAGGATGATGGACTACCAAGTAAAATTGTGAGAGTAACTTCATCTGTCATGGTACCGAGGAGTCGACTTCACGCCTCTGTCCGCTCATTACACACGTCCTATCACACTAGTCCAATAAGTCGTTGTTTAGATGACAACGAAGTAACATAAGTACAGACTGTGTTGAGGTTTTTCGTATATCAGTAATTTAATCATAGTTTACTATTAAAATCGCTGAGAGCCGATTAACTGTGTGATGTTGGCCACACCTCTCCATTCTGAACATCGTGATGACGAGCGAATACTTATGAGCTGAAGTTAAACATATTAACTTTGACAATCTTTACTTTCACTACAATATTTACTTCAGACAATCTTTACTTCAGATTCATATCTCAAGGTGAATATAGTTCGACACATTCGTCTAGAAACCATCAACAAGATCTTGAAAAATTCGGTAGAAAGCAAATATTATTGCTTCAGAATTCAAGTTTGTCGGGACGACCAAATAAATGAATTCGTGTTATACATATAACTTGCGAGAATGCCTTTTCTCTAATAAAGCTCTAATAAGGAATTTTTGTCGGGTTTAACAAAGCTTCCCAGTCCTTTATTTCTCGCACTAAGTGACACCGTAGCCGAATGGGTTGGTGCGTGACTACCATTGGGAATTCACAAAGAGAACGTAGGTTCGAATCTCGGTGAAATATCAAAATTAAAAGACAAAGAAAAACAACATCAAGACGCACACCACAAATAGGAGGAGGAGCTCGGCCAAACACCCAAAACAGGTTTACGCGCCAATATATATATATATATAAGTGACACCAATTCTTCTTCTTCTTCTTACTTGGCGCGATAACCGCTTACGCGATTTTGGCCGAATTTAACAAAGCGCGCCAGTCGTTTCTTTCTCGTGCTAACCGGCGCCAATTGGACACACCAAGTGAAACCAAGTCATTCTCCACCTGATCTTTCCAACTCAGAGGAGGCCTTCCTCTTCCTCTACTACCACCACCTGGTACCACATCGAATACTTTCAGAGCCGGAGCGTTTGTATCCATTCGGACGACATGAGCCAGCCAACGTAGCCGCTGGATCTTTATTCGCTGCGCTATGTATATGTCGTCGAAAAGCTCATACAGCTCAAGCTTCTGCGCCATAGTTTAGGACGGGCATGATGAGAGCCTTGTAGAGTGTTAGTTCTGATTGGATTTCAAGGCTGTTATCGGTGTTAATGCTGGTTCCCAAATAAAATAAGTCTCTTACAACCTCGAAATTATAGCTGTCAACAGTGACATGGGTGGGAGGTAACTCGTTATGTCCTCGTTCACCACCAGACTCATTCGCTTTGCCTCTTCATCCAGTTTGGAGAAGGCAGAACTAACAGCGCGGTTGTTGAGGCCGACGATGTCGATAACATCGGCATACGCCAAGCATTGTACGCTCTTATAAAAAATTGTGCCAGAGCGGTTAAGTTCTGCGGCTCGTACGATGCTCTCCAACATCAGGTTAAAGAAGTCACACTACAGCGAGTCACCCTGTCTGAAACCTCGTTTGGTATCAAACGGCTCGGAGAGGTCCTTCCTAATTCTGCCGGCGCTGCTGGTGTTGAGTAGCGTCATCTTGTGTAGCCGTATTAGTTTTGTGGGGATACCAAATTCAGACATCGCGGCATACAAGTAACTCCTTTCCGTACTGTCGAATGCAGCTTTGAAATCGACTAAAAGATGGTGTGTGTCGAGGTCTAAAGCCACGGCGAAGTCGATCAGCCTCTGTCCGTTACCAGATGTTTCGTTATGCAGGCTGAATTTTCCGACTGTGGGACCAAAAATTCCCTGCTTGCCGACCCTGGCGCTGAAGTGGTCAAGCACGATTTTTAAGTGGCGGGTCCCAAACCCGGCGCACAACGAGCTATCCTGGAATGTTGTGAGCTGATTGAACCATATGCAGAAGAATCGTCCTGGCCACTCCCAAGTGAATAGCGATCAGTAACTTTCCCTACTTGCGTGGACTTCTACACTCCATCCTCCCATCCAGTGACACCAATTAGTAATACCGAATGAAGCCAAGCTCTTTTCTACTTACTCTTTCTAATTCAGATAAGACCTTTCTTCCCCTATCCTCCTCCATCGCTCGAATACTTTCAGGTCTGGAGCGTTTGTATACATTCGTTCAACATTATTTGGCCAGCGAAGTCGCTAGGCCTTTATTCGTTCTACTACAAACACCTCTAAATGGCTGTAACGCCCATACAGCTCATCGTTCCTTTCGTCTGCGATATTCGTCGTTGCCAAAAGTATAGGGAACTTCCTCCAAATCTTTCCCTCCAACACACCAAGGTCCACCTATTTGGATGATGTCACCATCTATGTTTCTTTGCCATTCATTACGGCGGCGATGATGATGTGGTCTTGGTTTGTCGCAAGAAAACTTAACTTTTCAATTGCCTACTTTGCTGTAGATGAACTTATACATAGTTATAAAATACTAATAAAAAATACGCTTTCTCGCATTATATCTTCTTTCTAAAAAGACACACAATTGCTATATGACCACCCGGTACTTTTTCAATGCTCCGGCAATGAGGTGTAGTTATTTCCATTTTTACCTCTTTGTTGTGGTCAGGGCCATGATCATTGTTGCGCAGGTCATAATTTATGGCTCTAAAGAAATCTTTTACAATATTTATTTATTATTGTTAATGCCATTGTGGCAGTGCTTCCTCCGAAACGAGTACCTGCGGAGGAAAGTGATTTTTTGCTAAAAATTTCTATTTCGATTTAGAAAGCAAAATATAGTTTATATAAGCCTGAATCCTTTTCAAATTAAATGTCGTTAGCCCTATATATATAGGTATATATATATATATATATATATATAGATGTGAGTATATTTTAAATTATGCATGCATTGAATTATCTAAACAAATCTATTTGAGTTGAGCAACTGGGCATAGAAAATAATTAGATGACGTGTGAAATTTGGTTGCAGCTGAAGTATCTGATTTTAAACATTTGCTTTTTTCTATATCCTATATTTAACTTACCTTTTCCGTATTTGACACTCCGAAATTTTATACCACCTTATCCCTCAAAAGTGATATTTTCAACTTCAAAGTACTCCCCATCTGCAATACTGCAACGCACCACGGTATGCGAAAATGTTCCTTCCAGTTCACGAAACATTTCTGGAACCTATTTTCGGTATAGCTAATAGAGCTGTCCTCGGTTTTTCCATTACTCTATATATTACCTCTTTTCGCCTAATCAAACGAGTTAAAGTAGTGGTTTTTCGACTCAATCAAATAGCAAAACATAGCAGGGAGCCATATCAGATGAATTCGATGGCTATTGTACGGCATTCGTTCCGTTCTTGGTCTACAAGTAAAATTCAGCGATAATGATAGCGACGGTGCGTTATCATGGTGCAAAATTCACGTTTTCTTTTCCCACAAATCCTTTTTTTGGCGAATTGCTTCACATAAACGTCTCATAATAACCCCAATAGTAGTCGTGGTGTACAATACCGATATAATCCATAAAAGTCGTGAGCATCGCTTTTTTTGGTTGACAATTACATGATTTATTTGGTTTGTTTCTTGGTTCAATCGGAGCTCTCCCCTCACACGCCTGAGCCAACGTCTCGTCTCCAGTAATGATCCGTTTAATGAATGTTGAGTCGGATTCAGATTTGGAAATCATGTATTTGGCTATAGCAACGCGAGCCATTTTTTGCATGAAATTCGGGTCCTCTGAGACTTTGCAGCAACACGGCGCAAATGCACGGAATGGATCCATAAGCAAATTTCGAATCCTCTGCCAGCTCTCTAATTGTTAAATTGCGGTTATTGACAAACTTGTATTTCACTTTATTGATGTGTTCATCAGTTTTCGATGTCAATATCGATTTCGTCATCCTCATCGATGAACCCTCGACCTCTTTTGAAGCGTTCCTGCCACTCGGCTCCGTAAACGGCTGTATAATATCGGGAGTATCATTACCAAAACAGTTTCCCAACATTTCTGATTCCATTTTTAACGAAAAAATTTATTACAAACTTGTTGCAAATTCCAATCTATATTTAAAACTGTAAATCAAAAACACTCAGAGAGGTAGATTTCCTCAATTTTAGCCTTAACAAATTGTCAAGCAATGGCGGTACAACTTTTGTAGAAATGTTAATGACAGATGTAGCAAATATAAAAAGAGAACTCAAATCAGTTAACTTAGAGTGTCACCTGATGGTTGTTCCATGAACTTTTTAATCGAGGTGGTACGGGACTATGTAGAAAAAATTCGCACAACTCATGCTTGTAACTCTGTGCAATGCTGGTAACCGAACTAATTTCCTTTTCTGTACTAACTTTTTAATTTTTGGGCCTTCTTTGAGGATAGGTGCTTACGTATACATTAAAATTTGGCTTATTTATTCTGGCGAAAATAACTCTCTTGACTAAATATTACAAAAAAGCCTTAATTTCTATTAAAGTAAATTTGCAATCAGTCGATTCGCCTTGATTTCTAGATAGTAAAAATATATATCATTATTTTTTGAAGAAACTCTTAAAAAATCAAGCCGTAACGGGCTTGAAATATTGCAAAAAGTAATTCTTTGAAACATTTTACCATGGGTTTTCTTTTTTTGCTGCTGGAGTTGGGTGTTTTCTTGCATTCATAAAAAAATTAAGCATTCGTTGTATGGAGGAAATGCATAAGACTGACAGTCAAAGAAGAGGAAGACCTCCTCTGCGTTGGAAATATTAGGTGGAGATGGGCTTGAAGGGACCAGTCGTTTCTTCAATTTTCTTGTTAAACTCAACCAAAATCGGGTAAGCGGTTATCGCGCTAATCAAGAAGAAGGACAGGCGTGCACTTGCACTGCTATACCCGAATTTTTTCTAAAAATTTTTAATAAATGGTGTGAAACTTTGATGACACTTTTCCGTTTTCCTTTTTGTTTGTTTGAGTTGCAAAAAGTTTGAAACTTGGATTTATATGGTTTTTATGAGAAAATGAAATATTAAATGTTTTTATTAAAGTTAAATAACAAACAAAAAATTGCTGAAAATCTCTTAGTGCTGTAGGTATTTCACTCAGTGTTCAATTTCATTTAAATAACTTCCACGCAGGCTTTCCAATTTCCAATTCTGCCAACCAATTTGTTCACTATATTTTCACGTGTTTCGGCGCTTATCTCACCAATTGCAACTCCGATTTCATGTTTCGACTCTTGAATAACCTCTGAGTATCTTTAAAATATATTAGCTTGCTGATGCCTCATTAAAAATAGTCTAACGAAGTCAAATACCAATTTCTGGGCGACCAATCGGCATCACTGCTTCGGCTAATTATTCAAATACTCAATTTTAATATTTCCAAGCTTTTTCAAAAAAAAAAAAAAAAATAAACAAAAACTTACCTATTTGGTAAATTTCTAACCCTAAATAAAAATTCCAAATCACAAAATAATATTTTTTAGCTGTTAAAGTCAAGAAAATCGCTAGTTCTACAAGCTATATTCACCGCCCTGTACAGATTCGTGTATAGAGAACTAATTTTTTATAGCACAAACTCGCAGGATTTAAAATTTAACTTAAAACCAGT
Organism: Anastrepha obliqua; assembly: GCF_027943255.1. Classification (NCBI taxonomy): domain Eukaryota; kingdom Metazoa; phylum Arthropoda; class Insecta; order Diptera; family Tephritidae; genus Anastrepha; species Anastrepha obliqua. The sequence goes on from NC_072894.1 coordinate 68,084,805, forward strand.
CGAAAGCATTCACTACCAACGAGATATATGTACGTGTGTATGTAGATTTGTAGCTAAGCACATATAATTAAAAGATAAAGCTTTCGTTGAGCGCCACTAATGAGTTCGAAGCCATGTACGAGTATATGCAAGCAATTAATGCAAAATTTATAAATAAATTTTCTAAAATGTTGATCAAATCAATACGAATTAATTAAACGCATGAGGCAACATGGAAAATAGTTGTCGAGTCTAATGATGTATGGCACCTGTTGGCAAAAACAACTCCAAGCCATTACAGTTGTTGGCGATGTGATGCTGTTTGTTTGGTTGTACGTATGTTAAGGTGTATGTTGCTTGCTGTTGGCTTAGTTGCAAGGTGCAATCGGTTGCGCGATATGTCAGTAAAAGTGCTGGCAGCTCAGATATGGAAAACGACGCGTCGGCAAACAGAGCTGATGGCAACTATTTAAATATTAAATAAATTTTTTACCCCTTTCTTCTCCACACGCGCGTTTAAAATATTCGTAGTTCGGTGTGTGTGTGTTTGCATACAGATGCTTCCCCGAGCCTGCTGACCTAACACTGCAGGGAAAACCATGCGAGTATGTATATACCATACCATACCATTCAAGTGCAGATATTGGTATTTAATAGAAGAAGTCATACTAGTTCGCTATTGACTAGAGTAATACCAGTAGTAAATCAATTCGTATGCACTAATTGATTTCTCCGATACAAGACTCATCTATATTTACGGTAATATACCGCGATGATTTGAAGATATTGGTTCGTCAAGATTCGACGACTGGGTCGAACAAAAGACTTAATTAAAATGTATAAAAAGATGATACCGGAAAACAGTACTACGGTGGTGGTGGTTTCGATCATCAAAAAAATAGCGATTGTAAAATATTAAGTGACTGTAAAATACCTGTGACAGATTTCTGCAATAAAGAGTCTGATTCAGTATTCTATTAGCAAAAATCTTAAAAAACTGTTTAACACCGATATAATACTGAAGTACAACATAGACGGGCTCCACGGAAAAAAGCATAAGGAACATAAAAATTTGTGAGCGTTTTATTATTTTTTTGGATAATTGACTCTTACATAATATCGAAATAAATATACTTATGAATATGTATTTGAATTTATAGTAATAATAGTAATTGGCACCTGTATCCTTTGCTAGATGTTTGGCTCAGTTCTTCTTCTTGTTTGTGGTGAGCGTCTTGATGTTTTTCCACAATCGGAGGGACCTACAAATGGAGGAACCTACACTTTAATGCCGCCTCCAAAGGGCAGATTGTGTTTCATGAGAAAATGTTTCATAGCAGAAATATACTCGGAGGTTTTCCATTGGCAGCGAAGGGCATGTGCTGTTAGAAGAAACGTTTATGTATTGTATTTTATTTCAGAACATATAATAAGCCTTACCAGCGGGTTTAAACCAGAAAATGAATTAAGAAAAGCATTTCAATTTAATAAAAACCGATTTTTTCGAAAAAGGCCCACCACAGAAAAATCCTCAGAGCAACTCGATACATTCGATATCCGGATGCATCCGAAATGTAATTAGCATTAATTTTATTTATGCTCCGAAAGTGAATCCGTAAATTGTATTTCTTCAAAATGTATTCACATTTTTGATATAAAATATAATATTTTAAAACAATGGATGAAATGGTGATTTTTATTTTTATTTTTATTTTAACTGTTCTAAAACAGCTTCGTTTAGAATTACATATATTGGACTAGAATTTTTTTTTTTGCTACTATGAATAGTATTTTGCTAATGTTGTCCTACCATCCATTGACATTTCGTAGGACATCGTCGTCTTAAAAGTACTTCTTGCTAGCATGGAGAAATCCCTTTAGAACATGAACTGGTTAAGCTGAAAAGTTACAGGTCACAACTAGTATTTTTCCCTGCAGTAGTACTTATGTGCCCAGCAAAAAACTAGTAATCGCTTCTAGTGGTAACAAGTTCTACAAGGCATTGGCTTATGTTATAATATCCTCTAATTTTTTGCTTATTATAATATCCTCTAATTTTTCGGTAATGCATAATGTCTTGCAATATCATAATTATTTTGTTTCTTTGTTTAATTAGGATCAGCTGCGTTAAATATGGGGTTATATCGAACAATGATCGTTAGCTCGCCTAAGAGCAGTGTAGAAACTGAAGAGTATTCAAATGTAATAGTTAACTACTGGGAGGCATCTGCCCATACTGGTTTTCCGCCAGTTTGACAACACTGATTACGCCATTCCAGTTATTATCATCAAAAAATCATTTTGTTGTGTGTTCAATTTTGGAACTGGCTCATCATAGAAAATCCAAATAAGATGTTGTTCTCAACCATTCCACATCCATTTATTAATGTCCCACGAGGATTTCAAGTATCTCATCCCAAGATGAGTTGAATGTTCACAATTACCCCATACTAGTAATTATGAACAGGCATTTTATGGTCATATAACTGCAACTTAAAAACAGAAGAAACCCACAGAATAAAGTCGTTATTTGTGACTTACCAGAGTTTCTGTATTGATTAAAGGCTTCTAATAGTTGTTAGTATTTGATATTTAGAAAGTTTGTTTATAACTACCGCAGCTTACTCTACAGAGAGTGCAAAGTAGAATGATTTATCGTAGTCAACATCCCAAGAATGATAGAAACACGATTGCGCCCATCAGAGAGTGCGTGACGTCGCATTAGTTGAGTTGTGCAGTGTTGCCAACCATTTGCTCTTCGCAATAAATTTAGTGCTGTTTTATACCCAAAATGCGAAAATTTATAAGTTTGGTGCTTGTTTCTTTTTTTTAACTTAAAGCTATCGAAACTGTAAGTTTAAATAAAAACTGTATTATTAAACAAAAGAATTTTAAAAAACGGTCACTCTGTCACAATTTGTTGGTTCATATAAAATTTTATATTTTAAAAGTGAAAATTTAATTTTTGCTCCTCTTAAGGTTATGCTAGAATATTAAATATTCTTCTTTCAACGCTTCTTAATATTGAAAACCTTTTTACACATTTTAAAAAACGTTTGAATTCACTGAATGTGAATTAAAACCATGGAGGTGTAATCGTTACTCCCAGTCCTCAATGCTTAGTGGGACATAGGGCAACAAGAGGGGGTATTCATAGTAAAAATAAGAAACACAATATCAGAAAACACTGAGAAAACCATAACGATAGCTTTACAAAACCAGTACCTTATCTTGTTAAAAATAGTGTATTATCTTGAAATATAGCAAAAAAGTCGTTCTTTTAACAAAAGAGTTCACTTTAACAAAAAACTCATAGATTTAATTGTGCATTACCATAACGCATTTTAAAGACAATTTGTTACGCATACAAAGTTCTGTAAGTAATTCGACAAAAGTTTGGTATTTTATTTTCTTTAAATGTGCATTTTAGTGCGTTTTTATATCCAAAGCTAGGCAATGCTGCAGTAGCGAGGAGATATTTGACTGCCGAAAGCAGAAGAACACCAACAACAAGTGCAATTGCGGGCAATGCGACCAGATGTTAAAAAAAGTTAAGCCAAATAAAACTGAGTGACTTATTGAACTAATTTTTAAAAAATGTATATTTTACAAAATTATAAACATTACATTTTAATTAGTACAGGCTAGAAAAATGTCATGAAGAAAGAACTAAAACTTCGAGATTAAATAACAAAAAAAAAATGCTAAATCAAGTTATGTATGGTAACCTGGACATAATGGTGTTAATACGACGTCACTCATTGTCAAATTTTCTGACAGCAAAGTAACGGTACCACGGTAGACGCCATCTCATTATTCTTTCCAACACCCTTTTTGGGTGTTTGGCCGAGCTCCTCCTTCTATTTGTGGCGTGCCTCTTGATGGTGTGCGACAAATGGAGGGACCTACAGTTTCAAGCCGACTCCGAATGGCAGATATTTTTATGAAGAGCTTTTTCATGGCAGAAATACACTCGGAGGTTTGCCATTGCCTGCCGAAGGGCGACCGCTATTATCATAGAAAAATGTTTTTCTTTTCACCGAGACTCGAATTCCGCTCTCTGTGAATTTCGAATGGTAGTCACGCACCAACCCATTCGATTGTGTAACCTTAGAAATCATTAATAAAGCTACCTTCAAAAAGAACTAATTGTTATTATATATTTATAAAACGAATGTTTGTTTAATTAAAAATGTACCGATTTTAGTTTAATTAAAAATGTTCCGATTTTTAATTAAGATCTATGTATGTACATACCAATGTTTCACAGCTTATTTAAAAAAATTTACAAACCTCCTCGAGGAGAATGAATTTTGTCAAAGTGTTAATTTTCTATAATTTAAGGCAATCTGCCTTTTCTGTATCGAATTGAATATTTATAAGTATGCATTCTGCATTCGTTTCGATGTAAGGCAGTGCCAATTTGTTGCACTTCAATCCTTAACGAAAAAGTGTTCTCAATTCGTGTGACGGTACGGCCTTCTAGAAAGCGAAAAAGGAAGCGATTCCCATCGTCTACTTTGTTTCCATTTTCATTTCTGAAGTACTCGTTTTCTTTGCTGGGTAGATTTGCTATATGAGCACGTATATATATGTGTGTGTTAACAGAATGCAGAGAAACTAATTAATAAATTAATTACACCACCTCATTGCCTTTCAACATTTTTAGTTGGAGCTGCATTGAAGTGGCTTCGATAGGCAAATTTTTGTTGCGTAGCAGAGTTGGTGGTACTCATACGTGAATGACTTCGCTGACGGCAGCATTTCTCTCCATTTGAGCTCCTATTTATGCAACTCCCTTTAATGCTTGAGGTTATGGTTGACTATAGTTACTACTAACATGTAAATTAATATATGTATGTAAGTAACTATTACATTAAGACAAAAGAAACGAATACTAGGGTGCGCCACAAAATATTGTATTATATAACATTTTAAACTAATTATGTTATTGTTATATTATAATATATAAAAACATTTTTATTTCTGGCTAATTAAATTTTTTTAATTTTTTAAATTTAAATTTTTCCAACGTCCATGTTTTAAAATTAGGAGGTATGAAATAGCTATAGAAAATCATTGCCTCCACAAAGAAGAGCAAGATCGATAAAATACAAGATTGGACAATGTTTGAGAGTAATTTTGCTAAAGAAAATTAAGGGAAAATATTTTTCTTTTTATTTAAAAATATATAATAATGCAAAATAAATTGAACTCAGCATAACAATTGATTGTACCAAATTAACTGAGAATGCAAATAATGATACGGTGATATGCTGTGACAACATAAAATCACAAGTAGGCCTTTTGAAAACTGTTATTAGCAAAAAGAGTTACAAAGCCTATTTTATTTCTTCTGAAATAAGAGGAAAGAAGTTTATTCGCTCTATAATATTTGAGTAACACGCAAGAGGTCGAAAGGCAGAGCAGTCACTAAGGTTCCTTACACCGGTACCCAACAATCAGAGATATAAGGTTTAATAAAATATTTAAAAAATCTATAAACTTCTCCATAAATAACTCGAAAATGCTGTCAGGTATTTGAACATACACAAATAGCTGGTTCTATTTACAGAAATACTAAACTTAAACGCAACAATAAATTTTTAAATCTTACTCCAATTTGACTTCTTGTTAGCCTGTTAAATGGGCTCCTTTTGATCTGAGTGTCCCCATCTAACTCGTGGCGATCTTTTAGCTCTAAATGGTTTATGCCGATTCTGTGAGCGAGATCAGCAGGAAAAATGTTCGGGTGGGTCTGTAATTTTTTAAGACATTTTTCTCAGCTATTTTGCATTTCGTCAAGGGTATTTAAAGATCATCGAATTTTTTATTCTTATTTTTATTATTTCTATAATTTGTATCATACCATTTCAACAAGCCTGAAACTAAACCTATTAAATTCACTACCCTTTCAGATTCTAGTCTAATAGGCCTAAACCTAGATGAAGTGGTGATGAATCTAATTTAGACATCTGCTTTGGGGAAATACAATATAAATGAGTTTACAAGTTAGAAGAAATTGCTTGTTAATTAGCGCATAATTTTATAAGACCATAGGTAGATTATCGATTTTTATTAAGAAACAAACTTCAGTTAAGCAACTGCCAATATTTATCCAAATGTGACGCAGAGAGGCACGTATCATTCTACCACTACCTCTTCAACTTTCGTCATCTCTGGTAGATATCCCATCTTATAAACCTGAGTACTAATTTCGATTTATTTATTTAGTCTATAAGCACAGGCTTTTTATAGTCCAATTATAATGAGAAGCATAATAACTAACGAGCATGATTTAAATAGAATATTAAGTAATTAAAAGTACACTTTTAGGAGAAGCAACAACTAGTGGCATACAAGAACAAGAAGAGCCAGTTCGAACAAGAGGGGCATTACGTTTTACATTTAGCACCATATAACAATAAAGAGCTTCGAAGATTACACTGTGCTATATTGAAATTAATTCTTTCCAAAAAAAATGAGCAGTCAATACTGCCTTTGATGAGGACCGATTTTCTTACTTCGAAAGACTTTAGATTAATCAAACGCAGATTATGTAGATTTTATGACTCGGCCTCCAAATACAGGTTACTTATTCCAAATTGGAACACACGAAAGATGTATATAATAATTTGAGAGTGTAGGGGTCAGTGAATTTGGAACGGTTTCGCCTCACGAGCCGACAACTAAAACCCCAGGGTGTCAATGCCATTTAGAAGCTCAAGTGCGTCTTCTGATTTATAAATTTTGTTAAGGAATTTGTGCTTTGAATCGATTGAAATACTTATATTTTTTCAAGTACTCTTTTTTAAGTACTTCTCATAGTATTTTGAACCGAAAAAATTAAAGGTGCGCTATCGAAATTCCTGATTGCCGTACAATCTGAACTAAACTATGAACTTTGAAAGCAAAATGCGAATATACCTATAAGACCTGAGTCTGACCAATCACAACATACGAGTCGGAAGAACGTGAAGATACTAGCAGAAGATTTATCGCTGGATTCTCCTGGCTTAATAGAAAAACAAATGCTGAAGCTCGAGAGTTTTACCGAAGTCCATTGAAGAAGAGCATGGAGAAACCATGTTCGTAAATGCCAATGGCTTTAGATGTTAAAAAACAAAAAAAAAACCAGGCGTCTGGGACGACGACCAAAAAGATGAAACGAGTTTTGGGCCTCACAGGCAGTCGAGAGCTAAGCGTCCTAACATAATACCATACCCTTTATAACTTATTATTGTACATATATAACATAGCTTTAAGTCTATATGGGAGTTGGTTATAAATCTGATTTCGTGTTGTAAATTAAAAGGACGAAGTCTTTCATAAAGTTGAAGAAGAAGGAGCAGTTTATTTTTAAAAACTAAAAGTGTGCGCTTGCGAAATGCGAATTAAAAAATGAGTAGATATTCCGTTAAATATATTAGAAAAAATCAAGTTCACGAAAAATTCGCAGAATATGAAAATATAGCAAATTTGCTAGAATATGCATTTTCAATATATAGAATATGCATTTATATATATATATATACATATATAATTGGCGCGTACACTCTTTTTGGGTGTTGGCCGAGCTCCTCCTCCTATTTGTGGTGTGCGTCTTGATGTTGCTCCACAAATGGAGGGACCTACAGTTTCAAGCCGACTCCGAACGGCAGATATTTTTATGAGAAGCTTTTTCATGGCAGAAATACACTCGGAGGTTTGCTATTGCCTGTTGAGGGGCAACCGATATTAGAAAAATATTTTTCTTAATTTTAGTGTTTTCACCGAGATTCGAACCAACGTTCTCTCTGTTAATTCCGAATGGTAGTCACGCACGAACCCATTCGGTTATGGCGGCCGCTCCAATATCAATTCCTCTTATTAACACACTTTTATTAGGTCGGGTTGTATGTATGTATGTATGTATGTTTGTATGTTTGTATGTAACGGAATCTTTGAGCTTAATTTTCACTGACTTCTAAAAATCTGATCGACTTGAAATTTTGCATACCTATCAAGGACCGATGACAATGCAATAATTTGATAAAAGTTTTCCATTATCCTTATTAAGATTGCCAGGATTAATATTTTCTCTTTTTACTGTGGGCAAAAAGTAAGGTGAATTTGGTTGTAAAATGAAAAATCTCTATTTATTCTTGTAAATCAGTTTCTCAGGCTCCCTCCACGAAATAAGTTCTTCATCCCGATTACTTCTTTATCACGGCCGATAACTCCATAGCTTTAGACTCACAGTCGATAAGAAAGGGATTAAATATAACACGAATATATCGAATCATTTATTCACTGACTGCAATGATAACAATAATTTTCATTCATACTAAAAAAAAATAGTTTAAAGAAACTAAAAAACACGGTTTTTTGCTAATCGAACTAAAAAGTAGAAAATAAAAAATAGTTTAAAAAAACTGAAAAACACGCTTTTATTGCTAATCGAACTAAAAAGTAGAAAATAAATTTTAATGACAAAGGGACCTATAATGAAGTAATAGCAAATCGAACGATCAGTCATAGTCAACTACCTCAGAACAGAATTATAACAAAAATTAAGATACAAATAGAGTAATTCAAATTAGAGTTAAAAGCGTGGGATGCTTCATATAATAAATATTACAATCATTCTATTGGCAACTACCTATGTACAGAAGGTTATGAAAGTGAAGCAAAATGCAAGTTTGTACTAAAAAGTGGATATGTTTGGTGGACTACATATAAATAGATTGATTTAATACAAACTGGAATTCAACGGATGACCATTTTGAAGGCTGTGGAGAAGCTGATGTGGGCGGAATTTGTTTAATCATTTTAAATTTAATTTTTTTATGAAAAGCTGAATATAAATTTAAACTTCAACAGTGAAATATTTTCAAAACTAATAATAAAATATTCAAGAGCTATAAAATTTGACTTCGTATACTATATATGCACACATATGCATTGATACTTGGCGACTCGGGTATTTTCATTTGATCGTTGACAACATTCTTACTTATCTTTCGATTTTTCCTAACACAACTTGATTTAATCTGTCTCTGGATCTCGTCCCTTCCTGGCTGCAGGGCAGTTAATGCGGTGGCAAGAGGAGCTAAAGTCACTAAATTCGATCACAGGTGGACGCCGCAGAGTGGTGTCCTTTCGCCCCTACTTTGGTTAGTTGCTATTGACGAAGTTCTGACAATGTTAAATAAGGGTAGTGGCATACGCCAATGACTTGGTCCTAATGGTATCGGGACCGTTTCCCTCAGTCGTGGCTAAAATTTTGGATAGGCCACTGGCTGTACCCAGTCGCTGGGCCACCACTTGCGGCCTACGAGTCAACTCAGACGAAACGAAGCTGGTGCTATTTATCAGAAAATATAAACCTCCACCCTTTCGACTTTCCAAATTAAACAACCGCGTTCTCCCGCTCTCATCGGTAGTAAGGTATCTTCGAGTGATACTTGACTCCAAACTCCATTGGAAGCTACACATTGAAAATCGGATAAAGGAAGCTAGAATAGCCTTCTGCAAATCTATGTTCCATAAAAAATGGGGACTCAAGCCATGGGTCGTGTTGTGGATATGCAACGCATTGGTTTTGCTAATTTTAACGTATGGATGCCTGGTTTGGTGGAAAGCTCTTCAGAAGGGCTACAATATCACTAAACTGGGAAGGATGCAAAGGACTGTATGTATTGGCATCACTGGAGCATGTAAAGCTTGCCCCAGTGCTACCCTGAAAGTCGTTTTGCGCTTACTTCCCATCGACTTTTCCGTCATTTACATCGCAACTCAAAGTGCAATCAGGTTAATGGAGATTGGCCTTTGGAGGCAATCTCTCGGGCAGTTAACACCGTATTTTTCCGAGCTTCGTACAGATCTATCTATGCGCAAGCTAGATTTTGAGGGTCGTGCTAGGGCGATCTTTTGAAGTAGGCAGGATTGGATCGAGGGGAAATCTACACCGAAGCTTGCACCTCTGTCTTCACTGACGGTTCCAAGATGCAATCGAGAGTCGGAGCAGGGGTTTTCTCTAAATTAGCCAATTTATCTATCTCCTTTAAACTGCCGAATACTGCTAGTGTTAGTAGTGAATACTGCTAGTGTTTTTCAAATGCTGCAGCCTGTTGCTACTTACACCAGTTGTCAGTTGGACAGTTCTCGGGTCTTGGCTTTTTTCATAGGCTGATGTCATGTATCCATTAAAGCTCTCTTCATATCTAATACCAAGCTCTCAGTATACCGAAAAGAGCTGCACCAAAAGAACTTTTAAATTAGCTTTGAGATTTTTAATGTAGTTAAGTCCTCTACAATGTCCAAAATTGGTTACTCAGCACGAACAAACGCAAATAATTATGAAAGAGAGTTTCTTCGAATACTGATCCAAAGGATATGAGTTTTTTACGTTCTATACAAAACGTTCCTTCCTAATGTTCATTGCTCATTTGTGTTTGTAATATATCAATAGAAAATGTGTAGATGGACAAAAGCACCTTAGCCCGTACGAGTATTTTTATGTTCGGTGGCCCTCACTAAAATTGTTTGCTTAAAATTTCTTTGAAAAAATTTAACGGCAGTCAGTGTCGTTTTCAATGGACTTTCATTAGACTTGGTTTGAGATGGGGCAGAGCAGAGAAATTTTAATATTATACAAACAAACTCTTCGTTAAATTCTGCTGACAAAGTCTGAGGACAGAAATTACATTTCAAGTAATTTTACAAATACTATTTTCGAAAAACTACTCGCGCATTCGCTCAAAATTTTAAACCTTTAAAAACTTTAACCCTCTGTAAAAAAAAGTTCACATCCTCTCGACCGGCACTGAAGACATGCCCTTTCATAATTATGAGCGTTTTTTCCTCTTGAGTTTTTGTGATATTTGTGAAAAATTGTGGTACCGTGCTATTTATGTAATAAAAAACGGTCGAATGTGGTTGCCTTTTAAGGAGGTTTAAGTATTTAAAGAGTACTCCGATAAACCTACCTCCCTACCAACTTTTTTTCTGCATCGTTTACTACTGTCATTTTTTCTTTACGTAGGAGTCAAGTATTTAGAGTTCACGTTCATGCCTTGGTGAGCCAACTTCTCTAAATTTCAGCCTACTCAAATTCGTTGAGCCTGATATAGCTGATGTTTGTTAAATTTTCGTTTTATTCCACCCTAGTAGTTACGCAAATTCCAAACATTCTTCAATAATTTCCAAGCCCCTTATCTCTCCTATCAAAACCATTACACAAGCGTTTGCATACCGTACTGCTGGCTTGTCGTATCAAACTTAATTAACCGTGGTCGCCTGCGGCATAGTCATCTATCCAACCATCTACCTATGTAAGTACGTATGTAAGAGTGTATGCATAATTTCCCATTGCTATTTTGTGGTTCCGATAAAGTCGCTGCCAGGAATTTGTGCCTGGCCATAATGCCACATATACCTATACCTACGCGGTGTATTGGTACTTTATTAATTAATTTACCAATTAAATCAATATACAAATTACTCGCATAAACTTACATACGTATGTATATGTATGTATTTTGTTTAACTATTAAATACATAATTAATGATCCATAAGGTCAGTGAGGAATATTCATAATTGCGCCACATCTGGAGTATTTAGTGATGCATCAACCAACTTTCATATTAATTTAGTAAGTTGAATCTATAATAGGAGGAAGGATGCGTTAATTTATTTTATATTTATGATTGTGAAATATCAATGTCCTTCAATTACATAGATAAACGATAACGCTTATGTATAATTGATGCATTTTACTCTTGCAATATGAACTGGAAATAATAACTTAGTAGACACTGTTTTATATACAAGTGCAGATACTGCATTTATTAATACACAGGAATTAGAATTGGGGCTTACACCCTCTTTGCGAATTTGGTGTTCCTCTTCCTATTTGTGGTGAGCATCTTGATGCTTTTCCTACAATTAATAGACGTACAGTTTCATGCCGCCTCTGAATGAGAGTTGATTTTTTATGCGGAACCTTTTCATGTTTCACGAACGGGGTTTAGAAACTCGGCAATTCCGAATATACCATAATTAGCTGTAAGTGTGATCATCAATTGGAGCTAGTGGAAAATTAAAGCTGAATACAATCACGGTATGTATCAAGACTCAAGCAAAATATTTTCTTGCTAAAGTAAATTTCTCTCTTGAAACTAGAATAGTTTGACACTAAGACACTGTTCTGGGTTTAAAAACATTTTGTCAGAAAATACGGAATCTGTCATAATAACTTGCATTCTGTAATTCGGGGAAATCCAAATCAGAAGCCCAGTGAGGGTGCATAATTTCATAAATAATCTTCATGGTGCTGAATTTTGATATGCTTATTCGAGCTTTTGTGGCTGTTGGTGAAGGTGAACTTTCCTTATGCTTCGTTTCAGAAGCAGGAGGGAAAAAATACATTCGATTCATTCTATTATCCCCTTATGGGTTTCGCGCTCAACTATGCCCCATACGTAAGGGATTAAGTTCTGAGGAGTAAGGCGGCCATACAGGTAAGTTCGATTTTATGCAGTCATGGACATTTTCAGCCATCCAATCTTGTGTCGCCGTCGCTTTGTGTGAAGGAGCAGAGTCTCGCTAAAAGATAGATGGGTGGTCACCGCGTACACTATGAACCAGTAGAATTGACTCGAGATTCTACTTTTAAAATCTTACTCTACTTGAGTAAAGAAATGCGGTGGCATATCATGTCTTTTGTTGCTAACAACATCTAAAACCATTACAATGGGTTGAAACTTCATGTGCATCACAAGAACCTCTGTACAATTGGAACATAGTAATCTGTCATTTCTACATTTAGTCTTTTGTTCGCGGTAAAATTTTGATTCAGGAAACATCTAAACCACTTCAGGCAGTTTTAGTTTGTTTAGAAGGCGTTTCCTTGCCAAAGCTGCAGCTTTTGAAGTTGAAGGTCTCAAGTCGAGGGCAGTCTCCGTTTACGAAGGCTTTGTTCAAACTGAGACATTCAACTTCCAAGGCTGTTCCGGCTTTCGCAGGGGAGATGCAGTCTGGCTCCTCTTTTTCGGACTGGCGTATTTGAAAACCTCGCCGTCGTACTCAAAGCGTGCTGCTTCTCGTATTTTCGGACGTTGTATGTGTGTTTCTTTCTCAGCGCCCTATCCTGTGTGGAAAGAGAATTTGGGTGACTGAACTTTTGTAACCTGATTTCCTCTTTTATGTCCGAATTTTGTCCACCGCAGGCCTCTTTGATGGATTCTCTTCTGATTTGGTCTCTGTATCAGCAGGAGACTTTGCAGGCTGGTCTTTGGACACTGCGAATACCTTCTTCGTCGGTGGTATAAACCGCGTTGCAGATCACTGTTTCATCCAATAGACTGCTTCCTGAATAACTTCTATTTTTTCCCTGCCTTAGGACTGGTTGTTTAACCCCAGTAGCCTTAGATAACCATTTGAAGAACCGAGGCTTCAGTAGTATGATAGGTTGCATTTTATATCTTCCACCAGGGGTGGATAATACTGCCACCTCACTGTGATCAGACGCAGACCAATGAGCCCCTCATTACGAAACAGACACTTCTGGAAGTACGGACGTTGATGACTTACCGGGAAGTTTCTGAGCAAGTGAGGCAAAGTTTTCGGTTTCAAAACACGGATCCAGACTAGCCTCTCCAACATGGGTGACCCTTCTGAAGTACCTAAGCCCTCCGTTGGCACAGCCCAGCCTTTCATACGCCGCAAACCCAACCACCACCGTGAAGATCCTATTTTATTTTCAAGGGTCTTGTTGTTGTTGTCGTACGAATAACATACATGTGCGGGGAGTGCTGCTGGAGTGACAATTTGGCCAAATATAAAGTAAATCAGTGTCGTTCCGGTAGGTAGGGAACTGTCTTCGTCCTCCTCGATTACAACTGTTGAATAAATTCTGCAGATCGAACAGCGTCCTCGTATTTTTTTTTTTTTTGCATTTGAAACAGATTCAGCATCGCCGTCTGATGCTTTCAATTCACGGCGAACCTTAAAGAATGAAAAAATCATGTCAATAAATACTAATTTTTCGAAAGAAATCATTGCCTGCTTAATAAAAAACCATTTATATGTAGTTATACTTGTACATATCAGTGCTTTCACTCAAGAATTGGTAAGAAAGTGAAATTCTAATGGTTCGGCAAGGAATGTCATGCTAACGTTTTATAATATTTTAAGAACTTTCACATGGAAGGATGACAATGCGGTGTTCTCTTTAACGCCATACTTGTACATGCGGATGTATATAATATTTCTTTTTATTTTTATCTTTCTCTTGTTTAATCAATTGCATGACTTATCTATGTGGGTTTTGCGGTCAGCTCCGAGCATTATAAACTCGTTATCCGCGTTTTCTCATTCACTTAACAAATTTAATGAGAATTCGTGTGGTATTTGAGTAAACAGGAAATCTCAAATGATCTCAACTTTATGCCAATACAGCACTGAAGGTTCCTGACGAAGAAATAATAAAGCAAAATGAAAATCATCAAACAACAATTTCCACGTTTGCACATACATATGTACATACATACATACATATGTACGCGTACACCATAGCATGACGTATGCAAGTGTGCATGCGCCTCAGAGAACCAAGGTAAGAAAGTCAAATGGTAAACAGGAAGAGGTGACATACATATGAGCATGAGTGTAGAAAAATTAAAAAGAGGAAATTAAAAAAATTTAAAAGGACAGGAGTTGCTCTTGTAGTCGTTGCTGTTTTGCTTGTTGCAGTTTTTTGTTATTGTGATGACAATGCGCGAGTATGTCACACAACTCACGACACAATTGGCGAACATGACAACAAATAAAACAGATCGAAATCAAAACAGCGTTAGTTAACATGAAACCACAGCCAAAAACAGCAACAGCAACTGCTACAACAACTAGTACAATAACAATGCCACCACCTCCACATAGGCGAAATGGCAAATTCGTTGAAGCTGGTGGAGTGCGCACTTATAGCTCTCACTACAAATATATAGCCGTATGTCCGAGCATATATGTATGTATGTATATTAGGATGGGTGATTTTTTTTTTGACATCGTTCCTAGCAAATTCGGATTCTATATAATATTCTAAGGAAAAAAGTCCACCACAACATAGCTCTAAATCAATTCGCCTGCCGAGTGGCGACCGCTATTAGAAGAATGTTTTTCTTAATTTTGATGTTTCATCGAGTTTCGAGTCAACGTTCTCTCCGTGAATTCCGAATGGTAATCACGCACCAACCCATTCTTTTTTACATGAAAGTACATATACACAAAACTACAAGTCGCAATTACTCAATAAGCTGTGCAGTCTTCATCGTTATCGAGTATATCCTGGCATCTTCTTCATGCTTGGAACCAGCTTTTCCGCGTAGCTCGTCGACAAACAGGACAAGATTTTGCGAACTTGACGCACGAGTTGCTTTAAATCGTGAACTAGCTTTACGGCAAGATGTTTTTTCATAATTCCCCACTCATTTTCAATGTCGTGTTGGGGTATTTTCAGTAGAAGGGTCCCACTTATACAGTTGGATGATCCCATTATCCTGCTTTTTTGTCTTCACTCGCTTCAAGCCGCGCTCGGAAAAATCATCAACATTTTTGTATTCCACATCACAAACAACTTTTTTGTTTTTTTAATCACTTTGGCAGCCGCGGCGAAGGATAATTTCGGCCGTTTCGAATGGGTGCATAAAAATATCGCCCCAAAACGCTTCACGTACTTCTCACTCATATTTGTTTGGTTGCGTTTATGGGACAGTTTTGAACGACACTAACCTGAGTTAGCACTGGCGTCGTAGCTCTTGAGTGGGTTTATTACGCAGGAAAAAGTAGAGGAAAATTGTATATCTTGAAGTTACAAGGAATAAACCAGTTCTTTTCATCTGACACAGAGTGCATTATTAACCAAAATTTTCAAAGTATTCGTACATTTAAATGCCATTTTTCTTTTATTGTCGGGTATTTTTTTTTAGCTGCATGAGAATTATCGGTATCTATAACAATGGCTTGACAGCTGAGAATGGAAACTGGGTTTCATATTTCTGTTCATTAAGGTTTGACAAGTCATCACGAATCGCTGGACACCAGAAAAAGAGAGAAACGCCAAATTGTGGAAGTTTACTTTAAAAAAAATAAACCTGCTTGCGAACTTCATAGAGCATTGGTGGCATCATCGGTCATTATTTTTTTTTCGTAATGAAGAAGAAGCTGTTGTTACGATGAATGGCGAGCGCTATCGAGCCATGCTGACTTAAATTTTGTTTATTAAAATTCTGATTTATTGTTATACTTAAGCAACCATTAAGATTCATTGGAGAAAGAAGTCAAAAATTTGACTGATCGGGTGGACCATGTATCCCATGTAACTCGTAGCCGCGGCGAACATGTGCCATATATCATGTTCAGAAAATAAATTCCACGAAATTATCTTTATTTATGTGTTTTTTTTTCATTTTAAGTTCTAAAGCTCTACAAAACAACACCCGATGCAAACATGTGCTGAGGTATTTCTTGGTACCAAGCATTTATTTTTGATATTTAATATTTCTGTTAAGAATCCTATGATGGCACTACAAATTGTATGTATTTTCATCCCTTTGCAGTAGTATATCGACTCTCAGCCCCCACAGCCAGGAACCATATATTGCAAGATTTTTAGAACTGAAAAATTCTGTTTATCCTTCATAATCTTACATTTTGTGTATCCATGTCCAAAAGGTTTATTATTATGGTAGGAAAAGTGACGGTATGTAATTTTTTTTTATGAAATCAAACTAAAATTTGTAAAAAGGAAAACAATTAAACTTTTTAATACTTCCAAAATTTATCCGTAATACTTTTTTTCTAATCATCAATTTTTCTTTACGATTAAGAATGTATTTGCAATTGTTTTGGTTTTAGATCTGTTTTACTATCAAAAGCGCATGTATTTTTTCTACTTCTCATCTTCATTGTCATAACTTCCTCCCATTTCTCGTATTAATTAAAAATTTGGGAGGTCGAAATTGGCTTTAGAACGGTGCTCTTATGGACTTTTTTCCCTAGAATTTTATATAGAATTCGAGTCCGCTGGGAACGATGTCGCGAAAAATCGTTGCATAAAAATTGCGCCACCTTAATATACAGGTGTATACAGGTATAGGAGTGCATTGCATATACAAATGTATGCACGTATATATGTACGTAAACTTCGATGGAAATTATTCATAAGCGAGTGAATGCTGCAACAGAGGAACTGGTGACCAAGTAAACAAACAATGGCTCAAGAATGACAGTGAGGTTGGCAACAAAGGAGCGCACCCACAGTTGAGGATACACAAAAGCATACCGAGTACATACATTCATACCCAGCAAACACACATATATTCATACGTACAAACATGAACATACTTATGTATATTAAGTAAGTACGATTATGTACTCGAGTTTCAATAAGGATGCGGACTCCAACAGTGTCGATAACAAAGATTGCAGGAGAGCTATCCGCTGTTGTAGCAGCGGTGCTGAGGGTACAGACGAAGGCGACTGATTGTCAAGCAAATCAGCGCGAAAGCTGCCAACTGAAATGCCTCTGTGGAACCCCCGCTACTAATAAACCAAGGATCCGAAAGAATGGTGCGGTGGCACGATGATATACATACATACATACGTAAGTATGTACTTAGTCACGCCAGTTGTCGACGAAAGCAGGTAAAATGTCGTGTGGTTTTATGACTTCATTAGCACCGCTGACATTAAGGGGCGCGCTCAAAGCAATTTGCATACACCCACTGGCGGAGGAGGCACTGGGCGGTATGGTGTGATGCGATGCAAAAGTGTGGGCGGCGTTGGCATTCGCGCTACCCCATAATTTATTTAAATTAGAATGCACTAATTTTCCAGAAACATATTTCATATGACTCAGCTAACTAACCTGCATTTGTATGTATGTATGTATGTATGTATTTACTCAGTAAAGTTCATTTATTAACACTTGTGTGGGTATTTGTCTTTATATGATGGAAGTACAAATTTTTACTATGATTAACATGGTTAGCCAAAACGTGTGGATGCAGCTGATTGACCATTTCCTTCAGCTGCCATAATTATTAGCGCAGAAAAACTTTCGAAGCCTGCACGATTTAGCACCATCGTTTTCATGAAATCTTTAAACCGATATGTTGTTGGACGTTGTATATACACATACATATATATAGTATATATACAGTCTGTATCAGAAGAAAAGAATCGGTTTTTTTCTTGCTGCGTAATAATTTTACTCAAGGGCCACGACGCCAGTGCTAACCGAGGTTAGTGTCGTTCGAAACTATCCCGTAAACGCAACCAAACAAAAATGAGTGAGAAGTACGTGAAGCATTTTGAGGCGGTATTTTTATGCACGCATGCCAAAGGGTCGAACTTATTTTATGCCGCGGCTGCAATAGTGAGGAAAAAAACAAAAAAGTGTTTTGTGATGTGGAGTCAGCGGTATAAAGTGTCCAAAAATGTTGATGACTTTCCCGAGCGCGGCTTGAAGCGAGTGACGACGAAAAAGTAGGATAACGTGATTGTCCAACTTTTTAAGCGGGACCCTTCTTTGCGACTACGCCAAGCACGCACAAAAATGGAAATGTGAGTATCAGCACCATCGAACGACGACTGAAGGAGGGGAACATATCCTACCGTCCCACATCATTAAAACCACTGCTCTCAACATTGAGAAACAACAAAACAAACAAATGGCGTCACAGTAAAGGACTGGCCTTCCCAGACACCAACCACATTGAAAATGTGTGGGGAATTATGAAAACGCATCTTATCGGAAAGATAGTTCACGATTTAAAGCAACTCGTGCGTCAAGTTCGCAAAATCGGGCCGTCTTTGTGGACAAGCTACGCAGAAAAGCTGATTCAAAGTTCATAGTTTTGTACATACTTTCACGTAAAGAAATTCTAAGTATATACCTTTTATACTTGATGAAAAATCGGGGTTCTTTTTTCTGACACATCCTGTATATATATAATTGACGCGTACACCATCTTTGGGTGTTTGGCCCAGCTCCTCCTCCTATTTGCAGTGTACGTCTTGATGTTGTTCCACAAATGAAGGGACCTGAAAGACTTAGTTCCTGGGGGAAGCAAAGGCGGGGAAGAGAGAGGAGCTTTTGTTTTCCGTACTTGCGAAACGCGTTGTGCTTCTTTTTTATACTTATTGTGAAACTTAACGAAGTAAAGCAACGAATGTTACCGAAAACAAATTTGCCCATGTGACCGCGAAAGAAGCTTCAAAACACAAATTTCCAGTGCCTCCCTTTTAGATGTCTCTGTGTGTAAATCGGTACTTATAGGCTAAGTACAACACAGTTTAAGATTAATGAACGAAACTTCAAAGAATTCGTAAAGCGATTTGTTGAAAAAGAAAATTCCATATAAAAACATTTATAAATTCTGATCATCAGAGGGGTCTGGAAGGTATATTAAAGAAATTGTTCTCGAGGAGTATGGAACAGTATACAACTCCTCAGACTAAATCGAAAACTAAAAACAAATACCGAATTAGTCTTCGACTCTGCATGCTTTTTAAGTTTATCTTAAAACATATAGATTCATAAGTGGGTACAACAGCGGATAAACAGAAGTTACGTATTGCATGTTGTTGTTGAAGTGGTTAAGTAATTCTATTGAAACAATCCCAATTAGCAACTAGCGTCGTTTTACTACAACTGTTCTCAAAAGGTGTCTTGTTTTGTTTTTTTTTTTTTTTTTTTTTTTTTTTAGTCAGATCCATTTCGTGATATCCCTCTATGTCTGCGATTTCATTAATTTTCTGTAATGAAAGCTTATCGAAAGAGCGTGCTCTAGACATGCGCATAAATAGTGAAAAAGACTCTCTTTCATCGCCTCTGCCTGACAGCTTCTGCTGATGGAATTGAAAGTAAGGTTAAGTCTGGCTGATCCTCTACTCTCCGCTGATACGTGAGATATTTTCCTTGTTGTAGAATATATAGTTAAATGCTTCCATCTTCTTTCGGCTAAGCCTTAATAGTGTGAACCAATGGATATTGCTGTGACAAAAATTGAGACGGAATTATAAAACTATCTCGTGGGCATTCGAATTTTCTTTTTAAGAAATAAATCGAAAAATTAGTGGATCACGAAAATAAACGACGATTATGGAGAATGTATCGATGTTAACTATTTAATTTTTAAGCTGTGTGCGAGTTCGTCTAAATTTTTGTTCCCTCCCTCACGAAACGCTTGAAATTATATTAGTCGAAGGTCATGCGTAGGTATGCGATATTATTGAGCTTAGGATCATTTCACATCAGGAAGTCGGAAATAAAATTATAACGTTCACTACATTTCTAGATGGGGTTACATATCCTTCATTAATCAACATACCATGTAATATTGCGTGTAAAAAAATAATTTTTTCGGTGATATTGTCTCTAAGCAGTCATATTTTATTGGCAGCCACTGCTCGACTTCACAGTACATTTGCCTTGACGAGGGCAGCGCTCACAGAAGTCACGTACCTCTAGTCATGACATCCTTCACAGCCAAAGCAAAAGAACAAAATATTGAAGAAATTAGGTGACGCACAATCCACATAATGAAAAAGTTACCCATTTTCCAGAATAATATCACACCGATATACACGAGCACATTTGGCATGACATTGGTTATTTACTCACCACATCCTTCGGTGCTTTGTGAAGTGATATTGGAGTTGAATGCGAGATTTGTAGCCTAAGAAAATTGCATTCACAAAATTAAGGATGAAACCGGGTATTTTGTTTGTTGCAAGTACATATATTGAAAGGAGAGGCTATTACGCACCTAAATGAGGTGGGGAGCAATATGTGCACCAATTGGCCGAGTTTTATTAATTCGCTATTGAGATATACAAATTCCGTTCTCCTCTTCATATGAGTGCGTGGTATAAACGCTCCTGACGACCTCCCGCATTTTTAACCTTTCCACTCCGTTAACTTCAACAAAAAATTATATACCCAAAAATGTTTACCCCCACTAACATACTTAATGCTGGGCAATCATTGAGTAGATACCTGTTGGTTTTTAGTTCTTTTCGTGATGGCTGCTTTTACACAAATCAGCATCCCTCTACTGTGTTACCCATAAGTGTGTATCCCGTGAGCAGTTATAGGTAAAAGGCTTTCCAATAAGGCGCGCCTTCAGGGCTGTAATTGAAAAAAAAAGGCTATGTGTGAGGGTAGAATTTTTTTTTAAGTGAGGGGTCCATTTATGCCGTACTCGAAAACATGGAAACGAGATGTCCAATTTTCCATGACTTAATTGAATATGAGATATGGTTTGATTTATGTGGATTTTGAAGATATCGATTGACTTGTCAGTCGGTATGGACTTGTGGTTTCAAAAACACCAGCAAGAATATTTGTGTTGGTTTCAAGTGGCATAAACTTGATGGCCAATTCACGTTATTTCGTAACATCCTTAAAACACTCCTATTAAAGTTTTATCAATTGCTACTCTGAAAAATAAAACGTAGATTTGACAGACGTCGTCATCAACATCGAATACTTTGCAGAATCTTTCTTTCAAACACTCCAAGTGGCTCCTAATCGGATATTGCCATTGTCTAAGCATCTGCGCTATACGTTAGGACGGGCACGAAGAGTGTCTTATAGAGTGTTAGTTCTGTTCGCCGAGACAGGACTTGATTACACAATGGCCTATTTAGTTCAAAATAGCACTGACATTGTTATCGGTGTTAATCCTGGTTCCTAAATAAGCGAAGTCTTTTACAACCTCGAAATCATAACTGTCAAAAATGACGTGGGTGCTGATACGCGAGTGCGCCGACTATTTGTTTGATGGTAGGATGTACTTCCATTTGTCCTCGTTTGCCATCTGACCCATTCGCTAGGCTTCTTTATCCAGTTTGGAAAAGGCAACTAACAGCGCGGTTGTTAAGGCTCCGGTACGTACATGTATCAAATCAAACCGAACTGCTCTGCAATCTCGTTAAAGAGTAACTATGAGTAACTTTACATTTCGAATCGAACGTCTGGAGCAAAAGGATGGGCATACATCTTTGGAGGGAAGCTATCCTTCGAAGTCGGTCATCGTAATGAAAACTTGTTTCTTAGATTTTACGAACTGTTCTTTACAACTACGCAAAATCCAAAGAAAGCCTTTAGACCATTAAAAAAAGGAAACCGCGCTGTAAGTTTTATACTCCCACCAGAGAAAGAAATAACTGTGCCATTTGATAAAGTACCTACCACATTTTCTGAATTTCCAAATGGCATTCGTTGGCAACATCGAACTCAACCCACTTACGTGGAACGCGGGTGCAAAGCGAAAATCATTGGCACACATTGTTAAGAGCAGATCGGTAAAGGAAAGTCAATTTTGAATTATTTGGTGAACATTAAATTCATTTTTAAGCCAGCAATGATGACAACAAGAGCGACAAAAAATCAACTGCTCACGACAATGACAATTCAACTACAACGAGTAACAGTGATCAGCAACAATCGCAGTAGCAGCAGAAAACCCAACAATCCAAACAACGGCAGCATTGGATTGAGCGACTGTTGTTGCTTGAAGCCAAAATGTCGCTGATGTGAATGAAGTTGTAGTTGTTGTACAGTTATCGTTGCCGTTGCCGTTGCTGCAACACCGGCTATATACCACGATGATGAAGACGTCCTACACACATCAGGAGTTGTGCATCTCTGCATGCAATTCAATTGCCATCACCAACAGACCAACGATCCATACCAGGTGTGTGCGCACAAGTATCTATATATCTACGACAATGTCGCGGGAAGAGACAACTTTAGTGAAAAGCAAAATGACTCGAGTGCATAGTTAAATCAGTGGCAAGCTTAGCAAGAATGCAGCGGCGATGAATTAGTAAGTTGCCATGTCGTCATGACACAAGAAAGGAGTGCATGCAATTTAATTTTGTCTACTTTGCCAGTGCTAGGGACGACGATCAGCAACGATTCACTCATTTGCTTACCCAACTATTTTTAATCCAAAAAGTGTAGATATGTATTGTTGAACCAAAATGCAAAAAATGGTCAGCGTGTGATTAAATGGCAAAAATTTAATTGACAAATCGTCATTTTGTAGCTCAACAACTATTGGTTGTTTTTGTTGTTTGACATTTAAATGAAATGTCTCTCGACGTGAGGAAATCATGATGTCTCATTTCGTTCGATTCACTCACGATCATTGGTTTGTGCAGTTGCTAATGGTTTGCAACTTGGTTGGGCACTAATTAATTGCTGCTTGCTGCTGGCTGCTAGCAACTCCTTGTTGACTTCAAAACTCCTTCATTCACTGCTCGTGCACATGATCGACTTTCGTCGGTCGCGTGTGTTTGTATGTGTGTTTTGTTGTCTTGCATATTGCGTGATCAATTGAAGCGTATGATCGGTTGGCTGGCATTGCACGAGCGTGGACTGGCGCTCATTCACTCTGGCAGGCACTTAAGCACATACACATAATAATATGCATACATATGTACATGCATACACTTGTATGTGCTTGTGAATGTCGTGTATGCCCATATTATGCATTTGTAGTGAGAGTGGGCAGCAAAGTGTCAACGATTTCAGTTGGGAAATGCTTAATAAAAGCAGGCATGCTTTATCGGTTTGATCTTTGAACGTGCAAAAGATCTTTTGATGGTAAAATCGTATAATTGCGAATTGAAATAAATAATTTTTCGTTGACAAGAAATGACAGCTGAAAATTCACAACCATTTCCTGCTTCACACGTGTTGGAAGATTTATGAGCGTGCAGTGGGTTGAAAGTGGAATGCCGGAAGATCGCTGATATCTGATAAAAGTGTAAATTAAATTATTTAACTATTAGGGTTTAAAAAGAGGCCACATATGATACCGAAATTCTGGCTGCCTAGTGGCTCTATTCTAGTGCAGCCAAACAACTGAGGGCTTCTTCCTCTTTAGCTGTGCTTTAAGCTAAGCGGTTTTCGCGGCTCAGTACTAATTGGGCTGTAGACATATTCAAGAAGTCGAAATGCCAAATTTGTCAATAGGGGAGTGCATAGATCGTACCTGTAATAGTATGAAAGTCTTTAAATTTCTCCCAATGAGTGGTAAAGCACATTGCCGATCATAATGCCGTGTTTTCTCATGAAAATACCACTTTTGTTTTTTTTTTTGCAAAAAAATAATTGATCTTTGTAGGATCATTCCTCATAAATTTTGCAATGAAAAATACTTAGCCGATTTCTCAGCCTTACAAATGAAATTGAAATTTTGAAAAAGCGAGCCAGGACGAACCGAGAGATTGGTAACTCCTAAGACACTCAGGCTGAAGGCCCATTGTATTCAAAATGCTTCAAAGTAAAAGGTTTAATGGTCAAAGAGAAAAGGAGGGAAGTAATAAAAAGAAACAGATAAGATGGAATAGAGACAGAGATATCTAGTCCGGTGGGAATTTTCCAAATCCTTTGGCAAATGTGAAAATATTCTCCAGCCTGAATATTACTCATTCTCATGACAACGGAACACATAATTCGTAGTCTTTCTAAGCAAAGGCAGGGAGGACACTCACAGAGAAAGTGCTCAGTTATATTGGCCTTCTCAAAGCAAAATAGACAAATCGGATCCACAATGCTTCCAATGGTGATCATATGCTGACCCCATGTGTTTTATCCTGTAATAATACCAACCAACAACCGACCGTCTTTTTTACGAAGTTGTAGAAGAAACTTCGGCAGTTTTCTGTTCGGGTTTGCCACAAAACTCTTTGTAGTTCTGCAACGTTCTAAACTAGACCATCGTTCTTTATGTAAATTGCCTACACAATCGCTGATCCAATTTGTAATTCCTGTAAAACTGATTCGGATTATTGGCTCTAGTCCTTTTGGGGTTATGGTTGATCCACAGTCGACCAATTCATGGGCAATTTCATTTTCTTGAACATTGCAGTGTCCTGGAACTCATATAAGTACAACCTTATCCCGTCTTGCAACATTATTGAACAATCTTAGAGGTTTACTTCACGTTCTCCAGGGCCTTTCGTGCAGCCTGATTGTCATTGAATAGCCAATCTCTTTCTCGCTCCATCTCCTCTCAATTACACGTTCATACAACTTTTCAAAATTTCCGTTTGGAAAACAATTGTCATTCCACCCATAGCGTAATGATACTTATTTCTATCGGTTAAGTACCATCCGGTTCCAGAACATATTTCATTCTTGAGCCCATCGGTAAGGAAAATATTTGTCAAATTTCTTTGAATTGCTCTGGATTACTCCAAATTCAAGCAATACTCAAATTTCTTTCCACATGAAACCATGGGTATAAGGTCGTCCTTAGAGGCCAAAAGTAGTGGATACCGAAGTTCCATCATCGTGCCAGAAATCATTTTCATGGAGTCTACACTTTGCTGCATCATAAGAAATCAAGCATAGCATTTAGGGCATCACCGGAGGTTGTACTCATAACACCCGTAATTTATAAACATACACTTCTTCGCAGTTTGAATGCTTCTGATGGGTGGACTTAGCCTTGGTCCGTCGCCACCAAGCCACAGAGGCATAAGTGATAATTGTTCTGAAAAGTGCTCTGTCTATCCAGTAGTAAAAAATACAAATAATATTTTTCAGTGCGAAACCTTTAAAATCACAAAAATTGCATGGCAGTACCACAAACCCGATGGCGGGCTGGAAATATTCGAGATATTCTCTTATGATAGCAATTTTAGTCCAGTGGGCATTAGTAGGATCAGCATGCACCCAATATTGCATGAAAATTTGGTCGCCAAGAAGATTTGTTCTCATTAGATACCGCATAATTTGTTAAATGCCCAAAAATGACTCGTGTCGATTGGTGTAGAGAAATTCAGCCGCGTTGGTTCACACACCTATGATATCTTAACAGATGACGTATTTCGGATTTATGCATATGAGCCTGGAACAAAACAGCAGCCGATACTATGGGCGTTCCAAGCCGAGTATAACCCTCCGTTGGACACCTTTTTTAAAACCTTCGGTTGAGCACCCGGGTTTTGCCTTTTTTCGTCCTGATCGAGGATCACTCCTTAAAGGCTATGTTCATAAGTCTATAGAAAATTTAAGTGTAGGAAGTTACCTGAATGAGCCTCCTATGCTGACTTTACAACATGTAAAACGCCTGTTATTAATGCAAGATATTTTGTTAGAAATGCTAAATTTTATACAGATTATTTGCTTAACTAAAATCGATGTGCCGATATTTACAAAGTTCACCCAATAAAAAAACCGTACCTAGAAGCAAACGATCTCAATGGTATCTCGCCTTGGGGGTAACGGCCACATACCCTATGACGGGAAAGTTCCGGGAATGTTAAAATAAAACAAAACATAGCTAAATTTCAGGCAAATTTATTTTATCCCCTTCAAAATATGACCCCTCTGAAGCAACAGACGTGTGCAAACGTTTAACCCAGTTATCCATGCATCCCTCGTAGGCCGACAAAGGGATGGCCTTCAGCTCATTCATCGCATTCTCTTTGATCTCCTCTATCGACTGAAATCTCCTTCCACGAAATGGTAACTTCAACTTGGGAAACACAAAAGAAGTCGCACGGGCCCATATCAGATGAATATGGTGCTGGCACGATGGTATTTACTTGCTGTTTGGTCAAATATCCAGCACAATATAGGCTCGATGCGGCGGGTAATCATCACGCATAATCCAAGAATTATTTGACGAGATTTCCGGCCGTCCAGGCAGACACTAAGGATCCGATGGCGCTACCAACGTCTTACAGTCCTACCAACATAAGAAAAAAATATGGCCGGTTCCCACGTGTGCGGTTCGTTTTTGACCATACGGTATTGAGATATTCAAATTATCATCTACCGTTAATACTAGAGGGTAAAATTGAAGGAAAGCGAAAAAAAATGTTTTGGCAGAAATAATATTGGAGGAATAATTTTGCGACACCTCATACTTTCTACAATTTTGTTCGTGAAGTTCAGATCAAGTGTACAATTTTGCATTAAAAGCTTGGCTCACGTGCCTATAAAATACAGCTAATGCAAGAATGCAAGCCAAATGATCACCGTTGCATCGCATTTTTGCTGAGAGGGCTACTTTAGATTTGTTATTCAGATTTGTTTGAAAAAGTGTTATAGTCTGTGTAAGAAGAAAATAACCGGTTTTTTTCTTATAACTTCAAGATGTACATATTACGTTCTGCTTTTTGGTGCGCAATAATCCCACTCAAGGGCTATGATGCAAGTGCTAACTCAGGTTAATGTCGTTCGAAACTTTTCCGCAAACGCAACCAAACAAAAATGAGTGAGAAGAACGCGAAACGTTTCGAGGCGATATTTTTATGCACGCATTCGGAAGGGCCGAAATTATCTTATGCCGCGGCTGCAAAAGTGATCAGCGCTATAAAGTGTACAAAAATGTTGATGACTTTTCCGAGCGCGGCCTGAAGCGAGTGACGATAAAAAAGTATGATAAAGTGATCGTCCAACTTTTTAAGCGAGACCCTCCTTTGCGAGTCCGCCAAGCACGCACAATTCTTTCTGAAAAGGGTAAACAGGTATACAAGAAAATGGCGTCACAGTAATGGACTGGCCTTCCCAGTCCCCAGAGACCAACCACATTGAAAATGTGTGGAGAATTATGAAAACGCATCTTGCCGGAAAGTCGGTCCGCGATTCAAAGCATCTCGTGCGTCACGTTCGCAAAATCAGGCCCTCTTTGTTGAGGAGCTACACAGAAAAGCTTCAAAGCATGCCGAAAAGTTGCCAGGCTATACTCGACATCGCTGAAGACTACACAGCTTCTTGGGTAATTACGACTCGTAGTTTTATACATATGTTCATGTAAAAAAAATTTTAAATATAATATACATATATCTTCAGACTATATATTCAGAACAACTAATGCCATCAAATTATCTATCAGATTATAATGAAGAAAAACTGAATCCAACAATATTTCTGTTTTGTATTATCGCGGCGGCCACCATAGCCGAATGGTTTGGTGTTTGACCACCATTCGGGAGTACGTAGGTTGCATCTCCGTGCATGAAACAACAAGCTAAATTGGGTGTGTCTGCGCTGTTATCGCGGTTACCCGCTTCCTCTTGCGGGCACCACTAATGCATTGTGTAAGTGTGTGTATTTCTTTGTTTTTGCTTGTTTTAGCAGCCACAATGCGGGAGTAGGGATGGGAAGGATAAGGTTTTGGGGTTGAGGAATGATATTTCTTTTGTTTTTGTTTTTTTTTTTTTGTTTAGAAAGAGGGAAAGTAGGTAAATTTGGAAAAGTGCGAGGACCGTGCTTTACGTGGGATTCGAACCCACAAACTCTGGGATGGCAGACTGGTGTACTTACGCTGGACTACCGAGTACAAGAAGTGTACGCGCCAATTGTTTATTTAGTTTTTACTATCATTTTAATTTCTCAAGCTCTTACGAAAAACACCTTGTACTAGTCGATGCTTGCAAATGGGCAGGTTATTTATTCGGTTATCTTTTAAGTGGCTTATATTTTATATATGCTTTTGATATGTGCTAATTGGAGATTAAACTAGCCACAAGAACGCAGAATGATTTTGCCAATTAATTCAATTTAATATATTAATACAGAGTCTATGGCATAAACTGCTTGTACTCTATTTCTTTACATATTAAGCACTGTATTTAATACTATGTTTAATAAATAATAATAATAATAATGTTGGTTCGAATCTCGGTGAAACCAAAATTAATAAAAACATTTTTCTAATAGCGGTCGCCCCTCGGCAGGCAATGGCAAACCTCCGAGTGTATTGCTATCATGAAAAAGCTCCTCATAAAAATATCTGCCGTTCGGAGTCGGCTTGAAACTGTAGATCCCTCCATTTGTGGAACAACATCAAGACGCACACCACAAATAGGAGGAGGAGCTCGGCCAAACACCCAAAAAGGGTGTACGCACCAGTTATATATATATTTATATAATAATAATGTATATGTAAATACAAACCACTTTTCATCCCACGTTAATGTATGCGCTTACTTGCCACGACAGCCAGATGGAAATAAAACACCACTTCTATTTAATATTTCAAGATTCTTTTTTTATTTTATTTTACTTAATTGAATTTTAATAGTTTGTATTTTCTTTTCACGTAAGTATTTATTAATTTTAAATATCGAATTAAATTTCATTTAAGTATCTATATATGTATGTATTTAATATGTATACTGGATTTACGTAAGTATTTATGTAGGTATGTAACTCACACAAGAAGGAAACATTTTCGGTTGCTGATAGTATTTAGTTTGCTTTAGTTGAAACAGTAGGTTGCTTTTTAAATTTCTCATTAAGTAGCTGTTTTTGTATTTTGTATTTTATTTTTACTTTTATTGTTTTCTTTTGTATTAGCTTACAATTTGCTATACACAACGCTTATTTACTTTTAATGCCATTTGTATGCCTTAATGCCTCGCTTAGATATTTTCAAATTTCATAATATTTTTCACATTTGGATTTCAATAGATTTAATTCATATTTGTTGCACTTATGCATGTATGTATGTTCATACAGATGTACATACATATACATAAGTATGATGCAACGGATTTGGTATTAAATTCATTTTTCTGTGTATAGAGGTGTGTGTCTTTGTGTGTGGGTTGAAACGCATTGGTAGAAAGTATTGACGTAATGCTGATATTTATGTAATATTTAAAACATTTATTATTGCAATTAGTTAAATTCATTTTAAAATTACAAGTATATATGTATATATATGTATGTACACTTACATATTAATTTGGGTTTGCATGTATGTATGCATATGTACATGTGTAGTTATTCAACGGAAAATTTATTTCTTTTCGAGTACACTGCACTGGCTTACAACTCATACTCATCTCAGTGTATGTGTAGATGTGTGTGTCCGTGTGGCTGTATGCATTTGTTTCATTTACGTGTACGTTCGTTTGCTTGCATTGTTCCAGTTTTCGGTTTTATTGAGTTATTATCATACATTTTTCTTGCACACAAATACATACATATGTATGTATACATGTTTATATAAATGTGGGCATGCATTTTATTATTCATTCGACAATTAATCTCAGCAATAGTTCTTACATTTATTAGGACTAGTCTTTGGTAGCATCAGTTGCAGTTGTATTTTTATAATGTGTACGTGTGTATGTGTGTGTAAGTGATTGTGAAAGTGATAGTTGTAGTTCAGTTTCTGATTCACAAAGTTCAACTTAATAGATTCTGAAATTATTGTTAATGGTTTTTTATATTGTACTTGGAAATGCATAGGACTGATATACACAAATATGAATGTATTGTATTTATAGGTATGTACATGTTTGAACAAATAGAATTAAGTAGCTTAAGTTTTGTTATGTTGAACTCTTGAAAAGGAATGTTTATGTTTTACTATAGTTTGAATTCACAGTTCTACTATGAAATACTTCTTCTGTGTCATGATGGCTTTTGTAGTGAAGGCAGCAGCATGACAAGCTTAATAAATATCACTGTGTTGTAGGTGTTTACTTACTTATATGCAAATATGTTATATTTGCCATTACAAACATACATATTTATTTAGAAATTTATTCAAATACATAAAAGTAGTAGTCGTAGTACAGTGGTGGTTCAAGTGTGATTTCGAACATCACTGCTGGCAAAGCCGTTTACTAATTCTTTAATAGCATTAAGTTTTCCTTAAGTATACTTATGTATTTATTATAGTTTTTGCATACTATTACTATTACATATAATACTACTAAGATATTTTATACATATGTATATGTAATTTTTTACAGTTACTATTTTATGTTATAGATTTAAGTTATTTACAATACAAGGACCCGAATTTTAACTTCGACGAAAATGAAACTATTTACAACCATTTGAAGTACATAAGTACCTAAGAAGTACTTGTAGCATGGAGCGCTTAGTAGTGAAAGAGCAAAAGTGTGGATAGAAAGAGCGAAAAATACGTCTCCGCTGCAAAGTTGTGTTGCTTTATGCAACTACAGGTATTTTTAAGTACATCAACTTTTTGTTTCAATAGTGATTTTGTATACAGCTACATACATTTATTTGCGATTTCACTTTAAAGAACGTTAAATATTTACGCCCTCAACTTCAATTTATTTGTATATTTCGAAAAAAAAGTATTTTTATACACTTGACATTAGTTTTTATTGACACGAACTGTGTGTGAAATAATTTCTGAACATGTTTCCATTTTTTCACCAACATTTTAAATGAAAATTTTTCAGCAGCTGCCATTTTAAGCGTATGTAAAAAATTTTTTTAGGTTGTTTTTGCTTCATTTTTGTTTGCGCCATATTTTAAATGAATTTTAGCGTATGCAAACCATTTTTCGGCGTTTTTCATTCTTTTTCACTTATGTGGCAGCAAGATTTGGAGTAAAAATTTTCTCCAGAACTGCATATATTACGGTTTTGAAGATAACTGCCGCGGTTTTTCGATTTTCTCACCTTTTTTGTAGCCACATTTTACACAGAATTCTCAACATAGCTGCGATTCTTACGGTATCGACCTGTTTTTTGTAAATTTTTTCATACATTTATTACTTCTCTTTTTGAATTATGAATTCATTATATACATACATATCTATTTTTTAAAGTGCTGAGCGCTGTTTTTATTTTTACTTTTTTATTACTTTTTTTGTTTCTTCTAGCTTGAATTTCCAATTAACTCATTTAACAAGTGTTTTGCATTACTTTAAATTACATCTTAAGTTTCAGTTTTTCCTCCTCTTATTTTACAACTAGCCATGCTCCGGAATTCTGTCTGAATATCTGCTATAACTATTTTCTTCTTATCTCTATACACAAACAATTGAGTTTATAACCTTATTGTTGTAAAAATTTTCCCTTCGTCAGTGGTTGCCATGATATGATTTTTGACCTACATACTCGCATGTATGCAGATACACGTATACAATACAAATTTTTTTATACCTATGCACATACAAATTTAGCAGCGTAAGTTGTCTATGAGCAGAATAAGCTCTTTTCGTAATAATTTCCATTTTTCTTTTATCAGTTTATAAAGATTTTCACTCACTCATCAAGTGTAAGTACAATATTCTGGTATTAGGTGTGTGGTTGTGTGCGTGCGTATGTGTGGGTATGTGATAAATATCTCAACAAAGTAAATTAGCGGCGCCCCTAAGTGTGGTCAAGAAGATTTGTATATTTGTAAGTGGAGTGCAACAATTCACAACACTTTTAGATAAAGCCGCTACAATACCATTGAATGGGCTATTTTACAAGTTTAGAATAGAGAATGACTAAAATATCATTAATTTTCACGTTGAAATTTCAAATAATTACTTTGAGAGGCCATAGCAATTTTCGTCGTTGATGAGTCCTAAAAACAGCCTAAATAATAAAGTTATTATTTTAATACCGAAGGCAGAAGGCATTCTAAGATGAACGAATACGCAGATGTACAGAACTCAAAATTATCTCCTCAATGATGTATCACAATTTGGAATCGAGTAATAAATAAAAAAGTTATGAAAAAAGCGATACTGGCTGTTCTTAGTACTCGCCAATAAAGAAAATTTGTATGCCCTGAAAATCATTTTGAAGTCAGTTTTCCAACTAGGAGGCGCGATTGTCAACTTATTTTCGTCATCCAGTCTAGAGTGTATATATGACGGAAAAAACAGAATATATAAAATCCGAGTGGAACTCGCAGGCGGCATAACACGCACACCAACGAATTAAAGGACCTGCTCGGCTAAATACCTTACAAAGGCTAAATGGACAAATTTTTTACTACACGTATTAGATTTTATACTAAACCGTCGGGTTTTCAAGAAAGTGAGAAGACCGTGAGGTGCTCTCAAAGAGAAAGGCTTTGGCAAGTTTCAGACTATCATCTTTCAGAAAAATAATTCAATAATTAGCAAAATAAAATTACTAAAATTGTGCAGAAGATATGATATTAAAAAAAGATAATATGATTACTATTTTGGAGAGTAGCTATGACTCAGCCCTCTATAGTATGTTATAACAAAATTGAACAGGTTATGGAACTGTTTGCCCGTGTTCTAAAAATTCTGATTAAAGTGTCTAAATTTGATGGAAATTTTTGGACATTTTTTCTTTACTTGTTCAAAGTTTGAATTTAGATTTTTATGATTTTTGTAGCAGATTGAACTAAGGATATTTTCAATATTAAAAATTAATAAGAAATAAATAAATTTTTAAAGTCTCTATGCACAATATATGTATGTAAAAACCAGCCTTAAAGTTTTTTATGATTTGGAAAGGCCAAAACGTCATTCACGATTTTTATTGCAGTGAATTTTTTTTCAAAATTTACTACCGCAACTGTAAGTCGCTTACATTATTTGTAATAATTGTGGTACCAAACAGCTTGTATAGTATGTGGTATAGTGAATAAATATGAACTAACACATATTTCGTATAATGTTCCTATGCCAGTGAGACAACACAAAATTCGAAGCAGCATTTCTCAAATATCTCTGAAATCTATTTGCCGATAAGTTGACGTATTTTAGTACACACTTAGAAGTACAGATTAACAAAAGAACTGAAGTCTCTTGCCGATTATTTGAAGCGCCAAAACTTCTTCGACTGGGTTGTGTTTATTGTACAAAAATCTCATAAACAATGATAGACTTATATTACGGCAAGAGCTAGGGCACTTTCAAATAAATATATATTTAAAGATTGCGCTTGAAATGATTGAAAAACCAATTTTAATAACTCAAATTCAATTTATTTCGAAGCATATATATGTATGTGTGTATACATGTCTAAAAAATACCATTTTGAAATATTTTTGCTAGACGCTTTTACTACTTTACAAAGTTTCAAGACCCCCTTCAGTGCGCATCCAAAAACATTACTCTGGAAATAAAAGTAATCTCTGTTAACAAAAGAGTTTTCAAAAATATTAAAGAGACTTTGTTGTTGCTCGGAAGTCAGGTTCCGTTAAAAAAACTCAAAGCTGATCAAAATGAGGAAAACAAAATCATCGCACAGAAAAGTCAAAAAATTTCAGGCTGGAAACTGGTACAGAGAGTGGAAGGGCCCAGTTTTTTGTCCGCAGAGCGAAACAGAGGCTAGTATCAAGACGTTCAAAGTGCAGAAAGTTCCAAACAGAAACGCTGTGAAGAATGCAAACACAGAGAAAGAACAAAAAACGTCGCGGGAAACTAACAACGGAAAACGATTTCTGTATCATGACCGACGAGATGTACATATATTTTAGGCAACTTTGACAACTTCCAGACCCGGAGTTGTACACTACAAGCTCGCGGGGAATGCGACGAAAAGTCAAAAGTCAAAAAATCGGTTAAAATGTTATTCTAAATTCATAGCTTGGGCAAGAAATCTGCAGCTGTGGCGAAAGAAGCCGGTATTCTGCTACTACGTGAACAATAAACTCACAAATGTATTTAAAGTACATAAAAGAGTGCTTGGAAAATAGATTGAGTCTAAGAGATTTTCACTTTTTTTCTTTTGGCCGGACTTAGCCTCTTGTCGTTACAGTGAAGTGGCTGTGAAGCAACCCGAAAAGTGTCAAAATATCCTTAATGAAAGTATACCAGGAAGGTAGTTAGCAGTGGCTGTCGGTCTCTAAACCAACTCACTTAGACCCTTGCCGATCCATTGTTATGTAATGGCAGTTTATCCATTTACCCACAGTAGCAAACCCATTGATTTGGCAGACATTTATTTCTCTAAGGTCATCAGTATCATTCAAGAAAGATGAGCGAAATACTTAAATCTAGTGGCCTATTACGCGGTACAGTGACAGAGAAGATATCACACACACTTTTCCTCCTCCTCATTCGTGCAGCTTCTGCAATTGTTGAAATGAAGAAGGAGACAGTGGCCTGTGATCAAAGCAACTAACAGATGGACGTTTTTCCTTGGCCGATTGAGCAGCGCCTTCGAGCGTCTGCCCCACTTTGGCCAAATTCATTTGTAGCCGAATATGACAGACTATCAATCCGTCTTGTGTTGGCTGAAGTGGCAATGCTACTCGTACCACGCAGTATGAGGTGTATACCTACAATTTCCATACCAAAAGGGAGGCGAGAGGCCCTCTCTTGCTAATTTGTCTGTCTCACAGTCTGCTGGGATGTCACTTTGCCCTGGCACCCATATCAAATGGATGCGGAAAGTTAAAAAAAAACTTTTTTAAAATAGAAATAATGCAACAAGTTAATTGAAATAATAAAAATATCAATTATAATAACAGTAACAGTCAAATATTAGTTTCGCTTTTAAAATTGGGCTAGTAACTTAGGTTTCTGCATCACTAAGAACTTTTTTCGAAGTCCCCATCCCATCTAAGCTAATCAATTTCATAAAATCATAACTCTTTCGGTTCTACATATATATCCTCCAACGTGATAGTACCTAATGAAAGCATAACTTCCGCAGAGCTATCCAGTTCAAACAGCTACTCGTTAGGAGTGCTAGCAAAAAAAATCGCTAATGAAGAAGGCAACATGTCGGGTATGTTTGTTATTTTTTTCTAATTTGATAGTAAGTAGTTACTAATATAGCTAACGGAAATGCGGCCATTTCAAACATGCTATGCCAACAGTGAGTGCTTTTGAAAACACAAAGTGGGCAGAGTTGACTTTATTCGGCAGAAACTCGGTTGGAAAAAATCATTCAATTCCATTGCAGGTTTCTTATGTAGCCATGCATGAGCATAAATGTGCATATATGTATGTGTTTGTGTGTGTGTGTGCACGTCGTTGCTTTCAAAAAGGACGAAACGTGACTGACATGCTGATGTCATTGGTGAAAGACAACACATAAAAACAGAAAATAGCACATATGCCGCCGCACGCTGAATGCTGGTGTATCATTTATTTATATTTTTTGTTTTAACGTCTTTTTATGTGTGTGTCTGTGTTTGTGTTTGTGGAAATTCTCATTTTTTATCTTTGCAACACTTGGCTTCGCCGCTTATTTTTGTTTTCTCGTGAACAGAGCACTTGAACCGGAAGGCATATGTATGTGAGCGCCAGAAAATCAGCGTGCGTCGCCAGTCGGCCAATGGTTACTACTGCTTTTATTATAATACTTTTCAGTCTGCAGGACCTTTTGTCGTACACACATGCACACATACCCGTGTGACTGATGCCGTAGTATGTATTTGTCTCCATTGAAGTATTTTTAAGGATTATGTCTTGCTATGATACCATCGTTAAATTGCGACTGTGAACGTGTGCTTAGAATTTTTGATTGCTGATAATTTGTATGATATGGAGCGAAGGGTGAACAAAAGGGATTGTGAGAGATTTCGAAGTTCTTATGAGTGCAATTT
This sequence comes from Anastrepha obliqua, assembly GCF_027943255.1. Lineage (NCBI taxonomy): Eukaryota > Metazoa > Arthropoda > Insecta > Diptera > Tephritidae > Anastrepha > Anastrepha obliqua. The sequence goes on from NC_072894.1 coordinate 68,121,107, forward strand.
AAAGTGGATTGTGGCGCGCACTGCAGGAATTATAGGGAATTTGAAATGAAAAACATCACTCTTTATAAACACGTTTCGTCATTTCCAAGTAGTGGATGTGCATACATATATACGTCGAAAGTGGCTCCTAAGCCAATAAAGATTTATTTATATACTTATTACTGATTTGGAAAGATTCTTCGGTATTTTCAGCACACATATTTACGTAAACATATGGATTCTCCCATTTACAGGAAAATAAGGGCTGAAAGTAGTAAATCCATGACATTAAAATACTGAGTGTCAGTTGCTCTTTTTCTAATTTGTTAACAACAAGTGGCTTCAAAACAGAGATCATTATCAATGGGTATCACCAATTAATAAGTGAGACGTTTAGCCAAACGCATGCAGGACACTTGAGCTGTTTTTTTTTACTTAAAGTCAGTTTGTAATAAAGACTTGCTTGTATCTTTCAATTGTATTTCGATAAATATCTTATAGCTACTAATGTCACAAATATATTTCGGTAGGTTGCTCTTATAATAAATGTACTTTTCTGAAAATACTTTTATAGCCCGCTGCGATCTTGAACGTAAGGCTACTCATAAAAACTTGTCTGCCGTGCGGAGGCAGCAACAAACTATGGGGGCGACATGAAGACGCAAAGCGTACATGGAAAACGCAGCTCGATTCAAGCAGCTGACACAGGTGTTGTTATTATTAATATTATTTTTAATCATAGCATTAAACATTTCATCAAGATCAAGAGTCGCAACTAGTAAACGAGTCGCTTCACGACATCAAGAGCCATTTGACTTCAAGTAGAGATATCTTTGCACCTCATGGCACAATCAATAAACACCGGAGCACACGCAAAAGTAAATGTTGTAACAACTCACTTGCCACTACCACATTAACTCCATACTTCAACTCTCCATAAACCTTGTTGAGCTTATGATGAGTCTCTAACTGTAAGTGCTGTAAGTTTTTCTACCAACTGCATTTTCATATTGCTTCAACTTTCTGTTCATATACAATACATATATGCCGACTGAAAAGCTTTACCCAAGCCCGCATATATAGTGGTTTCGATAGGGATAGGGACCCTACAGTTTCGTATTTAAATGCAACCGCGTCCTTTAATTTTTTTAAGATTTGCTATTGTCAAAACACAATGCATTCTGATTATGAAGTTAACGAAGGAACCAGAAATCTGAGTCGAAATTCGTAACTTCAAAATTACGTTACGTTTCTTCGGTCCTTATGAATTTAGGTTAAAGTTAACCTACAGTAGCTCCTCCGACCAATGAATTCAATTGCTTAGTATTTTACTCCACGAAACTCAATTTTAGTTACCATAAAATTAAACATTTTAAAAATTATTTTTTTTTTGTAAAAGAGGGATAGAACAATGGTAAAAAATTTCCAACTTTACATCACCCTAAACAAAACAAACAAAAAAACAAAAAATAAAGAAATTATCAAAAAAATATTTCACCTGTTTCCGGCATGAATAGGGTAAATATTTTGATGAGCCAACAATACCTCTCGAGAAATAAGCTTTAAACTAAACAAACTTTTTCTCTCGGTCTGTAAATGCTATAGTAAATTAAATAAATTCTGGTCACCTATCCACTGTTGAATTGTCCTATCGGTGCTTTGAAGTACCGAAAATATCGCAGACTTTATCAATTCTGTTCAAAATAAGTCAAATCAGTCAACTCCGTACCGGACGTTTGGCATTGTCTGCCGATTGGTAATCAGGCTAGAGCTAGAGTCTTATTGACCCATTTAAAACCCCTTACAATGAAACTGTTATGCTCACAATATGAGAAAATCGTGATGAGCAGATGGGCTTGATGACGTACGAAAACAAGTAACGCATCAAAAATATTAACAAGACATTAACTACTCATGCAATTAAGTATCCCAATGCTTTGACAGAAAAGTGTCTGAAACCAAGCCTAAACCCTCCAACTATATAGAAGAGCATTTACTATAAACAAGTCCGCTTCCAGATCACAGATCTAGACAGCTCATCTTCTCTAAAGGTAACTGGTTTTTTTATGTATTCCTCACTACATGACGACAATAAATCGTTTACACACTAAGGTCTTCTCAACCGGTCTTGCTTGCTAAGGGGGCCCGTAAAGGGAAATATTTACACATCAGATAAGTGAAAAATAAGTCCGACACGCACGAAATTCAAAGGTCTACGGATAGTGGGTAAAATAACTTTTCGACTGTGCTTATAATCGAATGTCCTTCACATTCATATATTCATACGTAGACCGTTTCCAACTCTTGATCGCTCTCTTCTACCTTCGAAGGTGTTAATGATCTAGCGTTTAATAACTCCTGGACGATTTCTTTAAGTTTTTGCTGTTAAAATCTCAAAATATGTATTTTATTGGGAGTTCGATTGTCATCCTACAGTAATGGCATCAATATTCATGTCCCAAAAGTTCTACTAAATATTTATGCAAAACTAGAATTTACACAACCTCGCCCTTCGCCTAAACACACGTCCTATGTTCTCTTTGTCTTTGCTTGATGATTACGAATTTCATCGTTCATTTCATCGCTGTTCTTGTGGCTGCTGCCCTCAATGCCATATCCAGTCATTCTTTAGTTGCTCGGAACTGCATGATTTCGTCCATACAAATTCAGATGGTTCTACAACACGTTGCTGCTGTTGCTGTTTGTGTTGATGATGATCCCGATACGGATTCACAGGCAGCAGCGTCATTGCGCCACTCATCGTCGCTGGCGTATTGCATTTATGCGCTTCCACTCAGCTGGCCACCACAATTGTCGCGTTCGGCCACCGACATGACGCGTCATCGCACAATTCGGATGCGCCACGTCGGCTCACACCAACACCAACTACACCCCCACCAAAGCCAACGGTCACACCATCGGCCACATTGTGTGCAGCATTTTGTTGCAAGTGGTGTTGCAGCGGCTGGTGTTGCAATTGCAGCTGTCTCGGTTTGATACTATTCGCCACCGGCAATGTTGGTGAGTCGGACACGGATGACATCGACGAACTGTGTTGGCGTTGATGCTGCAGTTGTAATTGTAATTCCTGTGGTTGATGGTATTCGTGCTCGTATTCATAATCGGGTGCGCGCTGATGGCCGCTGAGGCTGCGGGGTAGCGGAGGTTGAAGTGCATGCTGATTATATGGATGATGGTAATATTGCTGCTGTTGTTGTTGTTGGTGGTGTGACAGCTGTGGCGGCTGTGTTGTATTCGGTGTGACCGCCGTAGAATGGAGGGGTGCCGCTGATGCGCCCATTGCGGTCATTGTGGTAAGCGATGAGGCTGCCGATAGCGATGGCTGCTGCAACCCACGAATACTGTCCGCTGGATGTGCTGTGTAAATGTTGCTGCGTCGCAAGTGATTGTTATTATTGCTGCCGTTTGAACGCTTGTTCCGTGACCACCATTGCACGTGCGTTTCTGAGTTCAGAAAAGTAGCCAATGTGCACAAAAATGCAGAGAGAGAAAGATAAAGAATAATGGGAAGAAGAGAGATATTGTAGTTTCAGGGTAAAGGCATACATTTCTAATTTATTCAGTTTGTTGTGCTTGCTCTGATTTAAGGTCGGTGTGGGAGAGGATTCACTCAGGTTTTTTTAGTGCGCTCAGCCACCATAACCGCCGCTTCAACGGTGGACGCCGAAAATTCTTCGTCGGTTGTTGCGGCCATATCCACAGCTGTCGGCTCTTCATAAGCAACAGACGATGGCGCGTAACTATCGCTGCATATGCTTTCAACGTCTCCCCTTCTACTGCTGCTGCTCCTACTTCTACTACTACTACAACTACTTGCGATGCTGATACGACTGCCCACAGCTGCAGCACCAATCGCTCTTGGTGGGGATGGTGGTGGTGGCAGTGAGCGCGTAAACATATCAATGCGTTGTGTCAACAATTTTTGCTTTTGTGTGGCCTTCATTATTGCAATAGATCCACCTAGGACGTTGGCACTACTATAGTAGCTAGGTGGCCGATAGATGGTGGACAAACTGGTGCGTTGCGTACTCTGACTATCGTTTGTCAGCGACGATGACGAGCAACTGTTGCTGACGTATTGCAAGGGCAGGGACTGAGGTGGTCGGTTTTGTTGTTGTGTTGGTGTGACGGTATGGTGGCTAGGCAACGGATACTGTGCGTGTAGGTCACGGTAGGCATTGGGATACAAGTGGTGGTGTTCGTGTACGTATTGGTTGAGGTTGTGGTGGTGTTGGTATTGGTGTTGGTGTGGATAATGGTGGTTGAGGTGTTGGTTATATTGTAGTTGTTGGTGGTGTTCATGATAGGAACTTGGATTATCTTCTGCGAGTTTAGTACACTTACCATTACGGTTGTTCGTCGGTTTTTTTCTGCAATAGATTACAAAAAGCAGTTGTTAGATTCATTTTATTTTATGTCTAAGTATTTTCTAAGAATACCTAACTACATTTATTCACACTCAAAACTGTGTGAAAATATAGTAATAGGTTCGAGATTGCAGAATTACTAAGTATAAACTCCTTTTTTGAACATAATTTTGTTTATGATTTTTTCTTCTTGAAAGTATTGCAATTTCTACAACCAGAATAAAGTAACTCAAAGCCCAGACTTTGTAGGTACCAAATCGGAAATATGTAACAAATTTTATAGGTACGCAACTAAGTTCCCGCTGTTTGTCAATAGATGCCGCCAGCAGTGTGTGCTGGTCGATTCTAACATAACCTAAACGGCATAAACCAAGCTTATGGTAAACAAACATTAGTGTTTTTGTTTTTGGTATCATATACTTTTGATTTTGTAAAAATGTCTGATTTTGTGCCGAATAATCGTCATTTCCGGGAGGTGTTGATTTTCCTCTTTCATTCGAAAAAAAAACGGCGGCTGAATCGCATTGAGAACTACAAAAAGTTTATGGAGATGCTGCTTTAAGTGAAACAACGAGCCGAGATTGGTTCCGTCACTTCAAAGACAGTCATTTTAATGTTGACGACCGTCAGCGTGAAGGAAGGCCTTCGAGGACGCTGAATTGGAGGCATTGCTCAATGAGGATCCGGAGCTTGCTTCAGCATTAGGAGTTACCGCCAAACCATTTCCAAGCGATTGGATGCTTTGGGAATGATTCAGAAACAGGGGATTTGGGTTCCTTATGAATTAAAACCAAGGAATGTTGAACATCGCTTTTTCGCCTATGAACAACTGCTCCAGCGTCAAAAAAGGAAGGGATTTCTTCATCGTATTGTGACGGGTGATGAAAAATGAATTCATTACAGCAATCCAAAGAAAATACAGTCATGGGGATTGCCCGGTCATACTTCTACGTCGTCGCCTCGGGCGAATACTCACGCTGCGAAGGTTATGCTAAGTAGTTGGTGGGACCAAGGTGGTGTTATTTGTTACGAACTGTTAAAACCAAGCGAAACCCTCACTGGGGATCGGTACCGACTTCAATTGATGCGATTGAGCCGAGCACTGCGCGAGAAGCGGCCGCACTACGCGGAGAGGCATGAAAAAGTGATTCTGCAGCATGACAACGCTCGGCGCCACGTTGCCAAACCCGTTAAAACCTGCCTGGAAACACTGAAATGGGAAATCCTACCCCACCCGCCATATTCTCCAGATATTGCGCCGTCCGATTATCACCTGTTCCGATCGATGGCACATGGTCTAGCTGACCAGCAGTTCCATTCATATGAAGACATCAAAAAATGGCTTGATCCGTGGAAAGCCTCAAAAGATGAACAGTTTTACTGCGACGAGATCTACCAGAAAGATGGGAAAAAGTAGTAGCCAGCGATGGGCAATACTTTCAATGATTCACTTGTAACCATTCTTTCAGAATAAAGTTGTATTTTCATTACAAAATCATCATCAGCGAGAACTTAGTTGCGTACTTAATAATAAAAAATACCGAATTTCCAACTTTTTGCATCCTTTCTTAATATACTGAGAACCCTAAACTTTCTTACTCGGTTCAGTTATTTCGAAGTTCTTAGCTTTTGAGAAAGGGTGCTGTACCACTCTATCTGCCTAGTTCCCGTAGTTACTGTAAAACAAATCATCTCAAAGTCGCAGTGTCTCTTTAATAGTCCGATTTTACCTTATGTCTTATAAATCATGTTTTATCTCATATCATTTTTTTCATAATTTATCTAATGTTCCTTTTCTCATCTCATCTTTACCCTATCTTATTTAATCCAACCTTATCCTATCTTTTCTCTTTCATCTCATCTTATCTTAACTTATAATTTTTATCTTCATTTACTTTATTTGTTCTCCATTTATTTTATCTTATCTTAACTTTATCTTTTCTAATCTCATTATAACCAGCCTTATCTTATCTTAGTTTACTTTATCTGCTTTTATCTTAACTTATAATTTATCTGCTTTATCTGCTTTTATCTTAACTACAATTTCCCTCATTTTATCTTTCCTCATCCCGTCGTAACTTTTCTTAACTTACCATTATCTTATCCCCTCTTATCTGATCTTACCTTAACATATACTTTTTGTGCCCCCTTATTTTATATTTTTATTTTTATTCATTTCATCGTAACTTTTCTTATTTAATCTCACCTTATATTGCCTTATATTATCTCATCTTTTCTTATTTTACTGTATTATCATAAAATATTTAATATATACTTTTTATTCTCCTTTATCTTGCCTTATTTTATTTAATTTTCTTGAATTTTTTATCCTTTCCTATCTCATCTCATCTCATCTCATCTCATCTCATCTTATCTTATATCCTATTTGATTTTACCTTACCTTAACTTATCTCGCATTTTTGCCAATCTTATCGTTTTTATATTATCTCACCTCATCTTATTTAATCTAATCTAATCTAATTCTTATATCATACAACTTTTATCACCAATATCTTCTCTTATCTTATCACTTTCATCTCCCCTCATCTTCTTTTGTTTTGCCTTATTTTATTTCATCTTTACTTACTTTATCTTAACTTATCTATTCATAACTAATATCATTACTGCTAATACCTGACTGCAAGGAACTAAAATAAATAAAATATTATTAAATTCTGCAAAGCATGGGTTTGTTTTTGTTTTGCATCCGCTGTAGTCATGGTCGGATAAAATTACTACTTCAACTGTCGCCGAACCCAGTTAGCAGCATTAATGTAAACTCAACCTACCCTTAAAGCCATAAACGGCGCTCAACGTAGTATTCACTCTATTACTGCTATGAAGGTATTCATTATGAGGACAAATTTGGGTTGTGGCGGGAGAATTTCTTTGAGTCATTAAAAACGACAAGTACTTTAGTGGCAAATGAAAAGGAGAGTGCGTATTGCTTGCGGCGCCCTTTCCGCGCTTTTACATGTGACCGACGTGGAAAGTTTGGCATAATTAGGTTAATATTGAAGTTACTACATTATTGGTTTCACAATTCACCTAATCTTTTTTAATTAGTTTCATTAGCATTTACCCTAGTTACCGCAAACTATGTGCCCACAATTCGGTCACGCATGCATACTTATGGCGAAGCGTGCCTTTGTGAGTTGTATAGTCTTAAATACAATTTTTATAATTTCGTACTCACCTTCTGCAACGTACAACCGTCACCATGACGATTGCGCCAAGCAACGCCGAAAGCACGGAAACGATGATCAGCGTCAAGGGCCAACCCAATTCGGAGGCTTTTTCTGTGTAAGAGAAAAAAAAAACACGGAAATTAGTTATGGTATACCATATCCGGCGGAAAATAGAGATAACGAAATCCTTTACCACGATTCATGCCAAGCAATCAGTTCCAGCAATATTAAGCTACTGCTCATCGCGAAAACACACATACAGAAAGATTAAGCTTAACACCCATACATATGTGTACCTTTGCAAATCGATAGCAATACCCACATATGCGCACATACCTGCATATAAGTACATGTCTAATGCAAAGTTCCGGTAAAGCACCTAAAGCCTTTGGCTGTCTCGGTTTTGCAAATTCACTGACAGCATGAACTCCTTTTTTTGTCAGAATACATTTGCATAGATAATGTTTGCAAAGCTCATATATGTATGTGCATAAGTACATATATCTATATTCACACACACTCACACAATCACAGTCCTCAATTACTCACACAGAACACTTTGAGTCCAAGTGCCTCGTAGCTTGCACATACATCACTCACAGCTACACACAACCAATTTCACTTAATGACAGTATCCTTTTACTAACTCAGACACACCGACACACACAGTACCGCCCACTTTACTCACCTATTGTGCCCTCGAATATGAATGTACCCTTCGTAGGCATAGCCCATGAGCACAAATCACACGTTGTCAGTCCATCACTCAGCACTGGCTCATCGACAAAGAAGGGTGGCCGCGGTGGTGGCGGCACAAAACGTCCATTCCACAAACCATTCTCGCTAGCATCAAATGCCAATGGTGAGCCAAACAAATCGTCATTGTCGTCGAATATATCGAAGGACACATCACGAAAGTCGTTCAAATCCTCAGCTGAGTTTGCGACAAGATTTTCTATGCTAGGCGGCCGGAAGATTGGATATGTGACTGAAGTACGGCTACCGCCGCCACTACTGCTGCTCCTGGTACTACTAGGACTGCTGGTATTTGTGGCAGGCAGAAAATTGGATAACAGTATATTGGCGAGGCGGTTGGGCAGTGTAGTGGTTAGATCGACATTTACGCCTACTCTACTTCCACTTCCGGTAACTGTATCGACATCTGGTTGCAGTCGTCGTTCCAAAGTATCCGGTTGTTGAGTTGATATGCTATTCTGGCTGTAGCTACTGCTGGATGGTGTCTCCCTTGCTATTGTTATTGTTGTTTTCGATAAGGATGATGCTGTCGCAGCTGTTGCCGCTGCTGCCGCTACTGCTGATGTGAACATTGAGGTGGCTGCTGTCGCAGCTGTAGCCACTGCCGACCTGATTGGTCGTAAGCTGCGGGTTGGCGCGGGCGTTGATATTTCACTTGTTATGGCAGGCATTTTATTTACTTTTTGTTTTGCACTTTTTTCTGCTGTGTTTGTTTCTCTACTTTTTTTGTCTAAGCTTTCTAAAAGTAATTTTTGTTGTAGTTTTTGCTATACTTTTTAGTTTTTATCGCTTGGCAGAGGATTAGTTTGTATGCATATCGCAGTGTGTGTATGTGTATGTGTTTGTTTGTCTATCTGTCTGCTGTTCAACTTACAATGTATATTTTGTGAGATTGAAACCGTTTCTACCCAAATTCAACACTCGTCGTCCTGTAAGCTCCTGCTGTTTTAAATTTTATTCCCGTGCATACACTTGCACACACACATACAAATTTGTATACGAAATTTTACTTTTACTTTGTTGTTTTATATGTGCATGCAATCATTTATACGATTATCACTATGTGTGTACGAATTTTCAACACAATCTGATGTGGCGACACATTTTTTGTCCCATATCCTTCAACTCTGTATCCTTTTGCTGTGATTCCCAACTGTTCTCCTCTTATCTTCTGCTGTTGTCACATGTGATTGAAGTCAATTGCAGTAACTAAACCTTAGCTGTAACGAAAATAAAGGAAAAGAAATGAGAAAAAGAGATTAAAAATGTGGATAATATAGTTTTCGTTTTTTGTCTAGATTTTATTGCCGCAAAGGACAGACGTTGAACTTCATGTCCGAATACTTAGGAGAGATAGAGTGTTAAATGTCCTGTATAAAAGTTGATGCAATCTGTTAAATAAGCCAATAGAAAGTACTTTTCTTAATTGAAACTCACTGCGTGAAAGTGGATGCTTGTGAAGTGTAATTTAGCGAGAATTGTAAAGGATTTTGGTTTGGAATTCAGCCGACGACGTACGAAAAATAGTCATGCCATGACATATCAATTGGACAGAAAAAAATGTGTTACAAAAATTCAACTAGTGAAAATGCTGCGAGTTTTGAAATAGCTCAGTATTATTTTTTAACTTTGTGAAATTCTACGTATTTTAAACTACATACACACATATATTTACTTTCATCTTTTTCTTCATTTCATTTTATTTATTAAGTCTAGGGTGACAAAGCCTGACAGATTAAAGACAGAACATGACTTAGAGATAGTATTTAAAGATAATACCTATAAGTAATTTGATTCCAGCTTGGATAAAAATAGATATGTAGGAGGAGGGAAATCAATCTTAAAACTATTAAAAATGCTCTTAATTTCATTAAGAGTTCTAGTAATGGGGCATAATTCATTTCATTTGATTTACAAATTTTAACATGCAATGGAAAGTATCAGATCAGTTCATAAGTTCGTGCTTTCACTTTTGTACTATTTTTGCATAAAAAAAATTATTCGCGGAATATAACGGAACTATTTATATTTTCTTTGATATATTGTGCATTCAACAAGTGATTTTAATCGCGCATAGAAGCACGTGTTGTTAAAAAATAAAATGGAATCTTTGAACGCGTATAAGAGGCATATTTTGTATATTTTTTATAAAAGTGGTAAAAATGCAACAACTGCTGCTGCAGAAATAAACACTGTTCACGGAGAGGATACCGTGACTGTAAGGACTGCGCAAAGGTGGTTTTTAAAATTCCGAAGTGGTAACTGCAACGTGGAGGATGCCTCGTGCGCTGGTCGTCCTGAAGTCTTTAACTCCGACGCCTTGCTCGAACTCCTGGAAGCTGAGCCAAATTTGACAGTCGATATGATAGCTCAGAGGTTAAATTCATCGCATGGAACAGTTCACAGGCACCTGGTTCAGTTGGGAAAGGTTTCAAAGCTGGGAACCATAGACTCAGCTGCTGCAACGGCTTGAAAATGAAAGTTTTTTGAACAGTATCGGTACTGGTGATGAAAAATTGGTCCTTTGCAATAATCCTTAGATAAATATGAAGATGAAATACCCGAACCGACCCCTAGAGAAGGCCTTCACTCCAAGAAGATTCTCCTGTTTATTTGGTGGGATATGGCCGGTATTGTTTATTATGAACTTCTGGAACCAAACCAGACGATAACTGCTCATTATTATTCTCATCAGCTATCAAACCTGAATGAGGCTCTTAGAAAAAATCGACCGTCTTTAGTGAATAGACGCAAAGTTTTGTTTCGCCACGGCAACGCAAGACCTCATACCGCAAGGCAAACATTAGGCAAGCTGAAGGAGCTCGGAAGGGAGCTAATGCCGCTTCCACCATACTCTCCGGATATTGCAACTTGTGATTATCACCTTTTCCGTGGACTTCAATCCCATATGAGTAGCAAGAACTACTCCTCAAAAGAGGCTATAAAAAGGGATATCGAAGCGTATTTTGGCTCCAAGGACAAACAATTTTTTGAACAGGGAATTAAAAATTTGCCTAAACGTTGGGAAGGCATTGTAAATAATGAAGGAACATATATTATTGATTAATAAATACTTAAAACATCTTTTTTATTAATTTTAAAACCACCTTTAAAAAATGCACGAACTAATGGAACTTAAAATGATAATACAAAACGTAAAAATGTGTTGAAATGCATTTTTTATTGTAATCTGGTAGATAATTTCATGGTATGACAAGCAAAATCAGTGAGGATGGCGCTCGCCATTCACCCTTACGGCAGCTGCTTCCTCATTTCGAAAGATATAAGGACCGATGATGCTGCCAGTACTCTATGGACCTCGCGAATGAATTTATTTTAATTTTATTTTTTTCAAAGTAAATGTCCAAAATGTGGATGGTTTTGAACGATGAAATGCAAAATTTGGAGATTTCCGCCAGGTTGGTAATGGTATGGCGTCCTTAGGCAAAGCCGTTTTGAAGCGCATCAATTAGTTCTGTCAGAAAGAAGTAGATTTTTTCTTTCACCAACTTTTCGAAAAACGTTGAGAAAGTGGTAGTTTTTTGCATAATTCTTGGCTTCAGATTTCAGAATGGACCACCTGTGTAACTGTAAAAAGGCGAAATAACAAACAAGCAAACTAATGGGTGAGAAGTAAAGCGGCCAACATCCTTTTATATAATACCAGCTGAAAATATTTTGTGTATGAATCATGAGCCAAAATAAAAGCTCAAGGTTTAGTGGAACATACTGTAGCCATCAGAAAGAAATATTCAGCGTAAGAAGCCGCAATTTGGTATTGGTTACCAAAGCGATTCCGTTTTCGTGTCGGAAGTTTTATATTCTTTGGAAATGGCGTCGTACGGCACAAAAATCAAATCGCGTCTGGGAAAAGCTTAAAAATGTAGGTCCAAAAATTGGTAGAACTACCCAAGTCGATAGCTTTTTTGCACACTTCTCTAAGGCACTCTATTAACGGCATACCTTCCTCTTTATAATGAAATAAACATCCGATCGTTTGTATTAAAAAATAGCATTTTTCTTTGAATACCAAAATAACACCTCTGTTTGGAAAACCCTATATTTTGTATAACCGCCCTGAGATTTTTTACTGCTTCTATCTCTTTTGGGGCATACCCTCAATAAGATGTTTCCAAATGTTTGGAGTTATGTTTTGACATGACAAGAAGGTAATTCTTCAATGAGCTTTCGGAAAAAATATAGCTTTTTAAAAGCGCCCAAAGATTATCCATGCATTCTAGGGACTGGGCAGTTTTATCCCATTTTCTACAAACCATGTTTTTGTTGTTTTTGCGGAATGTTTTGGATCATTATGCAGCATGAGAATGTCGTCATCCATCGTATAACAAATATATCTAAAATATGAATTCCCCTGGATGGATAATCCGAAGCACACATAACTCCACTGACTCGTCTGAGAATATCGAGCTCTTAAGGCCGTAAACTATAAGTGATCCGACTTCAAATTTGAACTGCTCCCAGATATCGCGGTCCTGTACACCAACTTGTTTATCAATCCATGCCCATATGCGTCCATCTGACGCATCTCCTATTATCTTAGTTTCATCGAATCAAATAACTTCCTTGCAATCAATAATAGCGAAATGTTCATACGTTTTGAGGAACTTTAAGCCTGCTTTACAATGCCTCTCACTTAAGAACGTTATTCTATGGAACATCTTAAAAGTGTACAAACAGTAAGAATTCAAAATTGTATACATAAATTTACAACATACGCCGTTCGTAATTGGAGCATAGTTGGTACCCTTACCATAAAACAACAACACCAGGAAACGGAAAATAGCTTCGAAAGCGCCTAGCAATTCGCACCACAAGTATAGATAGCTTCTGCGGACGATCACCACTCTCAAAATCGATCAATTATTTGTTTATTGTTTTTTTTTTTATTTTATTGATATTTCCGCTGTTACTCTGTAGAAAACATCATTTAGTATTATACATCTTCCGCCATGTTTTTTTTTTTCAAGGTAGAATTTATGGCTTTTCCCATTAAAAAGTCATTAAGACATTATTGAATTGCTACATTTCATATATGGTGAACAACAAACTTGCAAATAAAATCCATTTCTCAGAATATATTAAGGCTGCCAGTATTGTTAACGTGTGCCTGCCTGCTCTTTGTTTAGATTCCATAAAATAGAGAAAGTACCGTTGGTTTAAAAAAGGACTGCCGAATGCTAATAAATATTAGTGTTAAATAACTTCCAAAAGAAAAATATTGCCATACAATGGGATGCAAGTTGCATATATTCATGAACATTTCGTCCTTTACTGTATATGTACATACATATGTATATGTGCATACACATATATAGATTTATAAATACAAAGCATACAAATTCCAAATGGAATTCCCAATCATCCACTAAAGCGTAAACTTCATGTTTAACGTTTATTTTTGACAGAATTTGGGATGCCAATCACCTGGATAAAATAAAAGCGATAAACAAAGCTAAGCATGAACACACGCATATACATATGTACATGTGCCCACTAGTATATATACGTGTGTATACATGCACATGGCATGTACGAGTACACAACTAATCCATCGATTTTTGAAAACCGTCATATGACTGAACATGAATTTCGCTTTCTACAATTGAATGTCGCATTTCACAGACATGCCATTGAGCAGCAAACACATACTTCAATCCGAATGATATCTTGACAGCTTGACATAAACGACGGTTCTTCGGATTATTGTAATTTTAACATTTTTTAAACATACACTCATACACTGTTGAATATGTGAATGTGCCGAATAAGGCGACATTGGGGGTAGGTAGAGAGAAATGGTTTCTACTATTAGGGATTTTAGGAATAAAGATGGATTTAAATTTTGTTTGAAATGCATAATTCTTTGAGGATTTAAGAAGGACCGTCTCCAAAAAAATTATTAGACAACAGATTGGGTTAGGTTCATGCATGAAAAGTATTCATGAATGAAAATTTGGTAAATACAATTGCACGGATTATGTGGAACGTACTGCAGAAAGTAGACATAGTGCACTCGTACATGCAAAGGCGTTATAACTTAGTACCCAGTTTTCCCCATACATAAGTATATGTACAATGCGGCGCAAAATTACTCATCCAAATTTGTTTCTGAGCAACTTTTTTACTAAATAAAAAAAAATCATTTTAAGTGATGGGAATCCTTATTTTGCCCTTTACGCGCTCCATTATGTGTCTGTTTGTATACTGCAGCTGTCTAGTGTTAAATATGATTGACGTACGACACCATTTGCAAAAATTATAAATCTTCCGATAGAATGATTAATTTTGCGTTGAGTTGGACTTAATCCGTATACATTTTTTTCCATGGAAAGCATTAGCATAAAGATTTAATTTGGGACAAAATACAAGCAGTCAACATACTTATACATATACAGGGTCCGCCATATAACTTTACGGAATTAAAAATGCTATAAAAAAGAAACTACTCAATATTTTTCCAAACTGTTTTTTTTTATTTTGAAGTACATACAATCCTTCCGGTTAATGATGGAATACAACTTCATTCATATGGCTGCCTCGGCTAGCCATGGAAATGAGCTTTATCCGAAAAGATGATTTTTCGGTAAAAGTCTTCATTTTTTTCAAGTCGATCCCAAGGCCATGAAGCGAAGCGATAACGCATTGGGTGGTCGGTTTACTTCAGCTGCCGAACCAATTGGACTTCGTACGGCATCATACCAAGGTATTTACGCAAAATTCGTCTCAATGATATCTCCGAAATGTCCAATTGTTGAGAACGACGGTGAACTGATGTTCCTGGTGATTCACGAACACTCTCGGCCACAGCAGCAATATTTTCGGGTGTACGCACGGTTTTTGGTCGGCCACGCGTTGATTTGTCAATAAGCAACCCAGTTTCTCTTACTTTTTTCGCAAAGTAACGCACATGCGCTTCATTCGGTGCTTTTCTTCCTCCCATTGCCTTACGTAATTTTCGTACACATTCTGCAACATTACCATGATTTTCAAAGTAATGTCGCAATATTTCCCAGCGTTCTTTGAGCGTACACACAACCATTTTCGTTCAGCGGAAGAATAAAACTAACTTTCTATCAAATCAGATGACAGCTAAGTGTTACCATTCTTCAAATAATACCTAGTTCAAATCCGTAACGATTTGTATTTTCTAAACAAAAACTTAAAATTTCTTCAGGGATACGCAAGAATAAGTTTTAAATTTGTCTCTTGAGCCAAAGAAGGAAAGAATATTTCCGATTTGCCAGGATATTGCTCTTTTATATTAGCATTTTTTGTGATGCCGAATAATTCTTAATGATTTCTTAAGCTTTGAAAAAAGAAACGAAGTAAAAGAAGCTATAAAAAAGCTTAGAACCAAGCAAGCCTCCGGATATAGTCTCATGACTGGAGAAGTACTCAAGCAACTCCCAGCAGAAGGAATATATTTCCTCACGTACATATATACACAATGCCTCAATATTAACTGGTGTTATTCCTCCCCAATGGAAAGTTGCACTAATAAAAATTATCCTTAAGGCCGGAAAAACGCCGAAAAAGTGGAATCTTATCGATCCATCCCGTTGTTTGTTGCCTATCACCTCAAAAGTTTTGGAATCTCTTATTCTCAAAACAATGATGCCCATAATTGAAGACCGAAAATTATTCCTAAATTACCAATTCGGCTTCAAAAAAACACATGGTATCATCGAACAAGTACATAGACTCGTAAATAATATTCACAAAGCATTTGAACAGAAGAAGTATTGTATATCTCAAGCCTTCGACCGTGTCTGACATGATGGTTTACTCTGTAAATACCGACAAATTATTATATCTTTATCAAATCCTACCTTAAAAGTCGGCACTTTTTTCGTAAAATAAAATGAAGAACAATCTCAACTATGCGAAAGTTTAGCTGGTGTACCCCAAAGGTCCCATCTTATACTTTCTTTACACTCGCGATCTACCAGAAACTGAAGAAACTATAGTCGGAACTTTTGTAGATGACACCGCTTTACTCGCAATTAACTCCCTCCCTGATGTGGCTTTTCTTAAACTCCAAAAAGGACTTGATGAAATAACTCAATGGCTCAAAGACTGGAAAATAATATCAAAGGAGACAAAATCTTTTCAAGTTACCTTTACACTCAAGCGAAATACATACTTGTCCACCCGTTAAATTCAATAACACAATCATACCCCAAAGTAATGCTACAAAATAGCTAGGAATGCATCTTGGCTACAAGCGCACATGGCAAATTCATATCTTTACTAAACGCAAGACATTAGGAATCAAACATCGAAGTATTTTTTGCCTGTTAAATCGCAATTTCCATGTATCCCTAAGCTCTCATTGTACTCAGGTATCCTAAAACCAGTATGGACATATGGCATACAACTCTGGGGCACCGCAGCTAACTCAAAGATCGAAATACTCCACGGATTCCAATCCTAAACTCTCAGAATGATCACAAATACACCATACTATATCACAAATGCCCAAATTCACCGTGACCTCAAAGTTCCCACAGTAGTTGAAGAAATCAAAAAGCATGCCTCATCACTCAATATAAGACTTCAATCGCACCCTAGCACACTAATTACAGAACTTACCACTAATTCCATTTCCTTTAACAGATTGAAGAGGAAATCAACAATAGATCCTATGTGCTAAAAAGCTAAAGTTAGGGAATGGTTGCACCACTGGGTGCTTTCCACGCATGTCTCGCAGAGTATCTTAGTTTTAAGTACAAATATTGTTAAATATTATTAAACAGATCGCAATAAATAAATGGAAAACAAAAGTTTTCTTAAGTTCTTTAGCCCCTGTGAAATTCTAGGACCCAGCTAAGAAATTAATTCACTGCTCACTGTAAGAATCCAACATCAAATAAGAGAAAATATTCGCATAACTTGGCAACAGTTGGAAAACTTTTTAAAATGTCGGAAGTAAGGGTATATATTTTTAAGTTAATCTTAAAAACCATAAAAATCCACACGATTCTGCCTTTTAAATTCCAACGAATCATGAGGACGAGTCATCAAATATTGTACCTAAAATATGCAGCAAAATTTCACCTCATAAAATTATACTTAATCTGTTTTCTTAAAATTTAGCTCACATTGAACAACTACCCAACATCTTCAGAGCTGTAGAGTACAAATGGAGTACTTCACCTAGGTAACGAAAACAGAAAAAAACGAAGTAAATAGAAAAGTAATAAATAAGAAAAATAACTTAACTAACAACAAAATAGAAAATACAATGGTTGAAACAATATTTTATGTTTTATATGCATCCCGATAATCTGAATATCCTCGATATCCTAATTTATTTTGTATTTATTTAGCTGAAATTAAGGTGATTTTGCTCTGAATTATACTCTGGATTTCATAGTAAGACTAAAGGATGATCGATTATCAGGTTGGACCATCTGTAGCAAAATTACGAGAGTAACTTCGGATGCCACGTCATCGGGGTCTCGATAGCAGAATTCAGCTTGATCATTTCACACGCATTCACACACTTGTCCAATCAGTCGTTGTTCAGACGGCAATTAAGTAGCATAAGTGTAGTGGCTTTTTCCGTATATGCCCAACACAATCTCAGTTTTTCCGTAAACAAACTGCTATCATGACCAATGTGACGTCACCCCATCAGTTGATTCAAATTCGCTGAGAGTCAGTTAACGGTCTGATCTTGATCACACCTCTAAAAATATTTTCACCGTGAGTGGCATTATGACTTACAGTGCCAATGCTCATGCGAATTGACGCATACACTTTTGTTAGGTCTTAATGTGGTTCCACAAAGGGAGGGTAGGTCCCTCCGAACGGAAAATGGAAAACCATGGAAGAAATACAGTCCGCTATTAGAAAAAACTTGACATTTTGCTGTTTTACGGAGATCCGAAGCTACGTACTCCCATCCGGCTACGGCAGCCGGTACCCAATCTGAGTATGCTGTAATTATTATTTCATCAAGTGTTGAATCTTTAAGTGGACTAAGCATATTTACGCAAATTAAAAGCATTTCTAGTAATTACAATCAAGTGTCAAGAGCCCTAAGGTGAAAGTCCTTATGAAGTTCAGTACGATTACTGGATGGATGTAGATTTGAAGTCTTTTGACATATAGTACTACTGTGTCTCTGTTTTCAAAGTAAGTGAGCCGATTTTTTAGCATTAGCCGCATCTAATTATCTACCGATATAGAGAGCTATATGTACATACATATTGGAAGGAGTACACATTTTCAATTGTCATATAGAACTCAAGAAAATTAAAAGGTGAATTTTTTGCTCAAGGGCTGTCGCACAACAAGAATTGATTCTTCTAAATGTGGTAAGTAAGCAATTTGGCCAATGACAATTCTATAGGTCTATTAATATGTTGTACTCCCAATTTCCTTAACCGTATTTCCCCATTCGATTCTCTCGCTTTTCAATAGCCTCCACCAAACATTGCGCCAAGCAATCAATTCAGATTTCAACTAAAATGAAAATCTTTTTCTACCATTCAATAATAAATGGAACTGTCAGCGCAATGACAATTCAAAACGACTTTTTATGCTATTGATTGGTAGTTGTAGTCAGCGACGTGAATGGCGGTATGAAAACAACAAAATAAATCAAAATTGGAAAAACATAAAAAAATAAAAATCAAATGTCAAAAGCGTCAAAGCGTCAACATCGCAAATAATTTTGAGCTCGATAAGCACATACACACATACATATATGTGCATACAATGCATCCGCAATCACACGAAAAAACAGCAGTAACTCCCTCAAATACTCACACAAACACATCCACACACAAAAGATCCAAGTGCGAGCGCGAAATTGAGAAAAAGTAGTTCAGCGACACACCCACCAACAATGTGGCACACAACACACCTGCCTGGAAATGTTGTAGATATGTAATATACGTGCACGGCAAACTTATGGTTGCCACCGATTGTTGTTGGCATGTAGCGTCCACGTGTAGAGTAACTTGCAACATGAACGGCAGTAGCAGCGGTCGCGAGTATAGGCGGCAGGAAAATTGTTTTTCTAATGGGTTTCTGTTAATAATTTTTGTTATTGTGGTTGGCGTACCATAAGTAGTTATTGGTGTTGTTGGGGGAAAACTCGTACACGCCATACCTTGTCACGGCCGCAGTAGAGTTGCATGTCGCTTGTTGAAGGTGTCATATGTCTTGGTTGCATGTCTGTCAATTTTTGCTTTATTGTTGCCGTGATTTTTATGCCACTTGCACACACACACACACACACACCCATACCCATATGTGTTCATATTTTTTAGTTTTTGCTTAACTTTATTATTGTAGTTTTCCTGTTTTTTTCTGTTGTAGATACTCGTCGGCAATTTTAAAAATTCAGGATGGCATGTTCGCATGTGACGGCGGGGTCAGCTGTAGGATAAATAACTCAGTTGACAAGTTGTTGAATGAGTGAGTAGAGTACAAGTAGGCGATGATGGTGATGTTATTGAGTGAGTGAATGCGGCATGAAAATGTTGCTAGACAAATGTTGGCATATTGCTTTTAACGCTTATGCACCTGAATACTTGCACTAGCCCCTGTATGAGGAAAATAAGAAGTTGTGAGTAATTCAAAGTTTACTTTCGAAGTTTTTGGGTTGGTGCTGGAAGACTATGTTCGCATATAAAATGCAGACAATAAAAGTTCCGACGACTTTCTGATATTGATCGATGACTTACGAATATCGTAAGTATTAAATTCATTTCAAACTTAAATTGTTGGCCGAGGGAAGTGATGAAATAAAGAGTTTTCCTATAACAGGTGTTATTTTGGAACGGATTGCGCTATCGAGAGATGATTAACCATTTTTTATAGCTGGAATTGGATGGCATTGATCTGGAGAACGTTTATTTTCAACAAGACGGCGCGACGTGCCACACAAGCAACGAAACCATTGATCTTTTACGGGAAAAGTTTCCGGACCGTGTTATCTATCGAAGAGGTGATCACAATTGGCCACCGAGATCTTGTGATTTAACACCTTGTGACTTGTTTCTTTGTGACCATGTAAAAGAGAAGGTCTACGCCAAAAGCTCAGGGTCGATTCAAGACCTCAAACATGGAATTTGTGAGGCTATCGAGGACATAGGGCAGCCACTTCGGTTATGGAAAATTTCATGAAAAAAATATTGTTCTGTAAGCGTGGTCGTGGTGGTCATTTGCCTGATGTTATTTTCCACTATTAACGGCATACCTTCCTCTTTATAATGAAATAAACATCCGATCGTTTGTATTAAAAAAATAGCATTTTTCTTTGAATATCAAAATATCACCTCTTATTGGAAAACCCTTTATGTATCCACCCAGAATCGAAACTATAGTATTCGCCTCAACGCTTTGATCAATTTTGATTACTTTTCATTTGTTTTAGCCCTCCGTTGGACCTCTTTTTCAAAACCTTCGCTTATGCACCCGGGTCTTGTCTTTTTTCGTCCACTTTGAGCTTCCTTTTTTAAAGGTTATATCCATAAATAAATAGAAATTTAAATTTTAGAAAGCTACCTAGAAGCCCAAGTCGTTAGCTATAATAGTAATATGTTAAATTCCGGTCCAAAGTCGAAAAGTCTGGCCCTGGCATGGGTGCTTAATGGAGGGTCAATGTGCCTTTTTTAGTATAGCCCATTTTCTAACAGAAGCTATATAAATACCAATTTAAATTTCCTTCCAGAATTCTCAAAATTTTACGAAATTTCATGCCACCACCACGGTTTTTTATTAAAATTTCTAGAAAAATACCAGTTTATAGCATAGTATATTAGTAAACTTAATTAATAAATAAAAAAATATTTTGTTGCCATTTTATAGCTTTTTCTTCATATATGTAAGAAATGCACGACATTCCAAGGAAAAAAATATAATGAACAAGGCATTTTTTCGCTTTACTATACTCAAATTCATATGATTTAGAAACGGCTGAAAATTTTTCAGAATTTTGCAAATTTTTATATGAATTTTTGCTATTTTGTAAAGAGCTTTTTCATGTGAAAAAAACACTAGGAAGTATGCCATTCCTGCCGATCTATTGAGCTATCAACTAGTCTTCCAAATGCTAGTCACGTGGCAACCCATTCGGCTTTAGTTTTATAAAAATATAAGGAACATTCAAAAAATGAAAATAAAAATAGTGAAAGTGGTCGAAAGAAATCCCCTTATCAGAAATTGAAACTTGTATTTAACTAAATTTGAATCAAAGAGGTTTTTATACATAAGAAATTATAATAAATTAACTTTCGGTTAACGAACGTAACCTACCTCAGTTTTCGTTTATGGGCGAGGCTCTTATTTCTTATTCACCTATAAACCTGACAGAAAACACGCTTAATAAATAAATGAGTCGCTTAAATGTTTACTAATGTCATGAATTTATTTTTTATAACATTTTGCTGAGTTTTCAGTTATTGTGAAATTACTTTCACTTCTTTCGAAAGAAGTTTGAAGTTTTTAAACTATTAACCTTAAAAGCTTTAAAGCTCACACAATTAATTAATTTTGGTGGTCGAGAAATTTCCAAATAATATCATTTTAAAGAATAAGTAAGGGAAACTGAAACATCTATACATTCATATGTAGGCAAGTACGCATCTTTTCATTGTCAAATAAATACACGTATGTATGTATGTACGTATGAATTCGTATTCCCTCGTTTTACCACGTTTTTCCCTTTACAGACTATGATCACCATATTACAAAGCATGTTTCCTCGGCTGATTGTTTGTGTGAGTGTGAGATAATTACTTTCGAAGTAATAACTAAATTAGCTACTTGTATGCCACTTTTCCGGTTACGTCAGTTACAAAGTGTCAGTCAGTGTCAATTACTGTCGTTATATGACAAACAGTTAGGTACGCACGCTTATGTGCGTTTTTCACATAATTCCAAGAAACTGGTTTAAACTTTGGTGCCTTTGTTATATCTGAAAAAAAAATTCGAAAAGACAACTAGTAAAATTACATTAGAAGTAGTTTGTAATGAAAACCAAATATAAATTTCGTGGTTTTGCTGCTGGAGACCACACACAAGTTTCACTAACGAATTGCCATGTTAAAATTACTCGTATAGGGTTACCACATGGCTGTCATAGTTTTTTGAATTGTTTTTTTTTATTCCTTGATAAATTATAATGTAAGTGACAATAGAAAATAAACAAAATATTTAAGAAAAACAGCAAAATGCATATAATATCCCTCCTAGTCGGAACATGGGGCGGAAAGTTTTTTTTTCAATTGGTCCGTTTCAGTATCTGTATAAGTTAACAATGGCAACTCGCTGTATTCAGCAAAGATTGTTATTTCAACATTTTATAGCTGCCGAAATAGTGGAATTGAAATTAGTATTAAACAAATTCCGTCTCAATTGTAAATGTGCAGATACAGATTTTGGCCAAAAATTCAATTTCACGATTGAAAATCAAACCGCTTGAAATACTACTAGCGAGGCCGAGGGGACCATTTGAAAAACACGACATATATAGGTATATATATATAATTGGCGTGTACAACCTTTTTGGGTGTTTGGCCGAGCTCCTCCTCCTATTTGTGGTCTGCGTCTTGATGTTGTTCCACAAATGGAGGGACCTACAGTTTCAAGCCGACTCCGAATGGCAGATATTTTTTATGAGGAGCTTCTTCATGGCAGAAATACACTCGGAGGTTTGCCATTGCCTGCCGAAGGGCGACCGCAATTAGAAAAAGTTTTTCTTAATTTTGGTGTTTCACCGAGATTCGAACCTATGTTCTCTCTGTGTATTCCGAATGGTAATCACGCACCAATCCATTCGGCTACGGAGGCCGAATAACACGACATAGACATAAAAAATAAAGCTATAATAAATTTAGTATTTAACGCACTATTGTAGTATTTAAATTTATTTTCTTGTGGTTCTTATCTCATCACCCTATATAAGAAGAATACTAGAAGAGTGAGCGAACAAGGCTTATTAGGAAAAAAATACTAATGCATATACGAAAATATGCCGGCTGCCGTATTCGAATGGGTTAGCGCGTGACTACCATTCGGAAGTGGTTAGACACGACGCACCAATTGATAGAAAACGGGTTTCTCTAATAACGGCAGGCAATAACAAACCTCCGAGTGTATTTCTCTCAGGAAAAAGCTCTTAAAAAAAAACACCATTTGTTGTTACACCAAAAAGGGTATAAGCGCCCATGCATATTTAGTAATTGGCTATGGGTTTTAATAATAATAGTAATTGACACTTACGCCTTTTATTGGGGGATTGGCCGAAAAGTATGCGTCTAGATTTTTTTTCACAAATGGACGGCCATACAGTTTTATGCTGCTTCCGAACGGCTATAGGTTTTAGGTCGAGTAAAAAGCTCTCCCCATTTTTTTGTTTTATTTCGTCGGTGAATTTCAAATAATTGGGCTTATCAGACTTATGTAGGTAAAACAAGCGTAATTTCTATATGGAATCGAATTCGATCAGAGTTCTTGTGACGGAAGCATTTCTTGCCTACAGAGTTCTTTAAAAACCTATATGGAAAAAAATTGAAGTCACGAAGCGCTCTGGATTGGGTATTAAGATAGATTCATTCCAGAAGGAAATATAAGACCATAATAGATCGCCGAGACTGCATAGATTTCAAACTGATAAGCAGTCATATACAGGCATATAAGAGTATGGGGTCATGAAAACGATGAGAACATAGGTCAAAGCCAATGAAATCGAGTTATGTGAAAGGATTATAAAGTGGGTATAAGGATTTGAAATTCTGTACAGTTCCGCCCTTCAAACGCTAATATAGCTTACAATTCCGAAAGTGTATAATTAATAAGACTAGTAAAAGTGAACTTTGCGTGAAAAATTACTCCTAAGTCCAATCCAAACTTTTGTCCGTTTTGAAGGAAATTTCATAATTCAGAGATGACTGAATTCCACGCACTTATTGATAAAAAAAAAAACAAAACATCACCAACTTATTTTCATAAACCTCTTTTGTCGGCAATTTTGTTGCATTAATGAATTTGTTGAAGCATTTGTTATGAAAGAACCTCCCAACCAAGCTCGCGAAGATTCTAGCTCGCCCCTAAAAGTGTATGCGGCCTGGTGTTGACTCGATGAAACAGAACATCTTTCCTTTTCACCAATTCTAGCCGGTTTTGTTCGCTCGCCTGACTTAATCTCGTCAAGTGTTGATAATAGAAATCCATAGCGAGTGATTCATCTGATGCGAGCAGATTATAGTAGATGGTTGATTCTCTTCCAACATACCAAACACATGGAAAAACCTTGTTGCCTGCTAAGTTTTTTGAAGCGTGCAAATATTCGGTTCAAAAGACGAATTGCGTCAATTCGTGAAGCGAGAATCGAATGGGTTCAAAAGATGTTTCTTAAATTTGCCCTAAGATTAACTTTGTTATTGTGGCGAGAACTTTACGAAGCTTTTTCCCTTTTTATCTTAAGAGATTCAAAATGAATTTCGCGTCCAATACGATCTCGAGATCCATATCGTTAGTTAATTACTAAAAAATCAATTTTCTTCTTTGTTGAATGCAAAATTTAATTCGCTAATATAATTGTGTTTTTTTTTTTATCAAGTATTTTTCTTTTAGCACTTTTTGTTTGTTGTTTTATTTATAAATGGCTTATATCAGCACCAAGTCAAAAGGAACTTTTGTGGTTCTTGAATAAAATAAATAAGTTGCCAAGCTTTTTACAAAAACTAGGAAAATTCCACTAATTCTCATCTTAATTCCACGGTTTTTAATTATAAAATCTAGAAAAAAATTTTGGGTCGCAGTTTTATCAAATTCTAGTACAATTAGGTGCAAGTTTGAGGTTGCTAAAAAATCCCGTGGATATTTTGTAATTGGTTGTCTTCACGGAGGTGTGAATTTTCTCTATAAAAAATACTTGCTGTTCTGGAATTTTTATAATTTTTGTCTTGACTTTGAAGTGTACAACTTGGATCTTTATGCTTTCTGCTAGGCAATGAGCTATACTTTTATAAAAAAAATTATGCACACTCAAAAAAAAAAAGCAAAAAAAAAAAAACAAATCGTCGAAATTCTTGAAAACTATTGCTGTGCTCTTTCATATTTCGCGTGTTGTATATTTTTTACATTTTTAAATAGCCTTTCGGGGCATCCGAGTTCTTAGAGTCTTAAGGCACCTTTCTGGTCTACTTTCAAAAGTATACTTGCAAATGTTTATATTGAAATTCGTTGTAGTTTAGACGTTACGTTACAGTCCTTTAAAACTCGACCGGTTTGGAATACGACGCCCTGGCACTTGAAATTTTTACAGTGTTCTTCTCGAAACTATTTTTTCTGAGTTGGCGTTGGTAATTTCTTAAAAAGTACTGAACCGATTGATTTGAATTTTTAATATGTTATTGAGTAGACTTGGGGCTCTCGCGGGTAGCAGAATTATAATTTTATAATCAACTTTTCTATTTTTTTTTTAAGAGCGAGAACTTGAAAAAAAAATCCTTTTTTCCAATAAACAGATAAAATAACTAGAAAAATTTTTTTTTTGTAAATCTGCTACCTTCCATAGCGAATAATCGACCAAATATTTTTTTCAGACGTATCTGAGCAGCCCAATCAGTTACGCCAGTGGCATGTGTTACGTCAGGGGAAGGAATTTTTTTTATTATTGGCATTGAAAAAATATTTTTTTTTTGTAAATAAAGAATTGATCTAATGAATAAAAATAATTTTCAATTGATACCGATCGTTTTTCTTCAATTTTCAACGCCTTCAATTTTCACTTTTCTAGACCAGAAAGGTGCCTTAAGGGCAAATATGGTCCGCCAGATTGCACCACATTCGCTTTTTGCATCCACCAGTACTACAGTTAACGCCATGAAATACTCGCCATATCAACCAAGCAATCTAAAGTCAACGTCACATTGAAATAATGTTAACAAATACTACCTACATATGTAAACAAAAGCATTTTTTCTAAGCGCCAAACACTTAGATTTTCATAGTTAGATCAAGCATACTTGTGAGGAATGGTGCATTTTAATTTTAACAGAACTTATTCTTCATTAATGAAATAATGTCCTCGTCCTTGGGACAGCTATGCTATATGCAACGGCATCCTCACTTATTTAATTTTAAAATTAATAAATTTCTAGAAAATCTGTTGCCTATGAAACGCCTACCTATTATATTAAATTGTAGAAATTTAACAAGATGTAACAATATACAAATCCCGCTACCACAGAAAGCCAGTATTGTGTGCCAACGGCTAATTTCTGCACTCTTCGCAACATGTGCTACTGACAGCACACAAAAGCGCCCCAAGCGCTAGCAAACAGAAAACCCAGCCATTCCACCCCTCCACTCTTTCTCCAACATTTTGCATCGAGTGCTGAGTAAAAACTGGGAAAGTGTTGGCGCACGTTTCTAACATTAACGTGGCAGTGCATGTTTTCATACTTCCCCTTGACATGGCAGGAGTGACATGGATAATAATAAACTGCAGGTGAGGTCTGAACTCGCGCATTAGCAACATTTTTCGTTTCGAAAGAATTTCCACTAGAGTGTGTCGAGATGGGAGCTGCCGTTACACGTTGCTAGTGGTAGTGTTTTTTTTTTTTGTTATTATTGCTGTTTTTATGCAATTGTGCATCAAGTGCACTTTGCGCACATTATTGTTGCTGTTCGCGTATGTTATTTATGCACATCGACAGAGTAAATTAGTGAAAGCCTAGTCGCGCGCGCTTGTAGTATTGCACAAATATGTACATGGCTTGCACCACACTCACTCACTTTCCCTACAACTTAGAGCTTTCTACTATACCTGCACGCAAATGTGCACAAGGGTATTCTTATTTTGTTCACTGTTGTATGTAACAGCATAAAGGCAACGAGATAAATTTAGACATATGTATGTGTATGAAAATGTTCAGAATGATGAGAGGGATCGACTTCATCATGAAATTAAAATGTGTCAGTGAAACTTGGGACACATATGAAACCTGGGACATTATCCCAGGTGGGTTGATATTGAAAATGTGCGAAATCGGTCAATAACAATACCCGCCTGCCACATAACAGTAAATTAAAAAAAAAAGGAACCTGATAGTCCTGTTATAAATTATTCAAAATTACTCAAACTTGATACAATTGATGAACCCAAAAAAATAATAAAATACGAGGCAAGTGAAACTTTGAAAATTGTGCGTTGCGACGTCCACTTTTGGTAAATACGTAAATATTTGAAGTCCGATAGAAACCACTAAATTTCCATCTGCCCATCCGTCTGATGTTACAAGCTATAGTTTTCATTGTCTATGAGTTTGCTTCATCCCAAAAATTATTAGTCAACCCAAGTTAAATTTAACTTAAATGTAGGAAGATACATATATCAAACTCGATCCGAGCCAAATTTATCGCGCTCTTACTTGTTTTTTTTTTTTTTTTGTTTTGTTAATTCTGCATCATGCAGATGCTCATAATCTCATAATGCATAGATGCTCTAAGCAGCCGCGCCGATTTGTATCATATGTTTATGTTTTTGTACTTATTATAGCCTCATTGTATATTCCATAGTGCGCTAAATTTGTTACTTGCAACACACGGAAGTATCTAATATTGCTATGCCAAACTGCTGCAATATTGTCGTGCTTCTGGTTCCAGCGGCAGGTGGCAAACAAGCAACGTGCAGTAATAACAAAATCATCTCCAACTGCAACTGCAACGTGAAAGCATACGAGTACATATGCCCATGGCTTTTTACATTTACTTTCACATTTGCGTAAGTGTGGGTGTATGTAGGTGGATGAGTTGTACACACAGAAATCTCTCAGAGCTAAGAGACAAAATATTGGCTCACATTAAGAACTTAAACGATATTTACTCATTTTCAAAATGAGAAACGTGATGCGCATAAATTTCATAAATATAGAATTATAAGGAAAGCATAAATATAAGTATGTATGTATTGTGACAAGCGAGCCAAGTGTGTGTTGTTTTATGCAGGTGGTTGAAAGTGTGCTGGAAGAAAAACATTGTGCGGATTCATTGGAAAATGTTTTACCCCTTAAGTAGGTTAAAGGCTTTTTCTTAATCCTTATGATGCAAAGATAGGTTTTTTGCTGTTTAGCGCTTCCCTTAGCAATATACTTCTCTAAGTCAATAAATCGGATAAAGCAGCAAAAGAAGGAATGGAGCTGATGGTGGTGAACCAGAATAAATCAAAGTATTTCCTGCCATCAAATAAAGGTAGTTAGCGTATTAGTTGACATACTACCATTGAGAGTTATGAAGTACTTATTTTTATGAAAAATAAATGATGCCAGTCTTGAAATCTAACAAATTTCTCGAGTCAGCAAGTGCTGCTTTGGGTTGAGCAATGAGGAACAAAATCCTCCGAAAAAAGTACCTATAGTGCACTCCAAGAGATTTAGAACAAAATGGCCTAGTCTAGTTTGCCTAGGGAAGGTTAAGTGCAGAAAGGTTTGGTCGCACTAGAAAGAAAAAGAGTACTGATGGTAAAGTTAGCCCAAATCGTTTAGGCGGCTAAAAAGTAAACTAAGAAGAAGTTATGTAGTAGTTATTGTTTTTCTGAGTTCCTGTGTTTCCAAAGCTGGAAAATCAGCCTCTGGCTTCGTTTTAATGCGCTAATCTTATGCTGTTTTGGTGAGTGAATTTTCAAGAGTGCTATTTCTAAAGCCACTTCGTTGTGTCTAGGAAGAAAGGAAGAGACCTAAATAAAAATCCTGAATTATCTTCAGTGTTGTTGAGGAATGGTCTTTGATGAATTATAGTCAGGCGGATATGGAAATTGTGAGGAAAGAAAGAGTCTTTAGTTCCTGCTTAATCCTGATGAAGGAAACTTCTACTGATTCCGTTTCGATCGAGCTTATCTAGGAGGATCTCTCATACGCCCTCTGAAAAGAGGTGCATTTACAAATCTTCGTCCTGTGTCGCAGTCCTGGCAAATGCACATTACAACAGAAATACGGATTTTCAACTTCAATGTTAAATCAGTTCTGTTCTAGGCCTGTGAAACATGTTGTCTGACTGCGAAAATTGTAAATGAACTTGAAGTGGTCGTGAACAACTGTTTAAGACGCCAGACAACTGGATATCTAACACCGAAGTGCATCGACAATGCCGTCAAAAACCAATCGCAACTGAAGTAAGAGAACGTAAATAGAAAGATGTCTCTGAAATCAGCAGACAAGCGCTGGACTGGAACCCCCAACGACAACGTAGAAGAGGCAGAAGTAGGGGCTCTTGGGCACAAAATGGAACATTTTTACTTTGGTCCTATGCTACCCAACGGGGACTAAGTAAAGATGATGACGATGATGATGTTTGAAATATTGAGGCTGTTTTATTTTTTGGTTTGGGTGGAGGAAGGGAAGCATCACAACCCTATGACCGAAGCCGTTGTGAGGGATTTAAGCACAATTAGATCCCCCCTCCATGTCAGACAGTAGATCCTGCCGAAACCTCACCGTTAAGTGGTACGTTGAGAGGCCGTTGTGTGCAAATTATTACTCAGCCGCATGTTATTCTCGTTCTTTTTGAGCCCGATTTTTTGCAATACGTTGCGTTCCATGGATCTGCGAGCGCATTCTGCCTGTTGAAGGATGAGATTTGCACATGTCGGTTTCCAGTATTCTTTGTTTTTACACATACATATGTGAGATATGATTTGACTCCGTTAACTTTTCACCGAACGCTCTCTGAGGCATATTTCGCTCGATAATGGAACACAGGCATTGAAAAAGGGCAGTAAGGGTCATTCTCTAAATTTGATATAGAAATCGATATCTCCGTGGAATATTGCGGCTGCCAACTACATACATACACTCCTGAGTATGAAATATTTGTGCGAGGCAATTTCGAACATTTCGCCTTCATGCACCTTTTTACATTTCTCGTCATTTCTTCTTATCTTAGTTGGATCTTAGTTGATATATATATCGAAACTGTTGTCTCAAGAGCAAAGCTTCAAGCACTTTGTTATAGTATTTATCCACCAAATATTGGCTCGTAGCATACTAATATCTAAGTTGTTATCACAAAAAAAAAATGTTTTTTCCAGAGTTGCCTTGCAAAAATACTCTAAACTTAGGGGTGTAGGAAAAACATTTTTTTTTTGTAAGGTAGTCCTAATGTAGCCTAATGTACATATGTATGTACATAGCTGCAGCAAAAGCCTCAACTGATTTGCTCTCCTTGTATGCGGTGGATGAATAACGTTGATGACCGTAATCATGACAATATGGCGCATACTATTATATAATTTTGTGTGTATAAAGAAAATAACGCAAGCATATGGATATGTGAGTAAATATAAGTACAAACATAGATGTATTGACGGTATGTACATCGTGGGGTCTAAGTATATCCTTGCCTATTTATACAGTACTTATATATGCTTGAAGCTGTGTAGGTGTAAGCACGTGCGTGTACTTGTATTTATAAATAGTTAGATTAATGGCGATGGAGCATTGTAATTAATAAAAATTTCCAAATGAATTGCGTGCAATATTAAGTTCACTTCTATTCCAACAAATACACACACATATTTACATTCTTGATTCTTGACATACGCATGTAGGAAGTGGAGCGGAAAAATGCTCGACAGGAAAGGCAGAAAAACCAATTTTTTGCACTATCATCACAAAAGCAAGTGGGCGGACTTTAATGAATCTGAATATTAAATTGCTTCACCCTTCGTATAAAAATCCAAGAGGTACTATTTTTCCAACAATGGCTTCCATGAAAGTATTCCCGGTCAACATAGGGTTATTTGAGAGCTGAATCTTATTGAAAAAACACCAAAATCGAAAAAAAATTATTGTTATATAAGTTACAATGTTAAATTGATAAGCCTGCATCATAGCTCCATAAACGATTATTATCAAGAAAAAGTGAATAAATTGTAATTGAAATGAAGCATCATTGAAAAGATAGGGTGACACGCATTTTTTTAAATACTTGCACAATAATAAATTATTTAACAAATAATTGCTTAGTAGCTCTAGCAACAAAGGCTTTCATCATTTCATTCCTGGACCCCACAAAAGGAGCACTTTAATCCATATGCTTCTTGGATAAACTGAGCTAGAAGGACTACAAAAGGTTTCTCTACTTCACGACATCTTTATGAACTTGCGTGAGTAATATAGTTTTTCATGTGTACAATATTTTATCAGCAAACATTTTTGCAAAATAATGTTAAAAGTAAATATCCAACAAATAAACTTGATATTTCAATGCTAAACACAGATGTTGCCACATAGAGAAGAAATTAAGATTTGTTAATATTTATTTTAAGATGGTCTTTTGTCTATCGTTGTTTCCCTCTTCAAATCCGACGGTGATTTTCAATAATTTTTATAGATTTTGCAAGCAACTTTATAATTTCAAGATTGAAGAAGTCCTCGTACTTATCGAGAACGAAAATTTTCAGCAACTCATTTGCACAAGCGTTTCTTGAGGTCAGTTTGGTATCATGAAACAAATTTTAAAAAGATAATCGATAATCTCAAATACTTTCCAATGTTGCTCAAAAGTTTAGATAAATGTTGCTTTTTTGCTATAACAGAAGATTTTTCTGTGCGCATTTCATTTGTTTCGTAAGAAATTACAAATCCCAAAAGTCCCGATAATATTGACGAACAAACCAGAAATTTTTAGGACTTATAAACAACCTTGATCCCGGGATTGGCATCCCTAGCACCTAGTAATATCACGACGCACAGAAAGCAGAGGCATGGCCAACATTAGACCGTTAATCGACTCTTAGCGATTTTGAAGAAATCACCTGATTGGCTGACGTAATCGGGATTACGACAGTATAGTAGTTTATTTACAAAGAGCCTGAGTTTGCATTGGTGATATACGAAAGCAATAAACACAAACATATCCCAAGCTACTTCGTTCCGCCTGCCCAACGACAGATTGGACGAGTATATGTGAATGCGTGTGAAATGAGCGTGCAGAATTCTGCTGCCGAGTAGGCAGTAACGTGGCAGTCGAAGTTACTCTCACAATTTTGCTTCGGATCGCCAACGTCATAATCAATCCTGATTGGATTTTTGTTCCTTGGAAGTTTTTTCACAACATAAATGTATTCAGAATTATGGCAGCGCCTGGCGTGAAGTGCAACAATTTCTTTGATTTGTTTTCCCTAAAGTAGAGTGGGATAAACGTCTGTTCTAAAAGCGTGAAAGTGATTGATCAACTAGTTTTTTTACACCGATATTTTCCCCCGATATAACTTATGCCTCAGTCAAACATCTATGTATAGAGGTACTGGTAAACTTATTTTGGTTCCCTTAAAAGTTTAGCATAGCTGAATAAGAATTTTCACGTTTATTTATTGCACGGAAAACACAAATAATTCATTTAGCGCACGCAACTCTAGTTTGTGAAGTATCAACTTTAATATTTATTTAGTCCAGACAAGTGCAACGCATACATAGCTGAAGTTGCTGGTGGAGAAAATTAAACGCCAAGAAATACGAGTATGCCCAATAAATAACATGAAAATAAAGATTAATTACGAATTCATTACTTGCACTTTAGCAAAACTTCAAGCGAAGTGGTAGTAATACAAATGTAAAAATATGCATACACGTACGAGTATACATGCAAACAAACAAAGCTAAATATGAACATGCGTACATAGGTATATCCCTGTAAGGAAGATCTGAACTAATGTAGCATGTTTCTGGTTCAGCATTTCGTGTGTTTCCTTGGATTGTCCAGCTCAGAATCACTCAATCCGGACAATTTTTCTGGCTGTCCGCAGCGCTGGTATAAAACTTCTACTTTGGTAGTACGAAGTATGATAAATAAAACATTCTGCTACATTCGGGATACTTAAAACAAAATTGAGAAACTGGATTTATCTCTGAAACAAAAAGGTTTCTAATTCATTTCACATAACTTCATGTTTGTGTATACAATCACTTGCCAGTACTACCAATTACAAATAGCTGTGCTGCAAAACTAATGAAATAGAACGCACAGAACAGTTGATAAATTCGACTAGTTCGTTCTTCGAAGTACTTCGTTACCCATTTCGACTGATAGGTGCATTAGCGCTATCCGCTGTTCTGTTTAGGCCACGAAATAAACAGCGCCTCGAAACGAAAAAAGTTTTTACACAAAGGTTATTGGAATGCAGTATTTTAATAATATCAAACACCTAAAAAAGTTCTCCTGAAGAGCACATCGAAAGAAGACCTTCGCTATGCTTACCATTCGATTTTTGTATACAGCATGGAAATGTCTAACAATAAACATCCCAGTCCCGGTTGGGCCATATAAAGGCAGTGCGTGGATTAAACATACACGAGGAAGGGTGTCTAAGAAAGGCAAGCTTTGCAAGCGAACTAGAAATCGTAAAATTTAATTGAGAAAGCTTAGATTCAAAATATTCTCACAGACCCTTAATCGCATAACCTGATTAAATATGATAAAATACGGTCTAGTGGCCTGGAAAATGTTACTCTACAGCATTAGTTAATCTTAACTCAAAACGTTGATTCGACGAACGGTGCTGCTCCTTTTCCATTTTTCGAAAAAATGGACTCGAGAGCAAATTGCTATGATATATAAAAAAAAATTGAAAAAATAAAAGGTTTAGACGATTAAGGGCATTGAGTGCTCCTTTCTTCGACAGTCTGGAGTAGTGCACCAACCTAAATTCCATCAATCTTCTCGATTACATCAACATCTCTGACTGGCTGTAGATATCTGCCTGTTGTTGATATCAAATTGGTGCTTTAGTACTACTTGGGGAGTGCCAGAGTGGAACTTCAACCGGTTCACTTACCTACCTACCTAAATGCCCTCTGCGTTTTCTTTTTTGTTAAGGTTTATTACTATTAAAAGTATTGGGACACATTTTTATGCTACACTTTTCATACAAAAAACCGAATGGGCTTCGTCGATACGTTACATATGTATGTAATGTCAACCTTTAAAGTTTTAGAAAAAGCCGATTTCCTACACAAAAATTGCAATATAATATATTGAGCCCATAGTGAAGAACGATAGAGCCAATAGAACACATAGAATAGAGCCGTAAAATGTATAAAATAAATACTCAAACATTGCTAAAAGATTTAGCAGTGGAATTGTTAATAATTCCAAAAATATAAAGTAAAATAATTTATTACATTTCAGAAATATTTTCGCTTTCGCTAATATTCTGCAAACAAAGGTAACAGAATTTACTAAGGCTCATGAAGACGGTCCACGACGACATCTCACGAGGTTACCACTGCGGCATGATGGTCAGGCCATATTGCTGGAAGGCTTGGAGCGCTGCATAACGACGTTTCAGAAGCTCTATGGTTTTGGAAGAAGCAGAGTCTATTGAGCAATTCTTATGTCAAAGCTCACGACTTCAAAGAGAGGAAGGAAATTTTAGGCGAAACATTTATTCGGGCAGCAGTCGATGCACAGGCCGATTGGAAATGACGAAACGCCGGGATAGCTTAAATACTTGCAGGTTTAGGCAGAAGAAATCATTCAAAGGCACCATATTGATCGTACGTCAAATATAATCCAACTTTGAAAAAATGTACAATACTTAAATTATTTAAGATAAATATAGAATTAATGGACATATAGACAACTGAATGTTGCCCTCAGCGCGAGCTAGGTAAGAATTTTAATTTTTTTTTTTAATTTTCTTAGACTTTGTGTAGAATTTAGTAATGGGAGCGAGAAGAGGAGGCTACAGGGAACAACTGATAACTCCTAGAGCAATATCTTGTGGAAATCCCACATAAATGGAAAAAAGAAAAAAACGTAATATTTGGATTAAACGAAATTTGCCAGAAGCGCGCATTGAATTTTCCTGCAGGGAGTTTTTACTTGAAAGAATGTATGCATGTATTTACACATACATATGCGTGAAGTGAAACAACCAAATTTCGATCAATAACCATAAATGAGCACAACAGCAGAATTACTGCGGAAGCTGCTATCGAAGCATTGGCAACTGTGCTGGCAGCGACAGTTAAAGTGGCCAAGAATAAAGGTGGCCATAATTCAGCCAGTTATACAAGCATACATAAAATTTTTAATAATTGAACGAATGTATAAGTACTCGTACGTACGTTAGCCGGTTAGCCAGCATCCAATTTATGCATGCCTACATATGTGAAACTTCAGCTGCACGGTATATAAGGAATTATTTTTTGATTGATTCGAGCGAACGTAAAGAATCTCAGTGAACTCGCCTTGGCTGCATGCTGTGTGAACACAACATATCGTACGTATGAAATTTACGAGTGTCCATACATCTGTATGTACTTACATACATACCAGTATTTGGTGAGCCTCATTTGGTGAGCCACAGCATTTACAAGTTGTTAACAATTCGTTTTGCACTCGAACGTAATGTTTCTTAGAATTAATTAGAAATTTTTCACCAACATTAAGCTGGTACCAATGCATGTATGTGTGTGTGTGTGTATGTACATACATATGTTAATATGTACCAGCGCAGTAATCATAATGAGCAGTAGCTAGTCAATTAATTACTTATTTACTGGACGAGCGGGGGCTATTTTTCGCTATACTGGAAGCGTTTTAGAGTTGCTTGAAAGCAAAAATATCGGGTGATTTTTTTAAAAGCTGAATGAATTGGGAGTTTTCATTATGTTCTGCAAGATCATTTCGTGGCATTTATTTTGGAAATATAATATCTGGCATGTGTTTGCTGCGCCTACGAGTTGCAGGGACCTTTCGATTAGACCAATTTTTGACTACTTTTTCTAATAAAACTGAGCGCTTGTCGATTGTTAAGCGCGCAGTACAGCTGTATGGCAAGTTGCACCCTCTTGTTGGAAACGTCCTCGATGTTTAGCTGGTTAATTTGTGAAAACAAAAATTTAGTCCACACGGCTCGATAGCCATTCGTTGTAACTGCAGCTGCTTCCCCATTTCGCAAGAATTAAGGACTTCGCGAACAGATTTACGAGTGTTTTTGTTTACTTTTAAAGTAAATTTCCACAATTTGTAAGCGTCGTTATGACGTTAAACGATTCAGGATGACTTGCCAAACTTTGCTGCACAGAAATAGTAACACAGTTAGCCATTCTCAGCTGCCACACCACAGTTAACGATATCGATAGTACTCATGCAGCTAAAAAAACACCCGATATTTGTGGCACTTGTCCATTGCTACTGTTGGAAAATAAGAAATGCATGATTTTCATTAAATTCTTGTGCCGGTTGTGAAAATGTACAAATTTGGCAAATGAAGATTTAAAATAAAAAGGAATAATCATTTGTTTTCGCAATTTGCGCTTTTGTTGCTTTTTCTATATTTTTCAACTCTATTTTATATGCAATTATTTTTCAAGTTATTCACCACGATAATAATTATGCAAAAGAAAAAAAAACCTTAATCTTTTTTCTTAGAATTCTATTCTTTAACCCAAACTTTCTCTTTATTAATTTCTTTTGCCTCAATCGGGCGCAGCTGGAGTAGCCACAACGGCAGCTGGCATATTATTTTCAATTAATTTTTTGTGCTCTACATAGCTAAGCATTTAGATTGTGGCCATCATTGCGGCGTCCACCACCACCATCTTCTCCATGATGAGCATCACAACTTCATTCTGCATTTGTCTAAATTACTGAGTGCACTTATATGGCACCGTGTACATGCATGTGTATGTGTGTACAAATGTTATATCTATGTTGGTATGTTCGTATCTATGCCTGTATGCAATACGCAATTTACCGTGTTATAACTTCATTTGTCGGTCAACTGTAGCAGCTGGCGCATTAGTCGCGTCTTCTTCTTTACTTATTTTTTTTTAGTTGTGTGCACTGCTGGACGTTCTAAGAAATGGTTTTTACCTATTTTTCATTTCGATTACGCAGGAGTGCAGGAAAAGCAAACATGATATTTAGTGCAAGATATCTAAGATGATATGATATGATTTTAAGTACATTTATGAAGATGTTCTCCCAAGCAGTAATTAGTTTCTTCTTTGATCGGCTCTTATTGAGGAAATGTCAGATGTATGTGAAAAAATTCTTTTCACTAAAAGCAATTTGAATTTTCTCTTATTTCCCCTAACCAATAAAAATCCCATCCCTATAGTGCTCTTCTTGGTTTTCTATTAAGTCTCCCAGGATTTCTGGAAATAATCGAAATCCGGTTAATATGTAGAATCGTTCGCTCTTTCCGAAAATAGAGCTATTTTTTTTGGACAAGTTTTCGAGATATGCTCGTATTTGCAATGTACTGTTATTCAACCAAAAACCAAAAGAAGTTCTACTTAATTACGTCTGTCTTACGAACCAGTTGAACAGTTTTAATACGAGGGTTGGTATTTATAATTTATTCTAGTGTGGTGAGGCGCCATCTAGCAGGTTTAGTAAATTAAGGATAATGAAATTCCGCATGAAAGGTGTACATGTATGTATACACCTTCTCTTTAGGCTTACTAGTTCTAAGAAATTGATATTCACTACAGATTTCATTTTATTTTTTATAAAGAAATTGCGTAGTACAAAATTGCTAGTTTAGTTTATTTTTGCAGGGGAAAAGGTTAAAAGTTTACAAATTTTTGTAAACTTTTTTCTTCTATATGAAAGTCTATAGATTTTTCTAAGTGACAAAGTATTCGCATTGTCGTTAAACCAAATAAATTTGGCTTAAAATATTCTTATAATGTATGCATTGCAATCAGATTTGTCACGAGGTGCTACCATCGTTTCCTTCCTTCCATCCTCCAAACCTGTGTCAGTAATTTTTACTGTGATACTAAAAATATTGGTCCCCAAGCAGACGCGTGCTTGAGGCCGAAACCAAAAACTCACTTATGCAAATGTCAAAATAAGCGAACAATATTCCTTATAGCTGATGATCTGCGGACAAGTTTTGAAGGTTATTCAATATCATATAATCAGCTCCTACTATATTCTGTGTATTCCCTTATTGAGATTCTCCATAATCAACGGAGTGCTGAAATTAGCTCTTGATAACCACATATTTATTACTAGCATCACTTTGTTCTTAATACTTTGGGGCAAGCAATTAGTCAAATGCATTTCCCATATGTCACCGAGTTCTCCACAAGCCCACATAAATTAACTGATTCAACAACTTCTCTTCCTTGAGTTCAACCCAACTGAATTCTGTCGTTTGGTGATACTTCTGCTGGATAAACTCGAAGACAAAACTCAACAGTTTACCAGACCTCAGCAAAGCTTAGTAAATATACAAGAATAACAAGGCTTTTGCGTATCTACCGAAACGCTTTCTATTATGTTGCTGGCTGTTCTTGTTGATAGGTACAATGCACCAATTAAGAACCAGCGTGCATCGTTGAAGCATGAGAGGCTCGATTCGCTTACGCATACTCAAGTATTTTTAGGAACTTTAGGTTCACTCCCCTTGGCGACTGATCAATGTATATCCTCTCTTAGTCCAAGAGGATTATTCTCCAATTACATTTTATCAAGGGAGGAGCGGGCGGTATGCAGCACTTGGAGACAGTGCCTGCTGAACCTGTTCGCGGATGGGTCGAAGTTGAATCGAGGAGTATTTTGAGAGGAGCTCTCCATCAGACTCAAGTTCAGGTTACCGAATCACTACAGCGTGTTCCAAGCAATCAAAGAAGCAGCTGATCGGCTGTTCTCTTATCTAAAAACTGTCAAGTAAGTAAATATCTACTGCGCTCGATGACAGTGGACTCGAAAATGGGGAAAACCTGACTTCACTTTCAATCGCATTCTCATCGACAATGCAGGAAACTGCGAGCTGGATAGCTGGCTACACAAGAGACCTTGACTACATGCGGTCTGCTTCTGGAAGAGTGGGCTTCGCGTCTACTTAACGAGGGCTGGGCAAATGAACAAACTTGTAAGATTGGGAATTCCTCCTGGTCACGAGTGGATCGGCAGCATTCGAAGTCTCTTATGAAGTTTATAAATTCTCAGCTCTCGAAATTCTCCATTGCAGAAGAACACTCTTTATCCTTTTTGCGTCAGCTGTTTGGAGGATGAGGTGGAATCATCTCATCTTCTTAGCTGCACTCGCAGGGCTAAGATTTAGACATCTTGGCTCTCTTAACACTCTCGGTTAACACAACGTAACTCGGTTGTCATCCACAAATACCCAACTCTCTCTCCCTCATATTAACTAGTTAACTAAGAACTTCCTAGAATGCAAAAAAAAGTTTATGACGATGGAATACCATTTGGAGATAAAATTGCTGATTAAAGCAGATTGACTCACGATTGCTGTAGACTACTTAAATCATTTTATAGCTGGGGTACAGAATTTTTGAAGTAATTGAAAAGAATGATGGTCATGCGCATCATTAAATAAAAAAAATAATAGTTTAGAACCAAAACATATTTTAATCTCAAAATATTTTAATTCCACATTTGAATTTCTAACTAAGATTGAGAGAAGAGAATGTTTTAGCAATCAATAATATTGAAAAATGTTGTTAAAAACAAGTCACGAGTTTGAAATTAAATTATATTTTTTTACACTAAATATATTTCTTTGATCCATTTCGATTTGTTTTATTACAAAAATGTTTTTTGCAATAGCTTTTTGAGAGCATTTTTTACAAAACCCCTACTGCTCTTATGCTTCATAACCGATGACTACCTCATAATGCAACTAGCGGCGCAACAGGGTACAGGGATTATAATCAAACATACCTACATATATGCAAACGGCTGTATAATCATCTGACTATATAAGTAGCTGTCGCGAACATCAATTCTGCTAAGTATCATACTTAGCAAAGCTTCTCCTCCAACAGTTTTATAGTTCCCGTGAGAAGACTGTTCATAGTGGACATTCACTGGAAGCGTTGAGTTGGCGAGAGACGACCGCTATTAGAAAACCCAAGCAACAAATCCAATATAAACCCATGGTTAGACGTGATGATGTTTTAAATGCAATTGTGCATTTTTAAGTACAGTAGAGTAGTATAATAGAGTACCAATGCTATTTTTCATGTGGAAATACTAATACCAATTCTTAGTCTATTCGGCTAACAGGTATTTAACACTGATTTGTTCAGTTATGTTAGTACTCTACGGTTAATTTTAAGAAATGTGTACAGTTTTTTCGATTTATAGTACAATTTAAGCAACAAATTTTCTTAGTGCGATTTAGGTGGTTTGCTTCGTTATGTGAGATTTTCTTCGATTTAAAATGAATATTTCGCAATTTTACAGAAAGTTTGGTGAAAGTTAAAATAAAATTGAGGCTTTCAAAAGCAAAGTTCAATAATAAGCTCAAAAGGAAGTTAATTCCAGTGAGAAAAATACCAATTTGCAAAAGGAAAAACAAACCAATGCAATGGAGCATTTGAGATTTTGCTGCGAATAATAAAAGAAAAACTCGACATTCACTTGTTTTCGGCATGAAATCAGTCAACTATGGGGTTATCAGGCTAATTGGGTGATATTTGTGTCACTCACAAGGAAAAGCACAATTCGGCTAAAAAAAGTTTTTTTTTTTTAATTTTTACTTCAATTTTCAAATCCGAAATATCATCACTGATTGCTGGTTGTGGTAGCCACGCGGCTGCAACTGACGCAATTGCACACACACATACATATGTATGCATATTTACTAATACAGTGACAAAATAAATTTATTCATGATCAGCATAATTCTGCGCACTTTCGTTTGTTTTACTTCAAAACAGATAAAAACACGTATTTTTATTGCGATTAATTTTTTGCGCTTTCAATTTATTTTGCTTGTATCCTTTCATATTTTCCAATAAACAACATTTCGTTATGTAAATATTATGCAAATTTGCTCATCTCTGCATTTTTGATCACACGCTGTGATTGCTACGATTTTATTATTATTATTATTAAATGCCTGTTTTTCACAAACTTCGCTAAATTAATTGTTTAATGGTCAGAAATAATTAATTTGCATTTTATTGCCGTACTATTTATTCTGCACTTGTGATTGCAATACAATTTTATACCCACGCACTTGTGCACCAGGGTATTCTAATTTTGTTCACTGTTGTATGTAACAGCATGAAAAAATCGAGGTAAATGTAGACATATGTACGTATGTATGTAAAATGCTTAGAATGATGAGAGAAGTGGATTTAGATAGTTTAGAAGTTTAAAATTTTCAAATTGTAAGCGAGTCCATGCAAATGAAATGCATGCATCTTGATAATGACTTAATAAAAATCGCCCAAAGTTGATGCACAGTTATTGCTCAGCTCATTTAGATACAACATAAATATTCATTAGATTAGACAGAAAACCTTGTCTGTTTGTTCACATCTTAAGCCTGAATTTTTTCTTCCAGCCAGCTGATGTTTCAAACTACAACTCTCATTGTGAGTGAGTTTATTTTATTCCAAAAATAAACAACCAGCCTAAATTAAATTTTACAAAATGTGCGTGGGTATAAAAAGTGCGCTGCGAGCCGAATTTAGCACTTCCTTACGCATTGTTATTATTTTTACATTATTTATTTAGCTGTAATCAAGTGTCGTGTTTGAACATCAATAGAAATATTTGTGAAAATAAATTTGCAGTATTTTTTTTTGTGCTTCGAATTTGCATTCGTAAATGTGTCCGAAAAAACGGAAGTTTGCTCACGTGTTCGCTATTAATAATTTACTAACCTTTTTATCGTGTTTATATAATTTAAATCCTGAATAAATATTATTGATGTATTAGTTAACAGATACAAGAGTTTTTATTTAAAATATAGCTTAGTAATGATTGGATTTTAAAACGCTTTTTGTGAATTTTTTTGTAATCAATGTGAAATTAATTATTCATACATACATACGTATATTAATTAGACAAGCTGACTTGGCCCTTAATCCTTCTGCATGGCTTTATTTATTTGATTAGAGGGATTAAGCAACAAGTTAAGTAGCCTAGCCTATATGAGCAATTTATATAATTGAAGAACATTCAATAGTCCTCAAAAACCTAAGTTATACATTGAGCAACCATGATGCACACAAGAATGAGGGCTATTTCTGAAATTGTTGATATTGTTCGGGATATACTCTAGAAAAATGAGGCTATCCAAAAACATACTAAACATCGAATATTAGGCTAATCGGATACGATTTAGTGGCTTCAAATGCAACTTCAACTTGAAGATCAAACAATTTGTATTTTTCTAAAGTAAGGTCATACAAGGTGGCGCAAAATTAATCACCTCATTGGAAGATTTATA
This sequence comes from Anastrepha obliqua, assembly GCF_027943255.1. Classification (NCBI taxonomy): domain Eukaryota; kingdom Metazoa; phylum Arthropoda; class Insecta; order Diptera; family Tephritidae; genus Anastrepha; species Anastrepha obliqua. The sequence continues at coordinate 68,163,634 of NC_072894.1, forward strand.
ATTATTGCAAATGCCTTTTGTACGTCCATCATATTTGACATTTGTGAACTAGACAGCTGTAGTATACAAACCGGCACATGATGCATGAAGCGCGTAAAGGCCAAAATAAAGATCTCAATTACCCAAAATCATTTTTCTATTTAGTATTTTGTTCAAAACTAGCTTCACTCAGCAACATAATTTCCATCAAGAACAAAGCAATCAATCCAGCGTCGCTCAAATATTTCAATACCACTTTTGTAGAACAATTTATCTTTTGCCTCAAAATAGGCCTCAGTTTCAGCGATAACTGCACTCGAGCAAAATTTCTTACTGGCGAGCATTTTTTAGGTCGATGTGGGAGCAATTCTAAGTTTAAATCATGTAGTTTTGATTGGCTTGTGACATATCCGGACGTTACTTTGCAATTTTGGCCTTTAAATGCTTCAATAAGACCATTCACTGTTGTATTTCCTTTTTTAAATATGAATATTACACCACGCACTTCCCAAAATATCCAGGCCGCAACCTTTCCAGGCGATTTTTGTACTTTCTGACACTTTGTACGAGGTTCGACAGTTGCTGTCCACTCAGATGACGATCATTTTGATTCCGGAGTAAAGAGATGGATCCATGTCTCCTCCATAGTCCCACATCGACGCAAATACTCCGGTTGATTACGTTTACACATCGCCAAACACTGGTCAGAATCATCACCATATTCTTGGTTTTAGTCAACAGTGAGCAAACGCAGCATCCACTGTGTACAGAGCTTTCTTAAAGTCAAATACTCAAACAATATAAAGTCAACATTTTGTTTGGATATCTTTGCGATATCAGCTAAATCATGCAACTTCTCTTTTTGATCACTCAAAACGATTTTGTGGACTTTTTTGATGTTTTCTGTTGGGTATCATCAGTGTCTCTACGACCACGTTTGACGTCAGCAAACCATGACTCTATTGTTGTTTCTGATGGAGCAGATGTATTCTTATGAGCTTTACAAATATAGTATAGAATTTGTTTTGAGAATCCCATCACGAAAGTTGCAGGGATTACTGAGCTATCGAGAATAATAAAAAAAAACTTGAGAATGTGCGGGTTATAAAGAACGTCCCAGTCAAACCAATGAAAACTTGATCCATTTACTCAATGGAACCAATACTGCGGATAGATACCGATTCCCACTGATAGTTTATACCGAGCGATCACAGACACCTGAAAAGGAACCGAGGATAGGATACGAGGAACGATTGCTTTATTTTAAAGCTCGGCCGCGATCTGCCAGCAGTTTTGCTGGAAGGGATCCGAGTATTGACTTAGAGATGGATATAATTTATAGCTAGCGATGGACAATATACATAACTAAATTTTTTCCCCAATATTTTTGCAATGTCATTTTTTTAGTTATTTTATTAATTTTCATGCTTAAAATGTTTTGGCTCTGCATTGAAAAGCGTTAATTGCCATAAGCGCTTGTTTGTGGTGATTTCAATAAATGACATTATCTTACAAAAAAACAAAAATATTTATAAAAAAATATAAACTTTTTTTGCAAAATAATATCATCAATAAAAGTGTCCCAATTATTTTGATAGAGATTTTCAAACTATGGGAAGATATGAAAAAGTATGAAAAAGAAATTTCGTCTCATTAATAGTTTTACAAGCAACGAATGCAACAAAAGCAAATCGCTTCATTTCCTAGCTGCAACAGCAAGTATGCCCCAGCAGGGAAAACCCAAACTAGTATGGAAACATTCACGTGCAGATACTGGTATTTAATAGAAGAAATCATACTAATTGGAAAATGTGTAAAATAATACAGAATTTATATATATGTATTTACATATATATATATATATAAAGGGTGGTTAAATTTCAAGGGCCGATGTTGAATGTGAAGCACAGATAAACAACAAATTTTTTTCTGAATTTCATTTGACATTTTTCAATTTCAGACTAGCTCAATTTGAACCATAAAAAGATATACAATCTAGCAACGCGTTAAAGTTTGTCAGGCTTATTATGAAAACGGGCGTTCAAATCAAAATGCATCTTCAGTGATGAAGCACATTTTCACCTCAGTGGATTCGTCAATCAGCAGAATTGCCGCATTTGGGCGAATGATAGTCCAAGAGTGATTACCGAAAAACCAATGCACCCACAAAGAGTGACGGTTTGGAGCGGTTTATGGGCCGGCGGCATCATTGGGCCGTATTTTTTCCAAAATGAGGCCGGTCAGACAGTTACTGTAAATAGTGTTCACTATCGTGAGATGATAACGAACTTTTTATGGCGCGAATTGGAAGATATGGATGTGGACGATATGTGGTTTCAACAGGACGGTCCCACTTGTCACACAGCTAACGAAACAATGGCTCTTTTGCGCGAAACATTTGATGGCCGAATAATCTCACGTCCCGGCGATGTAAATTGGCCACCAAGAGCATGTGAATTGACACCGTTGGACTTCTTTCTTTGGGGTTATTTGAAAGAAAAGGTGTACGTCGATAAGCCAGCAACAATTCGAAAGCTAAATGAGATAATTCGCGGCATAGAACCTGAATTATGCCTTAGCGGCATCGAAAATTTGGACCATCGGATGGAGGTGTGCCGCCGAGGACGCGGCGGTTGATTGACCGATAGTTTGTTCCATATGTAATTGAACCATACCAGTATTATCATAATAAAGAGAAATGACAATACTTTTCTAAAACATTGTATTTTATTCAAAATCAATACCGGCCCTTCAAACTTAACCACCCCTTATATACATATATGACACGTACACCCATTTTGGGTGTTTGGTCGAGCTCCTCCTCCTGTTTGTGGTGTGCGTCTTGATGTTGTTCCACAAAATGGAGGGCCCTACAGTTTCAAGCCGACTCCGAACGGCAGTTTTTTATAAAAACTGTTTCATGGCAGAAATACACTCGGAGGTTTGCCATTGGTAGTCACGTACCAACCCATTCGGCTATGGCGGCCGCCAATAATAATAAGAATAATACCAGTAGTAGAATAATCAATTTGTCTGAAAATCGGTTGATCTTTTTTTTATAAGAAAATTTAATGCTCATCTATGGACCCACCAATGCTGCGCTCTGAGGGTTTTGTGTATGCAGATACTGACGCATGCATTTATTTGAAGAAAATATTTGCTTGAAATTTATTCACTTTATATGTATGTAGCTTCGCACGACAAATCTTATTCTCTACTTATTTTCAAAAAAATACTCGCACATAAAATATTAATCCGAAATTTAATTAGTATCAATTTTATTTATGTGCCTGAAGTGAATACCTAAATTGTACATATTTTTTGGCTTTTTTTTAATTTGTTATAATTTCTTTAAGATTTGCTTATGTTTGGTGTAAGTTTGACCCAATTTTTTAATTTTTCGCCACATACTATACATGAAAGAGGTTGCATTTAATTAAAAAAAAATATCTTTTGCGTATATTTTTAATATGAAACTGAATATTTTGAGCCGTTGGAAGGGGATTTTTGTTTTTATCATTTTACAGTCTGTATAAAAGAAGCGTGACTGCCATAACTCAGAAACTATTTAACCAATTCTATTATAACAAACCGCATTTCATAGGCTTATAATATTTCTTATACACAATATAATAAAAACGATTAATAGTCACCACCATTAGCTATAATGGCTTGACATCTTTGAGTCATATTTTGCGTTCATTTCTGCGCAAGTTGTGGAGGTAGTCGCCTCCAAACCAATCGAATTTGCATTGATAAATGTTTGATCGTTCACATTTCTTTTTCTTTGAGTTTTGCCTAACTATTTCCGGATAAAGTTGACATACGGTGAGTGTGAAGGGCAATCTAACATTTCACTCCCATTTTGCTGTTTTCACACTAGACAACTTCGGCTCGATGCTTGGGATCGTTGCTTTCATGCAAAATCCATGGTGGGCTAGTTCTAGTCAAATATCTTCGCAGCTGACGGTAATAATGTTTATTGGTAAATTTTAATCATCAAAACTAGATTTAAGTTGACGGTAAACACAAATAAACGGCCAAATATTTTTTCGGAGAAGTAGCCCAAAACATGAACGTTAACTCGATGCCTAACAGTTCGCTGAACTTGTTGATTAACAGCAATACACCAAGACCGGCGTATGCAACTACTCGCTCAACAGGAAGATTCATTCGTGAATATTACGTTTGTTCAATGCCGTTCTGAATTTGCCTTAGTCCATGCAAGTCTATTTTTCATGTTTAATAATGAGAGCAGCGGTTTTCCAATTTGCTCCGGAATTTGAGGTCTTCTGCATGTTAACGTCCTAGAATCTTGTCTTTGTGTCTTTAGACACATTAAGATCATTTTTCTTCAAAATTGCTTTAGCTTCATAGTTTCGGCTTTGTCACAAACAAATATTCTTCTGATGTTTCCTCAGAGTAATATTTTTCTATAGGCATCGTGCGGGGAAGTTGGCATACTGTTGCATACATTTAGTCTTCGACTTCTTCAACTATTTTGCTGAAGATGCACGTGATCTCTAGGATTTATATATGGGAATACTGGTTCAAATAGTTCAACATTCGCTTTCTAAATTTCTCACAAAACTAACAAATTGCACAACGCGCATTGCGAAAAAGATACGCCTATTCAACAGCATTTAAATTTTATATAAAGGTACTTTAAGTTGGAACGCTTCTATTAGACAGACTTTAACTGGTCTAATACTGGTTACTTCGGGAACATATTGGCATATAAGAAGAAAACTGTCGAATATCTCAATCGGTGTATACAACTTTGAAAATGTGTCAAATTTCGACTGCCTTGATGTGTTGATGAGCAACAGCAACGATATGAGTGTCACCATCAAGGGGAGGCTGATAACAGCCTGCCGTACCTATTATGCTAATATTAAATTGCTCAAATCGAAACCTCTCTCCAGAAAATCTTAGCTTACCATTTATCAAGCCAGTGCTTACATACGGTGCTGAGATTTAGTCAGTGATGTTGGCTGAAGGAGAAAGACCTCAGATCTTCGAACACATTATTTTGAGAAAAAATTTTGGTCGCATACGAGATGACAATGGCGAGTACCGAAAACGGTATAACAACGAAACTAAATTGGAGGAATCGTCATCACCCAAAAAAATAATAAGCTATAACGCAAACATCGTGTGAGGCAAAGGCATGGCTTCAAAACATCACCTAAGACCTGAAGAAATTAAAATTAAAAAACTGGAAGATGGAAGCTCTTGACTGAGTTAAATTTAAGAATATCGTTGAGAATGCCAAAGCTCACCTCCAGCTGTAATGCTGATGGATGATGATGCTGATTGCACTAGAATTTTTTTGGCTAATGTGAACTGGCATTGTAGGGCATCGTCGTGTTAAAAATGTCACTTGCTAAGATGGAAAAAAGATAGGCCACGAACTTCTTCTTGATAACCGCTTCCGCGATTTTAGCTACGAACTGGCTGAGCTAAAAAGTGAACTGGTAGTGCTCTAGTTCAGAACTAGGATTTTTCCCTGCAGGGACTGTACACACATACATATGAACATACATACATACCAACCATAACACTTCATATACATATATATATATGTATGTATGTGGGAAAGTGTATGCAATTCAGATGCTTTTCCATTTTCTCTACATGTCGATGCTAATCCGATAATGACTTTATATTCATGTTAAAGATTATTGAACAAACCTATTAAAGTGTTAACAAGTTTATACTAATATATTCAGAATTTATTTACTTACCACACACCGTGCGCGTGCAAGTGAAACCAAATTCATATGATATTCGAACTGCAAGAAGGAACAAAAAAACACAAGAAAAAAATTAATTAACATTGGGAACTGATACATGAAGTACCAAAAATATTCCAACAAAAGCCTTAGCTGTCAAATATCAATCATTATTATCCTTATGGGATTTGAGCAAACATTTTGTGAAGCAAGCTGATGTTTAAGAAGAAAAATATTTTTTTGTTTGTATGTATGGTTATTCTATGTGTACGTCGAAACAAATTTTTGCTGCACGCGTACAAAAACAAATACAAGTGCATGCGTGTGAAAGTAGATAATAGAACAACATCATAAACCATTCGACTTGTTAATGTGCGCACGATGATATTTAAACATTTTCTGTAGCGTTGTAGGGATAAACGGCTCCTTGCAAGGCATCAGGTTACAGGCGTGTCTGTGGTTGTGGCTGAGTGCGCCATTTTCATTATTACTTCTCGAGTTCATTATGCTTCCAGCCTTTTGAGGGCATTACCCATTAAAGGTTGGTGATTTCAACACATTCCAGCAAAACTATTATTTTTTTATTTTCTTTATTTTTATCTATTCATCTATTCGCTTTTACGGAGAGCACACACAACCAACCGCAGGATTATCGTAAGACATGCTCAAGTACAATAGCTGGTCAATGGAGGAGACGAACGACGATTTACTCGGCAGAATTTGTATTACTATTAGTTTTTGGAACAAAAGAAAAAAATGCGAAGATGTTAGTGGTTTTGTTGGGCTCTTTCGGCGTTTTATTTTAATCATAGGTAGCAATGAAAGTGCGCAAATCTTGAAGTAATGATGGAGAAGGTATTTAAAAGTGATTGTGTGCAAATCCCTGTGACCACTCTGTCAAACCACGTTAGGAGTAGAGGCAAAAAATTTACGAAAGGTACCATAAATTTAGCACAAAATCCAAAGTAATCTTCAAATCAATTGTTTTGAATGTGGCAAAAATGGTTTCGATTACTTTTGGGAATGAAATATTCCTAATCACTAAAAAGCTTTTAAATATCTTTTTAATTCTTCTTGTCGCATGATCTGCAAAAGGTATGACTTGAATATTCATAATGAAATATTCAAGTGGAAACTGCTAGAAATTACCTCCTATAAGCGGATACTTTTTTCAGAACATACTACGACTCCTTAAAAATTTTTTGATTTTTTTTCTCTTGAGCGGACAGTCCTCCCATAACATCTTAACCCTCCTATAACACATACACTTTTCTAACTTACACTAACATAATCAAACGCATCCCATAAGCGGATAAATTTTTCAGCCTCTTAGGTGTACGCTTGAGAGAGAGTACGCCATATATCCAATGATGTCGAGTGAAATGTTTGCCTTTTTTAAGAAATCTCGGAAATAGGTTTTGTAAATAGTACCATAGCAATTAACACACATCATAGCATAGAACACACTTCTATATTTAAAAAAAAAATTGAAAATGGCGGACTTGAAAATGTTTGAAGCTTTTTTAACCGTAAGTGTCTCAAAACTTGGTTAAATACCGTAGTTCTTGTTGTAAGAGCATGTGCAGAATAAGCTTTAAAATTTTTAATTATTACAATTTGTTAAACGTTGTTTCGAGAAAAACGCGTTTAAGTTTAAATGCTCCTTCTGAGTGTTTGAGACGCTTGCGTTATTTTTTGAAATACGATCTTTTGAAAATTTTCTTTTGTACTAACTCCTTAATATAATATTTTTTTTGACATTTCCATTTTTTTCCTACAACTAACCTGGTGAACATGTCAGTCTTCAAATCCAACGTAGAGCCTCTCTTTCGAACAAGTGCTACTTTGGGCTAAGTAGACAATGGAGTAATAAAGTCCAGTCTCGACGAACAAAACTAACACTCTACAAGACTCTTATCATGCCCGTCTTATCGTATGGCGCAGAAACTTAGACGATGACAACATCCGATGAGGCGTCACTTGGAGTGTTTGAGAGAAAGTTTCTGCGGAAGATTTTTGGACCTTTACACGCCGGCGACGGCGAGTATCGCAGGCGATGGAACAATGAGCTGTATGAGTTCTACGACGACATAGTGCAACGAATAAAGATCCACCTACGATGGGTCATGTCGTCGGAATGGATATGAACGCTCCAGCTCTGAAAGTATTTGAAGCGGTACCAGTTGGTGATAGCAAAGGTAGAGGTGGTAGCCTCCTCTGAGTTGAGCAGATCAGGTAGAGAAGGACTTGGCTTCACTTGGTGTGTCCAACTGACGCCGGTTAGCACGCGAAAGAAACGACCAGCGCGCTATGTTAAGCTCTTGCCGTGCTTTAAAGAGTTTGACTCGTGATGAAAATTTTGGTCCGGACATGAATATGACGAGACAGGCTCGTGAATAGATCTTCGGGCCAAACGTAAATATCACGAGGCTGGGTCGAGATTGAATGTTAGATTCTATCTGTACGGCACCAGAGTTAGTCACGAGTCTCATAATAGCTGTTACAAAGTAATTTATATTATTCTGATCCGTTTACCACGCGTTGATGCGTAGCACTTGCGTCTGAGTTTCGTCGATCTAAATGGCACGGCAAGGGGTAAAACTCGATCAAAATCGCGTAAGCGGTTATCGTGCCAAGCAAAAAGAAGAGCTTTGTGACTATAAACTCTTGTCAAAGATTATGGTACACACCAATTAAAGCAGAAAGTTCTTCATCTAAATTCTTCATTCTTTACAAAAAACTTCCAAATTAATTTTTTTACCAAGATGTTTATTTTTCATTGGTACTTGCTATATATAAGTATATCACTATCCTCAGCATTCTAAGTCAAGTTGAATATTTTGCATGTTTTTGAACTTTTATAGCACCCCTGGGGAACACTAATATCCCACCCTATTTCTTCCTTATTCATGTGTAATGTATTTTTTTTTAATGTTCCATGCGAGTACAAACCCACTCTCTAGATAAACGACGTTTGATTATATGAAACCTCGAGGATCCTAGACTTCTTCCCCTATATTTTCTACAATACTTATGTGCATACGTATGTATACCCACTTCCTTTACAACTCTCTTGAGATTCACAATTCGCACAAAACTTGATAGTTCTATGCTTGATTGATATGTTTTTTTACACGCCTAACGAAAACTGTGTAATATTCTCAATATGAAACACAGGCTCCACATTTTTCAAAATAAATTTTATTTTTTAGCTTAAAAAATATATAACATATTTTATAAAATATTTACTAACTCTTCAATTCCTCGTTCGCAAATCGCCGAACCAACAAGAACACTCAATAAATGAATACCCAAGTGACAGCTTAGCCGCGCAATGTGCTTGAGTTTTATTCACCCTCTCAACTCCACAATTCCCATTAGGGGAACTCTGCCTAACTGTTTAGTGCTGAACTTTTACCCATATCAGTATGGTAATCAGGGGATTAAATTAACACTAACATCGCTAAGCCTCTTCAGGCCGCTGATAGCTGCAGGAAGAGCGAACTTTTGTTAGTCTCCCTTAAGATGTACTTCTACTTTTTACTCTGTGCACACACTGTCTACAGCATAGCTTTGTATATAATTTGAATTGGGGAGGAAAACATACACATGAACATATGCAAACATATGCATATAATATGTAAATAAAGATTTATGTACTTAGAATTAAAAGTGAATAGCTACATATGTACATAGTTGGAATTTACTTTAGAATTGGCTGAGTACCATGGGAAATAGTACAACTGAGTTGTGTTGAATCGTATCGGCGTTAAGTTCACTAGTTGTCGAAATGAAAACATTAAATATTCATAATTGCAAGTTCGTCAGAAATTCACTATTAAGAGCTGGATAATTTTCTTAAAAGTAACTTAAAGTATATTTCAAAATGTTTCCTTTACCTACTCCCTTAGTATGTATGCATATACGAGTATACTTCATACAAGCCTATTATCTATATTTTTTATATTTTTTTCGTACTTATGTATGCTTCTACATATATACATACATATATGCATAAATATAATATTTGTGTACATATTTACACCTTGAATAGGCACCTTTATTACCACAGTTTATTATCAAAATCAAGAAAGTCCTTTGTGGTACTTCACTTCTTCAAGTGTTTTTCTTTCTTTTTATACTGTTATAAAAAACCGCCGCTTTAGGTTTTTCTCTTTACTTGATGCATTTATCCCTGGCTGTTTATTTGCTTAACAACAAGTGTTTTGTGTCCGAGAAAAGCCGGCAAGCAAATATCAATAAAAGTGCATGGATATTTGTACAAGCGTGTATTTGTTGTTGCTTGTTTATTTTTCTTTTTTCACTATGCATATTTTTTTTTATTACCCCTTATGTGAGTAAAGGTTCGCGTTAATGTTTATATGTTAAAACATTAATAAATAAAACAATAATAATAAATTTTAGGTTGTTTGACAGGACTTTGTTGGCGGCTAGAACAGATAAAAATTTACACACATAAACTTCCATAGCACGTGTATCGACATACATATGTTTATTCATACGAAGGAACTTAAATCAAAATTTAGTAGTAATAGGCTATAATTTTTGTAGCATTTTACTCTTTCGTTTTTAATTTATAGTTTTATTTACGTTTATGTTCCGAGAAAGACAATGACGCGAAAGCTGAGTGTACACATAAAGAAGATGAGCTATAAAGAATAAGCAAATATGGTGTAGGGTATTTCAAGAGTGATGCAGATGGTGTATTTACATACATACATATGTATGTGGGATTACTATTATTCCAGGCAATTGGTAAAGTCTTTGGCAAACTTAGTCATGTAACGATATTCAGTTGAACAACTCGTAAAAGTGCTCCATATGTTTTATGAAAATGGTCTGAGGAGTTCGTCTGAGTCAACAATCAGCCGTTTGCGATACTGCAAGTCCGTAAGCCGTTCAAAAAACCTATGAACCCACAACTAGTGACTGTTTGGTATAATTTTTGAGCTGGCGAAGTCACACCAAATGGATGGAACGGAAAATGATGCCGGTAATACTGCTACGGTGGATGGAGAACGATGAACGATGAACATTTTATAGCCTGAATGAGATGGCATGGACTTAAACAATATGTGGTTTCAACAGGGCAGTGATACTTGCCACATAGCGCATGAAACAATGGTTCCATTGCGTACGAAATTTCCAGTACGCATTTTCTCACGAAACAACGAGGTCGAATGGACGCCGAGATCTTACGTTTTAGACTTCTTTCTCCGGGTGTACGACCAAATTGTGGTATATTCCAATAAACTTGAAAATGTTGCAAAACTAGAGGTCGAAATCATGCGAACTATGCCAAAAAGTTATGGAAAAATGTATCAAGTGCATCCTGTGTTACCCCGAGTAGTCGTGGGGTGTAGTTAACGGACAATAGACTAGATCATCGACTAAAATATATATGTAATGAAATAAAAAAAACAATTTCAACATACTTTGTTGTGCTTCATTTAGAAAAGAAGATCTGCATTCTTTTTGAATCACTTTTTAGTAATATGGCGTTGAGGTAGCCCGTCAGTACGCATCAGCACTGAATCACAGATGAAACCATTGGTTGTTTCTTCAGTACAATCATTTACTCAGCGTTTTAGTTTGTTAATGTGTTGAAAACTAACATGGCCCAGGAGCCCCAGGCATGATTTGTGGCATTACCCATCAGGTGAGCAGTCACGAGTGAGTTTTTTTTTCTTCTTCGCTGGAGAAAAATTTCTTATTACAAAATATAATTTTTTTTTGACTGAAGTTGAAGCTTTCATCAGGTTTCTTGAAGTTGCGAATGTCGTTGTTGTCCAAATGAGTTGTTACGTGATTACTAAACGATTGCCCGTGTTCGAAACCTACAGAGGAGATGAGACACCAAATTATAATAAAACACATTTTTCCAATAGCGGTTGCCCTCGGGCAAGCCGCCTTGGCATTGGCAGCCACTCATAATTAAAAAAAAAAGATATTAATATTCTAATTAAAGATAGGTGATCCTAAGAAATTTAAAAGAGCTATAATACTGTTAAAATACCGAAGATATTTCAGTTTAAATAACTCTGTAAAAAATATCAAATTTTTTCAAAAATTTTCGGTGTATAATTATTTATACAAATATCGCAGTATCGTATACAAGTTCGTAGATAAATTTTGAAATTTATTTTTAAATTTAAAATTTTACTAGAAAAAAAAAACAAAAAAAATTAAATACTTAGTCGGAGGATGTATGTATGTGTATGTACAAGGTAAGGCAAAACTAATCATTCAATTTCGTTGTTGAATAACTTCTTTACTAAATAAAAAAAAAAAAAAATGTGTCAGTTGTCTAGTTCTCAAGTGCCAAATAGGATTGACGTGCGACGCCATTCACAAAAATTATAAATCTTCCGATGGGGTGATTAGTTTTACGCCACCTTTGATATTAACAGTTTCCCTATAAAAAATGCTGTTGCTGTTAAGCATTAGGAATTCAAAATTTAGATGTGTCAGGGGTAGTTTATTGACTTTACAATTAAGACAAAATTTATTAGCTCAGCAAGCTAGCGACATTCGAAGTTCTTTTCAAGCAATTTGAACATCCATTGCCATCTGCGATGCAAACCTTCCTAATTAGACTCGAAATTGATTTCAAAGGCCAAACACTCCAAAAATTAATTCCTCCATTTCCTTCATGCATTCACCATCAACTATTCCGATAGTATTTTTTTTATTTTGCATAATTTTCATAAAATTCTGAAATAAACTGAAGTATTTTACAAAGAGCAACGCGAATCATATCAGAATTAATAAAAATACCATTGGGAATGCTGAAAGTGACACAGCATAATGCTACTAAGGGAGCACTACCACCTTCAACCTTAAGAAAAATTGTAGGTATTATGAACACACATACATACATATGTATATCCATATGCATGTACTTCAAAGCAACGCAAATCGAAAAGCGAATCAAAAATTCGTAAAAAAGTGAGGAGATTTTCCTATCAGTTACAGCTAGAACAAGTAATATAGACTAAGCTGTATGTATGTAGGTATATAACGCATAAAAAGGAGGAGGGGCCTGTGAGGTTGTTTGGGGCAGAGCTTTTCTTTGCGAATTTACATAATTTAAATCAATGTATGCATAGAAATGTAATACGCTTCGAGGCGCTCAAATGATACTCCCGTGAAATTCATGTGAATTCAGGTGAAAATAAGATATTAAGTAGCTTCGATAGACTATAGAATGAGGATGGGGGTAGAAGTGAATGCGAGCAAATTGGCAAGGAAGCAAAGCAATGATAGCAAAAAATCGTATTCAAGTAGATGCATACATACACACATACATACATACGTACATATTACATATATTTTAAAGGGGATGACGAAGAAACCGCTTGCTATCTAAAGGAAAAGAGAATTCGCACAAAAGCAGAAAGCAAAAAAAATACAGCAATAAAGGAAAAGTGAATTTAAAAGTAATTTTCATCAGCCAAATAATATAAAATTACTGGAGAAATAAAAATAATTTTGAAAAGACGATAAAAAATATTTGCTGTTCCGTAATAAATTGTCAAGCAAATGAAGTGAAGTAGAAATAAGCGCACAATTCCACTTAGACTCGACAAAGCAAGAAAAACACTCACAAAAAAAAAAGAAACCAACAAGAAATACTTGCTATGCCATGAGCGAACTACTGATAAAACAAATGACATGAAGAAGGCGAGAAGACATAGAATAGCACAATGAGTAAAATATCAGCAGCAAGCATTCAATAATAGCGTTGACAGATCGATCAGCGTGTCGCATAGCGACGGCTGTACGCAGCACAGCACAGAAAGGATATCCAGGGTGCGCTATAAGATCCTGGGAAACGCATACATTGGTTGGCAGAAGATAAATAGAAAAAAGTGCAGAGCATTTTGTTTTTGTTTTTGTGTCAGCATGTGCGCCCATTTTTCACTGGATAGTATTTTTATTTTTATCGTTTTTGTCATTTGAGATGGTAAAAATACGCAATGCACAAACAAATAAAAGCAGCATGAAAACAAACAAATTAAAAAAATGTGTTTATACGTAGTGAGCTGCATTGTTTTGGGGATCTGCTTTTTTTAATTTGAGTTTTTTTTTACACTTGAATGGATAAATATTTGAAGTTAAGCATTGGGCGTTGACAAGACACATCAATCTTGTGCAATGACGAAATATACGTACATATGTATGTATGTGTGCAAGTGTCTATACACGCAAAGTTTTTTAATCTGACATTTCTGTCAGCAACGCTTCGCGGCGCGTTTACATAGATTATGCATATTTGCGTAAAACTGACAACAGGTTCAAAAACTTGGCGGGCATCTGCCGGCAGTTGTCGTTAAAACACCCCACGCTGCTCAAAGTCAATAACATAACACAAGTTTCCCTGCAGGGAAATCCATTAGTTTTAAACCAAAGCAGACCGCAAACACGCAACAAATTATAAGAATTGATTGAAATTCAACAGATCGACATGCGCACGGCAAGAGATAGAAAGTTGAAAACAATTTTTGTTTTTCTTCGGATTTTGCAGTCGATTGCGTGTGTGGTGCAGTTACCGATTTTTTTAATTTGCTTTGAGATTTCAAAGTACACACATACATATGTACATATATCCATGAGTGGAACAATGGCAACATTCATAATAAACACCACCATATATGGCAATTATTTTCTTTCCACGGTCGACGCTTACTCGGCGGCGAAAAACATGAAATGAAAATTCTCAACCGTTCCACAGTGTGTGTTGAGACGAATTTCAACCGATTGTTATGATTTATTGCGTGTTTATAGCCAGCATAATGGACCGCCATTGAAAATGTCATCACCATTTTTTTCTAATGCGAAGATGATTGGGAGAAGAATTTCATATATGTACTTACAATGCGTTTTGCTTACCCAATGAAACATTTTTAGCCATGGCGGGGAGAAAGGAACATCGGGCCGTTAACTGAGTCTTAACGGTTTTGAAGGAATCAGCCGATTTTGTGACGAAACAGGGGATGTGACAGGGGGTGGCAAAAACTGAGATTGTGTTGGCGATATAAGAAAACTTCGTGCCATTTGAGCAACGACCAATTGGAAAAGCGCAAGAGTGCATCTGAATTGAGCGAGCTCATAATAATGCTGCCGATAGGACATTCGGAACGAGGTAGACGAAGTTACTCTCACAATTTGTTTCGGTTGGCTAAACCTGGTAATCTTTCATCTTTGATTAAACAAAGAGTATAGAAGCATTCTATGAAATGTCAGTCAGTGGTCAGTTGCGATTGGGAAAGCAATTGGTTTGCTGGATAACTTATTTAATAAGCATCGTACGTCTTGGAAGCTAGTGTGTTCGTTTTGATTAAGGTTAATATTTGAAACGAAGTACACCTCTTGCCAACAGGCGCTACTTTGACCTAAGTGTGCAATTGAGTAGTAAAGTCCTCTCTCGACGAACGAAAACAACACTCTACAAGGCGCTCATCAATCTGCTGCTTCCCCTGGCGCTGCAGCCTGGACAACCAAACAATCACATGCAGCCACTCTTGGAGTTTTCGAGAGGAAAGTACTTCGTTATGTCTTGGGCTCTGCTCGCGTAGATGACGGTTATCACATTCGAATGAACCACGCGCTGTATGAACTTAACAGAGATATCGACATGGTCAAACGAGTCACCCTGCAGCGACTAAGGTGGAAGGAGCATATGTATAGAAGGAGCTGATCCGACGAAGAAGGCGTTTGAGACGGTAATTGACGGTCGACGGCGAAGAAGACGTACTCGTGTCCAGTGGAAGCACCAAACTGGAGATGATCTGGCTTAAGAAACTGAAAATGGTGCGCGCAAAACACGGCGAGACATTATTCGGCAGGCTGTAACTTGGTAGCGGGTACTTACCGCCAATTAAGTAAGTAAGTAAATGATATTTGAGATCATCCAAATAAATAATAATTATCATAACATTTAAATAAAAAAGTATTTAAAATTTGTTGCAGCTTAATAAATTTTATAGCTTTACATATTATTTTTATTATTCATTTTTTAAGTCACACTAAGGTGTTCAATGACCATTTCAATATTTCGTAGTCCAAAACAATTGAGAAATTCAATATTTTTATACTTGAAAATATACAAACTCTGCGCCGGGAATAATTTCCAATAATTTCACCAAATATCAGTTTAAAAATGGTTTCACGTACGTGTCCAGATATATAGACTTCTCCAGGCAGCAATTCTTTGGACCCTCTCACACATTAGATTTTCCTAAATAACCAGCTACAGCCCCCTAGTGCTGTTGATATAGTGGAGGAGAGAAACGGGATCTAGGCTGGAGAACTACCTCAGGCTATCCCCGAAAGGTGCACTAAGGAACATCAAGTGTCCAGCCGCTAGACAGGGACTTTTGCAAAAGCACTACCAGAGTAATCGGATAAAGTCTCCACACTACGTTCATCGACTCTCCTTCGAACCAAAAAGTTTAAACTTGAACTCATCTACGAAACTAACTTACCGCTAATTGATCATGGTGCAATTTTAGTAGTGTATGACCCTGTGGATATGTTTTTTAACACCGTTTCGTTGTCGAAAAAATGTATCTGCCAATACCTATGACAGCTCTGATTATAATTTGCAAACTAATGTTTGGCGGGCAGAGATTTTCGCCGTTCTTGGCTAAACAACTAAACTAGTATTCTCATAACTTTCCAGATAACTCCAGCCGTCCGGCGTAGCTGAATGGGTTGATGCGAGACTACTATTCCTCAGTGTTCGGATCTCCGAGCATGAAACACAAAATGACAGAAAAAGTTGTTTTTGACATGATAATGATTCTCATGAAAAAACCATCTGCCATTTAAATACATTCATGCCAAAAAGTAGCTTATCCGCTTAATCTAAAGGACTCTTTCATATAATAGGTTGGCTTCCAGGTAAGCTACTAGAAGGCTTTCTGTGTTTCACATGCTATTAGGGAAGATTACCAAATCCTTCAACCAGGTTATGTGTCTACGAGTACGCTGTCGGTACACCGCAAAATCTGTGCCTATTAAAGTAGACCAAAGGTGTGTTTGGATATATTCGTTGATACCTCTCGATTGAAGTATTAGCTCTCTCTGTATTAGTTTAGTATTCGTCCACTATTGTGGTCCATTCATCACACTGATATGGTAATTACTCTTACTCCTAAATGAGCTTATTCCAGAGAATACTGCATAACCCTTTACGGATGAAAATGAATGCTATTTCGTCACCTAAATATTCACTATGTGCAGATATCCATACGCGGGTTTAGATAATTTAAAACCACATCTTTTCCGCCGTCGAATAAATCTTTCACATGTTGCTAAATCTTTCTGTCTTATCTGGTATAGTCAAGAAATAGCAGCTAGCTCTAAACGAGTATTTCCCATAAAACATGTTTTTCCTTGAAGAATTCGCATTACCCGAGCACACAATTTTGTTTTTAAGAAAAATGAGAAGAATACGTGATAAGAAAATTAGTGTTGGTCTTTTCTACGATTTAACTATGCAACATTCTGAGCATACCGTGAGACCAAAATAATTTTTTTCTTGTTATATACAATATATAAATTTCATAAGCACGAAAAACGATATATCCAGCTTTAAAAAAAAGGTTTACTTTTCGCCAGTGTAAATACATATTTTTTTAATAATCATTGCGTATACGAGTATTTCATTTCATAGGAGGAGAGTTAAAGCTATAAAACTTTTTACAGAGAAGTTGAAGAGAAGTTTTTTCGCAGTTGAAAAGTAAACAACATTTTTTACTTAATAGCTGGATATATTTTCGTTCGTTTGACACTTTTAGTAATATCATAGAATGAATATAAATATTTAAAACTGTTTATTAAAAATTGTGTCCTTCGAGGCTTTGAAAAATTAAATTTTTGCATAAAAAAATTTGGTTTAAAAAATTAAATTTTATTCAATTTATAATTTCACGTTTATATGCGATTTTTCACGCATACGCTTTGACTAACGCAAATTATTTTTTCTTCGATTTAATTTACTTAAGTTAGATTAAATATTTCGTAACTGTTTGAAATAATACAGCGTGCGACATTTTCTCTGTTGAAAATGTTAAAAGATAATTAGAAAACTATTTTACAACAGCCACTCCTCAATAGGCAATGACAAGCCTTAAAGCCCCTTCAACCTCTTCTTCCACCTGTCTGGTTGCTTTCCTTCTTCATTCATCCCTCCCTATGTATGGTGTCACAACGCACGAATTTTGATTATTTGCCCAAGTGGGCACTTCGCAAGGGCAGCCACTTATCCTAAACTAACCTAAGTAACACGTCGGCCGCCGTTGCTGAATGGGTTGGTGCGTGACTACCATTCGGAATTCAGAGAGAGAACGGCGGTTCGGGACTCGGTGAAACACCAAAATTAAGAAAAACATTTTTCTAATAGCGGTCGCCCCTCGGCAGGCAATGGCAAACCTCTGAGTGTATTTCTGCCATGAAAAAGATCTTCATAAAAATATCTGCAGTTCGGAGTCGGCTTGAAACTGAGGGCCCCTCCATTTTTGGAACAACATCAAGACGCACACCACAAATAGGAAGAGGAGCTCGGCCAAACACCCAAAATGGGTGTACACGCCAATTATATATATACCATACATATATATTATATATAATCTAAGTAACTTTTTCCAATAAAAAGCTGCACATAAGAACGAATCGCCATCTGAGGCGGCATCGAAGTATGGATCGCTCGAAATTTGGACGCATATAGATTACGGAAGAGTTTCCGTTTAAGTTCTGCATGGATTTATTAATCAATTTATAGTTCCATCAGCTAGTGAGGATGATAGATTGGCCAGTGACATGTCGAAAAATCATAGGTTGTCAACATTTCTTTGTACTGCACATTTTTCCTAAAGGGTACATAAACGCACATCAATAAAGTTTCTTCCCTGTACAGCATAGATACTCATCATGCTGGTAATAAAGATAAATTCCCGTCGTGCTGGCCGACAAAACGCACAGTAAATATCCCTAGGCGGTTGAGGGTGGAGTGAAGATGTTCAAAGGCGTAGCCTCCACTCGGTGTGCTCCACTGCACTTTACTTGTGAGACTCACACAATGGTCTAATGCGCCTAATGTGCGCTTCAACACTCACACTCTCAAATAAATAATAACAAACAATACAGTTTCAGTTGCTGTTTCTATTGTGGGGCGGGCCAAGCCCCAGGGAATTTGGGGAATTCTCCAAGCAATTTACTTTACTTTACTTTATAAGCAGCTATATTGACAATACGCTATCGGCGGCAGCATCAACAATAGCACAATAGCAGCACCACCAAATCTAATATATGTATATAATAGTTCCGCTATGAACAACAACAACAATAACAAGAACACATCACACCGTTTACGGGCAGCAGTCGCTATGTATTTACGCCAGTTAGTAGCAGTTGCTTCAATGTTGTCATCGAAATCGCTTTTTCAACAGTTCACCGTCCTTCATGACGGTCACCGTCTCGCCTTTATTTATGTGCTTGATCATATAGAAAAATAGGGGGCGGGTATTTCCAGAAAAAAGCAAAAACACTTTTGTGGGTCGTAAGCATTTGATTTTCATAGGAAATTGGAAATTTTAAGTTTAGTCGTAACAATTTTACAGCTATTAACGTCGTAAATTTCATTGAAAGCGATTAAAGGACCAGGAGGTAGGCGCATACTTATCAACAAATATACATACATATATATACATACTTAGTACATACATATGTACATAAATTATGGCAGCATGTTTAATGGCTATGAAATTTTAGTTGCCGAACACTGACCGCCCGATAATTTGGGTCAAAAAGTTGTGTTATTGAAAATGGTTCAACTTAGTGGAATGTGTGTAAAACTCAGGTTTCCATGAAAAAATATAATAATATTTCATATACATATGTACATGCTCATATACCTATGCTTAAGTATTCGGGTGACAGTAATGGACAAATGCCTCACTTACACAAAAAAATTGCTGATAGGAAGTTTGTGGCCTTTCGAAGTCATTGTGATTCCTACCTTCGCAGCAAGTTATGGCAGTCATTCAACTTATTATCAATTGAACCAAAAATGCTAAAGACTTACCTATAGTTAGCAGATATACCATAAAAATGACTCAAAACAGAGCATTTTCAGTAATACTAGGCTGCCTGTCGCTTCACTAGAGACAGATAATTTCCATGCTCTACTGGAGAACAGCAGCTGCGCGTCAAGAGCAGGACGAGTAGCTCATTACCCACTACTACAGAAGGTAAATTACGACGACTAGTATAAGAACTCATACAGCAGTCTTCAGTCACTTTTATTGAACACCGATACTGTAAAATTATTTATTGGTTGTCTGATAGTAACTCGGAAACCAATTTTCGACAGGACTGATTGGAGATACTTAGGTGCTTAAAAAGATCACTGCTTAAGTTAATTTAATCTTGTAAAGCTACAGGTTATTATACGTAGTTATGTATTTAAAAAAAAATTATCATAAGGTGAACTGCGAGATTAAAAATTCCTGAGAACGGTCTGGAATCTCTGTTAAAGTTGGTTCGTTTTGAACTAAAGCACTTTAGACTATATTCACGCAGACATATTTGCTGAGATACTTGAGCTTGAAATTGCGTCACTTAGTTTGGCGTTTGGCGTTTACACACACACAATTTAGCTTACACTATCAGTATTTGAGAGCTGAAGTTTTTTTCAATTTTTTTTGAGAAAAATTCGGTGTGGGAAAAATGGAGGCAATCTTGAACGAATTTTATTAGTTTATAATATATGTATGTATATCCGGTGCTTTATTTCTGCATGAGAACTATCGATAACAGCTCAGATTGGCAAACTGTTTTGATATTTCTGTTTAGTAAGGTTTGGCAAGTGATCATGAAAAGCTTAACGCTAGAACTCTTTCAAATTGCGGTAATTTACTTAAAAAAAAAAAAAAATTAAAAAATCTGTTCGCGAAGTTCATAAACCACTGATGGCATAACGGTGCTTCAAAATCATAGGTATCTAAAAATTAATAAGCTGAGCATCGACGCCATACAACGCGCTTAGCAATCGATTTCATGCAATATTTAAGCCACCATTGATGCCAAATGGCCAGATTTATTGGAAAAAGTAGTCCAATATTGAACTGATCGAGTGGGCCATGTAACCCGTAGCCGCGGCGGACATGCACATAGCCCATAAAGTATGCGTTCAACTTACAAATAGATTTAAGTTGTTTTTAAACTAAATATTTATAAAAACATATTCGCGCGGAAATTTTTACGGTTTTACGTAAAGCTGGATACCATAGGAGAGTCGCTCGAAGAAAGCCGTTTTTTCACTTGTGAATAAACGAAAGCGCACTGAAATTGTAACTAAACTTCATATAGAGTTTTGGAAAGAAGTAATTTTTTCCGACGAAAAAAAAATTTTGTATTTTTGGTATATAAAGCCGTCAAATTATTTGGCGCAAATTAGGCATTGATCTTAAGAAACAAAATCTTGTTGGTACAATCAAACACGGCGGTGGTGTATTTATGGTTTGGTGTAGTATGGCGGCAAGTGGTATGGGTCAGTTAGAATTCATTCAACTGACGATGAGCAAATGGGGGTATTTGCACATTTTAAAAAGGAATCTGAAACAGAGTGGCGAAAATGTTGGCTTATAAAAAACGTTTTGATTCCAACAAGATAACAACCTAAAACACACAGGCGATATCGTTAAGCTTTAGTTCCTGTAAAACGCTCCAAAACAGCTCGAAACAACCTTACAGTCACTCGGTCTCAATACCATTGAATATCTGTAGAATAAGAAGTAGGGTGGCTTTGCGAAGTGCTACTCAGGCAAAATAGATGAAGACCACATCTGAGGAAATAGAGGAGATTTTTAAAAGCTTGCTCCATATGTTTTAAAACTGAGCGCATCAGACCTTTTGGTGGCTTTGCCTGCATGCTACTGCAATGAAGTGAGGAATCTTGTTATTTTCTGTTACATTCGCAACTCAAGAATTTAATGAAGAAATAATAAAATAAAATATGCCCTTAACTATAAATTTATATTGCAATTTTAATCAAGCTAAAACTTGTTCAGACCTTATGGGCTACGTACGAGTATATGCCAGATATTATATTCAAAAAATAAATGCCATGAAATTATCTATCATTCCAACATAATTTCTGTTTTGTATTATCATTTTAAGTTGTTCAGGCCTTAAAAAACTCGGCACAATGAAAGTTGTTCAGTCAATGCATTTGAGTTTTGATTGTTCAGTAAAAAAGGAAGCATAATTTGCTAAATCTTCAAAGATAACGAAGGTAGCAGCTATTATTCATACTTCTTGCAACGTTAGAACAAAATGCGGTTGAAAATTCGTTGCGGAAGATGGTAAATGAAATTAAAAGGACTTTTGTTCCAAGCAATTATGTTTATTTTATGACAGAATCGGTTATTTCTCTTTTTCATGGAGATCAGTTGACGCAGCTCCTCCACTTGTTTTTTCCGTAAGTCAGAACAGTGACTTCCCCCCACTGAAAACACACCAGTTTCTTCCAGTTGCGTTTTGATTCTCTAATGCTTATTAATATCAGAAGAATTTTTAAAATATATTTTAATTAATAGTTCCCTGTTTTCTCATTTCGCTATTTGATTTTGATGCCATTTCGTTTTGCTCTTCCCCTTAAACTGACTTCACAAGGTTGCATGTAGAATCTGACACAATTTTTGCTGTCCATTAATAATTGTTAATTTTATATGACTAGTTGGATTATAACTAAGATTTAAAGTGTTGAAATGTTTTCAATTGCCAATTAGGTGCATGAATATAGTCTAAGGCATACTTTCTGTACTTAGACAGGAGCATTTTCTCATAGGCACCGGCACGTTCAATACTAAATATAGTACTGCGACTCTGTGGGTAGTACTAATTTTCAATAATTTTGACTTAAATCTTAAATGAGCGTGCGTTTGTATGCAAATTGCCCATTTTTAAAACCTGATGAATACAAGAATTTTCATTAAAAGTTTGCATTGCACCACAACTAAATTTTGGAGAGGCATGATTTTGTAATAGAACCGAATGTGACAGAAGGGGTTAGAATCTGATTCGCATACAATTTAAACTATCAGATAAAAATCTGTTGAATGCATTTTGCGTATGTCTGACTACTAAATTATGCAAAATTAGCAATTTGTGGAATTAAGGTTTTGCTGAAAGTTTTGTTAAGTGACATTTGAAATACATAAAGGGTTTCCCAATAAGAGGTGTTATTTTGATATTCAATCAATGATTTCGTTCCTTGTGTGGCACGTAGCGCCGTCTTGTTGAAAATAAACATTGTCCAGATCAATACCATCCAATTCCGGCCAAAAAACATCG
Source organism: Anastrepha obliqua (assembly GCF_027943255.1). Taxonomy (NCBI): domain Eukaryota; kingdom Metazoa; phylum Arthropoda; class Insecta; order Diptera; family Tephritidae; genus Anastrepha; species Anastrepha obliqua. The sequence continues at coordinate 68,186,730 of NC_072894.1, forward strand.
TTTATCATCTCTCGATAGCGCAATTCATTCACCCTAACTGTTGCTCCAGCTTCATTTTCGAAAAAGTAAGGTCCAATGACTCCGCCGGATCATAACCCGCACCAAACAGTCACACGTTGAGGATTGAGAGGCTTTTCAACAATAACTCTTGGATTTTCTGAGCCTCAGATCCGACAATTTTGCTTGTTGACGAAGCCACCGAGGTGGAAATGGGCCTCATCACTTAAAATGATTTTTCGATGGAATTCCGGATCATTTTCGTGCACTTTAACGACCCAATCAGCAAAGACACGACGTTGTTGGTGATCGTTCTTGTGTTAACTGGACTTTATAAGCCTTGAGACCCAGATCTTTATGCAAAATAAGGTGTAATGACGTTTGAGGAATGCCTAATTTCAAACAACGACGAGTAATGGACAAACCTGGGTTTTCTCCAACACATTCGGCTACAACAGCAATACTTTCGGCTGTTCTTGAGCAACGTGCACGGGTTTTATTCTTCACATCACTAACTTGTCCTAATAGCTCGAATTTTTTCACCAATTTCTGTATTGCGGTCCGACAAGGTGCTTCACGATGACCCAAAAATGTTCAAGTTTTACGAACCATCTCTGCAAAATGTTCACCATTTTCATAGTGAATTTTAATAATTTGAATGCATTGTTTAAACATGAATCGTTTCATTTTTATTAATGGTGTAGTTTCTACTTGTCATATATCAAAAAATGACAATTTCATAAGTGGTATCTGCCAAAATAGCGGGCTATTCAAAATAACACCTGTTATTGGAAAACCCTTTACATGCATGATGCCAATGTTTTGCATGAAATGCATATTTTTATATTATTATAATAAAGAAAACAAGAAAATTGTAAGTATCATTTTATTATTTCTTTAAGAACAACTGATTTCCATATAAGATTGTATGCGAAGTTTTCTAAAGTTGTGCGAAGTATGCATAATTATTGCTTAATATGATTTTCTAATATATTTTAACATCTAACGAATTTTTCGATTTCTTATCGGGCAGGTTCAGTAATTTGCTTCCCATTCAATTTCATTTAAATTTTTTTGGCAATTAAAGGGGGTTGCAGGCGCAAATCTTCTACGCGCAGGTACTTCTAGCATACATTTAAATGTGTAGAAGTTTTATTCGCTTTTATTACCTGTGTGCCCTAAAAATTAGAAAGCACTAGTACATCTTGGGTACAATCTTTAAGCATGAATGAACCGAAATTTGAAGTCGGGACGTGGAAAAATCTACTTTAGAGTACTTATATTCGTGTGAGATTTTGGCAATACATAAACATACGTACGTATATTTATATGTGTGTTAATATGTGCATATATGCATACTTACACATATTCAACTGACTACAAATGCATGCGACCTTAAACATCCAACTCAATTAAACCCAAAATGTAACCTTCAACTAACCAAGGAATACAAATTCATTCTAACAAACATACACACACACATTCTCATATACATACATATACAGCTTGTGAGATCATACAAAAAGTTGTCGGCAACTAGCAAGCAACCTATTTGTCGGGCGCATCAACGAAATTGCCAGCGCAGCACATTAACTTTACGCCCAAAATAATTTTAACCAATTTTCACTAGCCAAAAATGCGGCCACATCAATACCTGAGAAATGAAGGCAACAAATATGTACATAAAATGTAAAAACTACACAACAAATGTGAGACAACTTTTGGGCCACAATACTAGTGGCGATATTGCAGAAGAACAACAACAAGAATGGCACTAACCCAAAATTGCTGCCGTTTTTAGTTGTACCTTTTCTGTTTGTACTTGTTGTTGCTGTGGTCACTGCTCACTCGGAACTAACGGCTGTGGCATTAGTTTTTACTGCAGATAAGTAATCTAAGGTTTGTTTTGTAGTGCACAAAAAAATTTTATTTTATAGCGAGTGTTGTGGTTTTACTTGTTTTATATTTATTTTCACATGTTTTTAACATTTTCACATTTTTTTCCTCCTTAAATTTCATACAACAAAGCAAAAAGGCGTCTATTTAGGAAACTTACTTGGCGCATAATTCAAGAGATTTTCTATTATGGGGAGGCAACAATTATTATAGCTGACATAATAATAATGAAAAAAAGAAGCATACGAATAATCATAAGAAGAAGAAACAAAAGAGTTAAAAAAGGAACGGCATGCGCTACATACTAATGTTTTTACGAATGTTTGTATGTATGTGTGTACTACTTTTTATGCAGCCACTATAAAAACGCTCCATTTGCGGCAACAGCAGCAGCAACATCAACAGTCAACAACCAGCAACGAACAGCGAACAGCACCAGCTGTGGCAGACAGTTAGCGATGAGTGTCGGCCTTTACAGGTTCTTTGTTCGAAGGCACTAAAGAACTTAAAACTAATTAGTCGTCATCAGCTATATACATACATCCCCATCCAAAGATGTATATATGTATGTGTGTGGGTATGCAAGTATGCCTAACGCAGCATTAGCGTAGCGGCAAAAATGGTAACAACCGCTTGAACAGCATTAACATTAGTAACAGCGCCAACAACAATAAGATGGCTAATAGCTATCGCTACCACCAAAGTAAGATCAGATGTGACTATGTATGTATGCCTTTAGTCACGCGCATTGGCGTATACAAAAACTGTTTATGTGGGGGATGAGTTCAGTTTTTGATAATATTTTTACGACTTTCTATTTTTTTATGTATAAGATTAAAGTGTACTTTTATTAACCCTCTGAGAGGCAAAGGAGTCCGGCCAGGTATTCTTTTAATTAAATTGTAAATTAATTTACTTCTAATTGAGTTCTGGTACAATTTCGTCTATGTATCTAGCGAAGAATTTTATTGGCTACACCTACGTGAAAAGAGTGGGATAAAAAATAGAATGATAGGCATAAGCATATTTTTGTTAACAGAATAAATTCGCTCTTAACAAACTTGATCAGAATCACATAAATTTTGTGTGGAAAGTAATCACTGAGCAAAATTTTAAATAAGTAATTGCTATTTCTCACTTGAAATTTGGTCTAGGTTAGGTTAAGAGACGGTGGTAGCCACTCCGCATGAAGTTGTGAGAGACCTACATGGTGCATGGCCTGGAGGTCCGTTATGACTCTACTTGTTTTGGGAACAAGTCCCTCCTGCTCCCTCTAATATTCGATGTGATGCGACATTTTGTCTCCCTAATAAACGATGGAATATTGTGGATGGTTGCTGATTCCAAGTCTGCCAGGTATCCAAAGAAGTAAGAGTTTACACGGCGATGTCGCGTTTAAAACAAGAGCTGAATAGTGGCAGAAAGAATGTTCAACGCTCCCCACTCCGTGCTCTTCACATCAGAAGGAAACCCCATGCGCATCTCATGCGCTCGCACGAGGCAGTGCCGACTGATGATGCTAACCACTTTACTAATTGTTGGAGGGCGTAAATTGATGAGAGACCAAGTTCTATGTTCACACCTTCAAAGCTAAACCTTTACAATCCATTGACCTACGCTATGTAGACCGACCTGATTCAGACCTGGCTTGGGAATAAAGGAATTCCCATACACTGCGCAGAGTTGACCAATTCAACATCAGCTCCCTTCCTTACCTGACTAACTTAGTCTATTATTTTCAATATTTTCTAAGACTGTGTCATTTCTATAAAACCAAATCAAGTTCATTTACATATGTGCCCTCTATAGACACGAATTCATGGCATAAGGCGCGCATAATATATTTTTTTCAATAGGTTGCGCTGTCATAAAGATGTTCTCAAATGTTGTGTTTAAAATCGAGTTTGATTTATTATGGCAGTAGGCTGGACACTAGAGTTGGATCTGCAGCAATAAGATCCAAAACTACTTTTGCTTCTTGGGACGACTCTAAGCAATGTCATTCGTTTGAGCCACTTTCTATACTGCTGTTCTTAGGATTTGATAGCCAACGGCTGATACTCCTTTGTAGTGGGGGAATATAAATATTAAAATGGTTGCCATTCCTATGGCGTTCGAGTTGGGCCCACCTTTCAGTTGCGTTTCGTCTTGAAATTAACCCTTCAAGTATTTTTTGTCAGCAGCAAATCACCCTCTATATTAATTATGTTATACAATATTAATAACGCTTTTTCGCAGAATTTACGTGATAGCTAACACAGTAGCAAAGATATTTCTAAAATACATATATTTTTTTTCATTACTTTGTAATGATATTTGATCTAAATACAATAAAAAAATTATTAAATAATTTATTGTTCCGTGAGCGTAAGAATGCTACTCGGTACCTTAAAGGTGATATTAGGCTGAGAAAGTTGTGAGTTGCAGCGTTCCAAAATGGAGGCAAAGAAAAAGAGAAAATTCCATATTCAGTACCACCGCGGCCAATATGATGTGTGTTGTTTATGTTCGAGTGGTATAGGAAACGTCCTTCCAATCGGACCATTATGAGAGCACGGATACATTGTTCCGTAACGAAGATTGGAAAGAAAACACCTTGGACTCATTTACCGAAGGCTGGCATTCAGAAAACGCACAGAAACTGGCACAAAATAATATATGGGATCGAATTTACGTTTACGAACGTTAATAACAAACGAACGAAAGTTAACGATTCGCTTTAACGTTACGAAGCCGACTAATGTTTGAAACGGAAGGTGACTAACGTTGAAATATGAGCCACATACGAAAGCTGAGCCGGCGTAAACAATCATCAAGCCCAGGTCAATAGCTAATGTGGTAGCTGACTAATGAACAAACAAAACTTAGCTATGAAGCGACCAAGGCGAATATATTTAAAGTGATATCGGTAGACAAGCTGGTGTGCTTTTTCTGCTTTCGCCGCGTACATCCGGATGTTAGCATGAAATGAAATGCCGAAACACCTCTCTATTCGCACTATCGTCGTGTGATTCTAGCTCCAACTTTTTGTCGGCTGTGCAACATAATTATTCGAGTTTTCTATTTTTGTTTTTTGTCCTGACATTTGAAATCATTGCTCAAAACGTTGTTGTTGACCTAGTAGCACCACATTTAATGAATGCGCCTTGGAAGCAACTATCCGATACTAAGTACATATGTGAATGCAGTTCTCTCCAGTCTCTAGAATTAAGGTAATCTAACATATACGCTGAGTTGATAATAAAATCTGGTCTAATTGAAAGAGTTAAAAAAAATCAGGTCGCTGACTTCTACTGTTTTGATTTGGATGCGTGGTTTTATATCGTACCCCTTGCAATCTTCGTTAATATTTACCTACTTGTTAGGTTAGGTTAGCCAGGTTGCTTGTCTAAGACATTGTGGTGACTGCCCTAAGGCCTTTGTGATACATTTGTGATACATTTGCTATCCATACCCTTACTAGTTTGATTAAAACACTTAAATATTTTTAGGAAGGTAACTATGTTAGTCCCTCCAGTGAGATATTTTGCAAATTTCCCAGGTCTTCAAAGAAATAATCACTAAGATATTTGGCGCAGCTTCTTTCAAGTGCAGGGCATTCACACAGGCGATTTTGTACCCGACTCAAATTGTTCTTCATCTCCTCAACTTCTGCAGAAGCCATTGTGAGGTACACCCATTCTACTGCCTGGGGTGCCAATACTGCAGTGACTCGTTATAACACCTGTGAGGACGCTGGTAGTGGATCTGTTGTAACCAAGTAGGTAGTTAAGCATTTTAAAATGAAGTTTCGGCCATTTTAAGATTAACCTAACCTAGTTACTTGTTGACACGAAAAATACTCATGACCTTTTCGAACCATAATAATTCACCATTTTGATTGTGAACTTTCACAATTTCTATGATCTGTCCTGCCATACGATTATCATCAATTAAACCGAAATGTTCACATATTAGAGCTGAGCAACAACAACGAGGTATCAATGGCAGAAAAAGTGATATTAATGAAAATCCATTATATGCAAACTCTTCTTAATAACAGCAACGAGCCCTTAGATGTATGCGAGCGTAAAGCTTGGAAGTTTGGAACTTGTCAGTACCTCAAACAATAGCGAATAGGGTATTCAGCACCCAAGCTCGCCTCCCTAGACTTACCCTTGACGCTAGAAGCCGAATCAGAGAAGCAGCTAAAGACTAGCAGCACAAGTTAGTTGGCAAATATGTATGTATCAAAGTATGTATGTATGAGTACATACATATATATGAATGTAGGTATGTGTATAGATAAAAGGCTTGCCACTCGTATATTGTAGCTTACTGGGCGGGGAGAGACGGTTGCGATGGCTGCGCAAGCTGGTTGTCTGGGTGCTAACAGTGAGCATCCATCCGCTACGCTACAGCAACTACTGTACCAAGTTTAGTCGCCTATATCTTCTGTATGTATGTATGTGCATACTTATGTGCTAGTTGCTTGCTTGTCGGTCTGCATTTGGCCCACGGTAGTTAAGTTCTGTTTAATACAGACATCTTATAGATAAAAGCTTTTTCATGTCTTCCTCATTTTTCGTGCCCGTTTCACGTGGCCTTTTTTTGGTTATTGTTTTAAATTTTTTGTTTTTAAATTTTGCTCTTTTCCTCTGCACCAAATTGTAGTGTACGAATATTTGTTTGGTATTTGTGTTTTTTTTTTTTTGTTTGTTTTCCAGTTGGAGCTTCACAGTGGCGCTATGCGATAAAATAGCATATTATTGCCGCAAATAAATTTTGGAAGACTTTTATTATTATTATTCTTAAGTTTAGTAGGTGAAAATTAAAAGCATTTTGTAAGGGTCTGCGAGTACTTGCGATCGTACATTTCTACCACAGTATTGTGACTGTGCTGACTGACTGTCTCTTCTCGTTCGCGTTCCACTTCTTTTCCCGTCTCCAACATGTCGCGAAGCATTAGCAGCAATTTCTTTTTGAATGCCATTAAAAATTAAAATTCCAGACTGATTTAATTACTAGCGTGGCACATTAGTAAACGGCAAGTGGCAAGTGGCAAGTGGAAAGCGATGAATGGTGAATGGCGAGAGTGTCTGCTGCTGGTGAGTCAGGCAATGCTGATGCGACTGTGGCAATATAAATTCAAATTTGTTTGTTTGCGCACATTAATACATTCACACATACACATGCACATATATTCCATATATGTATGTAAGTATGCAGAATTTAATTACACCAGCATAAAAATATGCATCTGCATACACACATACGTGTGTATGTAAATTTACAAATGTATTAAAATTGTCTACTTTTTCCCATTTTCGTGACATGCTGCGTATATAGTGCCCATTCCGTGTTCACGGAAACACTCCCAGTTTTCAACAAACAAAAAAATTGCAAAAAAAACTAGCTGTAAAAAAATTGTGCGCATTTTTTTTTTGCTCTCTCATGCCACACGTACCAACATTTTTGCAGTTGAAATGTGTTTGTGCGGCATGCGCCATTGCAGTGCCAACAGTGTTCGTTGCGGTTGCGACTGCTGTTACATTTCGCCACGCTGCCATCGTCCATTTGGCGCGGCAAACCTCACCTGACAGTGAGTCTAACATTTCTATCACATTGCTTTAAGTTGGCAGCGGCGTACCGGCAAGCGCCAGCTACATGTACAACAGACACTTTAACTTCAACAATAAAAACAACGACTACAACAACATTTGCTGCAATAGGAGACAGTAATTTTGAGGCAGTATACATATGCATGCGCATACACACACACACACGCATACTTAGCACAAGCAGCAGCAGCAAAAGTTCCTATACCGTAGTGTGGCATGTGTGGCATGGTGTGTTTGTACATGGCTCATTGCATTTTTTATTTAAGTGCCGATTCTACTCACCTCTCCGCGTGAAAATGATATGCATGGTGGTGTCAATGCTGCAAAAAAAAAACCATAACCGGGGTGCGTATACATACACACATACATACAATGCACGTGTATTTGTATTTCTGCAATGTGAATGCCACAGGGTAGAGTGCGTATTATATTCAAGTATTTATACGCGTACTCTACCTCGAAGTTCATTCAGTTAGGAGGAAATGATTTATTGATTTATTTCCGTTTCACATTTTGGATTTCCCGCTCTGGTTCAGATTATTTTTCCTTCATGCATGCAGAAGGATGGTGGGTCAATAAGTGCCTGAACACTTAAATAAGGAACGCTCGGAAAACAAATGCTTTCTATTTCAACACGGGCTCTTGCAGCTCAGTAAACTTCGTCGATAAAAAGAGTAATAATCTTCATAGATACTTTTGCAAATTTGTGGTACTCTCCAAAGAATACGAATTCCCACGGCGGTGATTGTGTTACCCTTTTCAAGATAATCAGTGTCAATGAGACTGCGCACAGACCAAAAAAAAAAGACAAACAAAAAAACAATTATAACTATGACCTTGTGGGTTGGCTTCGATTCGAAAAGTCAATGCATTCGCAGAGAGCGAGAGTTCGATCCGCAAATCCAAGCGGTGGAAATTGTATTGAGCTGATGCTCTATAAGCAGCACAGAATTTACGAGTATGGAAGCTCGACGTTTTCAGCACTCAGTTCCCATAGAAATGTAAGTACACTTTGTCCTTCTGTTTCTCTCCTTTAGCCAATTTTCTTCTTAACTTTAGGGGTGGCTATCGACTTTGATCCAGGTGTTTCTTACCAATTTGACTGTAGAATTTACCAGGTTTAAGGGCAACATTTATTCAGTTCATTGATTTTTGCTAAATAAAATATTTCCTTCTTGGCTTTTTTTATTATTTGCCGTTTGTTTTGAGGTTGAATTAGTTTTAAAGGTTTTTTTCGAAGATTTGGGGCTTTATTGTGAAAAAACGGTACAAAATATTTTATTTGAAGTATTGGCCATCGCTAGCTACAACTTTCGCCCATCTTTCGGGCAATTTCCGGATGCCGTTTCTCCAAAATTCTGGCCGCTGCTTGGCTATCCATGACTCAACCCATATTTTGGTAGCCTCGTACGAGGAGAACCGCTGGTCCGCCAAATCGAGACTCATATGCCGGAACAAATGATAATCGGAGGGAGCTATGTCTGGACTATACGGCGGGTGGGGTAACACTTCCCAGCCAAGCGTTCCAAGGTATTTTTTGACAGGTTGAGCAACATGCGGCCGAGCGTTGTCATGTTGCAAAATAACCTTGTCGTGCCTTTTTACCGTTTCCGGCCGTTTTTCTTTCAATGCCCGGCTTAAACGCATCAATTGCAGTCGGTAACGATCCCCCGTGATTGTTTCGCCCGGTTGGAGCAGCTCAAAATATACGACGCCGACCTGATCCCACCAAATGCAGAGCATGATTTTCTTGCCGTGAATATTCTGCTTGGCCGTCGACGTTGATGCGTGGCCGGGCAAACCCCATGATTTTTTGCGTTTTGGGTTATCGTAGTGGATCCATTTTTCGTCGCCAGTCACCACCCGATGCAAAAAACCCTTCCGATTTTGTCGCTCGATCAGCAATTCGCACGTAAAAAATCGCCGTTCGACGTCGCGCTAGCAAACGGTTGATTTATCAACGCCCAATGATTCAGCAAGCTCTTCTTGGGTTTGGCACGAGTCCTCGTTTACCAATTCCCCCAATTCCGCGTCCTCGAACTTTTTGGGCTGGCCAAGACGCTCCTTGTCTTCGGTGTGAAAATCACCACTTTTGAATCGTCGAAACCAGTACTCACATGTTGAAATCGACGAAGTATGGTCTGGGTAGGCCTCCTGCAGCAATTCACGGGCTTGAGCTGTATTTTTTTTCAAATTGAAGCAGAAAAGCAAAGCTTCCCGCAAATTGCGTTTCGACGGCACGAAAGCTGACATACTCGGAGCACGAAAACACTGCGTTGTTTATACTTCAGCGAAATGACAGATACTGATAAACAAAGCCTAGGGATGAGGCTTTGTCATGAATATATATTCAGTATTGCCAACGCGATAAAGTGATAAATAGCGCCATCTGTGTGTCACCTTTAAAACTAATTCAACCTCCAATATTTTTTCTTCCCGACTGGTTTTTCACATATCACAGGTCTGCTTGGAAATGCTATTTCGATCATCTTTCAGAACTTTAGAGCCATGTTCACCTTTTTTGCGAACTAAAGTGGAAGGCATGGGCTTGGGTAATCTTCGATTTCAGCGAGTTGGCGCGCCATGCCACACAACTCATCAAATATTTAGTACACTATCTAGACTATAAGACAGACGGTGGCGTTAATTGGGATTAGCGAATTAATTCAGAATTATCTCAATAATTAAATGCAACTCACGGGGATTGACAACTAGACTTAATTCTCAAAATTTAAGCTAATTAGGGGAATTTTCGATGACAACATTGCCGGAAAATGACAGTTAGAATCTATTGTGAATGAAAAATAATGAAACTTTTAAAAAGAAGAACAAGAAAAATTGGGCTAATACTCCTATTTGTTGCCTTTATTGATAAAACTATCGGACAGGGGCAATTAGTTTTATTAATAGATAAACTTGTGCCAGATCGAAGCTTTTTTTTCAAAATTAACAATATGGCGGCCTCAGGTAATATTTTTCAGATTTTTGGGGGAAAAACCGACAATTTATTGATTAAAAAATTGAAATTTTTGAAAAAAAGCCTTTGATCAGGCACGATATTTTTATTTTTTTCAAAAGCAATATAAATTTTATTGAAATCTACCAAGCGATTTTTAAGGGGTTACATGGGTTTCGTTGGTTAAAAAAATCGAGTTAGTTTTTTTGGCTTATTAATTTCTTCAACATCTCAGGAATATTATCCTAAATTTTCAAGTCGATCCGAATAAGCCTTGGGAATGTGTGCGCTCCAAGTCACTTTTATTGTTACTCAAAACTTTAAACGCGTTTTTCTCGGAACCGTGTTTTTAAAGTCGGTTGTTAAATGTTCTCGAAAACTACTTAACCGATCTTGATGAAATTTTACACAGGTTTCGAAATACAATTTACTCGTGCTTGAACGAAGGATTTTGTTTTTTTTTCAATTACAACTATTTAAAAAAAAAACAAAATGTCAAGCAAATTTTACCGACATTTTCATTTCTTTGGAAAAATGTCTGCCAAAATTCCAATTTTTACTTTTTTTCTTTCCTTCGTTCAAGCACTGGTTAATGGTCTTAAGTAAAACACTTATTTTTGTTTTTTAATTTTTGATGAGCCTGTCAGGAGTTATGCTGATAACGCGGACGTTCCTTTTTTTCGAGGGGTCACCGGAAATGACGTCACAATGGAGGAGTTGTTTGTTTTTTAATTATTTCAGAAATTATACTTTAAATATGTATCTATAAGACAGAAAAATGTTTGAAACCCATGTAACCCCTTAAGTGACAGTGATCACCAATTCAAAAAACATAGTTTTGAGAAAAACACATTTAAAGTTAGCTACAGGGTTGCCAATATTCGACGGACCCATCTGGCAACCCTGTATCTTTTGACAGAGACGTCAGATCGCTTAATGACATACCGCGTTGGAAGCTTCAGTCCAGGCAGATTTTTACCATGGAACAGTACACGCCACGCGAGCGCTCCCAAATTGTTGAAATTTACATTCAACAAAAGAAGTCAATTTTAAAAACGTTTGTACGAAAGGTTTTCGACTGGTGATGGATGCTCTTTTTAATCCAAAGAGGCCAAATCAAAACCAATCAAGGCGTCGCCAAGGACATCCCAAAATCGCCGTTCTCAGCAGTTGGGCATTGCTCGGACCACGTTACAACGAATTATCCGCATTGATTTGCATTTATTCCCGTATAAGATTCAATTGACGCAAAGATTCTTGCCTGCGGACAAGCCTCGTCGATTGGAATGGGCCCAAAGAGTCATCGAAATCCGTCGGGTCCGTCGAGTATGGGCAACCCTGTACTTGCTCTCTAACGCTCCGGAGCGCCCGAGCGCCCTTGGTTAATTGTTGAATAACTGGAAAAGTATTTGACGGATTCACTTCAAATTTTCACACAATATTTTTAAGATATTATACTTTAAGAATATGCAAAAAAATAGTTTTTTGAAAATTCTGACTACCTCTACCCCTTAACTGCGCCAGTAATTCGGATTAACGCGGCCGTCCGTCTAGGCTATAATCAGCCGTAATGGCGATCCCTATGGTCTATCTTGATGCTGCGATTTAATTTCGCAGAAAGGCTCCAATAATCCATATCCATACATTTTTACCTATAATTTAATCCAAAAGAAATATTACGCAAATAATTCAAAATTGGTATCAAATTGAAATGAATATATAATAGTTCGAGCCGTTCTTGAGATTGAGAAGCCGCTAACGAGGTCGTTATTAATTGAGTTGTCAGGAAGTGCTGCTGCGAAGCAAGCCAAGATAGTTTCTGCAGCGGAACTATTGCAGAGGGGAAATGATTTATAATTCACTTTACTTTTACTTTCCTTAAAAGAACTTGTATTTGACCCACCCTTTAAATACAACAGCTTTGAAAAGTAAGAAGTGCGATACAACTCCTTTTGAATAATTTATGAGATTTTTGCTCACTGTATATATTAAGTACATTCATTTAGTGATATAAGCATGTGTGTATGCATGTAACCTATGAAGCTGGTAGCCATCAAATCCGTAACTTTTAGTCAATTTCCAAAGCTTTTCCGCCTAGAAACGCACTAAATATCTAATATTATCTGGCTTACAGATGTTCACAATGCTCGTTTTTCCAAAAAAAAACAAAAAAAAAATAATAATAATAAAACAAAAAAACAAAAAAGGAATACCAGCTGCTTATGGCCTGAATATTCCATATTTAGAATTGTGGTATAAAAATGCGTATAATTCGATAGCCAACGGCAAAACAAAAATGAATAACAACAATGTGCAACGAGACAAAAGCAAATGATATGTGTGAAATATTTGTGGATATGTAAATGAAATGGGCATATTCTTTTACTGCTGGTATTGTCTTACGGACAGATCTTTTGTGAGGTTTCAAATTCATTGGAATATATTTTTCACACATCTCACACGGAAAGCGTACACACACATACATACAAGTATGCAATCGTCATATACATACATATGTACGTGTGTAAATGGATGGTTAAATTTTTGGCGCACTCACACCCCTTTCAGAGGTTTGTGCAGCTTTGGGTATTTTATTATTTAGCTATGGCTGTTTTGCCTTTGAGTTTTTGTTTTTGATGTGAGCTGGCAGTTAGTGTAGCTGAAAGCAAGTGTTGACGTGACTGAAACCCAATACCGCCACATGTGACCAACAACAAAAAGTTTCTGTTTTTGTCGGTTGTGCTGATGCTTTGGTATGTCTGTGTGTAACTGAGTATGTATATGTACACCAGTGCGCACAATAAAAGCAGCGCGACATATTGCGCATATTTGATTACTTATTTCGTCTTTTTTAATATACAATATTTAGTTCATGCGACAACAAAAACCGTATAACTCAAAGTTTCAACTTAAAAAAAACTTCAATAAAATTTCAATTTTTTAGTCAGAGTTTTGAAAAAAAAAATATGGATATAATATTTGGTTATGTATTATATTATAGGTCAGTGGCTCGAGTTTCGCGTGGATATTTTTTTTTTTTGGTTGAAGGTACTCTGAATTTTCTCGAAAAATGTTTATATGCAGAAAATTGACAAGGCCGTAAATTGCCAAAAATCAACGTGATATTTGATATTTCCAGAATTTGTTTTTCATTTTATACTAACTTTGGAAATTAAATGGGTTTTGTTACAGCATAAACTATGTATATCAAAAAATATATATATATATATGTATATATGTATAAATATGTTTTCTGCTATTATTGTGAACACTAGTGTATGAGCTGATATTTGTGCATGCCGCAGATTGAAAAAGCAAAAAACAAAAATACCAAACAAGACAAACAAAAGGAAAAAAATTTCCTTCAAGGAGTGTGTCACGGAGCGTCAGGAACTAGAATGAACTTAAACCACACAATGGATACGCAAAACTAATCGGAAAACAAGTAACACCAGCAAATACATGCGCCGCATAAATATGATCACACATTTTAATAATAAATGTGCATTTGTATGAACTTAAGTATGTATGTATGTATGTATGCGTGTATGTATGTATGCATGCAAATGTGGCATGCCAGCTTGGTTAGTCGCTGGATTGGTATGAATGGCGTATTGCGAGTGGTTATGGCTTTAGCCATACTTCTTTTTTTGTTCATCCTTTGGACAAGTCACAATGGCCTAATGATCGGAGGGTTAAACTGGTATTTCCACTTGGCATCTGCGTTGCGCAGTGAGCTTTTAAAACCGAGAATCAGCACGCAGCCAACAACGAAAAGGCAGAAACATGATAACAAAAACAAAAAACAAACAAAAAACAGAATTCAAAATACCCAAACGAAAGCGAAAGCCTCTAAGATTAATGCACAACAATACCGTCAGCAGACCCGCAAGGATAAGCGATTTAGGGTTATTTTAAATTGAGTTAAATCCGTATGCCCCATTATGTGGCAGACACAGAACATCTACATACATGCATATGCATCAATATGCCTACATATGCACATACATGCATACGTGTGTGTGTAATATGAGCAACGTACCTAGTATTCCACTGTTTGTATTTAAATACGCATTTTTTTACAAAAGTTATATGCACACACACATGCAGACATGCGCCTGTGTGTGTAATGGTTGAGGGTTCACTCTTGGCCGCTTTCTGCCATGCGTGCTGTGTCATATCAAATAGCACTCACCAGTTTTACGTCTGTATTTACATAAACGTACACGAGCGTGTCTGCATGTATGCTTGTCAACGGCATTTTATTAATCAAACGTTTAAATTTATTTGCATTTATGCTGCGTATAACGTACTAAATGTCATATGGCCTTACTTGCCTCTTAAGTTAAAGTGTGCGCTTCTACGCTCCTGACATTCCATTTCCGCATTATTCGAACCCACACACACACACACAGCCACACATACTCATCAGCATATCATAAACTGGTATACTTTTCAGCTGAAAGAGGATACGCCTGTCATTTGCGCGTTAAAAATTTAGTGAGGTGTTACTCATGATCAAAAACATCAAGTGGGTGGAGCGCAAGACGGCGAGAGCGCCGTGTTTATGTGACATTAGCAGTATATTAAATTACTTTTGCCCACGTTCTTTGGGGTAATCTTTTCTTTAATAATTTATTTGTTTATTTAGAAACAATTTCCGTCTTCCTTAGGTTTTCTTGCCCAGTCAGCATTTGGAAGGCGAATAACAGAAAATTCCGCTTAAGGTGATAACTCCAAAAAGATTTTTCGACGATAAGTGTGTGAAGCCAACCAAGAAAAAAATTAAAAAAAAACTTCTTTCTGCATTTCTCCTTGTGAGGGCGTTTAATTCACGACTCTTCTGGCGGAATATTCTACTATTTTCATAAAAGTAAATTTAAAATTGAGTTATCTACTTTGTTGTTCACATAGACACTCAATTAAGCTCACTTAATTTTCATTTCATAGCTAGAAATATATTAGAAGGATCGTGTATGCTTTGCACTGTAGCATGAAATGCAAATGCCTGTGCTTAAATATGCAAGAATACGCGAGTTCTCACATTGCACACCTCAAAGTTACAATCAAAAATAACAACTAACAACTGGCAGAGGGTCAGTCAGAGGTCAATTCACAGCCTGAAAATATGCCTGTGTTTGGCTGTCGCACACTTTTTACAGATTCTGAAAGTATATTCCTGCTAGCATTTTGTTGTTGGGTCTTTGCATGATGTGCAAGACTTTGCAGTTCATGCAATCCGTACACCGTGGATTGGTTTTGCAAAAACCCCTAGTGAAATTCGTTCTTGTTCGTGAAATTGCAAAAATTTAAAGAAATTCAACTTTAACAGAAAGTTTGCTATTTGACTTACACCTCCCAGCTGGGAGTGATTTTCCGGCATCTTAGCATAGGGTAGAATGGCTATTCATGTGTGAACCATTGTCCATTTTGACAAAAACTCAAACTCGTCCATTGCGATACCATTTAGAGAAAGGGACAAACAGAAAGAAAAAGGTTGAAGGGGCTTTGGATTTGGGCAGTTCGTATCCGCACAGTGCACCCTGGGTAACACCAAATGATATATGGCCTTGACGATCGCCTTTTAAACCATCTTGGCGTAGAAGTACCCAATTTTCCGTTGCCCCATGAGCTCCTCTACCCGCTCTGAGCACCAATGAGGTGTAATGATTGAAATAAGGTGGTTCTCATACTTTATTTCAATCATTACACCTCAGCCTCTTTCTTCATGTTGGTGCTATTCGTTATGTAATAAAAAAAGTTGATAATTATTTTAATGTATATTATATTATATTTAATGTATTACATTATATTAATGTAGTTTTTAAAAATATTTTTTCCAAAAAATTGTTTTAGATGATGGAAGAGTTTAAGCTTTCTTATCAACAGAATCAAAATAGTGGCATTTGCGAAAAAATGGCCCATGAATTAATTAAATTTTCTAGAATTCACAGTGGTGAGCAAATACTTTTCCAATTATGTCCTAGAAGTAAAAGGTCTTTCAATATTAACATTCTAGAAGCAATACACAATACATAGAATAACACTTAGAAGTCAGTGGCAAATAATTCCTAGACGGTGCCAATCTTTTCTGCTATCTCTGACGTTTGTCCTACTCGGGCAGTGCTAGAGTGGTACTCCAACGTTTCCACCTGACATTTGCGAGACGTACAACTTTAACCATGGGTACTTACACGACAGAACAAAAAATTCGTGGTTCGTTTGGTAAAAATAATCGTCCAAATGAGTCGGAAAATCGAGGCTTGATGAAAAAAATTCAAAAAATTGGTTCTGTAGAAAATAGATAAAGGACTGGTAGACCACAAACTGCGCAAAGTGTTACTTAACATCACTAAACATCGATACGGCGCTGTTCTCAACAATCAGGCATTAATGGATTGGCTGTTTTTGGATTTGGTTTGGCGGATTTTACATGTAGGCGGTGGGCATTCAAATGATCCCATTTTTCAATTATAACTGTTAAGAGCCGTATTTTGAATAAAAAAATTGTGATACCTAAAGGAATCTAAATATGTGTATGTTTTATTTTAAAACAACATCTTGGCGCATTTTTTGGAAGACCCTTTATAAATCGTTCAAAATTTAGTTTTCCTTAAATATATCTTCAAAAAATAGTCAAAAAGAGCATTATATAAAAATCCCATTTTATTATTTATAATTTACTGCGCTTTTAGAGGTATTTTAAAATCGGTCCAAGTCATGTATTATTTTCGCATCCGAAAGTCTTAGAATCCGTAATATTTTTGGTGAGGCACTCTAAGGCACATAAATGCGAAACCAGCAGCTGAATAAAGCCAAAATTTTCAGCTCGTAGGGTTTATTTAGACTTTTTAAAAGCTATTCTAGGTAGTCATATAGATAATTGACTTTTGGCTAAATACCAACGCTAATGTTGGCTAGTGCCCACATGCGTGTTAAAAAAATAAATACAACTCGAAGTTTCATTAAATGGCTCAGTGACCTCAAAATCCATTATATCGTAAATATCAACTGCCGGAATGTTGATGATAATACATATAAACAATATGTGTATGTATAAATATGTAACAGGGCATAACTGAAGCATTTGACTCACTAATAGCCTTTGATGTTCTTATTCCCAAATATTCAAATTAAAGAGTTGGTCAAATAATTTACTGATCATTTGGTTATATAATGAAATTCAGCAGCTGACATTCATTTGGTTGCACCCTTGTTAGTCCTGTAAAATTACGATTATCCCAAAAATTCCAAAAGCAGCCCTTAGTTGAATAGTCTAAAAGGAGAAAATAAAAAAACTGTCAACGATCGGGAATTTGTAATGCACAGAAAAGAAAAAGCAGAAAAAAGAAAGCGAAGTGCAGTGTCACTTTAATTAGCAGCAGGTAAGGCATGTGCGGCCACCGTAGCTGAATAGGTTGGGGCTTGGCTACCATTAAACGTTTGTACGAAAGGTTTTCGACTGGATGCTCTTTCAAAAGAGGCCAAGTCAAAACCGACCGAGGCGTTGCCAAGGACATCCCAAAATCGCCGTTTTCAGCAGTTGGGCATTGCTCGGACCACTTTACAACGAATTATCCGCATTGATTTGCATTTCTTCCCGTATAAGTTTCAATTGACGCAAAGATTGTTGCCTGCGGACAAGCCTCGTCGATTGGAATGGGCCCAAAGAGTCATCGAAAACCGTCGGGTCCGTCGAATATGGGCAACCCTGTATTTCTGCCGTGAAAAAAATCGGGCTCTCAACCTTCGGTGACAACTGCTTAACGAATTTTTGCTCCCAAAAGCTCGTCTAGGGCATTGAATACGATTCGTTTTAGCAGGACGGTAGAACGGGCAATACTGTGCACTTAACTACCGACTTATTCAAACAAAATAAAATTATTTTCAAAAATAGATCTGTACAATTCCAAGAGCTCTCCTGATTTGACGCCTACTGACTATTTTTTGAGTGTGAATACTGAAAACTTTGTGTCTTCGGGAGTAAACCAAAAACTTTTCGGAAACTAATGGTGTTTTCATTTCTATGGAAAGATTTCGCCATTGCACGGTATATCAGTTGTTCAATTTTGCACTCAATCCTGTAAAACGGCATGTTTTTAACTACTCAGGAAAGGGCGCATAACACTGTGGGCTAGTACCTCTTTTTTTGGCACACGAATTTCTTAATATTAACGTTTTATGTGGTCTGCTGACTTTCAGGGCAACGGACTCCCTTAAAAAACCTTCTCAAGGGAACAAGTTCGCTTTAGTTAACAGTACATTTTCTTACACTGCACTACACTCAATTCAGATGCGAACACGAAAAAAGTAGAATGCAATGTAATGACAACATTTTTGGGTAGTAGGGATCGCTATAAAACAAACTGCAGTAGAATAGTATATAATAAAGGGTGGTTAAATTTCAAGGGCCGATGTTGAATGTGAACCACACCTAAACGTCAAGCTTTTTCCTGCACTTCGTTTGACATTTTTCAATTTCAGACTAATTCAATATGAACCATGGAAAAAGACGCAATTAACCAACGCGTTAAAGTTATTCAAGCTTGTCATGAAAACGGGCGTTCAACTCAAAATGCATATTCGAAGAAAATCATCTTCAGTGGTGAGCCACATTTTCACCTCAGTGGACTCGTCAATAAGCAGAATCGCCGCATTTGGGCGAATGATAATCCAAGAGTGATTGCCGAAAAACCAATGCACCAATGCAAAGAGTGGCTTTTGGTGCGGTTTATGGGTCGGCGCATTATTTTCCAAAATGAGGCCGGTCAGGCAGTTACTGTGAATAGTGTTCGCTATCGTGAGATGATAACGAACTTCTTATGGCCCGAATTGGAAGGTATGGATGTGGACGATATGTGGTTTCAACAGGATGGTGCCACTTTTCACACAGCTAACGAAACAATGGCTCTTTTGCGCGAAAAATTTGATGGTCGCGGCGATGTCAATTGGTCGCCAAGATCATGTGATTTGACACCGTAGGACTTTTTTCTTTGGCGTTATTTGAAAGAAAAGGTGTACGTCGATAGGCCAGCTACAATTCAAGAGTTAAAGGATTAGATAATTCGGCACATTAACGGCATAGAACCTCAATTATGCCTCAGCGTCATCGAAAATTTGGACCATCGGATGGAGGTGTGCCGCCGAAGCCGCGGCGGCCATTTGGCCGATATTTTGTTCCATATGTAATTGAACAATACCAGTATTATCGTAATAAAGAGAAATGATAATAAATTCCTAAAAAAATTGTATTTTATTCAAAATCAACACCCGCCCTTGAAACTTAACCACCCTTTATATACCATTTGTTTTCAAAATATTGCATCTTGTTTAAACGGCTATTTTTTTGCCTACCAATTTCAATTTGTACCTACCAATCAAAGCGCAGTATTTGTGAAGGGGAAAAATAATTGAAAGAGTAATCGAAAATCGATGATCCAGAAAGACGTGCGCACCTCAGACGTTTTTCTAATTTGTTTCCATATTTAATGTTATGACTCCACAGTTAAAAATTGTTTATTTCCTGTTATCCTCTTATTTCCTAGTAACCCTTGAAAAAATCTCAAACTTGAAGGACTATCGAAAAATTTAATCGCAATTTTTGCGACCTACACAAAATTGTGGAGCATTTCAAGGAAAAAATTATTACATTTCAAATCAAATCAAACCAAATATGAAAATCTTAATACATGCGCAAATTTCTAAGGACTATTTTTGTAAGCGTGTAGGTGTTACAAAGTAATCTTTGTGGGCTTAGCTGGAAACGCCCACACTGCCGTAATGAAATATTCAGCTGCATGCCACATATACTTATATACCTCGGTTTATTAAACAAGTTTATAATACGTAAATAGCTTTGTTGGCATAGAGCTGAGTGGAGAAGTACGAAATATTAGTTACCATACCATATTCCTGGCAATGGTTGCGATATAAAACGAATGAATAGCAGGGAAATTTATATAATGCCCCAAAGGTGTTGTGCCGCAAGTACCGATGTGCATTGGAGATGTACAACTTCTTGTTGTTTTTACTGTGCGTCGTACCATTGTTGTGGTTGTTGTGGTAGTGACGATGAAACTGTTTACTAAATTTACGATTATGTTTATTACAAGTCAGCATTGAAGCTGCAGGAGCAAGAGCAGCAGCACCGCTATGGCAGAATACCTGGGAGATAACACAATCAGCAAGTGGATGTTGAGAAGCATTCAAGAGAATTGTGAGCCAAGAAATATACATACATCACCATACTATGGTGCCGCATAACGAAAAAAAAAAAATTTATATATACATATATATTTACTATGCCATATTCGAAGAATGAGTTTGTATTTGCGGTGTTTGTGGGTGTCTTATAAAAATATTTGTAGAATCGTTTGCGAAAATGCTCGGAAAAATATGTATTTTTACGCTTCTTTAACAAAAGGTCATGACATTCATACCAAATACACAAAAGAAACAGAGAAATGCGAATAAGATGAAAAGTAAAATGAATAGGAAACTTTGTCAAAGTAAATGCGTTGCAGAGGCGGTGATAAAAGCGCATGGCACTAGTAAATTTATGTGGTAGAAGTTTTGTGTGTATGTGTGTGCGTGTGCGTGTGCATGCATAAGAATGGTGGAAGACAAATTTTTATAGGCAACACAAATTTCGTGAATGACACGCAGGGGATACCCAAAGCGAATTTGTATACTGCCCGCAGACTTTCGGGATAAGCAACAAAAGTTAATTTAAAAGGCAAAGAAAAAAAAGATTGGCAGGAATGTCTGTTTGTATTAGATAATTTCAGAATATTTTGCTGGGATTCAGACAGCAGACAGCAGGCACCAGGCACTAGTCATTGGTTGCTAGTAACTAGGCATTGGTCAAGTCTATTATAAAGTATATATTCTAGTCCAAGACCTTTACAATACACATCGGAGTTAGACAAGACGACAAGCGATCCTCAACCATTTTGGCACAATTAAAATCGAGACATATGAATTTGAGCGGTGAAAACTTTCACGTACTTCAGGTTTAAATTTAGCCACGATAACGCGATGAGTATTACAATCGACGAGAATACAGAGCCTTCTACTCACTCATCACTTTTTTAAATCAAAGCTGTTGAACAGACTTTGCAAAATTACGCTATATAAATCTCTAGTCCGTCCAGCGCATCGCAGTCGTGGACAATAAGTGAAAAAGACAAAAACATAATGCAAGTATTTGAAAGACAAATTTTAAGGCAAATCTTTGGTGCAGTCGAAGACAACGGCGGATGGCTTATTAGATGGAAGTACGAACTGGACCAACTTATAGAAGAGAAATCTTGTACGATTCATCAAAGCTCAAAGACTAAGATGGCTACCATGAGTATTGACCCCACGAAGGCTCAACAAATAATGGTTGACGCCAAAACATTTGCAAAAAAAGCAAAAGGCAGTTGGACTGCCAAGACCAAGATGGATTGACGAACTAGCAGACGATATAAGAAATATCAATGTCAACAACTGGAAGAAATCAGCCAGGGATCGGCTCAAATGTAGGCATGTGGTGCAGCAGACTAAATCTCACACAAAGCTGTAGCGACAAATGATGTTGATGATACAGTCTCGTCACTGCTCTCTTAATTCTTGTGTAACTTTGTTTAAGCCTTACAAGTTTTTAAAAACATTTTGAACTCAAAATAACACAAAAGTTTGTATTTAAAATTTAAAACTTGCTTAATAAAATATTTAGAAAATTCTAATAGAACAACACTCTGCAAGTCCAAAATGAGGGCAATGGTTTTGATAGTTGATCTTACTTACTTGGGATCTTCTAAATTAATTAACGTCTCCTGTTTTGTCAGCCTGGCTCCAGTTTTCGAGATATTCTGATCTGAAAATTTCCCTTGGGAACGCTGAGATAAAAAAATATTATACCACGGTAACTTGTCACTTGAACAATCAATTCTGTCTCAGCCAAGTTATCCTGCTTTGATAAATTTCAGATATAACTGATTTGGAAAGAAATTGCCGAAGTTCTTTATTATAAGCAGCTACTTGGATGAGAGGGTGATGGTTACAATGGGAGGGAAAGCGTCAAATAATAGAAAGTCTCTGGAGGAGTGCCACAAGGATCCTAGTCATGGTAAAATCATGGTAAAATGGTGCTACTCATACCAAAAGAACGTTAGCCACTGAGACTAGCCGAAGTTTTAAACCGATCGGCAAAGTTAGAGAAGAACTGTGCTATAAAGTATAAGCGATGTTAGCCAAATCCACGTTGCACAGAAGGCCACAGAGGTGGGGCCAACATCATACCTTTAACCTGCTCTCAACCATTTTGAAGAATCAGCTGAGTTTCTGACCTAGTGAGGGATATGGCAGCGATCCATTTATAACAGAGGTCGACAAAAACTGAGATTGTGTTGGTCATGTACCTAGCCCTTGTTCATGTAATTTTTGCCTTCTGAACGACCAGTGGATGAATGCGACGAACGTGTGCAATGAGCGGGCAGTATTTTGCTACCAAATCCCCGATGACTGAGAGTAACTCAGAACTTTACTTCAGGTGGCCAAACCCGGTAATCTATCATCTTGGAGTCGCTTCGACTAACATTAGTTTTCTAGGGTTGAGCACTTAAAAATCAATTTCCAACAAAACATAAATTCTAAATGTAGCAAAACTAACTAAATACTCTAAATACACTAAATACTACACCAAGCGAGGTGAAACTTTAAAAAGACTATTGCGAAGAAAAATTCTTTAATAATCTAAAACCAGTAAAGACCATTTAAAGCAGAAGAAAATTTGTTGCATGAGTAAGGACATCAAAAAACAAAAAAGGTCGGTGTCAATCAGCTACTTTGGTCAGCGAAACAAACGAGAGCTGTTTGTTGTTGCTGTTGTTGCAGAAAAGCGGTAAGCTTAAAAGTTACTTGCTATTACTAAGACCCAAAGAATTTGAGTAGCATGTACTTGTATATGTATGTGTGCATGTCTAATTTGTAACTTTTTTCACTTGCCACATGCCACATTTCGGCAATACCAACAAAGGAACAAAACAAAGTACACAAAGTCAACAGCTTATGTAAATATATGTAAATATGCCACAATGTCGTACTAAAAATGTTTGTTTGTAGGTGATTAGGTAGATGAAAAAGTGAAAAGGCAACTTTCAACTTCTACACGCAAACAACTAAAACTTTTGCATCCAAAACAGAACTTTTTGTTTTAATGAATGAAACTGTGGGATTGAAAACAAAAATTGCGTGTTAGTTATCTTTATGTCGTAATATGGTCGTGTATGGCTTTTGCTGAAGCATTTTTGTGGCACCTACACCTAAATGTCTACACTTGAGTGCGCGTTGGAGGTTACTTCAAAATTTAGAATGCTTTTCTTTGGCGCATATTTTGAAAACAATTAGCCTAAGTTAGTGGCTTGAGATGATGCCATGTCAAGGCAATGGAATTTTCATCGACATTTACAAATTTACATACGCACGAATTTACGCAAATAGAGGAGGAATATTATAATAACTAGGCATGTATGTATGTATGTTGAAATAACAAGTAGAAATTATTATTTGACAATTTGAATTGCAAATAACCTTTGTTTGTGATCATTTAGAGTAATAAAATTGGTAGTAAATTGCTTATGGACACTTTCTGTCACACGAATTATGATAGGCGAGGGTTTCACTCTTTAAAGAATGAAATAGCCACTTCAGTCATGATTTGGAGTGCTCACTAACTGAGTTATAATAGAGCATTCAATATATGTTCCTACTTTCGCGAAAAGTCTTTTGCAAGAGACATATTATTTCATCTGCGTTTGAAAAACCTCTAACATAAAACCAAGAGCAAAAAAATCTGCTGTTGCTATCTTCTATTTCCTGAATTGCTTATCCGTTACTAGATGTTGGCAGGTACATTTATTAATTTAAATACATACTCTCGTTTAAGGGAATTGCATCACTTATTTCTTAGGAAAGCGCAAAAAGATGGAGCCCCATTTCTTTACGTGCTATTTCGAAAACCACTTGGTCCCAGTACAATAGAAGGAGGACTCAGAAAGTTCTGGGGACTCCACGCCATTCAATTTCCACACTCATAGCGGTGTTTACCGGTCATTGGACGAAGGAATGCACGCGGAAAAGCTAGGTTTACCATTTAACCCCCCTTACAGAAGCTGTGAATTTCCGGGTGGGGCAACTAGACGATTAAGGTCAGTGGTTGTTTGAAAGCCTGGGGCAATGCTCTAGCCTAAGTCCCATCAATATTTTCTATTATATCAATAGCTCTGTAGCTAGCTGTAGGTGTCTTCCTGTTGGGGGTCTCATAATGGTATGAAAACGGTGCTTTAGTTCTACTTGGGGAGTACCAGAGTGGTACTTCCACCGTTTGACTTACCTACACTGGTTTTACATTTAAATGAACCTACATAAATCTATGCACATTAATAACAAAGGTAAGGTTAGGTTAGGTTAACCTGGTTTGCAGTCACGTATGGGCCGATTTGGTCCATAGCGATACCAGGTAGAATTCATTAGTGATCCATTTTGAAATAGACCACCCGCATGCTGCCCGTTTCCATTGCGAAATTAAAAAAGACATCCCCAATCCACTGCTGAGATGTCTTCCAATCTGTCAAACTGTGGTGCCCCAAAAATTTTAAGCGTATTTTGAGTAACATAGGACATCCTCAAAGGAGGTGCTTTACAGTTTCCCTTGAGCCTTGCTCCCTACATTACCAGCATTCTTCGCTGCCCGAGATTCCTATCTTATGAGCACACGCCGCTACTGGGCTATGTCCCATCCGAGAGATACAAGGGAAGAGTGGAACACTAACCCAACATGGATAAATGATGACTCACAAGAATGGTACAGATGGTTCCAAAATGCTCCAAGTTTCAGGAACAGGAATAGTTGGGCCCCAGAGCACACAAATCCCTAACACTAAGTACAGATACCACAATTCCATACGGATCTCTTCGCCATAATGGAAACAGTGGAAATCATATCCAAAAGAGGATTCGAGAAAGTAAAAATTAAAATACTTTCGGACAGCCAATCGGATCTCAAAACCTTGAATAGCTTCACATTCAAGTCAAAAGTCCTAATAGAGTGTAACAATGCACTCAACAAACTGGGCACTCATAATCAGGTCTCACTGATTTGCGTACTACGACATGAGCGACACGAAGGAAACGAGAAGACTTTTATGCCAAAAAAGGGGCAGAAGAGCTATTTGTTGGGCCAACCCCATTTTTCGGCTTTAACAAAAATAATATAAAAAAGGAAACCAAAAAATGGGGCCAAACTAAAATCAGGGAATTCTGGAACGGTACAAGCGGCCTTAATGATTCCAAAAAGTTTTTGAACTTCAATGCCAACAGAGCAAAATCTGCTCTAACCCTAGATAGAAAAGACCTAAGATGATTCTGTGGAGCACTTACAGGTCACTCTGCCGATAATAAACACTTTAACACAATAAGATTATCTAGTACAAGATTATGCAGATTCTGCTGTGACTCCTCGTCTATGGAACACTTCATCACCAACTATGAGGCATTACGCCACAGGAGACCCAGAATCCTGGGCTCGTACCTACTAGAGGAGGAAGACTTACAATAGATCAATCTGGTCGCAGTGCATAAAGGCCTTAGTCCAACCCGTACAAGCATTACCATTACCATGTCCCATCAGCACGCCCATCAAAGTTCTACAATCTCTTCGCGTTAGTGATAGTATAAATCAAGTGCGACTATGACCGTCTTGTTTAGACGCGATCTTTGCATTCTTGCAAATGGAGAGACTTTCCGATCTTGTTCTGAATTTTCTGATTGTCTTCTTCGTTTAGTTCGTTACATAATTTTCATATTGACTTTGCTATTTCGTGAACGAAATCAGAAAATAGAGAAACCCCATTTTTCGCTATATCGTCTACTATCTCATTCGCCTCAATAGTAAGGGCTGGAACCCTGTAGAAGTTAGTTTGAAGTAACTTTCGTCCTTTTTGACATCTTCTCTTAGAACTTCTTCATTTGTGATACTGTCAGTCCAGGGAATCTTAAGTAAGCAACGATAGCAACACATCTCGAGGCCTTCTATTTTTGCTTATTACTGCAAGTTTCAGCGTCCATTACCCCATACAATGGTAAAGGATCTGTTAGTCAGTTAGAACATTGGTACCTAACTTCCTTAGCCGGCAGTTTAAATATTTCAGCCCGACTACATGCTCCATTCACCGATCAGTATTTTAGCGATGGCGTGCGAATACTGGTTTTGATCTGCTAACAGTGTAACATTTGTAGTCAATCAATAAGACTTACTTATCTGATTTGTTATATCTATTAAATGTTTGCTATATTCGAAAAAAATTTTCGTTTGAAAAGTTTTGTGGCTTTGCTTTGCTACGAAATTTCAAACAGTTCAGTCACAGCGCATTTTCAAGTATTTGTTCCACTTCGTATGTTGCTTTAAATGCCGAAGCTATGTACAACCAGCAGAGCATAGCATATACGTGTTTTTGTTCAGTAAATTGTGATAATTGATGGTCTTCAGATTATTTTTTTATTACTATGCACAAAAAGCTCCAAACACCTCTTGGAAATTACATACGCATTTAGACGCTGCTACTGGAATCAACGTTTCGAAGCTTTTTCTTCTGGACGATATTGGAAACATTGCAAAAGCCCACACGGAAGAGTAATAAAGAAAGGAAACATGAAACAAAACTGAAATTTACATGGGCCATTTTGACATAATGGAATGAAATTTATGATGAATGATAATTACGAGTATAGCAAATACTGCAAAAAAAATGTTGATACCAAGTATCAAGAAGAAAAAACTACTTGCCTCAAAAACAAATATCGAGTTTTTACTTACAAGTACAGGTTGAAGAATCACTACGCCTACCTCTAAAATATTTGTGGGAAAAGTACACTAAGCTTAGGAGTAGAAAAATGGTTGAAGCTATTACTGTGACGATGGCTAAAAATGAAATGCGTTGGAAGGCAACTAAAATGTTGTCAGCTGCTAACAACACATCTTCACTTTCCAATGAACGCATCTGTCAATTTCGTGTTTTAACTTTATTCTGTTTTCTGACTTAATTTTCAAAATGTTACCAAGCAAATCAGTGTGTCGAGTTCAGATGCAAATGTCATCCAAGACACATTCAACAAGGTAGAAGTGATTTCGTCATTCCTCTCATTTGAACGGCAACTGAAGTGTAAATTCTTAACCCTTCCAAATTCATAATCTTTATTTTTTTTTATTAAATTTCGAATTGCAAGCTGTGCGACTGTTTTTAAATAATTAAATGAAAAGGCATTACGAACGGTGTGCTGTGTGTGGGTCTCTTCTCATAGTAAGTGGATAGGCAAAATTTCAAATTGTGGTCTGATAAAACCACTTAAGTGAGAACTCGTTGTGAACATAAAAAATGGAGGCAATTGTTAATAAAGTAAAGAAGCATGCACTTCCACATATACGAAGATCGTTTGAAAAGTCCGTGCAAAGTCAGAGAGATGGCACTATTGGCATCTATTGAGGTTATATTTGTTTAATAGCATCTCTTGGAAGAATACACATTCTTTGTGTTTGGCATTCGTTTGAATCGAGGAAGTCGAGTGATTTTCCTTTTCCATCAATGCACCAACTCACGCGTTGTGGTCCACATACCCCTATTCTTCAGACTTGGCATCCTCTGATCCCTCGGACTACTATTTGTTGCCCAATTTGAAGAGATGGCTGGCGGAAAAAATATTTTATTCAAACGAGGGGGTGACTGCAGAAACGAATGCCTATTTTTCATACTTAGGATAAGGGATCAACAAACTAGAACAGTAGAACAGAAAGGCTTACGCCAAACAATTAAGTAGTTTTTATTTCTTTACGGACATTTAAAAAGACCCTCTTATGTACAATAAAACAAAAATGAAATAACTACTAAAATGAAGTTGATTTTAAGATAATTTTAATTAAATATTTAAAATTCATATTTACAGATGTTTTCCATTTCAATTCAACCGGGCTATTCGGGTCATGTTCTTCGATTTCGATGTAACTCAAATATGTTGCTCTCTGGTCAAAATAATGTGGCACGTATTTTTTTGTTCGCCCGAAAAACATTTTTTTCAAGAGTTATCGGCAATTTTGTTTTTTGGCTCAAACTCGATTTTTTTTAATTACATAAAAAAAAATTTTTTTAAATGCCCATAACTTAGTCAATAACGAACCGATTTTGATAATTCTGGGTTCAAAATGATCGTAATTACTTACACAAGCGACCTCATGTAGAAACAATTGCAAAAAAGTAGTTGACAATTTTTTATTTAGCAAAAAAGAAAAAAAATTTAAATTTTTTCGAAATTCAATATTTCAAAAAGTGTATTTTTTTTTTTTATAACTTTTTCCAAATCAAAAGGATATCTCAGACTTTAATTGAGCTGAATGCCTAGTAGCTTAAATGCGTTGTTTTTGAGTAATGAATTTTTGAGTAAAAAACCTGTTTCGCACTTTTTGTTTTTTGCAAAATAAAAAATTTTCAACTACCTTTATGCAACTGTTTCTACATGAAATCGCTCATATAAGTAGTGACGATCATTTTGAACCCAAAATTGTTAAAATCGGTTCATTTTTGACTAAGTTATGAGCATTTAAAAAAAAAATTTCTTATATTATTAAAAAAAATCGAGTTTGAGCCGAAAAACAAAATTGCCGATAACTCTTGAGAAAAAATTTTTTCGGGCGAACAAAAAAATACGTGTCTCATTATTTTGACCAGAGAGCAACATATTTGAGTTACATCGAAATCGAAGAACATGACCCGAATAGCCCGGTTGAATTGAAATGGAAAGCATCTACAGTCACCTTCATTTCAATTGACTTTGAGCGTTAGCAGAAATGGTACATGCGCCACAAAGAGTTAATTTGATTGCTTACGATTTTTTTTAAGTAATATTCACGTATAAGAGTGTTGAACAAGTTTTATGTGCCTTCAAAGTCATCAAAGTGAGTTGTCGTAGTAGGAAATTACAGTTCAGCTGTTAAAGCTATGTTGAGGCCTTCAGCAAGACAGAGATGGCTTATCAACATTTTTATGCTAACATGTGGCTCATTTGTTGCAAGCGTGCCTGCCTAAGTAAAAGTAAAGAAATATTCTCATCTATTGAAATACAGTTAATTTATACGGCCATGCATTTTTACACGGCATAAAAAAAGTGCTGATGGTCATTTCCAATTTCCCAATTTTTTTCTTTTGGATTATGACTCGCTTGCAGCAAATGAACGGTATGCGAGACAATATCATTAGCAGCCATGAAATATATGGTAGAGAGAGAAATTTATCAATAGTAAAGTAAAATATCAATAGTAACTTTGAACTACTTTTGAAATACCGAACACATTGATGTGAAAACAATGATTGGGTCGCCTAACCTATGTTATGCTATGCTATGCTATGTCCATACTTGTACAAACTGATGTCCGCGTCTTTATCTTCGTGGCTTACTACATGAACAATATACTTCATTTATAGATTAAAGAAGAAAAATATAAATTTGAAAGCAAAAATCGTTCTTTACAAAATTTTCTTCAACACAATGGTTGACATTTTTCCATATGAACCTGGATATAAATTTTCAGGGTTGATGTCACAAGAAAGCCACGTACGACATACAGCTAATCCTTATTGAGCTCCGGCTACTACTGCTGTTATTCTACAATGGATTGACATATGTACTTGCACATAC
The DNA here is from genome assembly GCF_027943255.1 of Anastrepha obliqua. NCBI lineage: Eukaryota > Metazoa > Arthropoda > Insecta > Diptera > Tephritidae > Anastrepha > Anastrepha obliqua. Next base: position 68,216,907 of record NC_072894.1, read on the forward strand.
ATACAATTGTGTGGCATACAGTTCAGCCAGATGATTTTAATGCGAAACCTTTTTAAGGCAAAAATGCACTCGGAGTTTTCAGATCGCTTGCGTACGGGCAACAGCTGTGAGAAAAGACTTTTTGCTCGCATTTGATGTATTCTAGCCACAATGGGTATTAAATCGGAAGCAAGTGAATAACCGCCGTTGCGGTGCCTTAAAGATACAATTCTAGGGGTATTAAGTTGCGTTGTGTAGGCGGCCAATTAAAGTCGAACAATAATAACGCAAACGTCGAAGTAGCAGCGCGCCTATTTATTAAAATTCTATAGATGGCAGTTCATGTCAAGAATTGTACTTGAATTCACGTAGAGCGGACTTCTCATTTCTTTCTAAAGCTTATAACCTTGGTTGCCCCCAAGGCAACGGGCTCACTTGGACATAAAAAACTGTTAGGCACATAGGAGATACTTGAACGATGGTGATTAGGAATTACAAATGAAAAAACACGGCTTATTTTTAAGAAAACTTTACAGAGTGCAAATATTCGCAAACACATTTGATAGACTGCTTCTCAGTAGTAGTTAAGTAGTGGGAACCAGGACGTTTTAATTCAAACCTCACGTGAGCAGTGAGCGGCTAAGGAGTAGAAGCTCAGTTGATTCCATCTCATCGATTTCTAAGCATTTGCCGCAGAAGGGACTCGAAATGTAGTTGATGGATTTCCAATGTAGTGTGTCCGGTTAAAAAATATAACTGTACAATTTTATTTATCATAGCAAAATTGATCCACTTTCATTCCACAGTAGGAATCTTACGTGTTAACTAAAATTGTATCATACTGCTTCAGATTTGCCCTGCAGGGGATGTACTCGATACACATTCATACCACACATAATATGTATATAAAGGCTTACCAGACACTTCAGATACCCCGACGTGTGCTACGCGCGCTAGATACAAGCTCAACTGATAAGTGATGAAGCTGTGTAAAAATACCTAAGAGATGCCGAAGCTGATGCCACTTATATGGATATGATGGATATATGAATCTACATCGTAGTCCAATCCATACATATGCACAAGCATAGCTACGTACACTTGTTTGTATATATGTATGCATTTTACATGAAAATATCGAAATGCGTGTGTTGTGTGATGTGGATATACTGTTTGACGTACTACAAAGTGACTGTTGATGTACAGATACTGTGGCTTGTGGTAACTTGTGACGATACTCCAGCGAGTTAGGACAAAGATGCGAACCACAAGAGCAACCAAACGAGACGAGACAAGATGATTTGAAACGAGTATTGATGCAACATTATACGGATGTTTATGTGTGGCAAGTGATGCTGAAAAACACAATGCAGAGCAAGCTAAGGGTACAACAAGAAGTAACGTAGCTTGTGTGTGAGGGGGTAAAAGTACTTAGTATATTAAAGAAAACTTAGATTTCAACTTGAATGTACAGTGGCGGCAACGTAGTTAGTAGCGTAATTTTTGTTGAATACTATCCCGGATATTTACATTTTGTTTTGCGAAATCAGTATGGAATGGAAGGTAAAACTATGCTGGGTGTTTTGAACTTAAAATGGTAATAAAAAACAGAAATACTATTTACTGCCTGAGAACTATCGATATCGATAAATGTGGTTTGACAACTGAGAATGCCAAACTGTGTTGAAATTTCTGTTCAGTAAGGTTTGGCAAGTTATCATGAATATAAAAATTTACTTTGAAAAAAAAAAAAAAAAAAAAAAAATGAATCACTTCGCGAAGTTCATAGAGCACTGGCGGCATATATATATATATATGTATATAATTGGCGCGTACACCCGTTGTGGGTGTTTGGCCGAGCTCCTCCTCCTGTTTGTGGTGTACGTCTTGATGTTGTTCCACAAATGGAGGGGCCTACAGTTTCAAGCCGACTCCGAACGGCAGATATATGTATGAAGAGCTTTTTCATGGAAGAATAATTAAAAAATAGCTACATCCTGCGCTTAGTTTTCATTACTCTGCTTTACTTTCTACAATTATCATAAGGCTTATGAGATCAATATTAAAATTATCAGTGTAGGTCAATTAAACTTTAGATGCCTAAAGGTCTGTCTACATACAAATTTCGAATTGCATTAACATTGGGGACGAAGCAACGCTCAAGCTGTCTTAACTAGGCTTATAATTTTAATTGTAAGCTTTATTTTGTAATAATAATAATATAAAGTCGTTCACATAGCTAAAGTTGAGTAAAGAGGGGCAACTCTCATCCCTCCGCATGCATCGACTATCATCATATGTAAACAAATAAAATTATCTCAAATATTTTTAACCTAAATTAAATTTAAATGTAGTTATTATTGTAAATAATCAATTTTACTAACTTTATCACGCATAATTTACTCTTTTTTAACCTTCGTTGCCACAGCACTCATTGTAGCAAGTACTCCAGTCTCTCGTTTTGCTTCAAAGCGAAGCAACGCCAACGCGACGTGAAAGACGCATGTAGACGTGCCTTAAAAATTGCTGGATTTTCTTCATCAAAACAGCTTCTACAAAAGTAATTATAGGGATCCTTAATTGGCTTGCATATCTTTCGACAAGATTCTGACGTGTAAGTAACGCAACGGCCCGGGATAGCTCGTGCGTACAAGAGATGCGATTTTTTCGTTTTCCTGTCTAACCGCTTTCATTTTCAACACTTTAACCGTTGAAAGGAAGAGTGTCCTAATAGCAGCTGACAGCGAAACAACGGCATTCTTAAACTCTTCTAAGTCTATGAGATTGATTCGGGCGTAGCTCTTGCAAGCTCGTCTGCTTGTGATGTTAAGAGATCTGCCGCAGACTTCTAAGAAAACTTCTACTAGATTCTTAGAGTATACAAAACTGTAAAGATATATTCTTGGTATCTCTTCCAAAGAGTTACACTACGTTGCAGTTTCCAATTGTGTGGACATCACTGTGTGCACGCATCCACATACATACTCATGTATGTACGTAATCATTGCCACAAGAGGCAATCAGCTAGCCAGCGAGCAAGCAAACACAACACATCACCCAGTCTCCGCCACGGTATCAACCAGTTGGGGCGGCAATCAGTTGAGCCAATTTTCAGATCGATATCTTTCCAACAAAACAAGTAAACGTGCCACACAATGCAGCTCCCAACAATGCAGTCGAAAGAAATTTAAGCCAAATAAATTTGATACAAGAACTACAATACCAACAAAGCAAAATTTGTATGTAGACATAACAGAAATGGTGTATAAATCTTCTTTACTCTCATAGGATCCCAGAGGATGATAGTAGGGATACCATGAATACGTGCGCAGCAAACTAGTTATGAATTTTTGATAACAGCAACCAGCACACAAAAATAATAGGATCAAAAAAAGTAGGAAAACAAAAAATGAACAAACTTGCTAAAACACACAAAGAAATTGAAAGCGAATGGAAATCAAATGGAGGCAAAAGCTGTGTGCATAAAATTAATAATCATAAAAAATTATGAAGTTACCGCTTGATATGCACACACACGTGCGAATATATTGCTAGAACTTTTTCAGTGGCAGGAGCTGTTTTTCCTAAGGAATTGAGTTTTGTTGATTCCAGCGCCTCTGTTTATAACGAAGAAATGATTAATGATGCGAAGGCGAGCGGTATAAAGGGGCAGTGAACAGCAGCGGTGGCAGCAGCAGCACACAAAAAAATCAGATGAAAATCCGATTATTCATTCATGTGTGCACGAACTTCATTCGTTGTATTATATGAATGTTGCATGTCTGCAGTTGAGCCAAAGCAATCAAGAAATCGAAATTTTTTACACTTGATTAAGGTGAATGTGAAAAATTTGAATTTTCACCCGCCGGTGTGGAGCTACATACACACGTATATACGTATGTACATACAATATATAACTAGTCGATTTTGCTGGTGTCGCGCTATTACTCCGGCTTGCTACTCCCAACAGGCACTTCACACCAATTCGGTTTTATTTATGCAACTAAATTTGTTTACCATCCGCTCAAACATACCTACATCCATCGTCGCCGCCTCTCTCTTCTTTTAATACTTCACTCTCGCCGCTCCCGCCCCTGTTGTTCACATATCAATCGTTCATTTGACTTTTGAAGAATTTTCTTCTATTGTTTATTGACTGACTGGTTGACTGGCTGACTGCTTATTTGTGATTGCCAGTGATTTTTACTTTCAAACTTTGAGTGCGTCATTTTTCATGTCATGCATCGTTGAAAATTTCTTTTGTTTCGTTTTTTGTTAGTGCACGTCGATTGATTGCGATTAAACACTGTGATATATGTATTTGTTTTCCCCCATTCTCCCAAATCTTTTTGTTGTTGTTTTCTTTGTTTTTGTATACATTTTCTTGTTTACTTTTGGAATTTTTGCTTTACGCTGATCAAAAATTACATCAAATTAGATAGCTTTGCCCTCAAAGAACACCCCGTGTCTGATATCTTCAAGCGTTCAAATAAATTCGAATAAATTCTCCTATTAAAAAAGTATGAAAGTTCCAGCTGAAGTTTTTATAAATTAGTTCTAAGTATATACTGCATTTTCATACTTTTGTAGGTATGTAGAATTGAAAGTAATATTCATAGGCATGTTGCCATTTGATGCAACTCGATTATAAAAATAAGATATTGAATCTTGCAGTCAAAGGCAAATAGATCTCTGCCGAAAGGCTCTAATAGCAGCAATCGACCATAGGTGTGATTGCTCAAAACTTCCATTGTTCGAAACTATTTTAGGACGCATGACCTGACAGCCGTGGTGCAGAGCTTCAATGGGCGCAGACTGCAGCGCATTTTACTACAAAAAAAGATATGTCTCACGGCGCAGCATCTGGAGGATGATCTAACATTGGATGCTGTACTTGGCTGAAAGCTTCTTGACAGACTATGTGAAATGAACTGGCGTATTGTCATAGTAGGGAGCCCATGATTTGGACAAATTATGACCATTTTTATCCCTACTCTTTCACCTAGCTTAGCAGGGGCTTAACAATAATAATGTTGAGTATTGTTCGTATCGTATCGTGGTGTTGTTTTGATTTTCAGTTTCATGTGAAGTTTCACAACTGTTCATTACTCTATATTTATTACACAAAGCCTTTTTCAGGAGGTTCAAACACAAAAAAATAACGCAGTTCTATGCGAATGAAGGGATTGTTTTGCTTGAAAGAAATGGCTTCCCATAACATATGTGGTCACTGGTATTTGGCCCATGAGTAATTACTTTTCTCCTAGCAACTGTTTCGGTATTTAACAGCCACACCAACAGAAGTGTTCATAATTACCTTTCGCTTGACTGCTATTGATCTAAACATGAAGAGATTATTATTTTTTGACAAGAATCGATTGTAAATAACGGACTATAGGTTGTAAACTTCGGATTTGATATGAACTTTCAGGTATGGAATACAAGCCGCGAGTAACGACGGGCCTAAAATGGATCGCGATGAAGTTTGTTGAGGTGTTCATTTCAATCAGCGGTGTCGCTCAATCACTACAACTGAGCAACCACAAATCGGAAAAAAAATTTGTATCAAAAGATATTAAAGATACAGTGAATAGACTATGCAAAATAGAGTGCGGATGATGAATTAAAGGAGTTTGACTAATTAGGCTACTACTGCTAACTGATTACTCAGAGCTTATTAAGGAAGCACTGCGATCAGCTAACACACTCATATTGAAGTGTAAGGTTGTGAGTGGCCTGCCTAAAACCGCCGCAGCTTGGACATACAGTTAAGTGCCTTCAGAGCTACTTGGCTATCTGAAAACTTCAGTTTAGTTAAAACATAAAAGGTAGTAGCAGAAAAGTCGCACAATTTTCTAGTAGCAAACAGTCACGCAAGGCAAATGAAAGTAGAGAGCAAATCAGATTTCTATAATTTAATTTTTAACTTATATTCGAAATAGCGTAGATAATAGGACAATAATCTAGGGCTTGTATTATCTACACAATACCTATGAAACCGGAATTTATGCATAAATGTTGCCAGCTACAAATGTACGACCTTTCGAACTGCATCAAGAACATTTTTTTATGATTTTGAACTCTGCAAACAGCATACACTTTGCAATATTTCCTGTGACAGACATTGTGTGCCTTTAAACTAATCCATTTTGAGTTTCCATAATCAGGTGTTGCAAGTCAACACGTCTAAACTTTCCATTAGTCGCGCGATTTCTTAGTCCAAATTTTCACTATTTACGAAATATTTTTTTATCGAAGGCTAAAGGTCAATCACTCATTTTAAAAACTACAAAAATAGTGTAATGTGAACTACATATGTGAAAAAATGCCAAATAGTGACTGTTTACCTCTGATTTAATTAAATGCATCTTATAAATTAAAAAGTTGGAGTGGCTCATCCGCGTGGGGGTGTTGAGGCCCGTTGGTCTGCGACCCACGAACACTAGCAGTATTATATCCCTCAAACAATAGAGGCCTCCTTTCTCTTACCGCAGTATTATAGACTGACATTCCCTGCCAATTTCATAGCGATTTTTTATATTTTCTAAAATAAATATAAAAGAATTACTCCCTTTCATGATAAGCAAACCTTTTGTGATGGTAATGCAAAGCCAACAGTCAACACATCTGGCAGCAATTAATCGAATTGTTCAAAAAACGTTCAAAATATAAAAAGCGGCAACACGACGAGATTTTCTTTGATGCCAATTCACAAATTCACCATTTCCCCGACCAAAGCGTGCCAAGAAAACGGCAAATCCGCTTAGCTGAGTGACACTGCCCCATGCAACTTGTACGAGTACAAGAAGCTTATCGGGCGGGCAAGTAGCTTCATCTGATTAGCACTTGTTTACACTGATAAGACACGCGCTTGCAAAGAAGCACGGCGGTGCTTATGAAAATGTGAGAAATTGGCTCAAAAGGCAAGCGAGCATTTACTTTTGACGAGACATTTACAAAGTGCCCGAAGGTTGAGGGGGAAATTAAATTGAAATATGTTGTATAATTGTCGAGCAGCCATAGGCACTGGCAATAACAATTGTATTGTTGTTTCACAAGTATAATAAATAAGTAAATAAGTAAAAAAGAAATTTCGAATAGTAATATGGGTCATATACAAAATTGAAACGAAAAAATTATGAGAAAAATCCGTCACAAATACCAATAAAGTAAGATTGAGCGCTTTTCATATTGCTTTGATTTTAGCTATTTAGAAAAAAAGCCAAGAAGTGTTAGGAGTCATATAACAACTCATATAATCTAATTCAACTTGCTTCTTTTAACCAGAAATAAAAGCTTTTGATGATTGATATTTTTTCTGATTTTTTTAACATTTTTTTATATATCTATGTTAGGACTGAAAAAGACATGTTAATGTTTAAATAAAAATTTTAATCTCTTAAAAAAAAAAACCACCCTAAGATTTGTGTGTATTGGAAAAAATTTTAAAAGTCTTATAACTTTTTTTACACTATTTCTTTTCTATAATACTTTCCGTGGAGTTCTCGGTTTCAGGAACAGTTCCCCATTGTGTTGCAAGCTCGGTTTTCGATTTTCCCTTAACCCTTTGCCTTAAAACAACGTGTGGGAGACGTGATCCCACTTCCGTGCCTAAAATGTGAACCTCGTACCAGACACGCGCTGACTTTTTCTGGCCAAAAGTGAAAAGTTCGTATCAGGCAAACGATAACTTCTTCTGGGCAAAAGTGAGAACCTCGGGTTAAGCGACAAGCGTGTCCCTTTCAAATCGGGTGTATCATCGACTTCAACATTCCATGCAAACTGTCGGTATTTTTCAGTATTTGTTTATTTTTTTCTAGAAAAAGTTTATCAGTACTACTTACACGAGCTGTGCCAGTGGTTTTGCTCACAACTACCCACTGTTCACTTTGCGCTCGCTTCGTATTTTCAAACGCAACATTTTGCCTATTAATACACTTTATTTTGCGTGAAAAATGTGTATTTTGATTTAAGTACTCGTTTTTCATAAATAATCCGCAGTCGCTCCGAGTTAATTGATTGCACTAACCGACTAGAATTAACTTTTAAATTACGTTTTCCACGTATAAACTTTTATATATTTACATAAGTCTTGCAGACTGAAAAATAAGTTTTATGGAAAAGTTACTTACAAGACAGGGCGATAGGCCGAATCATAGATAAAGAAATCGATATATGAACGAAACCAAGCTCAAATGTAATCAATTTGGGATTAAAGTTTTTTCACAGTACATCTGAATTTATTTAAAGAACCTTAAATTTTCAACAAAGTTCAATAAAAAATTTATATAAATTAAAAATTATACAAAATGTGGAAATATCAAATATGGAGGTATCAAAAAAAAAAGCACAGTGCACATGAGCCTGAGGAACACCTCAAAAATTTGTTTCAAACTTTTTATTCTTGAATATCTTTCCATCCATTCCATTTTTCGTCCATTTTCATTCAAATTCTTTAACAAAAATATACTTTAGGAAGTGCCATAGGCACTAATACCCACAAAAATTTCATCCCTCTTCCTTTATTACTCCCAGATATATAAGGAAGAAAGATTTTCCCACCAAGTATTAGGTTAAACAATTTTAAGGTATTTTTACAAAAAATCAAACATTCTGAAAAATAACTAAAAACGCTAATTTATAATATTTGAGTTTTAGTCTGGCGCGATTAACGATTTCCATAAGTGTAATAAAAAAAGTTCAATTTCGTACTCAAACTTAGAGAAAAATGGAGATATTTTAAGAGCGAAAACTGAATCAAAATATAAAGTGATGCCACTCAATACATGCAGTGCGCTTGTAATAGGAAAAAATGAATTACATTATTGAAAAAAAAACGACATTTATTACTGGTTATATTAGAGACCTTAACTGAATCACGCATCATTCAAGAAGCTCATAAGCACCTTTTGTGAGATGTTATTCAGCTCGAGTGCTTTGAATGCTGGTCGGTTACTTCTGCAGGTGCTAGGCCTGCTAAGAGCTCCATGCCGACCCATTACGTGCGCTGCTGCTTCTAGCTTTACGGCATAAAACCTGCACTGGACTTTATCTGCACTCGGCTTCATCAATACTTTGAAATTACCAAACAGAAAGCTTGCGATTACTCTGGCGCTATTTCTTGTTGTTGTTGTAACGGTAGAAGCATTTCCCATAAATTGAGTGACAGTTCTTGGCCGCATATAAATCCGGTTCGTTCAGATAGCATAGAACCCACTGTTATGGAAACGCGCGGTGTTTTATATTGCGGCCACCGTAGCCGAATGGGTTTCGAGAGTACCTAGGTTCGCGTCTAAGTGCATGAACATACAATAACACAGGCCTGCGAAATTTAACTTTTTCAGTTTCTAGAATGGCTGTACTTGTTTCTTGTAGTTTTTTATGCGCTGAAAACGAATCTGACCTTCAAAATGCTCCATCACGTCAGGATTTTTGGTAAATGAAGCCTAAAAGGTCAACAAATGGCCATTTTAGCCATTTTTGATAATTTTTTTTTGGATAGAAAATTTTTTTTTCAATTTTTGACGAAAAGGTCACATAGTACAACTCTTTAGCTTTAAAACCCATTTTTTTAAATTATTGTACGATTTTTAAAAAAAAAGTTATGACATTTTGAAATTAACAGTTTCAGTTACGTATACGTTGGGTATAACGTCTATTGGCGTAACTGAAACTGTTAATTTGAAAATGTCATAACTTTTTTTTAAAAAATCGTACAATAATTTAAAAAAATGGGTTTTAAAGCTAAAGAGTTGTACTATGCAACCTTTTCGTTGAAAATTGAAAAAAAAAATTTTCTATCCCAAAAAAAATTATCAAAAATGGCTAAAATGGCCATTTTTTGACCTTTTAGGCTTCATTTACCAAAAATCCTGACGTGATGGAGCATTTTGAAGGTCAGATTCGTTTTCAGCGCATAAAAAACTACAAGAAACAAGTACAGCCATTCTAGAAACTCACCCTCGCAGGACTGTGTAATAGAACATTTTTTTTCTAATAAAGGTCGCCCCTAGCAGACAATGGCAAATCTGCAACTGTATTTCTGCCATGAAAAAGCTCCTTATATGGTAAAAAATATCTGCCGTTCGGAGTCGGCTTGAAACTGTAGGTCCCTCCATTTGTGGAACAATATCAAGACGCACACCACAAATAGGAGAAGCAGCTCGGCCAAAAACCTCCCAGAAATATACACGCCAATTATTTATTTATTTATTTAAATGGTGTTCTGGATTTCCGAAACAAAATACTTCGCTTGTCTGTTACCTTTCACAATCGTGAAGTTATCAATATTGAGCATGCTTTTCCATACAAACTCAATCACTCACACAACCCAAAATTCCAATCATGGAAGGCCGTTAATATGAATTTTATTACGAAATATTTTATTTTTCTAAATATTATTTAATGGTCACTTAAAAGTTTGGATTTTAATACCATCAAATTTTTATTTACCAGATTTTGTTAGCCATTTTCACAGCTGCACAAATTTTGTGCAGTAAAAAATATCGATTATCACAACACAAAACTAAAATTTATCAACTATGTACGATGGGATGATGCACAAATTTCTCATCAACACTACTTTGCCAACGTTCTGCGCCAAATCTATGTCAATATACTCGTATCTCTGGATTTGAAATTTCAAAATTCGTGCAAAAAATGTAAAGCCACTCTAATGTATGTACATTCGAAATCAATTTACTGTAATGTCAGCAAAAAGCCCACCAGTGGCAATTGCCAATACCAACAACTATGTACAAATTCACTTTCAGCAAGCATTTAAAACGCTTCAAATCCAATTAGTAATAGGTGACACGTAAATAATCCCATTCAATTGTGATTTGGCAGGCAAATAGCAGAAAAAAGAGAAGTCAGCTAAAAAAGCAAATAAACTGTTTGCCTGAGTAGTTGTGCTTGCACACACATGTGAATACTCGCACAAGCACGCGGCGCACGCGAAAAATGTTGAGAATGACACTTTCAGTCGGCTTACTAAGTATTGACAGCAAGCACACAAATCACAGACGAGCGCCACAAATGGTTATATGGATGTGTGCAGCTGCCACACGCAAATGTTACAGCGTTAAAATACGTGTTTTTGTTTTTTTCATGTGCAAATTTCTAATACGTGAGCGTTCGAAGTTCATACGTATGTATGTGTTTGGGTAGTTATGTTTGCTTAAATGTTGCATAGCGGCGAAGCAAGGAAACAAATTTATTTGAGTGTTTAGGTATTTTTTTCATTAAATGATTTAAGAGAAATTTTAGCAATTTGTTATAAAATATAATTTATTTATTTTTAATAGAAAATATTTTAAATTATGTTTCGCTAGCGTCTATTCATTTTCGTTTGCTGCATTGTTCATTCTTTTGATGCACTTGCAGCAGGTTTGGATTTTCTTTAGCAATTTTTGTATGTACATACATACATATTTGAGTTTGTTGTCTTTTGCTTCTCGGCAAAAGCCGGTTGCTGGAGCTGGTGCTTCGCTAGTGGCAAATGAGTAGCTCGATTACCAGGCTATTGAGGCGGCAGCAAGTTTGTGCTTTTGCTTTTATTTTGCTGGAAAATTAGCGGGGCGTAAGCACACAAGCACACATGAGAGAGGCCGTACAAGCACATGCATGCGTACAAGCTTGCTTGCATTTGAGTGTACATATGTACATATGTAGGTAAATACGTATGCATGGGCAGCACAGCTGAACAAGTTGCAGAAAAATGCAATTGTTGTTATGTTTTCCCTTGTTGTGGTTGTTGTTGTTAGATGCTACTTCTTCTAACTACTATCATACCACAACTCACTGCTACTCTTGCTTTGTTAACGTCCCTCAGCCACGTCCATTGAATCAACGAAGCAAATCGCGAATTGCTTGCAGTTGATGACCGCGTCCGAGGCGGCAACATCCGCGACGACGATGAGGACAACATCTAGTAGCATAACAGCAACTACAACAACAATAAAGATATCAATAAAGAAATGCCTTTGTTGCTGTTGGATATGGAGGCCGTGCTCTGCTTGTGGCCGTATGTGCCGCTTGTGCACTTGACGAAAACAACAAAAACAACAACAAGCTCTGCTGTAAGCACAATAAAGTCAGCAACGTCAACGACAATTTAGAGTTTTTTCTTCTTTTTGTTTTTATGCCAGCAACATATGCAGATGCAGAGGAATCTTTGAAGTTGTTTGGTTGGGAGTGAGTGGACCGATGTGTGTGTGTGTATGTGTGTGTGTGGTATGTTACAACTCTTAGGCTCGTGCAAATGAGCGGAGGTGTATTGCCTGTGCATATTGTAGCTTGTATACACAAATATTTGCAATTACGCGATATGTTTATGCATTTATTTTCAGGTTTATTTATAAGGTTTTTAATTTTTTTTAGTGTTTCATTTATTTTTCATACGTTTACATATTTATATTTTGTTTTCTTATATTTCTTTTTAATCTATTTGTATTTTCATTATTAGCTTTTTTATGTTTTTCGGGCTTGTGCTGAATTATTATTTTTTATTTAAAAATTTAAATTTGTTTAATTATTAATTATTCGCCTTGCAGTTGCACCGACTTGCACTTGTTTAGATGAGCCGCATGAATAATCCATTTTTCCAAAAAAGAAAAGTATTTAATAAAGTAGAGCTCACCGCGAGCTAATAAATAAAACAGGCCAGCTGACTATCGTTACCCCGTTCCCCAACAGACGGGTCTGCATTACTGCAACGACCCGGGCTTATGCGGCCAAGAACTGTCTCTTCGACAGCATTCCCCCAAAAATTCTTTCACAACAACAACCATGCTTAGGCGTTTGCATATCGATTACCAATTTCAAGGTCATGGATTTGGCCCTTCCTTCAGAGATGAATATGAAATTTTTCGAACAACGGCAATGAGAAGCTTCTGAGCGCATTTCTGTTAATAAAAAGCTTCCCATAAGCAATCAATTGCCAATAAAGTTGTAGACTTCGACACTTGTGTTTGAAATGAGACGCCTTAAATTTGCAAATTTTTCGATTGGTGGATAATTCCAAGACGCATATCACATTTTGGAGTCTCCTCCAAACTTAAGCCTAGTTTAGATAGGCTCACATCAAACTGCCGAGTTGGCATGTAACCTACTATTGGTATTAGTATTATAATATCCCCAATGGTATTTATTTTTATTTTATTTATTTATTTGTAGGAGTAATAATTATAAATAACCATCACACTAAAATTTAACAAGAGCGCTGGCTATTATAAGGTTGTTTTAGAGATAATTTTCAATAAGTGCAACTTGGCGATAGGTAGGATGACAGGTAACAATAAATGTATACATATATTCAGTTAAATTTCCCAATGACAATGCCGCTTTAAAGAAATGTGTTTGAGTTTTAGTTGTTTCGTGCTTGTAACGCAGTGACATCTTAAGCACTGCATTTAATTTTTGTAGCTCTTTAAACAATATCACCACTTCAATTCAGTAACCAATATTTTTAGGACTTGCGGATTTTTTTGGATTTTAATTACAAAATAAAAATGTATACTAATATCATAAATGACACAATTTTTTTTATTCTTTTTTTTTAACAAAAAAATTTATACTTTATTAGTTTTATTTATTACCATTTATTTATGCGCGCTTTTCCTTTAACCATTAAATAATTTCTCGCTTTTTGTTTTTTTTCTATAATTTCTTGTTACTTGCTTGGCTATTTTTTATTAAATAGTTTACTGATTTACTATTGCCATGATAATCTTTTTAAAATACATGCATATTTTACGTGTTTAAACTTTTTTTTTATTATTTTTTGTACTCATTTATTTACTTGTTTCACTTTTTCGCACTTGATTTCACTACACTCCAGTTTGCTATATCTACGTGCACATGACATATGTGGTCTTTTTTTAATATTTTTATATTTTTGCGTTTATTTACTTTTTTCAATTTGAATTATTTTTCATTCCCGATCGCTTTCCTTTTAGTAAACACACCGTAGTACCATCGCTCGTTAAGTTGACGAATCCGTTCACATTCGTTCACACATCCGCACGTCAACGTAACGCCGCACTTTTGCTTCAATCAATTTGAACCGGTCTCAAGCACTGAATCGCACTCAATGGGAACAGGTCCGTCGAAGCTAATATTTTCCGGCGTTGCGCGACACTTATCACATTGAGCCGAGCAATGAGCTGTATGAGCTATTTGCTGTGGCCACAATACCAACCATTCGGCCACTGTGCTTCATAGCGTTCTTGCACCTCACTCAATTTCCACCTTAGCATATTGGTAGTTGGGGCCTCTACCTTATGTCCGACGCATGAATTTGGTGGTGTGTTTCAATTGCCATTTGCCCCGTTAAACACATGCTATTGTTATTGTTGTCGTTTGCGCATCTGTGAGATATTCTGATTGTCTACCCTCTTATATCTTTTATCTGTTAAGTTAGTGAGCATAAAGTGGATTTGATGGCAAACTAAACTCAAAACTCACTCATTCAAGAGCGTGTTGCTCTCACTACAATGTTTATGCGCTCTTGAGCGTTATCCCTTGAAATACAGTGAATATGTGGAACACTCAACTTTTAAAGTTTCTCTTTTCTTTGGTTATTTAAGTATTTTGCTACTGTTAATAAAATGTTTATTTGCCTGCTCTCCGTTAATTACCCACTGCATTTGGAAATTTCAGTTGGACTTTTTTTATGCGCTAACAAATTGAGTTGTTGAGCAGGGAATGGCATAAATGTGAAACATGTTATTAAACAAGAACTACTCACGCACACACACACACACGTGTCTGTCCATTGTATATGCGCTTCCAATTTAATAAGTCTATTTTGAATTTGTATCTTCTGGCTAACACATTCGGACATATGGGTATCTGTATGAAAACATATTGAAATACTTACAAACATACAAATAACAGGTAATAAATACTTTCCTCCCCGCAGTCGATCAACAACTGCATTTCTTTGTTTTTTTATGACTTTTCAATTTTTATTACTTTATTGTGGGTGAATAAATATGCACACACATACGTATATACATATCCGTGCATGTGTGCGCATATGTATATTTACGAGTTTACCTTTGGAAAAGTGCCTTTATTCGTTAAAACTGGCTGACAATAAAGTAATAATCAAATAATATGATAAAATATTACCAGCTTCACATTTAGCGAGTTAAGACACACAGTAACTAAAAAAACACACTAACTAAAAAAACACAGTAACTAAAAAATAAAAATTAAATTACAGTGAAGCCTGCCACAACCCGGCACTCGCGGTTCTACAAGCTTTGCCCGCTTATGAGAAGATATACATACGTGAAAGAGAAATTTATAAGTATGCTTTATCTTGAATGAAATATTTTTTGTCTAATAAATTTGTTATGATACCTTCAGTTTATTCCATGGTTCATTAAAAAAGTAATTACTTACATAAATAAATAATGTCTATACATACAAATACACCTGTATGAATGTTGATTTGTTTTTAAGAGGAGAAATCATAGAAAGCCTCACCCCGTCAGTGTGAAACTTTAACCTCCTACCGTCAAAGTATCGATCCCTCCTGTACAACCGTTAAGTATTTCGTCGGAAGGCGATTTGAGCATTACACTAAACACCAGTAACTGCCCTGTTGTAATATGTCAGAAAGTGCATTTACCTGTAATCGCCCACTGTAAAATCATTTCCGTAGAGAGCCATCCGTACACCCCCACCCACCACGTCTCTGTTCATACCATACAAGAATTTGTTTCTGGTTTGTGGTATCGTCAGTTTACCTGTATTTTCGCCTCCGAGTAGGTTTGCTGGTTTATGTATTTACTTGGCGTTCGCACATCCGCCATGTGCTCTACTTTGTTCTATATATCCTGGCTCATCAACATCAGTGACACTAAATTCTCGGGCGTGATGCTGTAGCCGAGGCTATCTTGGTGTTCACTGCCCGCAGTATGGAGTTTCTTCGTGTCGAAAGCGGTAAGGGTACACTTTAAAGCAGCCAATACCACTTAATAATTGCGTGAGCTAGTAGTCTACTTCTCCGTGGCGGTAGGTCCACCTGCTTTTCTTTACACTGTTCCAACGTGTCTGCCACTGGTATACACAGCGTTTTTCTGTGTGATCACTTTGGGCTTGATATGTTTCATTGATTTCATTTCATACATCTCCTGCGCTATCATGTGGGAATAGGCCAGCTATGATGAGCGTCGCATCTTCTGAGACTGTTCTGAAGGCAGAGCAGACTCAAAGACCACACAAGGGGTACGTCGGGCCATTTAAGAGGATAGACCTCACTACTCTGGCCCAACCTGTCTTGTCTGCTGTATTGGTCCTCCAATGATCGCCATTATTCTACACAAGGCTACCGTTGCAATCCCAGTTTGGATGCTAATTCGGTGATCCACCAAGCCGCCTAAGTATTTCTCATATGGCTTGGCCTCAATGTCACCGACCTATGTATGTATGTATTTGGATGTCACTTTTTACGATCCCGAAATTGTAGGGATATAGTTACTACAATACCGAGATCTTATTACCTATTCATTTATGTTAAAATAAAATAGCAGGTAAGCCAATATAACTGTTTACAACAGAGTCATACATCTATTGATTTTTATATTAAAAAGAAAACAAAAACAAAGACGTTCAAGCATAACCATATTTGCTAAAATTTTCTACCTCCATTTCGTAGGCTCCGTAAGAAATTACAGATTACAAAATTTCCGGAATTGTATGAAAATAATCCCGCCGTACTCGTGACTTAAAAAGGGTGACCTTTGAATCCTGGTGTTGACATTAGTAAATAGTACATATGATCATAAGTATTCCTTTGTTTTCAAAAATTTGTTTTCAGTGGCCTGTCACAAAAAAAAAACGTTGTTCTAAATTGCATTCCTGATTTTAGCCGTATTGGAAAGCTGTTTTCTCTAAGAACAAAGACGAGGACCAGGTACCCGGCAGCCAGAAAATGCCTAACATATGGAGTAACCACTTCTCCACATTGCTGAATAGTGAGAATGGGAACAACTACAGAGAAGATGAGAAGCCCGAACACCGAGATGACGGGGTTGGCGTTCCTTCACTCGACCTTAGTGAAGTGCGATAACATGATTAAAAGTTCGCAAAGCAGCTGGAGCCGGCAAGCTATCAGTTGAGCTATTCAAAGGTGGCGGCGAGGAGCTGATTGGATTAACGCATACCTATCCCCTGAAACTTAAGTGTACACTGTCTAATCCGCGAAAATGGCAATCCTGCATTATGCGCTAATTACCGAGGCGTCAGTATTCTTAATACTCTATCAAGCTTACTGTGTGAAATTCTAAAGCCTACCGTGAATGAACTGATGAGACCATATCAGTGTAGTCTTAAACCTCATAAGTCAACCATTGAGAAGATATTCATAGTACGCCAAATCTTGGAGAAGATAGTGCAAGGAGAAAAACTGAATAGAGCCAGCACAATCTTTTACAAACGCATGCTGATACTCACGCTGGAGAGAATACAAGAGGTGTGGCCATCATCAGCCTATTAATCGGCTCTCAGTGATTTTGAAGGAATCAACTGAGCTGCTGGCAGAATAACGGATGTGTCTGTGGTTTGTTTACAATTGAGGTCAGCAAAACTAAGAATGTGCTAGTGATAAACCATGATTGCCATCTGAACAACAATTGATTTTAAGCCTGACTGTATTCACCACACATTACACACTTTGTTTTTATTTCATTCGCCTCTCTCTCTGTCATATGTCTTATGACATTACACCAAAGAGCTTCGGATGGCTAAATCTTGTAATCAATTATGACATTATCGTCCTTAACAACGACAGCTCACGTTTGCATTTTTCAATCACCAGGTTCTCTGGCAATTAATGAGTGAAGAACGTAGCATCTCATGCCATCCCACAAAAACTTAGCGCATCGTCGCCTTAGCATCCTCTCCACAGTTGGCAGTTATAAATTTGGTAAAATAGAAGACTTCGTATACTTGAGAACTGTTCAACTACCGTTCGTACTCGTATACGGATTTTTCTACAATATTTTTATCAATGCTGGTAGTGCCGATATTGGAATATTATCATCTGTATCGAAATCAGCTGCATCAGCTAACATAAAAGCTTTAATTTTTACCGAAGCATGAAGAAATGCTTATGAATTTTCTCACACGCCCTATTCCAATGCTTGTTAGCGGAAGTATGCATGTATGTAGGTATACACAAAAATATACATATACGTATCTTTTTTCATCAAGGCAGCAGTAATTAAAAATTAATTTTCCAGCATTGAATGCTCTGCGGTAAAATAGAATATTTCATAAAAATGCAAATTATTAAAAAAACTGTAATGCTTAGAAATACTACCTATACAATATTATACGCTGAATGAATTTTTAATAACGATGTGAATTAACTCCGAATAAAAAATATTAGGCTAAAATCATAATTCATATGAAGCATAATTTTTTTGCAGCAGTCTACCTGTTTAATAATAATATCTTTTTCCTATCATGCAAATCGACGAGACTCTCTTGGTATTAATTATTATAATTAACAGTTAATTTAAATTTTTCCCAACAGTACAAATTTTAAAATACTTCTGAATATTATTGGTTATGCGAATAAGTTAACACCCTCGTAATGGAGGAGTCGCTGCTGATACTATTTCTGTACTCGTTGTAGTAATATACTGGAGATTTGAAGTTGTATATGTCAGGTTTCAATCGCAGTAGTTGACACGTTCGTTTGAAGCGTAAAGATCCTTTTGTATCTGACGTCAACAAACAGCATTTGCGGGAAGTCATACTTCATTATTACCTTTCAAGAAAAGTGGAGCTGAAACGTGTCGAATATTCATCAATATTTACGGTAATCACGCTCCATCAAATAAAACTTGTAAAGAGTAGTTTCAACGCTTCCCGAGTGGCAATTTCGACGTGAGTGATGAAGATCGCGTAGAGCAGCGAAAAAAATCGAAGATACTCAACTATATGCACTGTTTATTGGATGAAGACTCATGTCGAACCCTTGATGATATCTCTAAACAGTTGAATTTTGACAGATCGGTAAGCGTTTGCACGCGTTTCACATCAATTGAAGGAGAGGAATATTAAGAGACGTTTGGTGACGTGTAAGATGCGTTTTGAACGGCAGAAAAGAAAAGGATTTCTGCATCGCATCGTCAATGGCGATGAAAAATGAATCTATTATGATAACTTTAAGCGTCGAAAATGTTGGGGCCCGCCAGGTGAAGCAGGTCCATCGACAGCAAAAAAAAATATTCATGATTCAAAAGTTATCTTGTGCATCTGGTAGGATCAGAAGGGTGTCATCTATTATGAACTCCTTAAACCATCTGAAACCATCACTGGGGATCGTTACCGATTGCAGCTAATGCGTTTGAATCGAGCTCTCAAAGAAAGAAAGAAAACGGCCGGAATGCGACGGTAGACATGACAAACTGATTTTGCTGCATAACAACGCCAGGCCACACGTTGCTAAATCCGTCCAGAAATATTTAGAGGGACTGAATTCGGAAATCTTGCCCCACCCGCCGAATTCCCCAGACATTGTATCTTCGGATTACCATCTGTTCCGGTCAATGCAGTCAGCCCTTATTGGAAGGCGGTTCACTTCTTACGAAAGCATCGCAAACTGGCTCAATGAATGGATCAAGTCAAAAGAACGAAAAATGGAATAAAGTTGTAGTTTAAATAACTCGTAACTCTGGCTAAGAAACTTATTCCTATACCCAATATATAAAATGTATTTCTCACTTGCTGAAATTATACAAGTATTTTATTCAAAGTATATGAAAAGAAAACAGGTAATTTATTTTGTTCTCTAGGCTAAACCTGCCGTACTAAAAAATTCCTTTCAAAATAAACTGTAAAAATAATATCTAAATATTTAGTTAAAATGTTTTATATTTTTATTCATTTGAATATTTTTTACTTTAAGTTCCCCCGAATAGTTGTGTGAAATATGAGCCCAGATGTTATATAAAAATTAGAACTGTTATAGGTGTCCTTGTTTAGGCACGTCGGGTGTATATGGGTTAATTAGCCTAAAACTGGAGGCGACTAGCAACATAAAGATGCCAAAGGGATTCATCGGTGAAAGGGAATTCCAGGTGGATTATTGGATATGGGACTAAATACCCAATATCTGAATTTCAGTGTTTCCAGGGTTACCATCACTGCAATGCTATATGGTATACTATATACTATATCTATTTAATTTTAATATAGCCCAAGCAATTTGAAACTGGTTAATGAGCTTATTGTTTCAATATAAAGGTATTTTCAGTCTGTGTTATTTCAACGTATGATGATTTGTAATAATTCATAGGTCATGGGAATGTATACTTTATAGAGCACATACATATATAAAAACGTAGCCGCTTTCTTAATTAAAAATTGGTTTCAAACCGAACGAAGGGATTGAAACCAAATTTGAACGGTATATTCACCAGCTCCATGGCACAGATATAGATTACATATCAATCCGCTCGTATGGCGTAAGGCGGCCTGTGGAGTGTTTGAGAGAAAGATTCTGCGAAAGATTTTTGGATCTTTGAACGTTGGCCACGGCGAGTATCGATGACGATGGTTCAATGAAATAGGTGGTTCAGGAAACAAAACCTCCGGCTGTGAAAGTATTCGATGCGGTACCAGCAGGTGGTAACAGAGGAAGAGGAGGGCCTCCTCTACGTTGTAAGGATTATGTGGAGAAAATCTTGGCTTTACTTGGTATGTCCCACTGACGCGGGTTACCAAGAGAAATTAACCACTGGCGCTTTGTTAAATTCCGCCGTAATCGCTTAGGCGATTATCGCCCCAATCAAGAAGAAAAAAAAATGTGGCGCTGAGTCGCGTTAAACCAATATGTGAAGAAACTATTTATTTTTTTTTTGTCATTTCCTTAGACTTATTTCAGATGAATAATTTCAGTATATAAGTAAATTATTTATTATTTAAAAAAATTAATTTTCGTATGATTTGCATATGATTTAAGCTGGCCAATTATAGGTAAATTTAAGCAAAAAACAAAAAAATTGTAATTATTTGGATAGATGACAACCCTACATAAAAGTAGGTCATACTTTTTGTGGCATTGTTCTTACATTGCATTCGTTGCCATATTTAAACACCTTACCAATTTTTTGTCGATAGGTGGCAACACGAAAAATACCGTTAATGCCACTTATTGAACTTAAAATCTTCTTTTTTTTATTTGGAAAATATGGCAACACCATTTCCCCAAAGTTTTTCTTTACAAACATTTCACAGCCAGAAAGAATCAAAATACAAAAAAAAATTAAGCAAGCCTGTTGAGCTATTCGTGGGCGATGAGTTTCCGCACAAAACAGTTATTCAATTTTCAAAATCGGTTGCTGAGGAAATGTCTATTTGGTATAATGAGATTTTTACATTTTTCTTCAGCGCAAAAAAATTGCTTTCCTCAACCCTTATCCTTAACATTTCTCTTATATATTTTTTGCTAATGCAGGTTGCTGCATGAATCAAAAATGTTTACTTTGTTTATTCATCGATATAACATGAAATTATTTTAAAATGACCGCCCCTTAGGCTTCTGATTTTTAGCTTTAGCGTGTTAAATGAGTTTTGTGTGAATTTTCTAGGGCTGTCGGAAATCAATGCATTGAGTTATTTAGTCGCTATACAGTGGCTTAGTCGCTATACAGAAACCGTAGTTTACAAGTTACCAGTGCCAATAGAGAGTCACTGCTGAGAGCGCGTCGACGGCTTAGGTGAGCTAGGTGAGTAAGTTCCCTTTATATCCTGTTAAACATTTGCCTGATGCCAACTCGCATTCAACAAGACCGTGGATACTATCAACCAATAGATCAGATGCTCTTCCATAATTTTAGCCACGCTCGTGCTTCACTTTGCGTACAACTAATCCTAAGGTAAACCAACCTGGAGGTAAATTGAGATTTGAGTACGTTAATTTTAATTTGACTGTGATTTGATTTATGTGAATATAAAATTGTCCAGCATTCCGGTGGCTCGTTTATATACTCGTAAGCTCTGGCATAATTCAAACGCTTTGGTATGTTCCTCACTGAATATTAAGGCTTTCTGCGCATATAAATGCTCTGCGTCTTGCATTATTCTAAAAGTAACTCAAAGCCGTTTCTGTCTGTTTTTCTTACAGCTGTCCACACGTACAGAACAGTTTTAAGTTAATGGGAATAAGTCTTTAGTTTCCTTATATATACCTGTGATTTTGTCATCTCCGCATAATCAACTTATTAGCCCACCCTAGTATGGATAATTCGCTAACTAAAGGGCTATGGGCGACTTGCGCTTGCATAATCGGCTTGCGTTCTTAATTTCCATTGTAGTTTCGCTTGCCTTGTAAAGAAGGTCCTCAAGTATTTTTATACAATCCCCTCAATAGTTTTGTGTTCGAGTCATAAATTCCAATTGATTAAAACCACAACTGCGGTGCCTTACACAGCAACAACAAAAGAAAAGCAAAACAAAAAAAAAAAAGAAATAAATTAAGCGAAAAAAGCACAGCAACCAGCTACCAATTTACCTCCAGTTCTAGTTGCATTGGCCATAAGAAAACAAGCCGACGGTTACTGCCGCCAATATTTGTTGTATTTGTTGCATGTAAAAGTAAAAGTTCAATTGGCAATTGCTCATGTTGCAATGTTGGCAAATACTTTGATCACGTTCGCTTTGCAATTAAGTGACAATTTTTTCTTCGATAAGAACAGCAAGCACCACAACAACAAAAAAGTAATAATAACTACTACAGTGCAAATGCAATGACACATAACAGACTCTGCCACATAGGTATACAAACTTTCAGTTCTACGAGTTCGTAGTTGGAGTACAGAGATTTTTGCCTTTCCGAACTTGTGGCACAGCTGCGGCAAGTATTAGTGCATGTGCTGCAACCAACAGCAAAATACACCGGTGGTGCAACGGATGACACTCGCACTGCCATTGGTACTGTCGGTCGTCGCGCGATGCCAGAGTATGTCGCTATGGCGTGCTCCTCGCCCAACTAAAGTTATTGAAATTCTTTTGATTGCAAGATTTCTTTGGCTGTTTTTTCAATGATTCTTTTTATTATTTTTTTAATTTTTATTTTGCTACACCTGTTGTTGTTGCCACTGCGGCTTAGTAGACAATTGCATTCGTATGGCTGGTTAGTTATTTTGAGCGTTGCCTTTTGAGTTGTTATGTTATTTTTATATAACCCAAAGTCAGCCCTTCGTAATGCCACCAAGGCCTGGTGTATTTGTAGAACTTTGGCTGTGGAAAAAAATAAATTCGAACAGTTCGAAATTGCTTTAACCCTTTCGGTACGGAAAGCCGCTAACGGAAATACAAATTATTTTATATGTTTAATAGTTGCAATGGGTGAAATAAAAGTCTTTTGTCCCATCAAAATTGTAGGTATCTTCAAACATTGCCGGGACATATAAGTCCCGTTCGGACCGAAAGGGTTAATGCTAGTATTCGTACTATGCCACAGAAGCTAGCGAACATGGCAACTACTGTTGGCGGTGATTCGAAAATACAACTTGCAAACTGCATACATACACACGTACAAATACAATAACAAGTTGGCATACATAGTTGAAGGTCCTGCACATTGTTTGAATACATTCGGGATGGCTTTGTAAATTTACAAGTTGCAAGTATTTTACGATATCCGTTTATAGATTTAGATATGTTAAGCATGGAATGAGGCTCTAGTGTCGAAGTTAATAAATATGGGGAACTAACTAAGCAGAGGTGAAGTAAAAAGTTTTGACCATTTTCCGCTAGCTGTCTTCAGTAAATAGTGCCTCACGTCGACATTGCACTGAAACATTTTTTTTGGAAATTTTTATGTTTATTGGAGCCAGCATACAGCATGACGGTGTTCGAAAGTAAGGGTAAGAAGAAAAAAATCGATAAATAATATACTTCAGTATCGGGCAAAGTGCAAAAAGTGAGCAGAGCTTATTATCCGAACCTTTTCTAACGCTCAGAATAAAATGAGAGCGATGTACTCTATCCTCATACCCTCTAACGCCTGTTCGAATACACACTAGCGTCTCTATTTAAGATCCGTAAAAGCTCTTGTAAAGTTTGTCTATCTACTTTAGACCCGTAAAATTCTTCCAAAATTTGCTCATTGTTCTACATATCCGCACAAACCAATAGTCCATGTTGTAAATTTTCGACGTTGATTTTGCTTAGGTTCTAATTACTTCACCTCACATTTTTATGCAAAAAGTAGCACAGTTTAGACGGTGACGTAGCACTGAATACTTAATTGTTCAAAACTTGGCTGGGTTGAGAATTTGCCAGTGCTCTGACTGCAAATTTGTATATTGAAATCTATACCAGAAGCAGGATCCGATTTGAAATCTGGTCTGAAGAAATGGAAAGAATTCAAATATTGAACTTTGTTTGAATTGAGGCTCACTATCGCTATGAGTAAATGCAACATGGTTGTTCAGGTAAACACCAACTTTAACAGTGATAATAAATTTTAGGGAAGTTTAAGAGGGTGCACATGTATTTTTATCTACAATCTATAGGCCTATCATTTTAAAAATTGTTATTTAAACTCCTCTTTCTTTAATACAAGTATAGGTAAAAGTATGTAGGTAAGTCAGTAAGTGAAGCGGTTAAAGTAACAGGCTGGCACTCCCCAGGTACCACCAGAGCGCCGTTTTGATCCCATTACGATGCTTCCAATGAGCAGACGGTCAGATATCTACATTCCACCAGAGCTGCTGATGTAATGGAGAAGCTTGATCAGACTTAAGTTTGAGCACTGCCCCTGGTTTCCGAAGAAAGGACCATCTAATGACCTTAATCGCCTTGCTGCCAAACCCGGACATTTACAAAGAAAGTGCGCAAGTGTCTCCTTCTCTGAAGGGTCCCACAGCTTCTGCAATGGGGATTAAATGGGATCGTAACTTGACTATCGGAAAAAATGTGAATATCTCCCTCGCTCTCGAAAAACACTAGCAGTACTCGGCAGTTTTAAGGAAATACATATATAAATTGAGCCGACTTCCGATTCCATCTTGGAGCTCTCAGTGAAGGCAGAGGTAGCAGCATCGGTATAGAATTTTACCTCGTTCCAATCTTGCCTACTTGGAAAGATTTCCCTGTCTGACCCTAAAAACTTCAGTTTGCGGATATAAAACTCTGTAAGAAGTTCAGAGAAATGCGATGTTAACTGCCTAAAAATGCTAACATGGTTTTTGGGAGATTGCCTGCAGAGGCTATCCTCCTTTAATCTATTTGCACTTTGAGCAGTGATTGGAATTACAGTAAAATTTGATGGAAAGTAAGAATGAAAGTATGTAACGAGATTAACAGGGGCAAGTTCTACAAGCTTGAGTTTTCTGTTTTTGCCGAAAATGGATTTTCAAGAGTGCAAAGTTATATTCACCTTCTTTACCCGATTTTCAACAAGTGGCTTCGAAAGGGGTTTGGAGTCAAATATCACTCGAAGATACCTAACTTCCGATGAAAGCGGGAAGACTTGGTCATTTAACCTTAGAAGTCTAAAGTGTGAAGGTTTATATAATATTTTTTGCTAAACAGCACCAGTTCCGTTTAATCATAGTTGGCTCTGAGGCCGTAACTGGCAGACCAGCGAGTGAGTAGAGTCTCAGCCATGATTGGGGGAAACGTGTATTAGGATCAAGTCATCAATTAATATGGACAAACTTTGTCAATACCAACTAACCGAAGGAGATATGAAAGGACACCTACTTGCGAATCTAGTGACTGTAGCTTCCTTACAGCCAAGCAGGGATGAGATCCAGAGACAGATAGGTCTTTCCACCTCTAGTCTATCTAGTAACACAGTACAGTTGGCGGGGACATAATTAAAAGCGATACACGCTATGCACATTTCTTGTAGTGCAGGAAGCACCAAAGTACTTTTGCCCTTAAGTATCATAGGCAAAATATCGTCAAAACCAGGGGAAAAACTATTCATTGCCCAAATGGTTCTGTCAACACACAGGATAGATCTGAGGGAAACATCGAGTAATCCTACCTGTCGACAATGTCTTATGGGTCAATAGAATTTTCCGGAAAACGAGTTTTTATCACGGTATTAAAAGATTCTTCTGCAGATTCAGCCCTTCCCCTCTTACTTTTTGCAAGAGATGTACAATGGATAATGTATTTCGATACTTTATAAAATATGTTAAGAAAATGTAGGTGGCATTTGATTAACAAATCGTTAGTAGTTGCCAATTGTGAGTGGGGTGTGAATACGTGTAAAAATTAAGATTCTTTCAGGTGTACCTATTTTTAATATTTTTATTCGAAGTACGGCTTATAAAAATAATATGCGAAAAATTACATAATTTGCACGCTTACAGGCTGTCATACGAGGATTAAAATTTTCAAGGACTCACTCACACATTAACGCATTGAGCTCAGCAAGAACGATCCGAATGTTGTATTTCAGCTCTGAAATCGTTTTGGCTTACTCACACCGACTTTGCTTTTCAGAAAACCCCAGTTTGGTTTGCCAGCACTTTTAGTATCCTCACCAGAAACAGTTTCGTGAAATTTGTGCACCAATCTTTGAGTTGTCGACTCATACGGACGATTATTTAAAAAAAGTCATAATTATTGCGATTGTTGTTCATGAAGATCGACGATTTTCATAATAAGTTTCAATAGCTTTAGCGCTTTCTTCTATCCTATCAAAGAATGCCATAAAGGAGAGGTACCACCTAGAAATTAGTAACTACTGAAGCCTAGGCGTCACTTTTGAAAGAGCCTTTATAAATGTATTAAATGATCTGTTTTGTCAAACTGTTTTTAGCAGCCTGTCTTATTACATGTAATTGGGTATGATTATTAACAGAGCTTTTGTTATGTTATAAGTGGCTAGAAATAGATTAGAACAATTTCATCTGCTAGGCTTGAAAACATCTTGGCAGTTACGAATAAGTTCGCTTACGTAATTGAATAGCGTTGATTGTATAATGGAGTCTAATACTTTAATAATGTCATAGTAAATAGATGGCTCAACAATAGGCCAGTAGCTGCCGATAACATATCGGTTATTTGATTTGCAGGTAGCCTGAAACGAGCAAAGCTTCCACGTATCAATATCTAAACGTTTTTGGAATAACAGGCCGAAGGGGTAAGAAACGAAGTAGCAGCATGATGTGAATAATAGTGAAGAAAAGGTATTTTCTTTAGAACTGAGCTTAAGGAGACTCGGTGGTCTAGAAATCTCAAAAAATCGATTTTTTGTTTTTTCGATATTTCGAATGTATAGTATCTTAAGAATATACAATAATGTAAAATGTTTTTGCGGAAATTCCAAATATTATATATATAGGGTGATCAATCATGAGGTGCTTTTTTCAATAGTTAAAAAAAAAACAAAAAATGTAAATTATGTTCAAAACCTTTATTTATCATTTGAAAGAACATTCTTTGACATTTACTTTTTGAATATGACTTCATTCAAATGTTGGCCGCAACTACGCTTAAGGTGGTCCATTCTGAAGGTCCAATTTTCAATCACTCGTTCGAGCATTTCGACTGGTATGTCGTGAATAACACTATAACCGCTATATTCTCAATGCTTCTTGCTGGACGTGGTCTATTCGGTCGAGAATTATCCACCAATGAATATTCGGATTCAAATTTGTTGATGGTATGTCGAATAGTGTTTAAGGCAGGCCGATTATGTTGACCATAATGCGGTCTAAGCGCACGAAAAACATTTGTCACAGAACGCTGATTTTCATAATACAGTTGAACAATTTGTAGACGTTGTTGCGGTGTGGGTCTTTCCATGATGAAATGCCAAACGCTGCTCAACAAATCCACGATGACAGTTTGCCACAACTCGCACGCGATCTGTAAAAAAAACGCAAATGGAAAAAACTCCTCTTAATTGATCACCCTATATATAATACAATTTTAAAGTCATTTATCTCGAAACCGCTTTTTTCGATCTGCTGTTGTCAAAAAAACATTGTGCAACCGAATCGTTTGAAATTGTAATATGTTGTTCACAACATCAATGGCTATCGCCCGTACTAGAATCATATTATTATTTCAATTATTTCGTATTTTTTGGTTAAAAAATAAAAAAACGACCTGATTTTTAGAGTGTTAATTTCAAAGCCGCGCCATTTTGTGATTTTTATTTTGTTTTATTTTTTATTCTAGTAGCGGGACATAGCTACAGTCATACCGATTAATATTTTTTTGTTTCAGATAAGTAGAAAAGCCAAAATGGACAACAATGCCCAGGTCCAATTTTTCAGGAGGGTCAACTTCAGCGCCATTTTTAAAATTATTATTGTAAAATTAAAAAAATTTTTTTTGTTGTTTCCTTTTTATTTGTAAAAGAAGTTAAATAGAAAGCCTAAAAAATTTAAATATCGTTTTTCAATTTTTATTGTAAAACAAATTTCATGAAAATACCCTTAATTATCGAGCTCGGTAGTATGTTTGAAGCCATGCAAATTTCAAATTTTTTTACAATTTCTAACCATGGAGAGAATGGGGATGGAAGTAACTTATAATCATACCAAGTATTCAGAAACTCTTTGAGAGCAGCCTGCAAATAGAGCACAAAAGTTCTGAAGTATTGCTGGAAATAACGCTATTAAAGTCTAAACCATTTATTTTTTATTTAAAGTTAAACAAATGCCAACAATTTTTGGGATTTCACTTAAGTTTCATTTCCTCAGGAAGCAAATCTGTTTTTGCAAAGTGGGTTATGAAACTACAGTGTACATTCTCTGCAAATGTGCAGCTCTCGCAAGACTGAATCGGGCAACTTTAAGTTCATTGGGTATATTAAATAAAAAGAAACTTGCAAGTTTAGGCTTGCGGTCGCAGTGAATTTATGCCCAATAACTGTCAGCTTAACTAAGTTTAACTCAGCCTAAAATGCTTAGGCGAAGAAGTAGCTAGTCGCAGTAGAGAAAAGCAAAAACAAAGAAAAACAAAAAAACCAAAACTTATGAAATTGATCGATGTTAATTAGGTAGCTCAAGAAAAAATTATAAATCAGAGAAACAATCAAAGTACATCCATTGTAAAAACGCGTCCGCCTTCCTCTCACCGCAATTCAAACACAAACTGATATACAAACATATGTACAAATGTATTTACATATGTACGCAGATAATTAGAAGTCTAACATTAGTTTAAACTACTGTAAAAAGTGACTGTCACGACGTGAAGTCTGACAGCCTAGTAAATAGTACTCTTTGAAACTTCAATGGCTCGGTTAAGATAGCAAACACTCTGGCCAGCTGTGCGCCTGCGCTTGCGCTTTTTGACTTGATTGAACTTTATAACAACTTGAAAACGCATTGTGGCACATGTGTGCAGCTCACAGTTGGTCGGGTACGCAAGGTTGTAAGAGTTGTAAGTACACGTATGTGAATAGGTATGTATGTGAGTATAGTGGATGTTGGTAAAGATGTGGCCTTCATGAGTGTGCAACAATCGAATGTGGCTGTTAGGCTTGGCGGCGAATTCTGATGTTCGATTTCTGTAGCTGCTACAGCCAAGTGGTGGTTGGTGGCAACCTGTGTACAACATTAGAGCATTTAAAGCTTCAAACAGATACATGCATGGATACAAGTAGACATGTGGATGCTGGTGGAAATGTTAGTTTGTAGATACATAAATATGCATTTTGAGTGCCCTCGACCACTAAGGTGGCGGCGCGCCGTGTTCAAAGCTTCTCAAGCAGCTGATTAATTACACCGCCCGCTGTGAGAATTCAATAATGTGATAGTAATCAGAAACATACTTGTTTTCGTGTTATTAAGCGTTGAGGTTTATAACTTTGTTTTCGCCGTTGTTGTACAAACGCTTTGTTAGTGTATAATTTAGCACTTTGTACATACACACATACATACATATTTATTTTGTGTTTTTTTATTTTTCTAGTTTTTTGAGGGACTCTCAAGCGCCTCCTTATTTAATCATTTTCTCAGCTTATTCTGCGGTATTCGCCTACTTAGTTTGGGTGTAACGAATTTTTAATTGAAAAAAGTTACTCTTTCTTATCGTTCAGTGTTATTGTTTTTGTGCTTTTGAGAATTTCTGTTAGTTAATTTATTTATTAGAATTAGAAAACATTTTATAATTAATCCTCATGCGTACCAAATATACCAAAGTATATGCCAGGTATAGAAAGGCTGTATTTCGCGGTATGGGAGTAAATGAAGCTCATTAATTTTCAAGGCAGCTATGCGATTTGACGCTTTAATAAATTTTTTTGGTTTTCGTGTAGAAATATTGTATGTTGTTGTATGGGAATCTCATATGCACTGTGTGTGTGCGTGTTTATTAGAGAATTCGATGGATGCGAAAAACATGCCCACCGTTTTAAACGTTTCAAGGTACATTCAAGTAATATATACAAATTTCTTATATATTGCATACGTACGCACATACATACATGTGTATGCATAGGCATACGTAATTACAAATACATATTTTTCGAACGCGAAAGTAGCCATGAAAAATTGTTGATTAATTGGGCAACTTAATGAATGACTTTCTAAATGGATGGGAGTTCTATTGGAGTGAGATTTTTCTTTTTATTCTATTCTGCATATACGATCATACATACATATTTTTTAATTCACATAGCTAATTTTTAATTATTCCCATCACCTCAGCTAGTCCGTTGGTGAACAAATTCTGACTATTGGCAAGTGACTAACCTACAATTTTGTTTACTCACTCATATATCAGACTAATCCGTTCTTGTCTGATGAATGAGGATAATTATCGGTGTGTTAAGTATGAATTTTACTACTCAGATTTTTCTAGATATTTCGACATGTTATGCTACGACTTTTGTCGACCAATGTTTAGAAATATAAACAAATACACAAGACTGTAGGACAAAGTCAGTATTTTTCCCAAATAATAAAGTTCGGACAGTGGATTCTGTTAGCGGAGACAAAAAGAAATATCTATGTGTATCGACGATTTAAATGTTTACTTTTGATCTCGTTTTTTTCATTTAGGCGGGATCAAAGCAGTCTCCCTATGATAAAGCGGCATAAAAAACTAATGAGATCCTTACATTTTACTAATAGATATATGATGTCTTCAGCATTTTCTTATAAAAACAACAGTGAAAATTTTTCCCGAATATTTTTACTCTCTAACTCTTCAATTGCTTGGTGCTTTGTGTCTCTTTTGCGGGAAGTTGACAAAAATACTCATAACTGGATAACTGGATTGCATAGCGGGTTGAAATGTACAAAACGAATTTTCTTCGTAAAATTCTACCATAAGTCCCTTAATACGCCAAAGCTCAAAGTTCAACTTAAACGACAGAAATAACTCAAAGCGGAGAATGTGAAAGGGCTAATAATTTGAAAAAATTATTTTGAATATACATTCTGTCAAAAAAATAACGGGAATTGTTCATTTAAAAAGCGCGCGTTACACATAAGTCTAAATTTTTTTGCTAGAATGTTGGTACAACTGTCCTCTATAGTGTCGCAGAGTTTGAGCCTAATCTGACAAATAGCTTGTTTTTGGCATTTAGTTATATCAGTTATCCGCAGGTGTGTTCTGCGATTTTCACTTTGAATATCGAACAAAGAATTTGTCTTAAATTGTGTGTTTTGAACGGGATTTCGTGTGCTGAATCATTGAAATGTTGCAGAAAGCCTATGGCGAGTGCACCTTATCAAAAACACGGGTCTACGAGTGGTACAAGGCTTTTGCAGAGAGCCGAAAGGTCGTGAAAGTTTTTTGAAGTTTGCCCCGATTTGGTCGCCCATCAACGTCTTCAACGGATGAAAACATCGACAAAGTCAAAGAAATGGTGCTGGAAAACCATCATTTAAGTTTGAGAGAGATAGCTCGTGATCTTAGCGTGTCTCACGAAACAATTCGCAACATTTTACACCATCAATTTACGTAAGATGCGTGCCTGCTAGACTCGTTCAAAAAGTGTTGAATTTCTTTGAAAAAATTCATCGGAAGAAGGTGGCTGAAGACATGCTAGAGCAAGTGAATTCGGACCCAATGTTTATCCAGCGCATCATAACAGGTGATGAGAAGTGAGTAAATGAGTTTGAGATGCAAACCAGTCAACAGGCGGCTGAATGGTGCTATCCACATGAGCCGAAACCCAAAAACCTCGTCAAAGTCGGTTAAAAGTGAAAATCATGCGACTCGTTTTCTTTGATTATCATGATGATGTGCACTCGGAGTTCATTCCAAATGGTTCTACGATAAATAAAGAATATTTTTTGGAATTTATGCGATGCTTGAGAGAGAATGTGCGTAGAAAGCGGCCCAATTTGCAGGAAGAAACCCCATGGACCTTGCGCCATGATAACGCACCGTCTCACAAGGCTCATATTGCGAACACCTTTTTGACCAAAAACTCGACAAATATCATGAAACAACCACCGTATTCAACGGAATTAGCCCCTTGTGACTTTTTTCTTTTCCCAAAACTTAAATTGCCACCCCGCGAACGTCGCTTTGCGTCGATAAAGCCCGTTGAGGAGAGTTCGTTGAAGGAGCTGAAGAAGATCTCCTCAAACGCATTTAAAAGGTGCTTTGATGACTGGACTAATCGTTGGCACATGTGTATTGCTTCGAACGGAATAGACTGAAGGCGACAAAAATAATTTTGATGATTAAAGAATTATTTTGGGTTTTATTGAACAATTCGCGGTACATTTTTGACAGAGTGTACATACCACTTTGTTCAAAAAGTTACCACAGAGTATTAAAAAAATTCAAAAAATTAATCTTAGTTTTGCGTAAAACCTTTCAAGTGTTGGCCGCGACTGCGTCGTATTTCGGCCATCCGTAAATACCAATTTTGAATGACTCGCTGGAGGACTTCGGTCGGTACCCCGTGATGTCATGTTAGCTTTCAATTCCTCAGTCGTAGCCACAAAGCATTAAGGCTTTTCGCGGGGGTAAATAAAAGGTCTGACATCGTACGATTTTGGTGGTCAATCTACTGGTCCGAGGATACAGTAAATCCATTGCTTCACGGGTTGTATGGAAAGTAGCGCTGTCTTGTTGAAACCAAACGTTGTGGAGCCACGGACCTCAATTTCCGGCATCAAAAAGTCGTTTATCACGGCGCGACAGCGTTCGCCATTCACTGTTACATTGTCGCCAGCCTCATTTTTGAAGAAATATGAGCCGATGATTCCTCCAGCCGCACAAAATGATTGTTTTCAATAGATGTAATATCTGTTCTTAAATTGCTTCGGGTTGCTCTACAGCCGAAATTCGGCAATTTTGCTTATTAACGTAGCCATTAAGACAAAAATGAGCCTCATCTCTGAACACCACAAGTTGGCATGTGCACGCGATGAACACTTTTCACAGAGCGTCGGTTTGTAAAAGCTGTTGGAGAATCTTGATTTAGCCCTGGAAATCATGAGATCAAATTCGTGCATTAAATTTAGGTTCCTCAGGACAAACTTTGCCGCAATAGGGCGCATGCTTACATCATGAGCTGCAATGTCCTGAACGATTCCATAAGCAATGTTCAAGTTTTCTGCCAACTCTCTGATATTTAATTTGCGTTTATTGATCATCTTTTCTTTCATTTTATTGATGTCATGTTCACAATATTCGATGTGTTGACACTTCGGTGGCCTGCCATCCGTCGACGTTCGTCCTCTGTGATGGGCTCGATCTCTTTGCGTTCATGCCACTCGTAAACGACTGTTGACTTTAGAGTATCATAACCGAATAAGTTTTCTAACATTTCTAAGGTTTTCGCACTATGAATCTATTTTTCACGCAACATTTAATACAAACTCGATGTTGCAAATTGAAATCATTTTTTAGAACTGTAAATCGAAAACACGGCCGCCGTAGCCGAATGGGTTGGTGCGTGACTGCCATTCGGAATTCACACAGAGAATGCAGTTTCGAATCTCGGTGAAACACAAATATTAAGAAAACCATTTTTCTAATAGCGGTCGCCCCTCGGCAGGTAATGGCAAACCTCCGATTGTATTTCTGCCATGAAAGAGCTCCTCATAAAAATATCTGCCCTTCGGAGTCGGCTTGAAACTATAGGTCCCACCATTAATGGAACAACATCCAGACGCATACCACAAATAGGAGGAGGGTGTACGCGCCAATTATATGCATATATATTAATCGAAAACAATTAATTTTTTTCTTCCAAAACATCCAAACTTAAGCAGTATTGAGCCAACAATCTGTTTGTTGTTACAAACTTAAATATTGGTGCTTTTTCTTAAACCATCCACACTTAAGAGATTTAACCCAATTTTGCAGCTACTCTCCCATAGAGATAATCCCATTTCGTAATACGCTTCAATTTTACCCATTTCTTCCGACTAAGTATTTGTTTAACAGCAAACCGTTCATTCGATTACATTAACTCTCGCTTCTGTAAACAAATGAGTTGAAGGCCAAAGGCTGTGGTTCGCATTAGAGCTCTAGCATTACCTCTCAAAAATAGAGGGGAAAAACTGATAAACTGGTTCGATTTTGCACCACTATTGGTTACCTGACAGTTAAAGGATTAGTTAAGATTATTGCCTACGGACTTTGGCTGAAATCTGACAAGTCGTGAGTTCTGCACCAAAACAATATTCGGGCTTATTTCGAATTATCTGCCAAGATCTTTTTAGCCAAATAGATAAGCCTCATTTGCAGGATGAAACCGCTTTACTAAAATGAAATCTGCATTAAAAAGAACAACAAAAAGATTTAGATTTAGATTTTAATTCTATTGAAACTGTGAACGAGAAAGTGGCTTGTGAGCTGTATGAGCTAACAGCTAACAGATAAAGACTGGTTGGGAAATTCTAAGCATTTGACAAAAAATCAATCAGATATTTTATGGCTTTAGTCCCTTAACATAATATCCCCACCTCGTATGCACGTTTGTCTATTTAATTTACATAGCAATCAGGCAAAATTTCGCAATGATTTCTTGTCAATAAATCTTCTCCCATTAATCTGGGCATCTAAGCAACGCCCATTCCCACATATGTATGTGTGTGTACACAAAGACGTCATATAAATCTCTATTTAGATACATCAAAACGACGATTAAGCGATCACATATGTATGTATATAAGTAAAAACCCCGCAGCACAAAGCTAATGAGTCAAAGTCGCAAAGGCTCAACTGTCATTTTCGCACTTGCGGCTATTTAACATTAAATCATTTCCACTCACTGAGATTTTAAATAAAATAAATCAACTAAAACGTAACTAAGTGTTTAAATAGAAAAAAAACTAAAACGAAAATCCGTGTCCATGCCAGAGTTTAAGGAGCTTCGCTAGGTAAAAATGCAATATTTTAAATTGCTCTGCAGCAATTCAGTTTTCACTTTCGTTGCTCTCCATTCTTGTTTTTGTTTCTTATACCCGCGCGCATTTGCGCTAGAGGGTATTATAATTTTGTTCACAAAACGATTTTATGCAACTGCATAAGGTAATCGAGAAAAATGTAGACTTTTGTGTGCCAAAACGCTCGAAATGATGGGAGGAGTCGATTTAGGCACATCTGACCGTCTGTCTGTGCGCATGAAAATTCAAGCAAAAATTGAGATATTTCCATAAACCTAAGCACACATATTACTCTTGGCTCAAGCTGGGTTGTTGTGGAATATAGGTAAATTCGCCAATATCGAAGGAATAAGCAAAATATATTTTTTTACAAAATGGCGGTTTCTCAAAAAAAAAAAAAATCTGCCTTGAATTGTTTATAAAAAAATATATTTATCGGTTAGAAAAAATCTTCCATTAAATACAAAAAAATATATTTAAGAAGCTCGTGCTAAAATTAGTTTAGTCGTTTTCGAGTAATGTTAGTCACCAACTTTGAAAAGATCATTTTGAGAAAAACGCGTTTAAAGTCCGGCCTTGCACTTTCAAGCATTCTGTAACGCCTTTTCAAATTTGCGTGTAACTTCGAAAATGTTCACTGGAACGATATTAAATTTTCTGTGTGTTTTCTTAAATATATGTGGAACAAGAAAAAAAAATAAAAAAAATCGATTTTTTGAAAATTCTAACTGTATATAACCCCTTTAGTCTAAATTTCCCTGCGTCCATCAGATGTTATAAGATGTAACTCCGAACCGAATTTAGCACTTCCTTACTTTTTAATTTTTGCTTTCTCACTTCCTACTACTCAGCATGGGTTGCCAACTAAATTATGGAGCAACACTTCAGAGGACAGTGGCAACTGCAGTTCACCTTGATTGCAAAGTCCACAACCGCCAAACTACTGTCGCTATGTATGTACATATATACGCGCATATGCGAGTATGTATGCATACGTATGTATACGAATAGTTTTATGTATATGTGAATGTATGTTTGTCATGAATACTCTGCATATCTGCATACCGCTTTCCACGTCCAGCGATGTTGCAAGGTGTCATATTCATAATTTACTGCATTCGCTCACCACAGGGGTGCATATGAATGAGAGGTCGTATGCTGCTATATATGTTTGTGTGTGTATGTGTATTTGCCCACTTCACTGCTGATAGCTGGATGCTGCTGCATTCAGTTTTGAGTGTGTGCCACGTATATTTACATATATTCCATATACATACATATATATGTATGTTTAATAAAAAAAAAATACGTTTATACCAAAATAAAATAAACATTTTATTATGCATACAATTCGTTTTTAAATAGTTAACTTGGGAAATTTCTGTGACATGGGCGTTTAAATGTGAATTTCATTCGGGTAATTAGGCTCGAGTTAACATACAAACATATGCATCTATGGGTAATTGTGTGCATTTACATATATACAACATCCACACGTATACTAGGAAAGCTTTCGATAAACAATATAAATATATATATTATATGCCCCTAAGTATGATACGTTCACCCGAAGTATACATACCTATGAAACCGCGGCTCCCACATCTATACATACATACGTATATATGTAGTTAGGTCAAGCCGCAAAAGTGTACATTTCCCCACTGTATTTCATATTTGAACTGCATATTTTTATGGCTTTAACCTCCGCCAACATCCTCAAAGGGGTTTGGTGATTTAGGAAAGGAAGTGTTTTGGACTGGCTCAGTACTTTTTTAATTTAAAAGCAGAAGGTTTAGAAGCAAATGGAAAAAATTAATGACACCGAAGAAAAAATATTTTGTCTACATCCAATTTATTTTTTTTATTTAGCTCCATACCCTATTAATGAAGAAGGGCAAGAATTCGGTGAGTTTCCATAATAAGTACAAAATTTAAGACTGCATCCCGTAAACTTTCCAGAATGCATTTTATTTAAAAGTGAAGGAAAGCTCCAATACAGATGTCACAGTAGATCCATTTCACCCAAAAATTGATTAATGATGTGAAAATTATAAATAAATGTGTGAACTCAAAAGTAGAGCAAAACTCAAAAATACAATAATGTTAAAGAAAGGGTGAAATGCTACTCCGTTTTTTTTTTTCAATTTATTTTATGTTTTTTATATCATTGCTTAACAACATCGCAACATTTATGGACTCTCCGTTGGTGAAAATGAGGATGTATGAACTGTGAAACTGTAAAACATCGATTGAAACAATAACGCAATGGACTAGAATGTGGAACACAAAACTGAATCAAACAAAATCAGTACAGTAAAGTTTACAAACAAAAAAAATTATAATATGATCAGCCTTTAAACGTTCCATACGCTTATAGACAAAAGTACTTGGCCATGACGCAGGAGCTGAAATGAAAATTGCATATTAAAATACAAGCTGAGGTAAATACAAAATGTAATAAACTTAATTGGCTTACCGGCAGAAACTCAAAGCTGCGTGTCGAAGACAAACTCTTAATTTAAAATCAGGTCCTTAAACCAGCATGTACCTTTACCGTCCAGCTGTGGGAATGCGAAAAACAGCGAAAATTAATGTTGAGATGATATAACGGTATAACGGTCTGTTGGTCTGTTGGTCTGTTCGGAACGACCACATGCACAGAGAACTGAGGTGAACACAGTCAAAGGCTCAGTCAACTCTTTGCTGCTAGCAAGCTAAAATAATAAAACAGCACATTAACACTGAAACTGCCACTTTTTACAAGAAGGTCGACGGTCGTATTATATAATATCTCCATGTTTGTTAAACATGAAGAATCTTCGCCACACCGCACAGTGCGGCCGATTCCCGAAAAGCTGGCCAAAACTCAAAAAATTAAGTAATTGATTCAAAATTTCTTACTCGGGTGTTGTCGGGGTCGCTGGTTACGAATTTGATCTTAAAATTTTGAAAATCCACCCCCTTCCACCCCTATTGGCCACCCCCTCACGTGAAATAGCGTATATTCAAGAACATAATCAAGATGCATGTAAATTTATATGTTTTCGGGGTCGCAAGGTAGCAAGTGGTAGCAGCTGAATCTTGTTTTATTCAGTAACCATTACTTTTTTGAGTAACCTTTAATAGGTTTCAAAGCAGCATATGACGGCGTTGTATTAATATACAGTTTGAAAACTCAAATTTTATAAAAAAAATTGCAAAAAATGTATCTACTTATTGCTGCAGCTAAAAATTTTGTGTAAAGGTATTGATATGTACTAAAGATTTTTCGTATTTTACTAACCTTCCGAAGATGATTCCATTTGGTTTTGTTCAATTTACTCCATTACAAAATCTTTCAAATGTGTACAACTTTCACTATTCATCGACAGTAATACGATGCTCAAACGAAGGCCACGTTGCGACTGAAAATACAGAGGATACTTAGGGTACAGGACGTTGCTATGAACGGTTTTCACTACTCAAGGCATTACTGTAGCCAACCCAAAGACAAAAAAACTCTATCTAGAAACTTTTTTTTCGACTTTTGGCCAGCTTTTTGGGAATCGGCCGCACTGTGCACCGTCAAGGAAAAAAAAGTAAACAAAAATCATAGAGAAGCCTGAGGTCTTTAACGCTTACCCTTTTATAAACTAAACCACACGAATTTGAAAATCTGATGAGAATTTGTCGATTTTATTTAAATTCTATTCGAAGGTTTAAAACTGGATAAATACAGCCTTTGTCATAGAATGGAAGGAAATTTGATATTCCTGCTGGATTACCTCAGAGAACTCAGTGTCATGGGGCATGATGCTACCTTTGTTTACTTTCATCAAACGCCTAAAAAAATAGACTGGGAAATTCAAATACTTGGATCTAAGTCCAGTCAAGTTAAGCCAAAACATAATAATATGATACACCGACGGGCGCCTTACTGAGGAAGACGTAGTAGCAGGTGAAAAGATACGCGCGGGCTGGAGAAAACTTACTCGGAAGCACTAAGCAAGAATATTATAGTATATTTAAAGCTGGAGTCCCTTTTTTATTGGCGCTTACATCATTTTTGGGTATTTGACTGAGCTCGTCCTACTTTTTGTGGCCTGCGTCTTGATATTGTTCCATAGATGGAGAGACTTACAGTCATACAAGTAAGCCGACTCCGAACGGTAGATATTTTTTTACGAAGAGATTTTTCATGGCAAAAATGCACTCGGAGGTTTGCCATTGCCTGCAAAGGTGCGACTGCTTATAGAAACAACTTTTTTTATCATTTTGGTAGATCAAGCGAGAGACTAACCAATATAGAAATGCGCTCACTTTACACTCAGATTCCTGGCCTCGTTGATTTTTGTGTCGCCAAAAGTCTATCGTACTTGCAGATAATCTGGAAATTCTGCCAGGATCTTTCTTCTGACCATTCGTCAATGATAACTTCAATAAATGACAAATTCGAAAATATGTCTCAAAACTGCCAGCTTTTCATCAGCCGTACAAATTGGACTCAATATAAAACTATTTTCACGTCAACACTTGGCATAAAAGGTGTTCTAAAAAGCGAGGAAGATGTAATCGAGGCTGTCGAATATCTAATATAATAAAATGTTTCTAGGATGCAGCGTGGTCATTCACCACTCACATGACTCCTCATATACAAAGAAGCACAAAAAGCTGTATCTTCTTCAGAAGCAAAATCAAAAAGAAACGCCAAACAAGAAGAATATGACAACAAGCAAGAACTCCTCAATATAGGTAAAAGCCATTTTTACAATGTATCAAAACGAATAAAAATATTATTGAAAAAGCAACACGATAAAGAGATGAGGCAGTTTCTATGGGGTTTGGACCCTCATCAACTACTCCTTGTGGAAGATCAGCATAAAAGTAAGTACCACAATAGAATACCGTTCATCGCAATCGTGAAATCAGAGATTTTTTCTGAACACCTAAAAGGTATGTTTACACCAAACGACACCGAAGCTGATTTTTGACATCACTGTCGCTACCTATTTAAACCAAATGGGGCTACTGAAATTCCCAGCAAACTACTTCCTGAACCCTATAATTTCATTCCTGATATGTTCAATGCTCTCTTAACCACAAACATCTACCCAACTCAATGGAAAGTAGCAGAAATTAAAATTGTGGTCAAGACGGGAAAATCAGGCGATGAAGTGAAATCCCGCCTTCTACCAATACTGTCAAAAGTTTTTAAAAAAGTCTTTCTTAAACGTTTAATGGTTTTTATTGAACGCAAACAAATACATAATTCCGAAACATTAGATTGGTTTCAGGAAAGAGCATTCGACTATTGAGCAGGTCCATAGGCTTGTGAAAAAAAAGCAAACAGCGCACGACAAAAACAAATCTTTTCAGCAGTTTTCCTGGACATATCATAAGCCTTCGACCGAGTGTGGCACCAAGGTCTACTAAATCATATCTAAACCATCAAATGTTCAACGTAAATTACGAAAATGAAAGCTCCAATTCCAAACAAATTAAAGCTGGGGTCCCACAAGGTAGTATATTAGGTGCAATCCTGTACCTAATTTTTACACACGATCTGCCAACCACAAGTGGTTACTAACCGGTACTTTTGCCTATGACACTGCTATTATGACGATGGCAGCAGATCCCGCAGAAGGCTCTTCTATGCTCCAAGTAAGCATAAATTAAATCTCTCAATGGCTCCGGAGTTGGCGGCTGAACGTGAACAAAAACAAATCCTAATACGTAACCTTTACCACAGGGATAATCGCTGTGGAGCACAGCACCAAATTCAAACTTGGAAATCCTGCAGCGTCTTCAGTCCAAGACCCTACGTACCCTAGTCAATGATCCGTGGTACGTATAAAAGCACAAATTCACCGGGACCTATACATCACTTCAAGAGAAAACTCAAAATTTAACCAGAAAATACCGAAATCGACTTCGATCGCACCAAATGAACTGAGAGCTATGTACGTATAAAAGAATGAATGTCAAATATTTATGAAATGTCTTTTGTGAGTTATAAAAATAGAATTATAAAAATTAATAATGAAAACAACAACAACGGTGACCGCCGCAGTCGAATGGGCTGGTGTGTGATCATTCATTCCATTGATCATTCGGGGAACGTAGGTTCGAATCTCGGTGTAATACCAAATGAAGAAAAATGTTTTTTCTAATAGCGGTCGCCCCTCGGCAGGCAATGGTAAACCTACGAGTGGATTTCTGCCATAAAAAAGCTCCTCATAAAAAATATCTGCTGTTCAGAGTCGACTTGAAACTGTAGTTCCTTCCATTTGTGGAGCAATATCAAGACTCACGCCACAAATAGGAGGAGGAGTTTGGCCAAACACCCAAAAAGAGTGTACGCACGAATTATATACATATATATATATATATACAGGGTGGCTGATGAATTTTGCTACATTAAGAAACTCAAATAACTTTTTTTTTAGTGCATGGAATTCATTTATTTTTTTTTTTTCAAGTTGAAGGTCATTAAATTTTATTAAATGTAGCTTAACTAGTTTTAAAAATAATTGAATTTAAATGCCCCCATGCTCGTTGACACAAGTGCGGCATCTTAGTAAAGAGTTGTTCATTGCTGCTTTGAGAGTTGCGACAGGAATAGCCGCAATTGTTGCCCGAATGGATTGTTTTAGTTCATCCAAATTTGTTGGCTTTGTTTTATAAACTTCTTGTTTACATAAACCCCACAAGAAAAAGTCAGGTGCAGTAAGGTCAGGCGACCTGGATGGCCAACGAAATTCGGAGTTTCTTGAAATCAGTTCATTGGGAAATTTTCGTCGCAACTCTGTCATAACAGTCTGGGCTATGTGAGACGTTGCCCCATCTTGTTGAAACCACACAGAGTTGAAAGGAATTCTCTTTCGGTGTAGTTCTGGATAGAAAAATTCTCTCAGTATTTTCAAATAACGGTCTCCAGTAACCGTAACGGTGTGACCATTTTCTTCAAAAAAAAATAAGGCCCGACAATACAGCGTGAAGAAACCGCACACCACACTGTCACGCGAAGAGGATGCAATTCCGTCTCGTGGAGTATCTGTGGGTTAGAAGTACTCCATATTCGACAATTTTGTTTGTTCACATTGCCGTTTAAATCGAAATGGGCCTCATCAGACATGAAAAGGCAGTTTAACATGTTTTGGTCTTCTTCCACCATTTGCAGGGTCTTCTGGCAAAATTCCAAGCGAATCGGCAAGTCTGCTGCATTCAGTTTGTTAACCATTTGAATTTTGTAGGGAAATAAGTCTAAATCTTTGTGCATTATTGTTTGCAAAGACTGTCGGCTGACACCAAGTTCAGCAGATAAGCTTCTTGTTG
This sequence comes from Anastrepha obliqua, assembly GCF_027943255.1. NCBI lineage: Eukaryota > Metazoa > Arthropoda > Insecta > Diptera > Tephritidae > Anastrepha > Anastrepha obliqua. Next base: position 68,259,512 of record NC_072894.1, read on the forward strand.
AAACCCTTGGATTGCTTTGTATAGCTGCAGCTACAGCAGCGATCGGTTCCTCCGTCCGAACTGGTGGGTTTCGATGATAAGGCCTTCTTGCGACTGTTCCTTGCTCAGCAAAATTATTCACCAGTCTCATTATGGTCCATCTGCTCGGGGGATCGCCGCCAAACATCCGCCTGTACTCTCACTGTACCAAAACTACGGACTCCAGTGCGTGATAGCGGCGGACTATCCAAATTCTTGTTTGCGTGTCCCAGTTATCCATTTTAATAAATTTTAAAGATCAATCTGCAAATTAAAACAAAAATGGAACAGATAACTTAAAAGGAAAAAAAGTTATTCAATTTTTTTTTGGTAGCGGCTTTCATCAGCCACCCTGTATATATATATATATATATATATATATATATAACCTAAGACTATACCACAATGGAATTTGCAGGCTTCCTCGATGAAACCTTGAAACATGTACTGGTAGCATACCCAGCACTGTTGCGTAAGCAAGACAAACTCGTAGGTAAACAACATAGAGGGAAGTAGAACTCAATAAAAAAGGCCAAATACTCAAATGTGTTGAGGAAGTTGGACTCAGGGAGATTAAAAAATTAATAAATAAATATTCAAAACTTGTAAACATGTGGTGATTGCATAATTCTGCAACGGAATATAAATTAAAATCAGAAGACATTAACCTTGATATCCTTTTATTATCCTTTTTCTCATGCGATTTCCCGTCAAGTTGTTGGCTGTAATGGGGTTTCTCTTTTTTCAGTCAAAAATTGTTGCATGCCTATCCATGCATCATTACAAGTAATCATGAACGCGAAAGTTAATAAACATATCTGTCTGCAATCACCATCAGACATCGCGTCGCAACCATAACAAAGGCGGCAATGGACCATTATAAATTATTGTTGTTAGGCCAATAAACAACCAGACAACCTCAGGTTCGCCAGTACAGCGCTTATTCGATACTACGAATATGGCACCTCACATAAAAGGGTGTCCAGAATAAGAATATTAGAGATATGTAGAAAAAACCAAAGCCTCAAAAAAACCAAAGCAGCGCGCAGCAAGCCATGATCCTCTTTGGTAACCAAATATTTATATGCGCATGTGAATAGGCAAACATTCACTTTTACGTGCATAATGCGCTTTAAATACATGCATACTTCGAAATACAAATACAAAGAAAAATAAACCAAGAACAAAACATTGCAGTTAGAAGCCTCCTTGGCGAATATGAATTACTTGCACTTCGAGTAGCCGTACTTGAAACTATCTATCGCATTACACTTGGCTGCGCTGCTAGCGAATTTGCAGCTCGGGATGCTGATGCATTAGGTGGCTGATACCGATCATCATATAATATTTATGTATGTGCATATGCGCGTATATGTATGTAGTAGTCTTTGGAGTGTTAGTGCTGTTCTGGTGCAGGAACGCTTGCCAAAGTTGGGCGCACAATAATATTGATTTATACCTTTCAGCGTTTCACAACATTTATCATGGCATAAAAATGCATTTATCATTAAATGTTGTTGCGCTTGCGCAGCGAAAACACTTTAAGTGCCAACTAAGCCAATGCATATCGCAATTGCTATTGCTATTGCTGTTACTGCTGCTGTTGCTGTTGCTGTCTTAGCCGCTCTGCTTGCATAGTTAGACTTGACATAGAACGCCGACAGGGTGTTGGTGCTCACTTGCTGGCTAAGACAGCTTTGCCACAGACGCCATTCCCCCGCACACTCACAAGCACACACATATGCTCGGCGATCGCTGGCAGCCGTCTAGCTGGCCGCCCGCCGCGTCCGTTTTTGGCTAGCATCCTGAGACTTTTGACGGGCAACCGCCGCTCTTGGAAGCTGCGCCACCAGCAGCTTGAGACATCCGCAGCTCACCCGCTGCGCTGACTGGCGGCTGGATTGGTATAGTGTGCAATGTCGCAGCGGTTGTCGCAGGCACGGATTGAAGATATTTCATTTCATTGCCTGCCTCAAGTGGCTACATCGCGCAGTGGCAGTGTGGCACTTATTGTGCGATCATTTTAAGAACATCTACACCTTCGTTTTCTTTTCGATTTCAATTTTTTACTTACATACTGCTTCGGCGGCAATGTCACCTATTCTGCCATTATAGTGATTTTGTAACTTTTTTCATTTTATTTTATGTTTTTATTTTATTTTATTTTTTGGAAATGCCACACTGCCCTGCCATTTTAGGTAAGCGATTTGTGCGGATTGTGCTAATGTCAAGTCAAGCTGTGCGCGTCCACGTTGCACAAGGTATGTTTCGCTTGCTACTTTACCAATTTCACGTGTGTATGTACATATGTACATATTTACAAAAATTTATTTATCGCCTGAATTGGTAGGGGAACAGTTGGAGATTCTCCAACTGCCACTTATTTGTGAGTTTTAAAATTTAAGTACATATTAATGAGGGTACACACATATACATACATACATATTAGGGTGGTCCAAAAATGCATGGGAAAAAATTTATATTAAAATTTTTATGCTGCCGCCCCCCATAATGGTAAAGAATGAAAAATAAAAAGACCGGTATTTTTTTTTTTTTAATCAGACCATATTTAATGGTGCCGCCGGGGCTTTGAAATATCCCATGTATTTTGCATGGGAAAAAAATACTTTTTCGTAGATTTCATGTAAAAACCTGGAAAATGAATATATTTTAACCGGATAACTCAGTTTCTCTTCATAATTGGTCAGGGAATAACAACCAATTATGAAATAATTAATTTTTTTATATTAACTATTTTTTATAGAACCCCAAAAAGCCCCCATAAAACGAAAATCTAAGAAAAAATCGAAAAACAATATTTTATATTACTTTTATGAAAATAGTTAATACAAAAAAAATTAATTATTTCATAATTGGTTGTTATTCCCTGACCAATTATGAAGAGAAACTGAGTTATCCGGTTAAAATATATTCATTTTCGAGGTTTTTACATGAAATCTACGAAAAAGTATTTTTTTCTCATGCAAAATACATGGGATATTTCAAAGCCCCGGCGGCACCATTAAATATGGTCTGATTAAAAAAAAAAAAAATACGGGTCTTTTTATTTTTCATTCTTTACTATTTTGGGGGGCGGCAGCATTCAAATTTTTTTTGGACCACCCTAATACATATGCACAAATTTAATTTGAAGACCTTCTTCGATATACATTCTTATGTATGTATTTCACATGCTGTATATACTTATACAGGGTGCGTACGGTAGTTGAGGACAACTTGAGAGTAAAATTAATTATCTTTTATTTCCAACAAAATTTAATGAAAGTTCACGAATTTTTACACAAGACTAACTAATTTTATATCTATAAAATCATTCAATAAAAATAAAAAAAAAATAAAATCTCTATTAGTCGCAATAACCTCCTCCGCAAATTAAATGCTCCTTATTCATATTGACCACAACAGTATTAATTGCAGCCTTCAGAGAAGAAATGGTGTTATGAGGATGCTTATTGGTTTTACGCTCAACTACGCGCACACGTAGTAAACGCGGTGATTAAAGTTAAACGGGAAGTTAAACGGCCATAAGTTCAGAGTAATTTGGTTATGGAAATGTTCAGCGATCCAGTCTTGTGTCTCCATTGTTTTGTGTGAAGAAGCAGAGTATTGGTGAAAGATATATGTGCTGTCACCGGGCACACTATCAATCCGGGGTTTCACTACTGTCTCTAGAACCACGATATGTGTAGAAGGATTCGCTCGATATCCTTGAGTAAAGGAGTGTGGTGTCTTGACATGTTCTTTCTTGCTCACAACACCAAAAACAATAATAGCGGCTGAGAATTTCGTGGACAGGGCAACAGGAACCTCTGTAAGATTGAAGCATAGCCATCTGCCATTCTTCCTATCTTGGCAAAAACTTTTCTCGTCAAAAAAAAAAAAAGAAACAAAAAGCCTGTAACATCTCAGGTACATACTTAATGTTTCTAGAAGGCGGTTTGGTCGGATAACTCATTGTTCCCGTGCTTGCGCCGACATGAACTGTCTTCTGCACCTAACGTAGGATTAACTTGTATATAGAAGATCTTCATGCACAACTGGACTGATAAGACCCTCAGAAACATTAAGCCTCCTCACAAGATTCCTCATTGATTTTGTAGGATCTTCGTCTATGATTGCTTGCACTTGATGAATAAATTCTGCTGATCGGACAACATCAGAATCTTCCGCGAGTATTTTACCTTTTGCAACAAATTCTGCATCGCCACCTAATACTTCCAATACCCGGCGAACCTTATGACCGAAAGAACGGGCGGAATTAAGAAACTTAGAGATTTCTAAACCGGTGGACTTGCACATACAAATAGCGATGATAAGTGCATGTCTCTTTATTTCTGAGTTAAGTTGAGTACTATAAAAGACTTATCTAAAAAATATAAAAAAGAACAATAATGGTTTCGGGAAGTTATAGCCACATGCATGCACGTCCTCTCCTACCGTATGCACCCAATATATTCTATACGAAATTGCCCAAAACTCACGAAGATATGAAAGCATAAATACAGATGTGAATTGGCAAAAAACCTCTACCCTTTTGACAATTCCTCGATTTAGAAATTGGATTGGGGAAAAAGTTCAAAGCGTCTTTATATTTTCTTTTTTTACAACGATTTATTTGCTGTTTGGCAAAGGGTAAGTATTCATTCAATAGAACTCTCTCTGCTCTACAAAACTATTAATTAATTGTATTTTAGTATTAGTTTTGAGGCTTAGAAATGAAATACCCAGGAGGCAAAAATCAAAAATTTCGACACCTGGTCTTCTTTGCTTTTCATCGAAGTCAAAAAGCTACCAACAAAAGCCAGCCCGGGACATTTGCGACGTGTATGAAGAAGGTCTCATAGACGAGTCTACAGCATGGAAATGGTTTTCAAAGTCCAAAAATGGTGACTTTGATGTCGTTGAAACGCCTTACAGCGAAAGCCTTTTAAATTCGAATTCTTCATTCAAAGAAGATCATGATATGTGTTTGGTGGGACTGGGAGGGCCTGGTGCACTGGGAAACGCTCAAAAAGATTGTCACGGAGCTGCCAAGAAACTCTATATTGCCCAATTACACCGCGTGTACTCGTATGACACTATTCGACTGAAAAGACCTGATCGACACGGTCACACTGCACTCCATCACGACGACGCCAGTCCCCATGTTGCAAAAGTCGTCAAAGCCGCATTCTAAGAGCTCCAATGCGAGGTCCTTCAGCATTTACCGTATTCTTCGGACCTTACACCGACCGTGATTAACTTATTGATATAATTATTGTTTTCTGTACAAATAAAAGTCTTTGGTTAAAACGCTACGAATTTATTCCCCAACCTAATACATCGCTACATACTTGACATACCCTCCTTTAACGTACGGGTTTAATTGAGTTTAGTAGCACTGATGAGAAGATAAAAAAAAAAAAACGGAAAAAACTATGTGCGCGATAAAAACTGGTCGAATGTAAATAAGCCTAGATGATCAGTAAATCATAATAGTAGAATAAAAATCAATGCGTACATAAAAAGCTTAGAATATTTTCGATGTTATTGCATCATTGTTTTTTAATTAATTGTTTAATTAGTGTAAAAAGCAATGGGAGAAACCCAAAGCAAAGTGCAAAAAGCGGTGAAAAAGCTGAAATCTCCCGAGTCGACAGATATTGAAGAGCTTATAAAAGGGCTGAAAATTAATATTAATCTTTATCTTAAAAAAAAAGTCTGGTAGTAGCTGAAAAACAAATCTTTTTCTCAGCTAAGGCGAAAGAATATTATGCTATTGGAGATTTGAATATTATTTTGAAATGTAAAGGGTAAATATATCGCTTGTTTTATTCACGTACTGAACGAATGCTTTTGCTGTTAATATCAAAAAAATGAGTGTGCGTAGTTTTCCGGTTTCTTTTCCAGTTTTTTTCTTTTTTTGGACCGTAACCCCAATGGTGAACTTAGGTTTCAGTAATTGAATTTCCAACTAGTAAGATATAAAAAATGGTCGCTTGTGATGTTGCGGCCATGTATACAGTTACCAGGTTGGTCTCTAAAATTTCGATCGGTGCTTGTAACGCTAAACTTTTTGAACCCACCAAAGCAAACTAAAATAAAATAAATGCTTCTGTCAGCTGTCAATAAAGTGTTTATATATATCTATATACATGTATATATCATCGTTTGCTAAGATAGTTCGATACACTGTTATTTTAATTTTTTTCCCCGTGAGGAGGAAACTCTCATGCACGGCTTGTAACCCCACAGCTACACCTACGTACTAAACACCTCTCCACTATCAACCACTCTCCCCGTGGCAGTTGTTTATGCCAGGATTTCAACATTTTCGCCGTTGAAAATCCCACACGTCGTAAATGGGTTGTCTGCAAAACTCACTTTAACGGAAGTTGCCACCAGTTTATACATATTTAAAAAAGTGTATCTATATTTACTTAATTGGCGATTACATTTTTAAGAGTTTGGCCGAGCTCCTCCTCCTATTTGTGTTATGCGCCTTGGTGGTTTTCTACAAATGAATGGACCTTCAGTGTTCATTCCACTCCAAACGGTAGATGATTTTTTTATGAGGAGCTTTTTTTCACAGCAAAAAACAGTCGCAGATTTGCCATTGCCTGTCGAGGGGTAACTGCAATTAGAAAACAACTTTTTCTATCATTTTGCTTGTACGGAGATTCGAACCTGCGTACTTCCGAATGGTACTCACGCACTAATCCATATGGCTTCAGCTGCCACTATTATGAAATAGCATGTAAACTGTCATAAAAATTTTACTTTCTTCACTCACATTTGCGATTTTTTCTCGAGGACATGGATTCCGTGAGATGGGAGCCCTTTGCACTCAGATTACTGTTAAAGCTTTATGAAAGGTATGCGCCTGAATTCCCGTACAAAAGGGAAATAAACTCAACCCATACACTAAAAAAAACCAAATACGTTACCCTTTCAATCCAAACCTCTCTAAAAGTCGAAGCGAATGTTTTAGTTTGCAAGATAGTCGTGATTTTTCCAATGCAAAGAGGTCTTCCTCTTCCTTTGCTAACAGCAGCTGTTATCGCATCGAATGCTTTCGTATCCAGTTATGGCGTCCAACTAGTCAGCAGAGTTGCTGGGCCGACCCTAAGACTATAGCTATTGTTCCATCGCCTGCGATACTCCCTTCGCCAACATGCAAAGGTCAAAATATCTTACGCATTAGCTTTTTCTCAAACCCTCAAAAGGACGTCTCACCGAATGCCGCCATCGTTCAAGTTACTGCGCCTTCCGATAGGATAAACATGATGGAAGACATATAAAGTGTTAGTTTTGTTCGTCGAGATAGGACTTCATTACTCAATTGCTTATTTAGTCCAAAGTAGCACTTGTTGGATTTCAAGGCTGGCATTATTGTCGGTGTTAATAGTAGTTCCTAAATAAAGGAAGTCTCTTACATCCTCAAAATCATAACTGTCAACAGTGACGTGGGTGCCGATACGTGAGGGCGTGGACTGTTTATTTTATAGCAGAAGCTACTTTGTTTTGTCCTCGTTCACCACTAGACCCATTCGCTTTGCCTCTTTATCCAGTTTGGAAAAGGCGGAACTAACAACGCGGTTGTTAAGGCGAATGATGTTAATATCAGCAATACCAGCAATTGTACGCTTAGACTTTTTGTGAAGCTACGCACGAGATCAACTTGGACAAAAAATTAAAAATCGTCCATTGTAATACCATACAGAGGGAAAAGAACAGGTGGAAAAAAGGAAGAAGGGGCTTTGGATTGGTGGATGACAACCAACAGTGGCTAGTGACAATGGCATAGACCAAACATTATTTTGAAATAAAAGTTTCGTCAGTATTTAAATTTCCAGTAGTTTTTTTTTTTGTTTGTGCAGAATTTAAAATTGGATAACACTGCGCACGTGTACGTTTGTATCTAGCAAATTATGAAGGCGCACTCAGAGTATTCAAACATACATAATTCTTAAGCCTTTGGGGTCATGTTGGTTGTGGTGTTGGAAGCTCAAGCGGTTTGGGTCGAAAAATATATTAAATAAGGACGCCAAACGAAAAGCTTGCATATTACATTGGTTTTGTGATTCTCAAAAGGTTTTACGACTTTGTATTAACATCCAAAATCCACTGGCATGGAAACGAATTAGGACCGAGCGGCAAATATGCACACATCCATACCTGTACTGTGAGCGCATAACTTCTTTTCGAGCAGCAAAGTGAATGTAAGACTAATAACAAGTAACGAGAACAACAAAGGCGCGAGTTATAATAACAAAGGAATACCAAAGGAGAAATAAAAGTTCGCTAAACAGATATGTACGAGTATGTACATACATACTTGCATACATCTAAACCTGTGTATGCCGCAAAAATAAAGAACTCTGCAGAGGGCAAAGATGACAAAGGATGTTTACGCGTTTTGTTCACGAAGGTGTTTAACAAATAAACAATACAACAAAAAAGAAGCCTTTATAAAAGCGAAGCAATAAAAAGCAGAGTGAAGCCAATGTCAAGCAAACAAACAAGCGGAATTGCGTGGCAGACAAAGCGGGCCGAAAGTCAACTAAAAAAGGGGTGTTAGCGGGCAAAGGGGCTGAAGATCTGGTTGGTAAACGAAGGGCGGGAGATTGGCGCAAAAGTTGAAAAGGGCGTCCCAAAACGAGGCACAAACGCACGGGCACACACTTCGATGCGTATTTGGAGGAAACTACACCCCCGAATCACTCGTTCGCAACCTGCTGGAAAGCAGTGAAAAATGGAGATTGGCAAGCGACATACAAACGTAATAGTCGGCACGATGCAGAGGCTGACAACCGAAAGGCTAAGGCGCAGCAGCGGCTACTAATCGCCTTCCCCTCATCTCGAAGTAATGCTTGGCGGCAGTCCCGTGGGGAGCAGAATTCGACGAACAAAAAGGCTTATCCTGCTTTCAAAAGGCCACTTGATGCTGGTGCGCTACCACAACGCCCATGAAAGAAAAGCACACAAATATTTATGTAGATATGTATATACATATATACATATGAATGTATGCACATGATCAGAGCCACTGAGCGACACACAAAGGCGCGCTTATGGCAGCACCAGCACTATCGGTTACTATCAGCGCAGATCGTCGAAGAACAAACGGCACGAATTTAAGGATTTTTAAACTGAATTACAGCGCGAATTTTTGTGTGAACAAGCAGTGAACGAACAGTGATACAAAAATTTATGTGCCTATGTTTGTCGTTGTGCATTCGTATAAAAAAGTGTATGAGTTTGAGCAAACACAATGAAATACGATAAATATAAAGGGCGCTGCTGCGGTGCCAACCAAATGCGATGCGATACAATAAATTTCAGATTTCGCTGTGGCAAAGGCGCAACAAATCAACAAGTACAAAGGACGTACAAACAAACTGACTCTACTGACGTGGCGCACAATAACAGGCGCGCTCGAAATCACAGATTTGTTTGCAAATGCTTTAAATTTTGGCTTTACGGATATCAACTCGTTTGGGATATGCGATTTGTTTTTCAAGATTGGTAAGGTTTGTGTATTTAAATATTTATATACATACATCCATACATATGTACATATATTTCTGTAATTTGCTGGGCGGCGCAGTGGCAGCGCCGAAAACACTATGAATAAAAGTCGTTGCACACCCCTAGTTTATGCGCTTCGGTGTCTTCCACTTTCCGTACTCGCCATTTAGCCGAGCATATGCCACGTTTATTATGTTTTTGGCTTTTGTTCGAGGCCTGAAGGCGTGATTGTAGCTTGTTAACAAGTGTTGGCAGTTTAATTGAGTTGAGGGATCAAAGCAATAGCCCCAAAGCAACAGAAAACGCGGCAACGGCAACAATTGCAGCTTCCCAATGTAAACGCCAGTCAATGCGTGTGGAAATGCAGGTGTTTATGTACATATATTATTATGTATGCATGTATATATATATGTCTAGGGTGTTTTTTTGTTTTTGTTACGCAGGGCTGTACACATTTTTTTGTACACATACATATTTGTCAGCTTTTTTTATTCGCCTGTAAATTCTGGCATTATTTCGTGTGCGTGCGCGTGTGTGTGTGCATATCTCGAAAAACTTCCATCTTCATACCACTGCCACGCGTAACTAATTCGACATTGAGCGCTTTAATCTGCAGCAGTATACCTCGAATTCATAGGTGTATGCGTGTATGAGTGAGTGCTTGTGTACGCCTCGTATGCGTATTGTATTCAGGATCACTAGCGTGAGTTGCATGCCACAACATTTACTGCACTGCCGCACTGCTCACTGTCACTCACAAAGCACCAACACTCAACGTTCAACGCTCGCCTCTTGTCGCTCGCCAACACACATCTGTCCATACCGTCGTCCATTTATTCCAATCTCCATTTTTCCGCACTCACTCTTTATTTGCCTGCAGATAAAAAATTTCATATCTACTCGAGCGCCGCTCGCATGTTGAAATAAATTAAATGCACGTCACCATCATTGATTGCAACAACCTGTCAACGGTGGCGGCATACCGCAATGATAGCCTTGTGGTTGTTATTGTTATTCATATTGTTATTGCTTCCTTCAATGCTTCAATGTGTAGTAATGTTTTGATTGTTGTGCTCTTTCATTTTATTTTGTTTTTGTTTTATGAACAACCGTTCAGTTCACAGTTTGTTGTTGGGTTTGTTTGCAGAAATGCTCCAGTTGTCAACTAAAGTGGCAGAATTCAATTTGTGACAAGTCGGAAATTTTATTAGCGCCACTATACGAACCGGAAACTGGTGAGGTACTGTTAGCCAAAGTACAAGGTGGCGCAAAATTAGTCATCTGATTTGGTTTTGGAACAACATTTTTACTAAATAAATAAAAAAAATCGTTTTGAGTCGTAGAAATCTTTATTTTGACCTTGATTTGACCATCGCTTGTCGGTTTATATACTGCAGCTGTCTATTTCACAAGTGTGAAAAATGATTGACGTACGACGCTGTTTTGCAAATATTATAAAATTTCCGATAGGATGATTCATTTTGCGCCAACTTGTATAACAATAAATAAGTAGGATTAATGCTGAGTAAATAATTTTTTTGAGAAAACTCACCATGCGCAAAATTATAGTAAAAAGATTGAATAGTTTCTCAAGTTCATAACGATCGCTTGATTTTGCAGCATGACAGCACTCGGCAACATTTAGCAAAGTTTCTCAAAATACACCCCCTATTTAGGACATAGGCTCATATGGGCACACATCGCAGAGTCATGCCATTCTGTGAATGTGATGGAGTCAGCTGCTGAGCTAACATAATTGCCAATCCAACATTTCAATCTCATTTTGATGTTGCCACTCCAGACAACTTCGATGCTCAGACATCTTCTGCGGGCACGTGTCTTTGGAAACATTAACACCACTTTTTCTTAGAATTTCTTCAGCTTCATGCAACAATAAGTTCGACTTTGTCACAAACAAATCAATTATCTTCTGATTTTCCTTTGTTTTGGGCCTCGTCCGGGGAGTCGTTAATGTTTTTAACTTCGGTGTACCGTTACACCCATTTATTTACGAACGTCTTCGACTTCTTCAAATATTTTGCTGGAGATGTGCGTGACATTTTTGGACCTTTAGGTTGTATACATCAGAACTCAAATCGTTTTTTATACGCGGAACTCATTTTGTAAAATCAGCGTACGCTTTCTAAATTTCTCACAAAAGCAACAAGTTGCACAACGCGAAAAGGCCACGCAATTACGAAAAGAATACGCCTATAACGCAGCCTTCTTTTAGAGAGACTGTATATAGTATATGGACTCGATTACACTTCAAGTAGACTGCATCTACACTCATCCCAACAAGGCCTTTCATACTGATATAGAATTGCCTGTGTAGTTCGGGTCCTCCTATGGTTAAAATCGTATATATGTAAGTGAATGAGTTGTCGTGTTACAATTACCTCAAGGAAGTAAAGTAAAGATTCCCTTTTTCGTTCAATTTATATACATATTATGTTACCAGCTGCTTATAATTTGCCAGGCACCTATTATATGCAGACGACTTGAAAATTGTTTTCGTAATAAGAAATTCAGAGGATTTACTTAGGCTATAGTTTGATCCTAATGAACTCTCTTGTTGGTGTTTGTTTTCGATACTTGATCCTGCCATAAATTCTGTGACATATTTTACAGTGCATACGGCGATATAAAATTCGCAGGAAAAAGTTCAGTTATTTTTGCTTTTGTTCGTATAAATTGTCTATCCATAAATTATACTCAGTTTCGTGGCAAATTTCGCTTGTTGACAATGGAGTGGAGCGCTAAGGAAAATCGCATTGCAGCGATTGCATTACGTAAATATGGTAAAAGTGCAAGTGAGATTTACGAATTCTCGAAAAAACTTAACGATCAATCGTCTGAAGTGACAGACAGAAAAAGGAGTGGTCGCCCTCGCAAGGTTCGAACCAGTGCAGCCATAAAATCGCGTTGAGAAAGAATTCACAGAAATCCCCTTAGAACGCAGAAATGCATGTATATACAAGGAAATGAATGTATCGACCAGATCCATGTCAAGGCTAATTATCGATGATCTCCACATGAAAGCTTTCCGTCGCTGAACTGGTCATTTTTTGACAACGCGCGTTAAGAAAATTAGACACGGCAGATGCAAATAGCTTCTTCGGTGGCACGTGGTCTGCGGCCATGAAAATATTCTTTTCCAAGATGAGAATATTTTCATCTTTGAAGTTTTTAAAAACTAAAAGGGTTCAGCGTGGCCACCATCAAGCCTCCGTAATGGTTTGGTAGGCGTTACATCTCTTAATTTCTGCAAAAAAAGAGGTTAAGACCGGAGCAAAAGTGTACCAGGAGAATGTTTTAGAAAGCATGGTGAAGCAGTTGAGCAGTACTCTCTTCAATGGAGCATCTTCCAAGAAGATTCTACTCTAGCTCATAACGGAAAAACCACCCAGCAGTGGCTAAGAAACGATATTCCGGGGTTCATAGCCGCAGAAGATTGGCCGCCTGGAAGTCCATATCTGATTCCATTGGAATACAGTTTGTGGTTAGAATTGGAGAACATGGCCTGTCTAAGATCTCACAGAAATTTGGAGAGACTTAAAGAATCTTTGGTTTGAGCAACTTTGCGAGCTGCAAAAGCTGAATGGCCTACTCGTTTAAATGGTGACCATTTCGAATGAGAATTAAATTAATTTTTTTTTAATTATCTACATGTTTAAATAAAACTAAGTTCATTAAAAAAAGGTGAATAATTTCACACCTAGAACGGACTTAACTTGTAACAGAACTTATGGCAGGACTAAGTAGTATTCATGTATCTCTTTATATTTAAAAAGTGCTTGGAAGTCACTCACTTTACAATCATCGTATAATATCTTCGATAATCTTCCGCAATCTGTGGATACCATCACATACCTTGGCGTATTTGATTAAAATTTTTTTTTCCAAATCATATTATCATCTCGAAATTGTACCAGAACTTAAGTTCTGTTAGACGTATTAGCTCAACTTCTTAAATTGCTAATTGGAGACCAAATTACCAATTTGATATCACAAAAATTAAACGGGTACAAATGATGGTTCTTAAATTTACCCAAATTGTTTTCCTCCCCGATTCCCTCTTATATCATCCGCTTATTACATCTCAATTTAAACTCGCTTAATTGCAGAAGGTATATTCTTGCATTTATTAACTATCAACGCATTGACTAACTTTCTTATTCAGGCGAGAACTTTACAAAGCTCTTACCCTTTTTATCTTATGATGTTTAAAACGAAGTTCGAGCCAATTCACCTATTGTTCGGGCTCTTCGCTAATATAATGAGATCTCGAACTCCATTTCGTTTGATATTTCAATTTCCAAAAATCAACTCCATTTTTTGTTGAATGCATCATTTTGCAAAAGAAAATATTAAAGCAAAAAAGAAGGAAGTTGTTTTCACTAATTTCCCATACAAAATTTACCTATTGACTTTGTTTTAACCCTTCTTTTTATGTTAATTTAAAGTTTTCCAAAGTTGCTCGTTCTTAGAAATAATAATCGCATGCCAGACATTGCGTCACATGCAGAAGAAGCCAGTCCACCAGTCGCTTTATCGGCGGCAACACAAGCGAATGCTGTAAATCCTTTTAAAAAATGCGCGTGCTTTTAATTTTTATCCTAGACAGTGTGACGTGTGTTGCCAGATTAGGATGTAGCCGAGAGTCAACCACTATAGCGGACAACAAAAATCTATGGTGGCAATGCAGCGGCAAAGTGCATGACGTGTGCTACGGCACAGCAACAAATAGCGCAGTGAGACAAAAGCGGATGCTGGTATTGTTGGCTTAACCTCTTTAACAGCTAACTGGCACACACTGTTAAGCATGTTGGGGTGCATAAGCACGCGGAACGGTTTTTTAGTTTTTAATTTGTCTATATTGATATAAATATAATACATAGATATGCGTGTAGCTGTGTGCGTCAATGCAGTGGAATTGCTTGCTAAGAGATTGGAATTTGTAAATATGTTTTGTATGTTAACATACGGACACATGTATGTACACATAAGTTTGCAAAATTAAATGTTAGCAACCATCGCATACTACTACTCCTTCACTACTCTCCCCAAGTTGCCAAGCAACATTATCGCCGTTTCCTGCTGCTGCCTCTGCTGCGGCGAGTCATACATAAAACATGCCATTTTATGGATTCAACGGCCCTGCACCCAATTGGTTTCCCTGCACCTTCGCACCTTCGTTTGAGACTACAAGCGCTTGCTTGCCTTTGTCCTGGCGCTGTTACTGGTTTTTTAAAAGTGTTCCCATGTTTTGATAGCCTCGCTATCAGTGCGCCATGAAAATGAATGTGGACTATTGGTAGATTAAAGCAAATGAAATGAGTGAGAGCGCGCCAAATGTTGTAATTGCATCAACTGAATAACAATAACAACAACAACAACAACAACAACAACAGCCAAGTAGTGAGGCAGTCAACCAATCAGCCAACTATCACTGCAGCGCTCTTAGCCGTGTTCATATTGAAATGCAGGCGTACTCGCATGTGTTGCCGCACTTATATTTGTGTGCGTGTGCATATGTGGTGTTGGAAAAGTGTGAGCTTTGTTGCGTTGCATGCAGCAGTTATCTGTGGCAGGCACTTTGTTTGCATTTCATATGAATTTTACGTGTTTGCCTTCACATTTTGTCCGAGTACAGCAGCTATGCACCGAACATCAGCGAATCTGTTTGCGTACTAAAATGGCAGAGATTACAAAAAACAAGCAAAAAAAACCAAAACACAGAATCGTTGATGTGACCTAAAATGTGACCTAAAAATGCAAAAATCAAGCTGTACATTTTTTCGATTGCAACATTGAAACTTTAAATTATGGCATGACTTTTGATGTAGACAGAATAAGAATTGGATAAAAAAAAGCGGTAATGAAGCATATGTCATGCCCTAATCTTGAGTAACAGTATTGTAGTAAAACAATATTGCCTTAAGAAGATAAGAAGTGATATTTTGACACAATCACTTAATTTTCTCCCTATTTGTTTTTCGTTTCGAAAAGGGATTGATTCGGCATGACACCAAAATACTGTGTATTCCATATATACCACATGAATCAGTGAAATTTACAAAAAATGGGACAAGTGTGGCTGAGCATGACTTGCTCAAAAGTCGCCTCCACTGTAAGTAAGCAAGCAGTGCTGAAATTCCTCGCTTCCATGCTTTTTACTCCATCTTTGAGTATCCATACGGCATAAAACGGCATTCCAGAACACGGAAAAGCTGATTAATACACGCGAAAATATTGACTGACAGTAGTCGAGCAAGGATTCAAAAGGCTTAGGGCTCCTATGCTTATTAGACAAAAATACAGATAGAACTTCTCTTAACAGCAGTTGTGCTAACTTTTAACCCATTACAGCATAACGTTCGATATATCGGACATAAGTTAAATTAAATTTGTATCAAGCAAGTGTGATGTGGATGTGGTTTAAGCGTTGTAATCGAAGGAAAACTATTTCTTCAACAATGGCAACCATTCATTTGTCGACCCATCGCAAAGAGTTTCCGTTATTTTAAGTTTTTCAGTATGGCGGATTGCAAGCAGACTTTTTCGCGTAAAGGGTAAAGTATTTTTTTATATTTTTTTGGTATATTTTTAGCAAAGAGTTTTAGTGACAAGTGTTTATTAGTGCATAAGTATGTTAGTAAGCAAAACATAAAAAATTGTGAAGTTTGCATCATTATCAAACATTTACTGCAGTATTTAGTTGTGGTGTCCGATATATCGAACCTTATGCATAGCAGGCTCTAAGTGGTTTGGTTTTTTGCGTTTTCCAGATTGACTGTAGATGAAATTTTGGAGAGCGATGATGGAAATATTAACAATGAAAACATTATTTACGTAGAGCCACCAATCGAACTTGAAGGCCAAGCCACAGATGAGGACAGTGATAAATCGGATGAAGAGCACGATGCTAATTTGAACCATTTAGGACGTAAGTTATTGCGAACCAAGTGCGAACTCCGTCGTTTTCACACAAATAGGGGATCTAATCAAGATCAGATAACAATGTAGTTACGGTCGCAACCAATTTCGAAAACATGACTCAACCATTGGATTGTTCCAATAAATTCCGAACGCCGTTGTGCAAATAAGTGTGGTGGGAAATCAAAATACAAATGCCAAAAATGTGCAGTAGGCCACCATCCTAAGTATTTCATGGAGTATCATGTAGAGCCCAATACTTAAATATATTTTATATATAATTATTTATTTATTTAATATAATGAAATATACTTATAAATAAATATATTACATATTTGTGGCAGCACTAGCAACAATGCCTTCAGCTGCTTAGTGTATATAATAGATGCTACTATATTAGTATTAGTATAAATAATTTTAATTTGTACAACCAAAATTAAATTTGATAGTTTAAGTTCATTAAATTTTGTTACTTAATTTAGCTTTGCTGATATATTTGTATATTATTGAAATATTTTCTGCAGTAGGCGCTTTTAAAAGCTCTGATGGTGTGTTCGATGAAAATATTTCTCCCCTGATCTTGCTGAGTGCTGGGCATGTATCCAGGATGTGTAGCGTAGATGTTGATGTGCTGTTACAATAAGCGCAACCTGGATCGTAGCTTCTATTGAGAAGATGTTGGTGTGAAAGTGCACAATGTCCGAGGCGTAGTCTTGAGAAAACTTTGAGCGCTGGAATACTACATGTTGTAGGGTAGGCTGTTTTAGTTTTGTTAGGATTAATAAGGCGATACCGGTTATTGTAAGTGCTCCATAACTCTTTTTGTTGATTTTCTTTCATTTTGTAAATATAGCGTAATATATCATTTTTCTCGTTTGTCTCTACGTAGTAGCAGGGCATATGTGGTACCTTTTTAGCTTCCTTATCGGCTACATCGTTGCCATGGATACCGCAGTGGCTCGGTACCCACATTAATTTTATTTTAGTCTTATATGCAATCAGGGTATCTCGAATACATGCAATTAGCGGGCTTACGTTATTTGGGTTCTGAATCGCCATTATTGTTGAGAGGCTATCGGTGCATATGGTGTATTTTCCTTTTGACGTTACCGCCCATTTTGCTGCTGATTTCACAGCATAGGCTTCGGCTGAGAAAATGGAGCAGTAGGGTAATAGCAACCCTTTGCTTATAATACAAGAATCGTCAGAAACGACTGCATACGCGGTATTAGCATAATCTTTTGATCCGTCGGTGTATATGAAACTCCAACCGTTGGAGTGAAGTTGGTGTTTTCGACTCGTAAAAACTTGTTTGAAAGTATCTGCACAGGTGTTGTGCTTTGGAAAGCACATTAATTCGTCTACCAAAAAAGAGGAATGTAGCGCCCATGGGGGATGTTTGCTGATTTTTAAGCACCTTGGTTTTATGTCAGGCTCAAGATGCGCTGTCTTTTGAACAACCCGATGGATGACTGATTGCTTTTTTATATGCCGTTTTCGCGTAACCGCTTGTTTTACTTTGTTGTGTAATATCGGATTATGGGTATAAAAAAGTTTAGGTATCAGTCGTAATGTGCTCAATTCGAGTCTTTCTTGGATATGTGGCATGCCAGTTTCAGCAAGTATATTCTTTGTATTCGTTGTGGGAAAAGCTCTGATGCTGCGTCTGATAGCCGAATGGTATGGCGCGTAAAGTTTTTTAAGTGAGTTTCCAGCGTGGTGCCCATATATTGGAAGGCCGTAATCAATGGCTGATAGGAGTAGAGCCTTAGTTGTGTTGATTAGGATATTCGGATGAATATTTGATTTTTGCGATGAGAGGAATTTAATAATACTTAGTTTATCAAATAACTTTTTTCTTAAAACTAAACAATGCTCCTTAAAGTTAAATTTGGCGTCAAATATGATACCTAAAATCTTAAGTTTATTTACATTTGGTATTTGAGTGTTGTATCTTAAATTAAATCCATCACATGTTTTTTTGTGGCAAATATGTAAAGTGTTACATTTTTGAAATGATATGTTGGCTCCCGATGTGAGAGACCATTCAGAAATTTTGTTTAAGATTTCTGTAAAAGTATCTTTGACTTGCGTCAAATCGAATCTTCTTGAAAAAATCAGAACGTCATCTGCATAAATACAATGTTCTACTGGGAACTGGGATATAATTTGGCTAATTTTATTAAAAGCGTTCATAAATATTGTGACTGATATTGGAGAGCCTTGAGGTATACCATTTTCTAACGGAACGCAGTGTGAGTAGTTATTATTGAGTTTAACTCGGAATTTTCTATTGCTCAAAAACGTTTTAACAAAGTTGTAAATTTTTGGGCCTACTTTGCAGTTGGCTAGTTCTTGAAGGACGTTATGTGCACCGATACGATCGTATGCCTTCTCGAAATCTAGACTTAGAGCTGTTAAATGCCCCTTATTGGCGATTGCGGTTGCCGCGGAGTGTTCGAAATGTAGTAGAGCGTCTAAAGTACCATGCCCTTTTTTGAATGCTACTTGGTTGGCGCTAATTGACTTAGTTTTTTCTGAAAACCACATAATCCTTTTGGCTAATATTTTTTCTAATATCTTTCCTAAGCAGGGTAATAAGGATATGGGACGGTAGCTGCTAATTTCCAACTGCGGTTTGAGAGGTTTAGCTATTGGTATTGCGTCTGCTACCTTCCAACTCTGTGGGTAAACACCTTGCGCAAAAATTTCGTTGTACAAGTTTACTATCCTTTTTTTAAAGGGAGAAGGACAGTTTTTCAACAAAGGGTATGATATCCTATCAAGGCCTGGTGTTTTCCCCTTAGAGTTGGCGACGGCTCTCTCAAACTCGTCAGTAGTGATATCAGACTCCAGATATTTTGCAGAGATACTTAGTTTCCCTTCAGGTTTATAAAGTCGGTTAGTAATGCTATTCTTTTTTTCTATGAACTCATTCGAAAAGTTGGAATTTTTAGAGTAGGAGCTCCAATAATTTGCAAATTCGTTCGCTATATTACTAGGGTCGGTATATATACCGTTTGGAGTATTTATACAGGTTATGGCGTTTGATCTCCTAATGCCCGATAGGCGCCCTAAGTCCTGCCAAATTTTCTTTGTGCTGCTTTGCGGGTTAATGTTAGAAGTAAAGTCTTCGAAAGCATTGCGTTTTGCTTTTTTTGCTTCGTGTTTGAAAATGGCATTGTTACGTTTGTATAATAAAAGATCGTGAAAATCTCGTGTACATTTATATTTGTACCAACTCTTTTGCTTTAGGGTTCGTAGTTTTTGTAAATCACTATTCCACCATGGCGTATATCGTGTTAGGCTGAAGTTTTTTGTCTGCGGAATGGAAAAGTGAGCTGCAGTACAAATAACTTTTTTTATTGAGGCTGCTTCTTTATTAATATTAGTTGAAACCGGGTACTTCGTGGATATATTTGTGCACATTTCTTGATATTTAGCCCAATCTGCTTTGTCTGTTAAAAATTTAGGCTTACATTTGTTTTTGTTGTGCTCCTTATTGGATACTATTTCAATAACAATAGGAAAATGGTCACTTCCGTGAAGGTCATCGATTATTTTCCATGTACTGAGAGGTACCAAATTTGGTGTACATGTTGTTATATCGACGTGCGTGAAAGTATGATGAGTTGAAAAGTGAGTGGGGTTTCCATCGTTTAGTACAACCATATCAGTCGATAACAAAGAGTCTTCAATAATAGCGCCTCTGTCATTAACAGATGATGAGCCCCACAGAGGACTCCAGGCATTCACGTCGCCTAACCATAGCCTGGGCCCAGTTGCCTTATTTAAAATTTCAAATATATGTGTATGTGAAAATAGTTTATTTGGTGGTATGTATGTATTAATGATAGTGAGCTTTGGGTTATGCGAGATTTCTACAGCAATACTCAGAAGATCATCGTCAGTAAACAGAATTTTGTGAGGTATTCCTCTTTTAACTAAAATGGCAACACCTTGTTTACCATATAGGTTTTGGGGTGAATTGAAAAAATGGGCTTCATATCCGCTTGGAGGGTATGCTTTCTTATTGTGAGGGATATGAGTTTCTTGTAAGCATAAAAGGGATGGGTGGAGTTCTTTTATTAGTAATAGCAATTCGTGGTAATTATTGAAATATCCATTAATGTTCCATTGAAGTACCGAGATCATTGTGAAGGTAGACTAGTGTTTTTATGCGCGACAAAAATGGTGTAGTTGGTTATAAAGAAAATTAGTGAGGTAATTCTGTATTTGTTTTTGATTCCATATTAACATCTTGTTGCTCAATTGGGAGAGCTGGTAGAGGATCAGCAGGAGAAAAAGGGTTATCGTTGTTGATTGAGTTGTTTGCTGTCAATGCATTGAATTGTTGATAAATATTTTCGTGGGTGAAGTAAGTGGTTGTGTTGCCTGTATGTTGTTGGTTGGAAATTAATTGGGTGAGAATATTACTGAGAGGATTATCATGATTTATGTTTTGTTCTATGTTTTGTTGAGAGGTATTATTTGGTAAATTAGGATTTAGTTGTTGTGGTTCAGTTGGAGGTAAATTATTTGTTTTTGAACTGTTTAGAGATTGTGATGAGTCATTTTGTTGTTGTTGATTAAGTGTGTTAAAATTTTGTGTGACAGAAGCGAAAGAGGGGCCACCAATAATTGAAGGAATTTGGTTTTTGTACAGTGTAATTGCTTCTTTCATTGTACATTTATTTTCAACTTGGATTTTTAAAATCTCTTTAGATTGTTGGTATTTTGGACAAAGCTTATCATATGCTGGATGATTTCCGGAACAATTTGTGCACATTGTTCGGGTACATTTTTGGGGGTCATGAGAGGGGAGATTGCATTGTTGGCACATTTGTGGGTTATTGCATCGTTTCATCGTATGATTGAGTTTACCGCAATTCTTACACCGCATTGGGTTTGGGAAATAAGGTTTAACCATTACTGAATGCCATGTGATATCGACTCTATTCGGAAGGTGGAATTTGTCGAAAGTTAGGAGACATACTCCGGAGTGTTTTTGTTTTCCGTCAATAAGTTTGGAAAATTTATAAACCTCTACAACACCTTGGTCAGCTAAGCCCTTTACAATTTCATCCTCACTTAGGTCATTTAGACATGGGGCGTAAATGGTACCTTTTGTATGGTTCAGTTTATCATGATATTTTGCTTTCACCTCACAAACACCATGTAGAGATTTTGTACGTATGAGTTTTTCCGCTGTTGGTTTGTCTTTAAGTAAAAGGCAAAGGTTGCCGTCACGAAATTCAGTAATTTTAACGATTTCTTTGCTAATTAACTTCAAGGCGGCGTGAACTGCAAAGCAGCTATATGATTTTAAAGGTTTATCTTCATTTACAGCAGAAATAACCACGTATTTGGGATTTGTTTCAATTTGAGGAAGAAGGGGGAAATTTTCAACATTTTTTTTAATTTTCTTACGTTTTGGTTGGGG
Organism: Anastrepha obliqua; assembly: GCF_027943255.1. NCBI lineage: Eukaryota > Metazoa > Arthropoda > Insecta > Diptera > Tephritidae > Anastrepha > Anastrepha obliqua. The sequence goes on from NC_072894.1 coordinate 68,281,443, forward strand.
ATCTGAGGCTAGCAGAGCGAACCTGTTATCCCCCAGGTTTGGTGGCCCCGGGGCCATGCTGCACCAATCACACAAATAACACAAATCAGTAATGTACTTATTTGTTTTTGTTTATATGAAAAGGAAAAGATATGTCGTTCGCAACAACAATTAAGAAAAACGAGAAAATGGAAGACACCGAAAGTTGCGTTCTAAACTCACTAGAAAAAGCACGTCTGCTCAGTAAGAGAACTAGTAGGTGACTGATATATAATTAATTTACTTGTATTTCTTCATTTTCAGTAATATTTTAAATAAATTTTGCTAGAAGCATTCAGTTTTTTTATTTCTCAAGAGATAGCTTGAGGTGCCGGTATGCATAACGTTCGATAAATCGGACGGCTTGTTTACAACAAACTATAGACAAATGTGTAACTTTTCTTTCACCACTCGATTTATGTGATCTCCATAACCCGAAATTTTCACAGAAATTCATTATAAGTATAAGGACAAACTTTATGCAGTAATGGGTTAATACATAGAATAATTAATTCACTGTGGAAAAACAAAAAAACTGAAGTATTCAAAAAAACGAGAAAGCCTCCATAAGAATAGCTCGTTAGCCCCAATCTTTCGAGCGCTTTCTGGTTTAATAACATCTCAAAAAGAGTTGGTGTTAAATTTTCATCATCAATGTCAGAACTGTTCATGCTTACATTGGGTTAAGTTATAAAGTATTTAGTAATCTAGTCTATAAGTTTTAGATTAGACCAGGTTTGGGTCCGGTGGCAGCTACTCTCCATGAGGGAGTAGATAGTTGACTTAAGTTTGGAGGCCCATTGTGACACCACTTGATTAGGCTCAAGTCTCCCACTCAAATTCCCGATGCGGTGGAACCACTTCGTCTCTCGGAAAAACGACGAAAAATTGTGAATGGTTTCAGATTCCAAGTCTGCCAGCCATCCAAAGAAAAAAGAGTTTAGACTGCAATATCGCATTCTACCAAGAGTGAGATAGTGGCAGAGAAAGTATACAACATTGGGTCATCGCGAAGCACTTCTTTCTCGTTTCCGCAGTTGCGACGGAAGTCAATTGGGGGGAGCACCACACGCTTCCCGTGTGTTTCCAATAGGCAGTGCCTGATTATATTGTAACATCAACCACTATACTAATGTCCTGTCTTGATTAATGAGGAACTTTGATCCATGCTCATTCTTCTTGAATAGATCTATCTAATCAGCTCATAAGTGGGCTCCGTGGTTAATGCTCTGTTGACCCGCGCCATGTATACTAACCTGATCTAGCGCTTGCTTGAGGAAGAGGGGATGGCTACATATTGGGAAGAGTTGATTGATTTCAGATAAGTTCCACTCCCAACCAGCGCATCCGCAATGCAATTTTCAAGAAAGTATCTACATATGTGCAGGACCCAAAGCCGTTGGCGCACCGCTGAGCCCGCGCATTTATAAATTTTGTGGCAGCTTGACTATCAGAGTAGAAAGTGATCGGTTGTGCGGCAATAGGCCAGCCTTAAGCTAAGCTATTAAGTATTTCTGTAATCTAGTCTATAAGATTTATATGTAATTCATAGGTTTAAAAAAAGTTGAATTGAAACGAAATGAAGCGGCATTGGGCCACTGGTCATATGACCGCTCAGTCGTCCCTCCTTTCATTGATTTAATATGTTACGTGCTCAAAATAGCTCGAAGAATGCGAATAAGATTAATGTAGGCCACTCCGTTGAACACGACGGAAATCCAGCAACACCAAGTTTTTTATGATTTCCCATTAGACTCGATCGAGCCCAAATGCGATGGATCTATAATCCCTTCTCAAATCTGGTGATCGTTTTTAATCTCTTTTAGTCATATCTGCCTGAAGATCTCACAACTACAATCCATCTTTCATTTTATTTTGCCTCTATATTCGAGTATATAAAGGGTTCTCCAATAACAGGTGCTATTTTGAATAGCCCGCTATTTCGATAGATGTCACTTTCGAAGCTGTCATTTTTTGATATTTGACAAGTAAAACCACGCCATTAATAAAAATGGAACGATACACGCTTAACCAATGCTTTGGAATTATTAAAATTCACTATAAAAATTATGAAAATTTGTCAGAGACGGTTCGTAAAACTCGAACATTTTTGGGTCATCGTGAAGCACCTTGTCGGACCGCAATACAGAAATTGGTGAAAAAATTCGAGCTGTTGGGACAAGTTAGTGATTTGAAGAATAAAATCCGTGCACGTTGCTCAAGAACAGCCGAAAATATTGCTGTTGTAGCCGAAAGTGTTGAAGAAACCCCAGGTGTGTCCATTCCTCGTCGTTCTTTGGAATTAGACATTCGTCAAACGTCATTACACCGTATTTTGCATAAAGATTTGGGTCTTAAGGCTTATAAAGTCCAGTTAACACAAGAACTCCACAGAACAGCCGACCAACAACGTCTTTGCTGATTGATCTGGAATTCCATCGTAAAATCATATTGAGTGATGAGGCTCAGAAAATCCAAGACTTATTGTTGAAAAGCCTCTCTATCCTCAACGTGTGACTGTTTGGTGCGGTTTATGGTCCGGTTGGGTCAATTGGATGGTATTGCTCTGGACAACGTTTATTTTCAACAAGACGGCGCTAAGCCCCACACAAGCAACGAAACCATTTATCTTTTACGGGAATAATACCTCTTATTGGAAAACCATTTACAATTTCAGTGTGAAGCAGTTTCCTAGTGACCTTTGACATACTAATGCATTATTTTCCTAGAATAATCAGCTTGATGGTATCTTGCTTTGCATGTTAATCTGTTGTACAATTTTCGTTTAGGTCCTATGAACCGGAATTCAAGTGATGTGCTACTAGGCCATGTACTTGTTCTCTGTCCCATTTCAACTTGCTTTACAGCCTCCATAATTACAGAAATATTTGCCTGGGAGACATTGCAATGATAATGGATCTGGGGAAAGGCTAATGAGTAGACTTCGACGTAATACCTTCAACTCTGCCATCAACTTTTGGGTCATCTGTATGGACGGTTATTCTACTAGGTCGAGCGTGCCTAGTAAATTGACTTACACTCTTCATTGGTTAGAATGCTCGAGTAGATTTCATGTACCGAGGTCAGAGCACAACGATCCGTGCTACTCAAAAGAAAGCTTAACATTCTGCCTATGCGAGAAAGTGGCGAGATTGTAATTCATCGGGATAAATGGAGAGCAGCGAAAGTAATTGTTGGAAGGTGTGCAAGGTCTGGTGGCCTTTAGGGTGGCATCGGGTGAGTCTTTGCCCTTTGAGAGGTAAATTACGTCTTATTCAAAGAAAACTACCGTATAAACAGTCTATAATGGTAAATATTAGATCTTGAATGATGCATAGATACAGACACAAATACATATTCCTGGGCCCCTAAATAAAGATTCTCCGCGAACAAAGAATATTTTCACCTTTCCATCTCATCATTATGAATGGTTATGATGAAAAACACTCCTGCATTCATATAAAGTTTGAATTCCTTCTATCCTTTCTTACAATTTAATGTTGTCTCTTTCTAATCATCCATCACATGCGCACACCAAACTAAAAGTGTCTATTGAAAGTCACAGGCATTTAAGCTAATAAATATTTGAAATGTAATTACAAATAATTTGACAAGAATGACAATCATTTTCATAGTGCAACTAAGAACACTAACCCAAACAAAGCTTAAGACAAACACAAGGAATTGCGTGATAAAATTTAATAGTAGCTGCATGATGCACATACACACACGCACTGACACGGTGTGGCAAACCCCTGCAGGAAAATTCATTCGCTCCGAACACGTGCAGCTCTAGCGAACTAATTAGGATTAAGGCTTGTTCGTGTTCCTTGGAGTTTGTAACTAATAAGCTTTGCATTAATTTTTCGATAGTTCCGAATCAGAGTTAAATTCATCTTTAGTTGGCCTATCTTGCCTTCTGCTTCTACAAACCAAGCAATATCACTTTCGTACCTTAAATATTTGGTTTCGAGTTCGATGGGCTGCATTTGTTGCTGGTTGTTAAAAAAAGAAAATTGGCTAGCAGTTTTTCACCAGTGAGTTCCATGGTTTCTCCTGCAGGGGCCCTTTCAGCTATTTTCAATAGTTACATATCCCCAGCAAGCAAAAATTCTCGCAATTTCAATATGGAGGAGAAATTGAGAAAACAATGGAGGGTGACAAGAATGATAGAGAAGCAAATTGCGCCTTCTCAATTCGCCGTGTCGTACGAGCCCATGAATAAATAAGCAAAAGGAAGAGGAATTAATTGTGTGTGAAGAAGAAGAGTAGGCGAAAACAATGGAAACAACCAAGCACGAGAAATTATACGCACATGCACATATTATACTTTCTTGCCACGGCGTCTTCCGCATAAAAACCCAAACACCCCAAACTGCATTTTGAAGCTTTATATTAATTTGTGCTTTTACAATTTAACACACTGCACTTTGTTTTCTTTAGTTGGATTAGTTCAAATTTCACAAATCAAAATACTACCTGAATTTTCACTTACTTTTGTTTGTTTTGTTCGTTGGTTTTATATTGCGAAGGGAGCTGAGGTCAGATTTGTCAATATCACGGAAAATAAAGTAACTGTTTTTTAATGGCGCCACCTTAGATAGTCAATTTGCATTCGGGAGATGATTTTTGATGCTTTCTTTAGTTGCTTTCTACTCGAATTTGCTACGAGCCTCCTTTGGAATTTTTGTGACACTGCGGAATGCGGAGGTCACAAAGTGAGCAGGGAATAACTTTCTTACTTCCATCACTTCTTCCCTTAGGTAAGAAAATTCTACAACGGCATACAAGCTCTTCGTAGTGTTTAATCTTGAGCGAAGATGAGTCGCCTTAAGCCATAGAAGAATTTGTTAAAAAATCATAGTCGGAGTTTGTTATGACATAGAGTTATGAAATCGTATATTAATTTTGGTACGAAAGCAAAGTGCTGGAATCAAAAAGATTCATTGATCATGTCAATCCTTGAATCTTTTATGGTATCTGTCTCTTTTGCTTAGTGGGTTAGAACAATAGCAACAAAAGCAAAGCGCAAAATTGCAGTCAATACACTAAAATGTCAAGCAATCAAGCTGGCAAGCAATAAGGCCGCCCGTACCAGAGGCAGCAGATGCTTGGAGAGAGGAAGTCAAGGTCGTCACGATTGTCATTGACTGCAAAACGGCTGTCGCGGTGAAGTGCTGAAGAATTGAAAGCGAGGAATTTTACAATGACACGAAGTCAACAAACAATATTGTGGAAGGATGAAGACAACAATAATAGCAACAAGAACACAATTGCGAAAAGATGAGCTAATAAAAATGATTTTTATGCGAGTGAAATTCTATTATTAACTATGTAATTGAAAGGGAAACGGTACTATGACGACAACAGTTTCCAGATATGCAATGGAACGAAAAGGAAAGACAGGAAAGGAAATGAAAGGAAAGAAACAATTGAAATCATAAGGACTAATATAAATGCATATTTCAATAGAATTTTAGTGGCTAGTGGTGAAAGTAACGGAAAGTAATATTAAATATCAAATTACCATTTACCTGCACTGTGCTATAAATTGGCGTGATAAAATGTGAATGAATGAAAGTTTACACCTGCAAATAAGAAATGCAATATTAATAATACGGTGTAGAGGAGCAAGAGCGAGACTAAAAGAGGAAAGATTTCTCAATCGGTTTGAGCAGAAATAAAGAAATCAATGGCGGAAAAAATGAGTGGATTTCACAAAATTGCTAAAAACCAAGCCATGAAGCTTTTAAAACACCGTACTTAGAGTAGTTGCCAGACGCCTTATAATGGACTCGTATATAGCAGAGCATCCTATGAAGGTTTGAAAGTAAATCCATCTAAAGGCCTAATAGGACTCATTCCTACATCGGACTAACTCTGGTAGACAGCAGCTAAAAGCCAGCTACAACAGCTATCAACAGCTGTTTAAGTAAGCGAATTCTGCGATACAATGCAGAAATCTTACCAAAAACAAAAAAAAAAAAAATAAATAAAAAAGCACAAAAAAGATCCTAACTTAAATCGAATTTTATATGTACTTATAATATATACTTGACGGCACCTAAGCCGACTACCACTCAGCACTGTCCACTAAATGATAGAAACAGTTTTTTTTTAATAGCGCTCGCTCTTGGGTAGGCAATGGCAAAGTTCCAAGTGCCTTTCTGCCTCGAAAAAGCTCCTCATAAAATATCATTTGCCATTCGAAGTCGACCTAAAACTGTAGGTGCCCCGATTTCTGGAACAATATCTAGGCGCACAAAATAAATAGGAAGAGGGGAACGCCCAAATACCCAAAAAAGCGTATAAGCGCCAATTCTATGGTGTAAATGTGCCCATATTAAAAAATATTTGTACATTATGCGACCTTTTTATTCAGAATTTTATTAGACCTCATTTCCAAAATTTATTAAGAATATGAAATTTTGTGTGAATTTCATACCAAAATATTGTTTTTAAACCTCTAATTGACTTTCATTTCAAAATTAACTGAATGCCCTATAAATGACTTAAGCCAATAAAGAGCTATGAGGTTTACTTTGAAAAAATAACTTTAATGAAATAATTCATGAGCATTTAGTAATTATTTAAAAAAATTAGTCCATTTTTATCATTTCGAGTTTTGAATAATCTTAAAATGTTCCTGAAAAACTGGAGGGAAACATAAATAATGTCTTGCTGTTCTTCTTCCATTACTGGTCTGCATAGCTTAAGATTTCCGTATAATTTTTATTCTTCTTCTTTTAGGTGAAAGATCCAAAACGAGGAGTTTAGAATCATCTGGAGAAGTTGTGTAGAACATTTTTAGAGTGTTTTTTTATAGTATTTAAAGTATTCATCCATTTCTTTTGCTGCCACGAGGCAAATACGCTCACTGTATTTTTTACTTTTCTTGTTGTTTACTCTTCTAGTGATTTCTTTGAAATAAAATCCGACTGAGACATTCGATTTACTGAAAATGTAGTCCTATTTCATCTTCTAGACTTTTCTACAAAATTCATAATAATGCTGAGGGTTGTATAAGTAATTTTATTTTTAATTTTATTCATTTCTATCAACTCAAAATTATGGTAATTGGGTAGAGAGGAATGATAACTATTTTTTGATTTTGACTTATCGACTTATTATGTAGTTCAAAAACGTACCAAAGAGGGCCCGCTCCATTTTCAAGTAATGTTTATATATGTAGGTTAAGTTAGGTTTGGCAGCCGCATCGCACATAGAGACAGCGATGCCACTTATAGTAGACCACGAAATGGGTCCGTTGAATGTCTATGTGTGACAGTCTTCCATTGTGAGCTCGCTCTTAGCCCTAAAGCGGAACAGGGTGCTGAGTATTTGCAGAAGAGTTCTAGGGGTGGCAGATTTAATATGATATCCAAAGCCATGGATGGCGCGGTTTTCATGACGCCACATATTGCTAAATCCGCTGATCTCTGCACCTTATTCAATAAATTAGAGAAGGTTTTTTTCTGCATAGCACACCACCAGACAACATTTCCATATAGGAGAATGGGTCTGACGACAAGAGTATAAAGCCAATGAGCAACCTTAATTTTAATTCCCCAGATCTTACATAAAGCTCTCTTACAGGCATAAAAGGCCAGGTTCGCACTCCAAACTCGTTCTAATATGTTTGACTTCCAAGTCAATTTCCTATCTATGTTTAGTACCTGGTTTCTTCCGAAATCACAAGAGCTTCCCTTTGAGCATAATTGGACTTAGCTGACGGATTCTGTGTTTCCTAGTGAACAATACGAGTTATTTTTTGTCTGGGTTGACTCCTAGAGTACACTTTCCTGCCCACCTAGAAAGTATATCTAGAGCATTTTGTATTAGGGATCTTAATGCAGATACAAATTTACCAGAGACCGCAAAAATAACATCATCGGCTACCACCCTACAGCCCACCGATTTCAGTATTAACAGGAGTTTATTTACAACTGTATGCCATAAAGACGGTGAGAGGACGCCACCTTACGGTGTATCTCTACTCACCAATCTCCTGAGCATCGATTCTCCTAGATTCGCTTCACTGATTCTGCTGATTGCCTCAGTATTGTTAAAGACTCCTTCAATATCAAGAAAAGCAGCTAGAGTAAATTCCCGTTTGTGTAGTGAACTCTCTGCCATGTAAATAAGGTTATTTAGAGCTGTCTTTACCGATTTCCCGTTCGTGTAGGCATGTTGTGACGCAGAGATAACATTTTTATCTGTAGTTAGGCTTAAGTGAAATTCTATCAACCTCTCCAAAGTTTTCAGTAGGAAAGAAGAAAGAGATATCGGTCGCAAGTCTTTTGGATGAGTATGTGAGTTTCTAGAATCTTTTGGAATGAAAACAACTTTGACTTGTCTCCACTTAAGAGGTATATAACCCTAACTATTGGTCATTTTTGTCGATATTGTAAAAATTATCATCAAAAGAAGTGTAGTTTGAAATAATGAATATGAAATAACTGATAAACTCTTATTGTTTTAATTTTGACTTGGACCACTTTCATGATTAAGGGAACATATATAAATTCATTTTTTAAGTTGAAAGAATTAAGTTATCTCAGTACACCTAAGGTATGCACCATCTTTAATAGAAACTGTACGTTGGCAACTACATTTTAGTTTTCACTCCCGTTTGCATAACAAATTGCTATGACGTGTGAAAAGCAAATACTGAAATTACATCTGTCACACTTATATAACCACATACATGTGAACTTCTTTGTAAATATTAATATATGGATGCATTGTTTTGTTTTTTGTTTAATTCGCACCCAACTCTTTACACGCGCTCACTTGTGCTCTCTTCTTCTTATGCCACACACATAAAGTCATGTTCCTATAGCCGATGAAGTCATTAAAAATTATTACAATACGTAATTGCCCATAATTAATAAGCACTCATATCCTGAGCAGCGGATGTATGGAAGTTGATCACACACACACGCACAAATACACATAAAGGGAATATGCTGAAATATGGCGCGTGAAAAAGGTGCCTGTATCAGCACTATTATAAAGCCAAGTAGATTATTATGTGCACTTACATATATAACTTTAAATATAAATGTATATACATATTATATATGCTGTGTATGAGCATACATATGTGTGTGTGTGTTGGAACGGCCTTTTGTCGGCTCTTTCCGTGCGAGCAATTGCATCAACCAAGCAACCGACCAAATACAATTACCGATAGGCAGCCACTTGACCAGTCTACCAGCCAGCCAGTCAGCCAGTCAACCAACTAGCAGCCTATCCTTTCCGTTCGTTCTTTCGTCCGTCCTTCCATTAGGCTTTTTTCCCTTTGAGAGGTTTTACTCGCAGTTGGCTTTTGTCTGCCCTCGGACAGCTGCTTTGTATTGTAATGAGTTGTAATTTTTATCAGCTCATTCAGCGCAGTATAGTCGAGAACAAAACCGCCATTCAACCGCCAAGTTCGCATCAGCCAGTTCGAAAGGAAGCCAACACATGCAGCGAATTATTTGTATTCGTTTGTTGTTGGTAAAAAAAGAAGTCTTATTAAAAATCTGTAATGTCATTGGACAATAATTGGTCACATTTTACACTAGCATGAAAATTTACACAAGCACACATATGTTAGTATATACCTATACATATTATATTTAAATAAACGTAAATGTTAGTATGTTTCACAGACATATTAAACTACGAGCATGTGCACATTTAATGTGAGCGAAATACTCACACACATTCAAAACAGTTTTTTAAATGCATAGTTATTGTTATTTCATGACCCATAAAAACTGCAGTTCGACTGGGAATGGAGATATACTTTCGGGGTAATTTCGACTGCCGAAGAAGAGAACAAAACCAAAAAAATTATCATAAAATAATTGTTCTCGTTTTATATTTATTTAATTTTATGAGTTCTAAATAAAATTACCAATATAATTCTTTATTAACCCTAGAGTACTAATGCTAGCAGAATAGTCTAGTATTTGTAGCTTATAATTCGCAGCAGAGTTTTTCTCGCACTCTGCCGATCGCTTTCCATTATCGCGTAATCTCAGTTGCCGATTTTTTTTGTTGTATGCAGTGACAGCATTGCAGAAAGTGTTGTTGTTTTATTGTTATGAAGCCTTTCTTTCGGCAACAGTTTGTTCTCGAATTAGAGGTAAAGAGATAAAAAGGTAAAGAGTTTGTGTTTTTTGTGCTTTCGCTATTTTAGAATGAAAACCTGAGATAAACACAAGCGTAACAAACAAATTTTGGTTCACTTGAACTTTCTAAGACAATGCCAAGTCTTGTGGAACGTCCATGGTCTGCCACCAAAATGTTGGGCCATCTGCGGTTAAAGCGGTCCAAACCATTACCTGTGGCGGTATGAGTCGATCGGTCAAATAAACCCCATCATTTTAGGAGTTTACGAATTTCTCTATTTTAAAAACTTTCTCTTCAGAATACACAATTGACCGCTTTCGGCCAAGCGAAGCAACTCTTTCACTCTCTCAGGTCTGACTTGTTGCTGCTTTGGTGTGCGCCTTTTAGATCTTATTAGGCTGGAATTTGAGAAAATTTTTCAGTATGCGGCGGATGCTATGGTCAGTTTTACGATATTTTCAGTTCTTTCGCCATTTGGTTGGCACTTTGTCGGGGATTTCGTTCAAGTCGCTTCTGTACTTTTTGAGTAATTTAACGTGACGTTGCAGTCTCTTGATGACCACCTCCATGACGTTCCGCGAGGGTACTAATATCATTGTAACGAGTGATAGTGCGATAAACAAAAACTTTATTCACTTAAAGGCGAGCTCATGAAAAATCGATGGTTGTGAGTTTCCAGGCAAATATAATGCAATCACACTATTACGTTTGAAATCCATTACTGATTTTCCTTTTTCGCGTTTTTCTTTTCGCGCAGACAGCTGATACGCGTGCATCACCCGCGCGACAAACGGAACATGCTTTAAATATTCCTTTTTTTTTATTAATTGTCTTTATTAGTCACTAAAATCAAGTGTTTAAACAGAAGTGTCTACTGAAACTAAAACTTAAGAGCTAATATTTAAATTTTTATGTTACAAACTTACAAACTCACTTACAGCTAGAGTAATCTTTAAACTTAACAAGAGAAGTTCTCCTAACTAATGATCTTACTCTTAGAAGTAAGAGAGTATGTAACTCGCGAGCGGTCTGAAGTTGGTTACACTTCGAGTGCCGGATCCTTTAATACGCAATTGTTGAACTCTACAGTAATTGCTTTTAAAACGAAAAATGTAATATTTTTGAAGCTCTATATTTTTTAAAATTTATTTTGTTTTGTTTTTAATGAATTTTGTAATTGCAAATTTTTTTTATTTAAGCGATCATTAATTTACCTGATTTCGAAAAATATTCCTTGGAAAATTAATTTTCAAAATTTTAGTAATAACAAAAAACAAAACTTTTATTTTATTATACTTATGTATGTATACATATTTAGAACACATGGAAATAAAAACATTGGTTGATGATTGATGCCTTATATGTGACATACATATAAATATATAATGGGCTCTTACACTCTTTATAGGGTATTCGGCCGAGCTCCTCCTTCTATGTGTGGTGTACGTTATGATGTTTCCTCTAAATGGAGGGAGTCTACAGTTTAAGCCGGCTATAAACGACAAATGGTTGTTATGAGATGCTTTTTCATGGCAGAAATGTACTTGGAGATTTGCCATTGCCTGCCTGGGTGTCACCGCTATTGGAAAGAACTTTTTATTAATTTTGGTGTTTTACTGAGACTCGAACCTACGTTGTCGTCCAAATGGTAGTCACGCAGCAACCCATTCGGCTACGGCGGCCGCCTGAGAAAACGATTGATGCCTAAGAACCGAAAAAAATCAGTGTTGAATACATATTAGGCGAACCGAAAAATGGCACTAGTTCTCTGAGGTTAACAAAGCACATTTTTATGATAGTTTTAGTTAAAGGGTATTTCAATTAATAAAAATCATCTATACATCGGAAGATCTCGATCTAATATGCTGGAGAACAGCAGCTTTGAAAATTTGAGAATGCAGCCAGAAACTTGGACCACGAAATAAGCGAATCAAAAACATAATGTTTGAGAACTGGAAAGGTTCCAAATGAGTGTTAATTTGCCATTGTTCAAATGCCTTGGATCTATATCTCTGTGGACGATGTGTGAGTTCGATGCTCCCTTCGTGCCGCTCATGTCCCGGCGGCATCTACATCAGAGTAACAAAGTTTCTTGATGCTAGAGTTTCGAGAATTTTAAAAGATTCCCAGACCAACCTTGGTTGGAATGAGAAACTATATCGCGATTTTAGAACTGCTTGACTGTTAAAAAGAAAGTTGATATTGGCACCACTCGCGCCTCTACGAATACATTCTCTGGCACGTAGCTCCAAGGCGTCGACCTGCGCCTGAAAACTGATATGTGGGCCAATAATTTTAGTCCCGGTACTGCTGTCTTCCAATTTAGATTCATCAGTAAACTACACCTGCGCGCCTTATTTTAAAGATATTTCATTAATTCTACACGCTGAGCTATCACTTGAAATTCTTGGATAATTCTAGTTTTCTTTCCATCTTATGACAGACTGTCAGGTACGGGGAGTTCAGGATTGAACACAGAACTCTTGCATGCCCTGTAAGATTCCTTCTTTAAGATGAAATAGATTAGGAGGCCTTAGGGCTACACTAGCTGCCGATCGTTTGGCTACAAGGTGGAGTGGAATAATCCCAGTAATCATTCCTACAGCCGTTGTGGGGCAAGTTCGCATTGCTCTCGTTACGCGCAGTAACCTGTCTGTATACCTTGTTAAGTGTCATCTGAGTTTTAATTTGGTCTAATTTTGGTCATTATACTGAAGAGGCGTAGATGATCATTGGCACTATTATTGTCTCATAAGATTATGCCATCATCTTTGACCGCACACCCCATGTTTCATCGTAAAGCCTTTGGCACGTGTATGTTGCTCTCAAAGTTTGATTTGTGATATAGGATGGTGATTTTTCTAGGAGAAGGTTTTATCACTTCCACTTTATCGAAGTATTTGTAATTGAATTTCCAAATGTGCTATTAAAATTATATTCTACCTATACACATTAACTTTGAACAAGGTTTTTAGTGGGCAAAAGAAGAGGTTACATTTTTCAAACTTAATGATTTCATTGTGTAAACTTCCTGTTTGCAGCAACACTAAGAGAAAAAATCGAGTGCAGGCAGGTCGGTAGACAATCCCCCCCAAATAAATATAGCCCGACAATACCGTTTGATGAAACCACACGCCGCACTGTGACTCGGAGTTGGTACAATTGGCCAGTTTGTGTATCTGCGGGGCAATGCGGTAAGCAAACAGCTGCCAAATCAGCTCTCATATTAAGAGAAATCGTTCTGCTCAGAACGAACCGTTGAGGGCACTCTTCAATTTTAGAAAAATTCTCCTGCATTCTTGGTACAACGGATTTTTGTAAGGCCAAGGATATTAACTTAAATAAATCCTTCGTCACGATATTTCCTTTAAAAGAGGAATGGGATAACGGACTTATTATTAAAGAAAATGATTTCGACATCTATACAGATGTCTCAAAACTAGATAACAAAGTAGGTGGAGTGATTTACTCCGATAGACTCGGAGTCAGCCAATTATTTCGCCTACCTGATCATTGCAGTGTATTTCAAGCGGAAGTCACTGCCTTAAAAAAGGGACTTACGGTAATAAAAACGAGATTATTATCCATAAATGTGAACTTCATATACTCGGGCAGTCAAACAGCTATAAAAGCGCAAAAACAGTCATGAATGTCTTAAACTTTAAATGACGTATCGAAATACCGCAAAGTGCACCTTATTTGTTTGCCAGGAATGTAGCAGGAAGCTGCAAGGTACATAGATGAGCTTGCTCGAATCGGTACAACTCTTGATACCCAAGTGGATAAGACGCTGATACCTACGCCTATAGCCACTTGCTAACTACTTATATATAGGGAAACCATCAAAGAGTTTGTTAAGATTTAACAGAGAAGTTACAAGAAACAAGATAGGGGTATACACTGGTCATTGTTTAATAGGTCACCACGCCAGAAAGTTAGGACTTCCATATACGATTTTTGTATATTAGAAACTGTCCTAACACAGAAGAATAGGAAACAGTCATACATCTTTTATGTGAGTGTCTTAGCCAGAAGGAGGCTTCTCACTCTTGGTACTGCATTTTTAACTGATGTAGCTGATAAAGCGCATCTAAAACTAACGAAGCTTTGCTCGTTAATCAAAGCTACCGGATGGTTTAGAATCCATAGTGTAAGGATAAGTTCCAGTGGTTCTACGACAGACCTAAGTGTGTCATTGCGACAGCCGGCCTACCTACCTACCTATCTACCTACTTCTGCCTCCATATCTCTAAGTGTGAGTGCCTCATAAACTTTCTTATCCAATCGAATCTTAAGTAATTAACTGTAATAAAGTAAAATCTCATTTTCGAAAAGCAAATAAAAATTAGCTATGATCTCACATTTTGTAGAACTGTTTTATTGCAAATCTGTTTGCATATCTTCATTTTATGCTGATTAGTCGCCCATTGAAATCCTTTTACAGCGCATTATCGCTGAAAGCCACAAGAATAAATGCGATAATTTAATGTCACACTAAATGTGCGCAACGCGATCTTCGGATACTAATCCGTCGAATGGACATATAGACAATCCAAATCGACGACAATCTTTTGCCAGTGCCAGTGATGATGGGTGCAGACTACATATGCACACCTACGTATATACACGTGCATATGAATGTGTGTGCATTTGTACCCACTTTTATGCAAATTCAACGACGTCGACGTCAACGATGATGCAGTTAAGTTAATGTTAATTTGTATTGATCTCACTAATAAAATGAGCCGAGTTAATCTCGTCGAGATCTGGATTGGCTTTCAGCTTTCGTGTGTGCGCAAGCGCATATGTCCTTGAGCGCAGTAACAACAGCAACGGCTTTTCAACGGATATCAGACGACAAGGAGTTCAACGAATGTGGCTCCATTAGCGAAAGTGCCACGAATGTAACAAAAACAACAATAGTAGTCATAGTGGTTGGAGTGATTTTGTCGGCAAGTCGCGGCAGCCAGCCAAAGATAGTTTCAGATGCGTACGAATACAACAACAATGAGTACGCTGATTGGCCCATCAGTTCGCATCAATAAAATGCTCCATCAATTGATGGGTTTGTAACCAACAGAAAATCCCAACCAGCGGCAACGATGCCGTCGCTTCCTTGCCGCCATTCATAGGGAGACTCAATGCACTAAACTATGAGGATATCTAAAGTGATATTAATTAAAATATCATTTATATCAATGTACATATAAAAATAGCAAAATGATGCAGCAATTGCAAGAGGATGCAACTGGATGGTGCTGATACATCATAGACATACATACATATCTAGACGAATACCTACGGAGGGCTGGTTAAAGTAACTATGTTTTTGTAGTTGTTGTACGCCAACAACGCGTATCAGTTGTTGACGGACGCATTTACGAGACTCATCAACGCCACTCGGAATAAACTTGTTTGCCATGTAGAAGATATGTGGATATTCGACTCTTATATATGTATTGTACGTATACATATTTATGCTTACATATATTTCCTTTTGCTATTGGGAGGACAGTGTGTTGATTGTGCTTTCCTAAGATTCATACTGAAGTTGTATTTCAAAAGGTAGTTGAATCATTATAAAATAATCTGATTTTGCTTTTGATTACTTAACAAGATCGCGCTACTTTTAGAGCTGCGCGGAAATATTCTCCAAGTCCGGGACGAACTAATAGAAAATAATCGCTATATCTAAGTAGAGCGGTTTCACTTTTTCTCAAATCACTCCCAACGATTCTAAAGAAGTTTTCACTTCAAAAAATCGAGTTTGAACCGAAAAACAAAATTGCCGATAACTCTTGAAAAAAAATTTTTTCGGGCTAACAAAAAAATACGTGTCTCATTTTTTTGACCAGAGAGCAACATATTTAAGTTACAGCGAAATCGAAGAACATGACCCGAATAGCCCGGTTGAATTGAAATGGAAAGCATCTATAATAATTGAATATTTAGTGAAACTGAGCCTAGCTTTCATGGGAATCTATGATTCTTAAACTTAGCACATTTTGTTTTAATTAAAATTGCTTCGTTCGTTTCGCACACAGCCTTAATAGGTGGTTTGGAAGCTAAAACAAAGTCTAAAAATTGTAATGTTTCGCCCGATCTGAAAAGATTCCTGGAAATTAAATAACATCACTAAATACAATTGTTGCACTGTACTATGCTGTCAGTCACTCAAGCAGTCAGTCGTCAGCCAGTTGTCTGAAATCACAAGTGCGTGAATTTGGCGCTGAGTACTAAGTATAGTTACTATTGTTGTTACTGTTGTACATACTATCATATATGTAGTTGTTGGACTTACTTCTGCATCTCGGACGAATGGTGGATAGATGCCTCCAGTACGCGTTGATGTTTATTGCAGTTGACAGCACAAATTCGTTGCCTGAGTCCACGGCCAACTAGCCGAGGCAGTATGTGAGACACTCAAACAACGACAAGCAGCTTTTGCGGCAACTCACGAGATATGCAAATTTGCCGCATGGCAACAAACAAACAAATGCAAAATATTATATGTCGGCAAATGCATTGTAATGAATGTGTTAAATAAAGAGACGTCGACAAAGATGACAAAATGGAAGATGAAGAAGACTGCTGGTTGTTGACTTAGTTCAATAAAGGGCGGGCGCAGAAAGGACGTGAAGTGTTGATTGAGACAAGGACGAGTTCTTGAGGCAATGAATGACAAAAAAATTTAAAAATTTACATATAAACACAGACGTTCTTACGTTTGAGAAATAACATAAAGTGGAGGTTGTTGTGTATCGCGGGCGATGAGTGAAAATTTGCAAGCTTTTGCTGGGTGTTGCGGCTGCTCAACGGGCTTCAGCTAACACCACTTCGGTCAAAATTCAAAAATGCAAAATTCTCCATATGCACACATACATACACATAAATGCGTTAGCATGAGATTTTGTTGCTTTGCGCGAGTGAAGCAAATTTGCCACAACGCTCAACAGTTTGAGCGAGAACTCACCGGTCGTGCGCAACGTGTTGGCACGCACACGTTCACATTGTCACACCTACGTGCATATATAGATGTGGGTAGGATAGAAATGGCCTTATACATGGACTCATATGTATGTATGCACTCATATAAATAGTTTATAGCTGGAATTTCGTCTGTGAATTCTTTTGCAACATACTCTAGTGGCATCTACATCATCTTCCGAACGTTGTACGTCCTGTAGTCGCTAAGTTAACGTTTTTGTTGTCGCCTCTGCTGCATGGCATGGCCGTACTGCCACACTGGTTCAAGTTGCTGCCTGAATGATTGATGGCAAATTTATTTTGAAATATGTGCGCAAGCGCTTTTCGTCTTCAATTACATGCGAATGAACAGACAGCCGGTGGATAGCTCGGAGATGCCAACATTGGCGGCAAAAGGGTGGCAACCATTACTAAAATACCTGCATATGTATGCATGGGACTGTGTTTGCATCAAGTGTGCACCCAAGTGTGCAGTGCCAACTGCAAGTAAAACGAAACCATATCAGATCATAGCCGTTGATAAATCTCTTTAGCTGCATAGGCGGCCTCCAACGACCGGCTTATAGCCAAAGAATCAAACTGTCGACCAGTTAGTTGATCGGCCAACTAGCCAACTTTAGTCAAAAACTTACCTACATGCATACACACATACATATGTATGCTCATACCATGCATTTTTGTTGTCGCTCTGGAAGTTTGAATAGTTGCCTCACTTTACAGCACTTCCTTGCATTACGCATTCCTCTTGGCATATGTAGTGTGCTTTTTGCAGGAGTCGGCAATTCAGAGCTATTGACTTTACTGAGATAAAACGAAAATATTTGTTTTCTCAGGGCCTGAATGTGATATGACAGAAGAAGTTTCTCGAGCGGACCAGCTTTTAGGCTTAGATTTCGGAATTCCACGCCAATCCATTCGGGATTGTAGATTTGATTGCGCTGCGAAACTCTGAATTCCTTACGACTGAAAAGTTTTCAAGCTAAAATAGCCAGTAAGAAGACGGAGAATAGCAGTGATCGTATGAAACGAAGAGTTGCGAACTCCTTAAACCAGAAGAGGAGAATAATTTTCTGGCAAACCTCAGTTTTACATATATCCCCTCGATATGTCGAAACCTTTTCCGACCGCAGGCTCCGCCGGAGCCACTGCAGAGGCATGGTAACAGCCCATGAGCTATTATTCAGTTATTTGGTTGATCTCGCCGACCAAATCCATATTACCCACATGTGTTTTGGTCGGCCGGCTCATAGAAGTCTTCGCCAAGTTCGATCATTACTCGTTAAAAGAGTTTACAATACTCGAAAGACTTTGCAGCAGGCCGACTGCAATAAGGCTAAATATGAGTCAGACATCCGGCGAGAGAATCTTACTTTCCACCTTTTGTTTCCGTTTAAAGTCATTAGTAAGGATAGCTGTTTATTTGGCGACCAGGGCTGAAATGGTTACTCAGTCGTCTTAGGAATTTATACAAAAGAGATGTTGTCGAAATGTCTTCTAATTAATGAAATTTTCGTGATATAACTTTCTTGGAATTTCACCATAAAATTAGTAGCGGTTTTTTTCCCTGATCAAATAGAAAAACATAAAAGTCGCAGGGAGCCAACTCAAGTGAATTCGATGACTGGTGGATGGTATACGTTTCGTTCTGGGTCGAAAATTCATGGACAATGATGACACTGCGCGACGGTGCATTTTCATCGTGCAAACTTCACGTGTTTTCTCCAAAAAACCTTTCGTTTTTGGGGGATTGCTCTAAGTAATAGTCCTTATTAGCTGTCTGATCTTCTGGGAAAAATTCATAATCTAAAATACCGTTGTAATCCATAAAAACCGTTAGCATCGCTTTCTTTTTGAACTGAAAACGACGTTGTTTTTTTTTGGTCTTGGCTCATTCAGAGCTCTCCACTCACTTGCCTGATTTCTGGGTTGTGTGTCATACCTATATAACCTACGTCTCGTCTCCAGGAATGACGTGTTTGATGAATGTGGAGTCGGATTTAGCGTTGGAAATCATGCCTTTGGCGTTATCAGCGCGTTCCCTTTTGCGTGACATTCAGGTCTTTTGGGACCAACTTTGCAGCAACTCAGCGCAAAAACAAATCAAATCCTGAATGGATACATAAGCAATGTTCAAGTCCTTTGCCAACTCTCTGATGGTTAACTTGCGGTTATTGATCAACCTTTCTTTCACTTTATTAATGTTTTCATCAGTTCTTGATGTCGACGGGCTGCCATTAGTCGAAGTTCCTGATCTTCGATGGATACACAGTCTGCTCTGAAACTTTTATGCCGAAAGAGTTTCCAAACATTTCGAAGGTTTTTTCACCATTGAGTCCATTTTTAACGCAAAATTTAATGCAAACTCATTGCAAAGCTCTTGAAAAGTTAGACCCATTTTTAAAACTGAAAAAAAAAATCGAAAACAGATACACAGGTAGATTTAGTGAAGACGGTGTAAATTTTACAAATGGGAAGCAATGGCGATAAATTTTAAGTTAAGAATATCGACCACTGATGTGGCAAGCTAAAAAAACAAAAACAGAGCTCAAATTAGTTGACTGGAAGCGTCACCTGGCGGTTGGTGCTGGAAGTTTTTGATCAAGGTGGCATTTGTCTTTATCCTTTCACGTGTAATCAAATTATGCCTAGAGTATGCAAATACCTAACTCGCTAGCCCAACATAATTGCATGCAACTTTTTTTGATCTCTGACCACAAAACATTTAAAGGAGATGAAGAAGCTGTTAAATTAGCCGGAGAAGTCGCAGAAAGATCACTAATGGGAACCGGAAGCTTCTTCGCGGTGAGAGGAAAAAATTAAACGAGCAGAGTGGGAGATTCAAAAAGTACTTACTGGCATGGTATAACTCGTATCGGTCAAGGAATAAACTCGGTATTATCGAGAAATGGTCGAAAGCTGTCTGTCGCTATCGCTGTTTGGCCTAAGAGCTGTAATCTGAACATAAGACGAAAAAGGTTTTCAATAATTGTTCAGCGTTTATGGTACATCCGCTACCAGTTGCCAACCACTGCT
Organism: Anastrepha obliqua; assembly: GCF_027943255.1. Taxonomy (NCBI): domain Eukaryota; kingdom Metazoa; phylum Arthropoda; class Insecta; order Diptera; family Tephritidae; genus Anastrepha; species Anastrepha obliqua. The sequence goes on from NC_072894.1 coordinate 68,301,603, forward strand.
AATGTATCAACTCACACAAACACACTCAAGTAACTACATAATTACGTTTACATATACATAATTGAACAATAGGAGCAAATATGTTTAGTTTCTTTCCGCTTGCAGCTACCAACATTGTTGCCCATTGAAGCCACAGTTGGTCGCATGGCTTCATTATTTGAAAATGCAAGTACAACAAATATTGTACAATAATACCCAGTTTTGATGTGTTCTCTTTGCTTTCATATCTACATGTACATATACAGTATATAAGTACACATTCCAATTTATTATGACAATCAGCAGGACTTTGGGGAATGCGTCAACAAAGAATTCCTGACTTAATTTCATTTTAATTTACTTCCATGCGACTTATTACTAGCCGAATACCGCCATTGTGTTCTATTTTTAGCTTTTTATGATTGGTTGATGTGGTAGTGGGTAGAGTGGGTAGCAGAATAAATATATTCCACATACAAAGACTTTTATACGAGTATAACTAATCTTGCCAGAATTTAGATAGATATTGACATATTTGTCCCAAAATGTTCACAACGACTGAACAATTGATTGAAGCATTTATCTTTGTCTGAACGTCGGTATGACCTATGGCACACAATAACTGAAGCAAAAATTAAGTTATGTAACAAAGCCTACATATGAGTGCTTGTCCTGAAGAAAATTGAATGGATGCGATATTGATAAACATTCGTAACTGTATGAGTACATCTAAGATACGGGAACTCCATAAGAGGCACTTGTCAAAATGTGTATAACTTTTTTGTTGGGGGCTGTCTAGGCGTGTAATTATTGAGTGGGTATACTCAGAATGGGCGGCCACCAGAATGGGCTGTCGCATGACATGGAACACACAATGGTAGAAAAAGTAGAAAGATCTCCGAATATATTTCTGCAATGCAATAGCGGACTGACACCTAAACAGAATTATTTGAAATGCAGGCTGATTCGTAAATATCAAACTTTTACAACAACACTCCAATCACTAGAGTATTTTTTATTATATATAACATATTATTTTATTATTATAAACGAAAATTTGTATGAATTGGGCAGATGCCTATGAAGTGTTGGATGTTTTCAGGGACACCCAAGATGCAAACTGTACAAGTACATTCCTACCTTTCGTAGAAAGTACACTCTAAAACGTCTCGCGTTTAGGTTAAAAAGATTTCCTGTTGTAAAAAAATCGATTTTTTGTTTTTTCGATATTTCGAAAGTATAGTATCTGAATAAAGATCCAGATGCTACGTTGGCTGGGTCATGTCGCCCGAATGGATACAAACGCTCCGGCTCTGAAAGTATTCGATGCGGTACCAGCTCGTGGTGGCATTGGAAAGATCAGGTGGAGAAGGACTTGGCTTCACTTGGTGTGTCCAATTGGCGCCGGTTAGCACGAGAAAGAAACGACTGGCGCGCTTTGTTAAACTCGGCCAAAATCGCGTAAGGGGTTATCGCGCCAAGTAAGAAGAAGAGAAGTATCTTAAGAATATAATGTAAAATTTTCATGCCGAAATTCCTAATATTATAGCTTCTACAGCCCATTAACTAGGTAGAGAGCGGTCCGCGCGCTCCTCTAAATCAAACTTTAAACTTATTTATCTCGAAACGACTTTTTTCGGCCTGGTGTGGTCAAAAACAAAAACAAAATCTATTCAACCGAATCGTTTGAAATTTAAATATGGTCTTGACAACATCAACGCCCATCGCCCACATTAGAATCCTATTATTATTTCGAATTTTTTGATCAAAAAAACTGAAAAAACCCCGATTTTTAGAGTGTCAAATTCAAAACCCCGCGGGACATAGCTACAGTCATACTGATTAATAATTTTTTTGGTTTTTTTGGGGGGTCAACCTCAGCACCATTTTTTTAAATTATTAAAATAAAAAAAAAAAATTCAGTTTTGTATGTAAAAGAAGTTAAATAAAAAGCATAAAAAATTAAATATTAATTAAAATATATAAAAAAATACATAAAAACCACCGGGACCCCTGGTAGTCTAGAGCTCGAAAATTCTGGATATTTTCGGCAATTTTTTCACAATAAAAAAAACAATATTTAAATTTAAGTGCTAAGTTAGCATAAAAATCGTGAGATTCTGATTAATACCGGAATTATGATTTTAAGGCCAAGACCGAGGCGACCTTACAAATTACAAAATAGGGAACAGCTCCTATAATAGACTTGTGAAGAAAGCTGTTAAGATAACTGCTTCAAATGTGGAATATGAAGTAAGGAATAAATTTCAAAAATATATTGGTGCTTCAACTGGCGGAACAGTCTTAGGAAAAGCCAATTATCCTGGAGAGTTGCTGGGGGGAAGCGATTTATTTCCCTAATAGATAGATATATAGATTCATTTATTTTACACAAAAAATCTTTTAAGCCATGTCAAATTATAAGCCAATCTTATTTGCTTAAAAACCATAGCCCAGAAACCATTTATTTTTAAAACAATTTTTGTTAACAGCAGTGCGAGCCATGTGAAGTTTAAACTTGACATTGCAGCGTTATTCTTTTTTTCAGATATTTCTGGAAAGCCATTTTGGGTGTAAGAATCCCCCGGGTGGTTTCCTTATTGTTTCCCTAATAAATAAGCATAAAAACGCATGGCTTAAGCAAATGAGGATACACAAGTCTCCAGGATTTTTGGAAGAAACTAATTTTTTTTGGATGAAATTTTGCATTTTTGGGCAGCTCTGAATAAAGAAAAGTTATTGCCAACAGTGAGACTTGATGGGGTTGGTGTGATGCTGTGGGGGTGTTTGGTAGGTGGTGGCGTAGGAAAATTGCAGTTTATTGATAAAACCTGTATAAGCCAGCTTATTTGGTTATTTTAAAACAAAATTTAAAGTTTTGATCTCATCTCTTGAGCTTGATTTTTCTTTGCCTAATGGTGTTTTCATTAAGCCTCTGAAATCTGGCATATAATTAAGATATAAGATATTTATAATAAGAAATTAATTCTTATTCTTATATCTAAATACTATTATATTTAACTTTTGTTAGTAGTCCGTAAGAATTTGTTGTTCGTAGAATTTATATAAGTAAATAAATAAATAAATAAATGACGCGGGTACCCAAGAAGTTGCAAAAAGGTGCATATTTTTTGAGAGTCTTATTTTTTTATAACTGAGCTCAGACTTTGGAGTTTGTAATTAAAAGAAATCTATTATTTTTTTGTAAAATGCTGTTATTTAAAAGGAATTATGCATAAAAATATGAATAAAAACATTTTTTTTTTTTTAAACTGAAAAACTTTTTGTAACGTTACTTTTGCAAAAAAGGAACGTATACTTTTGACACTTAGTGTATGTGCAATACTTATGTGTCGAAACTATAATTTTCATTGGTAAAAATTATTATAAATCTCCTCCCCGCAACAGATTTACAGGCGCCCAGACAAGTTAAAGTTCTGCTGATATCTTTGTGAGTATCATCCCATTTCACTATCCAGATTGGTGCGCAGCTCTGCTGTTATCTCGCCTTCTTCTAACAACAGCAATAATAAGAATAATTACGGACTTACAGTTCTAGTGCAAATTTAATAACAGATAACTACAAAAAAGTAAAATAAGTAGCTTTTGTTGTTGTCAGTATTGTTATTGCTTTTCTAGTTAATTTACCTATTTCCTGCTGAAATGTATGTGTGTATGTAGGAATTCCATCAGCATTGACGGCAGAATCATTGCATTTTTCTCGACAATGAATTTTCAATTATAAAATCGTATAAAAATTGTTTTTGCGGTAACACCAAATGGAAGTACCAATCAAGAGAGTTACAGAGAAAAAAAAAATGAACTAAGTAAGTGTCTTTAAATTCCTATTAATAAGTAACTACTTCGAAGTTGTATAAATATTGACGCATTGACTACTCCAAGTGGATTCTCCATCAACTTGACGACTCCACACATAGTAACGCATGGGAAATTCGTGGAAATTCAAACTCCAATAGAATTCATGGAATTTCAACAACAAAACACACACACGCACACATGCATCTGTACTATCCGAGTTACAGCGTTCTAACAAATGTTTCGAGTCTGCTGCATCATCATCTAACTATGAACCTATACCTACGTACAAAGTAGTGCAACATTGAATTACCCATTTGTATACATACACGCACATATCCATATAGGTATATGCACGCACACATAAGCAAGAAAAATAAAAGCACATCGCGTACTCGAGCGTTGCGCTCGCAAGCAAGCAACATCGAATGGCAGATCAAAATAAAAGCACACACAAATATGTATACGAAATTGAAGTGTGTCATAACTTGCAACAACAACAATTCACAAAAGCAAGCGTAAGCAACATCTAAACAAGCGCAATAGCAACAGTATGCAACAACTACATATCACCGCATTGCCTTAAAAACACTTCACAAGCACTCTGGCATGCTGCTATACCTCTTGTGTTTATTGTCGTTGTTGCTGCTGCTGCCAATAGAGTTCCGATGCCGATAAAGCTGGTCTGCTCCAATTGCAGTTGGTGTTGTTACTATTGCAATATTACTTGTAACACAGCGAATGCCTCAACCAAATCAGGCTAACAACCACATTGATGCACGAACTGAGTGTCAAGTAGAAGTATTTAGAAGTGGAAGAACTAGAGCTCGCACTCTTTTCCCCATCTTCAAATTGCGCCCCACCATTGGTGCACATAAGGGCAGCTGTGCGTATGAACCTCTTTTTTTCGTTGCGAGAATGTGTGTACTTGCCCCATAAATGCTAGGGCTAGCAAATAATGTAGTTTGATTTAATTGAGTTGGATGCAGAAATTTTTATTTGAAAGTGCTTTAAATATTTTATTAAATACTTTGAAAAATACCTAGAAAAATGCAGCTGGTTACTGCCAATAATTCTTTGAATATTCCAGCAATGAGGAGAAAGTTTGATGAATTGTTTAAATGCAACGAAAAAACAAAGGGAACTTGAATCTTCAAAACACTTAACGAATTTGAATTCACCTTTAGCTCCGTCCTCTGAATTCACTTTTACCGGCTCAATCATATCAAAACGACTTCAGCGAAGTATCATAGTAGCTTGTAAGCCGGAAAAACTACACTTAATCATGCCAGATGAATCGGAAGTTTGCAGATACTATTATTGTTTTTGTCACGTAGAAGATGAATTGTTAAGGTGAATAAGCCACGCCAATCGCGACTAGCAGTCTTCCTTAAACACCTCATTATGTTCACATAGTACTCCCTATTTTCTGTGTAATTTGGTGGAAGATTATCTGAGTTGAGAGAGATTAATCTTAAAGTTGCTACCTGAGCAGTATCCACTGTGTTTGGCACCTAAAGACGACCTGATACCCATAGTATCAATTGGAAGGAAATTTGATGTCATTCAGGGAGGTTTGACGGATATTTTCTTTACCGATGGGTCCAAGAATGAAATACGGTCTGGAGCCGGATGGTACTTAAACGATAGTAATAAGTATCACTGTGCTATGGGGAAGTGCCAACTGTTCTCCAAACGAAAATTTTTGCTATCGTGAAAGTAGCCAAATGGATAATCGAGAGGAGATGGAGCGGGAAGGGAAACATATTGGAGTTTTCAGTGACAGTCAGGCTGCACTGAAGGCCCTGGAGAACGCGAAGCAAACCTCAAAGATTGTTCAAGAATGTAAGAAGAAGCTCAATTCTGTAGCAAGACGAAACAGGCTTGTACTTATATGGGTTCCGCGGCACTCCGGTGTTCAAGGAAACGAAATCGCCGATGAATTGGCCAACCGCGGTGCCCCCACAGGGGCCAGAGCCAAAAATCGGAATCAGTTCCGCAGGAATCATGAATTGGATCAGCGATTATGTAGGCATCTACATAAAGAGCGTCCGGTCTAGAACGCTGCAGAACTGCAAAGTGTTTTGTGACAAGTCCGAACAGAAAACTGTCCAACTTTCTACTAAAGGAAAAGGAAAGACATTCAGTTGATCGTCGGTATCATTACAGGACACAACCCATGGGGTCAGCATAGGCCCACCATTGGAATCATTGAGGACCCAATGTGCCTGCCGGGCTTGGAACAGGCGGATAGCACTGAGCACTTTCTCTGTGAGTGTCCTGCTTTTGCTAGAGCAAGACTACAAGTTTTGGGTTCCGAAGTCGTGAGAATGAGTAATATTCGTTCTCTAAAACTGGAGGATATTTACAGATTTGCCAAAGAATGTGGAAAATTCTCACAGGACTAACTATCTCTATCTCTGTCTCTCTTCTTTTCTAACTCTTTCCCTGATACTTTGCTCCTTCCCTCCCTTTTTAGCCTGAGTGTTTTAGGAGCCATCAAATCTCTTGATGCTTCTTGACTCGACTTATGCAAATTTCAATTTTCAATTTCAACCTGAGTTGGCCAAATTAAGGATATAAAAAAATCGTCAATAACAAGATTCATTTTGGTTCAACTTTGTTGCAGATTTTTTGGATTTCCATCGTCTGACATGTGCCATTCCACACTACGCCCAGAGAGACCACGGCGATACTGAATGATTTCGATATATGTATATATACAATACTAGCAAACCCGGCCCGCTTCGCTGAGCACACTAAAATAGAATAGATATGGTTTAGAACAGAAAAGATATGGTTTTCATATTATTTATTTCTTTATTCTTTATTCAAGCGCTTTGGCATAAATATAAAATATAAATTGAAAATCAGGAAAAAAGAAGATTGTTTTTAAATTTAAAATCAACGCAAATGAATAATTAAGAAACAATCGACTTTTTTCCTGATCATCCATGAATTTTTCGTTTCAATTTATATATTTTATTAAGCATTGGACCTTTTTTAACCATTATCCATTTATATTTTTCACAAAAAAAAACGAAAAAAAATTTTTTTCCACGAACACATTCGGATTTCACATCAAATTCTCAAATTTCGTAAGAAATTATTCACTGTTCCAAAATCCACTCCAAAAAAAATCACAAAAAATTTCACAAAAAATGTTTACGTCTTCTGCTTATGGCATCCAAATCAGAAAGAAATATTGACACATTGTAACTCACACTGTCAATTTGACAGTTCAGTTTCGCCCCAAGCGTTAAAAAAGTAAACGACATTATGGCTAGTTCAAACGAACGCTGTACCCGTTGCCAGTGTTCCGAATTACAACCAAACTTTACGAAACCCATTTTCAATACTTACTCAACAATGTGTGTAAGTTTGGTTTAATTCGGTGCAAAGACACGGCGGGTCCACGTTTTGGCATATATTTCGAGACTCTAGTCATCAATAGGTATAAAAATTACCCCGTATTAAAGCACTTATCAACAGCTTTCATTTGATACCCATATTGTACATACACAACCAAAGGTTACCCGGGTCCACGTTTTGACCTATATCTCGAGACCCCAGTCACGGAGCGGCATGAAAAATACTCTGTACAAACACATTCTAGGGTCCACGTTTTGGTCTCTATCTCGAGACCCTAGTCACGGAGCGGCATGAAAAATACTCTGAACTAAAGCATTCACCAACAGCTTCCATTTGATACCCATATTGTATATACACATCCGAAGGTTACCCGGGTTCACGTTTTGACCTATATCTCGAACCCTATCCACCAATAGGTATCCAAACTATACGGAAACCATCTTCAATACCTTCTTAACAATGTGTGTAAGTTTGGTTTAATTCGGTGCAAAGACACGGCCGGTTAGCGAACACACACAAAAAGTTGACTTTATTTTATATATAAGATTTATTATATATTGGCCACTCACGTCGCCAAATCTTACTCTTTGAGACTTTTCTCTGTGGGGGTACCTCAAAAATGAAGTTTATGGAACAAACCCAACGATCATCTCAGCACTAAAAGAAAATATCGTTCGTGATGTTAGTGGCCTGCCGACATTACATCTCCCGCGAGTGGCACGGAGTTCTAATAGTTATTGAAATAAATTTTTATCATTAGTAATTCTATTTTAATTTTGTAATTTTCTTGGAGTTACTAATTCTGCCGCCGTAAATGTTTACACAAATGTAAATGTTTAATCATTCTTCAGTGAAAAAATTAGTAACGAGTTTTCAAGTTAATAATTAGAGAAAAATTAGCAATTAAAGAAAAATTAGTTGATTTTTTTTTGTTTTTTTTTTTGTTTTTTAACTATCGATGTTGATCTATTTTCTAATTAAATTTTTGTACTTGCTGGATCTCTTAGAAGTGAAGTCAAACTTCACAGTAGTTTTTGGAATGTTAATCCAATTTAACCGCTTGTCGGTCAAAAAAATTGGACAGTGATGAACATACTGTCATCCAACCTGTGTTGAGAGGATTTCGGCAAAGTAAAGAAATTTATTTTTTCATCCTTCTAACTTGGTGATTATTATAACTTAGTTATTTGACACTCGATTTTTAAAACTAAAGTGTCATTATTCCAGTATTCAGTAGTTCTAAATTTCATTCTAACACATGGGCCTCGAACCGAAGAAAACATCTTTTTTTGTTGAATTTTAACTTCATTTATCGACGTAATTTCCATCAAGAACGACGCTCTAACATTTCAATACCACTTTTGTAGAACGATTTATCTCTTGCCTGAAAATAAGCCTCTGTTTCAGCGATATCCTCTTCATACGAGCGACATTTTCCATTGTTTTCATTGACTTACGAAACGGTGGGTTCTCCTGATGAAACACATTTTTTTCTTTGCCATATACGGACGTTTGTTTGCAATTTTGGCCTTCAAACGCTCCAATAATGTTATATAATATTCACTGTTGATGGTATTTCCCTTCTCAAGATAGTCGATGAATTTTACACCACGCACACCCCAAAATACCGAGGTCACAACCTTTCCAGCCGATAGTTGTGCTTTCGGGCGCTTTGGATGAGGTTCACCAGTTGCTGTCCGCTCAGATGACAATAGTTTTTTCCGTTTTTTTTTTATTCCGGAGTGAAGCGATGGATCCACGTTTCGTCTTTTGTCACATATTGACGCAAAAATTCGGGCTTCTTATGTTGAAACATGGCCAAACACTTCTCAACACGTTCTTGTTTTTGGTCAACACCCAGCAAACGCGCCACCCACTTTCAACAAAGATTGCTCATAGTCAAATGCTCTTGCAATATAAACCCAAAACGTTCTTTTGATATCTTTACGATGTCAGTTAACTCACGCAACTTCACTTTTCGATCATTCAAAACGGTTTGGGGATTTTACCACCTCGTTTGGACGTCCACTGCGTTTTGCATCACGACCACGTTTAAAGTTAGCAAACCATCGTTTTATTGTTGTTTCTGATGGGATGACCTAACACAACAATAACAAAAGTAACGTCACTCTTACCATAATCACTCAGAAACTAATGGATAGAATATATTGAAATTTAAAATATTTTTTTTCAATCAATCCTACGTATTTTACTACGAGAACAACAGGACTTAATGGGTTGTTCTCCTTGATAGTCCGCTTTAGTATTCTGCTCTCTCTAGCGTTAATAATTGGATTGCGCCGAGTATTTGCTTTATTTGCTAAATACTCTCATTTTCTAATTAAAGAAATAGAAAATTATTTTGTAATTATCACTAGCTGTAATTGAATTAAATGTGTTGAAGAATTTATAGCATTTTAATAAAACAACAAAAAAATATATATATATTGAAACTTTAATGCAATCTACAATAAATAAAGACAATTTATGTATTCAGAGCTCTCCATTTATATTATCTTATAAATATTTTCTGAAACTGTCTGCTTACTAAAATTATTATTTAATTTTCATTTAAATTTGTACTTGTCGATGCTTTGTTGTGTTAATATTTCAACCATTTAATTTTGTGGGAATTTCTTATGCACTGAATACACAACACAGATCCTATTGTTCACCTCCATAGCCAAAAACATTGAATTGCTTTAGGCGTTCAACTACGACTATTCAACTATTTCGCATGCTTGCTTCCTACTCCTTTGTAACTTTTTTCCTGCAACAATAAGAAACTCTTAAGTACAGAAGAATGAAGCACAACTTGCAACACACGATTGTTCATATGCAATTTTTTTGTCCGTTATACATTCTTACATCATGCAATAGAAGATTTAGTTTTGTTACTAATTGTAACAAAAATGTACAGTAATCTCCTTTTCAGAATTGAAAATTTTGCCACGACGATCAGCAAGTTTCATTTTTTGCCATAATTTGCACATTTTAATTAAATATGGCTGCTGGCGTAGCCAACGGCTTTTCGCTTGACTATCATTTGGTAGTGCCCAGGTTCGAAATCCGCTGTAACTGCGTAATTCTAAAATTATAGAAAACTTTTTTTCCAATTGCGGTCTCCCCTCTTTAGAAAGTGTCAGATCTTCAAATTTATGTCTGTCGTGAGTAACCTTCTCATAAAACAATCATCTCTAGTTCGGCGGCGGCATACCACAAAACTGTTTTTTCTTCTAGGATTACGCCCATGAAGCGGAAACTGGATGACTATGAATATGTGTTACATACGTCCAAATTCCCTTCCAATTATCACCAGATAAAATCCGTAATATTTTCTCCATTTAAGATTTTAGAGATTTCGGACCATTGCCCATTGGTTTATAGGCATTCGAGCAAGACGTTATCAACATCTTCCTCTCTCTCCGTACGGATTGGGTAATTTGGTGAAATATCATGGGCAAATCCATGGAGGTATTTTCTAATACTCCGTGCCCAAAAAGGAATTGAGTTAGGTGGTAGTTTGTTTTCCTACGGTACATTTCTAGTCACGTCATAAGGATGGGTACTAACTCATGCGTCCTTCTACAGTTAGGTGATTAGCCTTTTTTCTGCTGCAATTTGTTTACGCCTTGCTCTAGCTGTGTTCGGATAGCCTTCAATATACTCTTCTTATTTCTTTTGCCAAAATATCTACCGGGATTAGACCTTCATGGATGCAACAAACGTCGATAGACGGCTATTAGTTTTGTTCAGTAGCTATTTATAATGCATCAGCCCAGATCGGTGTCGCGAACAAAAGCGCCGCCCTGATAACCCTTCCATATATTGGTGCGCAACTAAGCTCTCTTTGATGAAAATACAACTTTATTCTGAAAAAATGGTTACAAGTGAATCATTGAAAGTACTGCCCATCGCAGGCTACTACTTTTTCCCATCTTTCTGGTAGATCTCGTATACCGTCGCGGTAAAACTGATCATCTTTTGAGGCTATCCACGGATCAAGCCATTTTTTTATGTCTTCATATGAATGGAACTGCTGGTCTAGACCATGTGCCATCGATCGGAACAGGAGATAATCGGACGGCGCAATATCTGGAGAATATGGCGGGTATGGTAGGATTTCCCATTTCAGTGTTTCCAGGTAGGTTTTAACGGGTTTGGCAACGTGCGGCCGAGCGTTGTCATGGTGTAGAATCACTTTTTCATGCCACTCCGCGTATTGCGGCAGCTTCTCGCGCAGTGCTCGGCTCAATCACATCAATTGAAGTCGATACCGATTCCCAGTGATGGTTTCGCTTGATTTTAACAGTTCATAACAAATAACACCAACGTGGTCCCACCAAATACATAGCATAACCCTTGCAGCGTCGGCTGAGGCGACGACGTAGAAGTATGATCGGGCAGTCCCCACGACTTTATTTTCTTTGGGTTACTGTAATGAATCCATTTTCCATCACCCGTCACGATGCAATGAAGAAAACCCTTCCTTTTTTCCCGCTGGAGCAGTTGTTCACAGTCAACCGCAGGTGTGCTCTGAGATTTTCACTATTTTCACAAAAAACACGGGTCCACGAGTGGTATAAGGCTTTTGCAGAGCGCCGAGAAATCGTGGAAGATTTGCCCCGATCTGGTCGCTCCTCAACATCTTCAACGGACAAAGACATCGACAAAGTCAAGGAAATGGTGCTGGAAAATCATCATTTAAGCTTAAGGGAGGTAGCTTGTAATCTTAGCGTGCCTGTTCGACTCGTTCCAAAAGAGTTGAATTTCTTTAAAAAAATTCATCGCAAGAAGGTGGATGAAAAAATGCTTGAATTCGGACACAATGTTCATTTAGCGCATCATAACAGGTGATGAGCCGCGGGTATAAGAGTTTGACATGCAAACCAATCACTAGGCGGCTGAATGGCGCTATCCATATGAGCCGAAACCCAAAAACTCACGTCAAAGTCGGTCAAAAGTAAAAATAGTATGAATTTGTTTCGTTTTCTTTGATTATCATGGTGTTGTGCACTCGGAATCTCGGAATTCGTTCCAAATGGTTCTGCGGTAAACAGTAAATAAAGATTATTATTTGGAAGTTATGCGACGTTTGAGAGAGAATGTGCGTAGGGAACGGCTCAATTTGTGGACAGAAAACTTATGGATCTTGCACCATGATAACGCACCGTCTCACAAGGCTCATATTGCGAACACTTTTTTGAGCATAAAATCGACAAATATCATCGAACAACCACCGTATTTACCGGATTTAGCCACCTGTGACTTTTTTCTTTTCCCAAAACTGAATTTGCCACTTCGGGGATGCCGCTTTGAGTCGATAGAGGCCATTACGGAGAATTCGCTGAAGGAGATGAAAAAGATCTCTTCTAACGCCTTGAAAAGGTGCTTCGATGACTAGACCAATCGTTGGTATATATGTATTGCTTCGAATGGAGCCTATTTGAAGGCGACACAATACATTTTGTTGATTAAACAATTATTTTACGTTTTATTGAACAATTCTCGGTACTTTTTTGACCACTATTTGTAGTTTGTTGTGTAAAACCAATTATTTGTAGAAGTCATAAACAATTATTGAAATAAAGAGTTCTTAAATGTTGTTATTAAAAAATAACACAGGTAGAAATTTTGATTCTTTGTGGTTTTACTATTTTTATTTAAAATACAGGTATTAAATATTATATACGAAAAAAATATCATTTAAATGCCCGATACGAGCACGTCTTCAGGTAAAATCTGTCAGACAGTCAATTCATGAATATCTAATTGTAGAGAATATCGGGATATCGATGTTCAGCAACACTTTGCGCTACAGCAGCAATATTCTGACACTATTCTCCTTCTTCTATTCTCGGCAGAACCTGTTTCTTAAAATTTGTTCACCAACTTTTGAATTGTCGACTCATTCAGTCGAGTATTTCCACTAAAAAGATCGGCCATTCTCATAATATGTTTAAAAAATTTGAACGCCGTTTTCTATAGTATTGCATTAACGTCTAGGAGTTGTTCACTACTAACATCTTGGTGCCACTTTGGAAAGATGATTTATTTGTAACTTCTCCAAAGTTTTTTTATGTAAAAAGAAGAAATCAAAAAACTCTAAATTTTTTCAGTGGGAAGCTGAAAGTTACTGTCATTTTTCTTGTGAAGCACAGCATTTTCTGAGTTTAGGCCTTCTCTCTCCCAGCTACTCGCTAGAATAAAAAATATCAAAACGCATAAACGAAAAATAAAAAATGTTGGTGTGTGCCTCGACATTGTCGAACATTTGGAGGGGTCTATAGATGGTTTTGTACCAAACAAAATAAGAGTTTCCACAATGCACAAATTGATTATCTATCAACCAATATCCAAATAGATACATTGTTCACGCTTCTGGATGTTGGCCAATATAATTTTTTTTTGTTAAGTTTTTACTTCCACTAAGGAAAATCACCGATCTTGTCAACTAATCGCGGCCCATTATACAGGGTTTTTCAGTAAGAGCGCTTCAACTTTTGAACTTTTTTGAATAAAACACAAACGGTTTGACTTTTTCAACTAATTTTTTTTTTATTATCGAGTGTGAACATATACATTTAAGTATGAAACTCGATTTCTTTTGCATGACCACTGCGTGCACGTTTTACGAAGTCCAATCGTTGAACCCAATTTTCGACCACTCTTTTGCATAAATCGGCCGAAATTCCAGCAATTTCGCATTCAATATTGGCTCTGAGTTCACAAATCGTCGCCGGCTTGTTACTGTAGACCAATGACTTCACATAACCCCAAAACGGGACGGCTTGTTAAATGGACCGTAAAATGGCCGTAATGCTCTTAAAGTAGCAGCAACAGAACGATTATTTTCATAAAAAATTTGCACGATTTGCAATCGTTGCTCAAGTGTGTAGCGTTCCATGATGAAATGTATACTAATGAAGTTTACAAATGACAAGCGAAAAATAAAAAAATCTTGCGTCGTTCGCCCTCCCTATCGGAAAAAAGTTGAAGCGCACCTATTGAATAACCCTATATGACCAATTTAATTTTGCATTAACTCTGGCCATGTTGGGAGAATTTAGGTCTCTGCCATAATATCTACATTTGTGATTTGTTATACTTATGACTATTTTTTTCGTCTGATGTGGTTGCGCCATACAATTTAGTTCTAAGCTTTGTGAATTACTTTTAGTTATAAAGCGAAAGCTTATCAATTTGAAAATGCTCAATGTTTCAAGGAACTTCAATCGAAATATGGTGCATTGTCAAACAACAAAAACAACTGTACGCCTCTCAGATTGTGTCGAAACATATTTACACCATTCAAGTATCAGATCAAACATTAATGATCTCTCTTCCTTTGCTTGTTTGCGTTATGAAGTTTTTCGTTTCACACAATCGAAAAGATAAATAAAGCTGTGCTGCAGTGTTCTTACGCTTAAAAGTATGGGATGTGTGTGTGATCCAAGCGGAGGGAATGACGTTTTTGAGTGTTGAGACCACCTTGGCCGTCGAGGCTGGCATACGCAATACCACCTACTGACCGACTGTGAGTCACACTCTACACACAAACGACCACTTATATACCGCACATACATACATATGTATGTAGGGCTGCACTTTTAATGCTTTCACAAGTATTTGTAAGAATTTTTTTTATTCATAAATGCCAAAGTTGAGCACCTGCTGCAAGATGAAACACAAGGCCGGTATTAAAAAACCAAAAACCGCTGAAAATTTGCAGCGATGTAACGAACTGCAACGATGTGTAATAATAAAAAGCGCCAATAAACGATGAAAGGAATTATTACATGCAAATGGAGAATAAGACGTATGATACATATACACATATGTAAAGGGTGTTTTTTTAAACGCTTGGGAACTTATAATGGTAATACGAAACAAATATAATATTTTTGGAATGAATTTTATTTATTTTAATCTGGTAGATAACTTCATGCCATTTATTTTTCGACAATTAATCTAAAAATAATCTAATAATAGACCTCTGTAGACCTGTAGGTAAAAACAACACCCGATATAAACACTTTTCTTAAATGATTTAAAAAAGGACTTCGCCGAATCTCGCAAGGAAATTGTTTAGTTCAGCAAAGTCTAGTTGACTGTTAGCTGAGACAACGCACCCAAGAGGATTCATTTCAACTAGTTTTTTGTGCTACGTCTTGAAAATTTTGAACATGATGTTGAAATACATGGATCGAAAATATAATACATAATCAGAGCAGCTCTGCCACGATTTGTAAAATGCTGGGCCGTGACACAGAAGGTGCACTATAGAATTCACTCATATAGGCAGTACTTCAACGTCTAGTTACTATCTTCCCTTGGGAGCATCAAAGTATGATTGTTGGTTTTCGTTTAGGCACAAGGTATTTACCTCACAAATCACTGTGTATACTTCTTTTCTAAGTTGTCTGATCGAGGCGGGTGGCTGTGAGACTCTTTTGGTTTGTTCGTGAAAGTTAAGAGTGGATTTTTCGGGTGCTAACTCAGCCGCTTTAATTGCATTGTATAGAGTGGGCCATGTAAAATTTGCTTTTTGAATCGGGTATAAAAAAAAACTAACCAACATTTTTTCAAACTTTTTTTTTTATTTTGAAGATTAAACATTGTCATTTATGAATGAAAAATAATATCGTTCAAATGACTGCCACGACTGGCTTTACAGTAGGTCATTCGATCAACCTAATTTTTAAGCATATTTTCGATTGTTTGGGCTCCAATTTCATGAATGGCAACTTCGATTTCGTGTTTTAAAGCATCAATCGTCTCTGGATGGTTCGCATAGCATTTGTCTTTACGGGCTCTCCACAAAAAATAGTTCAACGGGCTTCAATCACAGCTCCGAGGCGGCCAATTGATATCGGAATTTCGGCTGATTATTCGGTTTTCAAAAACGGTAGCCAAAAGTTCGAGTGTAACTTTGGCAGTGTGACAAGTTGCACCGTCCTGTTGAAACCAAAAGTCGTCCATGTCATCCTCTTCAATTTTTGGAAACAACTCTTTGAGCATGTCACGGTAACGCTCGCCATTTACTGCATCCGCGGCTCCTCGCTCATTTTCCAAAAAAAAAATGGCCCGATGATGCCGCCAGACCAAAAACCGCACCAAACAGTGACTCGTTGTGGATGCATTTGATTCTCTACAGTAACGTGTGGATCTTCTGAGCCCCAAATCCGACAATTTTGCTTATTGACGTAGCCACCGATGTGAAAATCAGAAAAGAAGAAGAAGACTCACCACTTTGGAAATAGGTTTTCAATATTTCCCAATTTTGTTCAAGCGTATAGCGTCCCATTTCGTAAATGTCAAACCTTTGAGTAAATTATGAACACATTTGACATGTCATTTGTGTTACCATTCTCAAAAAAATAGGTGGTTCAAAAAGCAAACGCTATTTGGGCCACCCTGTAGATGACGACCACGAAAGCCAAGTTCTGAACGAAATATACTGAATTGTCCAAATTATTATTACTAAATCCGTCTTTAGTAAATGCAAGGGTCATTTCTTTTAACTTTTGTGTGTCTATTATTGCGTTAAACCTATTTTTGAAGTTCACCTGACGAGCTACGTAGTACGAGCTGCCCTTCAATACTTATGTATTTCAGCCCAAAGGGCTTTGCGAGAATCCTTCTTAAACTAATAAATAGGCGAAGTAGGTACAGATGCTCTTCTGATAAACATCTTACTAACCGGGGAATATACTCCATTGAACTGTATGGCGAAAGATGAAACTGCCAAACTGTGCTGGCATCATGTCCGGAACTGATGCACGAATGGGTAAACTAATTTTACCATAGGAGGTAATAAAACTCAATAAAATAGTATTATTTCATTTATTTAGTACTAATCATTTATTTAGGAGAAAAATTCTGAATCCATGAAGTGGGCACAAAAGACTTTTCGGGGCGTAGTGCCAAATCCTCTCATTGTTAAACAGCACTCGCTGCTATTGCTTTCCATCAGTCGCCGCATGACGCTCTCCACTCGTCTTTAGAATAAAAAGCAACCCGGAGGTTATAAGGCACGTAATGATCCAGCTTTTACGAACGTCAAGACACCAGCTGATGAACCAGCAATCTTCATATTCTGAGCTGTGTGAACATTACGCTTCTTATTAACCTTTTTTGGGACTTTTTACATATAACAAGTCGAAGTGCATGAGTTTATTTTTATTCTCTATACATAAATTTTATAAAATATCTGTGGCAGGTGAATGCTTCCATGTCAAGTGACTCAAGACATGGTCGTCAATTCTCATAAAAAGTGATATATTTGTAAAATTCACAAGAATAAGAAGTAATAAGAATAATAATGTTAAATATATTCGTTTTTTTTTTTAATTTTTAAAAATTCCTTCATTTCTGTGGATAAAATATATCTTTTAAACTGAATTTTCCATCAATACATAGATATATATTTCAGATATAGAATATACTCCTATATTTTTTTCATTTATAGCAATTTCTGTGCCATTTTTGAAAAATACTTTCTCTCTACGTGTGACTCTACTCAGTAATCTCTGAAAGTTGGATCTCCATAAGTTTACGGGTTATATTCAAATACGTACACCGAATCAATAAAAATAAACATCGTGCATCTGCTTACTAATTTATGTAGCTACTCTTCGCTAGAGCAGTGGGAAAATACATTTCCAATTATGTTTTAATAATATAATACTCTAATAATATATTAATCTACGGTACTTTAGTGTGGTGGACCGTGCTGAGGAAAACAACATACAAAATACGTATGGAAAGTATTCAACGTCGTGGTGCACTTTGCCCTACAGGGGCAATTAAACCTACTCCTATGGCAGCACTTGAAAGAATGCTCAACATACTGTCAACAAAATAGGTGAATATACCTATAAAATATTCGGGCAAAGCTCAATAGGCGTGTGTTATAGGGTCAATACAGACAATATGACACCGAAATACAATTGGCAGCGGAAATTCCGTACAATAATAGAAGAGGGATGGAAAAGAGGAATGAAACCTAGCCCTAATACGTTTAATATATTTACTGACTGCTCGAAAATGTTAGACGAAGCAGGTGCAGGGATCTATTGCGCAGAGCTTGTCATCAGACATCCGTTCAAGCTGCTTAATCACTGCAGTGTATTGTAAGCAGAAGTCTTGGCTATAAGAAAGGCAGCAGAACTAGCAATCGCAAAGACATCGAGGAAATCCAAAATAAATATATACGATGACTGTCAAACACCAGTAAAGGCAATAAACTCATAGAAATTTCACTAAACATTTATTTCAAAGCAGGGAGGCCATAGAGAGATTGGCTACTCGGGCATACGGAAATGAAATTATAGATGAGATTGCCAAGAGCGCAGTTCGCATGCCATTTGAAAAAGGAAACGACATATTTAAGCCTTTTTTTTGTTGGGACAACTAGCAAGTACAGCACTCAGACAAAATTAAGTTCATTGTGCTACACTTGGATTCCTATTAATTTTCTTTAAATTTATCCGATCTCCGAAGAAATCTGAGTAGATCTTGTGGTGCTAAGGAGCCAAGGTGATCGCTTTTTAACACATCAGTGCAAAAGACCTCAAACCTGATTCGAGCGAAGGCGGGGCAGACTCAGGAAGTGGTCCGCCGTCTCATCCTCCTCTTAACATGCTAAAAAGAGTGCACTGCTTGAGATAGCTACCTTTTCCATGTGCTTCGCCCACAGAAAGTGGCCCGTCATCAGTCCAACCACCTGTCTGCAGTCCCTTCTGCTTAATGGCAGGAGGATTTGCGACAGTCGATCGGGCAGGACAGGTAAAATCGGTTTAGTCCATCTGCAGCCTCTCTCTTTCTTTGACAGGCCACAATTTACTAGCGGAGCGCATTAGCTAGAACACGAATGAAATGTTTAGGAGCTTCAGAGTTTTCTTAGGTTCGCAAAAGACGCAGACTTACTACCAGATGTCTACTATAAAAAAATATAAAGGTATAGCTCCATCTGGTACCACTAAGGACCAATAGGTGTATGTGATGGCTTTCAACATAACCTAACCTATTGCATGTTTTATAAGTTTAAATCGGTCAAGATTTGGCTTAGTTTATGATTCCGTTTATAAATTGTTTAAGCATTGTATGCAAATTTTTTAAGCTGTCTTAATCTCAAAGCTCTCAAATCTTAAACTCTTCCATCATATGAGGTGATTTTTTTGAAAAATATTTTGTAAAACTGATTTTATTTGTAGAAAACTAGTTTTCCGAAGGTATTTTCAAATCGATCCAGCTCTCGTAAGGCTTAATAATTTTCCAAAGTATTTTGGCGTAAGTCTTAAAATTCGAGTAAAATAAATTTTATAATTCTGTTAAGAAAACCAACAACTTTTTTATGGTGAGTCAGCCTAATTCAAATCCTACAGCAAAAGAAATCCTTACTTTTTTTTTTTACTAATAAATAATGAATAAAAATTTAAACGACACCTAAAATAGAAAGTTAGCACAAAATACGATCTCAAGTGAGTCTGCTTGCATTTTATGACTGCAACAGCAAAAAGTTGTACTTTATGTATACGTCCTAAATCCATTAAAAAATTGAATGAAAGAAACTGCCTTAAAAATTTCGAAGTAATAAGAGTGAGTAGTTGACATAAAATGTATATTAAATGGCCGTCAGACGATGCTGAACAAAAGCAAACTGCGGGAGGTGTAAAAGTTTAGAGGCTCGCGGCAGTGAATATCTGTATGTCGGTTTGCCTGTCTGAGCTGCATATTTAATGACAAACAAGTGACTATACAAACAAGTGTGTATGTATTATATGTATGTATGTATAAGTATTTAGAAATATTTTTATTGCATAGAAAATCGTATTCAACAGTACTGCTCGTCGTTCTTTGTCTGCCAGTCTATGCACTGTTCCACATCCCTTGCTTAATGGCTAATTTTTGCACTCCGACGATGTCTAACATGTCGCTGACTTTAAATTAAAGTGGTTTTTATGAAATTTGTGTCTATGATTTTATTGTTAGCTATAACAAGTGCATTTAGAGGTGACATTTGATAGGAGGTCGCACGCCTTCTAAAAGCATCCACTTACAGTGCATCTTCTGAGATGTACAATATGAGTAACTGCCAGATATGTGTGTGTGAGCATATAGAAATACTAATGAAACATGCATACAACCCTGTAGACCAGTAGAGAGAATACCCGTCAGTGAACTTTTATTGCGTAAAACTCGATTATAAGAGGAAAGCAGTGCTAGGAATGCATTCCAAATATTTTTTGTAAAACTTCAAATTTTTAGAAATGAGGGAGAAATTCAAAACACGAATTAGTTTCTCGAAATCTATTCAGATTTTCTAAAAATGAAAGTACATTTCTTTAGCCACATGGGCTTGTGACTACCATTTGGTAGATCTCGGGTTCAAAGCCACAATATGAGCATGAAACACCAAATGATAGAAACGGTTTTTTTTAATTTAGCCACCCTTCGGCAGGCAATGACAAACCTTCGAGTGTATTTCTGATATGAAGAAGCTCTTCATGGAAAACCATTGCCGTTGGGATCAGGCTTAAAACTATAGGTGACGACGTATCCGAAAGAGAGCCCGAATAAATACCCAAAAAAAGATATACACAACCCGAAATTCAGTTTAAGGCATCTTTTTTTTTTCTTAAGAAATTTCGAAGAAAAACTCTAAAGCTCTCATACCTTTTGGACATTTTTTTTTACATATTTACTAGCAGTGTTACAAGTAAGAAATTCTTCATTCAAATGGAACACATATTTGCCGGGCAAAACTTAAATGCTAAATTCTAATTATGTACTTACTTAAAATTTAAATGCTAAAATGATTCGAATTATTCAAAAAAGTGATCGAAAATTTATGATAAATGGGTGTAATGTAAGATTAATAGTGAGTCCAACCTCCAAATTTATTTATTACTTCAAGAGTCTGGTTTGGCATCGGAGGCATTTGGAACTATGAAAGTGGTACTTGAGACCATTCTTTCATACCGGCGTAGTATAGCTTCTAAGATGTGAAGCTTCAAGTATTTAAGTGTATATTCGACGAGAAAGATTACCCAACATCTTCTCGAGTCGATTTTAGTATGGGGATCGTGATGGTCACTCTAATACTTACATCTGCTTTTCCTAAAGCCAAATTCATCATTGAATATTATCGAAAATAATGGGCAAAGTTTTCGGCTGCTCTGCATGTCCTGAGTCAACACTCAATTTTTTGAGACTAGTTACGAACTAGTTTGCAGGAATATAGTTTAGAAGAAAACTCTAAAGAAGTATGCTACATGCTCATGTATATACACATAAGTGCTTATATGCGCCTAATTAGTGCCACATGTGGGCGTAACGCTCGAGCATTGCTACTCATTTGATTTACATTACAACACAGTGCTGCAAGGCCTAAGTGCCACATGGGCGGGCGGCAGGCAATGGCAGGTATGGCATTAAAAGTTATTATTAAAGTTTATAGTTGTTAGCTATTTTTTTGTGCTCCCTTGCGCTCATAAATACGAGCGGAGTGCGTAGACAATTTCGAGTGTTGTTTGTTTTTTTTTGCGTTCTACGCAACGCCTCATTGTTGGTGCGAAAAATTCATGTAATAGTAAAATTTTATGGCATCCTTGGAATTTCACTTATAATGCGCCTCAGCGTAGCAGCCTTCCAGTTTGGCCGCCACAGCTGGATGTGACATTTGTGGCATGTAATGTTAGCGATAAGCGAAATGATTAATGCTGAAATATGTTTTGTGAGTTGAATTCTTCCGTTGATGGAATATTTACGAGAGTTTGATGCTGCACGTGTACACATATATGTATGTAGATGCTGTTAGGAGATGGCATCTCTCGTAAGTTGCTTGTTATCATTATTGCTCTAATGTTTTGAGTTTATTGTTTGCTTTCGGCGACAAGCAATTTTGCGTTTTTTGTTTTTCGTACTTTTGGTATTAAAAGTAAGTTTGAAAACTAATGTATAGCTGGGTGTAGGAAAGGGATGTCAGAAAGTTTCAAGCCATGTTAGGTACTAATTAATTTTTTTTCTTTTACTTTTTGAGCATCAGTAGTTTAACTTGTCCAAAGTAACAAGAAATTCCTTTATAGGAGGGGCTAGCACGTTGAGTTCAAGTTCACGACTAAGAAAATAGTTACTACACTGATTGCAAGCGACCCTTGATTAGATTATCCAGTTCATCAAGGTTTACTGAACCCAATAGTTTTGCATTGGCCGCTAATTACAAAGCTGAACAAAGGTTATTTAAAGCCCTTATCATTAATGCCAAGGGATGTGAGGTTGTTTTTGTTTGAGTAAGAAAAGTAAATTTCAAAACTGAAATTTCATTAATGTTGTTGATGAAGGGCTTGCAAACAGCTTGTCATCCTAGGGAGTATTCTGCTCCCATTTTTTAATATCGCCTCGTGTTCCTTCCGGTGTCCTGGGAGAACTGCGGTTAGTATTGAGATGTTGGGTCGTCCGTATACCAGCAAATATTTGGTTTTTGATGCATTGCAATCAAGCCATGTCTCGCTCGAAATGACACAGATCGATAGTCACTTTTATCCTCTACTTGCAATGCAATGCTTGGTCCATCCTTAATCTTGAAGGCAACTTCTACTAGTTTTACTTCGGCAGAGTTTAAGTGTGGGCCTAGCCTATCAAGGTCATCCGCCCTCTCCTTAATCCGGTTGTGCTTATGGTCTGGAACTCATACTAGAGAGATATCTAACCATTGACTGAACGAGTTGAGTTCCTCTGTACACTACATCGAAGTTTAGAAAGAAACCTCAATGGCCCAATTATGGTTTGGTTTGAAAATCATCAGAATAATTCGCCAAATTCAGACTTTTCACCAAAAAAACCTAAAAAAACAGATATCATACTAATTTTCACGCAGCACTTAAGTGTGAATTTGAATTAGTTTTATTTGGTTCATGCAAAAGTAAGGGATTTATTGAAACGAAAGTGCCCTTATCCGGGATAGTGGCTCCGATACTGTCTAATCTAGTTATCTTATGCATTGAACAGTTTTCTTTAAACGTCGATTATGCCCGGCAATACAAATAAATTCAGTACTGCAGTGCTATGAAATGTTCGTAGCTAAGAAATGTGGAAACTATGTATGACTGTCTCAATTCATACTTATTTAAAACATTTTTTAGAGTATTCTTAAAAGCACTATCGGTTCAATCGTGTTAACTAACTATCAAACCTGAAGACCATAGTTGTTTGAGTACAAACCTCGTCGTGAATGCTTAATTAAAAAATGGATAGTTGAAAGTTTAGCCTCTCGTTTAGCTTTTCTTTCTTAATTGGATTCACTTGTAGAAATATGTAAAACGATTTCCGGCCCTTAAATGCAAACTGGGTTTGTTTGTTACCCACTCCTACCAAAAAATATACCACTTAACCATCTGGCTGTTACGGTTCGACCACTCCAAAATTCGGTTTTGTGAACTTGAAGTGCCCACACTATTCAATCCCGTTGCTCACTTTGGGATGTGGATCCAACAATAAGTAGGAAGTGAGGCTATCTTGATTAATTTTTGCTTTGTGTTGCGGCAGCTATGTAAGGTTGTTCAAATTTAATTTTTACTAACTTGCATGCATTTTTAGAATATTTGAGGGCCGCATTTAAAAATTATTCTTCAGATAGCCAAGGGCTCGCCATCGTCTTCGTTTGTCGGACAATTATGTTTATCCTTATTAATGAAGGTTATGACACCTTTCAGTTTTAAAGAGTTACAGCTCGAGTTATTATGCGCCTTGTGTTTGGCCGTGCTAGTAAAAAATAGTGACGAGCTGGTAAAAAAGTATCAGGGAACATTATTATGGGATCGTATACAGCGACGAGTAATCTCGAGCCGTCTCGGGTATGATCCTCTAAATTTGGTACAATTATAGGGAGGCTGGATGTATCTAGAGAATGGTCCATTTAGCATTTGTAATTTAATTCGGCTGCAAATAACATACGCATAAGTATTTTTCAATAATTCATTTTTTTTTTACTCGAGTCTGAACTTCGCCCTTAAAATTATATGCGGATAAAAATTTCATTCAATTAGTTTCAGTACATTTTCAATTTTATGTTTAAAATCTCATCTGTGGATGGTTTAGTTATACTCAATGGCGCCATACAACAAATACTGCAATGAAGTCAAATCGCAGTTTATAGGCGACCAACTGGCCATACCGTTTCAGCCCATTTTGAGAGCGTTTAACCACCAACTAAATTTTTCTAGCTACTATTTTAAGTAATATGTACTTCTACAGCAATATAGTGGGTATTAATAGAGTGAACTCCTAATCGCCTGGTAGATATTTGCTTTAACAGCTTGATTATTTGGATTATAATAACTAAATAGTAAGGAACTGATTCAATTCGAATTGCATATCTAATGGTTTTAGCGGAATAGAGGTGCTGGAAACATCTGCAGCATAAAAATTAGCCAAAATCTAATTATTCTATAACCTTAACTACACTTCAAAGTGAGACTAATTTCGAAAACCAAGGAGAGCGGCAGTAACTACCATCTAGTTGCTTTGTTTAGGTCAAAAGTTAAAAAAGGAAATACATAATATACAGCGAGATCATCTATAATAACTAACACTCCATTCCCTGAAATCAAATTTAAAGAAAAGTAAAGTCAAATATTGTTTTTGTATTTCATAAATTCCAGTGTGGAACATAAGGCGACGACAAATTTCCTCCATTTGGGTCCATTTTGGGCCAATCTCTTAACGTAATTCCAGCTAAGGTCATGTCGCGGGTTTCTGACTCCAGCAGTCGTATCCACGTGATCGCTAGTGTAACCCGTCTGGGACTTCCTTGGGTCATTACATTGGAATTAAAAATTCGATGTTTTGTTCGCCGTGCTATGTGTGATGTGTTCGAATTTGCTTGCAGAGAGCTTCATACCGCCCTTGACTTCTTTATTCTTTATTTTTGTGTTTCGTTTTTTTTTAATGTTGAAAGCAAGTCCACCTACTTGTGTTTCAGATTTTTTTATATTTTTTTTTTTCAAATAGGCCTCGACAAAAATTGATTGCAGATAAATTAAAAAGAAAAATGTGTAAATCGACATACTATATGAAGTATTTTGAACCGTACTTTCCAGGTTTTCCGGACTATGAGTCTTTCTTAGAACTAATAAGCTAAATTCAGCAAAATTACAAATAAGTAATAACTTAA
The DNA here is from genome assembly GCF_027943255.1 of Anastrepha obliqua. Lineage (NCBI taxonomy): Eukaryota > Metazoa > Arthropoda > Insecta > Diptera > Tephritidae > Anastrepha > Anastrepha obliqua. Next base: position 68,326,948 of record NC_072894.1, read on the forward strand.
ACCAAACAATAAAACACTAACAAAACTTTCCACAACGTAACGAGAATGAAAGTTTCAGCTGTTAAAAAAGGCGTTAAAAATCATTTCTTATTCTAACAAATGTTAATGCGCCAAACAAATGCTCAAAATAACAACAACAATAAATTTGCTTTTCTTTTCCTACTCTCACTTCCCATCAGCCTGCTTGCATCCAATTAAGGTACAGCTCGAAGCTCAGGTGAAACTGGTAATTATGCCACTTTTTACTCGCCCCCTTAACGATGCTCTCGATGTTAAATAGTTGAATGAAAAAGTTACCCTTTAGGTGTACAAAACAGAAGTCACTTACCAACTTAGCTGAAAAGGTATACAGTTAGCGCCCATTATAGTAACTTGACCCACATTAAATATACGTATACTTTTACAGTTTTCCTTAATTGTTATGCGTCCGCAAAAACATAGTGTAACAAAAATTATAAGCAAGAAACTTTTTTTATGAAAATCTTGACTGTAAGCATAAAAAGCTTGGCTCATGACCAGAGCAGCAGCGCTTAAAACGGAGCTCATTTGCCGATAGAAAAGAAGGTAGCGCGAGTTTACACGTACAATGTAGAGACTACATAAGCAGAAGGCAATGTGCGACTATAATTTTCCACTCATTAAATTGGCTATGCAAATTATGTATTAAAAATATACAAAAGTACGCAGCGAGGCGTTAGAGGGGGAGGGGTGAAAACCATACTTATTATGTAACACGTAACAAAGAGTAGTGAAAAATGTTGTTTTCAGCATATTTCGCTGAAAGAAATATTTGCTTTGCATTAACAAAGTTTTTGGTTGGCGTTTGAAGGGATAAAAGTTACATGACGCACGAGTATGCACGAAAAAGTGTAGAAAAATTGGTATGTACTTGTAAATGAAAGTTGAAATTTCTGGGATGTTTAATGAAATCTCATTTTTAGCTAAATGTGAAAGAAAAGGTTAAGTAAAACTGAGACAAATTTAATGGAGCTCATTTATGATTCTACAAAGCTTGTCATATTTCATTGCCCCGATACACAGATATGTTAGGATTATTAGTATACAAGAGTATGTATGTATGTATGTACTATATATAATTGGCGCGAATATCTTTTGAAGAGTGTAGGCCAAACTTTTCGTTGAACCTTTAGTATGCGCCTTGCTGTGTATGGAGGGGCCTACGGTTTTATGCGGCCTCCTAATGACAAATGGTTTTTTGTGAGGAGTTTTTACATCCCTCTTTTAGTAGCAGAATTATAGGATCTACAGCCTAAAAACTTAGTGTTTGCAAAAAATTAAAATAAGCCTTCCAATAAGTTTATCAATTATAAGATTCAATAAAACAATATTTTTTAAACTAGTAAATTTTATATTTTAAATTCAACTTCTAGCTATCAAGGTCCTACAGCTTAAAAGATAGCTAAGTATGTAGATGATACTTCCTTAGAACTTTTAGTAAGTCTGGTAGCTCATGCACCAGGTACTGCTTGAACTAGTCGGGAACTCCAACGTACACCTGAATATGCTAAAGTTGTTTATGTCCCTATTAAGGGATTAGCTTAAACATAGCTGGAATTAGTTCATAGCTGACGAATAATAATCTGTTACTGGCAGGTAGGACGATCGAAGTCTCTATCAATCCAAAGTTTACCACCATAATGTATGTCATACAAACAAATAAACAAGAAGGAGCCGAAATGGTGTCACTTACCAATTGAACAGAATTGCGTCGGATAGCGGGTTGACGGGTTCACGGGAAACCGTTGTCAAAATTAGAACGCTTTTCTTGCCGTTCGTTATTTTCACGGCGGCAAAATAATTAGCTTCATTTCAATTTTCTCCGAAGGGTTGAAGACTCGGGGTTGCAATTTGTTAACAAGCAACAGCGGGCAATAATATTCGATTTGCATAAGAAATCCAGAAAATATCAATAATTTGGAAATAAGTTTTTGCAACAATGAGCTTTAACGAATTGCTTCACAAATATAGTAAACCAAAATATTTCACTACAAAATTAACTTTATTGCAATCGCAAAATGTTAACTGAAAACCATCCCGTCGCAATAGTGTTTAACCGACCGAACTTTCCGACGAAAGTGAATCAACTGACCCGTTTCCCGCTGCCCCGCTGCAAGTCTGTTTTGGCGGGATAAGCCAATTATTCCAAAAGTGTTGGGTTGTGCTTATCTCGTAAGCCAGTTGAGAGATGTAGACATATATTGCGCGAATGAAATAATAAATTACGAAATCTATTTCAAATTGAGAATTGGATATTTTTAAGTTGTGTGAAATAAGAAGCAATATAATATTACTAGCTCCATACTTTGTATCCTTACGGAGTTAATGAGAATCAATTCTTCCGAGGAAAGTTCGGCTGGCCTCAGTCGTCTTAAAAATCTCTTAGGCAAGTATACACCGTGCATTTAACTCCGACTCATTCAGCGCGCTGTCGGGTAAGCTTATCGTTTAACCGATTACTACGGATGTTACGGCGGCACAGTACCCAAATTATGGCGCTGCTATGTTTACTACCACTTTTTTCTACAAAGTTTGAAGTTGCCATTATAGACGCTGTCTAGTTTTCTGAAGGTTCAGCGAAAGGAGCTCTTGCTCTCGGTTGAGGTTAGGAGAATTTTATAACAGCCTTCCAGACAGAATAGTCTTCTGAAGTTAAAACTAGCCCTTGTTGTAGTATAGCATAAGATCCTGGATGTGAAGGAATTTTCTTCAGTTTTTGGAATCTGAAGGTACATTCACTTTTTCACTTGTCGATCGTTTTTCTATTACTAATTTGGTAAGAATTCCTGGGTCATTGAATGCGTATGCTTGTAGAATGAGTCTCCCCAAGGTGCCAGTTCCATTTAGTCTCAACACACTCGGGGAGACAGTTTCTTTGGTAAACAGATGTGCTAATGGTATGCTATAGATCATGTCCTATCCTTTTTGGGGCATATACTGATCGCTCCAGTGAACGCAATACAGGGCGATGGTCAATGTTGCCTAAATTTCCACAATCTTGAGCAACCTGCAACAGTTCGCCTAAACGGATTTTCGCTAACAAAGGAACTTAACAAAATAACTCCCGCTTTCAATGGATCCCGATGTCTTCCAACTTGCGAGCATCAAGAGAATACAACCAGCAGTTGCAATGCAAGTGTGCGCTGTTTCCTACGCGAAGTTCAATTTTAGGGCAGTGCAAGCCAAGTCTGAGTTTTAACTTAGTTTTCATAGAATCTTAGAGATTGTTACCCAGCACGTCATCATGTTTGCGCCTATGATAATATATTTTTCATAGTTCTTTCATTGGTTTTGTTTTCGTGTTGACAAGTTTCCATACCATCTTGATTAAAAAGTTTCCGAAACAACCGCCAGGTAAGGCTCTAAATCAACTGATTTGCGCTCTGTTTTTCTTTTGTTAGATAGGCACATCTTTGAGTAACATTCCTATTAAAATCTTGTCGCTATTGCTTGACATTTGTAAAAGTTACGCCGTCTTGAGTGAATCTACCTATGCACGTGTTTTCGTTTACAGTTTTAAAAAGGGATTTGATTTGCGACAACGAATTTCTAGTACATTTTGCGTTAAAAATGGATTCAATGGAGCAAAAATATTAGAAATGTTGGGATGTATTTCGGTAAAAATACTTTAAAGAAAACAACAGTTCATGAGTGGCATGAGTTCATCGAGTATGACGAACGTCCTGCAAAGTGGTTGGCCGTTGACATCGAAAGCTGATGTAAGCATTAATAAAGTGAAAGAATACTCGACCAATAAACGCAATTCAACCATCAGAGAGCTGGCAGACGATTAATGTTCAAATCGATCCGTTCAGGACATTTAGAACATTATTATTAATATTTGACCCGTATTGCTGCAAATTTCGTCCCAAAGGACCTGAATTTCATACAAGAAAGGCTGAATCCGAGTATACTAAATGAACCAAGACCCAAAAAACACGTCGTTTTGAGTCAAAAAATAAAGCGATGATCATGGTTTTTATGGATTACAACGGTGTTATACACCACGACTTTTTTCCAAACAGTTAATAAGGACAATTATTTGGCCATTATGGGACGATTACGTAAACAAATTCGCAAAAAAAAAGCCGAATTCACCTCCCTGTGATATTTTTCGAGATAAAAAATCACTGCAAGGAACGTGTTTTAACAGCCGAAAGGAAGTAACAGAAAAAATGAAGTGGCTATGTCGAAAATAGAGTTCGAGAGCTGAATCAAACGCGGCCTATCATAAGTGCGATGCAATTGATGAGGAGTACTTTGAAGACAATATTATTACGTTTGAGTAATAAATTTGTTTATAAGATTTACTGAATATTTTCCGGGAGCTTTATGATCAAGGTGATATGTTTCACAATTGCACGAAAAATATATTTTGAGCGGGATATCTGGAGAAACATTTTTCAAAACAGGTTTAAAAAATGAATGATTTTCTCGCGGCCCTCAATTTACGTAAAATACATAACTTAGGAGTCTAAAATCTGCAACTCTCTATATTTTCTAAGTTAAGGAGAGTGTGGACTAACTTAAAACCCGTTATGCTGGTTTGGTAGCTTAGCGTAAAATATGTAAAATTTTACCTGAGTCTTGCCCAAAAGAGCTCTTATTTCAATTATAATTATACTCCTGTTCAAGTTAAATTTAATCAAGTGCAGAATTTGTAATATGTAAATATAGAAATAAAAACCTTTTTAATTTAAATAACAGCTGGTACTCCTGTAGTCAGTTTCTTCCAAAACAAAAAAAAAATATTAAGTAATGGAGGCTACCATAAAATTTTGTAGCTTAGTTGTGAGTAGAGCCGCCATAGTACAAGTATTTAGTATGTACTAGACATGAGAGAAGCTTATTGACCATTTACTGAAGACTTGTCTTCTTGGAGGGTCCTACTTCAATATTCAGCGAAAGTTTAGTGCATTCACTCTTATATAAAAGTCCTTTAAGCCCTTTATTAGAATATTGGTTTTGCATGCGTAAATGAATACATACATACATATACACATGATTCTTTCTTCGCTTATCGAGAACTTTGAGAAATTCATAAGAAACCATATTTTTTTTAATATCGTGAAGCTTGGAACTGCTATTAGTAATATGAACGCAGCTGCTTGAGAATGTGCAAGGATGTATCTTTGACTGTCACGACGATTAAGGTTGACCCCATTGCGTTGAAATATTTGCGCAATAATTTAACAGCACTCACATACACACGAGCATTCATATATTTGTGTATTCATCGCAGTTTGTGGAGTAAACTCTAAAGGATGTCATACCCATCCACGTCGTTATCATCTTAATAATCATAACCCACATCTGTTTCTGTATCTAATATGTCGTGACAAGTTGCAAGTGGGGCATGAAATGACAAGAACAACAACAACATTAGACTTGGTACCATCAACATTCATTTGAGCTGAACATAGCGAAAAAAAATGAAATGACAGGCGTCCAGTAAGGGATTCAGAGACAAACTGTCTGCAGTGTGTGTTAAAATTCGCCAAAGAAGGAAATATATGCAGCACCTACTAAACCGTACGTGTGTATGTACATACATATACTTTTTCTTATATATACATACAAATGTTGAACTTGCACACTTGTGCACTTGCAACACGAGTGAAGATGGTATAAACAAAGCGTCGAAATCGACACCTCCGGTTAAAAAGTTCCAAAGAAAAAGGACAGCAATATGAAATGTACTTAATAAAAATTATAATACCCTTGTGCACAAGTGGGCGCATCTAAAAAAATACGAATTTGCACAACTCATTTTGGGTCGGCTAAGTTTAATGGTTACACGTTTGAGTGCAATGTTAAAAATTACGGGCCAAGTGGTTTTGTAGCCCAACTTTAGCTGTTGAATAAATGGCCTGTCAGATTTCAACAAAAATGGTATTCATTTAAACAAATGTATGTATGTTTGTATGCACATACATATTTATATGTAAATAAAACTTGAAATTTTTTCTTGCTTTTGCTTTTTGGTAACACTTTTAATTATTAAGCAAACACCCAAGCGCCCATTGCAACAGTAGTAACTCAATATGCTTATGCCCATCTACCCATCTATGAGAGTGGCTCAACCAAAGCAAACATGAAAAAACCAGAAAAACTTATATGAAAGACTGACACGAAAGAATTAAATTCCACCCCCGAATTCTCTGGAGAACCTTTGCACGTGAGATGATTTTCATCAGCGATAGTGAGGAAGTCGAATCGGACAAGCAGATAAATATACGGCTGTTATATGCGGTTGTGGGTGTTGGTGTGTGATTAACATTCGGAAATATTAAATGATAGAAAAAGAGTGTTCCCTAAAGCAACCACTCCTCGGTAGGCAATGTCAAACCTCCAAATGCACTCCTGCCATGGTAAAACTTCTTAGTGTTGTGGACTTATTAACGTCTGATGCACAATTGAAATTGAACATATCTTTCAAGAATTTGATAAATGTTTTGTCATTTTTCACGTTTGTGTAAATGTAACTTGACCTATTCCATTGCGATTCCATTTACCTCCTTCTCTATATCCATACAAAATATCTATCAAATAAATAAAATTAAAATTTTCTTTTGAAAAATGCAACCATTCCATCAATATTTCCTTATGACGTTGTCACGTTAAACTATCGGCAGTAAACCGACTTTACAGACAACATCTTTTTTCAACAAAATATTAAATAATATAATATATGGCCGAGCTCCTCCTCCTATTTGTGGCGCGCGTCTACAAATGGAGGGACGTACAGTTTTTAAGTGACCCCGAACGGCAGATATTTTTCTGTGAGGATCTTTGTTTGTGGCAGAAATACTCAGTATTTGGATGTCTGTCGAGGAGCGACCGATATTAGAAAACACCTTTTCTATCTACGCGTATATGTGTTTCGTACACGTGGCTTCGAACAAACGCACTTCCGAATGGTAGTCACGCACCAACCATTCGGCTTCGCCACTGAAGATTACGAGCGAATAAAAGTCGTTATTTTTTTATATAATACCATGGATAATTGGTAGTCCGTAGCACTATGCGAACTGTAGATTCGGATGCTTAGGTCCTAAGTGTTATTTTAGTTTGTCATTAGTGTTTAAGGGTTTTGGCGATTTTCTTTTAATATTCGGGTTCATCTCTGACTGTCAGCAACTTTGGCTGACCACCACTTTCTTTATGCCATTTTCATGCGTTTTCTAATGTTTGGCGACATATCAGAAATAGAACAAACATATCAATTTATTTTGTAGGATTTTCTTCATTGTGATGAAAAACACCTTTTTTCTTATATTTGTGCTTGTTAACTACCCAATTTAAAAAGAAATGCGCAACATTTAGTAAACACATTGAAAAAAGGAAATTCGTTTACTTAATACATCAGTAATTTGAAATTTGTACATGAAAGTGGCTATGCAAAATACTTTTGTAAGCCACTGTATGTATTATCAAAAATAATCATGCGAATGTGTGCTTAATTTTCGCAAGCACTGCCAATGTGTCACACTGAATATCTCGTTCATTCGTGCATGGTCCCATGCAAATTGTTGTTGTTGTTGTTGCTGTTGCGTTGTCGACTTTTGTTTTTATTGCCGCGCGTTCTCATCGTTTTTATACATTTCGAAACACATTTTGAGTAATTAATCTGAAAACCACACGTGAACTTCGATATCCCGAGTGATGAAGTGCACGGAGCGCATAACAACGTGATGTTATTGTTGTTGTTGGTGACAGTGTTGGACGGTCAACAGGGCACAAATACCAAGCGATGCGATGCAACGCGACATAAGCGCGTAAACCAATAGAAATTCACATCTATTCGAATGGTTAGTTTGGCACAAACGCAGCAATGCCAGTCGCACATTTGCCACATGGCTGCATTCGAACTTATAAACATAAGCGCAAGCACAAATGCATGAATGCTTCTATGTATGTACGTAGTTGTGAGTCTGGGATGTGCCGCACTCATTTGGGGTTTTTAGCTGCTGCTTTAGTTGTTGTTAATGTTGTAATATTCCTTTCGCTTGCTTTGTTTTATTCTGCACGTTGTGCGTCGATAACCCCCTAAAGCTCAGGCGGTTGTTGTTGTTATTATTTTAAAGTTGTTTGTTGTTATTGTATGTGTAGCTGTGCATTTTCTACTAAAACCGCTGCATTGTTGCTGCTGCATATCTCCCGGGATGTGGCATTCTGAACAACCGCAACCCCAGCAAAACATATCCTTTTACCGACTGACGTTGTGCGTACACATACTATGCATACACACATATGTACATACGTACTTCTGTATGTAAATACAATACATTTGCACATTTTCATTAGCGCTAGTAGTAGTATGCGTGTGTTCATTATTGTTGGCTGCCAGCGTCTGCTGTTATTGCTGATTCACTCTCTACTTTTGGAGCGGTGCTTTTTGGTGTTGTTATGCCTGTCAGTGTCACCGACGTTCGTATTGGCATGCATATCGTATTCACAATAATAACAGCAACAGCAACAGCAGCAACACCAACATCAGTGTGGTTGCACATCAGTGTGGCCGCAGCATATCACCAACAGCAGCGTTGTTGCTCAGTGGATGCCAACATTTCGAAATTTGCCATTATGTTTGTTCGTACGAACCAATGTACATATGTATGTATGTATGTATACACATGGCTCGACGAAATTTGCCCTCTTACATACATACTTCTATACATACATACACATACATATGAATGCATTTAGTTCAATGGTTAAATTTTTGTCTGTCTTTTATTGCTTTTTCTTTGCCCTATTATAAAATTCTCCCGTTGCTGAAGCCTTGAGCTAGAACCTAATACTAATTGTTCCATGCGCAGTCGCTTTCGGCATTTTTTTCAGCTGACAAATATATCAATTAACTCGTTTCGAGTTCGATGCCCATTGCGAGTATGAAACATCATCTGATAAAAACAGTTTTTTTCTAATAGGGGTTGCCCCTCAGCAAGCAATGTCAAGCAGATGGAGTGTGTTTATGCCATGAAAGCGCATCTCTTTGAAACCATTAGTCCTTTGAAGTGGGTTCAATATCCAAGTTAATGGAGAAATCCGGCAAAGCACCTAAAACAGGGTATACGCGCCATTTATATATATATATAAATATATGTATGTGTGTATGTGCATAATATATTCATGTTTGTGCCTTTCTTCGCATGTATGTATGGTTTCTATTTACCATTCTATGATCTGCAGCAAATTATGTGGATAGTGATCAAAAAGTTTCTGAAATAAAGGGTTTTTCAATTGGTGCGGGTCGATTTTGGCGCCCTGTGGCAGCCATTTTGTTTTGGTGACATCTGTCAAATCTTTTGTTTATTATTCAGTTGTTTATGCCAAATCATCATGGCAAGTTACACGATTGAACAGCACGTTCAAATGATAAAACTTTATTATCAAAATGAGTGTTCATTAACGCAAACGTTGCGCGAATTGTGCCCATTTTTTGGTAGACGTGGTGGCCCTTCAAAGTCGACTCTTCAACGTTTGTGGCCAAATTTGAGACGACCGAGTCAGTAAACAATCAGCCAACACCCGTACGTTCAAGGAACGCAAGATCAGCCGAGAACATTGCCGCGGTCCGTGAAAGTGTACAGCAGAACCCGAGGCAGTCTATTCCTCGCCGTGCACAAGAACTTGGCCTTTCGCAGACTTCAAGTTGGCGAATTTTGCGTCGGGACTTGGGCCTACACCCGTACAAGATCCAACTGACTCAGGAGCTCAAAGTTGATGACCATAGACAATGCCGTTTGTTCGCTGACTGGGCTTCGAATCGTTTAGAAGAGAACCCCAGTTTTGGCGAAAAATAATCTTTAGTGACGACCCGCATTTTTGGATGAATGGCTGTGTTAACAAACAAAATTTCCGTATATGGGACGACACCAATCCACACGAGGCTCACCAGGTGATAATGCATCCTCAAAAAGTTACCGTTTGGTGTGGATTTTGGGCCAGCGGTGTCATTGGTCCGTTCTTTTTTGAAAACGACGTTGGTGTGACGGTCACCGTCAACAGCGAGCGCTACACAACGATGATAACCAATTTCTTATGGCCCACATTGAACCATATGGACCTAGACGACATGTGGTTCCAGCAGGACGGCGCTACGTGCCACAGCAAACGCCACGATTGACAACATCTACATCTACTCGCCCTTATTGAAAAACCCTTTACATTGAGAAACTTCAAAATACATTTTTATTCATATCCATTCATATTTTCTTTTCTTTATTTCACTGCTGATGCTATCTTGGTGCGTAATTCTCCAGAGCTCCCCTTTTGTTATAACCCTGGGTCAGCATATCTTAAGTATATTTCGCAGACACCTGTTTATAAACGCCTGCAGCTTTGCGTTCCTTGTCGAAGTTACCAGCCAAATTTCGGATCCGTACAGCAGCACGGACTTAACGAAAGCGTTAAACCTTGTAACCTTTGTGCAAATTGTGATGTTGTTGGAGCGCCATATTGTAAATAAACAACGCATTTCCTCATTTTTTTAATATTAATTTTGAGTCCTGCTTTTGCGGACTCCTGCTGAATCAAATTTAATTTCATCTACATATGTTGATGGTAATGAGAGTAAAATAGCGTCATCTGCGTGTTCCAGATCTTCGAGACTGGCGTTCATTCTCTAGGTAATTCCACGGTTTACAGAGTCAAATATTTCAACTCTACAACGTTTGAACTCAAATATTTGAACACTACATCGATAAATAACAAAGGAGGCAAGACACACCTTTGTCGCACTCCAGTAATGGAGCTGGAAACTTCATTGAGCTTTCCACTGTGAAAAACTCTACAATTCTCACCGTTGTAGCTATTTCTAATTAGATTTATGATTTTCCTCGGTATACCTAACCTATTTAAGGCTTCCCTATGTATGCCCTTTTGACAAAGTCAAATGTCTTTTCATAATCAGCGAATGTCATATAATATATAGGGTGATATTACATATATTCAATACATTGCTCAAATATCACTCGCATAGTGTTATTGTTATCAATGAAGGAACGATTTTGCCGGCATCCGACTTGCTGCTTACGTATTTAAACTACTCGTGAACAGCAGTAGGCTGTTTTTTTTTAAATATTATTACCGGAAAAGAATTTAATTTCTAATTTTCCAAAATTGCTAAGGTTTTCGCACCATTGAAATCATTTTTGTCGGAAAATTTAATACAAACTCGTTGCAAAAGTGTTCAACTCCATTTTGAAAATTGTAAATTGTAATTGTAAATCGAAAATACGTGCAGAGGCTGCATATACTAAAGACGGTGTGACTTTAACAAATGTCAAGCAATGGTGAGAGAATTTTGAATGTTAATCACAGATGTGACAACCGAAAAAAAAGACAGAACTCAAATTAGTTGGGCTATTAGCGGTTGGCCTGGCGGCTCGACCCGGGAATTTTTTGATCAAGGTGGTATTTTCTCTTCACTTCTTATATAGTACACGCATACATGTATAGCCGGGATATCATTACAGGTGAAAACTTCATTCCAAATTGCTTGCCATCCTTCATGAAAAAAATGGTGGACACCGAGCTTTATGGGAAGACTTCTTACGACTACTCACGGTTCCATAATTATACTTCAAAAAATATTTTTCCAGTTAACATTTTATAGAATCAGATGCAAAAAAATTAATAATCATAAAAAAAATCGCAATTATAAAATCCATTAAGGGGTCAGATACCTGTAAAATTTCGAATTTTTCATAAAATGTTAGTATAATCCTTCAAGAATATGTCAACAAATTTTTAGAACGTAAATTTAAGTATTTCTTATATTATAGATCGTCAACCGTGGCGACTCTATTCGTTGCGTTCGATCGCTGGGAGAGGTACAGTTTGTATAAAAATTTGGACGCGTTTTTCTCAAAACTATATTTTTCGAATTGGTGTACACGATAGCTCAAAAAGTTATTAACCGATCTCCCCGAAATTTTGCACACATCTTTTTTATGATATTACTTTCCATATGATTTTAAGTTTTCGAAAATTTTTCAAAAAAGTAATTTTTACCAAGAAAAAAAATATTTAGAAAATTTGCCCCAAAATTCATTTTTTTAAGCATTTTATTCCATTTTTTTAATTCATATAGAAATTATCACATTAATAAACAAAAAAATGTTTGGTTTTTTGTATTCAGGTCACTGATGCCGATGCTACAATGCCCGCCGATTGAGAAGCCCCGCTGCGACCTTCCTGGAAGTATTGAGTGTACATCCGGCATTTTAAATGATTAAAATAAAAAAAAAATTATATTATTTTAATGTATAAATAAACTGTATTCCAATTTTGAAAAAAATACATTGACTTCTTCATTTGAAATAATTTTAATGAAAATCAGGTAAAAATAAAAATAGATACATAAATCGTTCTACAAAAGTGGTATTGAAATGTTAAAGTGGCGCTGGAATCATTCCATTGTTCTTGATAGAATTTACGTTGATGAATAAAACTAATTGTGAACAAAAAAAAAAGTGTGTTCTCTGTTAGGCCCATCACTTTTCAGACCATGTGTTATAAGGCATAAGTGGTCTTACGCTTAAGTTTTGATTATCTTTCCATTGTGCTCGCTTGCTCAGGAAAAACCAATATTGGGAGAGTGTTGATGACAGCTCTTGGATAGTGGGGCTTTTAGTCAACTTAGTAAATGCCAACAAATATTTGAACAAAATTTGAGCAGAGTCGGAAAATCATTTAAGGCTAATTAATCAGCTAAAAATTTCGCCCTGTCTATTGGGGCGCCACACTGGGAAGTTCAATTCGCTATCAAAATTCATTATGGACTCTAATTGAGCGTCAACTACTTAAGTTGAGTTATTTCAGCATATTTTCGTCAGCTGTCCTGCTTTTGTGGATTTAAAATTTAAATAAGTAATGAGTCTTTCATAGTTTACTAATTCACTTCAAAATGCATCAGGGTTGGAAATCTATTTATCTAACCACTTAACTGCAATCTGCATCTCCGATTTTGTATACTTAGGGGCATCAGTATGCCATTAGTGGGACAAACACTTAAAGAGAAGAAGACCAAAACCAAAAAAATAATTGCTAAGTCAATTGAAAATATCGAATTCTAAAATTGAATAACCTCGGACACATACACTTCAAGGCATTTCAAGGCTGTAAAAATAGTTTTTGTATTCAATTATATTCGATCTTTCCTCTCAAATCGACACTCTTTAATATGCATATGTACAGACATACATATGTATGTATGTAGCTCCTGAGCCGCATTTACCATGCCCAACTATCACCCCAATTGTGAAACAAAACAACAAATTTACAGCTCAAATTTGTATTTGAGCTCATAAATTTATTTTCTATTTTCGTAACTGATTTGATTTTATCAACCATCATCAAAACAACCAACGTCGCCGCAATTGCCGCGGCAAATGTACAGCTGGTTTACAAGCCATTTGAAAAACAAATCAAACAGATTATCAGTCTGCTGAAACCGAAATTAATTTTGTGTACACGCGTGCTTAGATGCATACAAACCAATGCATACCAGTCCCACCCAGCAGGCAAAACCCCGAACTGGGAAAATAATAACTTGATTCAGAACTGGAGGGATTTTGCCAACTTCTAATCACTTTACTACTTACGTCGTACTGTAAAGCAGCGACATTTGTATTTCAAGAGGGAAAGTGCCCCAAGTAGAAAAGTAAAAGCAACCGTTGCGTCATGCGATGACAATCCCTTCTCATTCAATAAGTTGCTGGTTTGAGGCGGGCTAGAAGCTGATATGTTTTTTTTTTGAATGCTAATTTTTTTTAATTCAGATTATTGAATTCATAAAATGAATATATACAACCATTTATGTAAAAAAGAACGAAAAATGAAGATACTGAAAAATAAAAAAAAATACATAAAAAGCCTAGTCTGAAGAAAATCGCTTTCATGGTAATTGGTTAGACGGTATTACTCGCACAACTCAAAAGATCGCAGTTGGAAATAAATTTCAAAGAACTTACAATACGTATATGTAATTTTAAATTATTTTTGTAGGCGTCCAAAAGTGAGCATTTTCATAGCTTACCTACAGAACGTTACAATTTTAAATCTGTCGAACTATTTTCAAGGTCATGTCAACGAAAACATTTTTTTACACGCATAGCGACACAAATATAAGTATTTTTAAATTAAAATCATATGCATTCGTTTATTTATTTCTATATATACCAACAAACTTGATAAAGCACTTAAAGTTGAGTAAGCACAACCGAGTTTACAGGCATTTGCATAACAAGAATTCGATCATTTTGAATGTGAAATTAGAAATGGAAGTTTATCAGTTTTTTGGCAAATCCTTAGTTCTTGGGCCATGAGATACGTGCTCACATGCTAATGCGAGCCCACGAGTTTCATGATTTTATCGACGCTTTCAACGACAGGTTGCCACATCTTTAACGTCCATACCAACAGAACAGAATTGTTTGAATCACCGCTTTACTATTGCATACGACACTAAATTGAGTTAACAAACTGCATATATTTTTTCTCCTTGGTGGCAGCTGCACTGAATTTCTCTTTTTCTATTCTTCTTTTATCTCCATAAAGCTATTAAGGGACTTTTTTCCAATAGTAATTTTGCCTCTAAACCTAGGGACTATTATTATTAGAAGCCTAATACGTACTGCGACCAAAAGAGATATATTATGCAAATACTAAGTCTGAGGTGTCGTATTTTTTAAGGATTTTTGAAAATTTTAGCCCCTTCTGGGCTTCATTTTTGCATAATTTTTATGATTGCACGGCAATACTGCCGAGGAGTTACAGTTTTTTTCTGCCTAGTACAGGACATCCACAAGGAATGTTTTCTGAATTTTCAGTGTCCATTTCACAGAATCGGCAGATGACGGACCAATTTTGTTTAAGTGATATCTTACATATGTTAGGCTGTAGTGACATGTAAAGTAACCAGTAAAAAGTCTTAAGTATACTCTGCTGAGGGAAAGTAGCTTATCTGAAATTCCTCTGTCTGGCCCTAGGAATTGTTTTGCTTGTCGCTGACCTATAGAATTTCGCCAGTGTTCATCGATTTTCTTCCTTTCCCACCTCATGAGAAATTCATTAATGTAAGCCCTCAGAAAGGCTGAGGACAAATTAGAGGCTTGTCTGCCTAGCTATATAGTCCGCTATTTCATTCTCCTCAAGTCCCTCGTGTGTAGCAACTCGACCTGGTAATACTGTGTTGAAGTTCCCTAACATGTTGAGAAAGTTCAGGCAGTCATATGCCATTTTCGAGGTGATTATATTCGATGAAAGGGCTTTTAAAGCAGCCTGACTATCTGCAAGTATGTCAATGTTGGTTTCTCTCATTTTTTTATGGAGGAATTTCTTCACACACATCTCAATGGCATGTATTCCTGCCTGAAAGATTGTTCGGTAAAACCCATTTAAATTGATTTGTTTTAATTTTGGCCCATTGATTCTCGCTCCTGTTCTACCATCCTCTAACTTCGACCAAACAGTATACTACATCTGCATCCAGGTTTGAAGGTGGTACAATTATTTTTCCAGGCCGTACGATCATCAATAAGAACTTGAAAGTTCCTGAAGAGAATGGTTTTCGGAGATAATGCGTCCATCTTAAAAAGAACAGGAGTGTGTCAGAAGTCTTCTAACTTCTTTAAATGTCCATTCATATCCCCACTTTTTAAATCAAATACAACTTTTAATCTTAGAGGCTCAAACGAGCTTCTTTTTCAATCAAAATTGGAAGCGATGATATGCATAAAAGCGCACCTAATGTGTCAGTTGGGCATGTTTTCATTGCTCCTGTTATGTCGACATTTGATTTTGATGTTCCTTTTCGTAGTGAACGACACTAGCGCAGTTTTCGTTGAGTCAATAGAGAACTCTTTGTCGGTGCACCATTTGCATATCATACTGATATGGAAACCTAGATTGTTCAGTTTGTGAAGAAGTTCGTTTATTACTAGTGTCCACAGAAGAGGGCAGAGTACGTCTCTTGCGGGCAAACTTTTGAGTGCTTGATATTGTGTATTCTTCCTCCTAATTCTGCACTTTTAATTCTAGATTCCAACATCGAGTACTCGTATAATATGACCCGATGCATCGTGAATTATGACTCGCTAACGATATCTGTTGAAAAATGCTCAGATCTTTTACAGTTTTGAAGTATTTCTAATTAAATAACGATAATAAAAACAGTAGAATATGGCTTTAAATCTTTAACTTTTGCACAAAAACATCGTCAATGAAACTAAATGTGCATGATCGAGACTATAGGATAAGTGATTCAGAGTGTACTAGTTCCCGCCTGTCAGAAGTAGTGTCAGTTCCCAACTCTCGAAAAGGGTATGCAGCGTGTCACAATTGATACTTACTAGGCCAACGCTATGTAAAATGTATCAGTTAGAGTTGCTTATGTACATAACTACATATTTGAAAAGCAGATGTAATGCGGACTAGTTGTGGATTTCTCTACATAGATATACTTAAGTGCATGCTAATACAAATGTATTACATATGTTTTTCACCAATTCAATTAGTTTGCCTTTCTGCGACTAAAATACTGCATTCAAGTTTGTAATCCGTTAATCAATCGATCTGCCAACGAAATCGATTTTTTTCTATATGCAATTAAACGCTCATTAGTTGTGGAACATTGCATAATGGATTTAAATCGCGGCTTATTTGTCGTCACAAGGATATTCGAGAAATAATTTAATTAATTTGTTGTAATAAACTTTAATTCCTTCAAATTTGAGGTGGTTCAAAGTTAAACGATGTTTTAATGAATAATCGGTGCTGTGATAGAATTTTTTTCAGTTTCGTTAATTCGCATTAGTGCCAAAAACTAAGACTGGTTGGCAGGCAAAAGGAGGATGTAAGATCTGTAAACATTTTATAAGAGAACGAGTTTTTGAACTTCATTGTAATTTTACTTTTTTATCAATTCACTGCTCGAGTTTTGTATCACAAAATATATAGATACATTTTTCGTTTTGTTTATCAAATCACTCTTTTAAAATAAATTAAACAAGAAACTTTTTTTTATGGTTTTTTATGAGAAGATTTATTTTTATTGGCAGAAATACATACAAACGGGGAATTTCCATTGCACGACGGGAGGCTACCGATATTAGACAAAACTTAGTCTACCATTTGATCTTACATTCCTGGAGATACGAATCAGGACATTTCCGAATGGTGATCACGCACCAACCCTGTCGGCTACGACGGTCAAAATAATTTCGTGTACAATATTTCAGTCAATCATGTCTGAAAGAAAATTCCTATTTATACACAAAATGGATGCTGCCATTGTCCGAAGCGGTCAAAGAAATGATGACAAATTCGCACCTAACTAGAAACTTTTTGTGACAAATGTTCCAAACGGCTTTCAGTGTACTACAATCTTAATGATTCTATTAGATTAGGTTATGGTGATAGTCGGACTATACGACCAACACTTAGACCTTACAGGTCCGTTATGAAGCCACTGTGCCACACGGAAACCCCATTTAGTTTTCTTCATTTAACTATTTTTTGGCTCTTATTAAACCCAAGTTTGGTCCAATCCCCACGCCGGACAGTTCCGTAAAAGAATTAAATAAGTATCTACATAGAAAACCTGCTCTGATTTTAGCTAAGGCTGAACAATTGCAAAGGAAGTGCTCAACTGTTTCATCCCCTACCTCATCTTTACAACTTTTACAATATTCATGGGAGAAAACTCGTAATCTGAAGGGATGCTTGCCAAATAGCCAATGACCGGATATAAAAACCACGATCTTGTTGATTCTTTTCTTGAAAGGATAAGCAGTTCCTTTGTATTTTTCTTAATTATTTACGGACACTGTAGCCTAGCTGATACGCATATGTCTTCATCTTTCCATGACCTATTGGCCTCTTGGATAAAGTTGTTTCTGATTATTAGTTTGTTCGTGGCCATAGGTATTCCAATGGCATTTCTATCACTAAGCAGTTGAAGAGTGGTATCTTTCCAGGCTAGCTCAACGGCTTTACAGTTTCCCTCAATATCTCTCTTCTTAACGGTTGGCCTGCTTTACTCTTTGTTCAATATTCGGTTTCAACGTGAGTTTCCTCTCTAATATAAGTCCTAAATACTTAACATTTCACCTCAAAGGAATCTCCACACCTTATAAAACTAGCGGGTAGACTATACGAAGGCGTGTTTCTTTGTGAAGAGAATTAGATCAGTTTTTTGAGTTTTATATCGAGTTCCATAAGGGTGTTGGATATTTGATTCTATTATATATATAAATGCATATAATTGGCGCGTGCACCCCCTTGGGTGTTTGGCCGAGTTCTTCCTCCTATTTGTGGGTGCGTCTTGATGTGTTCCACAAAATGAAGGGACCTACAGGACCTAGAGGAGCTTTGTCATGGCAACGATTCTATTACTTCTTAAATTTCTCCAGTATAATCCATCGAAACCGGATACTTATGCTATAATGCTTACTTGAGATTCTCAAAATGTTGGTAGCGAACTTTGCAGATCATACACACTAACTCTCTCTAGCTATAATCCGTGGTGGAAACGAATTAAATTTGGGATACCCAAGAGACAATCTTTAACAATAATAAAAGCCGGAATATTTGCCTTAACTATTTTTGGTTTGCTTTAGTTTTACGTGACGGTGAAGAGTATAGTTAAAATATCCAGTGATCTCCATTAAGGAGATTTCATAATAAATCGTTTACCTCGTCTTCCAATACACTTTCCTGTTCCAGTTTTACACTCTTTTCGCAAGCATGCAAAAAAATGTAGCCTCTATAGGATACTCCCTACCAAAACTATGGCGTATACAGGATGATGACTTCTCTGAATCCTTGGTACTTGGAACTTCTTTCGCTACTTGCGATTTTCTTGTATAGTCACTATAAGCGTATCATTGCAAAAGTCTCTTGTATAAATAATTGCAATATTACTTGCTTACCTGCAGAGTTACAAGGTGGTCAGTGTGCTGAGAGTTTCCATATGGAGACCATCATGGATTAAACACGGCATACATCTAAAAGTACATGTCCAGCTATCTCGGCATGATTTTCTTCTTTCTCAAAGAATTTTGATGCTTCGATATTCTTACGATCAATCATTAACGTATGATTCACATAACACCGATCCTTGGTGAAACCCTGACATCGTCAAATCGAAATACTAAGGTGGCCAATTCATACTACCAAGACGGTTGATAACAAAGTTAACGAACTTCGTACAAAATGGTGTATCGTGATCGTCCAGGTCCGTGCCTTCATTTGCCGACTATAACAAATGGTTTATCATGCCCCTGTAGCCCTCCAAAGTGGTGTTTCTAGCGTCAATATCAAATAAAAATGGGCCAATGATGCCACCGCTCAAAAATTTGTGTTCATTATCTTAGGGTGTATTGACTATCCGACAATTACGTGCGAATTTTCCAATTTCCGGATGCAGCAGTTTTGGATGTTAACATAGCCGCCGAGACGAAAATGCGCTTTCTTTCTATATCTCTTCGTCTGAAGAGATAATTATTCGCACAAAGTCGTTGTACATTTCGAGCTGCTCTAAGGCTTAAACTGAAATGGGGGTGATCGTATGGTTTCCATAGCTGAGTCAATTGGACCTTGAGCAAAATTTGCATTAGGCCGCTATTTGAAATGCTGAGTTGTTGAGATTGATAGTGAGTCAATTGGTAGCTACATTCTCTCCTGTTTGTACTATACGTGGGCGGAAACCGTGAGTGTTGTTCAAGCCAAACTTGCATACTTGGGGCTACACAATATTTGCTGCATCTTTTAGCATAAGAAAAAGCATTTAATATGGCATACAAAAAGTCTATAAAATTTGCCAAAGTTTTTATTTGTATTTTATTTTGTTACCTGTAAGTTTCCAAATCTATAAATTGAAGACAATACACTGCCTTTCAGCCCTCAATCCATCTACGTGGGAATAAAATAATATCTTGCGCGAGGCAATAAAGAAATCATTTTCCAAAGGCACGTAAGCGCGAAAAATATACAAAAATCCTTTTAAAATGGAAAAGTATGACAAAAATATTCGCGAAATACTCTAAGACTTGTACACCCTGCAGAAATTTATCTAACGACTAGTCTTGCCGTGAGCTGGTTGAGCTTCTTACTAAACGGGGTCGATGCGGAAAAGCAGGTGGGTGAGATGCTTTGAGGGTTATACGCGTATGTCGTAGTGAAACAAAGAGAAAGATATCAAATTGTTGAAATATGCAAATTCTGTGGCACGTAACAGAACATAAGCAAGATGTCTATCTACACATATACAGTATTGGGTCAACTAATGATGAACTGTAAGAATTTTGTGTAACAAAATACACGAAAAATGAAAGAGGTCAGGATAAAAAAACCTATACGAAACTTACATATTTTATCTATCGAAGGCGCCTATTGTATGGTCAACTTCATGAGAGGATTAACTCAATCTATTGAAGCAAAGTAAGATTTATGAAAAATAAGTATTTATAGGTTGTACTTATACTAAAAAATTTATAGGTTTGTACTAAAAGTAATTGAGAGAATTTTCATTTCTTAATCATCTTTAGCACAGATTACCTATTCAAAGAAAGTAAATTACGCAAACTTTAATAGTGAAGGTATTACCACCATTTATGTTTTATGTTCTTCAAAAGTGAAATAGGTATCCACACTTTGTGTTGATCCTTCCGAATGGTAGTCACGCACCAACTTATTCGGCTAAGACGTCAGCTACAGAAGGTCAATCCGTCATCTGTATACATTTCGTTTCCAGGTGGATGGCGGAAAGGTTCTGTTCCTCCAAAAATCGAACAACCTTCAAAACAAGAATTCATGAAAAGAAAATAAACTAAAGATTTCGTTCTTATTGTACCCACTTGTTGGACAAAGTTATCAAAAACCATTTTTTAAAGATGAAAGTGTTCATCCAAATAGTCTTTGAGCTGATATAGGTTTCTGTGATTTTCCAATGACTAAAAGTGGTAATTTCTTGTTTCCTGAAGCGCTGACGAACACTAAAAGTATCGAAGTTTTTTTGGTGTTCGTTCTTACCGAGAACGTATGCCTTTTCGAAAGCAATCTAAAATAAATACCGCTTTCGTCTGCACTAAAAACTACACCGTGTGGGAGATTGTTATTTTTTATTACGTCCTCTAGCTTCTTTATCTCCGCTAGCTATCTTATACTCCGGACTATTTCCATGGTGAAAAGAAAACAAAAGGTGTGACCAAAATCAGACCGTTAAACTATTCTTAGCGAATTTGAAAAAAGAAATTGAAAGGTTGTGTTAGTGTTTGTACAAAAAAAAATAAAGCACAGCGTACGCTTAAGTTACTTCTTTGCCCTGTGAGCAACGACTGATTGGTCGAGTGTGTGAAATGAGCGGACAGAATTCGATTGCTGAGTACCCGGTGACTTAGCAACCGAAGCTACTAGCATAATTTTATTTTTCACCGTAGCTGAAGGCCACAGCTGAAGGCCAAACCTGGTAATCTATCATTTGTACGTATCCTTAGCGCATTCCGAGGCATTTTTTGAATTTAGTCATGACTGGCAAAAATATGCTCTTGACAATTTACGAACGAACTTGAACGAAACTTTTTCAGCCTTCAAAACGACAGCAATAACAGGGATATGGTGTCGACGTTGAGTTATAAATCATTTGCAGAAGACTTTCTCAATTCTGTGAAATTCATTTTCCGTTAGGGTTTAGTGTATTGATTTCGTTCGATGCCTTTTTCAATTTCAAAAATTTTCAAATTAGTTAAAAAAATGGCTTTCTCCATTCTGTGAAATTCACTTTCTGTTAGGGTCTTGTGTATTGATTTCGTTCGGTGCGTTTTTCAATTTCAAAGATCTTAAAATTAGTTTAAAATAATAAATAATACCGTTAGCTTGACGAAACCTTTGTTTTTTGCAAATAACGCGAAGTTTAAGCGTTACGTTCATTATATTTAATACTAAAATTCATTAGCGTTCGTAATATAGAAACTTTAGTTAGCTAATTTTGATGATTTTTTAATTCATTCATTCTTCCGAAAGTTCGTTATACTGGTCGCTTACTGTACTTACGTGCAATACATGTTTAAAAATTAGTTTTTTCTGTTACTTTTGCGAACATAAAAGACTGAAATTAAGGTACTTGTGACTTATCCACCTTCTTTTGCTTTTTTGAAACTGAAAATACTAAATTTTTAAAAGGTTATTGCTTGTTCATCACTTGGGACTTTGAAAATGTTCGGTTCCGGTATCGGTTCGGCCTAAACAATCGATTTCGATCGTTCTCTAAAAAACTTATTTCCATTGGCGCACACCAACATACTTTCGCTTTTATTGCTAGCCAAAGTGAGAGTTTGTGATATTTTCTTTCCGCTCATAATTCATTGGACAGATACTGTATTTATACTTGGAAGGCTACAGTTTTGGGAACACAATATTACTATGAACTTATCTACAGAGCTGAGCAGGCTGTAAGCGTTACTGTATTCGCCAGTTTTGTTCTTTGTTGGCAAATAGCTGCAGAAGTTTGTTTTGTCTAGCGAAAAAAATGAAAGGAAAACTGTAAAACCGGAAAGTCAAAGTGTAAAAGACGAGTACGTGCGTTACATGCAAGAATTTTTAACAGCGCAAAAAAGTAATATGTAAATAAAAATATGAAAACTTATACAGATTAGGGGAATTTACAACTTTTCCTGTCGCGTCGCCACTTTTTATTGCAACACGTTGCTACGAAAGAAAGTGGCACGTGTGCAGTGGAGTTGAAAAGTCGTAAAATTGCAGGTCGAAGGTCAAGTAGCAATCTACTGGTGGAAAAGTTGTGCATGAGCCAACAGTGAAGGCGTGAAAAAATTAATGAGAAAATGCTAACGCGCGTACATATGAGAAAACTTCATGCGACTCCCATTTGTTCAAGTCAAGTTTTACGATTTTCATTAGAATACCAATAAATATTCCATCACTTGCATAAGTATTCATTCCATTATTCTCGCAACCAAGGTGTGCTAACCGTCATTCCTTCGAAAAAAAAACAACGCAAACAAACATAAAATTTGCTGCAACCACATTGTCATATCAGCATTTATGAAATTTATTATTATTATTATTCCAACAATGCATGGCTATAGTAAGTACTTTATGACCGTCCGTCACAATTGAAGTTCACAGCAACGTCTACGCTTGTGTCGAGTCGTAAACTGTCATCGGTGCCTGTCTGGCTTATCCTGCCAATAAGTTGCTGCGCTGCATTGACTTTCTGTTCTGCCAAACATCTATCCAGTTGTCTGTTTGTTTGGCGTGCATACTTAAATTCATATGTACATATATTTTCATGCGCCTGCTTATGATTTTGCTTTATGAGAACAGACTGCCTGTCTATGAAGCAAAATTGTCACGCCCTTGCCATATGTTATTACGCCTGTCGTAGTGTGTCGGCGTGGCGTTGCCGGACACGTTATTCACTATTGATTGACAATCTTTGCTGCATTTTGACGGCCATGTCCCTTATAGAAAATATTTTTTTGAAGAACAGAGAACAACTGAAAGCTGGGAGCGTTCCATAGTTGGCTCATACGAAACAATACAAACTCACATGCCGCGAGAGGAAGCACTCAGATCATGCTTCATTCTAATGTGGGTTAGCACTAGGGTAGAACAAAAAACTCGCAACATTAAATAAAAGGGAGGGTGAAAATTAAATAAACAATTATTTTTCATTTATTGCTTTCAGCCAAGACACGTTGAACAGATAGTAGCAGAAGCCATGTATTATATTTTGCTCTTACTTTTTGCTTTCGCTGCTAGTCAAAATCATTAAGCAGATCTTGGCCGCTTAGAGTAACTTACACAAAATCTGACAATTTAGAGACCAAATAATTGGAAAAAATCAAATCAGCTGCTCTACTGATCCTACCTTTTCAATATGCCTTACTTTCGACCGAATATGTTCGTCATATTTTTCTTAAAGCAGATATAAATATGGTTAAAACCAACATTTATGTGTAGTTTTGCAAAATAAATTGATTTAGTGTAGGTATCATCTCCAGGTAACGTATCACACTGTACCAGTGCCACGGCATTCATTAATGCCATCAGTTCAGCCTTATAGACACTACAGTAGTCGGAAAGCCAAAAACTGCAGGAGATCCACAGATGCTCAGAATATACACTTCCGCCCACCCCGCCCTCGAGCACTAAGAGATATAATATTTTTTCTAATAGTATTTTATGCTCCCCACTCTTATTCCTTTTTTCAACACTGCAATTATTATTCTAATGCAAGTGTGATTTTTTATTTTTCTTTGCATATTTTAAGGCTAAAAAGCGTGCTTGTTAAACTTTTTCAAATATTTACAAGCAATTTTCTTAATGCTCCAGTAAAAGCCAGTGATAGCTAGTAATGACTGAGTACTATGGTACGAGAGTAAAATTACTACTCTTTTCATTCTTTGCCTAAAATTCAAAGAGGATAAAGCCTTTTCCATCCTTATTTGAGTTTGCATAAGTGCTACAAAGAAACAACGTTATAGCTGTTCGCTATAATACTCGTAGCTTTGATTTGCTCTGCAAATGGATACTCATTAAAGTGAAAAACTTGCATTTATGTAACTTTTTTCTCTCCTTAAAATGCTCGAAAGCATATTCAAACTTTTCTTGATGATTAATGCTGTATTTAAATCTGTGTTGCAAGTTGCAGGCGGTTTGTTTGCTCGTATCCAATTACAAAAGTATACTTTTAATATTTTAACGGTTTGTTTGCCAACTTCAAGGCGCAGTTACAGTTAAACTTTTAACACTACTCAAATTAAAGTGCATGCATAAAGTATACGTACGCCAATGCAAATGTCTAAATGTCTATATGCGTCTATGCATTTATGTGTATGTAAACGAATGTAAGTACTTGCATATACACGTATAGAGAGATTTCTTTGCAATAGTTATTTTCAAAATTCCTGCCAGCGTGGAAAAATCATCGCATTAAAACTTTCACTCTCGTAATCGATTTTTTTGCACTTTCCATATTTTTCAGTGCGCGGATGTGGAAATCTCCAATGCACTCGTGTAAAAGTGCGATCGCGTATATACTAGCATACATACGTACATACTTAAGTGTTTACATACAAAGTAATCTGCAAAAAGTGCGTAAGTGCAAAGTTTTTTGCATATGGCGCGCCATGCCATTAAAATATTTTCTCTCTCTACAACTCGAACGAACTTAGCAGTAAGTAAATAAAAGGCAGTACATACCCTTAAAGCTATGACCATATATGGGGTGTTACGCTTAGTCTTAAAACGTGTTTTCCAAAAAGTAAAAAGCAGCAATTCTTAATTTAGTACACAATTCGTTGCAAAGTTCTTTAAAGTAATACACGACGTTTTCTCAAAAACGATATTTACTACACTACACTGATCAGCTATTTGCGAAAATGTTACAGTTATTCTAAATGGGTACGAATAAATATGACATCTACCACAATTATTATGTAACAAGCCAAATGGTAGAATACAAGTAATTATTTTTAACTGGCGAAAACCGGAAAATTATACGAATAGAAGGGAGCTTGCAATTTGCACATTTTTTCAGCAAAACATTTGTTTGTAGCTTCAGCGAAACAACATCTCTTACAATAGTTTTCTCTACCAAATCTTCCAAACCTCCGGTAGACACATTGGGGTGTCAGTAAACCTACAAAATAAATATTTGACGTGCTATGGTTTGCTTGTTTCTAAAGTCTGGAAATATTCTGTTAGCTGTATTTTAGCAACGCCAATTTTGCACTTCGAATTCATGCAGTAAGTCTTCAGTATATGGCGCGCACCGAATTTATGCAGATCTAAAAAGTGATTGGGTGAAATTTCCGCAGTGGGTAGTTTGCGTACTTATTTGCATATACGAGGTCTGTTAAAAAAAATAAGGCAAATTTCCGAATTTCGCGAGCTACGTGCATTCGACTTTCCTTTGTTGGTACATTTGCCTCGAAGATATGTTCGCGGTTTTAGTTTGTTTGTGAGAGGCATAAATAAGACAAATGTTGTCATTTTCTGCTATAGACTCTTGGCTCTCCTGGACTCTTTCATTGCGATGATTGGGCTTTGGTTTCGATGGCATAACCATTAGACCAGAATTAGGAATTATAAACTAAATTGAAAAATAATTATTAATGACAAAACTTTTTTTCAATACCTATTACACAGAACTTGTTTACACTATTTATTTATTGATTTTTAATTATTTCCTCTAAATGTTGATCGTTACATCGGAAACTGTTGCTAACAGTCGACGCACTCGCGTGTCGGCACTCACGTCACTGTTGACAGTTCTGATTTCGATAGACAATTAAGTAGTAACGTTCTCTCTCGAGGAACAAAACTAATACTTTATAAGGCTCGCATCATAACCGTAAAACTTCCACTTTGTTGTACTAAAATTCCATCTTCTTCTTTATATATAAAAATGAATGTTTGTCTGTATGTCCTTGATGAACTCAAGGACTACTGGACCGATTATTATAAAAATTGGTATATATATATGTATTTTTCCACGGAGAAGGTTTGTAGAATAAGCTAAATGCAGCCACTCGCCACCAGGTGGCGCTGCAGAGTAGCAACTTCTGCACCGTTCAACCGATTTTTTTGAAATAAACAAAATCAATAAAATGGTTTAGAATGAATTGAATATTTGTGTACAGATTTTTCTTTAAAGTTATTTTTCTTAAATTTATATTAGTTGTTGGCGTAGCAACGCGCGCCGGGAACAGCTAGCAGGCTATACAACTGTATACTCGATTTTTTTTGTAAGTTCTGCTTAAAAATTTTGATGACAATTTTTCGAATTTTTAAAAGACTTGTGCAACGTTTGAAACTTGGACCAACATGGAAGAACTGAATCTCATTTGAAAATAAATAAATAAGTATTCAAAACTTGCTAAAATATTGGGATGCTATATTTTTTCGCGGGGCTTAATTTTCCTCCTGCAATCTACAAATTATATTGCATTTCTGAATAGAAAATCAGAGGTCGACCGCTATAGTGAAATAGAAAGTATTGAGAAAATATACATCATTGTGGAAAGCCTTTGTCCTAATATGGTATTAACAGTTCTGTATGAGTTTTTGAGACACTCCGAAACATTCCCGGATGATGACTACCGCATTGACAAAAAGCGACCAGATTGACTCAATGGTCATGATAAGTTGATTTTCGTCCACTAGTAGACTGCATTTTATGTTTCTGTACAAAAGAAAAATTATGCATTGGTAATGCCATAACTGCCTAGGTAGTCTAGCGTAAGTGCACTACCCTGCCATCCCAGAGGATGGAGGTTCGAACCCCACGTAAAGCACGGCCCTCGCACTTTTCCAAATTTACATACTTCCCCTGTTTTAAACAAACAAAAAGAAAAAAAAATCACTCCCCAACCCCAAAACCATATCCTTTCCATCCTTACACGCAATAATAAGCGCATTATATGCATTGTGACTGCTAAACAAGAAAAATCAGTGGCATTGCATCAGGGGAGCCAGCAAGAGGAAGGGGGCGATCGCGGTAATAGCGTAGGCGCACGAAACTTAGCGAAGTGCTCAACCATCTGTGCGATCCTTCTGCCAGAAAAATGTGAAACACAGATGGCGCTCCTACTAGTAAGAAGGCGTTGTTCCTATGCAACGACAGGTGGACATTCCCACTACTTAGGCCTGGTAGCGGCAGGCTAATCACTTACACTGTCGGAAATCAAAATAGATTAACGAAATCAACGCAAGGGTGAGTGTTGTCGGATTCTATGCTCCCGAGAGGAGTAAACAGGGGGAAAAATGCTAAAACTGAGAAGCATTCGAGTATTCACCACTATTTTGCTATTTATGTACTTTGATCGAGGGCATTTAGATTTCTTTGAATATGTCAAAACTTTTTATATTAAAGACATCACATCCAAAGAATAGCGCTTCTTTAAAAAGACATGCGCAAGTTGTAGCTACGGATGAAGTATACTTTTCGTTCTGGGCAATAAAAGTTTATTTCTAACAAAAACAAATCAAAATGATTACAGACCAAGTTTCAACACCCAATACAGTACAAATCTAACATATGGACAACCGAAACCCAGTTGCCACAAACACGCAGATAAAAAATAAAATTTTTTTCTGCTCCCTCATTCAAATACATACTTGACATCCATTTTCATGTGCAAACTCTTGGAAAAAGTGTTGTGTATGCTTGTGTGAATTGTGGATAGAAAGTAATCAGAGGCGTTGTATTATGCGTGTATGAATTTGTAAAAAAATGGGAGAGTCCTAATAACGAAATATTTTTGAAGTAGTAAGAAGAGGAAACGGAACACGTGTGTAAGGACTCGACTATAGTATATTATTAGTCAACAAAATATGCTGAACAATTTCAAGAAGTTTATGGGGTGTGCTCTACCTTCAAAAACTTCCTGCCTAGTTGAGTTATTGATACTATTATGAGACCCTGGTTGGAGGTCACATATCTACAGCCAGCCAGAGATTTAATGGGATTTAGGTGGACGCACTGCCTCAAGCTATCGCTGAAAAGAGCATTTACGGGGAATGTGCTCAATAGTCTCCGTCTCTGAAATGGTCCTTACAGCCTTTGCAATGGGGGTTAAATGATAAATCTAGGTTTTCCGCGTGTGTGCCGATCGTCCAACGACCGGTAAACACTTTGATAAGAGTTTGGAAATTGATTGGCATGGAGTCCCCAGGACTTTCTGCTTCATACGTTTATTGTACTGGAGCCAAAGGGTTTTCGAAATAGCACATAAGGAAATGGTGCACCATCTTTTTTGCGCTTTCCTCAGAAGTTTCCTCTATTTAACTTGCGATAGAAACAATTCTGATGAGGTTCAGAACTAAAATTATCTTAGTGTAAAATTTCCAGAAATTCTTTGCTACGTTGTCTTTTTGCTACTTTCCTGGCTCAATTTTCTGCCTACAAAAAACTGTTTCTTCTGAATGCTCAA
Source organism: Anastrepha obliqua (assembly GCF_027943255.1). Lineage (NCBI taxonomy): Eukaryota > Metazoa > Arthropoda > Insecta > Diptera > Tephritidae > Anastrepha > Anastrepha obliqua. The sequence continues at coordinate 68,355,933 of NC_072894.1, forward strand.
TATCGCTTTAAAAAACTGAAAATAACCTTTTATTTTTAGTTTTCTTTTTTTTTTTTAATGAGATGATTAGCTTTAAATAGCTGTGAGCTTTTAAAAAATAAATATTTTGTCCATTTACTTTTACCCAAGAAGTAAAAAATCAACCAAAGATATACAAAATCGAAGGTCAACTTTAGGAGATCCATTTGGGAAAACTTCACAGTTTCCTTAGTAATTGTTTGGCTTGATCTTAAACAAACTAGGACAAATTTGCCACGTTACCTCTGAGGATGTGTTCACAGGACAACATAGGTATATGGGAATTTGTGAGAAGTACTTAAATGCTCAAACTTGCTAAGATTACTATATAAATTTTCGATATTATACAGGGTGGCTGATGAAAGCCGCTACCAAAAAAAAATTGAATAACTTTTTTTCTTTTTAAGTTATCTGTTCCATTTTTGTTTTAATTTGCAGATTGATCTTTAAAATTTATTAAAATGGATAACTGGGACACGCAAACAAGAATTTGGATAGTCCGCCGCTATCACGCACTGGAGTCCGTAGTTTTGGTACAGAGAGAGTACAGGCGGATGTTTGGCGGCGATCCCCCGAGCAGATGGACCATAATGAGGCTGGTGAATAATTTTGCTGAGCAAGGAACAGTCGCAAGAAGGCCTTATCATCGAAACCCACCAGTTCGGATGGAGGAAACGATCGCTGCTGTAGCTGCAGCTATACAAAGCAATCCAAGGGTTTCAACAAGAAGCTTATCTGCTCAACTTGGTGTCAGCCGACAGTCTTTGCAAACAATAATGCACAAAGATTTAGACTTATTTCCCTACAAAATTCAAATGGTTAACAAACTGAATGCAGCAGACTTGCCGATTCGCTTGGAATTTTGCCAGAAGATCCTGCAAATGGTGGAAGAAGACCAAAACATGTTAAACTGCCTTTTCATGTCTGATGAGGCCCATTTCGATTTAAACGGCAATGTGAACAAACAAAATTGTCGAATATGGAGTACTTCTAACCCACAGATACTCCATGAGACGGAATTGCATCCTCTTCGCGTGACAGTGTGGTGTGCGGTTTCTTCACGCTGTATTGTCGGGCCTTATTTTTTTGAAGAAAATGGTCACACCGTTACGGTTACTGGAGACCGTTATTTGAAAATGCTGAAAGAACTACGCCGAAAGAGAATTCCTTTCAACTCTGTGTGGTTTCAACAAGATGGGGCAACGTCTCACATAGCCCAGACTGTTATGACAGAGTTGCGACGAAAATTTCCCAATGAACTGATTTCAAGAAACTCCGAATTTCGTTGGCCCCCCCGGTCGCCTGACCTTACTGCACCTGACTTTTTCTTGTGGGGTTTATGTAAACAATAAGTTTATAAAACAAAGCCAACAAATTTGGATGAACTAAAACAATCCATTCGGGCAACAATTGCGGCTATTCCTGTCGCAACTCTCAAAGCAGCAATGAACAACTTTTTACTAAGATGCCGCACTTGTGTAAACGAGCATGGGGGCATTTAAATTCAATTATTTTTAAAACTAGTTAAGCTACATTTATTAAAATTTAATGATCTTCAACTTGAAAAAAAATAAATGAATTCCATACACTAAAAAGAAGTTATTTGAGTTTCTTAATGTAGCAAAATTCATCAGCCACCCTGTAGTATAATATAAATATAAAAAGCTTTTATAGTATGCAATAAAACTCAACCTCTCTGAAATTAAGCCGTGACTTACGGTAAGCTAAGGATATTAGGTATTTCGACAGCTCTCCAACCACTTCTGACTATCAATTTATTCTCGTTTACCTTGGCAATGACCATCAAAACATGCCAGAAAAGCATTTGAAATTATTTTTTTTTTACTTTGAAAGCGAAACTACGTAGCAAGAAATTTAGCTTTTGATTAAATATTTATATACATATATATTTCTATAAATATTTCTCTAAGTTCTCGAACCCGTCTATCAAACCCTTATCAATTTTTCGATGCTGGTTGCCCATATAATATTTTCACTTGATACATGACGATGATTTGGGTTTCGGTGATTACCACTCATCGGAGAATAGAGAGGGACCACTTTGACCTGGAGGTCTATTAATATACCACTAGTTTGCACTCAACTTCTAATTCGTAATGGCGTAAAACCACTTAGTCTCTCCAATAGACTATAAAATATTGTCGATGGCTGCTGATTCCAAGATAAGACGCTTATGGCGTTCTGGTAAGAGCGGATAGCAGAAGAACTGTTCAACTTCCCATCTCCTCCCTATTCCTTGTTCCAGCTGTGACAAAAGCCATTGGAGAGCAACCTGATATGTTTTCCATATGTTTCCATTAAGCACTACTCGATGATGATGACAACCACTGCACTAATGAAAGGTCCGTCTAGATTGATTAGGGATCTGGTTAACATTTTCTCAGCCCGACCTGTCTGGTTGTCTCACAAGTGAGCTGTTGTTGACTATCTGCTGTTGACCTACGGGATGTAGACCCAGCTAATGTAGAGATTGCTTAAGGGTAAAGGGATGCCCACTTATTGGACAGAATTTACTGTTTTGAAACGTGTTTCTCTCATAGCCAGCTCATCCGCGTTGAAGTTTCTAGGAATGTCTTTGTGTCCAGCAACCCAGACAACATTTGTGATGCACCAGTTAGAATGACACATTCTACATTCTATTGCTACGAATTCTTGATCTACAACGCAGGCTGTTTTATAGCTCTTAATTCAGCTTGAAAAACGATGCAGTAAACTCAAGTTCAGTTACAGCACTTCTGAGTACATGCCACTCCCGACCTTATTATTTAGTCTTGGTCGATCAGTGAAGATAGTCACTGACGCTGAGTCAATATCCTTAGTGTTGTCCCATTCAAATTTTTCTGAGACTCGCGTGGAAGAATTATTTTCAAAACAGAATTGCGAAGTAGTGTAATCTAGCTTCCTATGTATGAGTTCCCGGAAGAGTTCCGAAAATATTCGGGTGCTCAAATCTCAAAATTTTCTAGGGTAGGTATGCATTCAGAATGATTGCGTTGCAATAAGCACGAAATTTGCAATAAATATCTATCGGGGGTCTAACAGAGTTTCAAGGCCTTTGGGGTAGAAAGCAGTGCTCCTGTAACAAGTATGAATGATGCCTTTTGTACATTTTCCAGTTTGCTCTTGTATACCATATTTTTCAATGTTGGCCACCAGTGAGTTTTTAGTGTTGCTTTTCAGAAAGTAATATTTATAAATTAACAAATACGTATGTATGTATGCATGTATGTTAGTACTATAGGGTGTTTTTTCAGCTGCATGAGAACTATCGACATCGATAACTATGGTTTAGCAGTCGAGAATGGCAAACTGTTTTTATACATCTGTTCGGTAAGGTTTGGCAGCTGCCGTAGTCGAATGGGTTGGTGCGTGACTACTATTCTGAATTCAGAGAACGTAGGTTTTAATCTCGGTGAAACACCAAAATGATAAAAAAGTTTTTTCTAACAGCGGTCGATCCTCGGCAGGCAATGGCAAGCCTGCGACTGTATTTCTGCCATGAAAAAGCTCTTCATAAAAAAATATCTTTCGTTCGGAGTCGGCTTAATACTATAGGTCCCTCCGTTTGTGGAACAACAACAACAAGACGCACACCACAAAGAGGAGGAAGACCTTGACGAAACACCCAATAAAGGATGTAAGCGCTAATTATACGAGTATTATATAAATATACCATATATCATTTTAAGCTCTCAAGTTATTAAAAAACACCCGATAAATATACACAAAAACATATACATGTGCACGTTTGTATTGTACATATTTACATATATATATTTATATATAAAAAAAACATTACGGCCTGCGAATATTGCATACGGGCATGGGCTTTCACACCCACTCCTATTGAGTGCCAAATCAGGAAGCAGAGGCATGCCACAAAGTGGCTTTTGCATCAGCATCCTATTCAAAGCCACGAGTTAACTAATTAGAATGAATACTGGCAGCTATTTGAGTACTTGCGGTGGAATTGTGGTTGCCACCGTAAATTGATTGAAAGTGAATATGCAAAAAAAAAAAGAAAAAAAACTTAACAAATGTGATTTCAGCTCCTGCTATTTGATTTCCATGTACACACTATTTTCAGTACGTATTTATGTTTTATTTTACACCTCTTTCACGCGTTGCGGTTTTCAATTTCTCTTCCACCAGACGCACATGTCTATTCGTTTAACCCTTAAGTACATTTTAACAAACGCCACCAAGTCAAATAAGTGTCAAAACTTTCTTGTTCAACTGTCAAAATGTATTGTGGCGTCTGGAAAAGTCAGCAAAGTAAAAAATATACAACGTACAAATTTTTTGTAGCATTGAAAAGTTGAAAGAATAGTAAAACCGTATAGGGAAAATTAATAGACACGACTTCGTTAATGAATCAGGTAAATAGAGAACAAATATTTTCTGTACTTTTTATTGATCCATTTCTGATTAGTGGATAACCGACCTACATAGATATTCATTGCTTTCGATTAACTTATCACTAGAAATCGGATTTTTATGCAAATTGAATATTTTATTATAATGAGTTTCTACCTAGGTGCGAACTTCATGTGATGTTAAACAAAATATGCACTTGCATAAGAATCCGATCTCTGCTTATCAACTACCGAGTAGGAAATAAAGTAAAGAATTTTGCTTGATTCCAATATTGCACATGATTTAGAAGCAATGCATTGTTATCGTGTTGACAAACTGTTCGAAACTCCATTGCTGCTCAACGTATCCAGTTTGAAAGTATGCAAAATATGATAAACAAATATCTCTACTTATTCTTAGGAGCACTGACCCAAGCATGCCGCTGAAAACTAAATCGCTAGAGCATCTTTAAACTGCTGCTTTTACATAAAATTTTTTCCCTTAGCAAGTAGAGAATAGATTAATCGAAAACAGCTACTGTTGGTAACCGGTAGTAATATTTGTCCGGTAGCCGTGTAGGTTTGTACGTTAAAGGACATGAACTGAGAGAAAAATTGGATTTTAATAGCAGCCACCCTAGGCAAACCAGCAAATGCATTTCTGATATTAGAAAGTTTATCATTTGGAAGCAGCATAAAAATTCAATTTTTTTTAATTTCTACGCCAACATTAAGACGCTCACCATAAATTGTTGGAGAAACTTAGACAAGCGCCTAACAAAAGATGTACGCGCAGATTGAGTACATATAAAAATAAAGAGTCTTTCAAAAGAAGTGCGTGGACGGTGTTTTAAATAAAACATTTACAAATGTAGATTGTTTTAAGTTTCACAATTTTTAATATTTTTATTCAAAGTACGGCTCTTAACAATTAATCTGAAAAATCACTTCATTCAAATGTCCATCACGACCACGTCTACAGTTAAAATCCAGCAAACAATCGATTCGTGATTATTTAGAACGTCGAGATATTCATTTTGAAGGTTGTTGAGCAACACTTAGCGCTACAGTAGTAAAATTCCCAACAGAACGTCATGTTTTTGGGCTAGTCCTTTTTTCTCTATTCAACAGAAACAGTCTCTTGAAATTGTTTTGCCAACCTTTGAATTGTCATTCACTCGGACGATAACTTCCATTTTTATAATAAATTTCAATAATTTTAACGCGTAATTCTACATTTGTGTAACCGTCTAGGAATTATTTACTATTAACTTAATAAGAGTGGCCACCAGCGATTGTTAGGTGTTTAGTGAATGCAGTAGCTCTCAGTTTTGTAAAAAGGTGAGTATTGTCACAACCATCATTCGCATTAGAGTTGATACCTGTAGGAAACGATTTCCAAATCTATTTTGGAAGAGTCGAACAGATCATAATTGTGTTTGGTGTCACTGGGAGAGCATGGTGCTCTGAAAAATGCTCGAAAAGAATCCCACTGTTAACAAGGAGCTCTACATTGCTCTATTCGACAGAAAATACCTGATCGACATGGTCAAACCATACCCTTTCACGACAGCACCAGGCTCCATGTTACACAAATCGTGAAAGTCGCACTACATGGGAGGTCCTTCAACATTCGCCGTATTCTCCAGATCTTTCACCGACCGATTACCATATTTTGCGCTCCCTGTCAAACCATATGAAGGGCGTTACTTTCGATAACAAAGAGTTCCTTAAAAACTGGCTCAATAACTTGTTTGACACCTTGTGACTTTTTTCTTTGGGGCCACGTGAAAGAGAAGATCTTCGCAAACAGCCCAGGGTCGATTAAAGACCTCAAAGATGGAGTTCGTGAGGCTATCGAGGACATAGAGCAGCCACTTTGCAATCGGTTATGGAAAATATCATGAAAAGGATATTGTCCTGTAAGCGTGGTCGTGGTGTCCATTTGCCTGATGTTATTTTCCACTATTAACGGCGAAAGCATACCTTCCTCTTTATAATGAAATCAACATCCGTTCATTTATATTAATATCTTTGAATATCAAAATAACACCTCTTATTAAAACCCCTTTACATCAGACTTCGAAACCAACCAATTTAATACATATTGGTTACCTGAAAGGGCATATCGAATTAGAATAAAACCAGTTGCATGGATCTGAGCTAGGTTGATTTTGAGGGCAGCAGTAGGTCGTGGATTAGTAGCATAGGCCGTGGCTTCAGAAAATCCTTTAAGAAAAGTACTAGTCAAATCGCACGTTTTGAAATCGATCAGAATAAAAATGTGGAATTTGTTCAATCGAGTAATTTGCCACTATGACTTGGTACCATTAAAATATAATAGATTTGTACGCGCCACAGTTTGTCTTGTTGAATATAGAGTTTAGACTACAATGAAAGTCTAAAAATGGGCCTCTCTTCGAGGAAAATTTCAATGTTTAAAGTTTATTATGGGCATTAAACGTTTACTTGTAAGCTAATCAGGCCCAGTGGCTTGCTTTGCCATAATTAGCGGCATTTTGTTGCGAGTAACTACAGGTAAATACTATGAAAAACTCAAACACAATTATATTTTTAATGTCGTTTTATGAGTCATATAATTTCCTTGTTTAAATCGAAGTTCTCGCGAATTTGAGGTTGAAAGTACTGAGCACTTTTTGTACTCAAGTTCTCAATTCTAGTACTCAGGTACGTTGCATGACTGCTTCCGGCAAAGGAGGTTATCCAAAGGTATGGAGTGTTTCTTTTGCAGAACGGAGGCGCGAGCGTGTGAAGAATATGTTCTGAACATCTTCAATCCTCATCGTCGAAGTAATCATAATAGGAATTATCGTAGTTATTGAACCTGTGTAAATATGCTTTGAAGCACCCATGTCCACCTAAGAACTGGGTCAGGTAAAAATCCACTTCTCCAGCTCGTCATCTGAAGCTTTAGGTTGGAAATACATTTGTGCGTCCAACATCCCTCAATATTCATTCCACCTTCTTTGCCACTCATCGATGCAGTTTTCTCTTAATACCGTACCAGTAGACGAGTTTATTGGTCTCTGTATTCTGCCTGTATGAGCAACTTCCATTGCTAATATATTATCTCTAGCGGGTACATGCCAGATATAACTAAGGCTGCATCATCGATGGTACGCACAACCGGTAAGTAGATTTTAATCATGGAAGGTATGATAGATTATGTGTTTTTTCGCCCAAATAGGTGCACCATACATAGTTTGGCTTTTCACGACATTGGACAGGAGCTGACGCCGATTGTTTTGGTCCTCTTACGTTCAACATCAACTCGACAGTGCTGTCGTAGTGGTGGATGCTTTTTTGTTGGCGTACCTATCAGTATTTCTTTATTATCATTAATCCATTATATAATATTTCTAGGCTTACCGAGCCCTATGGAAAGCCATCCGTTATTTCGACCTTTATTTTGCACCTTTGATTTACTGTGACACACAATTCGGCCATCAAAGTAACTGCCCAGATTTAAGCAGTAGTGAGTCGAAAAAGGACGTTGCGTTGATTTATTATTTTTGAGTGTACGACCTAGGTTTCGAGTACATGGCGGTCATGGGAACATTACTTTGTATTTATCATTGAGTTAGACCCCCAGATTTGCATACACTTTATATTCAGGTTTTAAGTGAACTTACCTTTGCAACCCTATGAAAGCAACATAAACACACACACAAATTTATGTCGAATGGATAACCTCTTCTTTTCAAAACTCGTGCATGCACTCATACAAAAAAGCACTTTTGGAAAAGTTTTAATGAAAATGTGCAAAGAAAGGAGAAATGTGAATAGCTGAAAAAATGTAGCAAGCTGCGCATTTCTCAGAGTCACAGCTGTATGCTGTCATACAACTAAGTATTTGATGTAAGATTTGATGCGGCAGCAACGCCAAAGCCGAGACTGCTAAGGGCCACCCAAAAATTTCAATTTGAAAGCAATAAACAGAAACTCGAATTTTTACAATACTCATACATAGAACACACACAATTTCGGTTGTTGCCACAAAATATACTTTTGTATATGAGGAAAAAGCGACAGAACAAATGGAAAATCATGCGAGAAACTGTCTCAAGTGTCTCAAGCCATTTTCACTCAATAAATTCACATATTTCAATAGGTCACAACATTACCTCAAAGCATACATACAAACGTACAAATGCATGTATGTGTACTAATTCATTTTGAGCTGTCAGTGCATTGTCAGTGATTTAATTGTTTCTTATGAAATTTCAAAATTATATCGAATGCTGGCATCGGCACTTTAACTCCGCGCAACATTTGTTTCAGATGCTCTAATTTTTCGTTAAAAATGTTGTTGCACCAGATCATGACATGTGATGAATAGTGCACGCATCAATGGCACTTGAGTAAATGACGAAAATTTATTTTAGGGTGTGTACATTTTACAATTTATGTACATGTGTATGTGCGTAGATTAATGAAAGTTGTAGAAGATCTGCATATCTTTTTACACTATTTAGGGCTTGGCAAAGCATTCCTTGCATTCCTTACTCGATATTTGATTAGTCCTTTTAATCAGCAGTACCTGGATGACTGAGATTTTGCTCTACGTTTACTGTTCGAATTGTTTAAAAGGAATGTGCATAAAATATGCCAATATGGGAGTCAAGTAAATTGTATCTTTAACCATTTTAACTCATGCATAAAATCTAATGATACGCTGTTAACGCGCCATGTTATATAAATATATATTTTTTCGAAATAATTTTTTTTCTATTGTTTTAGTACATAAAGCAAAAAATCCGTTAGACGCCCTCCAATATTCCTCCAGCAACACAGGATGCTCATATAAATATTTTCCATGACTTATATTTTCCATGACTTCTTGGTATAGTTCGGGCTGTATATCATTTATAACGCGTATGTTTTCGTTTTTCAGTTCTGGAATCGTCTCGGGCTTGTTCGCAAGATCTCGGCGGCCATTTTATTTCATTGTTTCATGAGATGATGCATTCTGGAACCTTCATTTGCAATACCCCCATTGCTTCAAGCGCCGTGTGGCAAGTGGCCCCATCTATTGTTCAAGTTCAAGAAATTTATTATTTATTCAGTAAGGTTTTATTTACTATTCTGTTCAGTCATCGCAAATCGTTTAACGCCAGGGCAAGGCAACCAAATTGTGGGAATTCCCTTTGAAATAAATTTTTTCGCGAAATTGATAAAGCGAAGTGTTGAAGAAGATGCCGAATTGTGGATTCGCCATTATTCTCGACTTGTTGGCATTTGTCTTTCGACTACGTGGACAATTTTACGTAAGGATATTGGCAAAACAAATACATTCTAAAAATTTTTCAGTATTGTACCATCATTTTAAGTCCGCAAGCTCATGAAAAATCACACTTTATTATTTTCCGATGACTCAGCCAGTCCAAAAACTACGCCAAACTTGGGACTGGTTCGGGTCTATAGTTTCTTCTTGAATGGCATGTTCTCCCGTGCGCCTGTTTTGCTTGTTGAAATGAGTTGACTCAAAAAAATCCCACCATGCGGGAAATGTAGGTATTTCTTGCAGAGCGACCATTTTCATAAAACGGTTTGTTCAACTGAGTATCTCTTCGCGGCTAATTTTGGCAACTGCCTGAAAAAAAAAATTAAAATAAAATTTAGCATATCATAAATAATTGCTGTCAAAGTTTTGCATCTGCAGTGGTTACTAACCTAGAAATATACTCCAACTGAACTTGCAGGTTCTGTTGGCAGGAAGAACAAATCGCCAAATATGTATTGACAGCGTGCCGAGCACTGATGCGTAAGCGGCACAAGCTCCTGGGGAAACAAATTTTACCGAGGAGAAAATAAAACTCAATAAAATGGCAAAATATGTATTGAAATTTATTGAAGGCATACTTAAGGCCATGATTCACCTATTCAAGGTTTGCTCACTTCTGGCATTAGAGTTTCGATAACCACTTACAAAAGGTTGGATTTCAGAAGGGTAAAGAAAATGAAAAGCATAAAATCCGTTTTGGTGAAAGTAGTAGCATAAATGTGAATTGTTATTTAGAGAGAAACAAGCTGCGAAAGGTTTAAAAATAAATTTAAATTAATATCCGAATATAAATAACATATTTTATAGGCAGCGGAAATCTGCTTCATATACATATGTGCATATTTATGTGTGTAAATACATAAATATTTGGTACAAATAAAAATTATTAGCAGAAACTCCCAAGTGCGATTTAAGAACAAATTTGTTGAACTTATACCAAGAACTATATTTTGGAACGAATTATTGGGTATGGAAATAAGTTTTCGTCCTTTCTTAGCCAAAATTACTTATTATTTACCTAATTAAATAATCCATTATATTAAGTAAAGTATGTGCCATTGGAAGCTACAACTTTACTCCATCTTTCAGGCAGCATACGGATTCCTCATCGGAACAGATGGTAATCTGAAGGTGCAATGTCTGGGAAATACGACATTTCCCAATTCAGTCCCTCTAAGTATTTCTGGACCGATTTAAAAACGTGTGGGTTGCAATGCAGCAAAATTAGTTTTCCTTGCCTACCGTCCCATTCCGGTCTCTTTTCTTTCTTTCTTTGAGAGCTCGATTCAAACGCATTAGCTGCAATCGATAAATCGGTGACGATCACCATTGATGGTTTCAGATGGTTTAAGGACTTCAAAATAGATGACACCAGATGCACAACATAACTTTTGAAGCATGATTATTTTATGGACCTAGTTCACCTGGCAGGCTCCAACATTTTCGACGCTTAAGGTTATCATAATACAGGGTGAACGATTACCAATTTCACACTGCTTGTATCTGTAAAACAGCTCATGAGATCAACGTCAAAATTGTTCTAATGACAGTATATACAATATATTGTTTATAAGCCATCAAAAGCATTTGCGTCTCAGTTTTCTTGAAAAATGAGCTCAAGGTCAGGACTTATAAGTTCCAAAAAGCACACGATCTTTCACCTCAGCAAAAAAAAGTTCGGTGCGAAAGAGCAAAAGAGTTGTTGCGCTTGCACGAACGTGGCGGATTTCCTAACATTGAGTTTTCTGATGGAAAAAATTTCCCAATTGAGCAGTTCATAAACAATCAAACTTGACTGAACGCTTGTACGATAATTTGAGCCTACGTATGGCCACTCGAAGCAATTTCCCATCGCAAGTAATGGTTTGGGCCGCAGTGACCGCTGATGGACGCTCTCCAATCGTTTTTATCGAGCCTGGTGTCAAAGTGAATGCGACTTATTATCGGAAAAATGTTTTAGAAGCTGCCTTAGAGCCGTGGACACGCAAACATTTCGGTCGTAGACCATGGACGTTCCAACAGAACTCGGCACCGTCTCATAAAGCTTGTGTGAACCTAGAATGGTTAAAAAATCATGTTCCACACTTCATTTCGCCCGCACAATGGCTTTCGAATTCGCCAGACGCAAATCCGATGGACTATTCCATCTGGTCCATTTTGGAGACGGAATAAAAGAGGACTAAAAAATATGCCCGTATGGATGCGCTGAAAAAAGCGATTATAGGAGTATGGGCCTAAATACCTCAAGATCACATTCGTGCAGCATGCAACTCATTTTTTGACCGTTTGAAGGCTATAGTCAAGGCAAAAGGTGGTCATATCGAGCTAAAGTGAATATATGTTAAAATTGTAATCATTTTTGAACAATTTTGTCTTTGAATTCAATAAAAACTAATTTCACACAAAAAAAGTTATGGTCTTTTGAATAGGTAACACTTCATATCGTTCACCCTGTAGATCCATATTTAATCGCCAGTGACGATGTGATGCAGAAAATCTATTCTTTTCTGCCGTTCAAGATACATCTCACACTTAATGACGAGCTGTATTTTATAGGCACTTAAAGGTTAAATTAGAAGTACTATACCATAAGGCCATAACCTTAGCCGTAGTATTAACCACTACTATAATTGCTCTCAGCTGTTTTTAATGCCAAAGCCGTAAGCAGCTAATATTTTCATATATGTATTATCATTTATTTGTGCATTTGGAAGTGCACAAAAAAAAGATACCAACATAAGCAGTGGCGAGGCAATTAGTAATTTATTCTTTAATATAATGGCATTTTAATGTAATGATATACCACAATGCAGTAAATCTACAATCAGCTGGTTATGGTTATGGTTCAATTGCTCTGTACGCTTACGATTATGATTACGGCATTATCGATTACAGTGTTGTCTATAGGTTGAATCGGCTAGCAGATTTATGTGGATATAATTATGGCAGCTCTAATTCGACCTTAAGTCAAGATCCTTTGGTACAATTTTCCACGTAGTCGAAGGACAAAGATCAATAAGTTGAGAACGACGACGAATCAACATTTCAACGTCATCCTCAACATTTCATTCTACGAACTTCGCAAACAGATTAATTTTTTGTTTCAATGTAAATTTCCACAATTTGAAAGCGTTGTTCTGGCGTTAAACGTCAAATGATTCATGATGGCGTGCCAAATCCTCCTAAACAAAAATGTCAACAGCTATTTTTCTAAGCTGTTACCATAGTTATCGAACTCGAAAGTTCTCATGCGACTAAAAAAACACCCTTTACATAAATACAAATAATATGAGTTAGTAAATGATTGCATTTTAGAGGATGCATCAGAGCAACGACACTTCAATTGTTCCCGAATAAGCGAAATAATTCATAACTTTGCACTTATGCACATTAAATTTACAATCACATATATACATGTGAGTTTTGTGGGTGTGTCTGTGTCGCGACAGTGCACACATTGTTCGCAATGAATTCGATTCAAGTGGCAATTTGTTCAAAATCCAATCAGCATTATAATTTCCAACAGAAAGTGTGAATGCAGTTCGAGTGTTGCATGCAACATTCACAACATTAGTACATACATATATACATATACATATGTATGCAATTAACAATATACCTATAAATGTGAGTATGAATGTGCATACATGAAACTATGCAACGACATGGAAAAAACTATGTGTATAAACTTCTAGAACAGGTACATTTATATATATTTGCATATTTGTATGCACGTCTTTCAATAAGTGCTTATACATGTGTTGGACAAAATCATATGAACACCATGCAATGGAGTACAGTTACGTTATGCATTAAGGGGGCCATGAGTACAACCTCCGGCGATGCAATAAATGCTATGTTTGATTTACTCCCCTTCGATCTTGATACAACAGGAGGTAATAAAGGCAATGTATAGGCTCCATAAATATGGTCTCTGGGACGGGACATAGAGAAATCTTTAAGATGCTATCTGAGCAGTATCCACTGTTTTTGGCATCTAAGAACGTCTTATACCCATGGTTTCCTTTGGAATGAAATTCGATGTCACGCCATGGAGTAATCCAGTAATTCTTTACCGATGGGTTCGAGAACGAAATAATTTCTGGAGCCGCATGGTACTTAAACGAGAGTAATAGGAAATTTTTGCCATTCTGAAAATAGCAGAATAGATAATTGAGAGGAGATGGAGCGGGAAACAGATTGGAGTCTTTAGTGACAGTCAACGTGCACTAAAGGCTCTGGAGAACGCAAATCCAACCTCAAAGATTGTTGAGGAATGTAAGAAGAAGCTTAATTCAATTACAAACAGAATAAGCTCGTACTTATTTGGGTTCCAGGCACTGCGTTGTTCAACGGAATGAAATCGCCGATTAATTCGTCAACTGTGGATCAGTGGTTCCCTCGCAGGGACCAGAGGCAATAATCGGAATCAGCTCCGCAGGAATCATGAATTGGATCGACGACTATGTTTGCAATTTACATAAAGAGCAATGATCCGGCCTACAATCTTACAGCTACCTCTTACAATCAAGCACGGCGGAGGTATCGTTATGACTTATCGCAGAATTCCGCAGGGCGTCTCATTCACATCACTGGCCATATAACTGAAAATGAATATCCTGAAATCCACAATTATTTTTAAAAAATTACAAGTAAAAGCACTATTTTTATTTCTATTTTTTTAAAGGCAGCTTTACTAGGTGCTAGTTTGACAGACGCATAGGTGTGTGAAAGTGTGAGGTGATATCAGCTGTGGGCATATTTTGAGGATCACCTGAGAGTGTTTTAACTTGTGGATCTGTGCAATGTCCTCAATGCTTATTACCATTATTATTAAATACTATTATTATTATTATGTTAAGCACAAATAAAATTGGCAGTCCATATTCTGTGAAGGGTAATACTAACATCATAGCCCTGAAATTTCGTCGGCAACATGCACTTGGCGTGGCGTGAAATGTTGCTAGCAACATTGATTTTCAATGGGAAGAAACTTCAAATTAATGAGCATCACCCCAGAAGCATTTGGCACATTTTGGTAAGAAAAGTGTTTTAAAAAAAATTAATACAAATACAAATTGACACAAAAAATTTGATGAAGATTTACTTACAGTTTTTATCAAGACGTTTCGCTTTATAAAGCCATGCCAAATCATCTCAAGCACTTCACTCGCAAACGAAGTGTCAATTCTCAGTCAAGTTTAAATAAACATTTTAAATGCATTTAAACAGGTTTGACAAAATATTGCTGGCTTATTGTTGCTGGAATGTTGCGCAGGGTGATTCGAGTGCTACTTTGCCGGGAGATACATAAGAAAATTCACGCTGCCATTTCACGTGAAATACGAACTTAGTAATGTGCTTAAAAGCTATCAAATAAAATATCTGCAGCTTCTATTTTTATAACCTGCTTATATTAGTAAGATCGAATGTTCGCTGGCCGCAAGTGAATATGCCAGCTCCCATAAGCGCTTTTTAATTAGGTCCATACGCAGAAATCCTCCTTCTTCTCCTTTGACTTATATTAAAGGCTTTTTGCCTGTTTTTCTTCACGCAATATAAATTACATTTCATTACTCGACTAAACATAAAAAGTACAATATTAAAATCACAGTTCCAATATAATAAAATACAAGTAAAATATATGTATAATAATAAAAATAATTGTATGAGTCTTGAATTGACGGAGATATCCAGCTCTCCTTCCATTGTTTTTGAGTACGATTCCCGTTTGGCTTAGAATCGCTTATTCGATCACGGGCACCCTCATTATATGGTTATTTCAAGCTCTTCTTCTAGTCCTTACAAGTTTAACAATGTCAGTAACTTTCGTTTTCTCTAGACGAGTTTTTCCTGCGATGGATCGTAAAAACGGCATTTCTGTAGTGCGTAGAATTTGTTTTGTTTTTTTTTCATTCTCACTCCCCGTTCTTAAGTACTTATTCTTTCATATCATGTCTCTAAGGCATTTTTATACCTTGCCCCTTGAGTACATCTTTCTCGCACTTCTTTGATAATGCGGCGGTCACTGGAAGTCTTCACTCCGAGATATTTACTCTTCTTCACTTATTCAATAACAGTTCGATCTATTTTCAGTTTACTCCTGATTTTTTGATATGACTAGAGTTTTTGAAATTTCTCTGAAAATATTCATCGAATTTTATTTATTAAATAAAAAAAATATTTCCAGTGATGGAAATCTTTATTTTGATCTTTGTGTGGCGGTCATTTCTTTGCCTGTTTGTCTAGTTTCCAAGTGTCAAAAATTAGATATTTAGCGAATGTAATGCTTTCTGATTTCTTTTCCGAGTATATGAGGGATTGGTAAACACTTCAATAGTTCTTTTTTAATAAATATTTTATTAAAATATTTTTCGACAATTTTCCAATAGCTGCCAAAAATCATAAGACTGGAATGAATTGTTGCTGAAATATTGCAAGGAGGATGGAAACCTGCATACAAAGTTGTTAAGCACTTTCGATAGAATATTACACAGTATGGTAACTTTCAAAATCGGCGAATGACTTATAAAAAATCAAGAAGTCAACTTAGGGTGGCCTACTTAGGAAAACCTGATTCAGCAGAGAATGAGGATCACATAGATTTCGCCCTCTAACATCATTGAAGCCCTCGGCTGATGCTACACGAATGGGGCAACACTGCGTTGACAACTATTCAGCCACTCTGCGTATCTATTCCGCGGGGAAGCGAAAACAAATGTTGTATGCGTCAGGTGTTCACAATTTTTTGACCAACCCCTGTATATACCTTTGTATGCATGTATTTAAGCTTGCATTGCATTTGCAACAAGTTAGCATGAAACTAAATGTTGGTGCCACACAAATCACAAGTTTGTAATTTGTTGCGAATTCCCGTAGGTGTTTTTGTTAACTTTTACTAGCTCGAAGCGAACCTTTACGGAAGTGATGGCGTGCAGTCGGTGTGGTGCCGTTCGTACGGTAGGTGTAGCTGAAGGTTTGTTGGGTAATTCCATTTCACCCAAAAACACTTGTAATTGTTGCAGTAAGTATTTGAACATTTGTTGTTGTCCCGTTTTTTTGTTTATGAGATTGTAAATGTAATTGGATTCGTGCAAAGCGGTTGAAAAAATTGCGGTAGCAATAAGTAAGCAATATATATATGAGGGAGAAGGAAATGAGGGGCGTAGAATTTAAAGAATATTATATTTTAGTATTTTATAGTTTTCGTGGGGCTGCCAGGTGTAGCTGATTCAAAATGAAAGTTTAACTAGCAAGCTTTTCCATAACAACGAAGGAGCTAACGTACCTGCTAGAGACTCAGCCATGCACAAGGCTGTACTGAGCCGACTTTTCTCACAGAAACGCTATTTCCACCTCCCTTCTAGGCGAGCATGAAATCGGCTCAAAAGAGAGGCCTTACAAACTTTCACTGGACTTTATATGCGTCATTGTAGTCCTCTAGAACTAGAATTAGAAGAAACAAGTATCTTTCACATCCTTTGCGAACGTGCAGCTCTCGCAAGGCGAATACTTATTCACCTAGGTGATGTGACTCTGAATTGAATGATTATATGGAACGTAAAGCATTAGGAAGTGCTCAAATTCATTAGGGGTTTTCAATTATAGGCTTGCAGTCAAGCTCATAAGAGACCGTATAAGACCGTGACCCAATATAATTCACTAACTATTTGGCGACCAACGAAACGGCTGGGGTCTATAATAATCTTCAGGCACTCTTAATTATGCCTAGTTGATTAACAAACGAACTTGAACGAATTCTTCAACAGAACCGAGATATGAAATTTGGCTGTTATGAAATATGTCAAGAAGATTTTGAAAGGGTTTGATGAGATATATGTACATATAATATGTATGTGCATGTTCAGCCTGTGGTCGTATAAGGTGCATGTTCTTCGGCAGGACAATTCTCGTTGATGCGGATCTCATGAAGCTCAGCCTAGCGAATCTTTTTTCGGTTTACGAACGTGGTGCTTCACAATAATGAGCTTCAGGTATCATGACAGTCTTCGTAAGGCCTAGACAGATAGATTATTGATCAACTTCTTGACAGCAAAGCGAGTTCTAGTCATTTTGGGGATCAATATTTAACTACATAGTTGAATGAGTTATATCGATTCATGACAGAGTTGCAGCACAAAACCAATGGACTACAAAGCTAGTCAATGCCTTCAACCACGGAAAATATTTTAAAATTTAGCTGGAGCTACTAGACATATATAACTGCTCCATCACGCAGTACTTCATTTTACGCAACAACTTCATGTACGCTGCATTATGAAGCTTTTGTTTACTTGGTGGGGACAAGTGAATTGGCGATAATTTTTTTCATATAGTTTGAATAATCTATTTTATTATTGACTATATTGCGGAACTTGGCATGCGAAAACTAAATGTTAAACTTCTATAAGGTACAGGGTCCGGCTCCCGAAGTGTGACCAACTTCAGGCCGCTCGCGCAGCTGATACGGGTGCAAGTGCGCGGAAGCATTTTGCCGAGAGTAAACACGAAAAAAGAAAATCAGTAATTGATTTCAATAGCAATCGTGTAATTGCATTATATTTGGCTGGAAAATCACAACCAGCGATTGTTCGTGAGCTCGAGCACCTTAAAGTAAATAAAGATTTCGTTTATCGCACCATTACACCTTACAATGATACTGGTAGCATCGCGATACCGTTTTAGAGGTGGTCATAAAAAGGCTGCAACGTCAGGCGAAATGGTTCAAAAAGTGAAGAAGCGACTTGAATGAAATCCAAGACGAAGTCCCAATCAAATGGCGAAAGAATTGAAAATATCTGACCGTTGCATGCGCCGTATACCGAAAAATTATCTCAAGCTCAAACCTTACAAGATCTAAAAGGCGCATAATCTCCCACCAAAGCAGCAACAAATCAGACTTGAGAGAGTGAAGGAGTTGCTTTGCTTAGCCGAAAGCGATCAATTGTGTTTTTTGAAGAGAAAATTTTTGAAATTGAGCACTTCGTAAACTTCCAAAACGATAGGGTTTATTTGACCGACCGTTCATACGAGAATAGGCCACCAGGAGACAGCACCCGCCACAGGTAATGATTTGGGCCGCCGTAACCGCAGATGGACGCTCTTTAACCGTCAAGGTAAGTGCGAATCATTATCGGGAAAATATTCTGGAATATGCTTTGAAACCTTGGGCAGACGAATATTTCGGTGGGAGGCAATGGACTTTTCAACAGGACTCGGTACCGTCTTACAAAGCTCGCGTGAACCAGGAATGACTAAAAAACATTCAGAACGTCATAACGTCCACACAATGGCTCTCAAATTCACCAAACGCGAATCCGTTGGAGTATTCTCTTTGGGCCATTTTGGAGAGCAATATCCGAGTGGGTCAAAATACCTGCAAGTCACATTCGGACAGTTTGCAATTCGTTTCTGGACCGTCTCAAGGCCATAGTCAAGGCAAAAGGTGGTCATATCGAGCAAAAGTAATTTGATTCTTAATTTTGTATTATTTTCACACATTTTTTACTTTGAATTAAAAAAAAGTAATTTTCCAAACTAAATTTATGGGCTTTTTAACTGGTTACACTCCGAGTGAATTGGTTACACTCCAAAACATGCGAACTGAGTTCTTTTTTTTTGCTACGAGGGGTGCCTTTTATATTTCGGGATTAAAGAACAAAAACAAATTTTAATCATCGAAAATCACTTTATTGTTTTTCAAAATATTCTCCATGAAGATCTATACACTTTTGCATGCGTTTGAACCAATTGTCGAAGCACTTTTGCCACTCTGAATGAGGTACCTCCAAAACATGCATTCTGAATGCCGCAACCGCTTCTTCAGGTGTCGAAAAACGTTGACCTCTCAGTTTGTTTTTTACGTACGGGAATAAAAAGAAGTCATTCGGTGCCAAGTCAGGACTATACGGCGGATGACCCATTCATTCGATGTTTTGGGTGCTCAAAAATGCACTTGTTTGAGCCGATGTGTGAGAGCTCGCATTGTCCTGGTGAAGAGTGATCCGTCTTTGGCGATTGGTTTTCCTAATTTCTTGGAAGACAACTGGCAAACAAATGGTTGTGTACCACTCAGAATTTACTGTTCTGCGTTGTTCTAGTGGTACGGTTGCGACATGTCAAGTTTTTCCGAAAAAACAGGCGACCATTTGCTTGGAAGTGCTTCGTGCGCGAACAACTTTTGTTGGATTTGGCTCATCTTGAAACACCCATACAGTCGACTGCTGTTTAGTTTCGGGCTCATACGCGTAAATCCATGATTCATCACCTGTCACGATGTCATAACGTGTTTCGAAGCCCCGCGATCGTATTTTTTGAGCATTTCCTTCGACCAATCGACACGAGCCTTTTTTTGAGCGATTGGCAAATTGTGTGGGATCCAACGCGAACAAATTTTTTTGACAGTCAAATGTTTATGCAATATTGAATGTATGCTGGTCCCACTAATGCCTAAGATTGACTAAATCTCACGATAGGTCATATGACGATCTTGCAATATCAGTTCGCGCACAGCATCAATGGTTTTCGGAACAACAACTGATTTTGGACGACCTTCACGAAACTTGTCTTGGAGTGAACTGAGACCACGATCGAATTCACCATACCATCGATAAACACTGGTCCTTGATGGAGCTTCATCGCCAAAAAATGAATTAAGTTCATCCTTGCAATGTTGCTGAGTTAATTCACGTCGAAAGTTTTAAAAAATTATCGCACGAAAATGTTCACGATTTAATTCCATTTTTGGACCGAGATGAATCTTTTAAGTTACTGTAAACAACACAAATAGCGCTGGTATTTCAAAACGTTCTGAGTACGTAAAAGCCAAAAAATGTTAAACTTTGCGATACAGCTGTTAATTGCCAGATTGCAACACCAGGGTTGCCAAATCCCGAAATATAAAAGGCACCACCCGTAACTCCTTCATTTCCAGCCATGATGGTGGAACCATTTTCTGCCTCTTTCAAAACAGTGCGATACCTTGACGTTTCAGAGCTTTCCCTTTTCCAACTGCCCTGGGGATTCCAGTCCAGAGCATAGCGACAGATTTGCCCGGGGGGTTTCCGTAAAGTGTGCCCGATCCAACGCCATTTACGCCTTTTTATTATGGTAGCGACTCGCTCGATTTTACAGCGTTGGTATGATGACGAGTTGGTTATAGTGTTGCACCACCAAATTGTGAGAATGCGACGCAGTCCTCTATTAGTAAAGGTTTGTAACTGGCTTGTGAGGCTGTCGCTAACTGGACATGTCGCACAACCATTTAAAAGAAGATGTGAAGACATTGGATTTGTATAAGTTCAATTTTGTCTACCGAGATGAACTGGTTGAGTTTCAGATTTTTTGTAAGCTGCCGAAAGTTCCAGCGATTTTTGCTAATCTGGATTCTAGTCTTTCTTTGTACTACCATCCATCGTAATCTCACTTCCAATGTATTGAAGGGAGTCGACAAATTCAATTTTCTATCTTTCAATAAAATAATTTGAGGCTATATTGTCATTTATTTTTATCGCCTTTGTCTTTGCACTAAGCTTTCCTTCCATATCAGTGTGTTTTTGTCGAGAGTAAACTATGTCATCAGCATAATCGAGATCTTCGAGATGCTCCGAGAAAGTCCATTTGATGCCGCGGAGTTTGCCATCGAGAGATTTATGCAGAAGTAATAATGTGAACTTATATAATAATAGTAAAAACAAAAACAAAAAAATTTTGGGGTTATATGTATATTTGCACGATTTTAACTTAATATTGCCATAAATGAGTGATACATCATTGTGACTGTGACCCGCAGTATGTAAGACTTGAGGCAACAAGCTAAATTTAGTCATGGGAAATAAAAATCCATTTCAAATGGAATTAAATTTTTTTTTAAATGTTTATATTTTAAATTTTCCTCAGCATTTAAAGCCACATTCCGCTTTCACCCCCTCTACATGCAAACAGTTTTTCAAGACGTACGAGAATGATATATGAGAAATCTCGAATATTCAAAAATTTACGCCATCTAAAGATTTTAACGCGCAACTCAGCAACAGCAAGGGATCCCGCCTGTTTGCCAGCTAGAGATCACCCCCCATCATAGTTGCATGCAAAATTCAGCAATAGTCGTGTTGTGCAGTTTAAATTTTAATGGCTTTATTAAGCGGCTAAAGTCGTAACAACAAAACAAATTAAAAAAAAATACAAATCAACCAACAACAATACAAACAACATGTCTCTCGACAGCAACAACAATAGGACAACAATGAATGTTGTGGCACTTACTGCCAACGCTGCGCTTAGTCAAGTGAGCCACACGGGTAGATCAAGTATTTGCGCAGGTTTTTTCTCATAAATTCATAAGCAGTGGGCAACAGCAACAACATACAAATAACGCCAACACATCGCACAGATAAGAAAATTCGAACTAAGTAAGCGGCGGCATGCTGGCGGTGTTGGTCAAACTGGCAGACTGACAAGTTAAAATTGAGTGGAAAGACAGACTGTCAGACTGTGTCAGACTCTACGATTCATTCGCTGACGGACACACGCACACAAGAAGCCAGGAGCATTTTGGGCAGGTGTAAGCACCAACACATATGTACACTTGTACACACACATACATACATACGGACATTTGGACACATAACAAAAAATAAAACTATTTTCCCCGGATTTCGGCAATGTTTAAGTGTTTCGACAGTTAGCTAGCTTCTGGCCGGTATTTAATTTTTTCTTTCTACTTTTTTTTTCACGAAATTTAATGCTTATTTTGCTTTATCTCCCGTTTGCAGCTACAAGTGGAGCGCGGCTTCATTCACGACTTTTCGTGCGGTTTTTGTTTTGACTCACTGTTATTTTTATATTAATAAAGATTTATCTCTATTCATTTTTTCGTTTTGTTTATTTAGTGCTCTTTATGTAGCCAGACGCCAGTTAGAGTAGCAAAGCTGAAGGACTTTATTTGTATGTATTTTCGTAGTCTGGTGTTAAAATGATGGCTCTTACTTCTATACATACGCACATATAGATACATATCTATATATGTATGTATAAAATCTCATAGAGCTGAGTGGAAGTGTGTATGAAATCGAATAACTTTTACAAGTCTACATGTGCATGCATTAGGACGGGCCATATTTCTCTGTGCTTTGTTTCGGCGACTGAAGTATTTTACTGGCAATTCTGACCAAAAAAATAATGGAAGCGGAGCATTAAAATGTAGTTTAAGTTAAGTAGTTGTTGTATCTTTTGCATTTTAATTATGTGCCATTTCGTCATTTATATGAATCATTGCAAAAATCGAAAAGAGGTAGGCCACGAACTCCATTAGTACTGCTACAAATCTTTCTAAAAGCGGAGTTTTGCGCAAAAAAAATACATATACATTATATAATTGGCGCGTACTCTATTTTTGGGTATTTGGCCTAGCTCCTCCTCCTGTTGGTGGCGCGCGTCTTGATGTTGTTCTACGAATTGAGGTACTTACAGTCTCAAGCTGACTCCGAACGGCAGCTATTTTTATGAGGAACTTTTCCATGACGGAAATACACTCGCAGTTGGTCTTAAAATAATCTTCACAAAAACTAATGAGAATACAAACAACAAACACATCTCATCTTCAACTTACTACAAACGAAAACGCCATCCTTATCGAAGAAGTGGGTTGGGTCTGCTAACTCGGTAGCCAAATCACAAAAGATGATGGCGCAGTTACAGATGTGGCAGCTCATATTTGTAAAGCACGATCTGTGTTCCGTAGGTTTAGCAGACTGTGGCGATCTCACATCCTGTCACCAAACGACAAACTTAAAATCTTCAATATCAGCCTTAAATCGGTCCTCCTATATGGTTCTGAGACCTGACTTGTGTCTGACCACATAAGTGGACGGCTTCAAACATTTGACAACATTTGTCTCAGAATTATATGCCGCAGCTTTTGGCCGAGAACAATCTCCAATATGGACCTTTTTCTGCTTACTAAAGGTTGCCCACCTCATCATGCCCGTCCTAACGTATGGCGCAGAAGCTTGGACGATGACAACATCCGATGAAGCGACGCTTGGAGTGTTCGAGAGAAAGATTCTGCGTAAGATTTTTGGACCTTTGCACGTTGGCAACGGCGAATATAACAGACGATGGAACGATGAGCTGTAGGAGCTTTGCGACGACATAGACATAGCGCAGCGAATAAAGATCCAGCGGCTACGTTGGCTGGGTCATGTCGTCCGAATGGATACAAACGATCCAGAAATCGTTGGAGAACATTTGTTTCCGCCCTAGAAACGATATAATATCCATTGTAATGTTTTTCTTATAAATGTATAAATTATCAAGGAATAAAAAAAAAAATAAAAAAAGTTGTCCCTTGCATTACGGTTCTTACAACTGAGCGTATTCCCTATGCAGTTAGGCGCCTTGGTCCGACGGCATCTGCTTGATTTTCTAGTTTTGTATTTCAGTTCCATTTATCAAAAGTTTTGTTGACTGTTTTACAGCTTCGATCAAAAAGTAACCCAATTTCGTGAAGTAAAAAAACACAAAATGAAGTCCAAAATAAACCAGACTGGCGTCATAAAAATATTTTTGATCTTTTTAATGAGTTAGTGCTTTGGTCATCCCTAGTTATCCCTAGCTGACTTTGGTTCAGTGGAAGCGAAGTTATTGCGTCCAAACTGTCAGTATGTTTGTGTCATCGGTACAAAAATGAGTTTCGAACAAAGAGCTAATATCAAATTTTGTTTCAAAATCGGTAAAACGTTTACCGAAACATTTGAATTGATGGAAAAAGTTTATGGCGATGATTGTTTATCTCCTGCCAGAGTTCATTATTGGTTTACACGTTTCTGAGATGGTTGTGAGCACATAAATGACAATGAACATACGGGCCGCCTAAAATAAGTAATCACCGAAAACTCCATCGGTATTGTTCGGAACTTTATCAAAAATGAACCGAAATCATCATTGAAATTCATGAATTCGGAGTTGAATATCTCCAAAACATGGATTTACCGCATTTTAACTAATTATTTGGGATTACGAAAGGTCTGCGCACGTTTTATTCCGCACAACTTAACTGAGGACCAAAAATTGCTCATAATTCAACATTCGAAAGACCTCATTAAAGAGACGAGAAAAGACTAGAAATTCCTTTACAACATTGATAAAACGTGGAAGTTCCAACATGAACCTGTAACTAAGGGTAAAAGAGCCGAATATCAGGCCCCAAACGAGCCACCAACAAAAAATCGCGTTTGGAGAAGTCAAAAATCAAGTCGATGCTCATTTGTTTTTACGATTCTAAGGGAATTACCTACAAGAGTTCGTGCCAACGGGCCAAACCGTCTATGCAATTTTCGATCTTGGCGTTATGAAGCATTTGTTGGATCGCATTCGTCGAATACTACGAAGGAGGAAGCTGGCGCTAATTGTATGATAATTGCATCGATCCACTCTTGTGACTGATTTTTTGACTAGAAATCGCATTTTAACCATCAATCACGCATCGTATTCGCCTTATATGGCTCCCTGTGACTTCTACCTATTCAGAAAATTGCATTTGGCTATGAAAGGAAAACGTTTTGAGTCCGTAGAGGTCATCCAAAGGCTTGTACCTCCAATGACATGAAACACTCTTTCGAAAAGCTTTTAGATCGCACATTTTATCGACGCCAGAGGTGACTATTTTCAATAAATAACCCCAAAGTTATCAGAACAAAGCTCCTGTCGTTTCTATTTTAGTGCAGTTTTCTTTATTTTGGTCTTCACTTTGTATAGCAAAAAATATTAAGACCAAGGCGTACACTTTATTTTCACACTCACAGTACATTTATTTTCTTCAACAAAAAAATTAAAAAAAACTAAAATTAAAAATAAGCAGGCTCGAAATACATTAAAACTTATACTTCCGTGAATTTTTTTGTCCAGAATTACTAATAGAAAATTTCATATGCCGAAACAAAATCGGTAATATTTTTTTAAGAACCAATTGACCCGCCCTAATTCACATCCATATTTGTTGATTTGTGTGTGGCCCGTTGTGTTGGCGTTCGACACCGGTGGTCTCCACAAGCACTCAATAATAACGCTAAATTTAGATAAAATTTGTTTTCACTTGATTTATAGATGGTAATTTTGATTTATACTTTTAATTGATGGCAGCCTAAAATATGCTTTAATATTCCAAAAATATGTATTCGCATATGTATGTGCACACTTATGTACAATATATATACATCTTATATATGCATAAATGTGAAAGCTTTCTGGTTTGTATTCTTGTTGTTTGTAGATAGTTTATAGAATCCTAAACTGTTGATCCGATAGCATTTAAATTTAACTAAATTGTTGGTAGTAGGAGGTTTGGACCAACTGAGTGACGCTGGAGTCGAGATATTTATGTAAAGGGTATTCGTTATTCGATCTATCAAAGCTCATCGATTTTTTTGTATGCTATCTATAGTCTCTCAAATTGCAGCATTTTAGGAATTTCTTCTCAATTGGACATAATGTGT
Organism: Anastrepha obliqua; assembly: GCF_027943255.1. Taxonomy (NCBI): domain Eukaryota; kingdom Metazoa; phylum Arthropoda; class Insecta; order Diptera; family Tephritidae; genus Anastrepha; species Anastrepha obliqua. Next base: position 68,382,125 of record NC_072894.1, read on the forward strand.
GATATGCGAAGAGAAGGGTTAAAGTTATATCGTAGAGTAGGGATGGCCAACTTGATTAAACCCAAGATCTACTGTTCACTGACGACACCCTGTGGGATCTACCAATTACATACTTCTTGAAAACCTTAATAAAACAGCATAGTTCAGTACACAATTATGTAGTCTTTTTATTTTATTAAGAAGAAAAACATAAAAATTACTCTAAAAAACTACTTATTTAGTTGAGCATTCGTGTGAGCATTGGGTCTGAGCATCTTCTACTAGATTAGCAAAATCAGGTTTGTAGTTGGAAATTGCCAACCTTAAAGAGCCCAATATATGAGCGTCTGTCAAGCGAGAACGATGTTTATTTTTTGTTTGTTTTAAGGACGAAAATGTTGACTCACATAAATATGTTGAACCAAAACACGAATGCAGTTGTTCAACATATTTCTTCAAATTTGGATATTTTTCGTTGGAAACCACTGCCCAGAAATCTAGACCTGAGAATGATCTTGCTTTTAGAAATATGTCGCAGCGCAGAGTTATAATTTCGTTTTGAAGTATCATGTGGTCCACTCGAAATGTATCTGCAAATTTTGTAGCTATTTCATAGATATCACTATGATCAATGGAATTATTAAACGGATAACTGATGAATTCGACCAACTTCTCAATTCTTTTGAAATCACTAAAGCGAATTTCGAAGTCTGATACCACTGCCTTAATTTCTGCCGTGTACTTGTCAGGAATGAAATTGTAAGTAGTATGTTTCTCAACATAATCCTTGATGTTTACAAATTGTTGAAATTTTTTCTTTTCGATGTCAATTATCATAGACGCTGCTTGACTTTGAAATGCTGCAATAGAACTCATCATTTCTGTTACTGTTTTATTCTTGCCTTGTAGTTCCAGATTTAATATACTCAGTTTTCCAGTAAAATCTGCTAAAAATGCTAAATCACATTGCCAGTCTAAATCACGCAATTGCTGACATTCATCACCCCTCTCTTCAAGAAATTTTATTATTTCGTCCAATAGATCCTGAAATCTTTGCAAAAACTTGCTTCGACTCAACCACCTTACGTCAGTGTGTAATGCTAAATCTTGTTCCTTCTCATCTAATTGCTGTCTAAAAAGCCGCCTTTGAAGAGATTTTCCTTTAATGGAATTTACAATCTTGAAAGAAATGTCCATCACATGTTTTGTGTTTAGTCTCTTACTAGCCAGTACTTGTTGATGAATTATGCAGTGATAGCTAATGAAGTCTGGAAAATCTTCATCTTTGTGACAAAGAGCAATAAAACCATTATGAATACCTGTCATTGCAGGAGCCCCATCTGTTGTCATTGATACGAGTTTATACAAAGGTAGCTTAATCCGGCTAATATTATATATACTTTGAATTCCGTGAATATATCAAGGCCATGAGTTTTTCCTTTTAAGGAAATCATACTTAGCAGTTCTTCTTTCGTCGAGAAATCTTCAAAGACCATCCGAATAAAAATAAGTAATTGTGCAGTATCAGTGATATCTGTTGACTCGTCAAGTTGTAGCGAAAAAGCAACGCAGCGGACGATATCTTTTTGTAGCTGTTCGTTTATATTCTTACTTATTGTTTCTATTCGGCGCATCACAGTATTTCGAGATAGCTGTAAGCCATGAATAGCTTTTTTAATTTCGTTTTTGTTTTTGAAATTAACGAACAGCGAATCTGACACTGCTTCAAAAATTTCCTTCCATCGGAAAAAGGTTTGCACTTTTGTGCAATTCTATAGCTTACTTGGAAAGAAGCTTCAGTCGCAGCTTTACTTTGCTCAATAGACCCAGAAAACATGTTTTTTTGGCCTTTTATTTGCGATTTTAATGCTTGGAATTTACTCTTTCTTATTTTGCTGTTAGGTGGAAAGTCAGCTTGATATTTACTATGCATTGTGTTAAAATGACTCGATAGTGCTCAACCATCGATAGTGTCGATAGTTTACCGCCTTTAATGCGTGCAGAAGTGTTGCGCAGTCTGTTCCACGTATGTATAATATATTGTATTTATATTTTTTTGACTTGCCACGATCGATTGGACTAATAGTCGCGATCGACCGGTCGTAGAGCATTTGAACAACAGTATGCGATGCCTTCTATAGTAAGGCGTAACAACTTCAACCAAATTACTTTGGGCACAGCCAAAATGATTTAGTTACTACCTGATTTGGATTTCCTTTTATTCCCCAAAAATAATGTGCGAGAGCACCGTTTTCATCGCCTAAAGAAGCTGTTGAAGCGTTTAAATAACTCGCTTTGGAGGTATACACTTCTTAGTGGCAAAAATGGTTTGAAAATTGGTTCAAGCCATTTTCATTCTTTTTTTACCGAGTTTTCATTATTGGCGTAAAATATAAAAGGCAACACACGTAGGTATAGATCGTCGACAAAAGTATAGATTGTCATTGTTCAATGATGAAGACACTGTGAAATTTTTGGATTTAGTGAATTAAAAAAATGTTGGAAGAGTGGTGGGACGATGATGTTTACCAGACAATGAAGAGTATTGGGTGATTAATAGAGTGGTAGAACTGACATATTCTATGTTTTTATAAAATATTTCCTTAACTTCAATTGGAAGTCCAGCATCTTTCACAAAATTGTTATCTCTCTAAATTCTAGTGCAAAGCATTTGCGGAGGAAGTGCAGCATTGAAGGCGAAGTAGGGGAGTGTATCATATCTTGTTTGGATATTAATCCAAAATTGCAGAATTGCATATTGGGGCGCCGAGCCGATATTTGCGAATATTCCAAGAACATTGGCACGCCTTAGCCGAATGGGTTTGTGCGCGACTACCATTCGGAATTCACAGAGAGAACGTCGGTTTGAATCTCAGTGAAAACACCAAAATTGAGAAAAACATTTTTCTAATAGCGGTGGCCCCTCATCAGGCAATGGCAAACCTCCGAGTGTATTTCTGCCATGAAAAAGCTCCTCATAAAATATCTGCCGTGCGGAGTTGGCTTGAAACTGTAGGTCCCTCCATTTGTGGAACAACATCAAGACGCTCACGAGAAATACGAGGAGGAGCTCGGCCAAACACCCAAAAAGGGTGTATGCGCCAATTATAGATATACCTATATATTGGCACGCATTTGACCACATTTCTGACCAAATAATTATGCATATATGGCTTCCAAAAAATTATCATGTCTTAGGAAGTACGACAACACATTCTCATTTTATTTTTGAGACGAATTCCTTGCTACAGGCGCAAATACGTGTTCCCGTCAATTTAGGACACAATTCTAAGAAATCACTTTGAGAAAAGTGGTAGCAATTTGCATTTCAATGATAATAACAGGTTGCCCGATAAAAATACTGCCGATCGCAATCATTTGTATAAAATTTGGCCAATCGCAAATCATTTGAATTAAAAATTTCAGTCCGCTCGAATGGATCAACGTTTATGTTTGGATGAGCAAATGTGCGAAACTCTCAATACAAAAAAAAAACTGCTTTAAAACTTCAAAATTTAGGAAAAATATTAAAATTTAAGTCGAACGGATCAATTTGAAAAAAGTTTGGAAATTTTAAGTTTTGGCTCTTTAGAATTCAATCTACTTACAAAACTGAACTGTTTGAACACAAATTCAACCCAAAAATAATTTGCTTATTAAAAAAAATATTATTGTATTTTGTATACCATTCCAGCCGCTCGTAAATTCCGACTTCGGTGAAATATCCTGGGACTGAACTAAAGAGAGAGGTACACCGGAAAGGTACTCCGACGTATTAGACTTAAGTAGTATCGGAGTGATGCAGCATCTGATCACTAGTAGATGTGGCTCTATGTGGGCTTTTCTTCTAAATGTGCTTCCAGGACTGGATTTTGTACTTGAGTGTGGCATTTGAACCATAAAAACAATTGCAATTGAAAATACCAAAGAACCCTCGCTTAGTTGACTCCCAAATGTTGACGACCTTCGCGAACGAAGATCTAATACTGTGCGCCGTCTTTGTGGGGTTCACTGAAGAAACTAGGGAGAAATACGGCAAGAACTGTATTTCACTCTATTGGTGGTGAGATCTGTTTCACACCTAAGATAATGCAAAAGAGGTTTGCATTTACTTGCTTTAAAGTGAGTTTGCGTATATCCGAAGGCAGCTGAATTTAGCTTTCAAAAATGGTGCTGTTTGTAAAATTCTAGCGAAATTAGATGGTAGTCTTTTATCTTCAAGGCTTCACACAAGCATCCACTCTATTAAGACATGCCAGTGAATAAGTGAAAGAGCCACGCCCATATTCAAATGCTCTCATCGGTGCAGATCACCAGCAGAAGAGAGAAAGTAAATTTTTTGTCGCATATATCAGTATGTACTATGTATATATACAAGTATAAAAAGCAGTGCCCAGTAATAGAGCAATTGATTAGATTTTTTCACCATGAATGGTGTTAGGAACTCGAATATAGTTCTCCTTCACCCTATCACTCACCACTTTCGGAGAGATACTATGTCCCTTGAATACAGTTACTACGTAGAGCAAACAACTTCCCTCACAGTTTCCCATGTAATTGTACTCCCATTTTTTTTATCACTCGCCAGAATCGTATTTGATATTTAATTGAAGCGCACAAAAATGTTAAGCTGCTCAGAGCTTCGTGGAGAGTATATCAACTTTTGGCAATACACATTGTGCAATTTATTCAACCATTGAAGTAATGAGCTCCTAGGTAGGTTGACCCATTTTGTTACCAACTAAAAATGGACAATTGGGGATGTTGATTCGTATAAATAGCTTATTTCTCTCAAATGCCAAGCTTACCGCTAAGTGGTACCTGCTGTTTAAATCGAACGAGGCTCTGAGGTGGTATAATTTTATTACCTAGCATAGAGAAAATGCATAGGCTAATGAGCGCGTCTTACGTCTTCCTATTACGGAAATTGCAACAAATAAGTGGGCCTTTACTCAACCCTGGAACTTTAGAATTTATATATATTTTAATTTCTTTGTACGCATTTGTTATGTATAAAATTAAAAACGCTATCAAATCCAATAGACGTTTATATGAAACCACTGAAAAGTCACTTAAATGGACATAAAAATTAATTACTTGTCACTTGTAGGGGAACATTTCATAATTCACAATATGTGGTGGGCAAATTTTAATCACCCGTCAAATCAATCAATCATGAACGTAATTTACGTAAAAATGTATGAATTACCTGTGTGGCCTGTCAAGGCTTTCAACTCCGACGAAAGCGCACCTACATGCACCTACCCACTGTACACTTATTCGAGTTATTGGTCGATGCGTCGTGTCGTACGCATGCGCGCCAACAGCCAAGCTTACTTGTGTGAAAACGCCATCACAGACGCGTGGCGCGCAGCCGCAGCAATAGCAAGCATTAAAACGTTAATTTGATTGAAATGGAAAAAAGTTAATTAATTACATAACAGCGAATTACAAATGTCATTAATATCAACGACCGATCGACAGACTGCCAGTCAACCAACCAACTAGCCACACTGACACAAAGTAGAGTTTGTGCGCATAGGTGTATGCGTATGTTGCATGTGGATGGTAAGCGCTTTTGACTGCAGAAAGCCAATTCAATTTAGTTGGTCGGTCAATCGGTTGGCTTGCGGGTTTAAACGATTCGCAACTTTGCTTGCAATGAAAATTGCTAACGCGCTCGCATTGCGGTCTTATTTTTCCTACATCTGGTGGCGGACTGCTGACGCCAAATAAATCTGGTAATTTGTAATTGATGTGAAAAATTGCTTTACGAGACATCAAACAGGCTTAAATTGTTATTATGACCTGATTTGTGAGTGCAACCTGCCGCTGCAAGTATGCTCGCACATAAGTGCATATACACATACATGCATATAGTACATATTTATGTGCGAATTCGGTTGAGTTGCATGTGTGATTTTCGGAATTTCATGCAGTTTGTCCCCCGCACAGGTTGCTATACCCCAACAACAACATTACAGACGGCTCGCAATAGCAAAGTGTACTTGTATAATTTATATGCTGCTACGAAGTGTGAATTTTTACATGTTATGTGGCTAGCTATGTATACAGGGTAGTCTAAATACAGGCATGTTTTGAACTTGAGCATATTTTGCCGCTAGCAGCATTTTCCTGCGTCACTGGCACCATCTGTTTGAGCAAATACTGTTGGAAACCCCCATTAGAACTAACTGAGAGCGCTAGCCATGTTTTGTGAATGAGAAACAAAAGATATGCCCTAGAATGACTCTAATGTAAGCAGGATGGTGCGCCATGTCACACAGACCGTCAAAAAATCGATATCTTATTCAATGATTTCAATAAGCGTGTAACCAACCTGATGGTATTGACTACTACGGAATTGAAAGTGGACGGTATTTTAACCTCTTGCGATGAAAAATACAGAAATGATTGAAGCCCTTGTAGGCGAATATCAACAAAGTCAGTAACCGTTTCAAAGTTTTTGGCAGAATATGCCATTGTGATTCAAAGAAAAATGCTATTTTTTAATATAAATGATCGGATGTTTATTTCATTATGAAGAGGAAAGTATGCCGTTAATATAGGAAAATAACATTGGGTAAATGACCACCACGACCACGCTTACAGGACAATATCCTTTTCATGAAATTTTCCATAACCGAATTGCAAAGTGGCTGCCCTATGTCCGCGATAGCCTCACGAATTCCATTTTTGAGGTCTTGAATCGACACTGGGCTGTTGGAGCAGACCTTCCCTTTCACGTGGCCCCAAAGAAAAAAAATACCAGTCTAACGGTTAGACGGGATAGAAGTGAAACCTTCCGTAAGACAAACTGAGAGAGAATAAGACGAAAGCAGCACTAGGAGCGGGATAATTATAGGTTCATTATAATATTGCTCTAAAGTTCATATTTTATTTTCTTCATTTTATTTTATTCATCCTCAATGTTTTCAATTTCAAAAAATGATACGAGTGGCTTATGATAGATAAAATATGATACAAATGCTTTGGTTTCGATGTTGTCAAAAAAAATGCCCAAACGGACCGAAGAAACAGACTTACAAATTTCTTCCATTTTCGTCTACTTGTATTCATATAAAAATTTATGTCTCTTCCCACCAAAGCTAAATGTATTTGTATATTTCTTCTTGTATTTATTCAAGGCCGAAATCTCGGCGGTACTGCAATACCGGGCGAACCCGTGACAGAGGTGGAGCAAGCTCCTAAAACACTCCGCCCATTTCCAAAAATCAGTTTAACATTTGTTGTCCTCCGATGGAGGATCTATCAGATGTTAAACTACACTTTGATCTTAGCCATAAGGCCGAGAAGCGATAACCATACACAACCAACAAACTACCTTGTCATTACATTTTCTAATAAACCTTTTGAGAATTACACGCTCACAAAAATTAATGTACGAAATATTTATACCGATTCACTTAAACACGGCGAGCTGTTTGATTCATGTTCGTGACTGTGTATGTGCATTTGTGCGTTCATATCGCCACAGTGCATGACTACCAGCCTTGGCTGAGCACAGTAAGAAAATGTATTCGAGCGTGTATATGTATGTATGTACGTTAGTGTGTTTGTACGATTGTGCTCTGCGCTCAGCTTTGTGTCGATTTTACTGTGCGCTGCGCAGGTTAGGGTATTCTTGCAGAATTTAAAGATGATTCACACACTGTCGACCGACTGGGTACAGTTGTCACAAGTGATGATATTTATAATTTTTATATGAAAAATCAAGGCGAATCTTTTGAAGGTGGTAGCAATAACACAGCTGATTTGTTATTTTTTTCTTCCGCCGTGCACATTTGGATGTCAACACAAAATTGAATTAAGAAACGTTTTACTTAGCTTAGTGTATGAATTCACCTTGGAAAAAATTCAATTTTCTTCTATAATCAATTTTAATAAAAAAAAACTGTTTTCAATAAATAATCAGAAATGTCCTACAATGCAAATTTAAACAAAAAAAAAAAAAATCCATTTTCGTCTACTTGTATTCATATAAAAATTTATGTCTCTTCCCACCAAAGGTAAATGTATATTGGTATATTTCTTCTTGTATTTATTCAAGGTCGAAATCTCGGCGGTACTGCAATACCGCGCCAACCCGTGGCAGAGGTGGAGAGCAAGCCCCTAAAACACTCCGCCCATTTCCAAAAATCAGTTTAACATTTGTTGTCCTCCGATGGAGGATCTATCAGATGTTAAGCTGATAACCACACTACCTAGTCAATACATTTTAAATAATAAACCTAATAAACCTTTTGAGAATTACACGCTCACAAAAATTATTTATATCAACATATAATATAACGCTTCGTAACTAAATAACTTTTAGGCCAGCAACGACAGCATGGAGCGGTAGCCGAGCGACTAGCAATGTGAGCTTCCGATCCAAAGTCCTTGGTTCGAATCACAAGAAAAAATAAAAGTTATTTTTATTTAGTTCGTCGCTACGTTTATATCAACATATAATATAACGCTTCGTAGCCAAGTTGGTCGCTTTTTTCGTTTCACTTTTCCTCAAATCACTCCCAACGATTCTAAGGAAGTTTTCACTTCAAAAGTCACAAGGTGTTAAATGACAGGATCTCGGTGGCCAATTGTGGTCACCTCTTCGAGAGATAACAAGGTCCGGAAACTTTTCCCGTAAAAGCTCAATGGTTTCGTTACTTGTGTAGTACGTAGCGCCGTCTTGCTGAAAATGAACATTGCCCAGATCAATACCATCAAATTCTGGCCATAAAAAATTATTAATCATCTCTCGATAGCGCAATCCATTCACAAATAACACCTGTTATTGGAAAATGCTTTACTCTAATTTGTATCATCTAATTGTAATCATCGATGATCAACTAAGAGTTAAATTTTGTTGAAGAGGAAGGCTGATTTAACGATTTGCTGATGGGAGTCAACTCAATAACTCAACTCTGAGCTGGGTTACCCACTTCTAATCTGGATACCTAACATATGTGAAATTACATGACGGGTATGGAAGGGTAGGTGTTAAAAGAAATGCATTCTAAAAATACTCTGAGCCGGGGGTTGTCATCTATTTGTTTAATAAAATGAAGTCTTTTAAACGATTCCTTTTATTAGTTCAAGCGGTGTGTAGGGTTGCCACCTGAATTCAGTGCAAAAAATTAAAGCTTGAGGTAAAATCACATGAAAGTAATGTAAACGAAAGGCTCTGTGAAAATGAGATTGAACAGAGTTGCTACCTTACCTATATCAATAAAATTGACTGCTCTAGTACAAAGCCAAAACAGTTCGTTTTTTATTATTCACTTTGCATGCAGTACATCTAAAATTGAAATAAAGTAATGTGTGTCTGTATGTCCAGAAGGAAACCCACTCAGCTGATTGTTATGGATTTAGATTTATCCTCAAGGTGGCACTGGGTTTGAAATATTCAAAAAATCGTAGTTTCAGTTCTAATGGAATCATGTTGAGAATATACATCAAGTAGTATAGTTACACAAGAATGTATATTTTGGCAAAATATATAGCCCTAGGTGGCGCTGGGCTTGAGATATTTTGAATTTCGAATACTTTTATTTTCAAACCAATTTCGGCACAATATATTGAAGAGACACGCGTTTCAAGTTGTCGCTTTTCTCGTGTTGCTATGTCTCTGGTTCGGTTTGATCTACCTTTCCGTGGTAGGTTCTCTAATTTCGTACACTTTTTCTCCTCGTTAATAATTTTTTTACTGTTTTTCATTTTTTCCAATAATATGAGCAGTTTCACGCGAAAAACTTGTTTCGTTTCCTGCTTTTATTACCAATTCTCTCATTTTAAATGAAGTTGAAAGAAGAAATGGGCAAACCATTGTTAAATTGATGACCGCCTGGTAGAATAACAAACGAAATAATCCACAAAGTGGCGCAAATATGCTACCTAACATTACAACTAACGACGTAAAAGCAAATTTTAACGGTGCATTTATTTGTGTAATCTGGAACTGCTAAACTTGATACCGATATTGTTGTACCTATATTTTTTTACATTTTATTTTTTTTTTCAGATAAGCGGCAATCCTATTTAAAAATTTTTCTGCATTATGGTAAATGGCACCTACATATGCGCATTAGCTTACCTACGCGCACACATACATAATTAAATGTGTTGTTATATAAGGTTGTCAAAAAAGTCTTGCGGTATTTCCGCAAGCTTGTCTTTGCAAACGCATAGTTCTAGTTGTATTCGTCGCATCGGCTAGAGCGTTTTGGAAAGCTCTTTTCACGTGCTAACACGTATTTGATTAAGTGTTGTTTGCTTTTAGTCGTTCGTGAGTTATAGCGTCGCAAACATGGAGCAAAATAAAGGGAAAATACGGCATATTTTACAGTACTACTACGATAAAGGCAAAAATGCATCTCATGCTGCCAATAAAATTTGTGCAGTTTATGGACCCGATACAGTTTCCATTTCCACCGCACAGCGATGGTTTCAACCTTTTCGTTCTGGTGCAGAGGTGATCGAAGAAGCACCACGGTCCGGAAGGCCTGTCGTCAAAAATTGCGATAAAATCGCTGAATTGATCGAAAGAGACCGGCATAGTAGCAGTCGTAGCATCGGCCAAGAGCTGGGCATGAGTCATCAAACCGTTATAAACCATTTGAAGAAGCTTGGATTCAAAAAGAAGCTCGATGTATGGGTGCCACATGACTTGACGCAAAAAAAACATTTTTGCCCATATGGATGCATGCGAATCGCTTCTGAATCGCAACAAAATCGACCCGTTTTTGAAGCGGATGGTGACTGGCGATGAAAAGTGGGTCACTTACGACAACGTGAAGCGCAAACGGTCGTGGTCGAAAAGCGGTGAAGCTGCCCAGACGATGGCCAAGCCTGGATTGACGGCCAGGAAGGTTCTTCTGTGTGTTTGGTGGGATTGGCAGGGAATCATCCACTATGAGCTGCTCCCCTATGGCCAAACGCTCAATTCGGACCTGTACTGCCAACAACTGGACCGCTTGAATGCAGCACTCATGCAGAAGAGGCCATCTTTGATCAACAGAGGCCGCATTGTCTTCCATAAGGACAGCGCCAGGCCACACACATCTTTGGTGACGCGCCAGAAGCTCCGGGAGCTCAGACGGGAGGTTCTTTTGCATCCACGGTATAGTCCGGATCTCGCACCAAGTGATTACCACCTATTTCTGTCCATGGCGAACGAGCTTGGTAGTCGGAAGTTGTCCTCAAGAGAGTCCTGTAAAAATTGGCTCTCCGAGTTTTTTGACAATAGGGAAGCGAGCTTCTATAAGAGGGGCATTATGAAGTTGGCATCTCGTTGGGAACTCGTCATCGAACAAAACGGCGCATATTTGACTTAAATCGCATTATTATAACCAATTTTATGAACAATTGAAAATTCAATAAAAATACCGCAAGACTTTTTTGACAACCTTATATTTTAACTTCTTTATTTTCTTAGAAAAGAAGTAGTATCGAAATGCTAAATCTGGGACTTAAATCCGTCTTAAATCTCCTACAGTCTCAGTTCCAATTTGCCTGCCCATACCATAGAAGCGTTAGTTTCTTAGTGAGGTATCGCTAGTTTACCTGCATATTCATTTCTTCATAGGTTTGATGGTTTGTGCACTTTATTGGCGCTCGCATCTACACAAGCATTGCCGGCTCGCTGTACCAGAGTTGCTGCATGATTTCGACAGCCAAATAAATACTTTAGCGCGGTCTATGTGTCGTGGCTCTTTACCATCAGTAGTCCTAAACTCTAGGACGTGACAGTGCAGCCGAAGCCATCTTTCAATTTATTCTTTGGACTTCTGAACGGGAGCATACAAAAAACATATGCTCACACATCTCTTGCGCTACCAGCTCGAGCAGACATAGACCAGTCTTGGCGAGAGTCGCATTTTTTGAGGCGGCTCTAAAGGCAGAGCAGACTCTGAGATCATAGAAGCGTACGTGGACTTAGTGCTTCGTAATATGAATGTAACGTAATTACATATGTACATATGTATGTTCAAGGCCGTTTTCAATAGCTACCCACGAACGAGGTTAAATTTGATTTCAGTTGAAAAAACTTAACGACAAAACGTTGATATCGTGAAAAAAATTAAATTTTATTCGAAGGAATCAGTTGCAGTGTGAGTTTTGTTTGTTCTATTACATTTCCTGCACTACCTTCGGTCATTCGTTTAAGGGGTTATATACAGTTAGAATTAAAAAAAATCGATTTTTTTAATTTTTTCTTGTTTCTTAATGTACATATATTTAAGAATACACACAGAAAATTTAATATCGTTCCGTTGAATACTTTTGAAATTACGCGCAAATTTGACAAGGCGTTTCAGAGTGCTAGAAAGTACAAAGCCGGAGCGGCAGCGCGTTTTTCTCAAAATGGTGTTTTCAAAGTCGATGGCCAACATTACTCGAAAACGGCTAAACCGATTAGTCTCAAATTTTAACACGAGGTTCTCAAATATATTTTTTAGTAATTAATCGAAGATTTTTTCTCACCGATATATATTTTTTTTATAAACAATTCAAGGCCGAAATTTTGCTTAAAAATCGTTTTTTTTTTTAGAATTCGCCATTTTGTCAAAAAAATGTATTCCTTGAGCTTTTTCCTTTGATAAATTGCTAGATTTAGTATTACTTTAAAGAAATCTGTTTGGTTTGTTAATTTCAGAGGATCCAGTTCAGAGATATAGTGTTCACCGCAAAACGTCTTTTTTGAGAGGAGCTCCCGTGAGATCAGCTGTAGCTGCTTTTCAAAAAAATATTTTTACTCATACTAAGTCTTACACTGCTAAAAGGTAACATAATATATATGTATGTATGTATACAAATTTTTAGATCATTAAATTTACAAGCTTTCTCAGAAATAAATTCTGGAAAATTCGTTTTTCTCGGCTTTCTAACTGTATATAATCCCTTAAATAAAGTTGCAATGTATAAACAAAATTTTTCTAAATTTTTTCTTAAAGCATAGTTGTGCAAATAAGGTGTCCGCTTTTTACACTGTTTTCACACAAGATGGTAAAAGAAAAGCATTATATATTCTAAAGCGTTAGAATAACTTTGGATCACCCTTTATATTATATATTCAGCTTTTTTAGTTAAGCGCTAAATTTTCTACTGAATTTAACACACAATTTGGTGTTCGCCGCTAATGATATGTTGTACAACATTAATTTGCTAAAATAATTTTCGACAGATAATAAATATATGTAGGTATGCATACCAAAAAACAGTTGCAATTTCGACTGGGACGCTGTCAACAGTGGCTAAAAAAATTAACGAATTTTCACAAATAAAAACGAATGTTAATGGGAAAATGAACGGCCTAATATTAAGTTGCTGTAAACGTTTTGATTGTGAGTAATGAATATGCATAGATATGCTATGGAATTGAAAATTTAAAATTAGTGTGAATGGGAAAATATGGAACGATTCGCTGTGGTTAATTTGTAATTTAAAGAAAATAAATTTTTTTTTGAGCAAAAGTCAGAAAAATATATTTTAAGATAAGACATATGGCATTCTTCTCGTTTTCCTCTATACTTATTGTAAATTAATGGTTCAGCCTTTTAATTGAGTTATTCACGTCAAATGATTTCCCAATGCGTGCTCAATAGCAAAGCTGCATGCATACGTACGAACACATGTAAGTACTTTATTCTATGTGTGCTTTGAAAATTTGTTTCTCACAAAAAAAAAAAAGAAAAACAATGGCTTCTGCTGAGCGTAGCAAATGCAATTCTCTCGCCCTGTTACATACATTTGTTTCTATGATGAACACATATGGATTCATATGTACATATTTATTATCAGCTTATGTGCGATTATGTACGCGCATGCAGCTATGCGCAATTTATCACAAATGTTGTGATTGATCATCTGTAAGCATGGCGCATGCGCAGGAGAAAAACAAGGGAGAGTAGAGTGAAAATACAAGTAAATTAAGCATTACTCTGATAAATCTACCGAATGGGATAAGTAAGCAGTACGAATAAGTGACTTAATTTAATTTAGTTCAACACGGAAGGTATTTATGGAAACAAGATAATTAAAATCCGATAATAATCAAACGGTAAAACTCGATGTTTGCGCCCCTTTGTTCCTCTCTGCAACTATAGGAAATAATAATAATAATACAGCTCGATCACAGAAACATTTTTGAAGTGAAAACTTCTTTAGAATCGTTGGGAGTGATTTGAGGAAAAGTGAAACGAAAAAGCGACCAACTTGGCTACGAAGCGTTATATTATATGTTGATATAAAAGTAGCGACGAACTAAATAAAAATAACTTTTATTTTTTCTTGTGATTCGAACCAAGGACTTTGGATCTGAAGCTCATATTGCTAGTCACTCGGCTACCGCGCCATGCTGTCGTCGCTGGCCTAAAAGTTATTTAGTTACGAAGCGTTATATTATATGTTGATATAAATAATTTTTGTGAGCGTGTAATTCTCAAAAGGTTTATTAGGTTTATTATTTAAAATGTATTGACTAGGTAGTGTGTTTATCAGCTTAACATCTGATAGATCCTCCATCGGAGGACAACAAATGTTAAACTGATTTTTGGAAATGGGCGGAGTGTTTTAGGGGCTTGCTCCGCCTCTGCCACGGGTTGACCCGGTATTGCAGTACCGCCAGGATTTCGGCCTTGAGTAAATACAAGAAAAAATATACTAATACATTTAGCTTTGGTGGGAAGAGCCATAAATTTTTATATGAATACATGTAGACGAAAATGGAATTTTGTTTTTTTTATTTGAAATTTGCATTGTAGGACATTTCTGATTATTTATTGAAAACGGTTTTTTGGTTTAGATATTCAGTATCTATCATCTATCAGTCAGTTTAAGTGAATCGGTATAAACATTTCGTACATTAATTTTTGTGAGAGTGTAATTCTCAAAAGGTTTATTAGAAAATCTATTGAAGTAGGTAGTGTGGTATCTGTTCCTATCAGCTTAACATCTGATAGATCCTCCATCGGAGGACAACAAATGTTAAACTAATTTTTGGAAATGGGCGGAGTGTTTTAGGGGCTTGCTCTCCACCTCTGCCACGGGTTGGCCCGGTATTGCAGTACCGCCGGGATTTCAGCCTTGAATAAATACAAGAAAAAATATACTAATACATTTAGCTTTGGTGGGAAGAGACATACATTTTTATATGAATACAAGTAGACGAAAATGGAAGAAATTTGTAAGTCTGTTTCTTCGGTCCGTTTGGGTATTTTTTTTTGACAACATCGAAACCAAAGCATTTGTATCATATTTTATCTATCATAAGCCACTCGTATCATTTGTTGAAATTCAAAACATTGAGGATGAATAAAATAAAATGAAGAAAATAAAATATGAACTTTAGAGCAATATTATAATGAACCTATAATTATCCCGCTCCTAATGCTGCTTTCGTCTTATTCTTTCTCAGTTTGTCTTACGGAAGGTTTCACTTCTATCCCGTCTAACCGTTAGACTGTTTTTTTATGTTTTATATATACTAATTTGCAAATCATTTATTTGCATTAGGCTGCGCCCTACCAAAGACCGATAGATTACCAGGTTTGGCCATCTGCTGTGGTGCAAATCCAAATTGTGAGAGCAACTTCGGCTGCCTCGTCATAGGAGACTCTGCACTAGAATTCTTCCCCTCGTTTTCCGGTTGGCTATGGTGAAAAGTAAAATTGGGAGGGAAACTTCGGCTGCCATGTCACAGGGATTCGCCAGCCGAACTCTTCATTATCCATGGTGAAAAGATTTTTAAAGGTGCTACGTAGTACAGACCGTTATTCAGCTCAGAGCGAATTTGACAGATGTGGGAAATATTTCACAAAATTTTGCTTGTGTTAGTGATATATGAAGATTCGAAATCTACACCGCAAATACAAATGAGAAAATCTGCAAATTGTTTTGTTTAACTAAAATTTGTATTTTGATTGATTTCCTAATATTAGCAAAATTTAGCGTAAAACACACAACTCTTCACAATTGGCTAGCTCTGCAAATTTGTATTTTCCGTTTTCGTAAAAAAAAAACCAATGGTACCAGACACAGTACCACAAGCTAAATTTTGTGAAACACATTCCAAGTGACGTGGAATCCAAAGTTAACCTCAAAATTTTTTGTTTTTGCCAATACCTATCAAGCAAACCTTGATATTTATCATCCTAGTGCACGATCATTTCACAAATATTCACACACTCGCCCAATCAGTCGTTGTTCAGACGGCAACGATGTGTGACTGGTTGATTTTTTTCGTATACCACTAACACAAGCTAAATATTGTTAAACACACCCCAAGTGACGTTAGCCCATCAGCTGATTCTGTTAAATTCGCTCGTCTAAATAGTACACCTCTAAAAATCTTTTCACCATGGTTAATTTACAAGTATTTACACACTCGTTCAATCAGTTGTTGTTGCAATGGCAACGATGCAGCGCGAGATCTAACTATGTATCGTCAACTCAATCTCAATTTTTTCGTAAACTAACCGTTGTCATGTCATGACATTGGTCACTTGACGTCAGCCAATCAGCTGATTCTTTCAAATTCGCTCAGAAGCATTAAGCTCTGATATTGGCCACACCTCTCTGAGTATTTTCAGCATAAACACCTATTGGAGTGGCGAGCAAAACGTTTCATGTCTGTTGTTGAGAGGAGCAGAAGCAGTTGAAAAATTTAGTTCTCAAAAGAAAATTCCATAACATTTTGCACGAGGTGGGCAATACTGCCGATGTGAATGTGGAATATCCTATAACCAACTACAGCGAGTTCCCAATACCTTAATGAGGCAAATGCCCACATATGGTATTGGCGGGGATCCTGACAATTATTTCGCAAAAAAACACCCAGTGGTGCAACATTCCTAAAATTTTTGTTTATTAGCATAATAAGTCCATTGTTGACTTCGTCTGTTAAAAGAGATGGGAGTTATTTGTGTGATTAAAGGGTTTGTGTGTGATTGAAATCTGTTATTGTTAGATGTGCAAGCTTTTTATTTTTCCAGCTACTGTGACAAATATGCGATCACGATGTATTTGGGCATTTGTGATATAATATGGTGCATTAGTAATCATTCTAGGTGGTTTGGATTGGAATCTTTAAAGTATTTCGGTATTAGAATTGGCTGCAGTGCCCCAGAGTTGTATGACATAGGTCCAGCTTGAGTAGCAATTAGCAGGATGAGTAGCAGCATGAGAACTTCTATTAAGTAACCAATACCTGTATAGGTTTCGGAGTTTATTTCCAAGTGTTTTGCGTTTACCATGTAAGTTTGCTGTCAAGGTGCATGCGCAGATATTTTGTAACATTATTTTGGAGAATGATTACATTAATGAGCTTTAAGATTGGTCCGGTGTTTCGTTTGGGTGGAAAGGTAACTTACACTCTCTAACTTACTTGCCTCGTTAGTTTTTATTTTTCAATCTTTTAGCTATTGAGCTATTTTATGAAGTCCTTACTGGAGTTTGATGAAAGCCACTTCGGGGTGGTAGTCTATATCAAGTATTCGGTGTTATCTGCAAAAGTTCGACGATCGTTTGCTCTGTGATTGGTATATCTTGTGTGCAAAGCAAGTAAAGTGGGACCACGTACTGCCTTGTGGTACGCCAGGGAAACCCTCATATAAGATAATTAGTATTCAGTATTTTATTCCTTTTGTTCAACTAAGATGTGGTGGTCCTTGAGGTAGTTAAATAAATAAGTATATTTTTTTTAAATGCTGGACCGAGAAGGAATTTCCCGGATTATTCTAATTCAGTCTATTGACGTTTCGACTGGTGCACAGAAAAGCTCTAAAGATTGATTTTATTAAAAATTTGAGGTTTAGCATTGGTTTGACACTCCTTAGTGTGCATCAAGATTTTGAGTTTGATTCTGCACACATTTTAGATGAGATTGCCAAAACAAGCTCCGTAAAATAAGCTTCCCATTATAAAAAAAATTAAATGTATGCACTGTATATATAGATATAATGCACATATACATGTATGTATGTACAGAAGAATAAATAAATAATAAATATAAACATACACAGTTATGAACACAAAACATTTTCTTTCTTCCATCCCTTAGATAGCGGTGATATTCAGTTAAGCCATCTTCCCCATTTTAGAACAGGTAGACACATATATGTTTATATATGTTAGCTACCCATATACCCCCATATATGTTTGCAAGCCCATCTATTGGTGGAGAGTCGGTATAGACTATGGGAAACGATTAAGCTTAACACTTAGAGGTGGTCACGCCAGAACCATTTACGCAATATAATTGATCCTGAGCACTCTCAGAGGCACAACAGAAAAAAGAACGTGAACTCTTTTGCCTACTAGTGAAATATAAATTATTTTTCCTTTTTTATATATGGAGTTAGTTGCAGTTTACTAAAGAAAAAAATTCCATTCCTTATTCGTTTAGGCAAAAATAATCTTTGAATAAACAAAATAATCATAAAAACCAATTAAATCCCACGTGCATGAAATATTCTCCGTCTTGTATGTCTTTGATTCATTAAATTACTTTTCAAACACTCAACATCTCTTTGAGTTGGTTGTGTATATCCTCGTATCACCCTAATTGCGACCAGGATTCACTCGGAAATTTTCATTAAGCACGTAAAGTAGAAATAAAGCAATTAGCCGCGAACATCGCTGATATAAGCCAACGCGCACGCCTCAGAGCGATCCTGTTGCTGCACACAATAACCCAACTGGCAAATGAGCGAGCGGGGATGTGCGCATGTGCAGCCGTCGTCGCCAATTATTCGCATTCACATCTTTTGCTGAGCTACCGCAGTTGCACGCAGCCACAGCACACAAGCGAGCACACACATCAGTTTGTATGGGTGTTGTGTATGTGTGCACACGTTGATTTGCCTGACTTTCACGATTTCAACTCAATTTGAGGCACCAACAAAATAACGATTTGTCATTGCAGCAGCACTGAGACGTCTTTGAGCGTCGAGCGAAGCGCATGAGAATTCCATGGAAATTGCATGCAAAACGTTTGTCATGACACGGCAACCGACTAATTCATCATTAACGCCACTGCCGCAACAGCGGCCAACATCAGCATCAGTCAGCCAAGGGTGTTGCAAGTAGCAACGTCGGCAACGAGTGCCTGTGCTAGCTGCAGCTTAAAGGCGCTGTGTCATGCCACCACGCAAGGTGATTGTGGCTGCTCAACGAGATGGTACTCGTATGTATGTAAGCAAGCGTGCAGTTGGTGTTGCATGCACCGTAGCAACGCGAGCGACAGACGATGTGGGACGTCGACAACAAACAGCAAATGGCAAACAATGTTGACAACATTTAATTTTTTATTGTTTTTGTTTACCCGGATTTAGTTTTAGTTCTAGTTGCTGCCGCAAATACAATGGGGCAAATGACACAGTTCATATGCAAATCAGCTTTTTGTTTTTAAATTTTGTTATATTCCATGTGCTGCAATCGTGTCATACCGCCTCGCTGATTTGACGTCACATGATGCAACTTACAAATAAATGCATACATATGCACTAGGGATGTCAATTTGTTCGATTTTCACGTTTCTGGAATTTTCGGGATTTCGGTACTGCAATATCGGGATCCCGATTTACATATATATTTCTTTATTTGAAGTTCAAATTGTACCAAAACAAAAGTTAATAGTTAATTTTGTGCACATTGTTGGCAAATAATCCCGAAATTTTCGGGACTTAAAAACGACCAAAGTCCCGCAAGTGCGGGATTGATAGCCCTAATATTTACGTTCCTACATGCATAGATACAAACATACATACCTATATATTACTATTTCTTACACCGCACTCAAATTTTATCCCACCAAAAACGAGTCCATGCAAATAAATTATATAGAAATTTTAGTTTGCTCCAACAACAACACTCCCATTGATGCATGCACCTACATACGTACATATGTATGTATTTGCTCTGCTCAAAATTGCAGTGAGTATGCAAATTTGCGCGAGGTAAGTCAAAAGCGCTGGATAAGTGGTAAACCTCTACTGCTATTCTCGTCATTTCATCTTCATCCAACCGCCACCACACTAATGAAGTTATAAAACCACACGACACTCTCGAGCGTATTGTGGAGTCTTCCCTTTGCAAGGAGTTGCGATTGCAGCATCTGTTATTCATTAGTTGTATCGCTAGTACGGGCACAAGTTGTGTTGCTCCTTTTGACAGGCAGCAGCAAGGAATTCAGTGCCACGTTGCCATATCTTAGAAGAAAATGTGGTATTTTTAGGGCATGTCGAAATAGGGATCTTTATGCGAAGTTAGCTTTCCAGTTTCCAACTCAATTATTTATGTGTTAGTTACATATGTGTGTATGTAGATGGACGTCATGGATCTCTGGTAACGTAGAACAGACTCCCGCGGGAACGCCTTGTTTATCTTTTATAGTTACATATGTATAACTGGAACTGGTCTTATTATCAACGTTTCCGTAACTTACTGGAAGGTACTGACACATTCTTAGTTAAAATTGAAGGTTTTTGTTTCCTTAAATGAGTCGATGGGTAAGCTAGCACTGGATATATTTTTTAAAGTGCCAGCATAGCCCAGCAAAAGCCTGCAGTTCCTCTTGATTCTTTAGAATTGGATAGTTTGTTTTGGCCTTTGTGCGAGTTTCAGAAGGGCTGGTGAGTGTGGGTGGGTGTGTAAGTGGGTTCGTCATGTCTAATAATCTTTTTCATAAGTAAATCTTCTATAAATCTTCTAGTGTCATCTTCTTGGCAGAACATAAATGCCTTGGTGAACAAAAGGTCGGATTTTGACTTCGTGATCTGTATTTGAAAGTTACTCGAATCATTTTTGTTTAATCTTTGATTCGTTTGTGCCATCATAAGTTTGAATTTATCAGCTCAATCTGAAGTTAACCCGGGTTAATCTGAATTGGATCAATGTCTTCCTCGTTATTTTCGATATTAAAGATTTACCTAAGTCCTTCATTTTTAATTGAGTTTCCTATAACTGAAATATCTTTGATAATTCCTTCAACGGAATTCGACTTATTTTTGTTTGTATGATTAACGCAAAGTAAAATAAACTATTTATCTGATTTTAGTGTGGTTTTATTTAGGTTAGAAAACTCACTTTTGTGGAACAAACAAATTTGAAACGAATTTAGTAAAGGTACTGGCAATTCAGAGAGTACAAAAATTTTAAAAAATTTCACAGTGTTTTTAAATTTAATTAAAATGGTGGCCTTACGTTGACTCTTCCGATGCCTCTAAACGTGTTCAATTGGGTTGCAATTGTACTTTACATTTGCATCTCGACATTTGCAGAAATTACCACTTGTCGAACAAAACTACATGGACTACCAGTGTCGAGTAAGGAAAATTAATGAACAAAGGACGAACGATTATGGTCCGAAAGCAACACTTAGCATTTCCTGGAAATTAACTGAGTTTTAGTCGCTGTCGTCTCTCACCGCTGTTATAGCCTTAAGTCGGAAGTTCTTCTATTTGTGGTCCTTCGACCCGTACTTGAAACATGAGCTTCGTTCACGCCTTTTCTCTTTTCAATCGCTGGAGTAGTGGCCAAGTTTGAGGTAATATTATCTGCCACCTTCTGCCGCCAGTTTCCGAATGGCTTCGCTTGTTCTCGCCTGATGCTCTTAGTCATTCGTATTGTGGGATTAACTTTTTAAGTTGTTCTATAGTTCTCGCGCCGCTAAAGAGAAGGGCTTTTGTTGACTTATCCCTGAGCCCTTCAATAATGGATTCAACGAGTTCGTATTCCTCGATGAACGTGAATTAAGGCAGCTCCTGCATTGGCAACATATAAAGTCCCAGTATCACCGACTTTACCAAGGTGCGCGTTCCCAATTAGCGGAAGGCTTCCTTTGAATGAATGAATAAATGGATGAAAATTACACTTCGACGTCATGGTATTTTGTGCCCTCCCACTCATCACAATATCTCATCCAAATCTAGTTCCCTTAATAAACCAAAGCTGTGAGCATTCTCAGTTCATCCTTAGGAAGGCTTATGTGTTGGTTGGACCTATATAACAGTCTATTCGATGAATTTCAAGGAAAACTTGCTTTATATGCCACATTTTCTGTGCGAAAATATTTGTAACAGCTAATAAGTAAATAAAGCTATGAAGAATTATTACAATTTCATATCGAAAAAGGGAGAAAGTAAAAGGGAGAAATTAATCTATCAACGATTAATAAAACAAACCCTTTTACTAACGCTTATGTCAATATAAACTTATCCACATTTTTGGTTAGTATTTTGGTTAATCAAGTACGTACAACGTGTTTAAAAAGTGCTTATAATTGCTGTGTTATTGTCCCTTCTCACAGCCAGATTTCAAAAAGTATGCTTCTTTGATAGCTGGTTATCTGAACGGTATTACCCGCAAAAGGCAAAAAAATGTAATCTGAAATATTTTAGTTTACTCAGGAACTCATGATTTATTATTATGAATATTTTTTTTTTAAATGGGTTAATATGTTATAATTTTGGGTCATAATTTTGCATAAGCTTACTGAAGTTTTCATTTTCAAAACAATCGCACATTTTAAGGGTATGTTAATTAATGATTTTTTCAGGTATAGTCACAAAAATTTAAATATTTTTTAGTTACAAACATACACGCTTACTTACCGCGCTTAAAGTTGAAATGGATTTCCACGCTTTCGCATAGCTAAATCAGATGAAATAATTTTGACTAAGTCCTGTGCAGCGTTACTTTCAATTTTACATAAAAAATGCGCAAACATTAGCTTCGAAGTGTTTTCAATAAAATAACAACAACAAAAATAGTAGAACGTCATTCCGAGCTCTTCACTTCTAGGCTGAAAACTACACATTTTTAGCAGGGAAAGCCACAAAGTATGCATAAGCATATCCCAAATGATGACTAAAGTTGTGTGAGTTTCAAAGGCTGAGTAGCCGAAGCTATCTGTGTAATACGAGTACATGCGTTTTAAACAGCATTCGGCTATACCCGTTTGACGGCCATGAAGCCATAAGAAAGGAGAAGGAGTTCTTAATAGTGGCGGCAGTGGTGGGAAATCTCTTTGAAAGTGCGATGGGCTTGCAAGCTCATATCTAATATTGACGAATGGTCAAATATATGCCGATAATGCCGCCAGACTAAAAACCGCACCACACAGTGACTCGTTGTGGATGCATTTGCTTCTCTACAGTAACGTGTGGATTTTCTGAGTCCAAATCCGACAATTTTGCTTATTGACGTAGCCACCGATGTGAAAATCAGAAAAGAAGAAGAAGACTCACCACTTTGGAAATAGGTTTTCAATATTTCCCAATTTTGTTCAAGCGTAAGTAAATTATGAACACATTTGACATGTCATTTGTGTTACCATTCTCAAAAAAATAGGTAGTTCAAAAAGCAAACGCTATATGGCCCACCCATATGAAACTGATGCTAAGTGAGCATATATTAGAGACTATATTTTCAAATTTGAACCGAGTAGGTTAAATTTAGCAGATTACAGTTCCCCATTTAGGCCTTCGAAGGAAGTTCAACAAGAAATGAAGTCATAAGCCTTTTTTTGGACAGATCTAGCATTCCGCTTATATTAATAGGTCTATGGATAAGTTCGTGCGGTTTTACAACAGATGGCGTAACTTGATTATTATTCCATCGATCCACATTTCCAAACATTCATTGGAGAGCTACTGTCGTAAGGCACAAACGTCAGTATAAGTTTTTTATTTGAAGCGTAAACAACAATATTTTTACCACACTTGAAAATGTCGAATTTCGTGCCAAATAATGTGTTTTTGCGGGGAATTCTTCTTCATTATTTTAATATGAAGAAAAAAGCAGCCGAAAGTCATCGTATCTTGGTGGAAGTTTATGGTGAGCATGCTCTAGCTGAGCGAACGTGCCAGAAGTGGTTTGCACGCTTTAAAAGTGGTGATTTTGGCCGCGCCGCCAAAGTTCATGGATACCGAATTGGAGGAATTGCTCGATCAAGATCCGGCTCAAACGCAAGAAGAGGTTGCAAAAACTTTGGGAGTTGATCAATCAACCATTTCCAAACGTTTAAAAGCCATGGGAATGATCCGACATATCCAGCAGACCAGTTGAATATTAAAGTAGTTTACCCTACCCACAAAATAATATCTTAACATGTGGCAACTCTTATTCAATGGAGCATATCAACATTGTTTCAAAGTCTACTCATATCAAGTCTATTTTACATATTCGCCTATTATTTGGCTAGCGCTCTGTATTCCTCGAATCGCCCCATCATGTCGCACCCCATTTAATCGGCCAAAAAGTTTCTGTCGAAATGTCTTTCTTCAACTACTTCAGAGTTTTGTTGCCACAATGTTTCTTTCAGCGATTTCCTCACCAAATATCATATCTGCATTCCGCCATCACTGCGCTTCATTTCGCCAGTTTGGACGCGGCTGTGGCTGCGGCTGCATGAATTTCGTGTATTTGGTGACATACTCTCGACGAACGTGCCGATATGCTAGGCGGGCACCGATCCAGACATCCCAGTCAACCCCGCCATTCAGCTAGCAAGGCTCGAATTATTTTTTGTTTTTGTCACAATGTTGGCACAAAGTTGAGTGAAGCTAGTCTCGTATGAGTATATGGTGATTGTCTCTGCTGATGCTGTGGCTTTCCGACAAAATTCCAAAGTAATAATGCTCGCATTATTTAGTCAACTAGACTCGTTATGCAAAGCAGACACAATTTCGTTACGAGTATGCCGTTATGGATTTTTGTGTCGATTATCTCTGCATATTTTTAGCAGCCATGGCTTACCAATAATGTAAAACTATGATATTATGGATGTGACACACTCTCATCTTTGATATGCTCTGCTGACCATATTTCTCAGGAGTCGTGCTAAGGTCAAAAATTAATAAACAAGTTTAATGGAAGGAAAAATAAAAAAATGAAAATTTTACCAAACTAACCTACTTTTTTGAGCAAAAATGGTTATGAATTATTAATACGTGAAAGGAGATGTGCAATGCGGAATTTATTGACGGTACAACAAGAAGCTTTCTTTTTAAATATGACTTCAGCAAATTTTTATTTGCGTAACGAAGCCTTTTTACTTTTAATCATTTAATACTAAGTATAGGGCTTTCGTAATAAAATTTTATTAATTATAAATTATAAAGAAATACTATTTTACAAGTTTTTTGAGTGGAAATATGCGCTTCTTAAAAATTTTTGAGAACTTGCAGTGAGAAAGTACGTTTAAAAGACGGGACTGGACCAGCGCATGGGTACTCGTGAGTATCTCAGAGTATGAATAAAGAAGTGAAAGCGCCTTAGTTTATCTTGTCTTTGCAGCGATTAACTGTAAAATTGTATTATATATTCCATTATAGTATCGTCCATTATAGTGATGTGGTCAAAACCACGGTTTCTGTGTTAAATGGTCTAAAACAGAGTGTATGCCTAGGCATTCTTAAAGATTATGACACGACGATCCAAGTTACGGGAACAAACAATGGTACAAAAAGTTATCAGAGCAGTAGCCTCTATTTTTGGCAACTAGTGATAAACGTTAAAGCAGCCGCGCTAGCTAAATGGGCTTGTGCGTGACTACTATTCGGAATCCAGAGAGAACGTAGGTTCGAGCCTCGGTGAAACAACAAAACGAAGAAAAACATTTTTCTAATAGCGGTCGCCCCTCGGCAGGGAATGTCAAACCTCCGAGTGTATTTCTGCTATGAAAATGCTCCTCATAAAAAACTATCTGCCGTACTGACTCGGCTTGAAACTGTAGGTCCTTCCATTCGTGGAACAACATCAAGACGCAAGCTACAAATAGGAGGAGGAAGTTGGCCAAATACAAGCGTGATGTTAATTAACTTAGAAGGGGCAATATAATGATCCAAACACTCCCTTTGGAAGCACTGTATGGAGCGAGATGGCATTTGAACAGTCACTTTAGATGCTTCACTACTTTACGTATGATGACAACGGTCGTTCAGCTGGAAGTCTTTGCTATTACGAAAATTTTTGCTATATTCAAGTACATATTAAACTAGGAAATTGGTGAAAAGTAGCGAAATATTAAAATCAAAGTATGCCAAACTCCTCTAAATACTTTAGAAATAGGACGTCCATCTACAAAAATATTCCAGGACTTTAAGTTGAGGTTAAACTTCGTTAAAAGGAGGAATGAGATTGAACTTTCTGTGTTAGACCAAGACACTGTGCTGTTCAAGGCAACGAACTGACTGAGGAATTGACGAGATGTGGTTCTTTTAAGTGTAGAATCAATTTTAGAGCTAAGTCTAGCGGGAAATGTCGGGTATATGAAGGCTTTCGGTAATAAATCTTATGAGAGTTGTTGCTGCAGTATTGACACCTGCTACACAATCAAGTGTTTCCTGAAAAAGCTTGACAGAGAGAGAGCAAAATTCCTTATCAAACAGAGGAGAAGTGAGCTACAAGCTTTAATAGAACTAGTTAAAATACACTGAGACAACATATAGGTAGGTATCAGACATCATCGAAAATTTCTTTTTTACATCTTGTTTGGTGGATCAAGCTAGTACAAATCAATTTAACTGCCGCTGCCAAGCTAGATGGTACATTTTTGTGTCGGATCTATTCAGAACGAAAGAGCCACTTTCTCTTCCACAAGAAAAATTCCTTATGAAAAAACTGGAGTAACGGGTCTCCACTCCACCTGTCCCTGCGTATCCTATCTAAATCCTAAATGTTATCTCTGGGTCTTAAATGCAATGAGCTATGTTATCTGAGATCTTGCAAAATTCCAGCCATCTGTAATTCTCTTCCATTTCATTCCCCATGTAAAATGATTAAGTGGTTATTCCATATGGTAGTGATTCTTCAAACAGATTATTCGCTTTAAGGAAAGAAGTATTGGAATATTTACGTTTTGAGAATTTGGTTGGAACCAAAAAATTAGTATAGGCTTGATAGATTATATATATAATTGGCGCGTACACCCTTTTTGTGGTGTGCGTCTTGATGTTGTTCCACAAATGGAGGAACCTACAGTTTCAAGCCGACTCCGAACGGCAGATATTTTTTATGAGGAGCTTTTTCATGGCAGAAATGCACTCGGAGCTTTGCCATTGCCTGCCGAGGCGCGACCGCTATTAGAAAAATGTTTTTCTTAATTTTGGTGTTTCACCGAGATTCGAACCGACGTTCTTTCTGTGAAATGCAAATGGTAGATTAGTAACGTGTGTCAAACGACCAATTCAACATAATCCGCTAATAAAACAGCAAAATGGTATTCACATTTGGGCTAAAATCGATGCAGAAAAAGCTGACGTATTTGCCAACCACCTGCAGAAAATCTTTCAACCGCACCGAAAAACAATAAATTTCACTCCGCCATCAACTGTACAAGAGTTCGTTAAAATAAAGCATTTCAGTATAGATGAAGTTGCGACCGAAATTTCCAATTTAAAATTAAGAAAGAGTCCAGGGTTCGACTTAATAACCGCCGAAGTTTTGAGAAATATATCAACTAAGGCGCTAATGAAATTGACTTTTATAATGAATGCATGCCTAGATTGGAAATATAAACCATTCCAATGGAAAGTATTCGAAATAGTAATGATACCTAAACCAGGCAAAAATCCGAATGAAGTGTCATCTTACCGGCCAATCGCTCTGCTTCCAGTAATGGGTAAACTATTCAAAAAGCTGTTCTCCAAACGCTTAAAAGCTATAATTGCGTGTAGAAACAGCATACCCTCCATCAGTTTGGCTTCCGGGAAAAACTCTCTACCATCGAACAAATACACAGGATAACACATACAATAGAAGACGCGCTAGAAAGTAATAAAGTCTGCTCAGCAATATTCATTGACGTTGCCCAGGCATTTGATAAAGTATGACACGAAGGACTACTTTGTAAATTAAAAGCCCTTCTTCCGTTGCAGTTCACTGACATTTTGGAATCGTATATAACAAATAGGTACTTTAAAGTAAAGCAAAAGCAGGCGTATTCGGAAATAAAACAAATATTGGCCGGAGTACCACAAGGCAGCATACTCGGCCCAGTACTGTACCTACTTTATACCGCAAACCTGCCAGTACCGAAAATGTGCAAAGTAGCTACATTCGCTGACGATACATGCATCTTAGCTGTTAGATCAACTGAAAACGAATCCATCCAGAAACTGTAGAAGTCCATTGACGAAGTAGTCACATGGACTGAAAATTGGAACATAAAGCTAAATGAAACCAAATCAGTTCACGTGGATTTTACTAATAAAAAACGTATCTACAAACCAGTTCATATTTTGTCAGCAATAGTGCCAAAGGCTAATAGTGCAAAGTATCTAGGCATGACTTTAGATGTAAAGCTCAAGTGGAAAGAGCACGTGAAAATCAAAGCTGCTGAGCTGAATCTAAAGACGCAAAAACTCCAATGGCTAATTGGCAGAAACTCTGAGCTATCAACTCAAAATAAACTCCTAATTTACAACCAAGTGCTAAAGCCGGTGTGGACCTATGGTCTTCAATTATGGGGATGTACTGCAAAGACCAACATCGACATTATACAGCGCCTCCAAAATAGAGCAATCAGGGGAATCGTTAAAGCTCCCTGGTACGTGCGTAATGAAGATCTGCACAAGGATTTAAATTTAAAAACCGTCTTAGACACAGCCAATCTCTGTGCAGTTAAGCACGCTGAAAAGTTAAAAAAACACATTAACGCAGAAGCTTCCGTACTAAGCGATAAAGCAACTGTAAAAAGAAGATTAAAAAGAAAGAAACCTCAAGACTTATTTGTCAATATTGTTTAAGCTACTTCAAGTTGTGAAATGAAAATTACTTATTAGTTTTATACTGGGTGTAATCTTTATGAAATGTAAATAAAAGTTTATAACATTTCAATAAAAAAAAAGTGAATTTATTTTCGACGTAGCATTTCTTTCTGATATAACAAATTATTTAAGTGAATTGAATTTGAAATTCGAAGGATGGGAAAAATCTAACCAGTTTATTTAGAGAAATAATTAATTTTCAAAACATTTTATTTTTACTTTTTACTGAAGTTCCGTCAGGGAATTATTAAAATTTCCTACGAGCCGCTGCTATTATTGCAGAGACAGCGATCTCTATAAAAATTGATCTTCACGCCAAACTATTGGAAACTCTTTTCTTCAGTTTTGAGGACAGATTTGACGGCATTAGGGGAATTCAGAACTGCATCGATCTCATTGAAAACCCCTTTGCATGTGGTGTGAGCAAGTATGCTTTTGAAACAAGGATTTAGAGCAAAATAAATGGCTTCAAGTACTTATTTTTCATTGTTGACACATTTTGTGTTTAAATTTTACTCTTTTCTCCAGCGTGCAGTGCGATTACTCTGTGCTCATCAACATACACAAAGTCAATTTTGACGACATCTGGTTTAAGCAGAAGTTTATCTTCGGTCTATGGGGGAAAAAAGGCATGTGTTACTGAAGTTTTATTATCACTTTTACTTTTAAGTAACTCGTGAAGAGTTCGGTGGCGGCGTAAAACATTAGTTCTCTTTTGTGGAACTTCACGGCACACCACACAAACTGCAGGAGAGGCTCACTCGGCCAAACGCCCAAAAATGGATATACGTATCAATTATATAAGATTTCAATGCTCCTATGATAGCAATATTGGTACGCCTGAAGATCTTAAGTGGCCAAATAGAGACGGAGTGAATAAGATATAATCAATCATTAGATGAGGTACATAGCAGTATATAGATATCGTAATTGGAATTCTTACCTAGGCAAAACTGGAGATGCGTAGGTAGTATAAAATTATAAAGAAATGGATTCAAAAAAGAGCAACCTTAATATCCTTAATTTACTTCATACAATATTTGGTACAAAAACACCTCAACTGTGCATAAACCGCTTAACGATTATGACTCAAAAGTGTATTTAGAGTAACCTGTTATGTATGGGCATCAAACGACATTTATACTTTGCAGGGGCTCACTATGAAAAAGAGCGAAATTTATTTATATATCTGTACATATATACATTTTACCTAAGCTCCGTCCGTACTTTTGCTTGTAAGTTTTTCCTCTTTTGTGTAATATATCCAAAATTACGATTACCGTGGGATAGTATGAAAAGAGGGCGAATTCAGATTA
Source organism: Anastrepha obliqua (assembly GCF_027943255.1). NCBI lineage: Eukaryota > Metazoa > Arthropoda > Insecta > Diptera > Tephritidae > Anastrepha > Anastrepha obliqua. Next base: position 68,412,195 of record NC_072894.1, read on the forward strand.
TGCTGCAAATAGTGGTACGGGTACAAAAGTGGGCTGACTCGTTGTTTTTTTAAGGCGAAGAAATCACTTACCAAAAATTATGTATTTAAATTATCATATATCCAGGAAATTTTCTAAAATTTTGAAGCTGGCTAAGCCCAAGGAGAGGAAAATAATCGTCTATTCTTTGCATATAAAAGTCTTCAGAGGCTTTTCAAACAACTATGCATATGTTATTGTGAAATAGAACATTTAAAAATTTAAACTCATTCAGGTTTCACTTTTATTACTCAAAATAAGGCTCTAAAATTATGTGTGAAAAATGGCTTCATTTAACTGGCCACCATGAACAGATCTACAGGTAAAATCCATCAAACAATCGATTCCTCGATACTAAATTGTTGAGAACGTCGCGGTATCAATGTTGAAGATACATAGTTGCACTACGCTGCAGTATTCTCAACAAAACATCCAGTTTTTTGTCTGCTAGTCCATTTACCATCCTCGACAGAAACAGTTTCTTCAAATTTTTTGACTACGCTTTGTATTCGCGACTCATTCAAATGATTACTTCCAACGAAAAAATGAGGAATTTTGCGATATGTCGTTCTTGCAGCTTGACTACTCTCATCGTACGTTTCAATAATTTTGACGCATTGTTCTGTCGCGTAAAATTGCATATCTGTCTACTTGAAAAATGTCAAATATGACATAAAAAAGGGTATCGCTTAGGAACTGTCCACTACTGACATCTAGGCGTCACTTTCGAAAAAGCTTTTATTAAACCCTACAAGTATGTCTCCTGTTAGGTGTTTAGTGGAGCTTCTCCTCTAATTCGTAGTGTGCCTGCAATGGCGAGTCATACAGTTTTTAATGGTGCGCCTTTGCATGACAGTAATACACTCAGAGGCTTGCCATTCTGTGTCGTGGGATATCGGCTGTTAGGAAAACCAGTTTTTTAATATTTTGGTGTTTCGCAATTGGGCACTGCCGAATCGTATTCACTTACAGATCACAAGCCAATGGCGGCTGCAGGTATGCATGAATGCACATACATCCGACCCCTCCTGTGCTAAAATGCTAACTACGCCATTGTGTTTAACCACAGTGTAATCCTATTTGATCCTATCTATTTGGTGCTTTTTATAATTTCAAGTATCTGCACAATTGTTGTTGTAGCCATTGTATATTATTTTTTCATTTATTTGTAGCTTGTAGCTTCGTCTGCTAGATATTTTTGGTGATACACACATTCCCGTACATGCAGTCGATTGTTTGCCGATATTATCTGCGGTGCCACGGCGGTTTGTGGTTTCGTTGGCTTAATAAAGTCACAAAACTTATCTGTATCTTAAAAGCATATTTCATAATGTTTTATGCACTGATTTTTTAGTAATACAGGTTGATAACTTTATTTAAACTGCGGTTACGTTGCTTGATTGTGACATAATAAATATGAAAGTAACCTTTTCATACGTGGATATAAAATAAAATTATGTATTATTGCAAAATATTAATACAACTACAACGTGAGCTGAAAACTCTAAGTTTAAAATGAATTTTGAAAAGTAGTTTTATTTCTTTGGAGTGAACAACTCCAATATACAGTCAATTTTTTATTGTCTTTGTAATACCCAATAGAGAGAAAGAAAGATAAACAAATATAATAAGTTAAAAAAACGAAGAAGGACTAAATTTGGTCCGTACGGAAGTTTATATACCCGCGCACTGTTTAGTAAAATGTAAAACTAATACGGATATGCAAAATGACATCGCTCACACAGGTGGCCCGCTGCCATGTGACTTCTTTAATCTGATGCTGGAAAAGTTTGTGCGAGCCGCATAACTTAATCACATTCGAATGGGTCTGGTGGTGAATGAGGGCAAAGCGAAATACCTCCTTTTATCAAACCAACAGTCGGCGCCCGCATGTATCGGCCGCAAACCCATGCCTAAAAACGTAATTTGAAAAACTAGCATATTTTAATGGATAGGCCATCGAATATATGATCTCCTAATACATAACATTTGCGAAATGCCGAATTAAGGAGTACTTAAAGCAAAAGTACACTTTATGGAAAAATATCACCTGTGATTTATAGGACGAAAGTGTCAGTAGAAAAATGTTTAATTTTTATCCCCGTGGATTACAGAGAGATCTACTTCCAGCTGAGTATTTCCACTCAAAAGAAATACTTACAGCCGTACAAATGAATCTCCCGCCACACTCATAAGAAGTGAGTATGCTTTTCTCGCCGTATGCGCCTCATAAAAGCGATGGTAGCAATTGAGGTTTTCCGGTAAGTTCTTGGCCAGGGGGCGCATTGAAGCTACATACATTTGCACGTACATATGTACTTCATCGTGCGGTAGCATGTCAACTATTTGATTTTACTTATTTGCTTTGATATAAAGTTTCCAGTTATCCAGTTTGGCTTTGAGTCCAACTATTTATGCCCATAGGGAGGATTTTCTGCAAGCCCACATGCAATTTTCAAATGTATCTGGTGAATGTAAAATTGGTTTTATCCATAAAAACGATCACTTAATAGAGACTTTGAAATAATATAGCTTCGGTAAAATTATTATAATTAAAGTGAGCAATCAGCCAGCGGAGTGTAAGATATATATTATATATATATTTTTTTTAAATACCCGTATGTGCAACTCTGCAAGCAGTTATGTACGAGTATATACAATGGGTGCTTATAACTAGTAGAACGTACGACTACAGCATTGATATGTTGTCAGTCGGTATAAATTAAAATAGGTAAATGATGGCACGTTTTTCTTCATTTTTAATGCAAAGAATTCAGGCTTAAAATTTTTATTATAAAATGCAAAAATAACTAGATCTTAAGTATGCACAAAATATTTTTATTTAAACTCAAAAGAGTACTTATGAAAATTTATTTAAAACAATTTCCCTATATTTGAGACAGCAGGATAAATATTTATACAAAGCTCTATGAGATATTTAAGATATTTTTAATATTAAATAAATGGTATTTTTACCAAACTGTTCGAAACGAAAATGTTTAAAACTTGGGCAGATGCCTATGACGCCCCCAGATGGCTGATGCCACCTAAGTTACAAACTGTGCAGGCGTTAGAAAGTACATTTTTAAAAGTTCACGCGTTAGGTTAAGAAGACTTTCTCTTGCGCAAAAAATTGATATATAAAAAAAAATTATATAGAAAAATCATCACTGAATTATGTAATATCTCTAAGTGCTAAGTTAGCACACAAATTGTGTGATTTTGATTTAACAGCAGTCGAAAGTTTTTTATTCTTAAGATTGTCTAAAGATAAAGGTATGAACGCAGACAAAAACTCAGAAGCAAAAGCAGTAAGAGGCTTCATATTTAACTTTAGCGAGATGTCCTTCCACTTTTTTACCCAATGAGCGCCGAGTTGCACAGTCTCCTCATCATAGATGCGAGGAAGCCTGTGACTTGGCATAGTAAAACACTGCAAGACAAAGTGCATATGTGCTCGGAGTGTATGTATGTAGATATTGCGGAACCAAATCTGTTTCGATGTGAATCATATAATTCGGAGTATTTGGCGCCGAAAAAATTCTTTTTTTAATAAAGAAAGGCATTCCAAACTTCCGCCTATAAAACATGGTCGACCTTGTCTTACCCCTTGATTTGGGTTGAAAGGGGGGAGAGTTCGTCATGGAGCCAAATATGATTTGAAGTGCTTTCGTATAACAGTCTTAATATTTCTATTATATGGGTCGAGAGGCCATAGATATTTCATGGCATCTTATCAAAGTCACATGGAAAGTTAACACAATCGACGACAAGTTGAAAATTATAAAATATATTGCGGAATATCCCTTACCAAAAACCAGGTTGAAATTCAGTAATTATTTTGTTCAAATCAATTAAAACATTAATGCCCGTTGACAGAAGCCCAGTAAAAATTTTACATAGCGTGTGAAGCACATACCCCTAATATTTTTCCGTCAGGCCGAGATTACCCTTTTTAAATAGACAAACCATTACTGCCTTTCGGAATGAGATGGGAGTTTGTTTCCTTAACTAAATTGAATATAAAGTTTTTAATATCTAAGACAAGAAACCTACTAGTACAGATTTATTAAACTCATAGATAGTCTTATCCAAGCATTATTAATTTTTGCTTTCTTAAGTCCAAGTAACATTTCAAAAGAAGCATCTAGGAAAGGATCTGAAATGGCTGGCATGCACCAGTGAAAAAAAGTCCGTCATCCTGGTGGAATAAAAGAGGTTAAAAATGTTCGTAAAAATCAGACAGAGTATAAGAATTATCTACCCTGGACCAAACTTTTTTTAATAGAATTTCCCAATTTTCTGCTACTTTGATTGTATTCAAGCGTTCAATCTGACTGCAGTACCACTTTAACTTCTTTTGGACTACATAACTCGAAGTAAGAGCAACGGCTTTTAATCTATAGTTCTCGATCAGGTTCTTAAAAGGTTAAAGTAGTCTAGCATTTTATTTCGAGCGTTGTAACACTGACAATCAAATCACTCATTCTAATGATTGAAAACTTTGTTACCTAACATTTTATCTTCTCTGTCATTTCGCAAGCACTTTCGTCAACTATAGCTCCCGAGCTAACTCAACTGAGGAAATCAACTTAAGAAATCGTAGTATTTGTCAGCGCGGTATTTAAATATATGTATATGGTATTTGCTTATGACTAGTTTAATCATATTCTGTACTCGGCACTTAAATATTTCAAAGTTGCTTCACAAATATCCGTATGCATCTTCTTCTTGTTTAGTTCACTTAAGTCAACCCAAGGCACAGACAACAGTAGCTTCCGAATATATAGGGTGGGCCATGTAAAATTTGCTTTTTGAATTGGCTATAAAAAAAAAAAAAATTAATATTTTTTCAAACTGTTTTTTTATTTTGAAGATTAAACATTGTCATTTATGAATGAAAAATAATATCGTTCAAATGACTGCCACGACTGGCTTTACAGTAGGCCATTCGATCAACCCAATTTTTAAGCACATTTTCGATTGTTTGGGCTCCAGTTTCATGAATGGCAACTTCGATTTCGTGTTTTAAAGCATCAACCGTTTCTGGATGGTTCGCATATCATTTCCCCACAAAAAATAGTCCAACGGGCTTAAGTCACAGCTCCGAGGGGGCCAATTGATATCGGAATTCAAAAACGGTAGCCAAAAGTTCGAGTGTAACTTTGGTAATGTGATAAGTTGCACCGTCCTGTTGAAACCATGTCATCCTCTTCAATTTTTGGAAACAAAAACTCGTTGTGCATGTCACGGTAACGCTCGCCATTTACTGTACTTACTGTACTTACCAATATTTCCCAATTTTGTTCACGCATATAGCGTCCCATTTCGTATATATCAAACATTTAAGTAAATTATGAACACATTTGACATGTAATTTGTGTTATATTACCATTCTCAAAAAAGTAGGTGGTTCAAAAATCAAACGCTACATGCACTCCAAACCATATGATTTTTTCATATATTCGAATGCTCGGTTATTAGTATTACCGGTGCATTTAATTGAACGAAACGAACTACTGTTTCGATTAAATTAATTGATATTTCCATTTAAAACAGAGTCTTCTGGGTATTTCGACCTTGAATCTGTTTAAATTTCTTTTCAATGCAATGCCATTGTAGCTGAATTAGGTGTTCGTGACCACAATTCGTTCGGGTCCGGACATGAAATTCACAGTGGGCATCAAACACCAAGTGTTCTAAAAAGTTTTTTTCTGATAGCGGTCGCCCCTCAACAGGCAATGACAAACTTCCGCGAGTATTTCTGCCATGAAAAAAGCTTGTTTAAAAATCATCTGCCATTAGGAGGCGGCATAGAACTGCAAACCACTTATGGAACAATATCAAGACGCTCAACACAAACAGGAGGTTAAGCTCAGTCAAACACCCAACAGAGGGTGCAAATGCCAACTATATGCATTTACATTTATACAAGGTAAAGTCCAAAATAAATAAGACTTAGGTAAAATAGAAACGACAGGAGCTTTGTTCTGATAACTTTGGGTTTATTTATTCAAAATAGTCCCCTCTGGCCTCAATACACTTTTTTGCGCGATATGAAAGCTTTTCGAATGAGTGTTTCAGGTCATTCACCGGAATGTCCTTGAGGATGTCGGTGACATACCATGTCCGGGAACGTCTTGAAACAAAAAACCAATTCAAATTTAGTCAAAGTATTATTAAATCTTCACCTCAACGTTGTCCGCTTATCTTTTTCTTCGTTTGAAAATTTTTGGCGGCGGTCTAAAGTGAAAACTTCTATTTTCAACGAAAATTTCAGCCATTTTGTGGGCGGGAAACCCCCTTCATGTCAAAAAAAAACTATAAGCGAAACGTTGGGGGGAGGACATTTATATGAAGAAAATGTGTGAAAAGTTTGGAATGAATCGGTCAAGTCGTTTTTAAATAGCAGTGATCACCGACTTTCAAAAAGTAATTTTGAGAAAAACGCGTTTAAAAGTTTGAGAGCTAACCGATTTTAAAACAAAACTGAGATTAGCTCTTTGTTCGAAACTCATTTTTGTCCCGAGGACACAAAGATACTGACACTTTAAACGCAATAACTGCGCTCCCACTGAACGGAATGTCACCAAGCTTACACTGGCAGTCAGCTAGGGATGTAGCTTCCAAAGCACTAACATTTTTATGAAGCCAGTCTTTTTATTTTGGGCTTCACCTTATATATACATACATGCGTACAAGAATATTTCTTGTAGTAGTGCGACTCTCTTGTGGTTCCTCTCAATAATTAGCGCTGATAAGTTGCAGCGCCTATATTTTGTATTAAAGAAAAAGGCGAATAACAAGATAAACTACATAAATTAATACAACTCAATTAGTTGGCATGTAAATGTTCTGCCGCCAATAGAATGAATGAATTGCAGGCGTAATTGCACTTGGCCACTTGTTTTTGCTGTACTCGATGCTATTTTTGCAATTTCCTTGCATGCACTGCTGCGCTCCATATATATATTTCTTCGTTACCTTTTCTTAGTTTGCTTTCGTTTTTGTTTTTGCTATGTTGTTTGCTCTTTCTACCTGTTTGTTGGTTGTCACTTGATTTTTGTTGTCGCGTAGCGTTCCGTCGCCTCGCCACGTGTCTTGATGTACATTTTAAATTGCAAATTACACGAAAGTGCCAACCGGCAACTTGTCACATGACAAGTGCCACACTTACAAACACACTTACCAATGCACATGTAATTTGCACTTAACACAGCGCCAGTCAAGCAATTTAGCGCTTTGAAAGGTGCATAAAAATGTGTTAAAAATAAACAACAACAACAAATTGTATACAACCAAAATGCAAATGCAAATAAAAAAACAGTATTTATTCGCTATGCAATGTTATTTTTGCATTTGTTGTGGATAAATTTGTGTTAAACTCATTTAAAATGCAAATTACTTGCTGGAAAAATAACAAAAAATAAATAAAACCAGAGAACAAAATTTGGAACGGCGATGTTTTTCCAATTAATTTAGGTGCGTGGATTCCCATTTTGTTTAATTTACTCACTTTGCTTTATTCATTTTAGTTGGTAACTGAAAGTTGAATTATAATATTATGTGGTTTATCATGAAAATGAATAACTTTCTCACTAATGGCATAACTACAAACACATTTTAAATAATACAAAAATATCTCGAAATAATCGAGAAAAACGAAACTAAGCTTAGAATGGTGATTGTTGTGGTGGTGGTGGCTGCCACTAATCAACTTCTACGTAAAACAGGAATGTGGCTTGGGACGTTATGTTGAATTTTAAATCGCGGTCCCATAAAGAAATCACTCACGCTGATAAAAGGAAAAAGCCGTAAAGATTAACAGATTTATTAAGAGGTTAGCAGTAGTCAGAATTTTCATAAAATTGAATTTTGTTTTTAGCATTTTCTTAAACTATATCTTAAAAATGTTGTGTGAAAATTTACATTGAATCCCACAAATACTTTTCGAGTTATTCAACAATTAACAAAGGGCGCTCCTCGGGCGATAGCAAAACTTAAAATGCGTTTTTTCTAAAAAACAATGTTTTTTGAACTAGCGATCACTGTTAAAAACCGCTTGGTAGATTTCAATAAAATTTATATTGCTTTTGAAAAACATAAAAAACCCGTGCCTGATCGAAGAATTTTTTTTTTCAAAAATTCCGATTAAAATAAACAATTAATTGTCGGTTTTTTCTTGAAAATCTGAAAAATATTTCCTGCCGCCAAATTGTTAATTCTGAAAAAAAAAAAACAAAAAGCTTCGATCAGGTACAAAATTATCTACTAATGAAACTAATTTCTATTGTTCGATTGATTTTAAATGAATCTCCAAGGACTTGTGATGATCACCGCCAAGGACTTCTGTCCACACAAACAGCGATAACTTTTACAATTATTATTTTTTCTTTTTGAAATTTTGCTAAATTCAATTCGACACATAATGTTTAATGTCATGTTTTTATTTTTGTAAAATAAAGCAAATGACTAGCAAAAAAAATTATTGAAAATCATAATTTTTTCGTGGCTCTGACTACCCCTAACCCCTTAAGAAGCAATTAATTGTGAGAAAACTCAATGGTTGTTGTTGTTGTTGTTTTAGCAGCATAAAGATTCCCCAAATTTACATACGGGGAATGCTGCTGGAGTAACAGTGCCTGGCCGGATATAAATCCGGATCGTTTCGGTTACGTAGAACCGACTGTCGTGGAAACGGTCGTCTGGCTTGCATTTCTGAAAATAGACCTGAAAGAAACGATGTTATGATGACCCTGTCAGAGGTCTCTCCGCTCAGCTTCTATAATACTCGTATTTTTCGATTGTACGTACATTGACTCGCCATCTCTCTACAGGAAGGCTCTAGAAACTATCTCCATGAAGAGGAGTTTGATATCTTCTGCACATATGTATGTAAATGTCCTCGAATCTTATATTTGGATACATTACTACCATTTTTCACAAAAACATCAATCATCTTTTGATCTTGTTTTGGAGAGGTTTTTTTCTTGGCCTTATTCGGGCCGTAGCCGGGCGGCCGCCGTAGCCGAATGGGTTGGTGCGTGATTACCATTCGGAATTCACAGAGAGGTCGTTAGTTCGAATCTCGGTGAAAGCAAAAATTAATAAAAAATTTTTCTAAAGCGGTCGCCCCTCGGCGGGCAATGGCAAACCTCCGAGTGTATTTCTGCCATGAAAAAGCTCCTCATAAAAATATCTGCCGTTCGGAGTCGGCTTGAAACTGTAGGTCCCTCCATTTGTGAAACAACATCAACACGCACACCACAAATAGGAGGAAGAGCTCGGCCAAACACCTAACAGAAGTGTACGCGCCAATTATTTATTTTTTTTATTCGGGGAAGTCATTAACTTTTTAACTTCTGTATAACATTACCCATATAAACTGGAATCCCCAAATCGGTTTCCTTCGGAACCATTTAATCTAAGGTAGTGAAATTTACTACATTTGATGATGAATAGTGGTAGGCATTAGAAAAGGGGCGTACAAACCTTCATATAACTTTTCTCTGAAACCGCTTATGCTACTAAGTATTGGAACTGTACTTAGTTTTGCCATAAATTCTGTGACAAATTTTACATTGCATAGGGCGAGAATAAGTTGGCAGAAAAAAGTTACGTTACTTTTTCTTTTGTTCGTATAAATTGTCTACTCATAAATTATACTAAGTTTTGCGGCAAATTTCGCTTGTTAATAATGGAGTAGGAGCCTAAGAAAAATCGCACTGCAGTGATTGCATTACGTAAATGTGGTAAAAGTGCAAGTGAGATTTACGAATTTCTAAAAAAACTTACTATTTCGAGAATGTTTGTTTACCGCAATCGTTTTCCCAAATGTCTGAAGTGGCAGACAGAAAAAGAAGTGGACAACCTCGCGTGGTTCAAACCACTGCCGCCATACAAAAACAAGAATTCGCAGAAACCCCCTTTAGCAGAAATACCTACATCTCCAGGGAAATGATTGTACCGACCAGATCCATGTCAAGACTATTTAGAGATGATCTCTACATGAAAGCCTTCCGTCGCTCAACTGGTCATCTTTTCACAACGCGCTTGAAAAAAATTAGACTCGACAGAAGCAAGTAGCTTCTTCGATGGCACGCGGTGTTGTGAAGCAGTTGAGCAGTCCTCTCTTCACTGGAGAGCGTTGGATGTGGGAGTAGCGATTTTTGTATGGATCTGTATTGTGTTCTAACCTTTTTACATAAATTTAATCTGTAAGAAACGATGATTTGAAATATGATAAATTTAAAGCGCATTTTATTTCGGCAAATTGACTGTATTGAAATTTCTTGAAAAAAAAACTATATTTTATTGACACATTTGATCCCAAATATTAGTTTATTGTGGGCCCGGCAGTAGTCGAAATGTGATAATGATCAATGAGGATATACAAAATGTGTGCAAATGTGATTTCAATATTATAAGGATTAATTAAATTCAAATTCATATTTGTTTGTGTAAACCAGAGCACTAATCTTCGCTGCGGGCCAACACACATACAAATCAAATCAAAGTGGGGCTAGGCTTAATACTTCAGCCCACAAGGATGAGGTAGCAGGCCAGTCTTGACAATATTTCAAATCTCTTCTTTTCTAAGTAAAGCTAGATATAAATAATATTCATAGTGGATTTCCCATTTCTTAGTAAAAATCAAAAGAAATTCATATCAGATCACGTCATCGCTTTTATCGGGTGTTTTTTTAGCTCTAAGAGAACTATCGATCTCGATAACTATGGTTTGACATTTGAGAATGGCGAACTGTGTTGATATTTCTGTTCAGTTAGGTCTATCAAGTCATCATGAATCGTTTAACGTCAGAACAACAAGTTCAAATTGTGCAAATTTACGATGAAAAAAAAAATCTGTTCTGAAGAAGACGCCAAAATGTCGATTTATCGTCATTCTCAACTTGTTGCCCTCTGTCCTTGAACTACGAGGAATATTTTAGATAAGGATCTTGGCTTATATATATAATTGGCGCGTACACCCTTTTTAGGTGTTTGGCCGAGCTCCTCCTCCTATTTGTGGTGTGCGTCTTGATGTTGTTCCACAAATGGAGGGACCTACAGTTTCAAGCCGATTCTGAACGGCAGATATTTTTATGAGGAGCTTTTTCATGGCAGAAATACACTCGGAGGTTTGCTATTGCCTGCCGAGGGGCGAACGCTATTAGAAAAATGTTTTTCTTAATTTTGGTGTTTCACCGAGATTCGAACCAACGTTCTCTCTGTGAATTCCGAATGGTAATCACACACCAACCCATTCGGCTACGGCGGCCGCTTTGGCTTAGCGCCTATAAAATACAGCTCCTGCAAGAATTCAAGCCAAATCACCATCGTTTTCGTCGAATGTTTACTGATTGGGTTCATTTAGATTTATTATTCAGATTTATTGGACAAAGTAGTCGAAAATTGGGATCGTAAATGAAATGAAATTAACTACCAAATTGTAATATAAAAAATGCATGCCAGCAACATCTCTGTTTTATATTATCATTTTAAATGCTCAAGCTCTAAAAAAGCCGCCCTTTATAACTGAAAAATTAATGCCAAACGGATGGTGAAAATATGAAAAAGCTTGAAAATATACGGCGCGTCATATAGTATATGTATATGCAATCTTTTAACTACTATTTGGAGCATAGGGCGTCGATCACACCTCTTCGCCTACGGACACGGTTTTGTGCTAGGGATCTTAATATAGTTCGCAGGATGACGATCCAGAATTCAAAGGAAAAGGATAATAAACACGAAGATTTCATTGATACATTTGTGGCGACAAGTTTAACAACTTCCCTGCCCTATGCGACTCTCGAGAGTATTTTGAAATATGTTCAATAACTAAGTGACACATTTCTCTATACAATTTCGGACAGATATTTTGGTTATTATATTTGGTTACTCAAACACTACTCACCATTAAACACCATTCATACATTCTGTCAAAAAAGTATCGAGAATAGTTCAATAAAACGCAAAATAATTGTTTAAGCATCAAAATTAATTTTGTGGCCTTCAAAGTAGGTTCCATTCGAAGTAATACACATATGCCAACGATTAGCCCAATCATCAAAGAATCTTTTAAACGCGTTTGAAAAGATCTTCTTCAGCTTCTTCAGCGAATTCTCCTTAATGGCCGCTATCACAATATGAGACGGGGCGCTATCATGGTGCAAGATTCAAGATGTTTTCTTTCCCGAATTGGGCCTTTTCCTACGCACATTCTCTCTCAAACGTCGCATAACTTCCAAATAATATTCTTAATTTACTGTTTACCGTAGAACCAATTGGAACGAATTCCGAGTGCACAACGCCATGATAATCAAAGAAAACGAGTCGCATGACTTTCACTTTTGACCGACTTTGACGTGAGTTTCGACACGTTCGGCTTCGGCTCATGTGGATAACCCCATTCAGCCGCCTGTTGACTGGTTTGCATGTCATACCCAAGCCTTATCATCTGTTATGATGCGCTGGATAAGCGTCGAGTGCGAATTCACTTGCTTAAGCATGTCTTCAGCCACCTTCTTCCGATGAATTTTTTTAAAGAAATTCAACTCTCTTGGAACGAGTCGAGCAACCATGCGTCTCATGCCCAATTGATGGTGTAAAATATTTCGAATTGATTCGTGATACACGCTAAGGTCACGAGCAACCTCCCTCAAACCTAAATAATGGTTTTTTAGAACTATTTGCTTGACTTCGACGACGTTTTCATCCGTTGAAGACGTTGATGGGCGACCAGATCGGGCAAAATCTTCAAGGACTTCTCGCTGCTCTGCAAAAGCCTTATACCACTCGTAGACCTGTGTACCATGTTTTTGATAAAGCACACTCCCCATAGGCTCTCTGCAACATTTTCAACGATTCGGCACACGAAATCCCGTTCAAAACGCAAAAATTCTTTATTCGATATTTTTATCATAGTGAAAATGGTAGAGCACACCTGCGGTCGACTGGTAAAATTAAATGCCGAAAACAAGCTAATTGACAGATCACGCTCAAACTCTGCGACACTATAGAGGGTAGTTGTACTAAGATTCTAGCAAAAAAGTTTAGACATGTGTGTAACGCGCGCTTTTTAAATGAAGAATTCCCTATATTTTTTGACATAATGTATAAGTAACAAAAAAAAAATAGTCAAAATAATATGAATCTATATAAAATAATTTATAAAATTATATTATGGCATAAATAACTTTTCAGAAGAAAACAATAGTGGGGGTGGAGCATTCACAAAATGCTTTGTGTGTTGAGAGGGAAGTTGTTAAAATAGCAACAATTAATAGATTTGTTTGTGTTTAAAACTTGGACGAGTTCAGTTTAAACGACAAACAAGATACATTTTCTTAAAACTATTTGCTAAATGAAGTACGTGCTTTTTAAGAAAATTTCATGTACCCGCATTTGTGAACTTTATCTCATTACTTAACGCAAAGAGTATTTCCTTTGAAAATGCTAAATAATATACTTACACACTTCAAAAGAAAAGCTTTTCAAAGTCTAATGCTCGTCGCACTAGGAACCGCATGCTTGCGTTTATACCATATACAACTACCAACACATCAACCATTATCTTGAGAAAGTACCTGTTGCTTAGCCCATTCATTTTGTTTATCGCAATTTGTGGTAAGTTGCAACTCAATAGCGGTCAATAGAAAAATGCTACCTGACCAAGTACTTCACTGTTGCTGTAACCATTCGCTGCAGGTATTGTCGACTCAACATTTGTATGCCTTCTTTCTATGTACGTACATAATACTTAACATTGTGTGGCTTTGTGCATATTCCTTATTTCTTATTTCCCATTTGTTCTTGTTTTTGTTTTCGTTTTAGAGTGCGGCCGCTCCATGTTGCACAGCGTGCTACCGATTCGCATTGACAAATCTTGCTCATGAACTTGTTATACTCAATTGTCATGGTGATTTGTTCCTTGGGATCCATGAACAATCAAACAAACTGTAGGAGAACATAAGCAAAGGTGCGGCTAACCGCAAGCAGTGAAGAAAAAAAAATTAAAAAAAAGAAAGATGTTTTGATTGTTGAGGGAAATTCGAATACACAATTCACCTGGTGAATTGCAAGCAAACACAAAACAGAAGAAATGAAAAAATTGGCATCCTCAATGGCCGGCTATGTGTGCTTGTTAGTTATTCTGTGGTTAAATTTTATTTTCTATTTGTTGCCACTACTTGTTGGCTTTTGTAGTGTTTGCATTGTTGCGCGTGGTAGTAGGTTGGCGTAAGATTTCAATCGCTCTCAAATTTCTAACTTGATCCCAAAAAATTGTTCAACACACTGGGCGCTATGAGTACTTGCATCAAACAACGGAATACCCGCAGTTTTATTAACGGTTTGTCGTTTAAATTTTTATGGTTGACATTTAATTTTCGCTCATTTGCTGTTGCTGTTGCTATTGCGGTTGCGACAAGAGTTGCATTGTGTTGCAATAAAGTTGTGTGTGGGTTTTATCGCCGCCATTGATCGTGTTCTAATATAAAAATTACATTTTACAGCTGCACAACAGTTGCCTAAACGATTGGTTGGTCGCTCAGTCGCGACTAGTCGGTCGCTCAGTTGGTCGGTCGGTCCTTCAACAGACATACTGATACATTTGTACATACATATGTACACATGCACGCCAATAGTCCGCCGCAGACCGTGGTGTTAGTACATACATAGTTCAGTTTTATTTGCTTGCCAATTGGGTCTTCGATGATTCAAGGCGAATAAAAGCAATGGAATGTTTAAAAAAATAAATAATTGTTGGCACAAAATGCGAGCAACTAACAATGTGACTCGATAATTCCGACGCTGCTGGAATGCCAGTCAGCTTGTGTTTGTCTTCCATAGCGGCGTCAGGCTTTCACCCATTTATTGGAGTATCTACGCATTTCCTCGCTCATTGCTGCAGTGCTACGCTTAATGGTTAAATGTCTGCCAACAGGCGAATGATTGAGGAGGCGATGGTAAGTGATGATAATTGAATGGGATTTGTTGAAAATGTGAGGCAGCAATTCAGAACGTGTGCACTTTACATTAGTGTGGCTGGCTCGCTTCACCGAAGGCACTGTCATACGAGTATTTTTAAAAGCATTGAAGAGTTCTGTAATTTTGCTCTTAAGGGGCAACAAGACCGAATGATGCCACACTATTCAGTCCAGTGCAAAACTAAAAAAAAAAACAAAAATAGATACCGACAACTTTTCTGAAGAGGAACTGAAGGTGTTAAAGAAAAGGATACTGATTTTAAGTTAATTAATCTAAAGATGAAAACATTGGTAGGAGCTGACATACAACTCTCATGAGATTGGCACACTTTTGCGATTTAAAGCAGTAAAAGAGAAAGATCAGTCGAAATTGATGCCATTGCCCGGCGGCTCTTCAGCGTATTTTTTGATTTGACATAAAGCACACAGCGATTTTGCATAAGGTATACATATGAGTACAAACTCGGCGAATGTTAGCGACAAGAATGGAATGCCTCTTTCCTAGAAATTCTGAAAAAGGAACTTTATTAACTCTCAAAAGAGCAGAGGACACTCGGCCTTCTAGTTTAGTGAGTTTGAGCGTGAATATCATTCGGTACATCCTGGTATCAACAATCACTGTGTATATACCCTATGATAAGAAAGTACCGGGAATGTTTAAATAAAACAAAACAGAGTTAAATTTAACGCAAATTTATTTTATCTCCTTCAAAATATAACCTGTCTGAAGCAACACACGTGTGCCAACGTTTAACCCAGTCCTCCATACACCCCTGGTAGGCCGACGAAGGGAGGGCCTTTAGCTCCTTCGTTGCTTTCTCTTTGATCTCCTCTATCGACTGAAATCTTCTTCCACGAAGTGTTAACTTCAACTTGGGAAACAAAAATAAATCGCGCGGGGCCATATCAGGTGAATACGGTATTTACTTGGTGTTAGGTCAAATAATCCAGCACAATTTGGGATCGGAAGGTACTCATGGCGCACTACGCCTGGCAATCGAAGAATCGTTTAAATTAAACATTCCCGGTACTTTCTGATCATAGGGTACAACATCAAATTACTAAAATAGTCTGATCCAGGAATTTGCCTCAACTCAGCGACCACTGGGAAAGTACACAAACTTGTAAGATCGTGAAAACTTTCTGGTCACGTGTGTCGGAGGCGCTGGAGTGGTCTTCTGGGATTGACAAAATGTCAGCTCTTGAATTGGATATTCTCACGGTACACCATCTGCGAGCGGCTGTATGGAGGATGAGGTGGAATCGTCACAGCTAGTGGGGCTTAGATTTAGGCATCTTGGCTCTCATTCCGTTGCTATGGTTGATGATATAGCAGCCTAGATATTAAAAGGCAGATGAACTTCATCAGCGGATGAACCAGAGATTTGTCGGAAATCTCGAAAAAAAGACTTATGAAAAAATGGATAAGGTATAAAAAATTGTCTGTCGAATAGACAGATGCACAATAATGTACAATAAGCTTGAACGTCTGCGAACCTAACCACAAGATAAGGCCAATAAATTTGTACTTCTGCATACATTTATTAATGGTCAAAAATGTCGGTTTTTGGGCCGAAATCTCGTGACATGTTGAATGCTATTTAATTCTTACGCTGAGACTGCAATTAGTGAAAGAGCCTGCCGTGAGTGGTATGAGTGATTCAAGAGCGGTGATTTGGATATTGAAGACCGGTATGGGTTATGATTTGTATTTGGTAGTAGTAGGTCTTAACTCACCTGCTGTGCTCTTCAGGTGTCCAAGCAGCAATAGTATCGATAGATGGTACATGTTTTGGCACCTTCTATAAAAAGGTCAGCAGAAGTGCTTCTCGTGGGTTGCCTCAATATACAAAGTGTTCTTCCCTTGCGGAATTCTTGCGCATTCGAAATATGGGAATAGATAGTTGTTTTACATATTGAGAAAAAACGGCGAAAGCAAAGTTTATTTTATTTTACTATATTTTATTTTTTTACTATATTTTTTGAATTTAATTTAATTTTTTATACCACTCGGGCAGTTGTGACCCATATGACTCTTACGCAACAGCAATATAGAATCGAGAGAAAGTAGACATATACATATACACATATACACATTGCAATCTCTTTAATCAAAGTTTTTAGAATAATTTTTGGTTGCAGTTTTACAGCTCTTTAAGTTTTAAGATATTAAACAGGATGCGGCTACGAAATACTGTTGATTTTTGGAAATATTGTTTTCATGACAGTGCTAGCCATGTTCTTCCATATAAATAACTGTCAAACGTATTGGGCGGCCGAAAGAAATGTTGTTTCTGAGTTATAGGAAAAATGCCATTTCCAAATATTGATACTGAAATTTCAATTTCTTTTTCTTTACCTTGCATTGAAAATTTGTACACTAGATGGCAAAAGGTTTTTGCAAACAAGGATGATCACATCATTAACTAAAACGAAAAACTTGTAAGAAATTTATTTATACGAATTTACCGGTCCCCTAATATAATGTCTTTGTTATAAATAGAAAGAAATTACACACAATGATTATAAGAACGAAAGCAAATACAATTTTGAAAAATGAACGGTGTCTCATCTAATGCAGGTATCTCGACAACAACTTTTTTTCCTTGTTAACTCTCGGAAGAATAGGGCCTCGACAACACTCTTCAATCGTATAGGGTTATGTGCTGTTGTTTTGCTCCGTCCCATGAGATGTCGGCATCTGCTAATTCGCGCATGATCGACTTTCTCCAAGTGTTTTTTGGTCGACCGCGACCTCGGCTCCTTTGCGGGTTCCAGTCCAGTGCCATTGTTGTGATGCTAGCTGGTGGTTTTCTCAATGTGTTACCTATCCATCGCCACTTTCTGCGTTTGATTTGCCTAAGGATGGGTTCCTCTTTCGTTAATTTCCCCAGTGCGTCGTTACTGATGGTGTTTTGCCATAATATTCTGCAACGATGCGGAGGCATTTGTTGATGAACGATTGTAGCTTCTGTGTGATGGTTTTAGAGACCAGCCACGTTTCGCTTCCGTACAACAATACTGCCTTTACGCATGAGCCGAATATTCGTAGTTTAGTGCACATGGAGATTTGTGAATAGGAGATACTGTATGCGTTCGCCCTAATGCCACCCTTGCTTTGTTTAGCCTGCAGTTGACTTCTGCAGCCGAGGTAACAGAAACTTTCAGCGAATTCCACCCAGCATCCGTCAACCAATATCTGCCTTCCGTTATTGTGGTTAACTCTCCTGGCCTTGGTCTTGGCGATGTTGACCTCCAGTCTGACCTTGCGTGTTAGTACGACTAGTTTGTCCAACTTAGTCCTCGGTATTGCTCCCCACCTCACTTAGATCCGATATAAATATTACGTCCGCGGGCATAAAAGTTAGTGCTGGACTGAACTTAGGGTTTCATCCTTTATTTGTTTTATTTTATAATTTTTTATTAAATCCCTTAATTAAGAGTTTTCACCCTTTGCTATCAGACACGTTGGTAACGATTAGAGAGATGAAATTATATATTCTATTCTTGTGTAGCTATTAGCTAACTTGTGAAAATACTGAACTTTTGTTCAAGGCAATTTGTGTTGGAAAGCAATTTTTTTTTACACTTTTACTTTTTTTTCTAGATCTCGTGAAGCCACTATTATTTCATTTTTCCTGTGCATATATTTTTTGAAGTTCATTTGTTTTTTTAACTTTAATTTTTTTTTTTTAATTTACATCGTTCTTTTTTGTTTTGCTTTTAATTTTTTAAATTTTATTTTATTATATTTGTTTTATTACCTTACACGCACCTGACTCTACTAAGCTCCATTTTAGCAGTCCATAAATATGTTTTCGAAAAAGAAGTTAGCTATAAATTTTATTATAGTACCAATTTCTTGCATTTTTAAGTAGGCAAAAGTTTAGAAACATTTTCCCGCCATAAATAGTCCCAACCAACAACCTCATAATAATTCATGCAACTGCAACAATAATGGCGATGACAAAGGCTAAAGTGGCAATAAAACACATCAATAGGTTCAGTTCCCAATAAAGTGCAAATGGCCTGACATTATAGCATTTGGAAACTATTATAGCAAATACATACATTTTGTTGTTGTGTTTCGAGGCATTTGCAAATGCCATGACGCCATGTTATTTTCACTTTATTGTGAATTGCCCTAATGTGTACTTATTAACAGCAACACCTGCTCTCTACACTTGCATACGCGACCTTATTATCATGTTGCGGCAAAGGTATGTACCCTGCAGGAAAAAGCCAAACTTGAATACCAACACTCAAGTGCAGATACCAGTATTTCAGAGAAGAAATCATACTAAAGGGTTTTCCAATAATAGGTGTTATATATCGCTATCGAGATTATTAACGATTTTTTATGGCCGGAATTCGATGGTATTGATCTGGACAACGTTAGGTTAGGTTAGGTTAGGTTAGCCTGGTTGACAATAAGCCACGCAAAGACCTTTTGGTCCCTACCGATACCAGATGGAGACCGACCCCTATGAATACCGAAAGTAGACACACCGAATCTAAGCAGAGCTGGGAGATCCGCTTTTGAGACGCGTTTTTAATAACGTCGGACAAACGCACAGAAGGTGTTCTAAAGTTTCCTCAGCATACTCTCTGCATTTCCTGCATTTGTCCGAGTTAACGATCCCTATCTTGTACGCATGTGCAGCCAATAGATTATGACCTGTTAGCATACCTATGATAGCTCTGCCGCCCTTCCGCGAGAGCGTAAGAATGAATTGAGTCAGTTTTTCGTCAATAGTTCTTGACATAACTTTTGCTGTTTTGCATGTGGTCAGATTAGTCCACCTAGCTTCCACTTGTTTTTTCACGTAGTCGTCCATTTCATTGTATATTGTATTTAGCGGTTTTGGTATGTCGTTCTCTTGTTCAAATGGTGGTCCAATAGCAATTTTTGCTATCTCGTTTTCTATTTCTTTCTCGATAATGCCTTTGAGACCAAGTACCCAATAGATATGCTGCCTACTGTTTGCGACTAGCCTTTCTATGGCTTCCCTCCTCCGTTTTACATTTTTGGACTTAATACAATATGAGCTTATTGCTTTTATTGCTGCTTGACAGTCCACGTACATATTAATTATTGAGTTATTTTCTTTATCTCTCCTAAAACCAGTGCGTACTTTTCAAAAATTTCCCTGATTTTTGCAGAACTGAGATCTTTCAATTCATTAAAAAAAAGTCTATCTAAAATAGTAAACCTACGTCTGGATAGAGCAGGACAATGGCAAAGAAGGTGCGTGATCACCTCTTCTTCAGCTATTCATCTTTTTCAGAAGTTATGTGTTTCAGCGATATCAGCCCAAATGTCGGTGGGAGATAAGGCTGCTGCCACCGGCGGGCACAGTGAAAGTATAAGCCGTGTCGCCTGCGGACAAACTTCCATTGTAACGGGAGCAGGATACAGTGGTCGCAGTGCAACTCTCAAACACACAAAATCACTCGAACCACGAAAGCGTTGGGAGCGTTAATACTGCTGAAGTAGAGGATCTGCTACGTTCACCGGCAGGGTCTAAAGATGCTATCTCGGATAGCAAGAGCAGGCCAAGGATGAAGACAGATAAGGAGAAACTGAAGGCCAAGGCAAGATACAAGGCTGTGGTTAAAGTTTGTGACCGATTTGGTAGCAAGTCCAACCTGCCGAAGAACTGCTGTCTTGAGCTGGAGAGGAAATCAAAGAATCTAGGAATAGTGCAGCGAATAAAGACCCGCTGGCTCATATCGTCCGAATGGATGCATACGCTCTGGCTCTGAAAGAATTCGATGTGGTGCCAGCTAGTGGAAGCAGAGGAAGTGGGAGGCCTTCTCTACGTTGGAAAGATCAGGTGAGGAAGAACTTGACTTCATTTGGTGACTCCAACTGGCGCCGGTTAGCAATGGCGATTCTGCAAATATTTTCATTACACTATATTTCATTTGATACTCAAGGATAAGTAGTTTACAAGTTTGTAAAGGTATGCCTATGCCATTGTCATCCGCCAATTTGGGGCCGATTCTCGCTAGTTCGTGGGCTCTGCAGTTACCCCCAATGTCTCAATAGCCACGAGCCCATGTTACATTTAGATGAAATGACTCATCCATCTCTTGGAGATTGTCGACTTCTTTGTTGGGGAATTTTTTCGCCTTCTGGCTATCACTGAAAATGTAGATATTCCCTCCAGCATCAAACGGCATCAATAGCACGGTTTTCATTATTACAATAAGTTCAACCCAGAAAGACACTACAATAGTCAGGGAGCCGAGATTAAGCTACCATTAATTTAATTTACGCTCGTAAGTTGGAACCCTTACATTTTATTTTATTATTGCGGCGGCCGACATTGTCGAATGCGTTGGTGCGTGAATACCATTTGGGAGTGCGTAGGTTCGAATCTCCGTGAAACACCAAAATGAAAGAAAACGCTTTTTCTAATATCGGTTGCCCCACAACAGCAATTGCAAACCTCCGAAGGCGTGTAAGCGCCAATTATCTATATTATTATTGTACCTGAAAAAATTAAGAAATATACAATAAAATTTTAAAACGTTCGAAGAGAATGGAATTGATGTTTCCGTTATATTTTAACTGTCCTCAAACTGGTAATTTTAGAAACGATGGACGATAATTTTTCTTGGCCGGGTCTGTAGAAGATGTGAAAACACCAGTGCATGCTTGTACAGCTCGTACTGCAGAAAATATTGCTGCTGTTCGCAATAGTGTGGTTGAAGAGCCGAACATTATGCACAAAGACTTGCATTTACACGCTTACAAGGTGCAATGAACTCAAGAACTAAAGCCTCTCGACCATTTCAAGCGTCGTCAGTGGTCAGAATGGTGGCAGGAAATGGCAACAGTGAATGACCAATTTTCGAAGAAAAAATCCCAAAAGTGTTTGCCGAAAAACCAATGCACCCACAAAGAGTGACTGTGTGGTGCGGTTTATGGGCCGGCGGCATCATTGGGCTGTATTTTTTCCAATTGAGGCCAATCAGGCAGTTACTGTGAATAGTGTTCGCTATCGTGAGATGATAACGAACTTTTTATGGCCCGAATTGAAAGATATGGATGTGGACTATATGTGGTTTAAACAGGATGGTGCCACTTGTCACAGAACTAACGAAACAATGGCCCTTTTTGCGCGAAAAAATTTGATGGCCGAATAATCTCACGTCGCGGCGATGTCAATTGGCCGCCGAGATCATGTGATTCGACACCGTTGGACTTCTTTGTTTGGGGTAATTTGAAAGAAAAGGTGTACGTCGATAAGCCAGCAACAGTCCAAGAGCTAAATGATGAGCTAATTCGGCACATTAACGGCATAGAACCTGAATTATGCCTCAGCGTCATCGAAAATTTGGACCATCGGATGGAGGTGTGCCGCCGCTGCCTCGGCCGATATTTTGTTCCATACATAATTAAGCCATACCAATATTATCATAATAAAGAGAAATGACAATAATTTCCTAAAAAAAGTGTATTTTATTCAAAATCAACACCGGCCCTTGAAACTTAATCACCCTTTAGTTCGCAACTCATATTTGTTCCTGCCCGGTATGTACACCCATGTTATTACACGTGCTTGCATATTCATACAAGTATATATCGATTATTTTATGCAGTTGCCTTTGGCATTTTTCAAACAATTCCCGACGATTAGACTACATGAAATTGACAGGCGCTGTCAAAAGTTCCATCAGCGCGGTCTAAACAGTGGCGGGTGCAATGACATTATTGCAAAGGCGCGATAGCAAAATGGCAACAATTGCGGTACGATTGATTGTTGATTTCATAAAATTTAATGTGCAAGCGAGTATGTGATTCCCAGTGCAAGTATTTGTGTGCGACATGTTGCACCGCTGCTTTGCCAAGCCAAGAAAATAAACGTGACAGAAGATGTGATTGGCATCGGTAATTCGATAAACGCCAATAAAATGGTGCGTCTATGAGGCAGCTTTCTTACATAAATATTTACATATTTACTCATGCTTGCTCACATACATTTGTATGTACGTATATGAGAATATATTATTGTGATTTTTACGCTCACATTTAACTACTTCATATTCATGACTCGAGTAATAAATGATTGGAAACAAACAAATCACAATCATAATTGCAATGCATGAATTTATTATTAATCGGTAATTTATGTAAATTTCGTAGGTGTCAAACAACAAATCAGATAATTTCTTGATTACTGAGCTGATATTATCTAAGTGTTGGCATAAAACGTGCGGAAGTATTTGCAAGGCGAGGTGAGGGGTGTGCTATGGAATACCTGAAGTCTGTAATATGAGTTTGTGTATTGTGCAATGGACCCAACAGTACTGATTTAGTGAAGAAATTATCACTGCAAAAGCGCTATTTTGAAATCCTTGTAAAATGGACTAACATACTTAAGGGACACTGTCTCACACCATCTCACGTGTCCACAATAGGCCTGATGCAAAGTATAGCACACCTAGTTTGAAGCACCCTCAGCTAACTGTTGATCGGTTTTGGCGGAATCCCTGTTGTTCGTCATTAAACCCTGTCTTATTTGTCTCATTAGCGATAATTTTCGTAAGGATCTTAAGTGTCGGACTTAAAAGTGTTATTCCTCTGCAGGGTTCTGTGTATCCCCTTATTTATAGATAGGAATTGTCGTGCTTTCACGCCATTCGTCAGGTATCGTTTTAGTTTCCCATATTTTGCTGAAAATAAGAGTAATTTCAACTGTCAAGCTAACTCCACCGTACTTTATCATCTCATTACGTATGTTAAGGGGTTAGAGGTAGTCAGAATTTTCAATAAATTTGAATTTTTTTTTACATTTTCTTAAAGTATAGTATCTTAAAAACATTGTGTGTAAATTTGAAGTGAATCCGACAAGTACTTTTCGAGTTATTCAACAATTAACAAAGGGCGCTCGGGCGCTTAAAACTTTTAAATGCATTTTTCTCAAAACTATGTTTTTTGCACTGGGGATCAATGTAAATTAAAAACCGCTTCATAGATTTCAATAAAATGTATACTGCTTTTGTGGAACATAAACAACTCGTGTCTGATCGAAGGATTTTTTTTTCCAAAAATTTCGATCTTTTTTAAACAATTAATTATCGGTTTTTTTTCTCGAAAATCTGAAAAATATTTCCTTAGGCCGCCATATTGTTAATTAAAAAAAAAACTTCGATCATGCAGAATATTATCTATTAAGAAAACTAATTTCTCTTGCCCGATGAATATACAAGGACTTGTGATGATCGCCGCAAGAGACTTCTGGAGAAACGGGTTCCACACAAACAGCGTTAACTTTTACAATTATTAATTTATTTTTTTGAAATTTAGCCAAAGTCAAATCAAAACGTGATGTATTAATGCTATGTTTTTATTTTTGTAAAATAAAGCAATTGACTAGCATAAAAACATTATTGAAAATCATCATTTTTTCGGGCCTCTGACTGCCATTAACCCCTTAACTGGTCCGGAAGATTTTCTGTTCATAATTTTTGTGATTGCCATTTCCACATTATATAGTGCTATACTATACTCTTCGATACCATCGCTGCTAATTTCTGGTTCTGTACTTCAATGTTGTTGCTGTATAGATGTGAAACTGAGAGGTCTACTCAGATATAGGAATATTTGAGAACGATAAATACTCATTTATTGGTTTATTCCTGTTTCGTACAGAGTTTTTTCTGCACTCCGTAGAGGTCGTACTCCACTTCAGCTGAGAACTGCTCCCCATGGGCTGCTTTATTGCGCTTATTTCTTTGTTTGCTGTACTACGAACGTTTTTGTGTTCATCATAAAGATTTTTGTCGAAACCGTCAGCTTGTCTTTCCTTTGCGGCAAGAGTTGTAACTTCTGGGGTAAACCAAGGCTTTGTATTTTTGCATTAGTTCTTTTAACTCTTCATTTACTTTGGCTTCATTTTCAGCATTGATAATATTCTCTTTTAATATGAGCCATGCTTTGTTTATGGACTTCGTTCTGCCTATCGGATTATTTTTAACTTTTCCTTCTAACTATTGCATTCCTAAGTTTTCTACGTTAAATTTTTCAGCCTCGTCGAAACCAGTTCTTTTGTGTTTTTGGACAGCGATCCATAATTTTATTAAGGCAAGATGGTGGTCTGTCCCTACATTTGCTAATTTTAGCAATCTTACATCTAAAATCGTGGAGGGATGCACTTTGGAATTTGATAGAATAACATCTATTGTGGAGTTCATGCCTCTAGAATTTGAAAATGTTATTTCATTTTGTTGCTTAAGATCGTAAAAGGTATTGTTTATACGGAGCTGATTTTGTAAACATAAAAGAATCAGTTGGTCGCCACTTTCGTTTTTAAAATCTTCATTAAACCGGTTTTTTACTCCTGGCATAATTTCTGATCCTATGCGAGCATTAAAATGACCCATTATAAATATTTCCTCTTGCTGGAAAGCCATTGATGACTGCTTGAAGTTTCAAATAAAAATCATTATTTTGTTCTTGATTTTTTGTAATGCCTGAGGCATAAGCACTTGTGTCATTTGATGTTTTTTTTAATTTTGATAGAAACCTTTAATACTCTATCAGATATATATTCTAATTTTTCAATAAAGTATTCATTTAGTTATTAGTTTTTATGTATTAATAAGGCTACGCCAGAGGAAGCACGCTCATGTTTTTCTGTTCCACTGTAGATTAAAATGTAATTGAGTATGAGCTGTTTCCTTTACCTTTCTTTTTTGTTTCAGGCAGTTCACAGATATCAATATAATGTTTGTCAAGCTCTAGGCATACTTCGTGATCTTTGTTTCTGAAAGACGTTACATTCCAACACGCTATTCTTACAGCATTATTTTTCCAAAATCCTTTCTTCCTGTTTCGTGTCGAGTCGTCATCATAATTGTTAGTCTTATCCGACGTTTTTTTCCGTTGTTCTGTGAGCAGGTTTATACTTCTTGGCAGGTTGCTAGTCTAGCTAAGAAGGATTTTTACACCTTGTCTGGTGTTTGCCTGTTGGTCTACGAGAGGAATTTCATTTCCCTTCTACCACCCTTATTTGGGATGCATTCCCAAATATCCGGGACCTGAGAACGCGTCCCTTAGTGGTTACAGGCTCCACCGCGAAGGTCTTTTTGATGATTAAAAATTGGAGAGGCTTATGAAAATAAGTAGTTGAGGTTGTTCACGAATTGGAACGAGGACTTCTTCAATCCTGAATTTGTCTCAATGCCTTCAATAAATAGGCAGATTTCATCGTACAAAAGGGCTTAATTATGTTAATCTCACATCGAAGTAAAGTGCTGAGAATTTTTTAATGGTCCTAAGAAACACGAAGAGTTTTTTATAATAGCGGCAAACCTTCGAGAGCCATGAAAAAGATTTTTGTAAAAGTCATCTGCCGTTCGGAGGAAATTCTAACAAAACGCGCACCACAAATAGGATGAAATGCTTGGCCAAACAGCCAGCAAAGGGTGCAAGCATCAATTATATACACCTATAAGATTTAGTTACTCCATTTATGGTGAAATTTTCCATTAAACTTACATCCTACTCCACAGACTTATTTTCAAATTAATTTCTGTAAATTAATAAATTTTTTATGCTTAGATTATACAATGATCCCATATTCATTTAAAAAAATGTTTACAGAAAACATTTAATAGAAAAACTTTTACTAACTTTTTTAAAGTGAGCACTAGTGCGCTTTACTGACAGTCTAATATTGACCTCGCATTTTTTTCGCTGCCACTAAATTTACATTTTGACATTTACGCTTCGCCAAAGCAAAGTACGAGTAATAAAAAGTGCGAAGTGAGAAAAAAAATTTTTTAAATTATTTGCTAATTTTTTTTTCATATAACGCAACATCTCTATTTGCGATGATCTCTCGCACGCGAGCTGCCAGTTTTATGACACACGGAAGAATTGTCGTAGGTGTATTTTTTATGTGGCATTTCATCGCTTAACATTTCATTCAAAAAAACAGTTCCGTACAAAGCACAAAACATTTTCGAACGAAAGATAAAAGCTTAGTAACGAAAATCTGAAAAATGTCGATAAGTCAATCTATTGGCTGCCTAATGAAAATATTGCAGTGAAAACACCAAAGTAAAGGGTTTTCCAATAACAGGTGTTATTTTGAATATCCCGCTATTTCGGTAGATGTCTCTTTTGAAGCTGTCATTTTTTGATATTTCACAAGTAGAAACTACGCCATTAATAAAAATTGGACGATACACGCTTAAGCAACTCATTGAAATTATTAAAATTCACTATAAAAATGGTGAAAATTTGGCAGAGACGGTTCGTAAAACTCGAACATTTTTGGGTCATCGTGAAGCACCTTGTCGGACCGCAAAACAGAAATTGGTGAAAAAATTCGAGCTGTTGAGACAAGTTAGTGGTGTGAAGAATAAAACCCGTGCACGTCGCTCAAGAACAGCTGAAAATATTGCTGTTGTAGCCGAAAGTGTTGAAGAAAACCCAGGTGTGTCCATTCCTCGACGTTCTTTAGAATTAGGCATTCCTCAAACGTCATTACACCGTATTTAGCATAAAGATTTGGGTCTTAAGGCTTATAAAGTCCAGTTAACACAAGAATTCAAGCCGATCGATCATCAACAACGTCGGGTCTTTGCTGATTGGGTGGTTGAAATGCACGAAAATGATCCGGAATTCCATCGAAAAATCATTTTCAGTGGCCCCTATTATGAGCAACATTCGATCTTCGACTGTAGTCGAAAGTGCTGATCGATCAAATTTTCATTTGGTATTATGGTGCTCATTCGTTGAAGAATAGGACTATTGTGAATTTCGATCGCTCGACGCATTTACAATAGATAATTTTTTCCCAGCTGATACAGCAAATCAAAATAAAAGAAATACCGATTGTGTTGAAATTCTTTGCTAACATTATTTTTAAAAGTTAAAAAAAGTATTTTTTGTGAAAATGAGTACAACGGAGTTGTGGTCCGACGATTCATCGGACGATGAAAGATTAGTGGAACTAGCTAGAAGTAGAAAACAGTTGAGGGACGCATCCAACCCCCTAGAAATGGCTTTCACTGAGTAAATTTGGAATTTTCAAAATGTGTTGACGTACTTAATATTACATAAATTTCCTTACAGATTTTTAAAGAACTTTAGATTATCTAAAGAGGCGTTTGTGAACCTACTGTCCAGTACAGAAAACCAGTTGCAGCAGTGCACCCGAGCCAAATCCATTCCAAATATTTTAAAGCTAGACACAGTTCTGCGATTTTGTGCTCAGGGATCGTACCAATTGAGTATTGGTAATGAAGGTATGCTAGGACTTGCTCAACCCACTGTGTACGATGATGCTGAAGATATTGAAGTGGAGTCAAATAACGGAGAAGTAGAAAACATAAGAAATGAAATTTTGAGAATATTATAGAAAAATCTAAAAAGTACTAAATAGAAACCTTTACGCCACAGTTTCTGTTTTATTTTTGTTATAAATTTTCTTTATTCAATTATTCGTCATTCGGAAAAAATATGTATTTCAGTTCCTCTACGTATTTCAGCCCATACCTGCCAAGGGAAAATAAAAATGTATTTCTATAAACATCACAAAAAAAAAAAACATTATTAACCTTAATCGATTTTGCTGCCGTTCTCACTGGTGGTCCCAAGCAATTCAGCTCCGTCGTAAATTCCTCCCATTTTTTTGCTGCTTGAACTTTGGTGGGATTTGCGAATTGTGGATTCGCCTTTCTAATTGTTGTTTGGTACTCACGACTTTCGACCTGCATAAAATTAACAAAATTAGTATATATTTATTATTTGATTACTGTAAAACCATAAATAATCGCAAACAACTTACACTTTAACAAGTTTTCCCTCAATACGCTACACAATCGAAAGAAAAATTGCATTCGACTCTAAATTCGGTAAACAACGAAAATTTCGATAGGGTTGCACCGCTCATAATATCAAATTGACATTCGATTTTCGATCTTCGACAACCAGTGAATATCGAAGATCGAATGTAACTCATAATAGGGGCCAGTGATTTCAGAAGATCCAAGAGTTATTGTTGAAAAGCCTGTCTATCCTCAACGTGTGACTGTTTGATGCGGCGTGGTTTATGGTCCGGCAGAGTCATTTGACCTTACTTTTTCGAAAATAAAGCTGGAGCAACAGTTACGGTGAATGGATTGCGCTATCGGGAAATGATTAACGATTTTTTATGGCCGGAATTGGATGGTATTGATCTGGACAACGTTTATTTTCAACAAGATGGCGCTACGTGCCACACAACCAACGAAACCATTGATATTTTATCAAACATCGCCTACCCGGCGTTAACGGTTACATATATATATATATATATATCTGTATATATAATTGGCGCGTACATCCTTTTTGGGTGTTTGGCCGAGCTCCTCCTCCTATTTGCGGTGTGCGTCTTGATGTTGTTCCACAAATGGAGGGATGCCGCTATTTTTTTGTTTCCGTTATCAGTTTAAAAACTTTTTAATTCAAATAAAATAAATTAAATACAGATTTTTAATTCAGCTACTGTTTACGCTGTTTTCCACTTTTTTTTTAATCTAATAGGCACAAGCTACGTAATCAAAATAAACTCTGCGAGTTAGTGTATGTCTGGGCTGAAAAACACAAAAATTGAAACAAAAACGGAAACATAAACGCAAAAAACAACCCACATTAAAAAATAACAAAGTGCGAAAACTCGTAAATTTTCAATTAATTTTGATGAATCGTTGCTGATATGAATTCTACAAGCACAAAAAAAAAAACGCGAAGTGAAATATTCAACACTTGCGAAGCGCAGAATTTTTCCCACTCAGTACTTGGTCACAATGGGTTCCCTACTTAGTTTGTCCGAAAATGGATGCAGGCGGTTGCATGTACTGAGTGACCAGCAAAAAAAAAAAAAAAACAACAACAACAAATCACCACTCTGCACACTTTAGCTGCTGGTTCAAAAGGTAAGAATGGGCGGAAAGTGAGTGCATGCGCTCATTATTTTTGTTGTCTTTGCCGCCGCTTTTGCTGCTGATCAGTGCGTTTGATTAATGCAAACGCAGCGCCTGCAACTCAAACTGCACAGCGCTCTTAATTCAATTCAATATATATATATATATTTTTTTTTTGTGGTTTTTTTGCTTGAGAATGATTCTGACGAACGGCAGCCGGCAAAAATATGTAAAATTTTAATTGAACAATGCCAAAGTGAAATACGAATGCGCGAATTCAGTTTTGCACTTTGTATCTCAATATCAATGCATTCACACACACATACACACATAAAGGCATATGTACACGCATGCATACCTGCATTTGTATGACTGCAGAGACAACATCGGTGTTCATCCTGTAGTTGCAACCATGCAGAGGCCAGCCGGCCGGACAACAGGTCTACCAGCCTGCTGCTGCTGCTAATAAATAAGATTCAAGCCAAGATTGTGGGCCGTATTTGTTTTTTCTTAGCACCACACAACTAACCGATTTCGCTTGAATCGAATTCAATTGAATTGAATTGTGCATTGTGTGCATTGCTCATGTGCATAGGTTCGAGAGGCACCCAGGGCATTTATGCTGCACAGAAAAAAAACAACAGTGATGTTGCTCAGAGAGAGAACAACAAAAGCACTAAAATACAAATACTCATAATAATAATTTCTGCGTTTGCTGTCCAACGCACAAGGGAAACAAGCTCGAGTGAATGCATGCACACATCCACATGCATATATAATATATGTATGTCTACTTTAGGGTGCTCAAAAGTGGTGACATGATTTTGAGAAATATTGTTTTACGTCTCCAACATTCCACGGCATTACCACCTTTAGTTCAATATTTACGCTTATGCAGCGAAAAAGTATAATAAATCTGGGGACTTTTACAAAACCTGGATCTTTTGAGAAAAATATTTTGATTTTGCAAGAAAATTTCTGCCGTAGTTATAATGGCAATGTTGCACAAAATCTTTTGTGTCTACCCTTTAAAAAAATGTTCATAAAGTGTATGAACAATTCCCAGACGACAGACAAAGCGATGGAAAAAAATTTCAGCTGATAAATTAAGCATCAAGTAAATTAAAAATTAGTTGATCAGCCTTGATGAATTGCCAACGACCTTCGGGTTTCAGACGCATCTTTCCTATTTCATTTTATTTGAATTAAATTGCGCCAAATTCGCCATGTCTAAATCATGTCTAAAGTTTAGTCGATTCTTATGGTATGGTGGATTTTGAATTCCTTAGACGCACACTTTCAACAATATAAAATAGTTCCACAACCTTTTATACGCCTTATTTTTTTAATTTATTTATCAGGTCAGTCCATAAGTTCGTGCGTATTTTACCCATAATTTCACTTTTGAACGATTTTTGCATACAAAAAACTATTCGCGGAATATAACGGAACTATTTATATTTTCTCTCATATATTTTGCATTCAACAAGGGATTTTAATCGCGGATAGAAGCACGTGTTGTTAAAAAATAAAATGGAATCTTCGAACGCGTATAAGAGGCACATTTTCGATTCCTTTTATAAAAGTAGTAAAAATGCTACAACTGCCGCTGCAGAAATAAACACTGTTCATGGAGAGGATACCGTGAGTGTAAGGACTGCGCAAAGGTGGTTTTCAAAATTCCGAAGTGGTAACTGCGACGTGGAGGATGCACCGCGCGCTACTCGTCCTGAAGTCTTAAACTCCGACGCCTTGCTTGAACTCGTGGAAGCTGAGCCTATTTGACAGTCGATATGACAGCTCAGAGGTTAAATTCATCGCATGGAACAGTTCACAGGCACCTGGTTCAGTTGGGAAAGGTTTGAAGGCTGGGAAAATGGGTTCCGCATGGACTTTCCGTTGCCAACCTTCAGCAGAGAGAGAATATGTGTTCTCAGCTGCTGCAACGGCTTGAAAATGAAAGTTTTTTGAACCGTATCGTTACTGGTGATGAAAAATGGGTCCTTTATAATAATCCTGTTTGCAAACGCCAATGGTTAGATTAAGATGAAACACCAGAACCGACCCCTAGAGATGGCCTTCACCCCAAGAAGATTCTCCTGTCTATTTGGTGAGATATGGCCGATATTGTTTATTATGAACTTCTGGAACCAAACCAGACGATAACTGCTGATTATTATTCCCATCAGCTATCAAACCTGAATGAGGCACTTAACAAAAATCGACCGTCTTTAGTGAATATACGTAAGGTTTTGTTTCGCCACGACAACGCAAGACCTCATACCGCAAGGCAAACATTAGGCAAGCTGAACGAGCTCGGATGGGAGCTAATGCCGCATCCACCATATTTTCCGGATATTGCTCCTTGTAATTATCACCTTTTCCGTGGACTTCAATCCCTTATGAGTAACAAGAACTACTCCTCAAAAGAAGCTATAAAAAGGGATATCGAAACGTATTTTGGCTCCAAGGACAAAAAAATGTTTGAGCAAGGAATTAAAAATTTGCCTAAACCTTGGGAAGACATTGTAAATCATGAAGGAAAATATATTATTGATTAATAAATACTTTAAACATCTCTTTTATTAATTTTTAAACCACCTTTAAAAAACGCACGAACTTATGGGCTGACCTGATATTAAGTCAATGAATATAATAAATTATTATGGGCTAAGTAGACACATTTTAAGGTTAACAGGCTTCAAAAAAGAAACCAAATTAAGGATGCTTAATCAAGCTTGGAGCATGGAAACGCCGTGTACATAGCTTCAGAGTATAAGGATCTCGGAGAAATAGGAGCTTTGACGGTTAACAAAATCAAACATAGCGCAAGATTGTGCAATCGTATAATTTTATATAATATGACTGGCAAAAGTAAGCTTCGGATCAAAGTCTTCGGAAGTCTTTGGTTCCACTTACCCGTGACGTACGTGACGTGAGGGGCGTGTTAGATACGTGATAAGAGGTGTCAATGACATCTCACGCTTAGAAAAGGTAATATGTAAATTCTTATTTATGTTCAGGGATAGACGATTATTTGCAACCCTGTGACCAGCGTGTTTTGTTAAGCTTCTCCTCAATAGCATAAACGGTTCGCTATATCAGAAGCTAAAAATGCAGGGGAACTACAAATGTATATCAAGTTCGGACATGATATTCAATATGAAGGCGGATACTGTAATAAATGGACGGCGGATTCCGTTGAAGGGCATCAAAAAGGCTTTGAAGAATAAAGATTGTAAAATAGTTACAAATTTTGTAAATAAAGTAATTTTTTTCTAAATATTTGATCACAATGGCTTTGGTAGGTAGGTAGGTAGGTGAACTGGTTGAAGCACTAATCTGGCATTCTTCGAAAGTGCAGATATCTACAGCCAACCAGAGTCGTTGATGCAATGGAGAAGCTTGATGGAAATTAGTTTAGGGATCTGCCCCTGACTGTTGAAGAAAGGAGCATTCAGTGAGCTTAATCGTCCGAATGCGGATATTTACAGAGAAAGTGCTCAAGGATGGCGGACTTTTTCTGAATGGGCCCACAGCGTGTGTACCGATCGTCCAAATTGATCGTCATGGGGTCCCCAGAGCTTTCTGCTTCATACGTTTATTGTACTGGGGCTAAAGGGTTTTCGAAATAGCACACAAAGAAATGGAGCTCCATCTATTCTGCACTTTTCTGAGAAATAAGCACAGCTGCAATTACCTTTTAACAACAGTCAAGAAGTCTTTGTCTCGGTAGGAGACCTGTGTAACGAATCCAGTCGACCTATGTCTAGGTTCCCAGGTCAGAGAAATGTTACCTGCTCACCCAAGGGATTTGATCCGCTACGTTGTACATCCAAGCAAGGAATTGTGGCTTAAGTATCCATCTTTTGCCGAATATAGGTTTGCAATAGTAACGCTATACTGGCCTTCTTTACTCGATTTTGAATGTGTAGCTTCCAGACGAATTGGAAGTCGGTAACTTTAGTGAAGTTGGATATATAGGAATCTATCTTTTTCGCTCACTGAATATTAGAATCAATTTCAACAATATTATTCTACAGGCCCAAGTAGTTATGGCTGTACGATTTTCTGGGTTTTTCAGTGTTTTTGCTTTAGTAAGAAGTTTTTTACTGTTTAGTATACCTGTAATAGCTAAAGTTTCCATAAGTGTTGCAAAATGTGACTCTAAAACTTATTATGGGCACAATGCCAGCACATGTTTGGTGGCTTCATTTTCCTCTTTCCAGAAACTTCAAGTTTGATTGGAGTATGTACCCAGGTTAGTTAGATGATAATTCAATATAGAATGCTCTGTTAGAACTCGTGGGATGATTCTGAAATTATTCTAATTTAATTCCACACAATCTTTATATCGGTTTAATTAAAGCTACCTATCATTAATTTTGATTGCGATACTTCCAAGCTGAGCGAAGTATAGGGCTCTCCAATAAGAGGTGTTATTTTGGTGAAAGATCGATGATTTCGTTGCTTGTGTGCCACGTAGCGCCGTCTTGTGGAAAGTAAACGTTGTCCGGATCAATACCATCCAATTCCGGCCATAAAAAATCGTTAGTGATCTTTCGATAGCGCAATCCATTCACCGATTGTTGCTCCAGCTTCATTTTCGAAGAAGTAAGGTCCAATGACTCCGCACCAAACAGTCACACGTTGAGGATAGGGAGACTTTTTATCAATAACTCTTGGATTTTCTGAACCCCAGATCCGACAATTTTGCTTGTTGATGAAGCCACCGAGATGGAAATGGGCCTCATCACTCAAGATGATTTTTCGATGGAATTCCAGATCAATCAGCAAATACGTTGTTGGTCGGCCTGAGTTCTTGTGTTAACTGGACTTTATAAGCCTTAAGACCCAAATCTTTATGCAAAATACGGTGTAATGACATTTGTGGGATGCCTAATTTCAAAGAACGGTGAGGAATGGACAACCCTGGGTTTTCTTCAACACTTTCGGCAACAATATCAATATTTTCGGCTGTTTTTGAGCGATGAGCACGGGTTTTATTCTTCACACCACTAACTTGTCTCAACAGATCGAATTTTTTCACCAATTTTTGTATTGCGAACCGACAAGGTGCTTCACGATGACCCAAAAATGTTCGAGTTTTACGAACCGTCTCTGCCAAATTTTCACCATTTTTTTGAATTTTAATAATTTCAATGCGTTGTTTAAGCGTGTATCGTTCTAGTTTTATTAATGGCTAGCTTCTACTTGTCAAATATCAAAAAATGACAGCTTCAAAAGTGACATCTACCGAAATAGCGGACTGTTCAAAATAACACCTGTTATTGGAAAACCCTTTACATGGAATCACATATACAATAAATTTGCAAAAGAAGGTGGCTTGGCTTGGAAGAGCCTTGGAGAGAACTAGAGCTTCAACTACTCAGAAAAGCGCCGTGAATTGATTACATTGCGATTTAGTGCATCTATCGACACAGATTTTGAGTCTTTGTATCGAGAGTT
Organism: Anastrepha obliqua; assembly: GCF_027943255.1. Lineage (NCBI taxonomy): Eukaryota > Metazoa > Arthropoda > Insecta > Diptera > Tephritidae > Anastrepha > Anastrepha obliqua. Next base: position 68,447,603 of record NC_072894.1, read on the forward strand.
ACATGCGATTGGAAGACTCAGCGGGGGGTTTCGTTTGGAAATATTTTTCAGCTGAGTTGATTGGGGTTGGTGTTTATGTGTTTTCGGACAGTCAAAGACAGTCAATATCAGCCCTTGAATCTATAAAAGTGGCAGTTGGTCGAGTAGAATAAAGCAGAGAGTAGGTCACGCAAAGTGAAAGTGTTACTACTTTTTTTGAACCTGGAAACTGTTTCGTTCATGGTAACGAAATGGTAAGTTAGATGGGCCGACAGTTATTGTTTCTCTGTCGGAAGTTTATTTGAACATTGGCTAAGATTGCCAATTGCAGATTGAAGGATTTGCAATGCAATAGGACCTTCAGGGGTTTGTAACATTCTGACTGCGTGAGACGTTCATTAGAATGCGCAGGAAGTTATTTTGGAAACCTTCAGATCTTACGTGGTGTCTTACTGAAGTCTGCCTAGTATTGCAAATCTGAGCGTCACTCCCTGTAAGCTCAAACCACAGCAGATATCGAACCTGCTTCATTTTGGTATATTCCAAAATTCTATTTTTTTGGTTTGGGTGCAAATAATCTGACTTTATAGTTTTCAGATTTTGCATTAGATCTTTTGAATTTCTCAAACAATTTTTGGATGACCCTATACACAAGTACATACATATATACACACTTGCTTCCGATTACATGCCGATTCCTGAAAGTGTGCAGTCTCGTACATTCGTCGATAACTGCGCAACATGCCGCCAGTGACCACAAACCACTAGCCACAGCATATGCATACTCGTATATACATACCTATCTATGTATATACAGCTGTATTTCTCCCAAAGGTGAAATTAATAATTTTTATTGCGTGAAATGCCAGCGATTTCGATTGAATTTTCATAGATAAGCGAAAATGTCGAAGCCCTTTGGTTGGCAGCAAACTTACTTACTCCGGTGCATACATGACATGACACACATATTTACATACTTGTGCAGATGCACTAAGACCGAATATACACATTTACATATTGAAATTAATGCATAGTACAGCACATGTATTCACAAAAATAAGAACAGCAATTTGGAATTTAAATTATATACGCGCCTATTTGTTTAAAAAGCTAATGGAAAGAGTGCCACCCATTTTTTTACTAGCATTGCCACACGCGAATATATGTAAAAACGAAGCGAAAGTTCGCTGTGGAAAGCTGACATAAAATATTGATTTTGCCACTATCAGGCGCGACTTGAATGATCTATTGTGTCCCGTTCATGGACTCAGACTACTTATTTCTCTGAGCTCAACTAGCGCAATAAATTTTAGTATACGTCCTATTTTATTGAGTTTTGTTTCCTCCTCGGTTCAAATATGTTTACCCAGGCGCGATCCCAGCACTTGTTCGGTGGTTTCACCTTCTGCGATGCTTCAATGCCTCGAGCTGTCTGTCAACGGCATCGATTTCCTCACTTTTGTCAGGGAGACGTCTACAGTGACCTCGCTTTCGGCCACTTTTCAGCTATCTTTGTTGCTGCGTCATCTGGTATTTTGATCCCAATGTTGATGGCAGGCTGATTGTTGCTGGCTTTTTTAGCTGAGCCTTCCGCAACTTCTACGAGTGTTTTTAAACTCGATGTCGCATCTGCCACAGCTTCTCTATTGCCGAGTTGTTTGTGTAAGTGAACGAAAATCGTGCCGATTCTACAGTAACTCTCCTTCATTGATTTTATTGACTGGTCGCTGATGCCTATTGCCAATAACTTCCAGTTTTTAGCTCCTTGCAGCTGAATCTTTTCCCACGTGCGTACACTGAAGCCTTTTCTGGGTATTGACGAGGTTTAGAAGCTGCTTTGTTTCAATTACTGCTATTTATAACACCGCGTTACACACATTCTGTCCTATGAACCAAATATACTTTTTCGGAAAGGGGATAAAAAATAAAAATACACGTGTATAGGCGATTTTCAAGTACACGTCAGAATGTTTTTTATGTATAAAATATAGAGCTCGTAGCCCGTCTGTGTGAAAAACTTTGGATCAAAAACTTTGCGTTCGTTTTTGTAACGCAGTGTAATAGGTCATTAGGTCGACCAATCGACCAGTATTAAGCCTGGCCGAAATTGTACACCTTCGAATTTAATCTTGAATTTGCATCTCTTATACATCTCCTCACTGCTCGAACCGTGAAAATATAATGTGTATAAAGGTTAGAGAAGAACAGCCAGTTAGCGTAGAACAACCCTTAACGAGACAGGCTAACACCAGGCTTCTTTGAGTTGAAACTGGTTTTCTGGGAAGCTTTAGGTGCAGAATTTATTGCTCTCCAAACTTGTTTTCTGATTTTTTGGCACAATCGCCTTCAACTGAGTTGATTGAGATATGCTGGTTAGCTAAAAATTATATTACTCTGGAAAGCAAATAAATAAAACACTTGCACTTTGATAAATCGCACCGTAAGACGATTTTCCGAAAATTTTTTTCTTCTTGTCTAGATGATTTTGAATAATATTTTCATCCCATCGCCCCCCAGCGGACCTATTTTGTAGCAAAAAAACTCCTATGTGACCTATTACATGGTGTTTTTTTGGAACTTGAGAATATAAAATGATAACACAAAACAGAAATATTATTGGAATGAATTTTTCTTATTATAATCTTGTAAATAACTTCGTGACATTTATGTTAATGTAAATGTAATATGCACGATATGCTCGAACCAAGTTTAGTTGCAACATTTTCTATCTTATTCTTTTTTTGGGTGTAATTCTGTCGAATTTTTAAACATCTTGTGCTAAGTTTGAGACGTGCATTAATATGGTTTTTGTTATACAACAAACCATTTTTTGTACAAATTATATTTAAAAATCAAGTTAAGGGCCGGTGTTGGTTTTAAATAAAATACAATTTTTTTTTAATTATTGTAATTTCTCCTTATTATGATAATATTGGAGTAGCTCAATTACGAATAGAAGAAAGCATTGGCCAAATGGCCGGCACGGTCTGGGCGGCACACCTCCATCCCATCGTCCATATTTCCGATGACACTGAGGCATAATTCAAGTTCTATGCCGTAAATGGGTCGAATTATCTCATCCTTTAACGCTTGAATTGTTGCTGGCTTATCGATGTACACCTTTTATTTCAACTAACCCCAAAGAAAGAAATCCAACGGTGTGAAATCGCATGATCTTGGCGGCCAATTGACATCGCCGCATCGTGAGATTATTCGACCATCATATTTTTTCGCGCAAAAGAGCCATTGTTTCGTTAGCTGAGTGACAAGTGGCACCATTCTGTTGAAACCATAAAAAGTTCGTTATCATCTCACGATAGCGAACAATATTTACAGTAACTGCCTGACCGGCCTCATTTTGGAAAAAAATACTATCCAATGATGCCGCCGGCCCATAAACCATGCATCGGTTTTTCGGCAATCACTCTTGGATTATCATTCGCCCGAATGCGGCAATTCTACTTATTGACGAATTCACTGAGGTGAAAATGTGCCTCATCACTGAAGATGAGTTTCTTCGAAAGTTGGTTATTCACTGTTGCCATTTCCTGCCACCATTCTGACCATTGACGACGCTTGAAATGGTCAAGAGGCTTTAGTTCTTGAGTCAATTGCACCTTGTAAGCGTCTAAATGCAAGTATTTATGCTTAATGTTCATCAACGACGGAGCGGTGCAATTGTTGGGCACGACGACGAGTTGAGGTGGACAGCTCTTGTGTATTTTACATGGTTCAAATTGAGTTAATCCTAAATTGGAAAATGTTAAATAAAATGCAGAAAAAGACTTGACGTTTAGGTGTGGTTCACATTCAACATCGGTCCTTGAAATTTAACCACCCGTCATCATCAATTTCTAGAGTTCCAAGTTGAACATAGAGCCACATATTAAATATGTATGGCGCTTCTGTAATTTTGATTTTTTCTTTTTATTTAAGTGCAAGAAGACGATTGTCAAAAATTAAATACCAATACTGTTTGAGCTCAGGACGAAAACAGCGTATTTTGTGTAATATTTTTCAAAACTATAGTCAAGTGTGAAACTAATTCCATTTTGTTAATATAAACAGAGTGAAATTTAATTTTTTACGTAGAAAATTCTTAAATATATGCGAAATTATAGGTGTTGCGGGGAGAATCCTGTTCAAAAATGTTGCGGGGAGAATCCTGTGTGCGGCTACAAATCTGTTGCGGGAAGAACCAATAATGTTGCAGGAAGAAATTGATGCGGGAAGGACCAGTAACGTTGCAGGAAGAAATCGATGCGGGAAGGACCAATAACGTTGCAGGAAGAAACCGATGCGGGAAGGATCAATAACGTTGCAGGAAGAAACCGATGCGGGAAGGATCAATAACGGCTATAAATCCATTGCGGGGAGAGTCCTCTATCCTTAATGCTGCGGGGAGAGTCCTGTATCCAACAATTGCCCAAAATAATGAAAACTTGCTGCTTTAATTGACAAAGTTACAATTTTTTCTCACAATATTTTACAAAAATGTTCCGTATTTATACACATTTCTTTACAAACAAAACCTACTTAACTCACAGAAAATTATAACAATTTAACAAAAGTTGAAAAACAATAAAGTATTTTATCTAATATTAAATTGAACTCAACATACCGCCGCCCTTGAACTATCTGAATAAGTTCAAAACAAAATATTAAAAAGAAAATGAAAAGCCTTGAAAAACATTTACGATAAGTTATTAGTTTCTTCATGAAATAAATCTCCTCTCGTTGGCAAAAGGCAAAGTTTGACTATAGGGCGAACCAATTCGCCATGCGGTGTTTTCAACGTAACTACTCTTACGCGTCCATCGGTGCCATGATGGCATTTGATCACTCGTGCAATCGTCCACTTCGTCGGAGGATTAGGCTCGTTGAATACAGCAACCACATCCCCTTCTTCAATGTTGCGTGAAGAACGAAACCATTTAGTGCGACGTTGTAAGCTCACGAGGTACTCGTCTCTCCAACGACGCCAGAAATGTTGTCTCATGGCAGAAATTGCTTGCCATCGCTGTCGAAGATTTCCACGAAACCCTTGACCCTCAGGTTCCGGTATTGACTTCAGCGGTTCACCGACTATGAAATGTCCGGGAGTTAAAACTTCTAAGTCACCAGCAGCTTCAGAGTTGTCACAGAGTGGACGAGAGTTTACGCAAGCTTCTATTTCAGTCAAAAGTGTGTTGAACTCTTCGTATGATAGTGGAACTTCTCCTAACACGCGTTTTAAATGATACTTAACACGTTTGACTCCGGTCTCCCAGTAACCTCCCATATGGGGTGCAGCCGGTGGATTAAATCGCCATTCGATATTCGAGTCCGCAAAGAAAGAGCGAAGTTTAATATCAGCCATGCACTGTTGAAATGCAATGCGCAACTCCTTCTCGGCTCCAACGAAATTTGTACCGTTATCTGATGCCATGACCTTACAAAATCCTCGACGATTGGTGAACCTTTTAAACGCATTTAGGAAAGCTGGTGTTGACAGGTCACCAACAAATTCGAGATGCATCGCACCAGTGCACATACAAATAAACGAACAAATGTAGCCTTTGGTAGCCTTAGCTCCTCTTCCTTGGGTGAATTTGTAGAGGTAAGGTCCAGCGAAGTCAACAGCAGTGTGAGTAAAACAACGGGCGTAGGTTGTACGAATGACAGGTAGATCACCCATGACTTGTGTGGTAAGATTGCGGTTCAAATAAGTGCATTTCACGCACTTATGGTATATATTACGGATCAAGCTACGAGCGCCGATAACCCAATAACGACGTTGTAAGACAGTTTGCATAATGCGGGGCCCAGCGTGCAAAGTGACCTTGTGTATTTCGCAGATTATTAACTTAGCAAGCGGACAATTCTTAGGCAAGATAATGGGATGCCTAACATCTGGAGCGATTTCATCGTTTTTTATTCTTCCTCCAACACGTAGAACACAAGTCCCATCCAGAAAGGGCTGCAGACGCAAAAGACTACTGCGAAGTGGGATTGGTCTTTTAGCGCTGCAAAGAGAAATTTCATTAGAAAAATAAAACTGTTGCGTATACCTTATTAGGCGAAGTTCAGCTTCAAATAACTCTTGGCAACTCGGTGTACCAAAACGCTTTATAACATTAAGCCGTCTGTTAGCCCGAATGTTAGTCAAAAAACGTAAAACATAGGAAATAACTCGACGCAGCTTAGAATACGATGAGTATTTTGTCATCACGGACCAATGATCTGTAGAATTAATCACATGGGCACGAATACTCTTTCGTATGCCCAGCTCTGTAGTGTGCTCTTTAGATTTTTTCTGCTTCCACAATTGTTCAGTGCTTTTCAGGGAAATAGGTCCAGCCCACCACAATTGATGACGTAATAATTCGGAGGGAGTTATACCTCTTGAAGCACAATCTGCAGGATTCTGTTCAGAACGAACGTGGTTCCAACATTCGGGAGGCAAAACTTCTTGAATATCAGCGACGCGGTTGGCTATAAATGTCACCCATCTGCTGGGGTGAGCTTGTAACCATGCCAATGTTATAGTAGAGTCAGTCCAAGCGAAAAGCGGATAACGGAGATCAGACCAGCAGTGCAGCACGCTTCGCACTAGTTTAGCAGCAAGATGAGCGGCGCATAATTCAAGACGTGGCAACGTTGTCGGCTTAAGCGGAGCTACCTTGGTTTTCGACGAAATTAATGACACAATAATGCTACCGTCGCTTTGTGTTGTTCGTGCATACAAAACGGCGGCGTAAGCCCGCTCGGACGCGTCTGCGAATACGTGCAATTGCGTAAATGACCCAGCTACTTCAGTACCAAACCAACGTTTCACCTTCAAATGTGCCAGTTTCTTGAGTTCTATGCGATGCTCCAACCACTTCGTTGCGATAGACTCAGGAATGATATCATCCCAACCTACCTTAGTGCGCCATATGTCTTGAAACCAAATTTTTGAATTTATAGTAGCGGGAGCAAGCAGGCCCAGAGGATCGAAGAGCGTACTTGCATCTGATAGAAACATGCGCTTGGTCAACTTAACTGGCGGTTCCCTCAAGTTAATAGCAAACGTGAGATAGTCTCCTTCTGTGTTCCAGATAAGACCTAAAGCGTGAACATCCTTATCGTCGACAATATAATGTGATATGTTCGTAGATGCATTAGAAATGCTTGCGATTAGCTCAGCGCAGTTCGATGCCCACTTACGAAGTTCAAACCCCCCTTCCCTCAATATTTCGGAAATATTTTGCTGCAACAATCGAAGTTCTTCTTTACTAGATGCACCAGTAAGTAGATCATCCATGTAAAAATCCTTGAGAATAACACTAACAGCCCTAGCACAATCATTCGACGAATCTCTTGCCGTCTGTTGAAGTGATCGGACAGCTAGATGAGATGCAGCTGCCACTCCGTACGTTACGCGAACCATGCGAAAATTTTGGATAGGCAGGGATGGGTGGCTACGCCATACGATGCGTTGCAAATCGGCGTGTTTTAAGGATACGCAGATTTGACGATACATTTTGGCGACATCTGCTGTTACAGCATAGCGGTGTGTTCTAAAGCGAAGTAAGATGGAGTATAAATCTTCCTGCAATTGGGGTCCTATAAATAATGCGTCATTCAGCGAATTTCCGGAAGTTGATTTTGCGGACGCGTTAAATACAACCCTCAATTTGGTCGTGGTACTACTTTCCTTTAAAACAGGATGATGAGGCATATAATACGTTGGATTCATAGTCTCTGACGCGACCTGCATATGTTTCATGTCAATGAGTTCATTCATGAACTCATTGTAGCGTAAACGAAGATCGGAGTCACAAGCGAGTCTTCTTTCAAGTCGTAACAAATTCCGGATAGCAAAGTTTCGCGACTCTCCCAGAGCTACATCGGGCTTCAGCGGTAATTCGACGACAAACCGTCCGTTAGGTTCCCTTCGATGCGTTGTTTCAAAATGGTCTTCACAGTAACGCTCCTCATGCGTAAGAAACGTTTTTTGCGGACCTTCCTCTAACTCCCATAACTTGTTCAATGCTCGATCCAAATGAACATCGCAATGTAACGACTGTAAGCGTGGCATATCAGGCTCAGATCCATTCACGCTTCCAAACAGAGTCCACCCAAAGACCGTCAGTTGAGCCATAGGAGCTCCAGATGGACCCTTACGAAGTTCTGTACAGATCAGTTGATCCATAACGTCCATTCCAATCAATATATCGACCCGTCCAGGCTTCATAAAATGGGGATCGGCTAAAAATAAACCTCGGATATGTGGCCACGATGAAGTAGCTATAGTCTGTGTTGGCAAGTCGCTTGTAATTTTAGACAGAATTAACGTTTTGACAGTAAAGCATTGATTTGTAGAGAAAGAAGAAAGAGAAAGTGATACTTCACCTCTAGCTCGTCCTCCTTGCGCTGACCCAATTCCAGTAATGTTTACTTCAGATGTTGATCGCGGCAGGCCTAAGCGTTGCACACACGCTTCGGTTACAAAGGAAGCATGTGATCCAGAATCGAAAAGTGCACGTGCGGGCTGCCAATTACCAGAACAGTCGCGTACCTTCACTAATGCGGTGGATAACAGCACAACTCTTTCTACAGCTATGGGTGGATTGGAGCTCGAGTTCAAGCATGAAGAAACGCGTGGAACGTCGACGCTTGCTGGAAATTCACAAGTTTTTGCGCTTACCTTTGATGTGGCGTCAGCAGCACATAACGAATGCGTCGCGTAATTGTTCACTGCGGTAACGGTCGTTGACTGCAAAGCACCGTGCAACAGAGTGTGATGACGTTGTTTACACATGCGGCAAGTGGAAGCACTGTTACAACGGTCTTTATAGTGACCTGAACTTAAGCAGTTGAAGCATATGTGTCCTTGCTTCACGAACTGTGATTTTGTAGACAAGTCCAATTCACGAAATTTTTCACAACTGTAAATTTTATGAGGTCCACTACAATATGCACACACATTACTTTGTTTTGATATCGTGTGGAACACATTTGTCGACTTGCTTGATGATGCAGTTTTAATCTTAATTGGTACTGATGTTGTTGACGACGAAAACATCGATAACGATCGGCATCTTATCTCTAAAAATGTTATTAGTTGCTCAAAAGATGGAGGATCATCACTAACGAGCGATAACTCCCACTGCTTACGCGTTTCGAATGCCAACTTACTGACGACCTCATGTACCAACCAATCATCCCAAAACTCAATCGGACGACCCAACGCTTTAAGCTCGCGAATATGCTGTTGGAACGCATCAATTACACCTTTGATTGCGTCAGCATTGTCATGCGTAGCTCTTTTAATTTCAGCCAACGCGCGAAGATGAGATTCCACAATTACACGAATAACCTTATACCGCGATGTTAATAGACCCCAAGCTTCAACGTAATTTGCGTCACATATTTTAAAACCACTGATAATTTTCAACGCGTCACCTTTCAAGCAGCTTCGGAGATAGTGCAACTTTTGTCCATCTGTTAAAGCAGAGTTATTATCAACTAACGAAGAAAACGCGTCGAAAAAACCAATCCATTCTGTAGAGTCACCGGAGAATGTGGGCAACTCCATTTTCGGTAAACGTATAACCGTGGACACAGATGCCTTTGTGGAGCTATCTTGCGAATTAGTACGACAATTTTTCACGCGGCTAAAGTTAGCTGAAGCTGTAGAGTACCAAGTTTCGGCTTGGATACGCACATTTTCTTCAATTTCAATAACATCGGCACCACACGTAATTTCTACAGCGTCTTGAGCAACGTTAAAACGAACCCACTGTTCACTCAATAACTGAAGATAGCTTGCAATATTTTCTGCATCCATAGTGAATGCCTCATCAATACTTTTTGCCATATACCGTTTAATGGCATTGAGAGCGGAATCGCGCGTTTTAGTGGAATTCGACATTTTTAATATGACAGAAAAGCAAACGACGGGTTTTTAGAATTTTCGCGATGTTAAATGCAGGAACGGCTGCACAAACGTACACACAATGCACAAAAATAATTTTCTTAATAATCGTTGCGCCTTTTGCTACGCGTATGTATGTACACAAGCGAATGCGTATATGCAAAAGGCAAGCGGAGTGACTATATCCGGCTCGAAGGACCAAAAATGTTGCGGGGAGAATCCTGTTCAAAAATGTTGCGGGGAGAATCCTGTGTGCGGCTACAAATCTGTTGCGGGAAGAACCAATAATGTTGCAGGAAGAAATTGATGCGGGAAGGACCAGTAACGTTGCAGGAAGAAATCGATGCGGGAAGGACCAATAACGTTGCAGGAAGAAACCGATGCGGGAAGGATCAATAACGTTGCAGGAAGAAACCGATGCGGGAAGGATCAATAACGGCTATAAATCCATTGCGGGGAGAGTCCTCTATCCTTAATGCTGCGGGGAGAGTCCTGTATCCAACAATTGCCCAAAATAATGAAAACTTGCTGCTTCAATTGACAAAGTTACAATTTTTTCTCACAATATTTTACAAAAATGTTCCGTATTTATACACATTTCTTTACAAACAAAACCTACTTAACTCACAGAAAATTATAACAATTTAACAAAAGTTGAAAAACAATAAAGTATTTTATCTAATATTAAATTGAACTCAACAATAGGGCTATGCCATATGCAGACTTTCCTAACTAACTGTAACTACCAGTCCACTATCTATTTGTGTAGTTACCAATAATTAAAAACCCAGTGCTGAAAAGTTTTGCTATGCATAATTTTTCTTTGCCTTCAAATTAAATGAATCGTTTACGCCATTCCGAGGTTTTACGACTACACTTTATTTCCCTAATGAAAGGAAAAAGTTGCAATCCCTCCCGAAAATTGACAAGAATGTAAATTAACGAAATATCGCACCACTGTCACATGCCACATAACGTTGCTGCGACAAAGTGAATGTTGCATTAAAAGTTCCAATGGTGCGTTTTCATGCAGCAAAACACAAATTAATGACGACCGTAACGGTGCTTATAGCAGCAACGGAAAGTTCATAGCTGGGACGGGAAGGCCTTAAGGCATCGAATGTGAGAAGAATATGCAAACTATGCATCATAATTTTTCCAAAGGAGTGTGACATCAATCGTAAGTATCAACCAACTGCAACATTGTTAAACGCGGTAATGCGTATTTGCGTACACGTTTGTGTGTTTCTGTGTGTGTGTGTGTGTGTGTGTGTGTGTATGAGGTAGAGTGTGTTGTTTAGGTACCGCTTTGGAAGACCTCCACTAAATCTTAGAGTCGAAACGCGTCGTCATCATCATTTCATCAACTTTATTGAACTTTTGTTGAGGCACATAAACCTGACAAAGTCGGTAAATGCGCGCTAAAATTTTTTATGAATACTCTTACTAGTTAAAATTTTACCAAAGCCATAAAAATTTGTACACGTGCAGTTCTTGTTGAAGCGAGAATTGTTTACTGACGCAGAATGCTTTAGTAAATTTAGAAATACATATCACAAAATGCGACAGCTCCTCCGTTTCTTTACTTCTACATAATTTTCGCAATTATTTATGCCACATATTTTAAATTAATTAAAAGCAATAAATGTGACTTAAGTTGACAGCTCATGTCACAATTTAACCACAATGCCGCAAAAGGGATGCACATAAAATACAATAAAAACAAATGTCGAATCTGACTACCAAGGCAAGGAACCACGCAAAAAAAGTGCAAATGCAAAAACACCTACAAATTGAATGCATTTGATTGGACAACTCCCAGTCATTAATTTCACCGCAAATGTATCACGCATACGAACACGCACACATGCATATGTAACTATATGTGTGTAGGGGCCTGCATTAACTACGCTTTGTGGTATTTGCGGCAAAGTAGCCGTTGCAAAATTCGTTTGCGAGTGCGCTTGTGGTAATTTAGCAATTTTGCAGTTGAGTGTTTGCAAATTGTGAATTTCTCATAAAAAGGAAAGACGTGAGCACTCATATTCTTACATAAACATGCATGTATACGTAGTTTTTTCTTCTTGGGGGACCTAACAAAATTTACCCACTGAGTTAATAACCCGAAGCTCAAGCCATGGCAATATCTCGGGCCGTCGTTCTGCTTTAATATCGCCTGCATTCCATAATAATTGTAACAGTTAATTCGGTTGTAACTTACGACTCCTCAATGAGCTGTAATGACTAGAGGTTTATTTTATGCAAAAATTTGTAATTAGTTTATTATCGAGATAAGGAGGAAGGCAACAATTGCCTTGTATGGGTACAAGGGCGCAATTGGCCTAGAGTTGTTTTTTGGCTATATAATACTATTGTAAAGCTTATCTTGTTACATGGAGTCATAGTCTGGTGGAACTCTCTAGAGAGGACGAAGCTGGAGAGAGTTCAGAGGTCGGCACTCATTGGAATCAGTGGAGCACTTCCAAGGACACCTACTCTGGCGCTCAACGCAATGTTAACTGTGGTACCCGTAGACATCGAGGGGCTCGGGTTATAAGATCAACCTCACTTATGGGCACTCAAGCATCCTTAGAAACTTCGAGTTCATCCCCCTGTCAACGGATCAGTGTATACCCTCGCTTAATCCAACCGGAACCTTCTCCACTCATATTCCATCAAGGGACGAGTGGACGGGGGGCTACACTTGAAGACAGGCTCTGGTGAAATTGTTCACGGGTGGATCGAAGTTGGAAAGAAAAGTTGGCGGAGAAGTTTTTTGCGAGGAGCGCCCCATCAGACTCAAACTCAGGTTACCGGACCACTGCAGTGTGTTCCAGGCAGAGGTAGCCGCAATCAAAAAGGCAGCTAATTGGCTGCTCACATGCATACTAACGATCAAGAAAATAAATAATTACTACGATAGCAGTGACGGTGCATTCGAAACTGGTCAGGGAATGCCTGACCTCACTTTCGACTGCGTCCGAATTCTTTGACATAAGCCTTATCTGGGTTCCTGGTCACAGCGACATTGCGGGAAACTGTGAGGCGGATGAGCTGCCCAGACAAAGGATATGTGAAGTGATTTCCCCGCGAAAGGAGAGAATTGGGATCCCCCTGACTACCTGTGGTCTGCTCCTGGAAAGATGGGCATCACGCCAATTCAAGGAGCGTTGGGCAAGTATACAACCTTGTAAGGTCGCGAAATCCTTCTGGCCACGTGTGGACCGGGGCCACTCGAGCAAACTTCTGAAGTTGACAAAATATCAGCTCACGAACCTCGTGGGTTTTCTCACAGGACACAATGCGCGAGGAATACATGCTGAGACTTGGAGTTACCTCAAGTAATTTTTGCGAAGGATGTATGGAGATTGCTGCCCTGCTCTAGCGGGGCTAAGATCCAAGCAATTTGGCTCTGACTTCTTTGCTACGAATGCTGATAAAGCTGGCGTTGACATTAAAACTCTGATGAATTTCATCAGCAGCACAAAGCTGTTGACGCGAACGCAGCACAGACATCGTTCGTAATCCACACACTCTTAACCCACCGTCCTAACCATCCCAGCGCCACCTCTCCCCGCCCTCTCCCTGCATCGCATCGGTCTTCCTCTTTCACTTCACCTCCTTCATAGTGGTATCATAAAGGACGAAACCGTTTTTGTTCTTCGTCCAAGTGTGCTGATTCAATGGGCAACCATACCAACCTAACCTAACCTATTATCGAGATGATTCGAGAAAGGGATTTCCAACTTTCGAACTCAGAAGGGTTCTTTTAGTTCCTATTTGGAACATTGAGAATCATACAAATATCAGTCAAGTGGGTTTTTAGCTTGCCTGCCCTTGCTTCGTAATAGAATTATCTCAGCACCTCCAAGCATATGTTTTGTTTCTTTTGGTTCGCGAGTGGTATTTTATTTCCTGTTTACCTTGCATATCTGTCGCACCTTGTCCGATGCGCCCACTGCGGACGCGTCTGTTCGGAGACAAGCAACTCCGAACTCTGCAAGTCTTATGGTCTCCCTAAAACTCAGTAATGCATAGTTTTAATTAACTTTTAAAAACTTTACAAACCTTTTTCTATTCGGTAAGGCATCCATTAGGGAAATCACCATGGATGGGGTTATTTTTGGGTTGGCCGGCAAAGTTAAGTATCTTGGTCTATTCTGGATGCCGAACCTAACTGAAAAAGGCATGCTGACTCAACCTTCTTCAAAATAATGAAGGCTCTCATGATCTGCAAACGTTTAACAGGAAAACCCTTGGGCTGTGGCCGAAAAATCCAGAGATGGTTGTATATCCAATGATAACACATGGAGCGGTCGCGTGGGTATCTAGGACCGCTGTTTCGACAAAGCGTTCTTTGCCGATGGATATTTATTCCGGCATTTTTCAAACGGAAGTGTGTGCCATCTGACTGTGTGCAGAGCTCAACTTATGTAGAAATCTCAGGAATGCGCAAATTGCCATTCAGAGCAGATTGGAGATTGTTTCTGCGACCATTCTCTGGAGACTCCCACCTTCTTTAATGTGATAAGCCATCTCGGCCATATGTAGCTAGAATAAAGGCATATACATACGTTCAGCACAACCCAGTTATTCTTAAGTTTATAAAGTGAATTCGGAATGAATAAGGTACCTTGAAGAGTAGTGAGGACAAAAGAGAATGAGTTAAATTTTATTAATTCATTCATTCGGTAATGCAATTCCACGTAGGGCCTAATGAATTGTACTTCTCCCACATGCACCCCAAAATCATTCTACTGTACTTTTTGTATATAATTTTTTGCAATGTCGGGATGCTCTTTCATGCGGGATAATAAGGATTTGAATTGCACCCCCTCGTGCATTTCGGCCGTCGAAGTGGAAGGGTAAGCGCAGAGTTTCGAAATACTGAATATATTTCTGCCATGAAAAAGTTCCTCATAAGAAAACATCTGTACTTCAAAAGCGGCGTAAGTTGTAGGTACCTCCATTTATGGAAAGCATCAAGGCATCCATTTATGGAATACATCAAAAAAAGGAGGAGGAGCTCGGCTACATACCCAAACAGGACAGAAGACCTGCATATATTACTAAAAAAAGACAAGTAAATACTTGTTTCTAACATTTAATCAATTTATTTAATTAATATCCGCCAGATGATAAATTCTGGTTGACAAAGGGATAAATTTGCTCCAAGCACGGATCGAATGCTACCTCTTTATTTCATCCGCTGACTGTTAGGTCGGATTGGGGGGAAGCGGTTGTCCACTGTGGGACACACACAGGCTCATGGATACCGCGTGGGGAACTAGCCCTTATCCCTCCTAAAATCAATTTTGTAAGATCCTTAATTTCGACAGAGCCGAGTCTTCTAATTCCATATTACAATTTTAGCCATTTAGTCCCAAGTACTATTTCCAGGTGATTGAAGTCAGCCGCTCTGACATGACTAAATCATGAGTTTTTCCAGGAATTGGACTCTCAATCATCACACTATTTCGATTCGATTTCGTTCTTATTTTATAGGGATTTCGGATAATATAAAGCTACATTAGCGAACTTCTGTTAACCCCCCCGTATTTTTTAACTTTTGAGCTCTTTCTACCGCTTGCTTTTGAAATATTTTCGGCTGTAGTACCTACTGTCACAAAAATCTTGCCCATGGCTAATAAGGAATTGAAATAATAAATTTGCTAGAGTGCATGCGAATTGGACACACTCACACAAGTAAGTGCACACTTGCAATAAAAAAAATGTCATCACAGTTGAGGAGCGCACAAAAGCTAGGTAGGTGATCTATGTGTGTGCGGTTAATGTGGCATGAAAGCTTGACTGGACATTGCGGTTGTCATTTGTCACTTGTCTGGTACTTTTTTTTACTATATAGTAATTTTTGTAAAATGCAATATTCTCTTATGTTTTTTGTGTGTTTCTGTTTTTTTTCCAACTTTCTGTTGCTGTTGTAGTTGTAACTTGCTACATTTGACATGTCGGGCATGGAAATTGCTAATTGAAATGAAATTGCTCTTTAATTTTGCCAACGAGTCAGCGATTACGTTAACTACTTGCACTTGCCACACATGCGGTGGATAGTCAAATTAGGCGCATGTCATGTCATCGGCGTTGAGTTCTTGCATGTGCAATTTTTTTTCTGGCCGAGTTTTCCTCTTTTTAGTCGCTGCATAAATTACTGCAACACAACAAAGGCACGTACGCTCTTTTTATGCTTATTTTTATTTGTCATACTCATTTATTTTTGTTGGTGCTTTTTCTTTAACACTTATAAAATATTCACTGACCTTTTCATGTGGTTTGCTGATGGTTACTGGTTACTAGTTACTGGTCGGTAGGTTCCTTGAGCGCTCGCACGTAGATTCATTACAGCCAAACGAACTGCTAAATAACAATGCGCAACAACAATAATAATAATAATAATAATGAAGTGAGTGAATAAAGAAAATCCGCAACACCCACACACGCGCCAGCGTGGTGCAGAAGTGGAGGCGGCGGGTGGTGAGCAACGAAGTAGTGCCACCGCCGCTGTGCAGCCGTAAATGTCATCATAAATTTCGAGCTATTTAAGATAAGGGGCAAAGAATGCCTGCCGCCAACCGCCAGCAGCCGTAGCCAGTATCGCAATGTTTGCATGTATGCATGTAAGAAGTACTTGTATAGTGCAACGCAATGTGGCATGCCGCGCTCTTACACACTATTCGCGTGGTAGACACGCCACTTGCGTATTTGCAATAATTTTGCATGGCACAAAATGTTCAATAAAACTTTTCAAGTGGAAGTTAAAGCTGTAACGTTCACACACTCATACATACGCACACACGGGCGTATTTGCCGTCGCTACTTGCCAGAGCAATTGTTTTTTCGTTACATATTTGTAATAGCAAAAGCAACTGATGCTGCTGCTGCTGCAATGCGCAAATTGCGCTCCTGAGTGCCTGTATGTGTGTGTGTGCTCTTGGCAAAGTTGTGAGCAAAATTTAAACGCACAATATTTTACGTCTAATTACATTTATCGCAAATTTCATTCAGTCCCTGTTGCGACAACAGGCCAATCAGAGTAGAGGACAACAGCATTTCCTTACAACGCCTCTGCGTAATAAGTGCGCATTTACATACATACATATTTAGAGTATAATATGTATGTGGATACTGTGTGTGCTATGCTTTGCAACTTTCCCGCGACAGCTGTGGCAGTTGCAACTTAGTGTGCTTCACTACAGCCACCCAAGTTTATGTGACACCTTTAGAAGGTATTTGTGCAGACATAGCCTCACCTTCTGTACCCTTTGCTAGCAACAGGGATGCCAACTTCAGCTTTGTTGAAAAAGTAAAATACTAACGGTAATCGATATTTTCAGACATCAAAAAACGAAGATGTGTAAGCAGTGTGAGCGAGGAGCCACACGTTTCCACAATAGGCGGTTTTTATGCTGCTACAACAACAACAACTGGAGCGGTTCTGAGACAAGTCCTGGGAATCGAGTCTACACAGCTGAGACTCTCCTTCGCAAGCTTTGAAGAAGGCTAGAGCAGCTGTCAATAGCAGGTGCTAAAAGGTAGATATATAGAGTGTCGCGTTCACTTTGGTTAAAAAACATGAACGAAGCACATGGAACTTATTAGGCTTCTCACGGGAATAGCGCGTGCCGTAGCCGAATGGGTTTATATATGATTATCACTCGGTAGCGCACTGGTTGAAATCTCCGGACAGAAACAAGTTTGTTTTAATAGCAGTAGCCCCTCGGCAGGCAATGGACAAACCTCGAGTATATTTCTGCTACGAAAAAGCTTCTCATAAAAAACCATCTGTAGGTCCATTTATAAAAGAACATCACCACAAATTAGAGAAGAAGCTCGGATAAACATAAATACAATCGTCCAATCATATTTGTAGTAGTTCTACATTCTGTCAAAAAAGTATCGGGAATTGTTCAACAAAAATCAAAATAATTATTTAATTATCGAAATTTATTTTGCCGCCTTCAACATAGGCTCCATTCGAAGCAATACACATATGCCAATGATTATTTCAGTCATCAGAGCACCTTTTAAACATGTTTGAAGAGATCTTCTTTAGCTCCTTCAGCGAATTCTCCTTAACGGCATCTATCGGCGTCCGCGGATATGATATTTGTCGAGTTTTTGCTCAAAAAAGTGTTCACAATATGAGCCTTGTGAGACGGTGCATTATCATGGTGCAAGATTCAAGAGCTTCCTTCCCACAAATTGACTGGTTCGCTTGTCAAACTCATATACCTATGTCTCATCACCTGTTATGATGCGCTGGATAAACGTTGGACTCGAATTCACTTACTCAAGTATGTCTTTAGCCATGAAAGAAATTCAACCCTCTTGGAATGACTGTCTCATACCCCATTGATGGTGCTTCGTGAAACACGCTAAGGCCATGAGCTACCTCCCTCAAACTTAAATGATGGTTTTCCAGCACCATTTCCTTGACCTTGTCGACGTTTTCATCCGTTGAAGGCGTTGATGGAAGATCAGGTCGGGGCAAATCTTCCGGGTCTCGGCTCTCTGCAAAAGCCTTATAAAAAAAAAATAAAATAATTGGCGCGTACACTTCTGTTAGGTGTTTGGCCGAGCTCCTCCTCCTGTTTGTGGCGTGCGTCTTGATGTTGTTCCACAAATGGAGGGACCTTCAGTTTCAAGCCGACTCCGAACGGCAGATATTTTTATGAGGAGCTTTTTCATGGCAGAAATACACTCGGAGGTTCGCCATTGCCTGCCGAGGGGCGACCGCTATTAGAAAAATGTTTTTATTAATTTTGCTTTCACCGAGATTCGAACCAACGACCTCTCTGTGAATTCCGAGTGGTAATCACGCACCAACCCATTCGGCTACGGCGGCCGCAAAAGCCTTGTACCACTCGTAAACTCGTGCACCGTGTTTTTGATAAAGCACACTCGCCATAGGCAACATTTTCAACGAATCGGCACACGAAATTCCGTTCAAAACACAAAATTTAAGACAAATTCTTTGTTCGATATTTTTATCCATAGTGAAAATCGCAGAGCACACATGCGGTTGACTGATATAATTAAATGCCAAAAAGAAACTAATTGAGAGATCAGACTCTGTGACACTATAGAGGACAGTTGTACCAACATTGCAGCAAAAAGAAAATTTTGACATTTTAAGACAATTCCCAATATTTTTTTGACAGAAGTCACCATGTGAATTCTTTGAAAAAGCAGCACGTATAAAATAACTAGTAATTTAAAGCTACATTATCAAATGTCATCCGAATTCGAGATGGTTCATATGAGATCACTCCTATTTTTACATTCCTTTTGCTTGCCTATACAGAGTTACAAGGAAAGTTTTCCTGGTTACAGAAGGAAAATATTACTTAAGTCATTTCTGATTAACTTGGTTATTTAGCATGATATCGAAAATTTAACCATTTTCGAGACATCGATTTTTCTTAAATGCTGATTCAAGTGCCCGATTTGTTTTTGTTTTTTGTGTTGGATTAAAAGAGATGTAATTTAATGAAATTAAACAATAAAATTTCAATCAAAAGCTTACAGCTAAAAAGTGTAGCGTTCACATAAACAAAAAAATTGTCTGGAAACTATTCCGCACATTTTTTTTAAATTGGTATGACTTTTTACTTTTTTGGAGCTAGCACAAATTCACACAAATATTTGCTGCTCTAAACGGAACTTCAACTGTTCCGCCTAATTAGCATTAAATAGAAATGTACTATATTTTTTATTAATGTATTGTGTATTTTAAGCAATAACACCAATAGTCTAAATTTTATTAAATATCCACAATTCTTGCAAAGATTTGTATAGAAAAAAATAAAAAATAAAAAAAACATCCTTACGTAAAAATGTAAAATTAAAAAAAAATATTTTTTTTTTATTTTTATATATTTATTTTTGTACATATATTTTATATAAATGTTTTTTACTGACTGGAATATGGAAGTAAGCCCAAATAAATCGGAGATGATGGTCTTTAGAAGAGGTGGACGACTTTCCCTGGCTGAAAAATGGACGTACCAAGGTGAAGAAATTAAATTGGTGGCCAAATATAAATATCTGGGTGTCATTCTCACACCCAAAATGGCATTCGGCAAGCACTAAGAAGTCAGAAATACTTTAGTAAAATCTAGTAGGTACTAATTGCACATGGAGCAATTTTTTAGCGAAGCCATTCATTTCATTGAAGTCAAAATGAAAGCTGTTCCAAGCGGTATGCAGGGCGATTCAAACCTACGCGCGCAAGTTTGGGGGTATACCTTATTCGATGAAGTAAATAAGCTTCAACGTTACTTCATTAAAATAATCAAACTACCCGAGTTCACTCCGAATTAAGCAATAACATTAGAAACTAATTTAGAAGATAGCCACATTTATTCTTTAGAACTACACTCGAAGTATATCTGCAAAACCATTTATAAATACAATTGCAACAGACTGTGTTTTGTGGTTTGGCCTAAGCAGCTCAACGACATAGAAATGGAGTTCGGTCTAAAGTTTGAAAAACACATCACCGCTATAGACTGGCAAGATCGCTGTGTGCAACTTCTTACCAAAATGAAAATAAAAGATCTCAATATGGCAAGGCCAAAATCACAGTCAAGCGCGACGCGTAAACATTTAGTATACTCAAAAGGCGAATCATTTATTAAAGAAGATATGCGACTAGCTGACATCACAACAATTTTCAAAGCAAGATGTAGTTCACTAAAGCTAAATGCAAGCACGTATGGAAATACCCAGAAAATATGTACCCTCTGTAATTTATACGAGGAAGAAGATATGCAGCACTTCTTCGGAAGATGTCCGGTACAGAAGGAGATCAGAACAAGATACCTAAACGCAGCGAAGCAAAATGAAGCAGAAGTAATAGATATACTTAACGGCCATAATTGGAAAAGACTAACTTGAATTATTGTATAAATTATTGAAATGTAAGATGCACACTTTATAAAGGGCTTACCAATGACAGGTGTTATTTTAAATAGAATTGCGCTATCGAGAGATGATTAACGAATTTTTATGGCTGAAATTGGATGGTATTGATCTGGACAACGTTTATTTTCAATAAGACGGCGCTACATGCCACACAAGCAATGAAACCATTGATATTTTACGAGAAAAGTTTTCGGACCGTGTTATCTATTACCGTCATACCTTCCTCTTTATAATGAAATAAACATCCAATCATTTATATTAAAAAAATAGCATTTTTCTTTGAATATCAAACCAATAGCTCTTATTGGAAAACCTTTTAAATAAATAAAGAGTTACTACTACTACTAAAGGGTTTTTCAGTAAGAGCGCTTCAACTTTTGAACTTTTTTGAATAAAACACAAACGGTTTGACTTTTTTAACTAATTTTTTTTTATTATCGAGTTTGAACATATACATTTAAGTATGAAATTCGATATCTTTTGCATGACCACCGCGTGCATGTTTTACGAAGTCCAATCGTTGAACCCAATTTTCGACCACTCTTTTGCATAAATCGGCCGAAATTCCAGCAATTTCGCGTTCAATATTGGCTCTGAGCTCACAAATTGTCGCCGGCTTGTTACTGTAGACCAATGACTTCACATAACCCCAAAACGGGACGGCTTGTTAAATGGACCGTAAAATGGCCGTAATGCTCTTAAAGTAGCAGCAACAGAACGATTATTTTCATAAAAAATTTGCACGATTTGCAATCGTTGCTCAAGTGTGTAGCGTTCCATGATGAAATGTATACTAATGAAGTTTACAAATGACAAGCGAAAAATAAAAAATATTGCGTCGTTCGCCCTCCCTATCGGAAAAAAGTTGAAGCGCACCTATTAAAAAACCCTATACTGCTACTACTATTAAATGTTTTTTTACTTTTGTTACTCTGAAAACATAGTTTATAAAGATCTATAAACATATGTCTCATTTCATAAACTTTTTGCTGTAAAAAGTTTTTACTTTTTGACTTTTATACAAAAAATGCCTTCTTCTAGATTGGCGCTGTAAGAGTTTCAGCACTTTTGGCCGAGTTAAACAAAGATCGCCAGCCGTTTCTTTCATCAAGTGAAGCCAAGTTCTTCTCCACTTGATTTTTCTAACACAAATGCGTCCATCCTCTACTACCACCGGCTCTTATCACATCGAATACATTCAGATTCAGAACGTTTGTATCCATTCGGGCGATGTGACCTTCGTAATAAGATGATAAAGTACATGAAGCGGTCCCCAATGAAATATGCAGATACCCTGAAACCAACTTAAATGCCATCCTTCCCAAGATATTTTGGAGATGTCCGGCTAACAAAAGCTTTGATTAAGCTTACAGAGCTTAGAATAGGAGAGGCGATTCTTTAAAAGGAAGAGAGCAGTTTTGAGTCCATTTTTGAGTTTATGTTCCTTACTAAATAAAATAGCCAACGTTCCGTAAAGGGGTGAGACCATCCAGCCATCATTGAAATGTGGGGAAGGAAGAAGTGGTGCATTATTTCCTTTAGAGATGCTGGGTTGTATCTACGACTATATTGAGGTATTTGCACAAAACTTATTTTGATAGTTTATCAGATGTGAGCAACGTCCATTAACAGAGTTAATTTATGTTTTCTAATTCCATAGGGCATTTTTAATGGAAACACGGATTTTCGAAATTTTGATATTAATAAATGTGATAATTGCAGTGGTAGTCACTCGCTACATCAACCAAAGACTATCGGTGTAATATCGAAAGTTATATATTAGTTTGGGAAAAAGAAATCCGCTATTTTCTCGGTAGATGACTGTAGTGCTCGATATCTCGTAAAGTATCAATCAAACAATTTAAAGTTTATGCTCGTTATCAAGTTAACATTTCGCACTAAACAAAATCATTTGTTGTTTTCTGTTTGTTCCATTCAGTTGTGAGTTACAGGATGCTAACAATGGACGTTAATGTTACGAGCAGACACACCACTGGACATCATGGAATACAGTTAGCTTCAGGTAATGAGGAAAAAAGGTACATCTAACAAGAAACTGACAAAAGAATTTCTTAATAGGAACAGCTTTTTTCTCGAAAGCTATAATAGTTTTCGCACGTAAGCTCCCTTTTGTAGGCCAGGCCAGATAAAATGAGCCACTATTATGAAGATAAATAAAACTTTAGCAAATTGGCTGAGGTTTGCAGAAAAATTCATGCTAAGTTCAAAATGTGGTAAATTTTTTTTAAATGCCACTTAGAGATTTTTCAAGATTTAGGGTCAATTGGAGAAATGATCTTTAAATGAGCTAAAATCGGATTTAATTCGATCGTATTATTTGTGTTCAAGTTAGCACTGCAGAAAAATATCATCTCCAAGTGACAAACATTGTTTACCTTATAATAAATCAATGTAAATTTAATGTAAATATTTTATGAATTTCCACAATTCGGAAGCATTGTTCTGGCGTTAAAAAATTCATGGTGGCTTACCAAACCAAACAGTTTGCCACTCACAGCTGTTAAACCATAGTTATCGATATCTTATGCTGCTAAAAAAATACCTAATATAATTTGGCGCCGCAACAAACAAAATATATGAAATGAAATATTGTTTCGTATGCGGAAAAAATTAATTTACATTATAATTAGTTAATTTTTGTAAATAAAATATAAAAGTAAACTTATTGTTAAAGTACTAGCACTTATAGGCCATCGCCCTTTGAAAAAAATGAAAAGCTACAAAGAGTCAACGCCTAGTAATATCAAATTTGTGTGCACTATGTGAATTACGAAAAAAATTATTTTTTATAAAGAGGAAAACAATTTTTTCAAACTTTCACTTTTTTATATGAAAATTTATTGGGCTACAAGACTGCATACTCATTAAAAAGTTTGAATGTTTTTTTGGAATTTTGATTAGTTTTTCTGAACTTTTATAGCTTTTGTGAAAAAATTAGCTAAAAATTTATTGAAAATTACTTAAAATTAAACTAAAATAGTAAAATGTCAAATTGTGATTAAACCGGCTCTTAGCGGTGGTAAAGAAAGTAGGTAGGCGTAAAAATGAATGCGCCAGTAGTTTGCTTACAACAGAGGTCGACAAAAACTAAGATTTTGTTTTCATGTACGAAAAAATCAACTGCTCATGCTACTTCGTTGCCGTTTGAACAACGAGTAATTTGAAGAACGATTGTATTCAACTAACCTCGAAAATGATCACTTTGCTTTTCAACTTCTATATATCGAAGGTCCCCCAACCACTAGAGGGAGTCTCATTGGTCTGCCATGCTGACGTTTGTCCGATAATGCCTAGGATAAGCACATAGATGACTAGTGTTCCAAAGTGAACATTCATCTCGCCAGTCTTTCTCGTTTTTCACTGCGAACCAACTTTCCCAAATTAATCCATGGCGACCCTCTTTGCCCCCTAAACGAAGGAGGTGAAACTTCTGCTAAAGGTGAATGTCGATAACATACCAATATCGACCGTTAACAACCCCAAAATCATCACTTAAACTTGGCTTAGAGAGTTTATCTTCTTTTCAGTGTACACAACCGCATTTGCCACTAAGGCACAAAACAGTAACAAAGTCCTCAAATCGCTAGCGGGTAGCACTTGAGGCAAATATAAAGAAACGTTGCTGGCGAGATATAAAGCAAATGACCGGCCGGTTCTTAACTATGCTGAGCTCGTCTGATCCTCTGGCGTCAGTGGTACGCTGTAGGCAAATTTCCAGACCTATCAAAATACTGCAATCAAGGCATCCACAGAAGCCTGATGTGCCCCCTGCAACACCTTCATTCCCAGTTAAGGAGCACAGCAAAATGCTCAGCAAGCAATTTCTATTTGGGTTCTACCAAATGGAAAAATGTTACCAAAATTCCAATTTTTACTTTTTTTTTCTTTTCTTCGTTCAAACACGAGTTTATGGTCTTAACTAAAACACTTATATTTGTTTTTTCCTTTTTGATGATCCTGTCAGGAGTTATGCTGACAACGCGGACGCACCTTTTTTCGAGGGGTCACCGGAAATGACGTCACAATGGAGGAGTTTTGGTTTTTTTCTTTTTGTAAATTTCAAAAATTATTCTTTAAATATGTATCTATAAGACAGAAAAAAGTTTGAATTAAATAAATAATTTTTTACATAGGAACGGACGAAACCCATGTAACCCCTTAAACGACATTCATCGGGAGACTCTTACCACCTTCCTAAGCTCCCGGGCCCCGAATATCATTATCGAAGACGAAGAGTTTCAGCTTCCTCGCGAGATCCGCGTAACTTTGGCTCACTTACGTTATGGATGTTGAAGTAGGTTAAACTTCTATTTATCCAGAATAGACCCTGACATACTCAATATTGTCCGGCATGAAAAGGTACACCGCACAATACTAACCTCCTGTTCATATGCCCTCCCAACCCCGCTCAACTAACATCCCTCTCCATATGAACCCAATCTGTCGAAACAGCACCCATCCTGGGTACAACGTTGGATGATTTAGATAATGACAATCGGTGACTACACCTTTGGAAACACCTTTAGTATTCTGTATACAGTGAACTAATCACTTTTTCCACATAATGCTTTAAATTAATTTAACTTTAAAACTTTGGATGTGCCCATTTTTTCGAAAACAATAAAAATCATTAAGCATAAGATTGTCTATTCAGGCAAACCATACAAAAAAAAAATTATTTCGTCACATTTATGTTGGTAACCCTGTTGGATGGCAGTCAAAGTGTATCGCCAACCAATTTGCGCATTGCGGTACTTTCGCGTCTAACTAATAAGGCTTTGAGCCATTAGGCCTATACCACTTTGAAATACCTTGGCAATATGTACTGCTCGCACACTTTTTTCCATCCATACTTTGTTAGGCGTTGGCGTTATTGTGATTTAACGCAGGCATACAACACATATATGCATGTATGTGTGAGTAGATAAGTTGCAGCGCGATCCAATGCCAAAACAGCCTCCAGCTGCTGTGAACACATGTGGTCATTTAGGAATCAACAATATTATAGTCATATTTGCACTTGTGCATGTATATACACACACACGCGCGGCTTACTTCATGCAATTAGCTTTCGCACACAAGTCATATAGCATAGCACTGCTCTGCCCAGAGGCTTGGACGCCTATTGTTATGCTATGAATTATGGCATATGTCAATGTGTACCTTAATTACAGTACAAACAAACGTCCATTCAAGTGTGTAGCAGAAAAATTTATGCGCGTCTTAGCCAAAATGCGGAATTCAGTTGTGATACCATCTTGTATAGGTACGTGTGTATGTATGAGTGCTTACTTAAGTAATATTGGCGTAATCAAGCATGTAAATATTTACGACTTGTCTGTAGACTTAAATATTTGTGCACATGTGCGCGTAGTAAATGCATCAAATGTTAGCTTAGTCAAATAAAATCTCCGAAGCGGGTGGAGTTTAATACTTATATGAGCTTATATAATATTTTTGTTTACAGAGATGGGCAAGTCAGCATGGCTGTGTTGAAGCAGACGACGTTTTACCTATGCACATATTTATGTTTGTATTTGTACTGGTACTTAATTTGTGAGAGGAGCTATAAAATTACAGGGTAATGCATACGACTTGCCTAACGTCGAGCGAGACATAAAACAAACTATGGAAACAGGTTGAATTTTGTGGCACGCCGCACAAAGAAAATCATAAATAACACAGTGCAACAAAATAAAATCTTCATGTGCCTTTGGGATGACAAAGTAGGTGTTGTAGATGTGGTCACGTTTAGCACAAAATCGTATTTAAAATTTTCTTTATACCATCAAAACCTTTGTTTGTGTTTAAGATAACTGTTTTCAACATTACCGATACAAAATCAAGATAACCTCGATTCGTCTTGTTTTCTTTTTGCTTACAAGGTATTTTCTAAAGGAAATCACGAATAAGTATTCTTCTAGTCATCGGCTTGAAATTGCTCTGATATATGTTCCCGGTCATAGGAACATACGGAATAATGAGATAGCGGATGAGCTAGCAAGAAAAGGTTCGACACTAGACTTAGCAGAGACGGTGGCAGTCTCTACCCCACTGAACACAATAAAAGCATCCATTGCTTCACACTATCATGCTTTAGCCGAAAGAAGATGGAACAAAAAACACATGGCCGTCGTACAAAATCCAAAGGACGAATCATCTGTTAGGAAGTTCTCGGTCAAACATTTCACGCATCACTGCAACCCTTACAGGCCATTGAAAAGTAGAGGATCATGCAGCTAGACTTCACCTACCCTTCAATCCTATCAGCAGAAGCTGTCAAGTGGAAGGGGTCAATACAAGTCTTCTCCACTATCTATGTGAATGTCCAGGGCTCGCTAGGGCACGACTTCGCTCCTTCGCTAAGCCTTTTTTACGGCAAATTTATAAGATCTCAGACATCGAGATAAAGCATTTGCTGCCATACTTGGACCTCACTAAATGGATCTGACTTAGAACATAAAAAAAAAATAAAATAAAAGCATTAAAGCAAAAAAGTACCGAAATCCTAGATTTATAACAATTAAAAAGACTTTAATTTTGTATCGACTTAGTCTAGTCACCAGTAGTAACACCTGTGATAATAAGTTAAAAATTCAACTACATATGTATGTTATATCTAGGTTTATAGGGTGAGCGCTATGTGAGTAGCCTGTGCTTACTGGGCAGTATCGTAGGATGCCATTTGCTTGATTGCGGGAAATATCCTGCTGGATATCCGAGCATACGAACTTAAACGTCTCTATCCAAAGCAAGGTTCTAAACCAATAGGGGAATCCAATAAAAGTTGGAACAGCGAATTGCGTCACCTAACGAATGACTGCGAAGATGGGGTCTTGCTCCTAATGGTTGCTAGACACACGGACTCTTCCCTAACATTGCTACATGGTTACGACAACGACACGGAGAAGTGGACTGCGTCCTTTCTTAGATGCTGAGCGGGCATGGCTGCTTCCAGTATTATCTGCGTAGGTTTGGTATATCCGATTCACCAAACTGTCTTACCTGCCCAGAGGATTTTGAATACAAGCGACACGTACTCTTCTGCTGTCCAAGGTTCGTAAAAGAACGTGAGAAGTTAGTCAAGTTAAAAAAATTTAATTGGCGGTATGTGAACTTCAAAACATTGTTGGGGTGCTAGATGCAAGTTTGCCAAGCAAGTGTTGCGTACGTTACGCGAGAAGGAGAAAGAAATGCGAACAAAATAACTGTTTCAGCAGCGGCAGCTAGAACTAAATAATATAAACGACCTGGACTGCGTCTGATCACGCCGAACTTCCAGATGAGGTTGACGGCGGGTATCGACGACAATTACAGACGCTTAAATTAACGACTCACGACCATATCATACGCAGACAAGGCGGTAATGCACATGAAGTTCAAAGTTCCATCTACTTCATAATGGACTATCAGTAGAGACTATCAGTGACGCATAACCTCCATACGTCATAGGTAGAGAGCCTTGACGCAGGTTTCTTTTATAGGAAAAGAAGCTATGTGAAATTCCCAAAACAAGATGTGAGCACCAATTATACCCTATGGTCTGAAAGTACTGAGAATGTTTGAACAAAACAAAACAAGGTTAAATTTCAGCCAAATTTATTTTATCTCCTTCAAAATATGACCCGTCTGAAGCGACACATATGTTCCAACGTTTAACCCAGTCCTCCATGCACCCCTGGTAGTCCGACGAAGGGATGGCCTTCAGTTTCTTCCTCGCAATGATCTCATCTATCGACTGAAATCTCCTTCCACGAAGTGTTAACTTCAACTTGGGAAACAAAAAGAAGTCAAACGGAGCCATATCAGGTCAAATATCCAGCACAATATGGGCTCGGTGCGATGGCGCGATATCATAATGCAAAATCCAAGAATTGTTTGCCCACATTATATATTACTGATTTATTCGAAATAGCATTAATTATGGATCACGATTTCGTTCATATGGCAGCCTCGGCAATCTTCGCTGTGGCGCATCAAATTTTCCAAGACTTTGGTGATGGTTTCTAGCTCTATCTCAATATTCGCCTTAAGGAACTAAATCATTAATGGATTATTCGCATAATATCGGCCCTTCACGGCACTCTACAAAAAAAAGCCCAACGGCGTGAAATCGTATCTGCGAGGTGACCAATTTAAATTTACGTTGTCGAGACGGCTGATAAAACGACTGCCGAGCTTGGCGCGCAAAATATCAATTGAGAAGCAAATCGTTTATAATGCCTTTGTAGCCCTTACCGTTGACCGAAATGAAATTATCCACCATTAATTTAAAAGAAAAATTGAGTTAATGGTGTCACCAAATTTTCCTACCTCCAGATGCGACAAATTTGCTTGTTAACATAACCGCCGAGATGAAAATGCGCTTCCTAACAAAAAAAGATTTTTCGAGCAAAATATTTTACCTATCAAGTATGCAAAAGTTCCATTATAAAAATGCACCTTCCAAATATTTCATCAGGATTATGTTATGTGATCAGTCTGAAGCAGATGAAGCCATATTGCCTTATCTCGATTGAGGACTCGGTGTGTGTTGTATGTATGCATAACTGTGTCTGTTTTCGAGTCCACGTTTAGCCAATCTGTCAAATGGCATTAGTCAAAATTTCTCAGACTAGGAATTTAACTAAGTATTATCTGCAAAAGTGAATCTATTTACTCATTGAGTCAAAAACAACTTCCTTTTCCTAACCAAAATATCTATGGCTCACCCAACAATTTCGAGACTTGGGCCTTTGTTATGCTTAACCACCTCTGGCCAACATACTCGTATATCAACATGCCTGGTTGGTTGGTTAAAATGGTGATTCTTCCAGAATCCAACTAGCGCTTCCGCACCATTTTGTTGCCACATCCTCGTTACCAACTTGTTTGACGGTTATTTACAGCATGACTAAATCCAGTCTGTGCGGTTGAAGAACCTTATTAGGTTGTTGACATCTAAGCCAGATAGAAGCGGTTGGCCCAGGGTTAACATTCTGTCCTTAGATAGAGCAGGGCATTCACAGAGGAAATGGAAGATTGTCTCCTTTTTCTCCGGTTGCTTACAACTGTGACAGTATGTATTGTGAGGGATACCCATTTTGGCTGCTTGTTATCCGATAGACCAAAAGCCAGTTATGACTGCCGTTAATCTCCAGGCGTCCCGTCGTTTCATGCATATTATGCCGACGATTGCTTGAGGGTGTAGGTGAGCCATAACGTTCTGCTAATTTTGGAGGTATTTTTGGGAAATTGTGAGAATATATACCAGCTCCAACACCGCTGCCCATTTTACTGTCATCTGTATAGACTGTAGTGTATAAGTTGTTTAGAGATAATCCCTTATTCTATTCTTCCTTAGATGGAAAAAGAGTGGCAAAATTCCTATTGAATGTTACCGTCGGGACGATGTAGTCAGTTCTCACCGAGATTAATTGAGTTTGCCGCAGCTTGACCATACGTTTGTTCTCTCCAGCGACCCGCTTCATTTAACCTAAATGCACTCATGGTTGCCGTCTTCTTAATATGTAGGTCTATAGGAAAAACGTGTGTCAGTGCATTGAAACCCTCTCTAGGACATGATCTGATTGCACTGACCGTTATTGAACAGGCTGATCTTTGTATTCTACGGAGTAATTTGGTATTGTACTCTCTCCCTAGAGCTTTCCAGCAAACTACCGAACCATACGATAAAATAGGTCGTATAACCGCCTTATACAGCCATAATGTATGCTTAGATTGAAGACCCCATCTTCTTCCAAGCATACGTTTACAGGCATATAAAGCAATTTCTGCCTTCCTTACCCGTTCTTTAACATTTAATATCCAGCTTAGTTTCGAGGCCACCGTTATCCCTCTAAGTACTTTGCGCTGGGTGATAGTGAGAGAGTTTGTCCGTTAATATTTGGTACGGTAAAAGTTGGTACCTTATATCTGAAGGTGAAAAGCATGCCTGACTTGTTAATGTTTTCGCCCAGCGCTCGCTGAGCTTAGTCAAGATCCACCTCTTCAAAAACACCTCTCCGTGGAATTCCCAAACCATCTTGGAAAATTGAGAATGGGAAAATCACCTCACGGGTTCATTCCCTAACAAGTCATGCTGCTTCTTGGAATTTCCTTGTAACCTGGTTCCCATATAAGCTTGATAAACAACTTAATTTCGAGTATACCACCAGTGAGCATATAACCTTAAATGCCGTTTGGCTTTCAGAATAAATATTTGTCTCCTTAAACAGTATTACATTAATGGCCAATCTATCGACTGCTTTTTAATAGCAGCTACTTCCGCTTGGAAAATAAATTTGCTGAGCTGGCGGCCTATATTTAAACAGACTAACGAGTTCATTGCTCGACAAGAGCTTAATCAATATCGCGGTGGCTTTATAATCCAGAAAAAAATATCTTATCAAATAGAATTCTCCTCAACAAAAAAGAAATAAAAAAATTATGTGCTGTGAAAAAATAGTGTCTGGTGTAAAACGCATCATCGTTGCTAAAATTTTCTAGAAACTGCTTCGAAACTACAGCAACTTTGTTAAACATATCCAAGCAGTCTGCTCGTTAGTAAAAGTCTACAATAATTCAACCATTCTAATAATCCAACAATATGCGGAAATTCAAAATTTAATAAAGTGCAGCAATTGCGAATTTGCAAATGAGCTTTTTAATCACAACCCATGTGGATAAATGTCAGACCACACTAACCCTATTATAAAGAATGTAAATTTGCATATATGTATATATGTATGTAAGTACGTACATACTTGCCTAAAACTGCCAGAGTTCATGCAAATATGCTAAGCTATATGCACAAGCATTTATCACCAATTATCCAACTTATCCTGCAGATTGCTCGTTACACACTGAATTTCATATTCGTTTATTTTATGTATGAAAATCATCAACTTTTATTAAAACGACAGCAAAGTTGCCACATAACCAATTTTTAGGATCAGCTGCTGCAATGCTGCTACTCTTATCGAGTTGGTAGAAAATTTTCAATTAAATTTAAAAAAATATATATTTTCTCACTGTACGTGAGGCCAACCCGCAGCAGTCGGCCATTTAGTCAGTCGGTCAGTGGGCAATTTTATTGCGCCACACAGAAGCAACTAAAAGTTGGCGTATATAAAATACCAATGCGCAAGTAATGGTGGCCATAACGAGACGACTAAATGCCGTCGAGATAGACTGTCCAGCAATAATTGCGGTGTAAGGTGGCCGAGAGGGTTGTCATGGTGGAGTAGACACTGCGTCTGCATAGCAATTTGCCTTAATTCAAGATTATTCAACTTTTTAAATTTTTTATTATTTTTTTCTAGTTTCTAGTTTTTATTACCATTTTGATTTTGCTTTTGCACTTTTTTGGTTTAGTTTTGGGATTTATTTTGCCATTTAGTTCCACAAAAGTTTGAACAAATTCCATCACCGAACACCAACGTTGTTGGATTTGATGCAAATGGGACCAATAGGTTGCTGGGTTATTTTCACACCAAGTCGAGAAACTACACATTCATACGTACTTACGCTCAAAAAATATTCCTATAGAGTCAACCAAATACGAGCGCTTGCTAAAGATATACGTGGATACAATTCAGATAAAAATAATAGCAGTGGCGGCAGCTTCAACGCATAGATATTATCAACTCAAAGACGCAAGCCTGCCGCGCTTTTGTGGAGTCTGATCCGTTTGAAGCGATATAGCCAAAATAACCTTCTGCTGCCTGTCACGCAATTGAAAAAGAATTTCAATATTGATAGGAATGTAGAACGAAACGAGATTTCCTTCTGTGTAACATAAGCAGGGAAAATCGAGAAACGTTCTGTGCTGCAACGAAAGATTATGCCTTCACAAGTTCGTTTGTAAGATATGTATATATATAGAGTACATATGACTTCCAATAGTCGGGCTGCTGAAAAGTGATTACACCCTGTTAAAAAGGCATTGAAGGTAATACAGCAGAAGCCCTAGGATGACGGGTGTTATTTCAGTTAACCGCTAGTAAAAAAGTAAAATACCATCATATATGTTATTGGCTCCCACTCAGCGTATTAACTAAACTGGAAATATCTGAGAATTCTTAAAAATATTTGCTGATGAAACGACTTTGTATTTCCATCCAAAATCCGGAGCATGACACACTCTGAAGTGCAAAACTTTTTAAATGTTCTAATAGTCCTTCAAAACTTCTTAAACACGACACTCTCACTTATACCTTACATATTAAAAAGGTCTTCTATACTGCAGTAAGTTACCATGCCAATCTGATGGATCGGCCAGCAAAAATTTGCAGTACAATAATTGCGTATAAACAGGGCTTAAGCTATAGACTGACATGGGAAATCACCAGATCCCAATATGAAAGAGAGTTCTTGGCCCGATATAAAAGAAACCAGTGCGACAAAAAATAATTATCTCAAGATTTCTAGGTTTAAACACCAACGAGATACCCAAGACATTAATTTGATATTTTTTGTTGTTGCGAAGGTTGTGGCAGTGGTCGAAATTATCGTCTATTAGGTCTTCAGGATGTGTGTCATTTTTTCTTCCACAGAGTCAACGGTATGAGATTAGATTATCCAGGTTGCTTAGCTAAGGCAAGAAACTCAGTGCACAAAAGCCTATTGATATCTGCATTTCATTTTTATTTACTAGCTAGGTTGGTTAAACCACTTGGATCTTTTTAAGAAGGTAATTAGTCGCTCCAGTGAAATATTTTGCAAATTTCCCAGGTCTTCAAAGAAATAATCGCCAAGTACGGCTTCTTTGAAGTGCAGAATATTCACATTTTTTATCTGCACAATCCCTGCAGAAGTCATTGTGAGGTACAGCCAATAGTAGAATCCGAGTAGACATTTTATCCTTTTAAGTTTCAGTTCTGTCCAGAGCGCTTTGGAGACCCTGCAGTTAGTAGTCAGAGACCACCTTCTATTGGTTTCTGCGATTACGCTCAATTCAATCCCCGTGCACAGCTCATTTAGAGAAATGTTTATACTCTCTACCACTCGTTGAAGGTCAAGCTCAGAGTCTTTTCTTGCACACTCATCCGCTCTTTCATTTCCCTCAACTCCAGTGCCATTGTCCATCTTTAAGCCATCAGTATAAATATGGTGACCACTATCATTTAATATGACTCCGATCTGTCAATTCTTTCTATCGGGTATTCGTATTTTATAGCTTTTGTTCATATACCTACATATGTAAATATCTTGGAAATTCAAGTCAATGGTATTAACTCTCTTTCCTTGTAAAGCAAACTTCATCTTAGAAAAATGAGATGGAATTCGCATGATGCAAAAATCGAGTAATAAGGCGATTATTCTAATAGTAGAATACAGTACTTCGCTAGAAAAACTCTTGAAATAGAAGCCAGAGAATTGCCTTGGTGGTGAAACAAGGGCCGTTTCATACAATGCAATGCGAAGTTCCACAACATTTCGTCGAAAACAAAATAACAACTCGAGTAGCGGGAAGTGTCGACAGATCCACAGACGAAATTGTGCCAAACTTCAAAGATTAAGACCGGTATTTCGAGATTCCTTCAGGCATAATTAATAGGTTCAGGCCTCGAATGTCGTGTAAAAAGTTTCGGTTTCTCTCGCGGTAATATTAAATCAATGATTTTAATATATAAATCAATTATTTTAATATTAATATTATTTTAGTGCCTTATTTCAATGTTGTGAATGTTAGCGCTGCTATATTTTTGAACACACTTGTTTGTATATCAGTAAACTGTGTTCGCCAAATCAGCAGTTGATGAACTATGCTGCTGCTCCCTTTTATTGCCACGCTACGATTTCGTTGAAGGGAATTTCTGAGATAATATTCGCTTAGTATATTTTATAACGCTGTGCCGCCATGGTTGCGGTTGCCGGATGTGGTGCGAATTGTTGCATATATGAATCTGCAATGAGCAATGCAACTGGTAAATGGCAAACTGTGGCGATGGCAGCGCGATACTGATGACGTAGTTGCCACATTGTCGGTTAAAAACTTTTTTTATA
This sequence comes from Anastrepha obliqua, assembly GCF_027943255.1. Lineage (NCBI taxonomy): Eukaryota > Metazoa > Arthropoda > Insecta > Diptera > Tephritidae > Anastrepha > Anastrepha obliqua. Next base: position 68,482,437 of record NC_072894.1, read on the forward strand.
TTCACATATACCGATATAAATGCATACACATACGTATGTAAGTGGGTACAGATGTTTATACTTTGATGGCGATAGTGACAGCAGCAGTAGTGCCAGCCGTGGCGGCATAAACTCACATCAAAATCGCTCGTCGGCTGTGTCGTCTGGCTGGTGCAATTTAAATTTTTCGCCCGTCAACAAACATGCATATATTTATACATATGTACATATATAAATATTTGGCTTATGTGCACACACCATGACATGTTTACATATGCACATACGATAGCCACTAGGGTGGCACTTAGCTGTATGGAGAAAAACAAATGTCTTCGAATTCTAGGAATCCACCCCTTGAAATATGCAAATAGGCTAAAAATGTAAAACCTAAACCTAAAACCTAAAACCTTAAATTTTAGGTCAATCAAACCTAAATTTCCAGGAGGCTCATAGCTATCGGAACATTTAAAAATGAGAACGTGTTATTTAGTCCTGCCATAAGTTCTGTTACAAGTTAAGTTCGTTATAGATATGAAATTATAATACTATTTTTAATGAAGCTAGCTTTATTTAATCATGTAAATATAAAAAAAGTTTAATTTGCATTCGAAATGGTCACCATTTGCTTTTTTCCACGCATTCAAACGATTAGGCCATTCAGCTATTGCAGCACGGTTCCCATGGATGTTGACGTCGTTGCTTGAACTAATTGTTTAAGACTCTCCAAATTTCTGTGAGGTTATCGACAGGTCATGATCTTCTATTCTGATCACAAGTTGTTGTCCAATGGAATCAGATCTGGACCTCCAGACGGTCAATCTTCAGCGGCTATGAACCCAGGAATATTGTTTTTGTAGCCACTGTTGGGTCGTTTTTGCATTATGGGCTGGAGTGGAATCCTGCTGAAATATCGAACGCTCTCCATTGAAGAGAGTACTGCTCAACTGCTTCACCACGCCTGGTACTGGTACACTGGAAACAAGTGGTATACTTTTTCCCCGGTCTTAACCCCTTTTTCACAGAAATGAAGAGATGCATTGCCTTTACAAGACACTCCTCACCAAATCACTACGGATCCAGGATGGTGGCCACGCTAAGACCTTGGACAAACATTTTTCGCATCTTTAGAAGTTTAGAAGCATAGATTTTGTCGTTTTGCTTATTAAAAACTTCCTCAACAGTGAAAATTGTCTCATCTGTGAAACGAATATTTTCGTGGCCGCTGACAGCGTGCCACCGAAGAAACTGCTTGCATCTGTCGAGTCGAATTTTCTTCAAGCGCATTGTCAAAAGGTGACCCGTGGAGGGTCGGAAGGCTATCATCTGGAATTAGTCTTACAGTAATTTCCCTGGACATGATTTTCTGCTTTCTAAGGAGATTTCTGCGAATTCTTTCTCGAACAGCTTTTATGGCTGCAGTGGTTTGAACCACGCGAGGATGACCACTTCTTTTTCTGTATGTCACTTCAAACATTTGGTAAAACGATTGATCGTGCGGTAAACAAACATTCTCGAAATATTAAGTTTTTTCAGCAATTCGTAATAGGCATGCATGCGTCCTACTTTTCAGGTACCTAGATTAATGATGCATGGAGTTTACAACAAAGAAAAATTAATGTACGAAGGTTTTCGTACCAACAGCAAAAACATCACTACCGCTACCACTCTGAATGAATTCGTCTTGATATGGAAGTTAAAGTGAGGCTTCTTTTCACTTGAAATGTAGACTACATGACTCGAAGACGGCGATAACTGATCGTCAAACGTCTTTTTTAAAGACTAATTTTGAGACATAAGAAAAATGCTTACGTTTCAGAAATGAAATTCAAATATATGCAGATAAGAATAAAAAAAATTTATGTAAAACATTAACAGGAAGAAAAACACCTTCATTTTTTACTCTGATATAAGTTCCAAACTCTTAAATAGGCTTCCTTAGTGACTATTTTGAGGCTAAAAATATTTGCTGAGAAGTTAAAAAATTTCGTAACCAAATTTATATATATTATATTTTTTTTATTCATGTGAAGCGAAAAATGATAAATACAAAAAAAGGCTCATCTATCGACACTTCACGAATTTTGACTCAAAATAAATAACGTGTCCAGAAAGTCCTTCTCCATTATGCTTTGCGTTCTTTGATCAAATTCATTTCACTAATCCAATTCCTTCCTATAAAAGCCAATGATTGCTCATTCATCTAAAAATACTAGCTATTATATGTGCTCGATAAGTGGGGTAGTTAGCTTCCCATTGCTACTGGAGAAGTATTAATTTCAATATTCCGCAACCGTACGAAATCATGATGATTTCTGGTTGGGACTATTTAAGTTTCCAATGTTCCAATTTCTAGAAGTTTGTGAGGATTTAATATGCTTTAATATGCAAAGTAGTACTTCAAATTATTTTTAGGTGAATTGTTGAGCTAAATTCTAAGTAATATCTAATAATCTTTCTCTGTAAACTATAAGGAATGTTACATTTCCTTGATAAATTGAAATAAGTAAATTAAAAATTTATTTTTGATTGAATTGCTTAGCACTAATTTAATTTTCATGTAATGAAATTACTAATGAACTTACGCGCTCCATTCCATCAGTGACTTGTGATGAAAGCAGCTAACATAGAGATGATTTCCCTCGACCAAGTAGCGCTTTGTAACGCCTGACGTCCCATTTCGGTCTTTTTGTAACGTTACATGTGAGACGAGGGGTATACCATACAGAGAGGGAGGTGAGTGGTAGTGCTCCCTCTCGCTAATTTGTCTGCCTTACAAGTCTCTGGTATGTCACTATGGCCTATATCGAGTGGATGCGGAAATATTTCGGCATCTTGTTGAGAGATGCCCGGCATTTGCGAATAATGATGGAGTTAGTGACAATCCCACCAAGAGATTTAGTCGCCGCTTGGCTTTCAGAATATTATAAATATAGACTTCTCTAATGTAATGTATATACCTGTACTAACCAGGCAACTATATACCTCATTAATGGCGAGAATTTCAGCCGTTTAGCTTCTTACAGTAGACGCTAAAGCCAATTTTATCGTCAAGCTTTAAAGCTTAAGGACCGTAAGCAGTTTTTCCAAGTGCATTGTCAACCCAATCAAGCTTAGCTGGAATTCTAGTACTAAATAACCTATTAAAATATGGTTTATCCAAACAATTACGCGAATCATATGTGATTAAAAAGCTGTATCGCATAATTTTTAATTTATTTATGGGATTTTTATTCACGAATTTCATTGATAAATGTTAAATTTTGAAGAGATTCCTTAGAGGGATTAAACCAAATCTTAACATAAAATCTTGCAGAAAAGCACAGAAAAGCAATATTTTTAATGCCATTCAATAATTTATTCTAAACATCACCTTACAAAACATCACATCTATTCAATGGAAAAAACCATTAAAAAGCATAATTTTTCAAAATTTCAATTGCTCTTAAATCTCAAATTCATGTTTGTGTATTTAAGTTTTAAAGGCTATTTGTATAAGTCGAGGGGGTGAGACCGCGAATCTGAATTATTTTCAAAATAAGGGTCACCCGTATGCACACCGTGCTTATATTTATATGCCTCCTTGTAGGTATGTCTCTGGGGTGTCTGCTAGTTTTAAAGCGGCAACCTTATTTGGGTCGTAAATAGGGCAATCGCCTAGTCAACGCCTTGCTGGCGCGACAGTCAAAAGGCCAAAGATGCGAAGTGGCAAAAGCTGCATATACTCTCGTATTCTCGCCTGCACATTTACTCACACAAATCCACACATTGAGCGTGTACGTCAGCGAAGAAAAGCATGGCAGACAACAAAAGACAGACTCATGGTGTGGCTTCGCTGTAAGCGTCTCGTTTTGTGTGGTATTTTAATTTTGATTTTTCGCCTTTTATTTACACCTCTGGAACTTTGAATTGTTACTTTGGCTTCCATTTGGCTATGTTGGTTCTTGAATTTTCAGCAAAATAATGATTGATATGGTAAAGTGATTTTAACGAGGCCATTTAATCGTATTTTAACTCGCGCTTGAATGCGGTGCGGTCTCTTGGGGTCCCTGGGTTATACTTATTTTCTATGCCACAGTAGGCAAGCTGCATAGTTGCAAATAAAAAGGTTAATCTACTAAAGGCGATCGGTAGCATTTGCGGTATAATGATAGGTGCAAAAATATGTATGTAATTTTAAAAATTGTGTCACTTTGACTATTTGGCTCGAGAGTAAACGCACATTAAGTCTTACTTCAAAATAGCAAAAGTCTCGTTGAAGAATTTTAAAAAGTAAATATAATAGTCAACTTCTTTATGGCCTTCCTACACACAAGAGCAACCTTTCGAGAGGTAGGAAGGAGCATTTTTAAAATATAAAAGGTAGTTAAGTTTCAAGAGCCGAAATAATAATTGAATAAAATACAATTTTTTTAGGAAATTATTGTCATTTCTCTTTACTATGATAATATTAGTAGGGCTCAATTACGTATGGCACAAAATATCGGCCAAATGGCCGCCGCGGTCTCGGCGGCACACCTCCATCCGATGGTCCAAATTTTCGATGACGCTGAGGCATAATTCAGGTTCTATGCCGTTAATATGCCGAATTATCTCATCCTTTAGCTTTTGAATTGTTGCTGGCTTATCGACGTACACCTTTTCTTTCAAAGAACTCCAAAGAAAGAAGTCCAACTGTGTCGTTGACATTTAGGTGTGGTTCACATTCAACATCATTCAATTTAACCACCCATTAGTTCTGAAATGCTCTGCTAGACTTAGATACAGCTAAAGTTCTTTTAAAGCAATAACACTAAAACTCACACGTTTAGCCTTGAGATACAAGCAGTATAAAAAAATTAATCTAGGTTTCACAGCATAGATGTAAAATTTTCCTTAAATTACCTTTAGTCCAGTATTGATTAGGGTTGAGACCTATTTTTTTTATTATAAAATTTGTTGGTAATCTTATTCAACAATATTTCGCTAATAAAGCTCTCTAAAACCATTTAATATTTATATAATAACAACAGTGTGTTTTCTTAGTTAGATTTAATACTGAACGCCGGGCCAAGACCAGTCACCGAGACTTTGAAAAGTTAAGTTTCAACCACAGCCGATCATTTACTGGAAAAGTGTGATAATCGACAAAAAATGTTAGGGGAGTATGCAGAAATTATCACCAGCTATTCCTTTATACTGTGTAAAAAAATCATGGCGTTACCTTGTCTTTAACTACTTTTACCAAACCAAAAAAAACATAATTTGAAAGATGTGAAGCCGTTTTTTTTTCAACATTTTGGTTTTGTGGATTTTGGCATACAGGGTAGCCAATATTCGACGGAGCCATCTGGCAACCTCGTATTTTTAATGACATACCGCGTTGGAAGCGTCAGTCCAAGCAGATTTTTATCATGGAACAGTACACTCCACGCGAGCGCTCCCAAATTGTTGAAATTTACATTCAACAAAAGAAGTCAATTGTGAAAACTCAACGTGCGTATAAAAAAAAATAATGTGCGCCTTCTAAGAACACCATTAAACGTTTGGACGAAAGGTACGACCACGGTTTGTACGAGTACGACCAAGGCGATCGGATGAGAATATTGTTCTGGTACGGGCCAGTGTTGAGACGTCGCCAAGGACATCCCAAAATCGCCGTTCTCAGCAGTTGGGCATTGCTCGGACCACTTTACAACGAATTATCCACATTGATTTGCATTTATTCCCGTATAAGATTCAACTGACGCAAAGATTGTTGCCCGCGGACAAGCCTCGTCGATAGGAATGGGCCCAAAAAACACATGGGTCCGTCGAATATGGGCAGCCCTGTACTTGCAGCAAGTGAGCGATATGATTTCACAATGGCATAGAAACTCACTTTTATGGGCTAAAATCATAGATCTTGTAGCAACATCAATGCTTGTGATCACTGTTAAAATCCAAAAATGAAATCTGGAGAATTCTAGAGAAAATGTCATCATTCACAAATTTTTTTTTATTTATATCTATAAATAAAAATAGTGACAGTTTGGCATTTAAATTTTCTTTTGTTTTTATGCTATGAGGTTTTATTAAAAAAACACACGTCTGTATTGCTTGCTGGTGTTTATTATTTTTCTCTTTGCACCTATAGAAGAAATTCATTACTTTCGCTTTAAAAAATATAATTGAACAGCGACCAGAGCCCCCGTCAAAGTTGGCATCAGTAAAATTGTAAAATTTTTAAAATATATTTTAATGATTGTTTCTTTTTAGCAAAATTCTTGGAAAACACGCAAGCAACAGCACACGAATAAATTAACGTGAGCAGCAGTATTTACCCGCACACACATTTCCTATATCACATACATATACATATATGTATAAGAGTGTCCGTGTTGTATTCTTGTATGTACGTACATATATTGTCTTCGCACTGCGAGATGGATGTTCTAGCTGAAATTTCGAAAGCCTTGCTGGGCATATTTTTACATTGTTTTGTTTTCCATATGAATATACTCTGTATATTTGATAGGTTATAAAAAAAGAATTTGCAGGCATTTATGTAAAACTAGAAAAATATATTCCAATTACACAGGCCTGCGAATTCTCGCCTTTTTACAGTTTCTACAACCGCTATGGGTGTTGAAGGTTTTTTTATGCTGAAAACGAATATGACCTTGAAAATGCTCCAGCACATCAGGATTTTTGGCAATTTGAGGTTAAATAGTCAAAAAATGCAGATTTTGGCCATTTTTTTAATTTTTTTTTGAGCAAGGTAAAGTTTTTTTTTTAATTTTCCACAACGGCACACAGTGGGGATTTTGCGGAAAAAAGTCAAATTTCCAACATACCACCTACGCAATGTTTAATGGTATTTCTAAATTCCAGAATAGAACCAACAATAAAATCAAAAAGAATTACTAAATTCCGACTTACAGTTTTTTTTTTATAGATATGTGAAAAGTATAATTGTTTTATAGTATTGAACTGACTAAGAAAAAACCTCAAAGCCCAAGGTGGTTTTTTTCCTTTTGCTTGAGCCGACTTCGAATGTTTTATTTTTCATTTAGGGTACGATATTTTTATATATTTTAGCCGGAAGAACAAAGGCTGTGAAGCATTTGATTATCTATTTATAATTAATTTTACAAAAAAACAAAAAAAAAATCATATTCCTTCATATTCTTGGATCTGCAAGTTGAGCTACATTTACCTACGGTCAGAAACTAGTAACAACGTGTTCCTTAATAGCGTCTCTTTCAGTTTTAATCAATTGCAGGTGCCACCAGGCGCCACTGCCTTTTTTTTTGGCAATGATAACACAGGGCAACAAAAAAAAAAAAAAAAATCTGCGGCAATAATTTTGTTAATGGTTTTCATTAGCACTATGAATAAAATTGAAGAAGTTCAATCCAGGCCCGTAAATGAAGAAGCACTGAAATTCGGCATGTCGCCTCTCCATGCTCGTATCAAGCTGATGGAGTGTCTTCTGCATGTAGCCTATAATATGGAATTTAAACGAGGACGAGTCGACTCACATACTCGCCCAATAAAAAAAGCCAGAAAACAATTGATAAAACGAGAGCTAAAAGATAAAATTGGGATACAGGTTGATACTGTCAAGCAAGGATCCGGCACAACAAATTCCGGAAACACGTCACGAAGATTCTTTGCCAATCCAACCTTAGTTTCTGAAATAACAGGTTTGGACGAAGATTTAATTAAAAAATTTGCTGTTATTCTTGAAGCCATAACCATACGTGAGCCAGTGAACCCAACAAAATTTGGAGATTTTTGTATGGAGACAGCAAAAAAGTTTGTTACTTTGTATGAATGGTACAATATGCCAACTACTCTCCATAAAATTCTCATACACGGTAAGGATATAATGGAAAATTGTATTTTCCCTGTGGGTATATTGTCTGAAGAGGCTCAGGAATGTCGAAACAAAGACTACAAAAGGTATAGACCCAGAAACTCCAGAAAATGCAGCAGAATTGCCACGAGTCAAGACATCATGCACCGAATGATGGTGACATCAGACCCGTTGATATCACATTTGACACCTTCTTTCAATAAGAAAAAGCACAGTGATTTAAGCAAGGAAGTAATTGCGCTTTTACAAGAATAAAATTTGCAAAAAAATATGTTTTATATGAATATGTAATGTGTATAATTTGTGTATGTATGACATCATTAAAAATAAATATTTGTTCATTATTTATTCACTTGTCGGCAGTCCATATAAAAATTTTCATATTTTTACAAACAACGCAGTAGTATATATTTCTATATGGAAAAAACATTGATTTTCAACATTTTTTTAAAACAGTTTTTAAACATTGTTTTAAATCATGTTCTTTCCATATATTTTTAAAAATAAAATTTATGAACTTTAAAAAACATTATTTTTTAAAATTTTTTTAAAAATTTTTTTTAAAAAATAGTTTTAAAAAATAATGTTTTTAAACATGTTCTTTTCATACACAAATATATACAACTTCGTTAGTAGTAAAAATGTAAATATTTTTTGGTATGTATACTTTTTTCCGCATCTCAGTACAAAAATCCCCAGTGTGCGGCATCGCAAAGTACTTTAGCTTTAAGGTCCTTTTTTTTAAATATTTTTACGATTAATATACAAAAAGTTATTCTATTTTGAATTGGAGACTTTAAGATATGCAAATTCAACCTTTGTAACTCTCTAACGCCCCTGTAAAGGGCGAATATATTCGTTTTCAGCATAAAAAAACACCCATAGCCGTTTTAGAAGCTGTACCTCGCAGGACTGTGAAATATGTATATCCGATACATTTTTGTACATAAACTTTATTTTTACTTAATTGTAAAATGTGAAAAATTGATGGGTGATATAACTTTTTAATAATTTTTTTCGTAATCAGGATACAAAGTAATCAGTGTTACAAAGTAATTAGTTAAAATTATCGAAAAAGTTTTTTGGCTGTTGGCTTGTGTTATATTTAAAAAACAGTTTAAGTATGGCCAAATTAAAAAAAAAAATTAAAAATAGAATAGAGTTAGAAGTATAACAGAGGTATTCAAGATTGTAGCAAGCAGAATACTATTGTATATGGTTTGGTTAAAATTTCTTTCTACCATGTAGTTTTCTCAAAATTGGCAACTAATCGCTATAATTCATTATTGTCTATATATATTTTTTTCCATGTATGTTTCCAATTATTTGATCGAGTTTGTTTTCCAATTTGTGGTGTTTGTCTTAAAGCTCTCCTGCTATTCGAGATATTCTTTACTCTCTCAATTCATCGTAGTTTAATCTAGAAGTAGTTTAGTCTAAAATGCGTCGCCTTTATATAATAGTAAACGAAATTTACGTGTAATGCCCGAATCGAAGGTCCTTCCGGAGCTGGGCTGTATTTAGTTGTAACGCGTTGCAACGAGCATAGCGTTTGCAATAGAGGCCGACTGGAGGAAGGTTGAGAACGAAGGTCATAGGTTGTGTCACGTAATTAGCCCTATCAGAGCTCGTAGCACACTTCTTCTTTGACTGAAAAGGAATTTTGCTAGCATTCTGTCAGGCCTTTCAGTTGCTTTGCATACCATATGTACTGCACCAGCCTATTCCACCCTAAAAAGTGGTGGAGGGTTGAGGGTCTTCTGTGTTATTCACGGACCTTCTTGGATCGATCTTCAGTGTACCACTTCCAGTCGAGTATTTTACGTAGCATGGCGACTATGTATCTTACTTGGGTTGAGGATTTCAGAAGGGTGAGTAGAGCATTATCACCTCGGTCTTAGCAGGATTAGATTAGTCTGACCTCTCTGAACTAAATATTTATGACACCGAGGGCGTTTTGGATTAATTCGCCTAGAACCTGAAGATATTATTATATATTTTATTTTGTTGTAAGTGCAATGCCCTCAATATGGCACAAAAAAAATAACTTTGATAATCGTTTCTATGTTTTTCTTTCAATTATTTTTAGGCCAATGGAGTGGACGGCCTCAGGCAGTTTGCATCAGATTTGTATATTCTCCAAATTGTTATTGTAGGTGGACAGCAAACCTGGTGAGTTGAGTGAGTGAGTTAGTAGAAGGTTCAAAACAAAGTCTCAATATTAACTAACTTGCCAAATAGAGTACCTTTTGAAAAAATTAGCATGTGCAAATATCAATACATATCTACATACACCTACATCCATATGTATGCATGCATATTTTATCATTCTCAATATTATTGTGTAACTATGTATTAGGGACTCCAATACCGGGATCCCAGCGTTTCACAGTTTCCGAAAACTTCGGGAGTACAAATCCCGAGATCCTGAAAAATATGATATATGCATTTATTTATTTTATTTTTTATTTTAAATCCTTGCACAATAATTTCGCAAATTATTTTACAGTGTTAGTCATATTTAAAAAAAATCTTATCGATTCTTCCGCGTTCTTCGACGGTTTATTAGTCATATTATATAAAAAAAAATTACAATTTTTATTAAATCGGGGCATTCTCCTTCCTCTGCTACCACAAGCTGAGCGTTTGTATTAATTCGGACGATATATCTTAACCAACGACGCCACTGGATCTTTATTCGGTGCGAAAAGTTCATACAGCTCATTGTTCCATTGCCTATAATACTCGTGCAAAGGTCCAAAAACTTTCTCAGAAACTTTCTCTCAAACTCTCTAAGGGAGCCTTATCGGATGTTGTCATCGTCCACGCTTCTGCACCATACAATAAGACCCGCATGATTAAAGACTTATAAGGTGTTAGTATGGTTCGTCAAGAGAGCACTTTACTACTGTAATGCCTACCTAGTTTAAAGTAGCACATGCTGCACTATTACCTCATACAGTGTTTATCCGGGCATGGGTCTTTTCGATACAGAACACGATGATGCGGAGCACACCTCCTTCAAATGCGAGAGGTGGAACATAGAGAACTGATCTGCAACGAGCTACGGATGTATTTACACCTGAAGAAATAATCGAGGATCTGATGATAGGCGAAGAAAGATGGAATGCCTTCGCAAATTTCCTTCAGGATATTATACATACCAAAAAAAGAGGCTTGAAATGGAGACTTATAATATAGAGCATTTATCATATGTTTTCCAAAACATTTGACCTTAGACGCAGGGCGAGTAAGTGAATGTGTGTTTCTTAGGACTCGGTCTTCGACGTCTACCTCGAAGCAATCCCGATGCAGTCCTGGGATTGAGGAAAAAATCCAAGAGCAGAGGAGGCATGTTTGGAACCACCACACGCGTAGTAACGACGGTTACTATGTATATGGTGCCCTGGCTACTATATTTTCTAACCCAACCTCATTGCCCAACAAACCAAAAAAATTTTGGTTCTTAAATAAATAAAATCTCTGTACCGATTCGCGCGTGTGCATTGTTTGTTTGATCACAGGGGGTATTTTGTCTTACCGTTGTTCACCACCAGACCTACTCGCTTAGCTAGAAGGTGCAGAAAAAACAGGACTAAAAGCGCGGTTATTGAGGCCGTTGATGTCAATACCATCGGCATACGCCAGTAATTGTACGCTCTTGTAATAAAGGTTGAGCAATTAGCGTCAGGCAGGCAGAAAGCTACAGTTTCTCTGCTCAACAGTTTCTCTGATTAGGTTAGACTTGATCAAACCCGTGGCTCGACCCAAAAAAATTAAGCAACTAACTCAACTTAAAACATAATAAGGTGTGCTTAACTATATCAAAGGCCTTAGAATGATTGAGCAATGGTTAGAAGCCGATGTTAATTTCGTCCATTTGTGAACAAAGGTTCTCAGTAAAAGTGCCTCTTCTTGGCCTCAAACCTGGCTGCCTGTCAATAAGAAGTCCATTATCATACACGTGTGGATTACACTCAACCAGTAGAGGAAACGCAATCCCGAAATCCCGAAATCATAATTTTCTGCTAATATTGTCACCACTAATATGTTTGTTTGTAAGTAATATTAAATCCCGGAAGAATTTTTCGCAAAGTGAAAATTTACAAAAATAAACAGAATTTTCGACGATTGCAACGACTAAGAAAACAATGATGTCGTTGCTGTGCATGGGCATTGCTGTTGTTTGTGCAAATTGAGCTGAGTAATGCATCAGTCGTGTAAACAAAAACAGACTTCTAAACGTGCAACAGCCATCAGGCAGGAGTTAGTTGCCACCAGCCATCTTCCACAGCATCAACCAGCCATCATCAATGCAAGCATTCATCAAAGGCGTTGATGTGTTTACAAAAGTGCTAGGCGGATACACTGTCGTTGACGTCGTCGCTGACGCTGACGCCAAGAGACTACTCGTTTTCAAGGAGAGCAGGAGGGCAGAGTAAATAAAAGCGCAGCTCCGTCATTCGATTTGTTTGAAGGACGTGTAAAAATATGTAAAGGTGTAGACGCGGGTGGATAGATATTCGTAATCCCTGCAACAACATCCGCCGCTACCTCTGCCGCTGTCTGTAAACGAAGTAAATTTGTTTAGCTAACAAAGAAGAAAAATTGCTAACTATTTATCAAGTGCAACGTGAAGCAAGCAAGGAATGTCAGAGCAGAGTAAATAACCGCTGCTAAGATGGCTAAAATGCAGTAGCATAAATAGTTCGTATGCAGTATTTGCAGCATGTTGCAAGCACGTGTATGTATGTACATATGTAAGTGGAAGGAGGGAGAAGTAAAGAAAGAGCTAGGCAATTTAGCTAAAATGCGTAATGGTGTATGTATGTGTGGCAAGCAATTATACATGCTGATCGTAAGCACCGTTATCGTTGCATATAGAAATGCCCAAAAGCGCGCAATGAAGATGATGATCGCTTGGAAAGGCGTATATGTGTTGGTGACTCGCCTACACACACACACACGCACATACAAAGCGAAACACACGTGCGACCACTTAAGCCGACATGTTGCACTTAGAGCCAATTGCAAGCAACACTCTTTCAACGCTTCCTAAATAATAAGGCAAAGCGGTGGGAAGTAGTTTGGTGTTGACGACGTACAAGAATATACAGATGCGAACACGAAAATAGCAGTACTAAAAAATATAAAATTTTTTCAAAAAAGAGTAATCTGTAATGTGTTTAGAAAGCTTTTATTATTATTTTGGAATATTAGTAAACAGGGTGGGGTCAAATAAGACCCACTAATGTTAAGCACAAATTTTTTTTTTATTTTTTGACATATTTATTTTTCTCTTTTTGTAGGTTATAATTGAATTGTTGGAAATTTATTATGGACCCCTACAGTACAACACAACGCGTTAAAATTATTGAGTTTTTCTATTCTTGTCAACGATCAATTGTTTTAACGCAGCTCAAATATTGGCAACAATTTTTGATGTCGCATGAAGCCCATTTCCATTTAAATGGTTATGTCAACAAACAAAACAAAACTGTAGATTGTGGGGCTCTGAAAATCCAAGGGCAACACACCAACATCATTTGCACCCATATAAATGTACTGTTTGGTGCGGTGTTATGGCCACTAGAGTTATCGGTCCATACTTCTTCGAAAATGAGGATGAAACGCCGGAGTTGATTTCAGAAGCTTCTTACAGAACATTGATTGAAAACTTTTTGCGGCCAATGGCGGAGCAGTATCCTAATTTGTGGTTTCAACAAGATGGAGCAGCTGCGCATACTGCTAGGCAAACTATGGACCTGCTGCGTAGTAGTCGTAGGTCTTATTTGGCTCACCCTGTATTATATTCTTTAAATGAAAGCATATTTATATAAATCAACTCTGGAACGAGGAACATAACTTTTTATAACAAAATATAAAAATTCAGGGTTAACATTAAACTAGCAGTTCATAAAGACTGAACTAAAGTTCATAAAAAAACTAAAGAAAATCGTTTGTTGATTGTTACTCGGTTCCGCATTGTGCACAGATCTTTTTAAGACCCTCCACAGATTTTCTATAGCATTGAGGTGGAGGAGCTAAGCTGTCCATTCCATAAAAAAGATTTAAAAAGTAATTGGCGCGTACACTTCTGTTAGGGGTTTGGTAGTGCTCCTCCTCCTAAATGTGGCGTGCGTATTGATGTCGTTACACAAATGAAGAGACCTACAGTTTTAAATCGACTCCGAATGGCAAGTGGTTTTTATGAAAAAGTTACCCATTGCCTGCCGAGTGGCGACTACTATTCTATCATTTTGCTGTTTCATGGTTGGTATGCGCCAACCCATTCGTCTACGGCGGCCGCTATTCCATTACTTCAATCTCATTTGCGCGAAACCAATCATTGGCCTTCTGACAACATAACATTTTGCATTATTACCATATAAATTTTGTTCATAACTCCATCAATTTTGGGTATAGGACCTGCGCCTTTACATGAGTAACATTCCCATACCAATATTTTTGCGTCTCATGTTTGATGCTTTTTAGAGTATCGAAATCGCGCTTCCGCACCATTTAGTTTAGTGATAATTACAGCATGACTATATCCAGTCTGTGCGGTTTAAGAACCTTATTAGGTTGTCGACACCTAAACCAGACAATTGTTCGAGACTCTCAAACAGTGGTTGGCCAAGGATTGACATTCTATCCTTCCATAAGGCGGGGTATTCACAGAGGAAATAGAAAAACGTTTTCCTCTGGTTATTTATAACTGTGTCAGTGTGTTGTAAGGTATGCTTATTTTGGCTGCTTGTTCGCCCACAGACCAGAAGCCAGTTATCACCGCCGTGTCAGTACGCATTCCTTCGTTTCATATTTGTCAATGTTAACGTTTGTCTGTGGTCGTAGATGGGCCATAACGTTTTAATAATCTTACGTAATTGTGAGTACTAATTCTGCAAGAATTTTATTTGTGCCAAATGCCCATCTTGCCGGTTCGTTCACTTTTTAGTTTTCTTCAATGTTCCGATATTCCTGAGCCTAGATCAAGGCAACCTTATAGTTTACACTCAAGGTGTTAAGGCTATTCCTGATTTGTTCCATCCGCTTAGAGGTTGTTCTAAATGAATGGCCAGTACTTCCGAAGTATTGGGAAGATCAATCCATTTTGGAACTATCTGTGTAGACTGCTGTGTCGAGTTGTGGTTTAGTAAACGTCCCTTACTCTTTACATAGAGTGTATTGTGGCTGATTTTCGGTTCAAGGTGGGCGTCTAACGTATTGTCATGAACCCGTGCACCATACAAAACTTGTTTAGACTTGTCAGTCCATAAAATATTATGCCACATGTCAGTCGTCCAGTTAGCATGTTTTCGTGCAAATTCCAAACGGTTTGTCTTTTGCTTTAGCATCAGTAGCGGCTCTCTTCGTTGGCTGCGAGCTGCTAATCCAGCTTGCCGTAGTCTTCCATCAGGCATATTTTAGTTGACTTCTTTTGTAATTTGTATGGCTAACTTCATAGGATTCTTTTTGCAGCACCTTACAATTCTGCGACCATCTTGCAGCGAAGTTTTCCGGTTACCCCCTCTTTTCCTGGCTTTCCCACAAATTTGATTGCAATTTGAAATCATTTTTAATGAACATGAAAACATGTTTTTTGTTTTTTTATGTGTAAGATCTTCCATCCGCTCTCAATTTCGGGATCTGCTTTTATTTTGCTGCGGTGCAGTGTTTCGCTCGACACACTATAGTCTAAACATAAGAAATACGTGTATGCTACTCACCAAAATTAAAAAAAAAAAAAAAATTGATATATAATAAAAGACGTTTTTTCGTCTAAATCTATGCAAACTTTTATTATTCCTTGTAGAACTTTAAAAGCTAATGCCACTGTTATTTCAAGATTGCACTTAAAACGTAATGACGCCAATAAACAACCGTTATTCTGCTGCCATATTTATTCAAATAAACCCACCACATCAGAAATTCTTTAACACTTCGTAGATATTTGACATTGAAATTTTCATTTGTATGATTTAAAGGAGAAATATGAACGCCTTCAAAATATTTCTGTAAAATTACTGACTGCAATTTTTATGTTCACAACTGTATATATACATATACACACATACATACTTACGTGCATGTGTAATCAAGCTTTTTACATATGTTCTAGGCGAGTGCGACTACTCGTGCGCACCACTCTATTGATTGACCGGCGACGCGCCTATTGCTGCCGCCATGCAACTGCCCCGCATCGGAATGCAATGCTGTAAGTAATGCAATTAATATTCAACGCCGATAGCTGCGCATAATTTACGTGCTGTGCTGCGCTGCGCTGCGTTTACAATGTTGTGCACCGCACTTCTACATATCAACCCAAACGCTTGCCACTATGCCAATAGCATGCAACGAACTAAGCGAAGCTGCATGTATGTGCACGTGTATGTGTTTACTGTCTGCACGCTTTGCATTCGTGTGTGGGGTGGCTCAACATGGCTGTGGCATAGCCGCGTTACAGCCTACAGGCGTTTAGCAAAGGAGGCGGCTTTGGTGAATTACAATAGCGAAGGCGATACCAGAACAGCGCGCGCTGCCATGCTGCCACACTGTCACATCGCCACTATACATACTTACATACATACAAGAGTACATATGTATATACAATCACACCACCGCCACAGCAGCACTTGAATAACTTTGCCAAGGCTGTGAGATTTGCGGCAAAATATTCTAAAGCTGCAGGAAAAGCATTTTTTAGCATTTGCAAAACAAATCACAGACACATACATACATACATCGCCATGCTTGTGTTTGTATATAGAAACGCCCGAAAGCCTGGCAATAACAATAAAAGGCCAAGAAGGCGGGAAACATCAGCGATTGTTGGCTTCGATGTGTTTTTGTTTTAATATTTGACAACAATCTCTGGTAGGGTTGTGCGAGTATATCTGCATGTGCTTGTATTTGTTGCCCATGGCCAATGAATTTCGGTCTTCCTTCTCTAAACTTGTGACCATATATTCAAAATTATGTGGTGATAACAAACGACAATGGTGTCTGCGGCCAGTATTCACGTATGTATTGTATTGTAAGCGCATTTATATTTCTGTATGTAGATAAGTAAGTAAGAATGTGCGCGAAAATATGCGACTTGGCCAGCAATACAATCGGAACTCAGATCGCTGGTGATAAGTTTTGATAGCTTGGAGTGTATTTTATTATTTCATTTACCCGCCTGAATTTGATTGGGAAAAGGTTTTTAATATCATTGTTGTACAACGATTCCGACCGCCGTAATCGAATGGGCTTGTGCGGGCTTATTTTCTGTAGGTTTTTATTCGGAAACTACAGCAAACATGGAACACAACAAACTGATAAAAACTAATTTTTTCTAATAGCTATCGCTCCTACACAGGCAGTTGCAAATAGCCAAGTGCGTTTCTGCCATGAAAACGCTTCTCATTAAAACGATTTTCCGTTTGGATGCGGCACAAAATTGCAGGTCACTACATTTCTGGAGCAATGCCACAAATAGGGGAAGAAACTCGATCAAACACATAACAAAGGACATACCGACCGATTGCCATCTTTTCCGCTCCCTGTGAAACCATATAAGGGCGTTACCTTCGATAACAAAGAGACTCGCTGCAGACTCGGAGGTTTGCCATTGTCTGCCGAGGAACGACCGCTACGAGTACTCTCAACCAATAGGTGTTTCAGTTTCTGACCTGAGTCACTACAAATGGTGGTCACGTGCCTACCATTTGGATAAGGCGGCCGTCGCTGTACTTGTGCAATAATTTGGAGACTATTCAAGTATTAGAAATTGGAGAAATATTCAAGAATTACGTGGAATTTGTTACTAAACGGAGAAGGGATTTTTCATACGGCGGTTATGCTAGTGGGTCTGGTGGTGAACGAGGACAAAACGAAGTACCTCCTGTCATCAAACAAACAGTCGGCGCACTCGCGTATCGGCACCCACGTCACTGTTGACAGTTATGATTTCGAGGTTGTAAAGGACTTAGTATATTTAGGAACCAGCATTAACACCGATAATAATGTCAGCCTGAAAATCCAACGTAGAATCTCTCTTGCCAACAAGTGCTACTTTGGACTAAGTAGGCAATTGAGTAGTAAAGTCCTCTCTCGACGAACAAAACTGACATTTGTGAGACATTTCCAAATCGTGCAATTGTGTTACGCAAATCGACGCTTTATGAAAAATGTTCCTCGCGCGCGCCTGCCAACTTATGTTTGTTGTATGGTTATGAGGCCTAATGGCTACGTCAATAAGCAAAATTTGGATTGAAGAGAAACCCGAGCAGCCTATGGCCATCACATCCATTGAAAACAACCGCTTGGTGCGGCCAATGTGGTGGAGGAATCAGCGGCTCATATTTCTTCAAAGACGAGGCTGAAGCCATTGTAACAGTGAAGAGCGAACGCTATCGCGCCGTTATAAATTACCTTTTGATACCGAAACTTCAAGCCCGTGAGCGCCACAACATTTGGTTTCAACAAGACGGCGCTACTTGCCATACAACCCGTGAAACAATAGATTTACTGTGTCGTCGTTTCTGTGAGCAATTTATCTCTCATCCCGGAATAGTGTATGGGCCACCCAGATCGTTTGATACCACACCCTTCAACTTTTATTTTAAAGTTTAAATGCTTTGTGGGTTAACCAACTTCCATTAAGGCATTGAAATCCAGCATTACGGATAAAAAAAAATAAATAAATAATTGGCGCGTACACTTCTGTTAGGTGTTTGGCCGAACTCCTCCTCCTATTTGTGGTGTGCGTCTTGATATTGTTCCACAAAAGGAGGGACCTACAGTTTCAAGCCGACTCCGAACGGCCGATATTTTTATGAGGAGCTTTTTCATGGCAGAAATACACTCGGAGGTTTGCCATTGCCTGCCGAGGGGCGACCGCTATTAGAAAAATGTTTTTATTAATTTTGCTTTCACCGAGATTCGAACCAACGTTCTCTCTGTGAATTCCGAATGGTAATCACGCACCAACCCATTCGGCTACGGCGGCCAGCATTACGGATACCACCCCTTTATAAGCAGAATCAAATTGCTGAGCAAATGAAAGTTCGCTGTAAAAATTAAAACACACTGCAGTAATGAGATAGCACCAAAGCGACAACGAATTTCCTTCAAAAAACTTGGGGGCTCCCTTTTCGCTTTTGATTCAAATTTCGTTTCGGATTTGTTTTCCTAAGTGCAATGTTGCGACCAATATCACGAGCCCAACGAAGTTCGCTCGACGATTTCATTCTTTATTATCGCACTACAGCGGATGCGATGGCCTGGGTAAAGTAGCCAGTTATGCATATAGCATCTGCCAAATCTAATTGCGCACAAATGTATTGCCGAATTTTTGGCTGACAGAGTGCATCGATACCTTGTCTACAGGTTCATACCAGTCAGTGAACGAAACCACAACATCAACCAAAATAATACGCCTTGGCAGAGTAGAGCACCAAAGAACAATTTTATGAACGCCTAAATGAGACACATGAGAGCCATATAAATGCCGTGCGAGCACTTACTACTTTATCTGGGAATTGAATATTAGTCAGAAAACCATTTAGAACCGTTTGCATGAGGATAATTATGACTATAGGTGTATTTTATTTGACCACTACAAGCTAATGTCTTGGCAAAAGAGACGAGCTTAGCTTACTTCTCCTCTTGGTATAAATTTGAATTTTGGTGGCAATGCTATCACAAAGCGCACATAACAGAGAATAATAAAAATGGTAAAGATAATTACTGTATTCTTAATTTACTTGTATTTTAATTATTTAAAGTAAAATAAAAACGTGGGTGACAATACGTGCCGCATGCTTTATTAAATTTGTTTTGTTGCTCATTCACCTGTCAAAATCATGAAATTTAAATAGGTAATAATATAAAAGTCTACCTGCCGCCGTAGCCGAGTGAGTTGGTGCATGACAACCATTTGGAAGTCCGTCGGTTCGAATCTCCGTGCCTGAAAAACCAAAATGATAGAAAAGGTTTTTTCGATTAGCGGTCGCCCCTTGGAGTGTATTTCTGCCATGAAAAATATCCTCTTAAGAAATACCTGCCGTTCGGGATCGGCTTGAAGTTGTAGATCCCTCCATTTGTGGAATAACTTCAAGACTCAAAGCGCCAATTATATATTTATTTTTAAGTCTCCAAGAGCTTAGAATGACCGTCAAATTAAACACGTCTTATGATAAGTTTTAGTTTCAAAAAAAGCGAGACTTCTCATAATGCCAAAAAATCTCAGGCAAGGGCCCTTCGCACACGTCTCGTACCGTCATCTTAGCGTAAGTGACGAAATGTATGGGAGAAGGTACGCTTCCTTGAAACACATATGTATGAGTTCAAATGGCGAGCCGCACATGAGCTCCCGAGCCTCAGCTACTCATACTCGTCACAGCAAGCATGCAGCCGGACCCCTATTGTACCGCAGCATCGTCAAATATGATAGTACTCTTGTAGTCTGTTATTTGCATGTAATTGGCCTTCAAAATGAATAATTTTGTTTGCAATGATGGAATCACGTTATACAAAACTTCTTAAAGGGTTTTGACTGTTTGTATAAGCTTTCTTCAACAATTTTGTAATTTACAAACATTTTGTTAATACCTACAAATGTTTTAAAAAACAGTTTCCTAAGTGTTTTATAGAGGAGTTAAATGCATGAGGCATAACTTTTATTAAAGTTTAGACAATGCTTTTGAGAAATCCAAGCAATTCTTGTACTCTGTCCACCAAACCAAAATCTCTAAAAGAATGGTACATGCCCCTGCGTAATCATAATCCTTTCGGCTAATGCATTCGCACATGTTAGTATTCGGCTAATTGAGAAAATGTAACGGGGCAGCAGTATTGGAATTTGTAGTGACAGTCAAGCTGCACTAAAAGCCCTTGCTAACCCACGCTGTTCCTCGAAATTAGTCGCTGAATGTAAGATAAAACTGAACAGTGTTGCAAAACACAACAAAGTTAGTCTTATTTGGGTGGCTGGACATTGTGGTAACGAGTTAGCTGATAAATGGGCAAATGAAGGCTCTGCAAGTATGCCACTAGGCCACTAGGCCCTGAACCCTTTCTAGGTGTTCGATTCAACTATGGATTGAGGACTTCATGAGGTTTACCCATAGAGGTCGTTGGTCTGAGTTGAACTCGTGCAGAGTAGCAAGTGCATTGTGAAAGAACCAAACAGGAAAACAGCGACCTTTCTCCTAAAACTCAGCAAGAAGGACCTGAGAGTACTGGTGGGTGTAATCACCGGGCACAACGTCTATGGTCAGCATATGGCTACTATGGGGGTCGTGGACAGCCCGATATGCCTATCCTGTCTTGAGAATGACGACACAGCAGATCATTTTCTCTGTAGCTCTTCTGCATTTTCCAGAATCAGACTTAGAATATTGGCTTGCGATACACTGAGTATGGACAAAGTTCATACTATTCCTCTTCCGGATCTCTTAAAATTCATCAATGAATCCAAGAGATTTGTGGAAGAGTTACCTTAAGCTAATTTATCCGTTTTTACCATCCACTTTTTATCTTTCCTATCTCTATTCTTTCTACTGATATCTATCCGGGTTTAGTACAATGCTCTACTGACTGATTGCTTGGTCTTGTCCAGCCACAAATCTAATCTAATCTAATCTAATCTAATCTAGTATTCTGCTTTTGAAAATCCGGCTTTATAATTTCTCCTCCTGCTCCTTAAAAGGATTTTTAGACATCCTGTAAAATGTCTTAAATTTGTATCTCCCTTGTGGCAATAAATAAACTGCTGTTTGACTTATTCCTAATGAACGAATACACCCAATGCACCCTTTTTCTTTTATTTACTCCGATGGAGCAGATAAAAAAGAAAAATGTCTCTCGATATCTCTCTCATTCAATTGATGTGGCACCCAGTTTTCATTTTGTCGCCGAAAAAATTTGGGAAATGGCGAATACAAGAGGCCTAACACTTTATTCCATAACTCGGTGCTATTATTTCGCACAGTGGTGTTATTGTAGTTACACGCTCGATCGTTGTCGGTTCTTGGTGCGAAGGGTTTTGTTTTACTTTTTTATTCCTTTCGTCCATGCGTTCGAGGCTTGCAATTCATTATTTCATTTGACGTTGTTGGCTCATCTAAACACTGCAGTTTATCCCTATGGCATATTCGACACATTTAGGTTTGTTGTCGCTTGTTTGTTTTTTAAACAAACAATTTGGATTAGTCAATACACATATTGGTACATACTCGTTCGACGAAATATCAAGGGAGGACAATATTTAGACGAGACCAATAAGCGAATAAAGTATTGACAAAAAAAAAACTCCAAATTTTGTATAAACAAAAACGGTTTGCCATTCAATGTGCCAAGCAAATTGTTGATACAACAGTTTATTTTTTTGTTATGTATGCAAGCGATCCATTGATTTGGTAAATGATGCTAGCAGGGGGATGTTGTCATTCGCGGAGTTACATTTCATTTGATTTTAAGAACTGACTGGTACACGAACTGAATCAGCGGTAAAGATTTCTGTCAACAAAGACTTTTGCATTTTGCATTGAATGAATGGCAAACAGAAAGAATTGTTCGAAAAACAAACGATTCAGCAATATTTGGAGAGAAAAAACTGCTACTACAAGACCACACTGGAAGCAACAACTGTCCACATACATATCTACTACTTATGGGCATTTGCGGTATTGCGGTTTTAGGTAAACTCATTGCCAATGAACAAATAAGCGAGGCATAGATACCAAAAAGCACGAAAAAATTATTTCCCACCATCAAGAAATTTATGACGCACGAATTTATATCTTAGTATTGTTCATTATGTCTACAGGGTCCGGCTCTCGAAGTGTAACCAATTAAAAAGGCCATAACTTTAGTTTGGAAAATTACTTTTATTCAATTCAAAGTAAAAAATGTGTGAAAATAATACAAAATTAAGAATAAAATTACTTTTGCTCGATATGACCACCTTTTGCCTTGACTATGGCCTTGAGACGGTCCAGAAACGAATTGCAAGCTGTCCGAATGTGACTTGCAGGTATTTTGGCCCACTCGCGGACAATGGCTTTTTTTAGCGCCTCGAGACTGGTGAATCTTTTAGTTCGAACCTTGCTATCCAAAATAGCCCAAAGAGAATAATCCATCGGATTGGCGTCTGGTGAATGTGAGAGCCATTGTGTGGACGTTATGAAGTTGGGAATGTTTTTTAGCCATCCATAGTTCACTCGAGCTTTGTGAGACATGGTCTGCCACCGAAATGTTTATCTCCCACGGTTTCAAAGCAATCTCTAGAATACTTTCCCAATAATATTTTGCATTTACCTTGACGCCAGGCGCGATGAAAACAATTGGAAAACGCCCATCTGTGCTTACAGCGGCCCAAGCTATTACCTGTGACGGATGCTGCCTCACAATGTTTGGAAATTGAATGCTTTCGGCCAAGCGAAGCAACTCCTTCGCTCTCTCAAGTCTGATTTTGTACTACTTTCGTGTGAGATCATGCTCCTTTTGGCCTGACTTTGAGATCATTTTTCAGTATGCGGCGGATACTACGGTCAGTTCTACGATATTTTCAGTTCTTTCGCCATTTGATTGGCACTACGTCGGGGATTTCGCTCAAGTCGCGTCTTCAATTTTTGAACCATTTACCGTGACATTACAGTCATTTGATGACCACCTCCATGACGTTTTGCTATGCTATCAGTATCATTGCAACTAGTGATGGTGCGATAAACAAAAACTTTATTTACTTTAAGGTGCTGGAGCTCACGAACAATCGCTGGTTGTGAATTTCCTGCCAAATATAATGCAATAACACTATTACGTTTGAAATCCATTACTGATTTTCTTTTTTCGCGTTTACTCTTAGCAAAATGCTTCCGCGGGCTGATAAACAATACTCCGGACTGTAATTTAGCCAACTGACAGACATTGATGCCGTGCATCAGCTGCGGGAGCGGTCTGAAGTTGGTTACACTTCGAGTGCCGGACCCTATATATAATATTTATGCATACAGTTTGTCAAGCAACGAAAACGAAATTTTATGCTTAAGAAAATATGTATTTTTTTCAAGTTTTCTTGCAGTCTTTGTTTTGTTTTATAAGCAATTAATATGCCAATAGTACAGAAAACAGTTATTCCGTTTAAAAATAACACAAAAATCAAAGGCAAAAACAATATACAATTAAAACAGATCTCTCAACAAAGTATTTTTGTAATTGCAGTTAATAGCTTTAAGGTATTTGTTTTACAAAGTGAAATGGGAATCCGTACTTTGCATGACCATCCCTGTCTAGTCTATCCCTGTTTCCCATAGAATGAGCCGATGTTTGAACATCATAGTACTGGCAGCAAAAGGAAAATGGTTCCGAACCTCTTCAGAAATAGCAAACGTGTTAGCTTAACATTTTAAAGACACATTTGAAAATAATAATAACGACATAAATCTCACTTATCTCACTGTATCATACCCGTTGATCTGCAACATACAAGAGATACAACTAGCCTTAATTTTTAAGGTGGCGATACGCCTTAATTATATCCTCAAGAAATGCGCAGAAGTAAAAATGGTATTCATTTCCAAAGGAGGGAGAACCATACCTACGAAAAAGAAAGGACTTCAGGGCGATTAGACTATCATTCTTTCTGTTAAATGCCTTAGAACCTTTGCTAGATGTGCTTATCATAAGAAAAAATAGCAACAAGCTATCACCGTCCCAACACGCATACAGCAAAGGAAAATCAGCTGCCTTTCTAGACATCGAGGTTGCCTTCAATAATATACATATGTACGTTCATCTGATAGCAACTACAGCTTCGCGAATAGAAATAGAAATAGCGATAGTCTCGTTTATAGAACGAATGGTAACTGGGCGAACTATAAGCGCCAATTTGAGTGACACATCCACTAAGAAATTTCCGATCAGGGGTACGCCATAAGGTGGGGTAATCTCTCCACCTCTGCGGAACTTAATTGGGAGGAAAAATAATTCCATATGCCGACGATATTGTACTAGCAATCTCGAGGAAATACCTTCCAACATTATGGGACCTTCAACAAAGATCTCTCAACAGATTATCACATTGGTGGAAAATTCGAGGACTTGAAGTATATCCGAAAAAAAACGGATCTGATACTGTTTAGCAGGAAGCATAAAACACCTGCTTAAGTGCAGATATTCTTACAAACATGAATCTTCAGCGGTTTATAACGAGGCTATTGTACCACAAGCACAAATACAGGGTTTTCCAATAACAGGTGTTATTTTGAATAGCCCGCTATTTCGGTAGCTGTCTCTTTTGAAGCTGTCATTTTTTGATATTTGACAAGAAGAAACTACGCCATTAATAAAAATGGAACGATGCACGCTTAAGCAATGCTTTGGAATTATAAAAATTCACTATAAAAATTATGAAAATTTGTCAGAGACGGTTCGTAAAACTTGAACTTTTTTGGGTCATCGTGAAGCACCTTGTCGGTCGGCAATACAAAAATTGGTCAAAAAATTCGAGCTGTTGGGGCAAGTTAGTGATGTGAAGAATAAAACCCGTGCACGTCGCTCAAGAACAGCCGAAAATATTGTTGTTGTAGCCGAAAGTGTTGAAGAAAACCCAGGTTTGACCATTCTTCGTCGTTCTTTGGAATTAGGCATTTCTCAAACGTCATTGCACCTTATTTTGCATAAAGATTTGGGTCTTAAGACTTATAAAGTCCCGTCCACATAAGAACTCAAGCCGGCCGATCATCAACAACGTCGGGTCTTTGCTGATTGGGTGTTGAAATGCATAAAAATGATCCGGAACTCCATCGAAAAATCATCTTGAGTTATGAGGCCCATTTCCACCTCGGTGGCTTCGTCAGCAACCAAAATTGTCGGATCTGTGGCTCAGAAAATCCAAGAGTTATTGTGGAAAAACCTCTCTATCCACAAAGTGCGACTGTTTGGTGCGGTTTATGGTCCGGTGGAGTCAATTGGATGGTATTGATCTGGACAATGTTTATTTTCAACAAGACGGCGCTATGTGCCACACCAGCAACGAAACCATTGACCTTTTACGGGAATAACACCTCTTATTAGAAAACCCTTTATGTTTGGTTCACCATAGTTTGTAAAATTTGCTTTTCAAATCTACAGAAATGCCATTTTCCAAGCGCATTATTTTATTATATTGTATTATATTGGGTAGTCGAAAAAGTCTTTTCATATTTTGTCAATAGATGTCGTTGAAGTCATCTATCTCCAGTGCTACCAATCACATTGTGTCATATCATATGGTGTTTGAAAGGTGACAGTTTAAGCTTCATTTAACCAAAAAAATTAAATTTGGAGAAGTTGAAAAAAGTTATAGCTGTTCAAAAATGAGTGAAAATAATAAAGAAATTCGCTATATTTTGAAATTTTTGTATAAAAAAGGCAAGAATGCCACGCAAGCCACCAATGAAATTTGTGAAGTTTACGGAGACGATACTGTATCAGTTCGTGTAGCACAACAATGGTTCGCTCGCTTCCGTTCTGGAAATTTCGATGTGAAAGATGCACCTCGCTCCGGTCGACCTATCGTTGAAAAAGTCGATGAAATTATGGAAAAGATTGACCAGGACCGTCACATAAGCTGCCATGACATCGCCAAGGCACTAAACATTCATCATCAAACGGTTTTGAACCATTTAAAAAAGGCTGGTTACAAAAAGGAGCTCGATGTTTGGGTACCACATTAATTGTCTGTGAAAAATTTAATGGACCGAATTAACATCTGCGATTCTTTGCTGAAACGAAATGAAATCGAACCATTTCTGAAGCGAATAGTTACAGGAGACGAAAAGGGGATCAAATACGACAATAATGTGCAAATAAGATCATGGTGCAAGGGTGGTGAAGCTCAAAAAATGGTCACAACGACTGATGAGATTGAAGCAAGCAATCGAAAAAAACGGTCAGAACTGATCAGCAGAAAGGGCGTCGCCTCCATCAGAACAACGCTAGACCACACACATCTTTGATGACTCGGCAAAAACTGGGAGAGCTTGGCTGGAAAGTTTTCGATGCATTCACCATATAGCCCTGACCTTGCACCATTTGTTTCGGTCAATGCAGAACTCCCTTAATGGAGTAAAGTTGGCTTCCAGAGAAGCCTGTGAAAATTACTTGTCGCAGTTTTTCGCCGAGAAACCACAAAAGTTTTACACTGATGGAATAATGTCTCTAGAAGAAAAATGGCAAAAGGTGGTCGACCAAAATGGTACATATTTAGATTAATAAAGTTTATTATAAATATAAAAAAATTAGTTGAAGTTTGATTAGAAATACGAAAAGACTTTTTCGACTACCCAATATTATTAGCATTTGGCTAACTCTAAATATGAGATGCTATGACGGAGCACTACGCGAAAAATGGTCATGCGACCAATATTCGACAAAGGTTTTGCATCGTAATCGGTTGTGAAGTATATGGATTGCATACCGAACAAATAAATATACGTATATATTTAGAGATCGTAAATTTTTGCACCTTCAATAATAATTTTGTTTTCAAAATCAAGCGAAGTATTTTATTTCTACGCCACAGCCTGTGCCCTGCATCATATCACAGATGGCCTCCACATAGCAATGCCATTAAACAACATTGTAATATCATTACAATACCGCCATATCCGCATATACTACATATCACTCCAGCATCAACTGAATACCTTTCTTTAGGGTAAAAACCAACCCACCACCGCCATCAAATTTCCAGCTTCTGGACTTAACTCAATTAATGCCAAACGTTTGGCAGCAAAACAGACTAATCGGGTTTGACCATCAAGCGCCCCTGTGTGGCTACCAAAAAATAGAATAGAGAAAAAACAAATAAAAAAATATATAAAAAGTAAGAATAATAATTGCAAAAACAAAGCTGCTACAATAGCAAACATCAATTTGCGAGCACATGCAAAATGGTACATGCAACAACAAGCAAGCGCGGTAACTGTGCATCGAGTATTTATGCAAAATGCGCTTTCAATGCACAATCTCCATATAAATAAATCAAAAATCTACACCCGGACTACTAATGATGGCGGCGAAACCTTTCTGTTGACCTCGTAATATTTAACATTTTCAAAAAATACTACAAACAAAAACAAAATGTTGAAAATATGCTTCCGAATTTGCGATTGCGCGCGCCAATTCGCGACCCTCAGGCACTGTGGTCATGGCTGGCACTGCGGTAGACACTGGTGTAGGTATACACACATCTATTACATGAACAAATACATTGTTAGATATGCATGGGTATGAGCACACACACAGATATGATTGGCAAAAAAATCTGTTATTAGCGCAATTTTTTCTAACCAGGTGGCAATTGGCTCTATAATTGTTTAATGTTTATTCGTGTTCTTTGCATTAAGTATAATTGTATATACATATGCATGTGCACACATATACATATACGTATGTATGCATGCTAAAATACATAGAGCTTTGAACGCATTTGCGCCCGCAATCAAATGTTTTTTCTGTGAATTCAATCAGCGAAAATATAATTTTTAATGCCGCTCCTGGGCTTTATTTGTGATTTTGATTGCATTCTGTGGTTTTTCATTACAACTATTTTGCTTTAAAAAACGCATAAGAAAAAATTGATTTTATTAAAATAACACATTTTTGTAGCGCATAAAAGTGAGACCTTTTAATTTTGTGGTCAGTTTTTGTTTGTCGGCAAGTTTTTTATATCCACATACATACACAAGTTTATTATACGCACAAAAATAGGGAGGTGTGGGTTACAAGAAAATAACTGTTGAAAAAATGATCCAGTGGGGTGAAAAATAAGTATTTGGGGGCAAAAGGTGAACTTATCCAAATTCGTTCATTCGTGTGAGTTCATCCTCTCACATAGAAATTGTAGAATTTATAGGACTTAGTTCACCAAAGACTTTAAAAGGTAGGCTTGCGCGACATGGTGGAAAAAATTCAATGGCAGACCGTTAAACGGCTCTCACCGAATTCGAAAGAATTAGCTGATTGGCTGACGGAACAGGGGTCATGATCGGTGTACGAAAAACCAGAGATTGTGTTGGTGACATACGAAACAAATCAACACAGCATGCACTCTAGTTACTTCATTGCCTTCTGAAAAACGACTGATTGGACGAGAGTGAGAATACGAGTGAAAGAGCGGGCAGGACACTGAAGCCGAGTCTCCGGTGACATGGCGGACGAAGTTATTAGTTCAATTTCATTTCTCATCATATCTGATGGCCAAATTTGTTAATCTATAATTCTTGCTTACGCTATCGACAATGAAAGTTAGATGTCAAACGCCCTACAAATAATTTTAACTTTTCAAATCCTCAGCACATGTTTCTGAACATTTTTTCTGTACCTCTAAATGCTTTGCTTAAGCTAAAGGTACTATATTGGTATAAGTTTGGTGATAAATTATTAAGAACTTAACTGCAAACACTTCGGTTAATTGCATCAGATATTATACTTTCTTGAAACTAACATAAGAATATTCCTTTAAAGTTTGCTTATTACTTAGGTCTGAAGCGATTAAATTTGAGCACTTAATGTGCATGTATCAGGGGCACGAAATACTAAATGATGGAAAAAGTTGTATCTAATAGTGGTCCCCCTTGGCAAGCAGCAGCAAACCCCCCGAGGGTATTTGTGCCTATCAAAAACCAACTATCTTTCGAAGGCAGCGTAAAATTGCGAATCTCTCTATGTGTAGAAAAACGTTAAGACGCAGACCACAAATAAGAGGAGGAACTCAGCCAAATACTCAATAAAGGTTTTAAGTGCTAATTATATACATGCTGTCAAAAAAATATCGGGAACTGTTCATTTAAAAAGCGGGCGTTTGACATATGTATGTCTAAATTTATTAGGCTGAAATGTTGGTACATCTGTCCTCTATAGGTAGTGTCGCAGAGTTTGAGCGTGATCTGTCAATTAGTTTGTTTTTGGCATTTAATTATTTCAGGTGTGCTCTGCGATTTTCACGATGATAAAAATATCGAATAAAGAATTTAAGGTAAACTGTGTGTTTTGAACGGGATTTCGTGTGCCGAATCGTTGAAAATCTTACAGAATGCCTATGGCGACTATGCTTTATCAAAAACACGGTACACGGGTCTACGAGTGCTATAAGGCTTCTGAATAGGAAAGGCTTCGGATGAAAAACGTCGACAAGGTCAAGGAAATGATGCATTCAAGTTTGAGGGAGACCGCTCGTGAACTTAGCGTGTCTCATGAATCAATTATATAACATAACAGGTGATGAAATTGGGGTATATAAGTTTGGCATGCAAAGCAGTCAGCATGCGGCTGAATGGCGCTATCCACATGAGCTGAAACCCAAAAAACCACGTCACAGTCGGTCAAAAGTGAAAGTAGTATGACTCTGTTTCTTTTCGTTTTCTTTGGTTATCAAGGTGTTGTGTTCTCCGAATTCGTTCCAAATGGTTATGCGGTAAACGGTAAATAAAGAATATTATTTGGAAGTCATGCGATGTTTGAGAGAGAATGTGTGTAGGAAACGACCCAATTTGCTTAAAGAAAACTCATGGATCATGCACCATGATAACGCACCGTCCCACAAGTCTCATATTGTGAACGCTTATCCTTGGCGTATGTGTATTGCTTCGAATGGAGCCTATTTGAAGGCGAAAAAATAAATTTTGATGATTAAATAATAATTTTGGGTTTTATTGAACTATTCCCGGTACTTTTTTTGCAGAATGTATAGCGGGTGTTTTTTTAAGAGCTTGAGAAGAGCCATATTTTTTTAATTAATTTCTTTTTATTATCATCTGGTAGATAATGTTTAACCTAGTCTACGATGAGTCCAATTTTTGAGCACTTTTTCCAACAAATCTGGGCTTATGACGTCAATGTTGGCTTGAATATTGCAATAAGTCGATTGTTAAGTACGCTGTATGGCAAGCTGCGCCATCTCGTTATGGGGCGAAATATCCTCGATGCTTAGCTGATTCATTTTTGGAAACAAAACATCAATCAGCATGGCTCGCCAGTCACCGCAACGCAGGTCATTTCTCAATTCGAAAGATATAAGAACCGATGATACCGCCAGTGTTCTTCGCGAACAGATTTATTTTGTTTTGTGAAAGTAAATTTCCACAATTTGGAATTCTGAAGTTAAACGATTCATGATGACTAGCCAAACCTCACTGAACAGAAAGGTCAAAACAGATGGCCATTCTCAGCTGTCAAACCATAGTTATCGAGATCGAGAAATCTATAATTTTTACAAATGGTATCGTAGGTCAATCATATTTTTGACAGTTGTGAACTAAACAGCTGTAGCACATAAAGAGAGAAACAAGGTAGCGCGTAAATATCAAAATAAAGATTTTGCTCACCCAAAATCGTCTTGTTCCATTCGGTAAGTGGTCACCCAATATGGTAATAGCTAATGCTTTGTAGATAAATCAGCTACGTTTGAGGCATTGGAAATCAGCATTACTAAAGTTATTCCCGAGATACCTACCGAAGTCCTCCAGGGAGTAGTTCAAAATTGGTCGAATTGGCCGAACTACGGCACAGTTGCGGCCTACATTGGAAAGAGATTATCTCTAAAGAAATAAATATTATGAGTGGTTCGGCACAAAAATAATAAATATTGCCCAGTCAATTTGAATTTTCGTTGTTTTATTTTAATTTAAAATCCGGTCATTCTAAATTAATAACCCTAAATAATTTTTATACATAACCAACAAAATGTATTCAATTTAATTTATTATTGCACTTTTTTAATACGAAGGATATTATAAAAGTAATACAACTTTTTCTCAAAAAACAAAAAAAACAAAATTTTTATAAGATTAAGCAAATTTTTGGTTGATAACCTCCCGCTATCCTCTTTGCTGCCTTTATGAAATCTTGTTGGTAGTTTTTGACATAAAAACTAACTTTTAACATTGCTTGCAAGCGAGAGGCTTAAGTTGTTACATTTTTGTTAACTACTCCCTCACACTTTGCCGATGGGAAATTCATATGAAATTCATACAAATTCATCCCCCCTGTCCTAGATTCGTGATGTCTACTTTTTCACAAAACAGATTTCCCCTTTCTCGAAGTTCGTTTATGATAGAAGGAAGGGGAATTACTCTCCTCCCGGGAAGTTTCCACTCAAAATCGGGCTGATTGCTGCATTCGGCTTGCCTTAAGTATACAAAAGTATCTCGAATTTTGTTTTTTCAAAAACTATTAATTTATTCATTAATATCTATTTTGGCTTTTTCAAAGTAATCGTCATGAGATATTATGCAATTGTGCCAACGTTTTCTCCAATCTTCGAAGCACTTCAAAAAATCATTTTTTTTATCTTGTTCAGCTCCTCCTTCGATGCCGTCTTTATCTCGTCAATCGTAGCGTAGCGTCGTCCTTTCATGGGCCTCTTCAGTTTCGGCAACAAGAAAAAGTCACAAGGGGCCAGATCTGGGGAATACAGTGGCTGTGGCATCATTAGTGTGTTGTTTTTGGCCATTTTTTCACTTATCAATTTTTTCGTCTGTTGTTGAAGTGCTCGAGCGTCCGGCACGCTTTTCGTCGTTCACATCTTCTCGGCTTTCTGAGAACATTTTCTGCCACCGATAAACATTGCTTTGGTCCAAAGTAGCTTCTCCGTATGACACAGTCAACATTCGGAATGCATCCGCGCACTTAATTTCGTTGTTCACACAAAATTTGATACAGATTCTTTGATCGATCTTTTTGAATAGGTAAAAATCGAAGACGGGCGGAAACACGTGCAAGCAAAGCAGCTGTCGACATGAGTGAGAGACATGAGTACCAACATATCGCCACAAAATAATTGAAATTCGAATATAAATACGTAACCTGCGAAAATTCAAAATTTGCGATACTTTTTGAACGCACCTTCTACATATACTCGTATACCCATCAATTTAAAATGCAAATAAATTGTGATTTGCAAATATTTCGAATTTCAAATAGTTTGCCCCATATGTAATATACTGGATGCGATAATTTTTGAACTCCCTTCACATGTCTTCGAGCGTTTGGAATCAATCATGCATTTCTCGCCCCTTGAGTTAGGCTTTCTGGCACGTCGATGGCTGGCTCTCAGGCTCACACACATGTTGCAACCATTATTCTTCAAAAAATATCCATTCGCTGACTTGCCAAATCCTCCTTTTTCTATTATTTCGCAGATAGTGTGGTATAAATTTCACAATTGCCTTTTTAGGTAATTTTCTTAAAATTCTGTATATCACTTAATTTTTCCTGCTAGACAATATAAAACTTTACAGAAATGTCCAGCATACTGCTATGTCCACATTTCATTCTTAGCTACTGTGTACTCTTATAAATTTTATTAGCACACATTTGCAGCACAGTCATTTATTAAATAAAAATTTTATTACATATTTAAGAAAATTGAAAAACCCCCAAATACGCGGCTAAATATACAGAAAGAAGTTCCCCTCGTTCTCCCCATGCAACCTGTAGCAATAATTCACCTTTTATTACCAGCGGAAACTTTCAGAGAAATTACCTTTTTCCAAATAGAAAAAATAGTGTATGATGTAAGGTTTCATTTACTCATAGCTTCTTGCAGCAATATCCTCTCTTGAAATACTTTGTTACGTAGGGGGCCAAGCTTTTCGGAGAGATCTTCACTTGTATAGCGCCTCCGGACAACATATTGGTTTCATGAAAATTTTTTTCTTGACAGAAACACATGCAGAGGTACACCAGCTATTTGAAATTACTTCTTCTATAATTTGTGGTCTCATACCCAAGGTGCCGCAGGTTTCAAACCCGTGCAAACCGAATTGTAGTTAAGCACAAACCCACACGGTTACGGTGGCCTTGAATACCTTGTCAAAAACAAAAACAAACACTCTTATGAAAAGCATTGAATGCTCCGACTTGCAGCGATTTTACTTTTACGAGTATGACTAGGTACGTCGGAAAACTGCCAATATTCTTGTAGAAAAAAGGAAATCGCAGAAATTTGGCGCAGCTGAAACGCGTAGCGCACTAACCTGAACATTGCATTTTATTGGTTTGCCCAAATGTGTTCCACGTTTTATGGCCAATTTTTACGTATGTATGCTGTAACCTTAACCACGGCAAGGTTGACTGAATACAAAGATATTAAATATGTAGGTACCTACAAAGCTGCATGCACTTCATATACAAACAAGTACGTATGTATGTTTGTTTGCGGTTATTCGGAACGATATTGATGTGCAGTCGTTCATTTGCACGGACTTACATGTGAGTAAATGTATGTAGTGCAGATGAATGTATGTATGAATGTACCCTGTAGTCAAGTGTACTATGTAGTTGCAAACTACCTCACAACTAGTATGAGCCGCAGGACCCCAATAGTCAGTCAAGTGATTCTTTCCATAAAAGCAACTGGTACATTTTATATTTCGATGCCCTACGAGTTGTCGATCAGATGGTTTCGATCAGGAATATGTATGTCAGTTTCTAGGTCAAATAAAATAAGCATGAACAAATCGTTCAAATTTGGTATTTTTCGCACTAGTTCGATTTCAGTGAGGAAATTATAGTTGTGAACTCGTGTTTTTTCTAACGAGTTTGGTGTTTCCATACAGGGTATGTATGAATAAATACAGGAACACAGTTGCCACTATTTACTCATACTTATTAACCCGTTTTGTCGTATATCAAACGAAATTGCTTTTTCGACACACCATCAAAACACACATACACACACTTACCTGCGCATATGTTTTCAATATCTGAGCAAAATGTGTTTGTGGGGAGAGCCAAGCATTTCCTCTTCAGCTGAACTTTACTGGCTGTTGCTGGCATTTTTTTATCTACATTGAAGAGAGTTAGCAGCTTTTTTGCTAAATTAGCTTGGAAATGCGCAGTTTGTTGGTTTATTACCTCTTCAATAATGCACATAAAAAGTAGGGGAAACTAATTAAAAATTGAATTTATATACTTTGCAATGTGAATACTCGAAAAAAACATTCAGCAAGAAAGCCACTTCGAACCATTTAAAACTTGCAGCTTATAACATTTAAATATACCAAAATTCAATGGGATAAAACTGCATACAGCATAATTTTTCTTAAAACTCTGATTTAAAATTTTGTTGGAAATTTCTTTAATTTTTGTTAACCTGCACAAGGTTTGAAAGTGGATTTATACGGTTTTTGTATGAAAATGAACTATATTTTTATAAAAAATTAGGGAACCAATTTATTGTCAAAACTTGCCAATAAGTCTCTGCGATATAGTATTAAACCCACTGTGCATATGCAATTATGCCAGATGGCGTAAAATTAATCACCCTATATTGTGAATAGAGGCATCT
This sequence comes from Anastrepha obliqua, assembly GCF_027943255.1. Lineage (NCBI taxonomy): Eukaryota > Metazoa > Arthropoda > Insecta > Diptera > Tephritidae > Anastrepha > Anastrepha obliqua. The sequence goes on from NC_072894.1 coordinate 68,517,578, forward strand.
AACAAATACAGTCATCTCTAATGAATTGGCAATCATATAATTTAAAGGCGTAATGAATTTCCATCTATTTTCAAATTCACTTCGAAGTCTTTAAGTTCTTTAAGCTCAGGAAGTCAAGTGTTCGCTAGGAAAAAAAATATCTCCGGAGATTTCGATATCTTAGAATAATATACTTTGTGACACTTTTGGATATTATTAAATATTATTCAATTAAAAAAAATTGTAAAGATCTAACTGAAACATCGATGAGTCATAAGAACATCTCATTTAAGAGTAAATTTTAAAATCATCGGCATATAGGGAAAAGCGAGTGGGAAACTCAATAATATACAAGGTGAAGCCCAAAATAAACAAGACTGGCGTCATAAAATTGTTTTTTATGGTGCCATCTTTTTAATGAGTTAGTGCATTGGAATTTAAATCTCCAGCTGACTTCCAGTGAAAGTTTGGTGACATTCGGTGTAGTGGAAGCGAGGTTATACGTCTAAAGTGTCAGTATGTTTTTGTCATCGATAGCTAATCTCAAATTTTGTTTTAAAATCGGTAAAACGTTTACCGAAACCTTTGAATTGATGAAAAAAGGTTATGGCGATGATTGTCTATCTCGTTCCAGAGTTCATGAGTAGTTTACATGTTTCAGAGATGGTTGGATGATGGACATAAATGACAAGGAACATACTGGGTGCCCAGTAATAACCGAAAACTCCATCGAAATTGTTCGTAAATTTATTAAAAATGAAATAATTATTGAAATTCATGGAAACCGAGTTGAATATCTCTAAAACATCCATTTATCAGATTTTAACTTACCATTTGAGCTCATGAAAGGTCTGTGCACGTTTCATTCCGCATAAGTTAACTGAGGACCAAAAATTGCTTTGAAAGACCTCATTAAAGAGGCGAGAAAAGACGATAACTTCCTTTACAACATTGTAACTGGTGGTGAATCGTGGTGTTTCCAACATGAACCTGAAACTTAGCGTCAAAGTGCCGAATGAACGGCCCCAGACGAGCCAACACCCCAAAAATCGCGTTTGGAGAAATCAAAAATCAGGCCGATGCTCATTTGTTTTTACTATTCCAAGGGAATTGTCCACAAGGATTCATGCCAATAGGCCAAACCATCTATCTTAGCGGTTTGAAGCGTTTGTTGCATCGCATTCGTCGAATTCGCCCTGAATACTGCGAAGGAGAAAGCTGGCGCTTAATGCATGATAATGCACCACTCTTGTGACTGATTTTTTGACTAGACATCGCATTTTTACCATCAATTAATCACCGTACTCGCCTGATATGGCTCCTTGTGATTTCTACCTATTCAGAAAATTTAATTTGGCCATGAAAGGAAAACGTTTTGAGTCCTTAGGGGTCATCCAAAAGGTTTGTACCGACATCCTGAAGGACATTTCAGCCAATGACCTGAAATACTCTTTCAAAAGGCTTTTAGATTGCGCAAAACAGTGTATCGAGGCCAGAGGGGACTATTTTGAATAAATAAACCCAAAGTTATCAGAACAAAGCTCCTGTCGTTTCTAGTTTAGTTCAGTCTTGATTATTTTTGACTTCACCATGTATAAAATGGACAATAATGATATTATGACGCCAACCCGAGGTGCTCTAGAATTATAAATAAATAATTTGAACCAATCACCATTCATAACGACAATGGAAGTTTGCCACATTTATGACTAACACTGCTACTAATTTTATCGCCACTGCTTGACAGTTGTAAAAGTTACGACGCCTTGAGTAAATCTTACTGTACAAGTGTTTTCGATTTTTTTTCAGTTTTAGAAATTGATTTGGATTTGGGACAACAAGTTTGTATTAAATGTTGAGTTCCAAATAGGTTCAATCGTGCGAAAACCTTAGAAATGTTGGAAAACTGCTTTGGTAATGATATTTAAAAAAAAAAACATCCGTTTACTGAACGCTTCAGAAGAGATGGAGAATGACAAACGTAGTAGCAGACCGTCGACAACGAAAACTGATGAAAACATCAATATAGTGAAATAAATGTTGATCAATAACTGCAAATTGACCACCAAAGAGCTGACAGAGGACTTGAACATTGCTTATTGATCCATTCAGGACATTGTACAGAATGATTTGGGTTTGCGGCGTGTTGCTGCAAAGTTGGTCTCAAAAGACCTGAATTTCATGCAAAAAAGGGACTGCCTCGATATAATCAAACTCATGGTTTGCAAGGCTGAATCCGACGCAACATTTATCAAACGTATCTTTACTGGAGACGCGACATGGATTTATGAGTACGACACTCAATCTAGAGATCAGGCGAGTGAGTGGAAAGCTCCGAATGAGCCAACACCCAAAAAAACGACGTCGTTTTCAATACAAAAAGAAAGTGATGCTAACGCTTTTGACGGATGACAATAGCATTGTACACCACGAATTTTTGTCAGAAGCTCAGAAAGTTAATAAGGGCTATGGTATTGTTTGGGCATTATGAGACGTTTACGTGGAGCAATTCGTCAAAAAAGAAAAGGAAAAGGTTTGTGGGAAAACAACTCTTAGATTTTGCATCATGATAACGCACCGACGCACAGTGCCATCATTTTTCGTGATTGTTTGAAGAACGAATCCAATGCCATCTAACAATCATCGAATTTGCCTGATAGAGCTCCCTGTGATGTTTTCTGTTTGATCGGGTTGAAAAACTACAATAGAGAATATCCAAAAGGAAGTAATGGAAAAATTGAAGACAGCTCTGTTGGCTATGCCCAAAATAGAGTTCCAGAAATGTTTCGACAGAAATGTTTCGACGCTGGCAGAAGTTCGTTGCAGTTGATGTGAAGTACTTTGAAAGTGATAATATAACTTTTGAGGAATAAACTTGTATTTTGGATATTGTGAATGTATTTTGGGTCCTTTTTGATCAAAGACGATTCTGTAGTTAAGAGCACTCTAGGCTTGACCACTCTAGGACCTATACAGGCGTCTTGAAGGACATCCCGTCCGATTATCTACGCAACTTGCACTAATTATTGTGTCGTGTCCGTAAGAGAACTACTTCAAATAAAACAAATTCCATTTAACCCAAAAAATTTGTTGTGCTTATTATTAATAAGTAAATTCAATCATGTTGTCCTTGTATCATAGTTTAAGGGCACTGAAATATGTTTATTATCTTCTGAATTTTAGTTCTCAGAGTTAGCAGAGTTAGGTTTGGCAAGTCATCATGAGTCCTTTAACGCTAGAAATTCCTCGAAATTTACTTGATAAAAAAAATATATATCTGTGCGCAAAGTACATGTAGCACTTGCCATACAGCACCTTTAACAATAGATTTATTGCAAAATCAATTTGGTGATAATTTTTTTTCCAGTCTTGTCCGATTTAACGCCTCTGGGTTATTGTTCGTGGGGCTATATTAAGTTATTGAAATATTTCGATAAACCAGCAACTCTTAAAGCATTGAAAGCCAATGGTCAAGCCACCATTGACGCCATATGGCCAGATTTATTGAAAAAGGAATTACAAATTGGGTTGAGCGAATGAGCTATGTAAATCGTTGCCGCGGTGGACATATGCCGGATGTTATGTTAAAATAAATGAATTTATGAAATGGAATTATAATAATGGAATTTATGAATAAAAAGGCATTCCAACAATATTTCTGTTTTGTATTATCAGCTCTTAAACGCAATAAAGCTAAAAAAACAGATAGTCTCACCTGAGAACACCTGAGGCACTCAGTAGCGCTGCACTTCATTCATAGGGAACATTTTTGAAGACTGAAAATAATATTATTAAAAACTCGCTGAATTTGTGTTCAATTTCAATGCTCGTAAGTGGCATTTCTTTGATAATTAATGACTGCACTGCCTTCCAGGCCAAAATATAATATTAGCGTTCGTAAAGCCGTTTTAGTGCACCTTAACCTCTGGTTGCGGATATATTGATCTATATAAATGTTGCTTAACTAAATAGTTTCAGAGTAAAATAATTTGTAAAAGAAATTATATATGGCAACTCATGCCCAAATTGAGTAAAATAATTGTGAAAGGGTTGATATTTTTGCATACTTGATTCGATTTTCCCATTATTGGATTTCCTCTTGAGGGTCTAGAATTTCACCGCATCTTGATGCCTGAATTTTTTACACACATATAATCCTTCGTATTTCTTACAAACGATAAGGTTGTGTCAAGCTGGCACTCCTCAATCTGAGCAAATGCATTCATAAAATAACATCTTCCTCCTTTTGTTGCACCAATATGCTTTTACAAGCCTATTAGTCAGACTGACCATTGAGTATCGCACATAAAAATATGTATGTATGTATGTATGTAACTGGCATCTCTTGTATGCACTCAGCTCAACTCAACTAAGCACAATCGATGCTAGGCGAGTCGAGTCATCAACATAGCCAATGATGTATTTATGTATGAAACAACAAATAACAACAACAATAGAAACATATACTAAGCAAGACCAATAATAAATGATGATTTGAATAATACAATGTACACCGTAAGTGCAAAAGTTAAATGCTAATCACTCAATTAGGTAGTGAAGGAAATCACGTTGACCACAAGCAGACAAAGGCAAAGACAGACATCACTTAAGCTGCTTGTAATATCCAAAGCATAAAGACATACAACCGCAAACAAGAAATTATATGTGTGTATTCTCTAAGGATTTTATCTAGCTGAATAACTGGTTTATATGCAGATTCGTTGTACTCGTACATACACATACATATGTATACATATACACGTTTGTATCCAAGTAGGGGCATATTTGATGTGGAGATCCACAACAATCGTCGCTTTGAAAAACCCAATGCTATCGATCGAAATTTATCTTCCTAGTCTCAATCAATTCATTCAAGTGTTGTTCGATTGATGGAGTGTTGCAAGTGGTTTTGTGTTCGTGGCATGCAAATATTTATGCTACTTACTTGGCCGGTTTACCTAAGTGGATAAAGTTTACTTATTATGTATTGCTTATGTGTGTACTTCTATTAAATTAATCATAGTAAATGAAGCATTACCGGCCGCCGTAGCCGAGTGGGTTGGTGCGAGACTAGCATTCGGTAGTGCACGTGTTCGAAAGACGATGTGAGTATGAAACACCAAATGACAGAAAAAGTTTTATATAATAGTGGTCGCCTCTCGGTAAAACTCCAAATGAATTACTGCCAGGCAAAACCCTCTTATAAGAACCATCTGCCATTCGGTAGGTTCCTTCATTTGTGGAAAAAGTCATGATGCACACCAGAAGCAGCTCCTCCCCCAAACACCGTATAAATACTCAGAAAGAGTATAGTTTGGCAATCCTCTTATGAATGACGCGATAAGTTGACGCTTAAGTTGAGTCTCTAAAAATTGCTTTTGCCATGTTATCTTTACGGTTCAGTGATATTTCTGCATTCGCCCATTTCGTCTAATATCGTCTGTAAAAAAGGCATTGGAACAAGAAAGGGGCTCAAGCAGTGATTTACATGGTCAAGTAGGACCTCTTGCCGCTTGCATAATATTAATCGAAAAAACCCTGCCAGAATCTTTATCTCTCGATGTTGTCCAATAGTAATTTGCTTCTAATAGTAGGCTGAGACAAGATAAGTATACTCGTAGTTGAAGATAGAATACAGTTAGTAGATCCTGTAGGTTGATCCTCAAATAAAGCTGTGTTTATATTAGGTTGCTGGAAAGCGATATCTTCGACTTCTATATCGCTATGAACATCATCTTCAAACACTATATTTCCAGATTCACTTTTATTATCAAATGAATCTGAATCTTCCATAAACCTTGTGAAATCGCAGCAAGTTTTCTAACGTTCATTTCGGGCCATTGTTCTTGTTTTGACGCAAAAAATGCTAAAACAATATTAAAACAAATTGATTTTCATCGAGTGTTAAAGTTACACAAAACTAACCATATGTCTTTCAAAACTCAAAGCGTAAAAATCGTACTGCGAAAAAACAACCACCACCGGCAACCTGCTGTAGACGACTGAGCAAAATGAAAATGGCAATGCGCTCCGAAAATACTCGCGAGAGAGAGAGCAAAAAATTCAAAAAGCATACGTCTCTCAGGCGCAAGAATGATAGAAACAAGATTGCGCACATCAGAGAGTGCGTGACGTCACATTGGCCTAGTTGTGCAGTGTTGCCAACCATTTGCTCTTCACTAAGCTAAGTATTTTTTTATACCCAAATTGCAAACATTTTTAAGTTTGGTGTTTATTTCTTTTTTTTTAATTAAAGCCACCGAAACTGTTAAAAGAAGGTTAAAAAGTCAATGCTAAAGTTAGTGCTAATGAAAATTTGTTGATTCTTATAAAATTTGATATTTCGAAAGTTTAAATTTAATTTTTTTGCTCCTTTTAAGGTTGTTCAAGAATATTAAATGTCCCTCTCTCAACTCTGCTAAGCATTGAAAACCTTTCTACACATTTTAAAAAGCGTTTGAATTTACTGTTTGTGAATTAAAACCACAGTTGTGTAATTGTTTCTTCCAGTCCCCAATTAGTGGGACATAGGGCATCAAAAGGTGTATTCATAGTAAAAATAAACAAAAAAATACCATAAAATCATGAAGGTTAGGTTAGGTTAGGTTGAAGCGGTTGTCTTATGGGACACACTCAGGCTCACAGCCCATTGTGATGCCGCGTGGGGGAACTTTCCCTATTTCTCCTAAAACCATTGTGCGCTTTTCAAAAATTTTAGAAGATCTCCTATTTCTGTGGAACAGAGATCTTCCAATTCGTTAAAAAATTGTTTGCCTAGAATAGCAAATCTCCGTCTGGATAGAGCAGGACAATGGCACAGAAGGTGCAAGATTGTCTCCTCCTCTTCCTCATCGAGACAACTTCTACAGAAGTCGTGTGCTTGCACACCCATCCTTTGGGCGTGCCTACCTATTAGGCAATGTCCCGTTATGACTGAAATCAGTGTGCTAAGATTGTGTTTGTTTTGGCTTAGCAAAGATTCTGTGCGTTTAGCACTAAGAGTCGGCCACAGTTGATGGGCGATTTTGCAGGTGGCTTCATTGCGCCATCTTTCGTTTGCTTTCCTTACGATTCCTTCGAGGATAAGTAGCTTACATGTTTGTAAGGGAATGCCTATGTCGTTGTCTATGCACTCATCGGTCAACTTGGTGCCGAGTCTCGCTAGTTCATCGGCTCTACAGTTACCCTCAATGTCGCGATGGCCGGGAACCCATATTATCCTTAGGCGAAATGACTCAGCCATCTCGTTAAGAGATGTGCGGCATTTCATGGCTACCTTGGAGGTTGTCGACTGTTTTGTGAGGGATTTTATCGCCGCCTGGCTGTCAGTGAAAATGTAGATGTCCTTTCCAGATATCGCATCACACTGTACCAGTGTCGCGGCTTTCGTTATTGCCATCAGTTCGGCCTGAAAGACACTACAGTAGTCGGGGAGCCGAAAACTGAAGGAGATCCCCAGATGCTCGGAGTATACACCTCCGCCCACCCTTCCCTCGAGCTTTGAGCCATCTGTGTATACATGGATAGACTCGCCCTGTCTTACATCGTCCCGTTCCCACTCTTCCCTTGAGGGTAGGAGGGTAGTGAACGATGTAATGGCAAGTGTGGGCGGGAGTGCATAGTCCACCAATCCGGGAATCTCCGAAGTGCCAGCCAGGATTTTGCCGTGACCGTAGCTCTTATTTGACCACTTGCTTAGAGTGTTCAGCCTTATTGCCGTGCTGCGCGCGATATATTTTGCCTGCAAATCTACTGGCAGGAAGTTTAATGTCGCATATAATGCTTTCGATGGTGTGGTTGACATCGCGCCAGTTATGAGAACCGATGCTAGTCTTTGAACCTTGTCGAGTTTTTTGATGTTCACCCCCTTCTCAAGGGCATTCCACCATATTACAATGCCGTAGTAGAGAATAGGCCTAACCACTGCTGTGTACAGCCAGTGTACCATTCTGGGTTCCAATCCCCATCTCTTCCCAATTAGCCTTCCGCAGGAGTACAACGCCATCATGGATTTGCGTACTCTATCTGCGACTGTGAGCCCCCAATTTAGCTTTCTATCCAGTATAAGTCCTAGATATTTCGCCTTTTCTGTTACTCTAAGTGGTTTCCCTCCTAGGAGTATTTGTTTTAGAGCAGGTGTTTTATGTTTCCTGCTAAATAGTATCAGATCCGTTTTCTCCGGATTTACTTCAAGTCCTCGACTTTTACACCAGAGTGATAGTCTATTGAGGGATCTTTGTTGAAGATCGCATAAAGTTGGAAGGTGCTTCCCCGAGATTGCTATAACAATATCGTCGGCATATGAGATTATTTTCCCTCCCATTTTTTCAAGTTCTTGAAGAAGATTATTGACAGTTAAGTTCCACAGAAGTGGAGATATTACTCCACCTTGGGGTGTACCCCTGATCGGGAATTTCTTGACGGATGTGTCACCCAATTTTGCGATTATTGTTCGCCCAGTTAGCATTCGTTCTATAAACGAGACTAGTGCCTTGTTTACACCCATTTCCGTTAGCGAGGTTGTAATAGCCTCCGGGTAAATGTTATTGAAGGCACCCTCGATGTCCAGAAAGGCAGCGAGGGTGTATTCCTTATAGTGGAGTGATTTCTCAATCGTGTCGACCAGCGCGTGGAGCGCTGTTTCCACTGATTTGCCTTTGCTGTATGCATGTTGGGACGGTGATAGCTTATTGCCAATTTCTCCTTTGATATGCATATCTAGTAAACGCTCTAGGGTTTTTAACAGAAAGGATGATAGGCTAATCGGCCTGAAGTCCTTCGGTTTCGTGTGTGTGGTTTTCCCTCCCTTGGGAATGAATACCACCTTTACTTCCGCCCATTTTTTGGGGATATAATTGAGTTGCATCGCCGCCTTGAAGATTAAGGCGAGTATAGGTGCGATCATATCTCTTGTATGTTGCAGATCAGCGGGGATGATTCCGTCTGGACCTGGCGATTTGTAAGGTCTGAAGCTGCCAATGGCAAAGTTTATGTTATCCTCCGTTATGAAATCTGTTGGGGGATTCCCGTTGTGAACTGTGGTTTGAGTTCTACTGTTTTTGTTGCAGAGACAACCCGGAAAGTGTGTCTGCATTAGTAATTCTAGTGTTTCTGCACTGCTAGCTGTCCAATTGCCGTTCTCTTTTATGAGGTAGCTAGGGTTGCTTGGGCTCGTTGATAGGACTTTCCGGAGCCTGCTAGTCTCCGAAACACTTTCTATCTTTTGACAGAAATCTCTCCAAGACGCTGTTTTTGCTGCCCTTATGGCATACTTAAATCTGCGTTGACATTCTTTGTATCTATCCCACGAGTTAGTTCTCTTCGCTTCGTTATACATAGTTCTACACTCCCTTCTAAGGACCGCTATGTCAGTGGACCACCAAGGGGGTTTCGGTTTGCCTCTTCTTGTTCTCTGAGGACATGCTGCGTTCGCAGCTTGTTGAAATGCTGAGGTTATCTCGTCAACCGCTGTGTCGAGCTGTAGCTCGGAGTCAATTTGGTATGTCGCGCCCGGGAGTTTGCTGGCCAGTGTGGTTTCAAACACGCCCCAGTTTGTGCGTCTGCGGTTTATGACCGGCTTGCACTTCTTAGTTGGTAATGTAATATTGTACATTAGGTACCTATGATCTGAGAAGGAATTGTCTTTAGACACTCTCCATTCTTGTAAGATTTGCGCCCCTTGTTCATTGACACAAGTGATGTCTAGAACTTCCCTTCTTGTAGTAGTTAAAAAGGTAGGGGTATTGCCTATATTGCTAATATAGAGATTGTTGCACATAATGAATTCAAAAATGTACTCACCGCGTGCATTTGTGTCTGAACTACCCCAGACATGATGATGTGCGTTTGCATCTGCTCCCAGTATGAATGGGGTACCGCATCTTGATGCTTGCTCAGTTGCACTTCTTATGAGCGGTGATGGAGGTGGTTGCTCCGCGTCATGTGCCATGTATGAGGAGGCAAGCCATATCGTCCTTCCGCAGGACTCCACCGATATGATGACGTTATCCGCATCGCTAAATTGTATTAGTAAATAAACATTAATACATTTCTTTGCTAGTATACACGACCTGGGTTTACCTTTGTCAGTGACATAGATCAATTTGTATTCTTTATTGCTCAAACCGCAAACCTGATCTTTTATGACCCATGGTTCTTGGATGAGCACTATATCCTCTTCTCTTTCTGCGAGACGGAGGATGAGTGCGGCCGAGGCCGCCTTACTGTGGTGAAGATTGATTTGTACAACCTTCATCGCTTGTATGCGTTATTGAAGGGCAGCCAACCACGGTTTGGTCGGCGTTCTCTTCATCAGATGTAGGGGGGAGAGACTCCTCATCCTCCATAGCGGAGAGGTCGGAGTACTCCCCCATATCCTCTAAGGTAACCCTTTCGAAGAGTTCACCAACCATGCCGGAGTTGGATGCCACCTCGTCGTTGTCTGTGACAACTTCGTTCGCCTCTGCAGATGTGGTCGTATCTTCTGTGGAGGTGTTCTTATTAGCTACATCCTGTCTGTAAACATGGAGAGTTAGTGATTGGAAGCCATAGTTTATCTTCCAATTCCTTTTGGCGAGTGGGTCTAGTGATTCCTCGTTTAGGATTATCACTGCTAATCTTCTTTTGCCGTCCACTTCGCCAATCTTTGCTACCTTCCAGTCGCTGGTAGGTAGCTCAGGGTTGCCTAGTTTGATGTGTTCCAGTACTTCCTCTGTGTCAGTATGGAAGTCTGGTATCCAGGCTCTCGATCTTGGCCGGTTGGGAATGTCTTCTCGAGGAACGACATCAAGTCGAGCCCCCGGCCAAGGTACCTCTATGCGATTAATCGCCAGGGTGTAAAGGTCCACGGATCGCTGATCAGCGCACCTTATCAGTTTGACGCGGGATTGAAACCATCCCGCATCCGAGCAGCTGGGTGGAGGTCCTGGATTCTCTTTCAGGATGTCCCTGTACACCTTCCAAAGACTCCTGTTTACCAGGTCCCAGTTTTCCTGAGAGATCGCACCATCATGGGAACTGCGATCAATCACCGCTCGTATGTAGCTTTCTTTCGCTATATCCGCGAAGGACTTCTTTGCCGTAACATTTATTGTCTGAGTGGCGAGCATCTTAGTTCTTTTGGCTACAGCCGATGCCCCTTCACTCGATCGTTTGCGTTTGCCTTGCGCAGAGTCTATTTTGGCCTTCTCCCGGTGTTCGGTGATGAAAGCTTCAGCCCACGCCTTGGAGTCTGACTGTTCCTCAGTCAGGTCCTCTAGTTTGATGTCCTTCAGTCTCTCCAGGATTCTGAAGGCGGATCGCCTGGTACGATAGTACCTTTCTGAGGCACTTATTTGCTTCCGGGGGTGGGTACTACCCGGGGCAGTGATGGTGTCAGAAGGGCCGGCACCAGGAGCCATTGGCTGAGCCATGTGGTCCGGTGCTGCCGACGTTGCTGTGGGTGTTGCTCCTCCCGAAGCTCCCGTGTCACCTGGAGTGACAGGGACAGCAAGATCCGCTTGTCTTTTGACAGGGCAGATTTTGCTTCCCGAGGGTTGTGTTGCGAGGGGGGGCCTACTGCTGGCACCAGACGTAGATGGAGTGTTGTCCTCAACTTGTCTTATGACAGGGTTGGGGTTGTTGGTATGGAGGCCAGCAGGAGTCCTCGCTGCCGTGGAGGCAGTCCCTGAAGGGACGGAGCGGGAACTAGACCCTGGCTTAGCCAAAGGTTTCGCTCCGCTTGTGTAGCTGGTCTTCTTTGTGGGAAGACCTGACCTTCCCGAGGGGTTAGGTTTTTGTTTGGTTGTGCCTTGGTTTTCCGAGGCTAGGTGTTTTTTATTCATTTTTTCATATTCATAATCGTCCGCGCTGCTCGACGTGGCAAGCGTGGCGGACTAAGTTTTTTAGGGGGGGAAAGGGGAAACGTCGACCATGGCAGTCCCCTCTACCATGGCAAGGTCATTTTACCTCCTGAGGTGACCCAGTTTCAGGAGGGCGCCGTTAGAATACAGCCGGATACCCCTGGCTGCAAACCATCCATTGGGCACGGTGACGCGTAACACCCTGGATTAGGGGGGGACAGGGGAAGGAAATGATAGGATACCAGGCTAAGGAGTGACAGTGGGATCGTCGGTACGGTAATCTCCGCATGGTGATTGAAGGGCCACCACCACCGTTTTAGCGGATGGGTGGCTAGCCAATACCCATAGGGAGCTTCCCTCTTAGTTCGTGGTGGTTTACCCTCCATGAATATGGGAGTTAAACCAACACTTAAGCCTCATCCCCGCGGCAAGGAGACCAACATGATGAGGAAAATCATGAAGAAACCATAACAATTTTTTTACAAAAAGTGCACCTTATCTTGTTGCATAATCCCAAATATAGCAAAAAAGTCTTAACAAAATAGTTCCTCTAACAAAAATCCCATAAATTAAATTGTACATTACCATAACACATTTATTAAAAAAAACGCACATTTTAAAGACAATTTGTCCCGCATACAAAATTCTTTAAGTAACTCAACAAAAATTTTGGTATTTTATTTTTTTTAAATAGGCATTTTAGGGCGTTTTTATATCCACGGCTAGACAAACCTGCAGTAGCTAGAAAAATGTCATGAAGAAAGAGCGCAAACTCCGAGTCTAAATAATAGAAAAAAATGCTAAATCAAGTTACGAAAATGGTAATATGGCCATGCTAGTGCTAATACGACATATCTCATTGTCAAATTCGCTGAGAGCAAAGTAACGGTACCACAATAGGCGCCATCTCATTATTCTTTCCATCATGTCTCAGACGTTGGTTATCAAAGCAGGGTTAAGTAGCGTGCACGATATTTATTTTCGTAATTCCCTCTTCGCCCATCAATAGCAACAAAAGTAAATTATTTTCTTGAATTTTCACTACTTTCCAAATTAAAAAAAAAAGTAAAACAGATTTTTCATTAATCAAAAGCATTTGACATCACAACAATTAATCATAAAAGCGCTTTTTTAAATAATCAATCTTGATAAATTAGCATAAGGCTAGACAACTTTCAAAATATTTTACAGCTTTTATCTGTTTTAAAAGTTTCTTCTTTTTAGCAGGGCAACCGCAAACTTTACTTAAGGGTTATGTAGTGAATCCAATGTCAAAAGTTTAATCTGTAAAACACTCATCACCATTTTTACTCAGTGCTATCACACATCCATACTCGTACATAGTAACATTCACGGTCGCTTAATGATTAAAATGTAATTTCTCTGCCATTTGGGATATCATTTGTAGACGCGCAAACTCATAAATCGCATGTTATAAGAGCATTACTCACAGGCAACACCAACCAGTGGTTATATCATTTGTAGTATCCTTTTTGTGCTACCTAATCTGCGCTGACTTATTATTAGTTTCCTCAGTCAATCTGCTTTGTTTGGAAGTTCATCGCTTCATACATACGTATCCTCATAGATTATCTCGCTTGCTGAATGCAGATGCGGAACAGAAAAGAAATTTCGATTTGAGCAAAACTCCCAGTGGGATTTCGTGCGTAAATAAGATGAACCCAACATTCCTCATACATATAGTACATATGGTAAGGAGAAGGTACGTATTTATATGCATACATGTATGTATATATGTATATTTAAATAACATGATGTACAAATTCGAAATGACTCATAAGAGTACTAGTCTTATACCTGTACTACTAATTTCGTGGCAATTCGCAATTTGGTGAAAAAAGTTTTCGTAATATGGCAGTCGAAAAGCGAAGACAACAAAATAGCTTTTCTTATACTCGTATATGAGTTGCCTAATGCTCTTCTTCCGAAGTCTAAAAGATAAATGAAATTTTTCCGCTCTGAGTTTGGATAAAATAATCTTCTTCTTCTTAATTGGCGCGATAACCGCTTACTCGCGCCAGTCATTTCATTCTCGTGCTAACCGACCCCAATTGGACACACCAAGTGAGGCCAAGTCCTTCTCCACCTGATCTTTCCAACGTAGAGGAGGCCTTTTTCTGCTACCACCAGCTGGTACCGCATCGAATACTTTCAGAGCCGGAGCGTTTGTATCCATTCGAACCACATGACGCAGCCAACGTAGCCGCTGGATCTTTATTCGCTGCGCTATATCTATTCAGGTAAGGTAAAAATATACTTTATTATACCTATAGCCAGGAAATCTTCACTTATTGACCAGTAGTGTGATTACGTGAAATATTAATAAAAGTCGAAAATTAATTTTCATTTTCTCATGATGAGTGGAACTATGAAAAAAACATATGCACCTACATCACGATGTACAGGGATTTTGAAGCAGTCGACTGATTTGCTGATGTAATCGGGGTTGTGACAGCAGTTTTTTTATGAACTAGCTGAGATTGTGTTGGTGCTATGTGAAAAAAAAACCAACAGAGTCTCCGTTCATGTCGCCTAGTTTCTGTCTGAAACACCGAGAACGAGGATTAGACGAATGCGTGAAATGAGCGGACAGAATTCTGCTGCCGAGTATCCGATGATATAGCAGCCGAAGTTAATCTCACAATTTTGCTTCGGATGGCCAAACTTTGTAATCTATTATCCTTGCCCACATACTCACAAAAGAGCAATTCCGAGGATACGTATCTGCTGCTAAAACTTAAGAAAAAGCTGATGTCAGTGAAACTGTATAAATGCGTACGCAAATGTTTGCATACAGTTCGATAAATTATCCCGAACCCGGCCTTTATTAAATGTCTGAATTAAAAAAACCAAAACCACCCGTAAACTAAATCTAGAGGCAACAACGCCTTAGCTATGTTCCACGAACAAGATTTTGAGCCAGGAATGGTACTAAGTTGTGTTTTAAGACAAAAAAAAGTTTACTTAGCTCAGAGGGTCCCAATGGGTATGGTTATATTCTCCTGAATGAAACTCTTAATTTGGAGCTTTTACACAGTTAGCCGAATTGATGATGCCATGGTGTTGGACTTAGGATCTCAATTCTTGTCTGACCGTATGAAGCGACATTACAAAATCGTTTTCCTCAGAGATTTCTGATATTCCGAAGCATACCTGTCCTAAATATAGTGGAAAATGCTTGGAACTTGCCTGGTCATTAGGTATACCTAACCAGGCCATTAAGAGTATCTGATCCATTAATTAAAGCGTTATTCCTCTGCCACAGAGGAAAAGCGTAGAGTTTGTATGATAAATATACGTAAAGGATACCAGATATCGGGCTTAAAATTGATGGGGCAATCTTTATTACTTTGTGTTAAACCATTCATGACACTTATTTTTTAAAGAAAATCCACTTCAGTGCGCCGCAATTCGGACATTCGTAAACATCAATTTTGAATTACTAGTTGAAGGACTTCGGTCAGTATCTCGTGAATAACTTTAGTAATGTTGACTTCCAATGCCTCAATCGAAGCTGGTTTATCCACAAAACATTGAAACTTTATATACTCTCATAAATAAACCCAAAGGTGTGATACCACTCGATCTTGGTATCCAATCCACTCGTCCGAAATGAGAGATAAATTGCTAAAGACACGACAACGCAGTAAATCCATTGATTCACGGGTTGTACGGCATGTAGCGCCGTCTTGTTGAAAGCAAACGTTGTGAAGCTCGCGGGCTTGAAGTTCCGGTATCAAAAGGTCGTTTATGGTATAATGGCGCCATAGCGTTTGCTTTTCACTGTTACATTGGCGTCAGCCTCGCCTTTGAAGAAATATAAACCGATGATTCCTCTAGCCCCTAGGATTTCAATAAATGTAGTAGCTGTTCTTGAAGGACTTTGTGTTGCTCTTCCGCTCAAATACAGGAATTTTGCTTATAGACGCAGCCAATAAAGGCCAAAAATGGACAATTCGGGCCCCAAAATGAAGATGTTCGGCGAGTTTTCGAAGAGTCCAACGACTGAAATTATGTGGGTCTGAAAGCTCGGCCGATTTAAAATCGTCGACTAGCTATATTTTGTACGCTTTCAAACTAAGATTGCCTAATGCCATAAGATAAGCCAAGTTGTTGATATCGGCGCCGAATCGATTCTTCCGTGTCTTCGGCAAAACTCCCATTTACAACAGTAATATTCTCTTCACTTCGTGCTGTACGTGGTCTAATCGATCGAGCATCATCCAATAATGTAAAATTATTCTCCATTTTGCCGATGGTTTGCCGAATAGTGTATTCGGTAGGAAGGATATGTAGACCATAATTTGGCCTGAGAGCGCGATGAACACTTTTCGTAGAGTTTTCTTCAGATTTTCAAACGTGGTTGAGGCGTAAGTTTTCGCACGATGAAATGCCAATGATTACTGAAAAGAAATGTCTTTAGTTCTACAATCTTTACCCATTCCGTTCTGGGTATATTTGGTATTAAAATGAGTGCTCTTTAGAAAGAAAATTTCAAGATATTCGGTAAATGCTCTATATTGCCCTCCGATCCGCGCGAAATAAATGGGAATCTATACTTGCAAAGCAAATAAATCCTTCTCGCGAACTTAAGATGTAATTTTATCATTCCTTCGACCGACCTTCACAGAAAGTACTTTTGAATTTTTATTCGTCAGAGTTTTGTTTCTCCTGAGCATTTTTGCTATACCCCTAACGATGGTTTAATCTTTTTCCATTAGATGAGCTACAGTTTGCCAATTTATGAATTCGAAAACTCAAATCGAGTCTAAGGCCTCATCAATTTTGCGTGTTTTCTTTCAACTTCACGAACGATGTATTATAATCAAAACTTTCTTTGAGTGTCTAGTAAAAAGTGGCAAAAAATTGTTTCAAAATGCGTAAAAGCTATGGTACATTTTGCGCGGACTAGTACTGTCTCACAAGAAGCCTAATGCCACAAGGGCTTGGAACTGTTCGATTTTTAGCTGAGTGCTCTTGCCATTATGTATCAGTACTTTTGCTTACGTATTTCTTAACCGATTTTCGGCTTGCCAAAAAGGGCAAACACTCAATTTAGAGCCGCCGAAAGGGCAGTGATTTATATGAAGGGCGAACGCGGTGTCATAAATAAAAGACGTGCGCATGAGGGAGTCAAATCTCTGTATGTAGGTATATATGTACGTATTATTTATGTAGGATGTGTGATTATATATCTGTACATACATTTCAGTAATTCACTGAGCAATTTCGCGCTGGGGCGCACTGCTTGTATTTGCGTACTGATTTGGCAGAAGAAGAAATGAAAAGAATCACGCCATGATAACTGGCTTTTTAAGGACAAAGCGCTGTAGGCTCAACAACTTCATTAAAATCTTGTACCGCAAATTTTTCGGCTATAACTCAAAAGTTTTACTCGCCGATTTTAGAGCAATATTTCTCCACAAAAAGTGAGTGAATTTGGCAGTGCTACCATGCTTTTGTGTGTGAACACTTAAATCTGGCGTTTTGGTGCATTCCAAAGGACATGTATGCATATATGTAGCTACATATGTACATATGTACAAAAATATATGACCGCTTTAACTCAAAACGTTTTCTTATTTTTCGCTATATGCAAAACAGTAATGCGTTAGCATAATTTACCGGGCTTTTATGCGTAAAATATGCAAACGCTTAGAGGGAGGAGGGCTATCAGACCTCCTTTCTCGTTATTCAAATTGCATGGGAACAAAAAACAAAAAAATAATAATATAAGAAAATACTGTGCTATGCTATGCAGTGGTAATTTGCAAGGCAAATGTCATAACAATAAAGTGGTTGCAACAGCAAAGGCAGGTTGAAGGAAGGAAACAACATTAACTACTAGTACCTGCCATAATGGTAAGAACTTCAACAGGAGTCCAGTGTATTGTTGTTGCTGTGACAATTCAGCGCTTATGCCAGACAGTCGACGACTTTAAGGCAATTTTTATGCTAATCACCGGGATTATGCTGACGAAAGATGACATTTGCAATAGCGGTAACTGCTGCTTGCACTGCCACAACCAACCAAGCAACCGCAGTCTGAATTATGTCTGTACGTATGTGCGTATGCGCATGCATTTATTATACCTATATTAAAATATTATTTTTTGTTGCCTTTGTGAGTCACTTGCATGTTGCAGCATGATTAAATTTTATAACTCAACTTTTCCGGCCCAAAAGGTTTCGGTTTGGTTGCATCTGGCAAGTCCCTTTTGATATTTTTTGCTTTTGCCTTTCAACTTTGTTGCATAAACAACTCCAATTAGCGCAGCTAACCACTGAAATGGCGAGTAGGCAAGAACTGAGCTGAAAAAAATCTTATACGAGCTAGATCGTTAATTTTAATACATGAATTTGTTTTTATGCTTTGATACTCTTGAAGTCGTTTTATTTGATATTTGTAAGAACTCATTTAAAAATTTGGGTCTGCTGTCGCTCATAGATTAAAACTTTTATATTGGGGAGGTGTGCCATTGCCTTCCGAGAGGCAACCACGAACCGCAGAAGATAAGAACGCCTTATGCGTTCGAAATACCAAGTGGAACACACTTCGTTTTTCTAATCGGCACCAGTCTGCCTGCGTAGGAAAATCAACTAGCGCGTATTTCACCAGTTGGCTCACTTGGATGACTAAAGCGCCATTTAAAAAGGTGTTCAAACTTTTTTCAGAAATTTCTCAGTACATAAGTTCATTTGGTTCATGGTGCTTCAGTAAGTTAAAAAACACTCACCGCTTTATGTCTTGCGGGGTTAAGTTACTTCAATGTATGCATATGAACCTTTTGTAAGGCCATGCGAACTTGCAACAAATGATCGAATTGCCATTTTTGGCAATAACTATTGTACGGTTGCGCTCGTCAACTTAAGCGTAAAAGCGAAGAAGCCAAAAGAAGCAGAAAATCCAAATAATAAGCGTGAAATTTTACTACTCATTTTTTTATATTTTTAGCATTGTTTACAACTTTCGACCACATTGTGCGGGTTTTTGTTTTTTGATATTTTTTAAAATGTGGAATAAATAAATATTTTTAGAAGAAGTACAATGAATGATGTCGTTCCGGTCGATTTGCTCGGTTGTGGCAATGTTGCACGTCGCCACCGTGCAACTTTCACCAACCAACCGCAAATAAATGTTACTGCATTTGCACACTTGATATGCTCGTACATGTGTCATTATGTTTGTCTACAGGAAGGTACTTACATATGTATATATTTGATGTTGCATGTATGCAAGTACGTATGGATATGCGATAGCTTGTGATTGTGGCACACAAATAGGTCTGCCAATTTAGCAGCTCAAGTTTCACGGTTGAAAGTTACAATTCGCAACATGAGTTGAAAAATTTGTAAAGCAAATTATGGCGTTGGGCCTTTCTAACTTAGTTAGTCAAGTCTTTAGAGTTCAAAAATACATATTTACGTATGTGAGTATTAAAGTTTTTTTTATGTTTCGGCAAACTTTAAGTAAAATAAGTGAATAAGTGAATGATGGAATTAAAAGAATTTTTGAATTCTTGGTCAAATATTGTAATATTTTTTATCAAATTGAAGAGAGAAAATTGTTAATGGTCACGGTCTTCTAGACATCTTGTGATTACAACTGAACAAGTCTGATGCAGTAAGGTATTATTATCAAATTCCATATTAAAGAATTAAAAAAAATTATTCCCCTTGTGCACAGATGTGCGCTGGTTAAAAATTCGTGAAATTCTTAAAATATAATTTAATTTTAATTAGTTGGAAAATAGGTTCTGGCGAGAATATTTTTAAGAAATTGAAATCATGTGATTTTGATTTGATTAGCTTAGCTTACTTATACGGTCAGCGATATAATAAAGTGTGCACCATACATAAGTTTGACCAAGGCGGGTTCGGTAGCAGATTTTCACGCTTCAGAATCATAGTATGGACTCAACTAGGTAGAAGCTCACTGCAAAGGAATTAGTTCAAAGAACATTTAAAGTAATGCGAGAACTCTGTCAATCCAAAAGGCTTATACAATCTTTTACCTACAATAGGGAACTGCAAGCCATGCGTAAAGTGGGAAGTAGGAAAATAGTTGCTTTTCTAACTATTTTAGCATTCCGTTGGCCACCTTTTCCAAAACCTTCAGCTGGGTACCCCAGTCTGGTCTTTTTACATCCTGTTCGAGGATTCTTTTTAAAAGGTTATATCTATAAATCGATGGAAAATTAAATTCTAGAAAGCTAACGACTCGATTTTCAAAACAAAAAGTTCGAAACAGGTTTTTTACTCAAAACTTCATTACTCAAAAACAACTCATTTTAGCTACTGGGCATTCAGCTCAATTGAAGTTGGAGGTGTCCTCTTGATTTTGAAAAAGTTAAAAAAAAAATACACGTTTTGAAATATTGAAATTCGAAAAAATTTCGAATTTTTTTTTTTGCAAAATAAAAAATTTTCATCTAATTTTTTGCAATTGTATCTACATCGCTCGTGCAAGTAATGACGACCATTTTGAACCCAGAATTATTAAAATCGGTTCATTTTTGACTAAGTTATGAGTATTTAAAAAAAAATTTCTATATAAATAAAAAAATCGATTTTGAGCCGAAAAACAAAATTGCCGATAAATCTTGAAAAACATTTTTTTCGGGCGAACAAAAAAATATGTGTCTCATTATTTTGACTAGAGAGCAACATATTTGAGTTACATCGAAATCAAAGAACATGACCCGAATAGCCCGGTTGAATTGAAATGGAAAACATCAATACATTTAATCGTAGTAGTGCCAGTCAAAAGGACTGATATTAACTGCTTCTAAAACATGTAGTAGGACCCAAAAGATCTTTACATCGAAGTGTCGATTATTGGGCGCACTTAAGATACTAAATTACTATTACTATTAAACGCCAACGCTGTTTTTAGAGTCACTTGAAACATGCATTTTATGAGAACAAACTACAGTGGACTATGAAACTGGGCATTCGGATTTTTTTTAGAATTCTGATTAAAAAGTTAGACATTTTAGTGCAATTTTTTTTTTTAAATTTTTTGAAATTTTCACAAAGCACGTTTATTACTCGCAAATTCCTTTACAATTTTTTTACTTATCTGTTCATCTGCCTGTTATTCTAAATCACTGTAACGATTTTGAATGAACTGGACAGAAATGGACGACAGGCGAATTTTTCATTGTGTATTTTAGTCTACTTTTGTGAGTGACGATGGGAGCCTGATTTTTTTGAAAGAAATCATACAGGAAGTTAAACATTTTAAACAATGCAAAGCCGAAATTAATGCATAGAAATGGGCTGTTATCGCCTGATCAAAGTAAGCATTCTGACCTTATATCCGGAAGAAGCAAGCAATTCAATTCGTCAGAGAATATAGAGGCAAGCCTTTTATTACCAGAAACCTGGTTTTTGCGAACTTAAGCCATTATCCGTTATGCGCCTTGTGGGATTTTACTAAAAGATTAAAGTGGAATTAAATGGAGGCATGGAAAATGTACCCACAAAAGTCAAGTACATTGTTCTATATTGACGGAATAATATCTGTAACTGCAGGATGCTTAAAAATCGACCATTAGTGTAGTAAAGAAATAGTGTAATAAATATAAGAAACATGCCTCGAATTTAAACAGAATTTTTCAAACTAACTCAATGTTACGTATTATTTCGTTTACTGGCTGGCATCGCTGCGAACTTTTATATATACGAGTATACATTTATAATACAAATATGTAGTACCTGTATACCCTATAAAAACAATGGTATATGTATCATACATAAAAACAAGGAAAGTGGCACATTCTTGAACAAATTACTTCATTTTTCACTATTACCGAAACTGCGAAATTTCGCGGAATCGCAAACCTCTACTTATGGTATTTCACAGCTTGCCTCATTCTTTTGATACATTTTTAACCGCAGCCCAAATGAAATATCACTTAATTAAGTCATTTGGTTTTTGGAAATCTTTTTACGTTGCGTGGCTGCCAAAAGTGGTTTTGTTTTGCTGGCTCAGCCCGTTTTATTAACATAAACGCAACAAATTACCTGGTCGCGCTTTTGTTGGCCGCTGGTGATCACCACGTCACAGCCACAGCAGGGGCAACAACAAGAATACTTAACGCATGGAATTTAAGAGATTTTGAATGTTTCGCAGTCATATTTTATTTTGTGCACAGACATTTGTTTAAGCGACAAAAGTACAAAATTGGATCCAAAAAACCAAAGCACATTTACATACATACATACTCATGCAGTTATATAGGTATGTATGTGTGTGGATTTGCCACCCGCGCAAAGCTGCTTAAAACACTAAAGCGTAAAAGACTCCAGAAAGTAGGGGGGATATTCATATGTGAATGTGAAATGCTTGTATGTGTTTGCACGTATTTTTGTTCGCTGGCATTTAAAAGAAATGACAACAATAATTTATGACTTTCATATTAAAAGATTTTGTGGGATTTATTTTATTTTTGTAAAATCCCCATGTATAAAATATTATTATTTAAGAATAACAAATCTGACCAGTAGGCGCTTTTTTATTAAATTATGCCTTTTAGGGAAAGGAGTTTTAACTTCTATTTTAATTTTAAACCCGTGCGCTTTTGTGCACAAGCGTATCATAACTTTGTTCGCAAAATGGTTGTATCTCATAGCATAACAGAAACGAGTACTGTATCTAACAGCGGCAAGCGTCCTGGTGTATTTATGCTTTGTGAAAGCTCCTCATAAAAAACCATCTGGAATTCGGAGGCGGCAAAAAACTGTATTTCCCTCCATTTGCGGAAAAACGTCAAAACGCAGACCATAAATAGGAGAAGCACCTCGGCCAAGCACCCAATAAAGGATGCCAATTACATACAAAAGGTGGCACAAACTTAATCGCCCTATGAAATTTTATAATTTTTACAAATGACGTCGTTAAACACTTGTGAATTATAATCGATCAAATCATTAATGATGCTAATATTTAATATTTCTAAGACGGAGGTGAAAATGCAAATATCCACATTAAATTCGAAATCACTGACAATTTCAAAGGACCCAAGTTGGCAAATTAGCCATATATGAGAAAAGTATCCAGGTGGTCATGGAATGAATCACGAGAGATGTGCGAAATCACTGACGTAGTGAAATGGAGCCGCAAGAGAAGAAAATAATGAAACCAGAATGTAAAGAGAATGGGAGCCGATCGGCTGGCAAAGATTGTGATGTAAAGTCAACTTGAAACACCATGACCTCCAGGAAGACCACCAAAACATTGGTACGCGTTTTGGACTTATGGATCCCGATCCGGATGATGCAATAATTATATTTTTATTTAAAAAAACAATAACATGTTGTAATTTTTTCGTTGAAAAATAGGATATAGTCCTGCACTGACGAGGAAGAAGAACAACAACTAGACAGCTGCAGTATCCAAAAAGATAAGCAATGGAGCGCGTGAAGGTCAAAATAAATATTTCTATCGCTCAGGACCGTATTTCTTTTATTTAATAAAACAAAATTGGATGGTTCATTTAGCGCCCCCATTAATTTGGCATAAATTCCATGTGAAAAGTCTCAAAATGATGAGGGAGAGACGATTCAGCCATGCTTGACGGGCGACCGTCCGTGTGTACGATAACTCGAGCAAAAATTTCTACATATATTTAAACGAAACTTGGTAAACATATTATCCTTTATACAGCTTAGGTCTACAGAACGTCTGCATTCGTTAGAAAAATGGCAAAGCAGATGGCACTCGTCTGTTAACGAACGTTGGACCTATAGACTTACCCCTAAAATTAGCCAATGCGTGACCAGAAGACACCACTATTTAACCCAAATATTAAGCGGAAGTCTCTTGTAGTACCTCCATTGTTTTCAACAAGATTGCAATAGAAACCGGGGAGCTCGTATTGCTCGGGGAGAACGCCGAACCCTTGAGTTACTCTTGGGTGGACAGCTGAGCCCAGACAGCTTAATCAATAACATGATTGCACCAAATGACAGTTGGAACGCAGTTAAAAGTTTCGCAAAGAGGACAATGCTGCACCTGCAACGCGCAGAGTGGCAGCCCAAAGCAGAGAAAGAATCAGCCCTCAACAGAAAGTGGACTGTCTACGGAACTGACGACAAATCACAGAGCGAGTCAAGCGATACTATCGATAGTGTATAACCTCCGACACAGAGACATTAGAAGACGAGCCTATAGCATGAAGGTGTACAGTACTAATTCTATTACGCCGTTCTGAACCCTCCAGAAGTAATGCATAAAGTAGTTCTAGGAAGGGAGTCTCCTCAGAAGAGGAGGAGGGATTGTTTTAGTGTCTACACCATGTGATGCAGTTGACGACGGTCCCTGTAAGCGCGAAGGCATTTTGAAGCCTAAAACAAAAATACATGGTAGGGTGGTATTGAAAATGGGTTAATAACAAATTTGGTATAGGTATCCCTCGACAGCAGCCACCGTAGCCGCATGGCTTGGCTTTTTTCTAATAGCAATAGTCCCTTGGAAGGAAATGGTAAGCCATCGAGTGTATTTCTACCATAAAAGCTCCTCATAAAAACCATTTACTCTTCGAAGTCGACTTAAAACTGTAGGTTCCTCCATTTGTGCGGAACAACATCAAGACGCATACCACAAATAAGGGGAAGAGCTCGTCAAAATACTTAGCAGAAGCGCATTTATTTTAATTATTTTTATCCATCGAGATTCACGGTTGTTGAGTAGCAACATTCCTTCAAGTTACACGGTATTCAAGTTACACTTTTTTCACTAATTTTCATAAAAAAGGGCAAAATAATAACAATTTGTCAATATCCTCTTGCTTCTTGCTATCAAAAAGTGGAAATATATAAGACACTAAATCTGAGTTTGGAGTTACACGGAACAAACTAATTGTGTAACGCTGTACTTCCATACTTGTTCATCTTTGCTTTGCCTATTTATTCCCACTCATCTCCTTTTATAGCACAAAAACAGCATTCCAATAGGCCACTTTAGTAAGTAAGTAGTAATTTTTAATTTGTCGCAGTTTGAAAATTATTTTTTAAATATTTAATTTTTTATAATTTTTAAATAATTTCATTTTATAGACTCATCACACAACTTTTATTTATTTATTTATTTAATATATGGAAAATAACAATAAATTATTATTTTACAATAAAAAAAAGGAGCACTAGCTGCCAGGGCTTACGGCTCACTACTCTAATAAGATTATTTTTTTACTACAAAAGAGAGAGAGTTAATTTTCTGGAAACGATTATTAGGCACTATCAACACATGAATTAAAGAAATTAAGTTATGTGAAAGGTAAATTCATAGGATATACGGAGTTACATAGATGTTTAAGTAAAGAGACTTATGGTTTAAATCAATTTTCTCAGATCCGCTCTAATTAAGTAATCTGTCATTTTCTCAATGTTTTCCTGAGAAGGAGTCTTTAGTATTTCCGATGGAAGATGGTTGTTGAAACTTGTGTTCCTGAGATTCATAAAATGCGTGCAGTCGTCCAACAGGTGTTTAACTGTTAATGTTGACAGGGTGCAGTAGGGGCAGGGAGGCGGCCTCTCACCAATTAAAATGTGGGAGTGTGTACCGATTGTGTGTCCAATACGGAGTCGGATGAAGGCAGTGATGTCCTTGGTACGGCATATGGCTTGATAGTTGGGTTTAGCGCCAGTTGTATTTAAGCTTGCATAATGGTGTTGCACTGTTCTCCATGCCTCAGTTCTTTTTGCTTCCAAATATTTATTAATTAGTCCGCAGATGTCCTTCTTAAGCATACAGTCAAATGTGTGCAACGGTTCCATTGCTGCAGCCTTAGCTTTTTGGTCGGCAAGATCGTTCCCTTTAATACCAACGTGGCCAGGAATCCACATAATTTTGACTTTATATTGATGCTCAATTAATATGCTCCGTATGCTTGAAATAAGGGGTGATTTGTTTCTTATGTTCATGATGCCTGATATTGTAGACTTGCTATCCGAACAAATGATTGTTATTTCATTAGTTTTTGATGCAACTATTATGGCTTTGTATATTGCTATAGCTTCTGCTGTGTACACAGAACAGTAGTAAGGTAGTTGACCCTTCGTTATTGTTTCACCATCAGCATTCACTACTGCAAACGCGGTGTGGTCTAGAGTTTTTGAACCATCAGTGTAAATCATTTTCCATTCAAGTCTAAATGGTGCGACGTATTCTCTAAACCTACGCTGGTATTCTAATGAACTGGTGTTGGATTTAGGAAATGCTGCTAAACCAAAAAGGACTGAAGACTTTCTCAAATGCCAAGGCGGTGAGCTAATTGGGGGCCTTAATTGTGGGCGTGAGGTTACTCCCAATTTGTTAGCATATTCCAGTGCTCTTAGTATAGTTGCAGTTGGGAAAATTAACTTTAGATTACTTTCGGCGCAGTGTCCGTATATTGGCAAACCATAATCGATTTTCGACAAGATGAGAGCCCTAGTAATATTTATCAAATTTGTGGTATGTATAAGACTATGTTTAGATGACAGATACTTTATAATATTCAACCTGGCAGCTAAGTTCTTTTTTAAATCTAAACAGTGTTCCTTAAAAGTAAGACGCTTATCAAAGATAATTCCAAGATAATTCAAAGATGCTGTGAGTATTTACAATATTTATATTATTATAAACTACATTTAAGTTATTACATTTATGCTTTGTCGAAGGAATATTCCAGTAGTGATTAGCTTCAATATAATAGGACTATGTTTAAGTTCGTGCGGTTTTTTTTTCGCAATTTGAAACTTTATTGACGTAAAATGGTTACAAATTTAATATTCAAAGTATTGTCCATCGCTTACTACTACTTTTTCCCATCTTTCTGGCAATTCACGGATTCCCTTTGTGAAAAATTCGGTCGGTTTTGCCGCAATCCACGAATCGATCCATTTTTTGACTTCATCGTAATTACGGAAGTGCTGGTCAGCCAGGCCATGTTGCATCGATCGGAAGAGATAGTAATCGGATGGCGCAAGGTCTGGACTATACAGCGGGTGGGGTAGGACATCCCATTTTAGCGTTTCTAAGTATGTTTTGACCACTTGTGCAACATGTGGCCGAGCATTGTCATGTTGCAAAATAACTTTGTCGTGTCTATCGGCGTATTGCGGCCGTTTTTCTCGCAGTGCTCGGCTCAAACGCATCAATTGTCGTCGGTAGACATCCCCCGTAATCGTTTCATTCGGTTTCAGTAGCTCATAATACACAACACCCAGCTGGTCCCACCAGATACACAGCATAACCTTCAGGCCATGAATATTCTGCGCCGACGTCGATGTTGAAGCATGGCCAGGGTATCCATACGTTGCCCGACGTTTTGGATTGTCGTAATGGACCCACTTTTCATCGCCAGTCACAATTCGATGCAAAAAACCCTTTCTTTTGTGCCGTTGAAGCAGTTGTTCGCATGCCATAAAACGGCGTTCAACGTCTCTTGGCTTCAATTCATACGGCACCCAATGGCCTACCTTTCGGATCATTCCCATGGCTTTTAAACGTTTGGAAATGGTTGATTGATCAACTCCCAAAGTTTTTGCAACCTCTTCTTGCGTTTGAGCCGGATCTTGATCGAGCAATTCCTCCAATTCGGTATCCATGAACTTTGGCGGCGCACCCTCGCGTTCTTCGTCTTCCAAGCCAAAATCACCACTTTTAAAGCGTGCAAACCACTTCTGGCACGTTCGCTCAGCTAGAGCATGCTCACCATAAACTTCCACCAAGATACGATGACTTTCGGCTGCTTTTTTCTTCATATTAAAATAATGAAGAAGAATTCCCCGCAAAAACACATTATTTGGCACGAAATTCGACATTTTCAAGTGTGGTAAAAATATTGTTGTTTACGCTTCAAATAAAAAACTTATACTGACGTTTGTGCCTTACGACAGTAGCTCTCCAATGAATGTTTGGAAATGTGGATCGATGGAATAATAATCAAGTTACGCCATCTGTTGTAAAACCGCACGAACTTATCGATAGACCTATTACAAAAAACTCGGTGCAAGTAGAAACATTCTGGTTAAAGTCATTAGCGTACATGCATGCATACATATGTAGCGACTTACAATTTACAAAAACAATTTTTTTAGGTATTTTAGTTATCAACTGCGGCAATTAGGCTTGATTATTCTAAATGTTTTTCGAAGTGAAAAAAGTAGTTATGGCGCGAGATAATTTTTAGAAGAAACATTTGCTTTGGCTTTATGCAATCTTTTAATCAGTTTAAATCGGAATTTAAAGAGAGAAACTGTCTCTAAATAAAATATCACTTATATATATTATACATACATAAGTATTGTACATATATAAGTTATATTTCCAATCATTTTTGTCTACTTAAATTTAAAAGTGTGACTGGCAGTCGTCCGAGTACATACAATTGCGCCTTGAAAATGTCTGTCATAAAAACTTCTTGCCTTTCGGGGACAGCTCGCTATTGTAGATCGCTATTAAGTTAATTAATTTTTTCAGTAGTATAAAAATAAACACATGTGTATGTTTATCTCTACTCTCACTAATAAATTTTTACCCTAATATATGTATATAAATGACCCACCCAGGTGAGCACGTGACCAAGCGATCCGATAATTCACCGCAAATAACCACTTCATTGCACGACTTCATAAAAAATTTATAAAATATATAATAAAGTGTGTTTGAACGTAGCGCGTGCAAAGATGCAGCACAGTCTGTGGCATTCCAAAAGTTCCTTAAAATACATATATACATATATATATATATATATATAAACGTATGTAGGTGTGTATGAACACTCAGCGACATTAGCAGAATGACATCCCGATTTTTTCAATGCGACACAAGTTTTCGGCGCATGGCTGAAACTGTGCATTTCAGTGGATATTTTCACTATCACGCTTAGGATGCAATGAGTCACTTATCGGAAAAGTATTTAGAAGCAATGAAGGAAGAAACATATATAGCCTGGAAGATCACGTATAATTTATAGGCAAAAGAGCACTTTAAAAGTTAAAATTCGGAAGAGGTGCATTACTTTTATGACTCCACTTAATGCGCTTTTCCTTTGGTAGATCTATAAAAAAGAAAGAAGTGGGTACAGAACCTTTGCGGGGTATTTATATCAGGACCATATACTAGGATTCCGTAGACCGTTCTATTGTCAATCGTAGATTCAATTATGTAGCATTTTACATATGCAGGGGTTATAATTGAGTCATAATTTCTTCACCTATCTCGGTATAGGAATGTGATGTCAAATTTCCTGTCAAAACAGCTTTGTTTTAGTCATTGAGCACGAAAATCGACAGCCATTCTTTTTATGCAGGGGTTTGACAATTATTTTCTGGTAATTGCCCATAAGATATTCGTAGCTGCAACTACCTTGAGGCTTCATGCACTGCCAAACAGTCTTCAGCAGGCTCAGATAGCTCATATGGATTTGTATATATATAGGGTTTTTTAATAGGTGTGCTTCAACTTTTTTCCGATACGGAGGGCGAACGACGCAATATTTTTTATTTTTCGCTTGTCATTTGTAAACTTCATTAGTATACATTTCATCATGGAACGCTACACACTTGAGCAACGATTGCAAATCGTGCAAATTTTTTATGAAAGTAATCGTTCTGTTGCTGCTACTTTAAAAGCATTACGGCCATTTTACGGTCCATTTAACAAGCCGTCCCGTTTTGGGGTTATGTGAAGTCATGGGTCTACAGTAACAAGCCGGCGATGATTTCTGAGCTCAGAGCCAATATTGAACGCGAAATTGCTGGAATTTCGGCCGATTTATGCAAAAGAGTGGCCGAAAATTGGGTTCAAGGATTGGACTTCGTAAAATGTGCACGCGGTGGTCATGCAAAAGAAATCGAATTTCATACTTAAATGTATATGTTCAAACTCGATAATAAAAAAAAAATTAGTTAAACAAGTCAAACCGTTTGTGTTTTATTCAAAAAAGTTCAAAAGTTGAAGCGCTCTTACTGAAAACCCCTATATTTATCTTAAGGGTGTTTTCTTAGTAGCATGAGAACTATCGTAATTGCTATTCAATAAAGCCTGGCAAGTCATCATAAATCGTTTAACGCCAGAACAACAATTTCAAATTGTGGAAGCTTACTTTGAAAAAAAAAAATCTGTTCACGAAGTTCGAAACGAGGAAAGAGCTGCCCGGACGGTGAATGACGAACACTATTGAGCCATGCTGACTCAATTTTCTTTTCCAAAAATTAGTCAGCAAAACATCGGACATATACCGGATTTCATACTAGAAAAAAAATTCCATGCAATAATCTACCAAATTTAAATAAGGAACATGCATTCCAACAATATTTCTCTTTTGTATTATCATTTTAAGTTCGTAATCTCTTAAAAGCCCACCCGATACATATAAGAATATATTATATATTATTTGTTGGAAGTGTGCATGAACTCCTCCTCCAATTGGTGTGCTTGATCTCCCTAGCAACGTTCGGTTTGTACCTTTATTTTAACTTGAAGAGGACGACCTTGTGCGGATTTATGCGTAGGCCATCATTGGCATAACAGCTGGCATACATATATATGTATATTGGTATATGTATATCTATATTTTTATGAATTTGTCAGTTTTTATAAAAACTAATCTGAAAGAGCGTGTGAAATTCAATTTTCTGTGAAACTCAATAATTTTCTACTTTAACACGCGTCATTCCTCAGACTCTAAGCATCAATGTCTTTATTTTTTATAAAAGCAATTTTATTAAAAAATTTACTTACAAAAAATGGAAAAAAAACAAAATTCCGATACATTTTGCGTGTAAGTTGTGAGTGCTCAAAAACGAAAAAACAAGTTGTATTTTGTACTGCGGCGGTGGTAATGTAATCGAGTGTATTTAATTTTGTTTTTATTATTTTAAAAGCAAACTTGATTTCATTTCACACCTCATTCAGATTGCGAATTAAAATGTCTTAATAATTTTGCTAAACTGCCTGTATGGTGTGGCCGGTTCGTGGCAACAACACTGGCTATGCAACATAATAGCACTCATCTGCTAAGCCCAGACTTTGGCACTCGCTTCACACGTAGCACACGCATACATACGTACTATTTATTGTATACCCTGCAGCAGAGAAGATAGCGGCCGCGGCATTTTCATTGCTGAAATCAGATGTGAGTTATCAGGTCATGAATTTAGGCATTAAAGGTAAGCGAACGCTGAAGGTGTTGGCGAATATGAGATAATAAAATAGAAGAAGTTGAAAGAAATGCGCTCGCCTCGCAAGTACAAAATAAAAAATGGCACAACATAAAGTCTTTTATTTACACAAAGAAAATACCTATGCGCCCATTTTATCTATTTTCCGCTTATTAGCAATTCATTCAATCATTCAAGAGATTTTACAGTATATTTATAGATATTTCATTAAAATCTAGAAAAAATATATTTTATTTTTATTTTCCATTTCTTCTTATTGTAGAATTAATATGGGAAACGGGGCAATCGGCGCGGTAGAAAGGCAACTTCGCAAAGCCATGCAGCTTAAATAATAAACCGATTAATTAAGCGAGCTTCACCATCCCATAAACAAAAAATCGACAAAAAATTATATGTTATAATTAAAAAAATTTTTTTAAGTACAATAAACAAAAAAAAAATTTAATTTCAAATTTAATTATAGTAGCGAAAAAACATCGAAATGGCCTTTGTGTGACAAGCTATCACTTCTGAATTCAGCACTTACAATTCCCCCATGAATTCATATCTGATCGGTATTGCTTAGAATCAAATCTGAACGACTTTCAAGATACCTGTATTAAATTCATTTGCACAGCAAAGCGCAGTGGAAGTACTGGCACTGCAAGCGAAACCAATAATTCCCTCTCTAATTCAGCGCTTTTGCCTACTGAAGGGTATACATCCATACATTCCTGTATTCACTTACATACGTACATTCGAGTGCCGTTGGGCATGCGCCCCATAAAGTATCCTTTGCGTGCTGATACTGTCAACATTCACAGAAAAGAAGCGAAAAAAATCAAAATAAAAAGTTTAAAATAAAGTCACTGAAGAAGCTGCACTGCATTGATCGCCAGTGTCGTTGTATTGAATCTTTTTTCTGTAATAAATGCTTATTTATTGCCATATCTATTTAAGTTTATATATTTTTGTGTAGATATTATAAATTGAGGTGCTTCGCCGTGAGTAGCAAATTTATGGGTATGTCTTCATTTAAGTTTTCGGGTTTCAGTTTTCGCAGCCACTTCGATTATGTAATACAATAATTCTCTCAGGAAAAATTTATGGAATTTTTATGGTTTTCGAATGGTTGGTTAGTCGTTAATGTAACTTAATTAAATTTTCAATTCAGAAATATTTAAAAATTGCTTCAATGTAACATTTTAAATACACTAAACATCACAATTCCATAATATAAAATAAGATTAGTTATTTAGGTATCACAAGAACGAAGGAGCACTACGGCTTAGAAAATCTTTTACATACAAAACCTCGTTCTAAGGTCATACCAAAGATACCTTCGGTACGTACCTTATTAATAATGTCCAAGCGCTTCTCGACAGCCACGTTTTAACAGTTACAGGATAATTTATAACATTTTTTTGAAAAATATGAATCTTGATCTGCTGAGATTACATAAAGTATTGAGAGATATCAACATTCTCCAATATGGTCCGTATTCTAAATCTGGGCAGATGTGAAAGAGGTCAATTATGACTGATGAGGTAACTGTGCTCAATGCAAAACTGCGGTTTTCCGTCATTCTTACTAAATGGCTTGCAAAAGGCTTACTTGCCTCATACCATCTAACGGGGTTCATCTCCTTATCCAACTCTGAGTATAACAACTCATTGGACCAGTTCAGGTCATAGCGAATTAAGATATTCTTGGCTCTGTCCCGGTAATAATGAAAGTCTTGAAATCCAACGGATAATATCTTTGCCGAAAAGTGCTACATTTTATGTAGGTAGATGGGTGAAATTGTTGAAGTACATGGCTCTACATAAGTAGCACTGGAGCGCCGTGTTGATACCATTTTGAGATCTCCAAGGGGCAGTTATCTACAACAAACCGGAGCTGTTGATGTAGTGGAGAAGGTTGATGGGATTTTAGATGGAGCACTGCCCCAGACTGTCGACGAAAGGAGCACCAAGTGACATTAATCGTCTATCTGCTAAGCCTGCATATTTACAAAGAAAGGGCTCAATAGTCACCTTCTCTAGAAGGTTCCCATAGCATGCGCAATGGGGCTTAAATGGTTAACTAGCTTTTCCGCGTGTGTGTCGATCGTGCAATGACAGATACATCCAGCTATGAGTTTGGAAATTGAATGGCGATGAGTCCCCAGAGTTCTGAGTTCTGCGGCTATTGCACTGGGGCCAAAGGGTTTTCAAAAAAGCTCGCGCAGAAATGAAGCTCTATTTGTTCTGTGCTTTTCTGAGAAATAAGTTGTACACTTCTCCTTTAACAACAGTCAGGGGCATGCTGATGAAGCCAATTCAGTCGACCCTATCCTGGCAAGCTCATCAACAATTTGATTTCCCTCTCTTTTCCTATGCCCCTGAATCCAGATCGTTGAAATGTTGCTTGTGCACCCAATAGATTTGATCCCTTCCTTACAGGAGTTGACCAGTTGACAAATCTGCACCATGGCGTTGTCAGTGCCTTGATCGCAGCTTGTCTACTGAGCGCTGGATTGTACTGAATAGGCAACTCGGAACTGGAATCGTCACTCGATAAATGAATCCGATCTTTATAAGTCCTCAGCCTCAGTCATATGGCATGGTTCAGAAGCTTGTGCGATGACAACATCCAATAAGGCGGTCTTCGGAATGTAGGATTTGGGGAGCTTTGCGCATTGGCTAAGACAAATATCATAGACATTTGTTTGATAGGCTTTATAAATTTTACAAAGGGCCGTAGTGGAGTGCATAAAGATTCAATGTGTGCGATCGATAGGTCGTCACGACTTATGAATGGTTGGAATAAATTGGGTGTGAGTAGATTGAAATGTTCTAATTGAGAAATTAAGTACTCAGGTGGAGATGTATATTTAACTTGAGATCTAGGGTTGGAATCCGGGATGAGAAAGTGGAAAGATATTAACTGTTTTTCAAACTTCTTTGCGTGATAATCAGAATTATGAATTTGATAAATCCTTTAAGGGATAGATTATGTACCTAATCCATTCTCAATAGACTTGACACACAAAGACAGAAAGAGTTCATTTCATGGCCATTCACCTCCCGTCGAAAGATACATACTGGGTAGTGAAGAATAAAACTTTGTGCATAACGCCCCGTAATAAAGTAAACCGACGGTCGCAGTTCTCATCAAACTTGATAAGAAATTCCGAAACCTACCTGCTCGGCTTTCTAAGGAAAACTTTGTTGATTTGTGTGTATTTAATCTGCATCGATGCAGCGATCTCTCTCTCTATTGAGGCCCAGTATTTAGCTGACGGTTTTTGCAAAACTTGCGTCAATCATTAAGTGCAGTCTCATTGGGTGAACCCAAACTAAGCCGCAGATTTTCATTCTACAAAATTTTTGTGTAGGTTTTCCTGCCCTGAGTGTATTCGATATTTGTGGCACAGCAACAATAAAGCCCTTCGGCGTAAAAACAATTAAGTAAAGAAAGACTTTGTAGGTTATCACGAAATTTTGAAAAATATTTTAAAAAGAGCGGGGAGTTATAAAACAAGTTTTATCACCTGATGGACCTAGCTCAAGTGTATACTAAGTGCGCCCGGGTACTCGATTAATAGTTCAACCTTTTCACAGACGCGACTATGACAGTTTCATAAGCTACACAGAACTGTCCAAACAGTCATTTCAAATTCAAAGGACAAGCGCGGGGCGTAGGTGAAGCGCAGGGCAGATGTGCCGACTTTATTTCAAAAAACTTTTCTCAATAAGACCAAGGCTTACATAGCGAAAAAGTTATTATAAGTTCATAAATGGAAATACAAGTAATACACACAAACATACAGAAAGAGCAGGAAAGAAATCCGCAACAGGATATGCTGACATCGAATGAAAACTGACAAAGTGTAAAGAATGAAGTACAGGCGCATAGCCTGAAATATTTAAAAATTATTAAAAGATCTCATTACGCCAATGATATGAATGTTTGTATGTACATATGTATGTATGGTGGCAGGCAAGAAGACGTACTACAAAGAAGTGGCGTTCGGAGTATGTACAGAAAAAAATTTTGAAAGCCAAAGCAAGGCGAGCGGAAAGAGGAATATTCATCGAGAATAGCGAACTTTGCAACAGCAAAGAGGCAAAGGAGTTGAAAAGTGTTGCGGCGCAGTATTTTTTTATCAGTGCATAGCATGTAATGCATGCGTGCGCGCGTATGTGTCTGCCAGGAGAAAGAGGTCGCGACAACGGAAATGTTACGATTGGCTGTGTTGCACAGACAGCTGGGTTGGAAAGAGCAGTAGATGTAGAACTTGAATATTCAGGTAATGATGTAAGATCAAGAACTCGGCGCTGAGTAACATGACAGTTTTCAAATGAAGTGCGTACAACAACAAAAACTCATTTCATTATTAAAAGAGAAAGGCTGCCGACAAGGATGTTTTAATTAAAGGCGAAAGAATGAGGGTAACACTGCACATAAAAGTAACCGAGATACATAAAACATATACATACCGGCATACATTCACACATAAAAATGTATTCAACCACAACTCAAGTGTAGTGAAGAGTGTGTGTGTAGCATAAATAGAATTGGACACTTGTTAAAAATGTTGAGACTGGAGAGTGCTCAAGCATTGAAAAGGGTATCGAAAGCTTGTTTATTCTCCAAAAAAAATATAAACTCAAGGACTTTTTGGCATTCGCGGCAGTTACAAATCAAAACCAACTACAGAGGTATACATATATATCTATTGACACACGTACAACCACATTGACAAATATATTAAAAAAAAAACAAAAAACAAAAAAAAAACTCCGAAAAACGGCCGGCTGCGCTGAAACTTTCACCAAAAAATTCCGCATATGCAATGGTTGTAAGTAAAGGCACTCTGCAGCGCAAGTAGTGCACTCAGTATATGTTGCAGCCGAATTCACCAGCCAATAACATAGACAATTTGAATTGCTCTTGAAAAAAAATTCAATCAACATGTTGCAGCTGCACTAACGAATTTACAAAAAAGGCGCCTCAAAGCCAATGAAAGCTGCACAATAAACTGTGTGGATGGTTGAAAAAAAATCTGCTGCACGTTGCACGTAACTACGGTAGCAAATACTAATGCCTACCTACTTTTAAAGGCGAAAGCCAAGGTGGATCGTCGTCGTTGTCGTCATTGGTATTTGGGTGGCTTGCAGCAGCATTTGCTTTTAAGCTGGGCATTTGGCCAAAAGTAGTTGCCAAAAAACAAGCAGCAGCAGCAACAAAAACAATTATATGGATGCAGTAGGAAGCTTAACGCCTGCTTTTTATGCTACCAATACATGCATATTTACATATTTGTGTGTGTATAAGTACTACCAAGTACCCTGTAGAAAAATTCAGTAGTACCGAACTAGTTCGCTTATATTGAATTAATATCTATGAACTTAAGCAACTGGTGAATTTTTCAATCTATACTATAAAGGAGAATGTCAGTACGTTGTCCGCGCATCACTATGAAACGGCAACACCAAATCACGTAAAAATTTTTATACATTCATATTTTCACCCAATGAAGGTTATAGGCATGTTTTTATGATGGAACTCCCTCCCCACAGCCCCCAGGCCGCGCCACCACTCTCATTCGTCACTAATAATCAAATATTTGCTTAAATTTAATCTAAAAAATCTTAGTTTTTCCTATTTCCCACTATTTATAGCACACTCTAGACTTCATAATCCGCATAAGCTGTTTTACTATGACCCAAATGCAGAGTTCAAAAACGGTTTGAGATAGAAAATTAATAAAAATAATTTTGCTTGATATTTTTCTGATTGGTTGTTTTGATTTTATTCAACAAGGCATAGCAACGGATGCAGGGTATTGAAATTTTTATTGCACTATTAGCTGGCACGTGGCGAGTACTCGCAGATGTAAATTTAACTTTTTTTCATTGTTTATTTATTAAATAAAGTGATAGATGTAGATTGTATATTTAATAATAAGAAATAGGAGTATAATTTAACTATAAAATAGATAATAAAAAATTCTAATTTGAACATATCCGAGCGGTAAAAGTACAACTTACAGATACATATATTGTGATCCGCAACTAAGTTATTGCGGATTTCACTCATAGATGGCTTCAGTTGAATTTTTAGGTTGGCAGACGTAGCACAAATGTAAAACACATTTTGTTATTTGATAGTTGGCAAATCAGCTGTCAATCAGTAAAAAAAGTTTTTTGATCGATTGCGTAGTTTTCGTTTGGCGCTCGTTGAAAAATGGAAAATCAAAAGGAACGTTTTCGTCATATTTAGCTTTTTTATTTCCGCAAAGGGAAAATCGCATCGCAAGCTCATAAAAAGTTATGTGCTGTTTATGGTGGCGAATCCTCAAACGAACAGCAGTGTCAAAATTGGTTTGCCAAATTTCGCTTTGGCGATTTTTCACTCAAAGATGAAAAACGCTCTGGTCGTCCATTTGCTGACGCCCTAATCAAAGCAATAATCGTCTCCGATCGTCAACAATGCAGTTGAAAGAAAGCGGCCCGAATTGACGAATCGAAAAAGTATTGTATTCCATCATGACAATGCAAGGCCACACACATCTTCGGCCACTCGGCAACAATTATTGGAGCTTGGTTGGGATGTTTTGTCACATCCACCATATAATCCTGATCTTGCACCATCTGATTACTTTTTGTTTCGATCTTTACAAAACTCCTTGAAGGCATTCCCGAGCGAAATTTTCATTTTGAAAATCTCCGCTTGAAATGTTGTTGGGTAAATGTTCATTGACAGGTTAGGTTAGGTTAAAATGGTTGCCCAAAAAGTGGGCACACTTGAAAAGAGAGGGTGGATAGAGGGGCGGGCTCGCTAGGAGAATGGGTTTAGTGTCTGTGGATTATGAACGATGGCTGTGCTACGGTTACGTCAACTACAGTTCTTTAATGCCAAGGCCTACTATATCAGCAGCCGTTCGAAAGAATTAAGAGCCAAGATGCCCAACTCTTAACCCCGCGAGAGCACGGCAGCTAAGAAGAAGGTGCTGAGATGATTCCACATCTTCCTCCATACATCCAATGCAAAAACGACTCGAGATAATTCCAAGTCTCACAGCACGCACCTTTCGTGTTTAATGTGCTGTGAGGAAACCCACGAACTTCGATAGGTGAGACTTTGTCAACGTCAGGAGCTCGTTCGAGCGCCCCCAAGCGCCTCGTTGCCTAGCGCTCACCATGTTGGCGCGAAGCCTATCGTTTGAGGAGCAGACCGCAGGTTGTCAGGGAGATTCCAAACCTCTCATTTTGTAGGGAAATCACCTCACATGCCCCTTGTCTGGCCGACTCATCTGCCTTGCAGTTTTCCGCAATGTTGCTGTGATCAGGAAGCCGGATGAGCCTTATGTCAAGGAATTCGGATGCAATAGGGGGAATTCGGATGCCGAGGGCCCTAATTGCCGCTTGGCTGTCGGAGTAAATATTTACTTTATTGACTGTTAGCCA
This sequence comes from Anastrepha obliqua, assembly GCF_027943255.1. Classification (NCBI taxonomy): domain Eukaryota; kingdom Metazoa; phylum Arthropoda; class Insecta; order Diptera; family Tephritidae; genus Anastrepha; species Anastrepha obliqua. Next base: position 68,556,030 of record NC_072894.1, read on the forward strand.
ATTAGTTGTTTCTTTGATTGGGGCTACCTCTGCTTGGAACACACCGCAGTGGCCCGGTAACCGGAATTTGAGTCCTCGCAAAATGCTCCTCCGCAAACCTTTCATTCCAATTTCGATTATAGTGAACAAGCTCACTAGGCCTTGTCTCCAAGTGCAGCCCCCCGTTCACTCTTCCCTTGATGAAATGTGAGTCGAGAATGTTCCGCTTGGACTAAGCGAGGGTACATTGACAGACTTTTCTGGGATTTTGGTCACTATGCTTTGTTAATTTACATATTTTAAGCTACATATACGACTATTAGGTGAACGTAGATCTCTCAAACAGACCCATTGATGGAGCAATACCTGTTATGGCATTATGTGCTAAAGTTGGCCTTGTACGCATAGCGTTCTGTAATGGCCACCCAGACCAAACGCTAAAGTTTACCCAAAATGTCACCGGAGCTTACGTGCTTGCTTTTAGACTTTGAAGCCAGTTCCACGTAGTATTTAATAAGCGGCTTAATCAAAATGTAATATAAACAGTAAAAAATCGGATGTTATTTCTATGAACGCAATGAATGAAGCAATATATGGGTTTGCGTGCGATCATAGTTTCAATTCGTGGGGCAAGCAAAAAAAGGCATAATCTTTCTCAAGTAATTGTGCTCTAGTCTAAGAGTTTGTTAATGTTTTTGATTAAAATTCAAAAGTGATAAAAAATGTCCTTAGATTTGAAAAAATTACCCTATCTTCCAGTTGATACGGAACAGCTGAGTAAAACATAGTAATCTATCATCCCTGAGATGCTATTACGCGCTGCAAGACTTTCAAAGTGGTATGAAGTCGTCAAAATAGTACGAATTCTGAAACAGATATTGTTTCCATTCGTCGAGATTTTTCCTGCAGTGCCCATGCCGTGGTTATATCCATGCATTTATGTGGGATGTTTATATATGGGCAATTGTGGTGGTATGCATAGACGAAAACTTGTGGACTTCGTGTCGCTCGGTTTCTATGCATTGCATGCAATTTCCAATTCTACTCTGATTAGAAGCACCCGGTGGTGGTAGTGAGTGCATGCGACTAGTTCTCAAGTGCAGTGAGACTTGGAGACATTTTTGTGAACAAAAAACACTAAATTATACCGAGGGTACTTTGTAGCGGAATTGTTGATGATTTGATGTTCGTTTATATAAAATTCAATATTATATATTTAAATTTTAATTGTTTGAGTTCTAAGCTTATAAAGAGCAAATATTAAACAAATATTTTCAGACGCCTTGTTCTCCGCTAGGTCAGGTACCAATATATGTATTCTGCAGTCCAGTGACAAGTCAACAAATTGAATCTTGAGTGCTTTCTGGTAGCAATCGGTATTCCCTCCAGAAATAATTTGATATTTTAGATTCTTTATATTTTACACAAATCTAACAAATTGGGGGTGTAGGGCAGATCGCCTCCGCGTGGTGCACCCTGGGTAGCGCTAAATGATCTGCGGCCTCAACGGCCTCCTGAACGATGACGACCCCCCCTCGCTTTTTCGGATTTGGACAAATTCTTTTCACTACTTCTTTCGACTTTTTCTGACCCCTGTGCTGGCAGTCGCGGCATTCTGTCACCTGAGTATGCTGAGGTGAAACTCAGCAGAAATGGCTGATGGGCTAATGGCGTGACTGCCCCCGTCCCGTTAAAACCCTGGCAGGCCTCGGAGTACGTTCCAAATCCGTAGCCATTGGGTTGGCGGTGTAGGTGCGGTTGAGACGACTCCCGTCTTTGTGTCCGGTCTGGCTCTGAACGCATGCCCCATAAGGACATGCGTCAACCCTCGCATGGCCTCCCTGCCATGGCACAGACAACCATGGGACCATTTAAGGACGACTACACACTACGGGTTTGGATAGCGGCTTCGAGTGGGGACCCAACAACAACAACAATGAACAATAACAATAACAAAAACAGAACCACAACAACAACAAACAACAACACAATAACCCTGCAGAAAACTTCAGGGGGTAGCGGGAGTTCGGAACCGAACCCCAAAACCACCTCTCTCAGGACTGGAGGAGGGAAATCACCTCCCAAAAAACCTACGCCCCGGGGGGTAGTCTCTAGTGGGGGTAAGTCGTCGGAATCGACGAGTAGGGCAGTGACCAAGGGGGACACCGGGGGAAAGTCGGAACCGACTTTCTCCATAAATTCGGGGGTTAAAGGTGGGAACCCACCTTTAATAGGTAGCGGATCACAGACGGAACCGTCTGCGACTCCTGGAGCAGTGGCGCTGGATGGGGTAGCCAGCACCAGCAAAGGGCTTTCACCTAGCTTTCCGGGGACTTCGGGGGTACCTCTTCGAGGACCCTCCGTTAAGCCTAAACGGCAGCCTGGCCAGAGTAAGCGGTCCTTCTCTGACCTTCGTATGGCTACCAGGATCCTGGAGCGCTACGGTGGCCAGAATGACCCTCAGTTATCTGAGAGGCATTCTCAGACGCTCGAGTGGGCCAGGAAGGTGGTCAGAGGAGCAGAGGAGGGCAGCGGAAAGGGAGTGGAAGCGAGCGCTCCACACCCGGGCTCGGGAGTAAAAAGGCAGCGCTCCCAGGAGGAGGACGTCTCCAAAGAGAAGAGACCCAAGATTGGTGGTGGCCCACCAAAATCGTTCAGCGAAGTCGCTAAGCAGGCGGGCTCCATCATTCTCGGGGTGATGGACAGCGGTAGAGAAGACGGCGCTATCTCTAGGGAGGAGTGGAAGAGGGTAGCGTCCGCCATCTCTGCCGTATTCATGAAGGTGGTGAGGGAAAACCCTGGGCCACCTCCAAGCTGTGAAAGTGCCGGATGGCACTACGGTTCCTACAAGAGAATCGTCTGCGCTGACGAACGGTCAGCTTTGATGTATAGGGCGGCAGTAGCCTTGGTGGGAGAGGTTTGGGAGGGAGCCAAGCTGAAGGTCGTGGACAGAAGGGATCTACCTGTGCGTCCGCGAGCACGTATCTGGCTCCCCTCCGAACCCTCTGCCTCGAAGGAGATGGAGGAAATCCTCCGCTACTGTAACCCCAAACTTCCCGCGCACAACTGGAGGGTGGTTAAGGTGGAGAAGACTGAGGGATCCTATCGGCAAGCGCTGATTCTGCTGAATGCAGAGTCTCTCAGTCCTCTTGCTGAAGCAAAGGGGGTCATCAACTATGGCTTCGAGAAGGTAGTCCTTAAGGTCTACCAAACCGATGCCAGAGGAGATGCCCCCGCACATCCGGAGGTGCTGGGAGAAGCAAGGCCCACAGTAGAGGAAGCTCCTGTGGACATGGAGGTAGATTCCGTCACGTCGGAGGGTGACAATGCTGATGACGTCCGCTCTTTACCGGGGTCCGTCATAAGCATCGGGTCGTTCTTCGACAGGGCGGAGGAGGAGAGGCTTCTGGCCTCGGAGAGCGAGGACGCCGTCCTGGAGGTGATGGAGAGGATCCTGGAGGATGAATATTCTTCAGATAAATCTTCAGCACTCTAAGGCGGCGTCCGCCAACCTACTTATCCACCTTGAGCAAGGTGGAGCTGATATAGTCCTGATTCAGGAGCCGTGGCTGAGCAGCAACGGCATTTCTGGGCTCAGGACGAAAAGCTACAAACTGGTGGCGTACAGCAGGACAGGTAAACCAAGATCCTGTATACTCATCAGGAGGGAACTTAACGCATTTATTTTGCCTAATTTCAGCAATGAAGACATTGTGACGGTGAGTCTGGAGGGCCCGGCTGGAAAGCTATGGCTGATGTCCGTATATATGGCACACGATGACGAGGTGGAACCACCTCCGGCGCTGCTAAGGGAAACCCTGGCTGAAGCAAAACGCAGGAAAATCGGCGTTATCATAGGCACTGACGCGAACTCCCATCACACCTGCTGGGGAAGTTCTAACATCAATGCACGAGGTGAGTCACTTTTTGATTATATTTTAAACGAGGACTTGTTTATATGTAACAGGGGTAAGGACCCCACTTTTATTACCGCAGCCAGAGAAGAGGTGCTTGACCTTACTCTGGCTTCTTCCTCACTGATAAACCGAATCTCCGATTGGAGGGTGCTAAACACTCATTCCTTCTCGGACCATAGGTACATTCAGTTCTCTCTCACTCAAACTCGTCCAATAAGATCCCCCTACAGGAACCTGAGGAGGACGGACTGGAATGCATATTATAGAAATTTGCTGAGCTTACTCCCCAAGGCACCGGGAGGAAATCTAGATCTATCGGAAGAAACGATCGACGAACTGGTGGAAACTTTCACCTCAGCTTGCAACACGACCTTGGAAACTTCTTGTCCAATAACAGTTTTTCCCAGGAAGGAAAAACCGCCCTGGTGGACAACGGAGCTATCTGAGCTTAGGGCCTCATGCAGACGCCTTTTTAACAGGGCTAAAAGAATTAGGTCTCCCTCGGGATGGGAGCTGTATAAAGCAGGGCTAGGAATATACAAGTCCGAAATTAGGAAGGCTAAGAAGGACTCCTGGAGAAGCTTCTGCGAAAGCGTAGAGGGCTGCCATGAGTCCTCCAGGTTTAGACGAGTACTCACGAAGAGTTCCGCTCCCTTGGGGTACCTAAGAGACGAATCGGGGCGTTGGGCGATGAGCGGCGAGGAGTCACTGAAGTTACTTCTCGACGCCCATTTTCCGACGAACCCAGCACCTAGCAGCACCGGCCTGGATAGCATTTCAACTTGCATTCCGGACCGGGGCTGGTTGCTGGATAAGCGTCGCCTGGCTTGGGCCATTGACTCCTTTAAGCCCTTCAAATCTCCTGGTCCTGACGGCATCATTCCTGCCCAACTACAGAAATCTGTGGAGGTATCATGCCGTTGGTTGAGCCCCATCTATGCGAGCTGCGTAGCCAGGGGCTACATACCAAGATCATGGAGGGCCGTGAGGGTTCTCTTTATACCCAAGGCAGGTAAGAACTCGCACGTCTCCCCTAAGGACTTCAGACCAATTAGTCTCTCATCTTTCTTACTGAAAACCCTGGAGAGATTGATTGACCTGCACATAAGAAGCGAAATTCCTCGGGGTCGACTGTCGCATACTCAACATGCTTATTGCAAGGGTAGATCGGTGGAATCTGCCCTACATACAATCGTGGAAGAAATCGAAGAGTCTCTTCTTCAGAAGGAGTTTGCGGTAGGCGCCTTCCTCGACATCGAGGGGGCTTTTAACAACGTCCTTCCGGAGGCAATTACCAGGTCTCTAGGTAAACTAGGGGTCGAAACCGACCTTATAAGACTTATCCACAAAATGCTTAGCGACAGAACTGTCGCGGCAGAGTGGGGCGGTATCTCCATCCACCGGCAGGTGAGTAGAGGCACTCCGCAAGGTGGGGTTCTCTCACCATTCCTCTGGGTTGTTGTTCTTAATGATCTGTTGGAGGAGCTGGTGAAGGGAGGCTGCAGGGTAATTGCCTACGCGGATGACGTGGCACTAATTGTTAGAGGAAAATTTTTGGATACTCTGTACAACTTGATGCAGGGATATCTGAATGCAGTTGTTAGATGGGCAACGGATTGTGGCCTGTCGGTGAATCCTCTTAAGACGGAGCTCGTCCTATTTACGAGGAAATATAAAATACCCAGAGCTCAACTTCCCTCAATAGGGGGCGCTCCTCTGATGCTTTCTGACAAGGTGAAGTACCTTGGTATTATCCTTGACAGCAAGCTTACATGGAAGCCCAATATTGAGGAAAGGGTGAGAAAGGCAACAATCGCCTTGTATGGGTGCAAGGGCGCAATTGGCAAAAGATGGGGCCTCTCGCCTCGAGTCGTTTTCTGGCTGTATAATACCATTGTAAAGCCTATCTTGTTATATGGAGTCATAGTCTGGTGGAACTCACTAGAGAAGACGACATTGGTGAAGAAGCTGGAAAGAGTTCAGAGGTCGGCACTCATTGGAATCAGTGGGGCGCTTCGAACGACTCCTACTCTGGCGCTCAACGCAATGTTAAATGTGGTACCCGTAGATATCGCAGGCAGAATTGCCGCAACACGTACCGCAATCAGACTGAGGGGCTGGAGCTATAAGCTCAATCTCCCTTATGGGCACTCAAGCATCCTTAGAAACTTTGAGTTCATCCCTCTGTCAACAGACCAGTGTATACCCTCATTTAGTCCGACCGGAACATTCACCACTCACATCCCGTCAAGGGAAGAGTGGACGGGGGGCTACACTTGGGGGCAGGCCCTGGTGAACTTGTTCACGGATGGATCGAAGTTGGAAGGAAAGGTTGGCGGAGGAGTCTTTTGCGAAGGGCTCCCCATCAGACTAAAATTCAGGTTACCGGACCACTGCAGTGTGTTCCAGGCAGAGGTAGCCGCAATCAAGGAGGCAGCTGACTGGCTGCTCAAATGTGTACTAACAGTCAAGAAGGTAAATATTTACTCCGATAGCCAAGCGGCAATAAGGGCCCTCGGGTCTATGACGGTGCATTCGGAATTGGTCAAGGAATGCTTGACCTCACTTTCGACTGCGTCCGAATTCTTTGACATCAGCCTCATCTGGGTTCCCGGTCACAGCGACATTGCGGGAAACTGTGAGGCGGATGAGCTGGCTAAACAAGGGACATGTGAGGTGATTTCCCCGCGGAGGGAGAAAATTGGAATCCCCCTGACTACCTGCGGTCTGCTCCTGGAAAGATGGGCATCGCGCAAACTCAGCGAGCGCTGGGAAAATGCACAAACGTGCAAAGTCGCGAAATCCTTCTGGCCACGTGTGGACCGAAGGCGCTCGGGTGAGCTTCTGAGGCTGACAAAATATCAGCTCTCCAATCTAGTGGGTTCTCTCACAGGACACAATGCGCGAGGAATGCATGCTGTGAGACTTGGAATCATCTCGAGTCCTTTCTGTGCTGGATGTATGGAGGATGAGGTGGAATCATCTCAGCACCTTCTCCTTAGCTGCCCTGCCCTGGCGGGGCTAAGATTCAGGCATCTTGGCTCTTACTTCTTTGCCACGCCTGCTGAGATAGCTGGCGCTGACATTAAAAATCTGATGAGTTTCATCAGCAGCATTAAGCGGTTGACGCAAACATAGTCATCGTTCATAATCCGCACGCTCCTAACCTTCCCATCACCACCTCTCCCCGCCCTCTCCCTGCACCTCATCGGTCCTTCCCCCTCTCCTCACTTCCTTGACAATGGTATCACAAAGGACGAATTTCTCTTCGTCCAAGTGTGCCCACTCCCTGGGCAACCATACTAACCTAACCTAAACCTAACAAATTGGTCTTGCTTCATGTTTCAAACCTAGCAAAAGTGAAGTAATGATTCGTTCGAAAAAATATTGTATAGTTTCTTTTAAGGCGATTTCAGTAGATTTGACAGCGGTAGCACTAAAACAAAAAGTTACATGTATTTTGTTTTTTTCTTTTGGTATACATTTCAACACAATTTACTTGAAGAAAGAAATTGGACAAAAAATGTTAAAATTCTGCTTATTTGAAATATTTAGCCTTCAAGCATTATTTGTGAACTTTTCGAAGCATTGTGAAGTATTGCATAAGCTCGATGTTTGGGTGAGACACCCATTAACCCATTAAGGATCGAATTTACATTTGCAAGGACTCGGCCAAACAGAATGAAATCGATCCATTTCTTAAATGCATTACGACTGCGAATGATACATGCGTCACATACGACAATATTGTGCGAAAACCTTCGTGGTCCAAGAGCGATGAAGCAGCTCAAAAGATGGCCAAACAAGGGCTAATTACCAGGAAAATTCTACTGTGTACATATTTGGTAGGACATAAAAGGAATGATTTATTGTGAGTTGTTTCCATAGACTTCAAAACACTAAATTCAATTCGAAACACAATTTAAACAACAGGTTGAAAGCTAATAATTGCCCAGAAACGGCCAGAATTGGCCAACAGAAGAGGTGCAACGCAAAGCCACAATCGCCTGTAGCGACTCTCCAAAAAGTCCGGGAACTTGCTTGGAAAGCGTGAATGCATCCACCACATAATCCGGACCTGGCCCCAAGCGATTACCACCTTTTTCTCTCATTGCAAAACTTCCTGAGTAATAAAAAATTAGTGTCAAGAGAAGATTGTGAAAATCGTTTACTAGAGTTTTTCGCCAAGAACGACACAAACTTCTATGAGAAAAGCATTAAGAAGCTACTTTTAAAATAGCAACAAATTATACACGAAAACGGTGCATATTTGATTCAAATCGGACAATCCGAAACATCTTAAATAAAGTTTTTAATTTTACCCAAAAATAATACCTTTCTTTTTCACAAACCTGGTATTTTATATGTATATAATATTTTCACCTAAAATCTAACCAAAATACATAGTTAAAAAAAAAATTAACAGAAGCACTTTTTTCCGGTGTATTATTGGTTTATGCGGAGGAACAAATACTTCCATTGTTCATAGAATACAATTTCACTTTAAAGGTGTGAATTGTTAATAGATTGCTTGCATAGCATCGGGATCACACAAAAGATGTCTAACGTTGTCAAGTCGCAGATCCTAGAGGGCTGGTAACATGATTTCCGACCTTGGCACGAGAATATCGATTGTGGCTTTACCTGTTAACATAGCCGCCTAGATGAAAATGCGCTTCGTCAGAAAAGATGATTTTGAATCTTTTCAGTAAATGCATTGTTTGTGCTTCAAAACATTGGATCTGGGAATAAGTTTGAAATATTTTTCAACTTTGTTCCAGCTTAAACCGATTTATATTGTTCCGCGGAGATATGATATTGACTTTCTGTTAAGACTTCTAGCAGTAAAAAGCTGTCAGGGTCACAATAACATATTGAAAAATAATCACTAATATAGATCACCCTATATATTGATCAAAATTCATTTATAGATGGGGCGAAAAAAGGTTTTAAAAGTACGTTGCGCATTTAATATAAGTTTTTAGTATCGACAACTAAGAACCTTAAAGAGTTAACAAGTTTTTAAAAATAATTTGAGTTTTTTACACTTAATTAAAAATCTGGCGGCAATATCTTAAACTATAATGAAGTATCTATGCAGTTAAAGTCTATTATACTGCCATCTGATGCCTCATTATATAGCAAACATGTCTTTATTACTGTACTGCATTATTTTCGGCAAGCGATTTGTAGAATATTTCTAATAACCGTATTCAAGTTTGACCAGTTCTGTCCCACTGTCCCAAAATTGTTTGAAAATACCATGAAAGATATGAGTATCAGTAGGAGGCTTGCAACAGTGTAACTTGTTACTTGATGCAATTGACGCCGCTGCATTATGCTTATGTTGTTGCTGTAGCTAGCTGTGGTATTAAAGCTGATATAGTTTTGGCCTTCACTGAGCGACGAGCCGACAGGCCGACAAACCGCTCGACCTGCCCTGCCAGCTATATCGCAATTTGTTCGAATTTCCATTTCTGGCAATTGTCTGGACATAACCAAATCTTCCACTTATAGTGCATTCTAATGCAATTACCATATGCTAAGTGCTGACCACAACAACAACAACAAGGACTGCAACAAGAATTAATATAGCAGCAATATCGTGAAGGAAAATAATAGTAGCTGTCGATAGTTGAGGCCAACTTCATCGAACTTTGTTGCCACAAAAAAGTAAACTTCCTTTCGGAACTCATAGAAGCAAGCATGGCAGTAAGAGAAACGAACAACCAACCAACAAACCAGCCAACCAACCAGCTAGCCCAGGCAGTTAAATGGCCAAGCGCGCAGTTGGGCAATAAAGACTAGAGCATATCCATAATTTAGGACGTCATCGAATTTTCAAACAAATCTGAAACTTGGTTGCATGCAACCTCAACAACACTCACACGTTGCGCATGCGGTGCTATGCTGCACTTTTATTTTGCCAAGATCCAAACTATTCCACTTGAATGTATGCGAAAATTGCATTTGCTTTGTCGATATTTCCCTTTTGGGCATTTGGCGGTTGCTTCAAACTAAGCAAACAGAATTATAACCACACACACACACACAAAGACGGCACTTGAACTTCAATAGCAAATAATAACTCTGTTGTAAAATGGAAATGGCCCTTTGTATGTTGTTGTAGCCATACACAAAAAAACAAACAAAAACTTGAGGCCGTAAAAGTGCATTTTGGTGAGAGATTTGAGAGCAAAGGGGTAGGTGGCGGTGAATAAGCATATACTATATGCACGTCAAACAAGCAACAACGGAAGCGCTTTGAATTTTCGCAGCAGCAGCACAACAACAAAGGCACCAACTACGCTTCGCTATTGACTTCTTCAAAGAAATTTCTAAATATAATTGCAACAGCTGCTTGCCACAAACCTTTGGGCTTCCCAAGCGACCCCGTCCAATGGTGCTGCCACACAAAGTTTTATTCTTACAACAACAGCACACTGCGGCAACGATGGCGGTATGTGCTGACAATTTAACTTGGTGAATGGCTAACATTCTCAAAATCCAGCTCCAAGTCAACTCAACGCTCCTAAGCCCCCACAGTACGGGTGCATGCAACCATACGCGCTGGTACATACTATCATCTGCCACCCGTTGCACCGGTGTACGAGTATGTATATATGTATGCATGTGTATCTGTCTGCTTTGAACCGTAGTCATTCAATTGGCTGCCGGTATAGCGTTGAGAGTGTGTGGCTCTGTCGCCATCGCACGTGTGAATGGAAAAATTGTCACTTAATTGCCAAGGCGAACGTGATCGCGCACAATTTGCATGCAGCCAGCAAATTTTCAGAAGGTACCGCCGGTATTCGAAAGAAGGAAATACTTACGTATGCGGCAAATTGGTGGAAAAAATTCCCCATTGCTTGGTGAGCACGCAAGTTCACACACACACACACACCTGTGCTCTTGTATATCTTGTACGCGAGTTCCATTCCCAAATCAATTTGGTAGGAATGACAGCGGAAAAGCGAATTTCAAATTAAGAAAAAATCTCTGAGTTTGTTTGCGATTATTCGCAAACAGAAATTGTGCATGAAATTGTGTGGCGATGCGAAGGGCGGGGCATATTTTGAAAATTTTTAGAAGAAATTCTTACTTTATTTAAAACACCTGCGGGTTTTGGTTAACGAAATGTCTTAGAGGAATTCGCTATTTTAGGGTGGTATTTTCCATCGTCTGTTGAACAGCCCAGCAAAAATAAAATTAAGCATTCACTTTTTTGATGTTCTAAGTGTTGTGCACTGAATTTGCCACCGAATAACAAAACCTTGAAATCCATCATCCTTGAAGGTTTGCTTTTTAACTATGGTGAAAAACCAATTTGTGAGGGGAACTCCGGCTCACTTGAGTGATTCAGCCGAGTCGGGCACAATCGTTTTACACTCATTCGCACACTTGTCCAATCAGTCGTTATTCAGACGTCAACAAAGTGTCATTGGCTGTTTTTTTCGTATATCACCAACACTATCTCAGATTTTTATAAACTCTTCCCACATGACGTCAACCCAACAGTCGATTCTATCGAATTTGCTCAGAGCCGACTAATGGTCTGCTATAGAGCACATCTCTAAAAATCTTTTCACCATGGGCCAAGGGAGACAACTAAGAGGTTTGGTCTTCATTCATGGTGAAAAACGAAATTTAGTATAACTTCGGCTATCATGGCCCCTGTTAATTCAGCCAATCAGCGGATTCTTTCAAATTCGCTGAGAACCGGTTAACGGTTTGATATTGATTACAACTCTGAAATCGTTTCACCATGAGATTTCAGCGCGCCCGAAAAAACCAAGAATGTTGAATTAAAAGATTTCGACATTCGTTGCAATATTTCTGTCAGTGACGTAACAATTGAATAACCAAAAAAGATAATGAAAAGGTAGGGAAAACTCACTCATTAATAATAATTAAATTTAAAAGCAATACAACTATAAAATAAATAGTAACAAATGTCCAATTAGGAGAGTCTTCAACGAATGTTACCAAATAAGGAACTTTCAGGATTACCGGGGAATTTTGAGATGGTATAAGAAAGCCATTAGAGATGCGAAGCACAACTCTTGGAAAGAGTACTGCGAATCCATCGAATCCGTAAAAGACTCGGCCAGACTCAGCAGGATCCTATCCAAGGACCACTCCTGTAAAACTCTTGTCAAAAGAGAGAACGGGGAGTGGGCTGAATCTGCAGGCGAATCCTTAAAAATCCTTATTGATGCCCGTTTCCCGGAAAACTCTATTGCTCCAGTCTGTAACGAAGACGCGAACCGGCAGGAGGAGTTACCTGCGATGTCCCTGACACCTGTCCTGTCCGTCAACCGAATAAACTGGGCAATCGAGAGCTTTTCCCCTTTCAAATCTCCAGGTATCGATGGTATCATGCCAGTAATGCTTCAGAAGACTAAAACCGTGATGGTTCCCGTTCTTCAAAAGATCTTCTTGGCGTGTATCTCGCTAAACCACGTTCCTGCTAGCTGGAAGAAAGCCAAAGTGGTCTTCATTCCTAAGGCAGGAAGGAGGGGCCATATCCTGGCCAAGGACTTCAGACCTATAAGTCTTTCCTCCTTTATTGTCAAGGTGTTTGAAAGAGTGATCGACTATCACATCCGAGAGTACTGTGAAACCAGACTTTCTCCAGCCCAACGCGTTTACCTGAAAGGGAAATCTACCGAGTCAGCCTTACATGAGGTAGTAGAGACTGTAGGGAAATCTCTGGAGGGAAAATAATTCACTTTGGCGGCCTTTCTAAACATAGAGGGCGCCTTTAACAATATTACGGCGGAGTCAATTGTCACGGCTCTGAATAGGCTAGGGGTGGAAAGACCTATCTACCTCTGGATCTCGTCCCTGCTTGGTGGTAGGGAAATAAATGCGGTGGCAGGAGGGGCTAGAATCACTAGATTCGTACATAGGGGCACACCGCAGAGCGGCGTCCTCTCGCCTCTCCTTTGGCTAGTAGCTGTAGATGAAGCTTTAACTCGCTTAACCAGGGGTGGGGTAAAGGTGGTAGCATATACCGATGACTTGGTCTTAATGGTCTCAGGTCCCTTCCCATCAGTAATGGCTGAAATTTTGGAAGGTGCACTGGCTACACTCAGCAGATGGGTCGCCAGTAGCGGTCTCAGAGTCAACTCTGACAAAACGGAGTTGATGCTATTCACCAGAAAATACAAGCCTCTACCTTTTAAGCTTCCTAGACTTAACAACCAGTGTCTTACTCTTTCATCGGAAGTCAAGTATCTTGGTGTAATACTTGACCCCAAGCTCCACTGGAAGCTGCACATAGAAAATCGAGTTAAGAAGGCCAATATAGCCTTCTACGCCCGTAAATTTATGTTCGGCAAAAAATGCGGTCTCGAGCCATGTGTCGTACTTTGGATGTACAACTTAGTGGTTCTGCCAATTTTGACATACGGTTGCCTAGTTTGGTGGGTAGCTCTTCAGAAGGGCTACAACACCCCTAAATTAGAGTGTAGAGAGTGCAGAGAACTGCATGTGTGGGCATCACTGGTACCTGTAGAACATATCCCACTGCTGCGCTCAACGTTATTCTCCACTTAATTCCTGTGGATCTGCAGGTTAAATCCATTGCTGCTCAGAGTGCTATTAGGCTAAAGGAGATTGGCCTTTGGAGACAACTTCTTGTAGGACATAGTGCATCTTGAAGCAGATCTCCCCTTCCTTCTCTGATATTCACACCGACCTCTTCATCCGCAAACTGTGCTTTGAGGGTTGTGCTAGGGGTATCTTTCCGAGCAGGCAAGATTGGAAAGAGGGGAGAGTCGGTGCGGATATAGATGCCTCTGTTTTCACTGACGGATCCAAAATGGAGTCTGGAGTGGGAGCGGGGGTCTACTCTAAATCAGCCAGCATTTCGGTCTCCTTTAAACTGCCGGAGACAAGCAGCGTCTTTAAAGCAAGGGTCTTCGCGATCCTGCAGGCATGCAAAATGCTTTGGGATCGCTGTTGGGAGGGAGACATTAATATTTTTTCCGATAGCCAACTCCTGTAAGGAGGAACTCAAACGCTTCGAACGTGCAGGAAACATCTCTCTCATCTGGGTTCCTGGGCACAGGAACATAGAGGGAAATGAAATTGCCGATGAGCTTGCCAGGAAGGGGGCGGCAGAACTGGTTCCAGCTGCCCCCTTCTCTGACATCGGTATTCCCTTGGCCGTCGTTAAAGGGAAACTACACAATTTCTTCAAGACAGATGGAGGTCTGTCTCTTCGTGTGCTATTTCAAAAGCACTATGGCCTCAATAAGATAGAAACAGAACGCTTAAGGTGATGGGAATCCCCCGCCATTACATTTCCAAACTCACTGCGGTGATCACTGGTCACTGGGTGATCGGCACTCATGCGGAGAAGCTTGGAATTCCGTACAACACCTATTGCAGAAGCTGTGGGGATCCTGCAGAGAAAGATACTGTGGAACACTTTCTCTGCAAATGTCCGGCTCTGGCGGCTAGGCGCTTGAGATTCCTTAGGGTGCCCTTTAGGGATGACTTGATGAACTTCTCCAGCCTAGATCCCTTTTCTCTCCTCCGCTACATCAACAGCACTGGATGGCTGTAGACGGTTTTCTCTCCTCCCTAAATCCTATCACAGGTAGTGGTCCACATTATTATCAAAACGGCACGTAAGTGCTACTTGTAGTGTACCTGGGGTACTCTTGCCATTCCACCTACCTACCTATCTCAACGTTAGTATTTGAACGGATCAGTTTACTGCGACGGATGAGACGGCTCAACAAAATTTAAATGCCAGATCGTGGCTGGATATAAATTGATATTCTTTAAGAATTTCTGTCGAAGTTCTAGACTACCAAGAACATTTCAAAGTTCGTTAGGGAATATAAGGTTTCTTGAATATTGCGGAGTCGTGATATGGGGATAAAAAAAGTTGTTCAAGAGCGTAGTATACCTTCATTATTCTGTCATCCATTGCTCTCATTACATTTTTTGTTATTATATTTATTATAGTAGAGAAAACTTGTCGCTTTTCCATATGTCTTTTTGGCCAACTTCCTAAAAAGATTGGTTGTTGACAGTAACACTAGGTATTCGGTCGCCATAACCGAATGAGTTTATGCACGACTACCATACCAATTTTCCAATAACTATCGCACCTCGGCAATGGCAAGCCCCGAATGTATTTCTTCCATTAATAAGCTCCTCATAAAAACCATCGGGCATTCGAAGGCGTCACAAAATTGCCTGTATTTGAGAGGAAAAAATTATGATGCACACCACAAATTCGAGGAACAGCTTGACCAAATATCTAACAAAAGGGGGTATGTGCCAATAGTCGAGATTCATTGTTGGTTCGTAAAACAATTTCATCTTTCGTTCTTCTGTTCTTCTGAAATCCCAACACAGCTCGATGTCGGTAATTACTTCAGCCCAGGTTTGGCACAAAAATATGAAAAGATATTTCTTATCTGACAAAAATGTCAAGCTAAGTTTACGTTAATAATCCAATTTCCCACATAATCGGTAAAACTAATATATAAAAAAACGCAATGTGGTTAGTGGACAGTGAAGAAGGCAAAACAAACTTAAAGCTCAAGTTTTTTACTTTAATTGACAATTATTTCGCATTTTTATTTTGCGGTAAAGAACAGCAATAAACTAAACGGAAACCACCAACAAAATGAGATGAAAATTTCTAACAGCGAACGCTGTTTTTCAGCACAAATTTTTAGTGCACCAATGGGCCATTTCCGCATTTTCAAGGCAATAAGGCAGCAAGTAGGCAGAAGGCAACAAACAGAGTCAACAATCTGCCGTTTGCATCTCGTACGCGGCGTTGCATTATTCTGTGCGACAGTGCGTTTGCTGCTGCGGTTAGTGTATAGCGACTAGATCATATAGGAGCATTGTCGCTATGGCAGTGCCTACGATGAAGATGGGAAAAGCAAACAGCTCACTGGTGTGGCATTGTTGCATGAAACCAGAACCGCAACGCACACTTACCATAAAGCACCGTTACATTGTTATTTTTCTATTAACACAAGAGCGCGAACGAACTGTAGTGCCAGCAGCAAGCAGCAGCAAGAGTCAACGCAAAACAAAAGCCATTGAAGTGGCTTGAGGCGCAGATCGGCGCGCATGCGCAACAACTTCAGCGCCTACAAATATATTTGTAAATATATATTATATACACACTGCTTACCTTTTTTGTTGTAACTTAACGCAACCATGGAAACTTTTCGCTCTTTTACGCAGATAATGAGAAGCAAACAAGCAAATATCGTTACGAATGCGAGCCGCCGCAAGCACACAAAATAGTAAAATAACCACTAGAACACAAAAAGAAGGGGGTGCTGCTGCGAGTAAAGTGGCAATGTGTTGTCCAAATGCAAACAAATCGCTGAGCATTCACCCAATCCTTCGCTAACTTTCACAGCAGCCAACTTTTGAAATCATTCCACTGCCTTCGTCCGACAACCGTTCGATTTTGCTAGGATTTTAATTGGGCACTAAACGCAAAAAAGGAAATCAAGCGTACTAAAAGCAGGACGGGAGGTCAGTTGCAAGGCTAAGTGGTACACATAAATGTACAAACTCAACCGCATACACTTGAACGACCACACAACTGTTGTTGTTGTTAACGTTTAGGCGAATCTTGAGCGCCTGTGTAATGGGAAATAAAAATAAACAATAAATTTGAAAACAAACAAATTTGAATCTATTGTATCACTTGCGAATCGCTACTGAATTCTGCACGCATACATTCATGCTACGGTATGCAATATGCAATTGCAATACGGTATGCAATACACTAATTAACAAGAGTTGTACAGTCGAAGTTGTGCACATTGGAGCCACGCAAAAAGTTCTGAAAGTATTTTTTTCTAACCTTTTAATTAAAGCGCATGCTATACAATACTCAGCCAAACTATGCATATGGGAGAAAATACAGTTAGAGAGTGTAGTAAACAATCACTGAAACCATTTTGGTGAGTTTGGTTAAAATATCTCTCATTATCACATCAAACTCAATTTATATATTAGGTGCGCAACTAAGTTGCCGCTGTTTGTGAATAGATGCCGCCAGCAGTGTATGCTAGTCGATTCTAACATAACATAAACATCATAAACCAAGCTTACACATATGGTAAACAAACTGTTTCGACACATTAGTGATTTTTTTTATGGTATCATACACTTTAGGTTTTGTGAAAATGTCTGTTTTTGTGCCGAATAATCGACATTTGCGGGAAGTGTTGATTTTCCTCTTTCAGTCGAAAAAACGGCAGCTGAAGCACATCGAGATCTACAAAAAGTTTATGGAGATCGGTATCGACTTCGATTGATGCGATTGAGCCGAGCACTGCGCGAGAAGCGGCCGCAATACGCGGAGAGACATGAAAAAGTGATTCTACAGCATGACAACGCTCGGCGCGACGTTGCCAAACCCGTTAAAACCTACCTGGAAACACTGAAATGAGAAATTCTACCCACCCGTCATATTCTCCAGATATTGCGCCGTCCGATTATCACCTGTTCCGATCGATGGCACATAGTCTAGCTGACTAGCTTCATTTGAATGAAGACATCAAAAAATGGCTTGATCCGTGGATAGCCTCATAATGAACAGTTTTACCGTGACGGTATACGAGATCTACCAGAAAGATGGGAAAAAGTAGTAGCCAGAGATGGGTACTTTCAACGATTCACTTGTAACCATTTTTTCAGAATAAAGTTGTATTTTCATCAAAAAAACAGCGAGAACTTAGTTGCGCGGCTAATACTTCTTCATGTTGTTGTTGTAGCAGCATAAACATTCCCCTACCTACATACGGGGAATACTGCTGGAGTGACAGTCCTTGGCCGGATATAAATCCGGGTCGTTTCGGTAACGTAGAACCGACTGTCGTGGAAACGTCATCTTGTTGATTGGCACGATAACCGCCTATGCGATTTTGGCCTAGTTTAACAAAGCGCGCCAGTCGTTTTTTTCTTTCGTGCGGTAGTTGAACACACCTAGTGAGGCTAAGTCCTTCTCCACATTTTTTGTTTTTTTAAGAGGAGGAAAGCGTCGAAAGCTCTAAGCCATTGTGGTTGTAATTGTGGGACTTTAACCTGAACTAAAAGCCGCTTTTGTCCGAGCGACTGCCCCTCCCGGAACTTTGCCGTTAAGTAAAACTTCGGGAAGCCGTTATGGGGTATGTTAACTCAAATCAGCCAGTGTCTGGCAGTACGAGAATCTGTCCGGCTTTCGTCTTGCCACGACTCTTCAGCATTCTTAATCACGCAGCGTTTTCATTACAGGAGCTGCCACATCACTTAATGCTCGGCATTTTCCATTATAGCACATTTGCATTTTAGGGCTTGCCACTTTAGAATGCTCGCCAAAAACTCTGCAAAGGTCTTCTCTTTCGATGTCGAAACGCGAGCACCAGAATAGCGCATGTCTTGCACTCTCTGGTTCACCAGGGCAGACCGGTGAAAAGGGGTCGTTTTTCGAACCAAAGCGGTGAAGGTACTCTTAAAAACATCCGTGGCCGCTAAGCAATTGCGTCACGGAGAAGTCAACTCCCTCGTGCTTCTTTCATACCATTTCGCTATGTCTGCAAATTCCTGGAAGTCCTCTTTTCTTTATTGCAATATAAAACTAAACGCCCTGAATCTGCTTAAAGTCTACTTTGACGTATATTACAACGTCCATAACAACACAGCCATATTTAAAGATGTCTTAACTGTATACTTTTTGCGCACTCTTATTTTGTTTATCATTTTGATTGGGTGCTACAATCCTTTTATATGATCATAAACCTTCACTTTTGCACACTTCTTCGACATAACCTTTTGATATATGAACCTGTTTTGCACCATCTCGAAGTGAAAGGCAAGGTTTTTTTTGGAATATTGGCCCCACTTCTTTGGAGTTTGGTAACGACACAAATCCTTTCTTTTTTCCACTTCCCGGCCTTCGTTCCACCGACAAGGTTTCATTAAATTTTTTAACACACAAGTTACCACACGTTTCGGACAATTTAAAGCTTTCGTTATGCCATCATGCGAGAAATGACCATTTCCTTTTTTGCACCCTTTTTTCTCCGCCAGCTTAGACTTAATCGAATACATTTGGAGGAATACGTAGCAATTAAAAAAAAGTGAATTCCAAAAATTAATAATGACAACAAACACTATGAATACGTATTTTTTTAATTTACATTTATTTTACCATCACTTGCGTAGTAAACACAATCGATTCGTTTTTTTCGTGTCCGTTCTTTATTTAGTCGGTGGCGATCAAGTTGGTGTTGTGTGAGTACCTTCACATCTCTGCATGTCATTTCCTAACCGCTCTAAAGCACACACAAAGTATCGGTGCTGCCACTGGTTTTCAATTCGTGAATCATTTTTAAGCGTTTAAGCCGAGGTTTCTATGCAGAATATCGCAAATACTTTTAAATGTAGTTTCACCTGCTTCCATTTTAAATGAAAAAATAAAATAAAAATGAATGTATGTATATTATTATAATAATAATAATAAATAAAATTAAAAACCATATATTTAAATCGTATAAAACCCGGTGAAGTTATAAATGATTCTTCGTCTAAACCTATCCAACCTATTTGTCAATTCATTTCATTTTATTTTATTTGTTTATAGTAGTAGACCTAAACCTTGCGTTAGGTCCCCATAAAAGTGACGGATCACTGTCGTACAGTGTAATTCATGTGAAAAATTACAATATTAGCTAAAAGTGCGGCACAATTTTTTACACTTTTCGGCTTCTAAATTCTTTCGTGACTTTAAATGCGCACTTGCTGGCAATTCCAGCAAAATTGCAAAAATAACTTGAAAGTTTTTTCTTTGTATAACTTGCACGTACTTTAAAACTTTTCTCTAATCTGGCATTAAATTAAAGATCAGCAGAAAACTTTCATGCACACTGATGGCGTTGGTTAAGCAGAAAATTGAAAGATTTTGCGTGCACGATATTAATTTTAAAAGTCTTAAACGAAAATATGTACAAAAACAAACCCTTCGCCTAAAGAGTACTTAAAACTTTTGTAATAATTTTCACGCATTTAATGTGGCAAAGTTTAAATTTAAAAGGCAGACAAGCGCTACGAGCCCAAAATGGAGGGTAACATAATATGTTGTGGTTCAATAAACCGATGGGTAAAGTACGAAAGCAGAGCTAAAACGAAAGGATATGCGAATCCATGTGTGGATGTGTGTGTTTGCATGTGTGCTAGAGCAAACATGTACGACAAGGATATGATAGAAACATGGTAAAAGTCAAAGAAGCATGTAAACACAAACATTGAACTTGTGAAACACATGCTCGCTAGGGATGCCAATATTAGCAGTGATTTTTCAAACCGCGATTTCGGGGTATATTTAATGTAATATCGGGACCACAGAACTCGCGCTGCGTCATAACTTTCTTAAATGCCAAAAAAGTTAATTTTGAATACTACTTGTACACTTAAAGCAAAAACTAGTCCTCAGATTAATACACTCATTTTTTTAATATTTGGGAACAAGAAAAAGTCGCAAGGAAAAAGATCGGGTGAATACGGGGGGTTCAGCAGCGATTCTCAACACAATTCATGCAGTTTGACAACTCCGGAAGGAGTTGCGGGAGCGTTATCGTGGTGAAACAGCACATTCTTTTGCTCCAAATGCGGCCGTGTCTCCTTCAATTTTTTGTGAAAGCGGTCCAATAACTCACTGTACTATTCTCCAGTGATCGTTCTTCCTTTTTCTAAAAAATTCATGAGGATAACAGCATTCGCACCCCAAAAAATCGTCGCCATGACATTTCCAGCCAATGAGTCTGTCTTCGCCTTCTTTGGAGCAGATTCAGGGGGATAAATCTATTTTTTTATTGTTGCTTAGTTTCTCGTGTGTATTGATGAATCCATGTTTCATCAACGGTGACAACTTGACGCAAAAATTCCTTCGCATCTTGCTTAAATTGCTCCAAACATTGCTTCGAAGTTAACAACCGCATCCGCTTGTTGTTACTTGGGAGCAATCGCGGCACCCATAGGGCCGACAATTTTTTCATCACTAACTTATCATGTAAAATATTAATTACCATTCCGGTCGCCACACCTATGGCCTCTGTTACTTCATGCACATTCGATCACCAATCATCGAGAATAATGTCGTCGACTTTTTGAATGATTTCTTCGGTAGCCACGTCTGCCGTGCGTCCTGGTCGCTCCTCATCAAAAACGGATTTTCGTCCACGTTAAAATTCGTTGAACCAATATCTAATTGTGGTCATAGAAGCGTCTTCTTACATTTTTCCCCATCCAAAACCAAAAAGCAAATTACCGTACGATACTGCTCTTTTACATCTCAGCGAAAAACACGAAACACGTCTTACACGAATAGCTGCCAAACCTAAAGCTGAAATTCGTTTTACCGTCGTTTGATAGATGACAGCACGCGACGGTAATAATAACTTCCCTCAGGAACCCCCTCCGTCATCAAACACGGCTACTTATTGAACCGTTCTCGTATATGAGTAACGGTCAGCAGGGACATTTTCTCAAAATCAAAATCAAGACTTCTAGCAGGCCGATTAACCTCTTTACGTCCTCTTGTAAGGGGTATGAAATTAAGGTTTTAGATATGACAACTTCAAGATAAAATGGATTAAAAGAGCGACGTACTCTATTAGGAACCTTGAAACTTATTTGGCCGCGTAGTCAATGGTCCCAGATATTATATCTATATATATAAAAATGAAATGATGTTCGTTTATACCCATTTTTTTGGGCCGATACGAGGCCAATTTTATTCGTTCTTTTTTCATATTATAGGGATGCAGTCGTATCTAAACATTAAAATAAGCAGCATTGAAGAAGTCGTCGGATCTCCTATAAATTGGCAAAGGATTATCAAAGTGTGAAAGTTGAAGAGCAAAACGTACAAACTTACATTGAACTCTTTCAATTCTAAGAGAATGTGAGGAATACATCGGATTCCAAATGTTGGAAGCGTACTCCAACTTCGGATGGAAGAAGGGAAAAATATACGATTTTTCTAGTGTATGAGTCTTTAAAATTACACCTTTTCGGGAGATTAGTCCAGGTCCACTTCGTATTTGATATCGTTCCACAAATATCATATATATATATATAATTGGCGCGTACACCCTTTTTGGGTGCTTGTCCGAGCTCCTTCTCCTATTTGTGGTGCGCGTCTTGATGTTATTCCACAAATGGAGGGACCTATAGTTTCAAACCGACTCCGAACGGCGGATATTTTTATGAGGAGCTTTTTCATGGCAGAAATACACTCGGAGGTTCGCCATTGCCTGCCGAGGGGCGACCGCTATTAGAAAAATGTTTTTCTTAATTTTAGTGTTTCACCGAGATTCGAACCAACGATCTCTCTGGGAATTCCGAATGGTAATCACGCACCAACCCATTCGGCTACGGCGGTCGCAAAATAGTCAAGTTGGCATATGCCTTGGGAATAGTAGAGTTAAATGGATAATGAACGTAAAAGACTAATTAAAAATAACACCAACAGTTACAGGTGAAACATAATAAGTTGACGAAATGGGATTCATAGACTTGGAAAACGTCAAGTGCTACTACTTAATAGTATTAAGACATAGTTTGTTTTGCAGAGCCCATTCATTCAGAGCATTCGAGTCTACCTCTAATAACAATATATCCGAGAGCTTTCAAATCGTCTGCATAGAGTAAATATTTAAAATACTTAAAACATCGACCAACGTCATTAAGGAAAAGTATAAACAAGATATGACCAAGAATGCTACCTTGTGGTACTTCAGAAGTGGAACAAATATATCATATAAGATTCAGTATCCCCAATTTCAACAAATGAGATTCTATTTTCCAGGTATAATTTCAGCTATGAAAAGAAAGCCCAGTGGAAGCCTAGATTTTCAAGTTACTAAAGAAGAATTTTACGCCAGACCGTGTCAATTGCTTTTAAGAAATCGATATTAACGGTGTCAACTTGAGACTTACTCTTAAACTCAAAAACACAAAACTCAGAAGAAACAGCTACATTTCAGTTAAATCAAAAAATGCTTTGATAGCAAATGCTAGCTTTTCCTTGACCACTTTCTCAAAAAGTTTGGAACAAGTCGATAATTTTCATTCAAAATTCTCAATGCACGTTAAGTTAAAACAATGAACTAATTATTCCGGGACCAATCGCACCGAGTTCCCGGGATTCCGGCACTAACATTTCTAATTCTCACACAAGCATAACTGTCATTCCCACTATTGCCTTTAAGTACCCTGTAGAAAAATCTTAAATAAACTGGTGTAGAATTAGTGCGCTCTTAACGTCTCATTGCTCTTCAAGTTCACTCCATTGCTACTCAGACTGCTATTAAGTTGAAGGAGGTTGGCATCTACAAGCAATCTCTTGTGGGACGTGGTAGCATTTTGAGGCAGATTTCTCCTTCCTTCTCCGTCCTTCGTACGGATCTCTCGACCGGTATTGAGCGTTGTGTTAGAGCTATATTTTCAAGCAGACTGGATTGGAAGGAGGGAAAAGTCTGCACAGACACAAGTGCTTCTGATTTCATAGACAGATCCAAGATGGAATCAGGAACTGGAGCGGCGGTTTTCTCTATACCAGCCAATATTTCAGTCTCCTTCAAACTGTCCAAAACTATTTGCGTTTTTCAAACAGAAGTCTTCGCGTTTCTGCAAGCATGCAAAATGATTAGGGACCGCTGTTGAGAGGGAGAAATACATACATAAATACCTATTTCGATAATCAAGTTGCGATCAAGACTCTGTCGTCGCCATGTTGCAGCTCTCTTTTGGTAAATTCCTCTATGGAGTAGATCCAATCTCTCGAGCGTGCAGAAAACATTTCTCTTATCTGGATTATAGGGCATAGGAACATAGAGGAAAATGAAAATATAGCCGATCTCAGTTGCCCCCATCTCAGATATCCGTGTCCACTTGACAGTTGTTAAAATCGCAAGACAGCTGGTTGTACTTTATTGTGCGCTATTTGAAAATCACTTTGGACTCAGGTGGCGACAGAAGTAGGACACTTGAAGTGCTGGGGTTCCCCCGCTATTCAATTTCCATACTCATAGCGCGGTTCACCGGTCACTGGCTGATCGAAAACCCCATTGAAAAAGCTGGAAGGATCCTGCAGAGAAAGACACTATTGAATTGTTTCTTTGTAAATGCACGGGTTTGGCGGGGAGCCGCTTGAGGTTCCTTAGTGAGCCTTTTGCGGATAACCTGTAGCCGTCTAGATCCCTTTTTTCTCCTCTACAACATCAAGGGCACTGGATTGTTGTAGATGTTTTTTCCTCCTTTAAATTCTATAATTTTCTTCGCAAGTAGTGGCTTACATTTTGATATCAAAACGGCACTCTAGTGTCACTTTTAGTGTACCCGTGTTACTCTTGCATCTAACATACCTATTTACCTAAATTTATTAAAACAAAGTCTTGAAAATAGAAAAATGTGCTTAAGATCAATTTAGTTCCGAAATAATTTTAAATAGGAGTACCAACTACCCAAAAAGTTTAAGTGAACTTTATAAAGTTTTGTAATATTGGTATTAAGCCAAAACTGCTTAAGAAAGCCTGTACATATATCTTGTTGTGAAATATCAAACTACAAAAACTTCATAGTCTTCTAGACTTTAAGAAAAAACTAGTGAACGTTGAAGCAACAATATTCACCGGAGATTCAAAAAGTGAACATTTACTCATTGCGGTGATTACAATGGAAGTGAGATTTCCATCGAAGAGTTTAAAATTTGAATGTAAAAGGCCAAAACTTTTGAGTTCCGCGGCTTATATCTGGACACGGACTTTTTGCATATACTAGAGTCGGTAAATTGGAAATCTGAATAGAACAACAAGCAGAAATCAAAAACCCGTATTGGACAGACGAAGTGTAAGCTGGCTACACCACATAATAGTTTAATAAATGTAAGGTGAATCAATAACAAGAAATGTTTGTTTCCTCTAGTAATAGATTCTCGAAGCTTCTGCGCCAATGCGTTTTCCATTCACCTCTGCCATAATTCGGCGTACCTTACATGGGCTCGTAACTAAGTATTAAAATTTAACACAGAGCAAACTGTAACCCAGCTTTCGTGTCTGGCACTATTTCCAAACTATCGAGAAGGTGATGTAAGGGCTGACAGTTAACACTTCTTAAGGGAGTATGTGATAAAGTTCAGCACTTAACTATAAGGAAAAGAGACTGAATGCAAATAAGTTGTGCAGGTAAATTCACTTTAAGCGCGCCAGTTCCATGAATAATGTAATTTTTAGGGCTGAGCGTAAGGCACTAAATAATGAATGCAATGAGTGGATAATTAAAACATTCAAAAACTGAAGATTTAGTAATAATGAAACCTAAAAAAGTAGTGCTAGTACAAAATACCCAACTCTAGAGATTTCCAACAGGGCATGGCCTTAAACGACTTTCTTTGCCAATGACTGCGTGTGTTATGAGTTTTACGGGCAGCTATAAAAATATTTAACTTTGAATATCGGGACAGCAGTGTAAGGATTTGCGAACAAGGCAAAGAATTCTGAAATAGATTTCTTGTAAGCAAATGTATGTATGTGGTTGTGCGTGCTACTATACGGCATGTGTGCGCTCGGAAAGTCACTTACGGACTTAAACTCTTTGCTCTTCTGATTGTTGTTCACATTTTCCAACAACAACTTCTATGACGTTATGGTATTTAATTTTATTCGCATTTGAACTGAGGCGGGTAAATGCGCATGAACATAAAATTATATGGTACATAGTTATGGGCATACAGGCACTCACATTGAAAGTCGGGCAAGCACAGAAAAAAAATTTCTGCTTAAAATATTATAGTTTTGAAAAAAGATATTCAATTCAATTATTTTTAAATTGTCACAAAAGTTCGTATGTTTAAACAAAAAAATACGTAAAACTAAGCACATGACACTAAGTAAGGCGACTTTCACGTCGCAAGTTTGACGAGACATATGAAATATATGAGCATCAAGAAATTTCCAAAAATAAAATTATATTTTAATATTCTGTTACACACAGCTTGCAGTCTTCTTGACATTAAATTTGAGAATACTGCAAGGTAAGGCGATATCAGTAGGATAGCTAATTTTTTTTTTCATGTGCTTATTTTTACGTACATTTAAATATATCTTTTGTTTGTTTTTTAATAAAAAGACTTTTATAAAACAATATGTAAATATCTATATATACTTAGTCTTGCTATAAAGTCTGTGACAAATTTTACAACTCTTGTGGCGAGAATAATCAAGTGGTCATCTTTTGACAACGCGCTTGATGAAAATTCGACTCGGCAGATGCAAGCAGTTTCTTCGGTGGCACGCGGTCAACGGCCATGAAAATATTCTTTTCAGAGATGAGAAAATTTTCACTGTTCAAGAAGTTTTTAATAGGCAAATCGGCAAAATCTATGCTAAAACTTCTAAAGACGCAAAATATATTGCTCCAAATGTTCAACATGGCCATCATCTAGCCTCCCTAATGGTTTGGTAGGGAGTGTCTGGCAAAGGCGTTACGTCTCTTCATTTCTGTGAAAAAGGGGTTAAGACCGGAGCAAAAGTGTACTAGGATGTCTTCTAAGGCGAGGTGAGACAGTTGAGCAGTAGTCTCTTAAATGGAGCGTTGGACCTTGCAGCAAGATTTCGCTCCAGCCCATAAAGCAAAAACCACCCAGCCAGAGACTAAAAAACAATATTCCTGGTTTAATAGCCGTAGAAGATTGACTGTCTGGAAGTCCAGATCTGAATTCTTTGGACTACAGTTTGTCGTCAGAATTGGAGAGCTCAAACAATGGAGAGTCTCAAACAATCTTTGATTCGAACCGCGACGTCAATATCCATGGGAACCGTGCTGTAAAGCTGAATAGCTTAATCGTTTGAATGCTTGTGCAAAAGCGAATGAAGACCATTTCGAGTGAAAATTAACAATTTTTTTTACTATTTACATGCTTAAATAATACTAACTTCATTAAAAATGGCATTATAATTTCATTGCTACTACTACTAAGTTTATAGTTATTAAGAAAATTCAGAAAAATGTTGAGTTGAATGTCTATTTTCAAAACAAAAATATTTTAAGTGAAAAGTTTATTCCGTGCTTACTGACTTTTAATGTGACTGACTGTATGTAGCGGTTGCTCTATAACGAGGGTGTTCATCCTAAAATAGCAAGAAAAAGTATTTTTCTATTGTACATAGTAGCAGACGTTCCTCGGCAGGTACATAATTACTAACATTTGCTCTCAGAAAAAACAAACATCTCTAAAAACCAGCTGCCGCGTAGAGAGATGACACAAAACTGTAAGGTTCTTCTTGGTAGGACAGCATCAAGGCGCACACTGCAAATAAGGGAAGCATTTCGGCCCAAACACCGAGCAAGTATGCATGTGCCACACTATTTTTATTATTATGTGTCAGCATATATATGTACAAATATGTATTTGAATGGTTCATGCGCCGTCATACATATCTACACATACCATTGA
Source organism: Anastrepha obliqua (assembly GCF_027943255.1). Classification (NCBI taxonomy): domain Eukaryota; kingdom Metazoa; phylum Arthropoda; class Insecta; order Diptera; family Tephritidae; genus Anastrepha; species Anastrepha obliqua. The sequence goes on from NC_072894.1 coordinate 68,583,423, forward strand.
GAGAAAAGCATTTATTTATTTAAGCAAATATGAGTGCACATTATTTACTTGACAAGAAAAATCTGCAAGTCAAACAACGAGAAAGCCTTTTGATTTTTCAAGTAAACAGGATTTCACACATTGACATTGGTGTGAATGGAGCACACAAACAAAATAATGAAATAAATAATAAATACTTACTTACTGAACACGAAAATAAAAAAATATAGATTTCCGCCTTGGACAGCTTAGCATAAATGTAAAGGAGCATAAACAGCAAAACGAAAAGAATATTGCAAAGTCGAGTGTTAAATTTGTAAATACAAAAGGAAAACAACCATTTAAGTGCGAAAAAGGAAGTTTGACAATGCAAGTAATGAAAGCAATTCAAAAACACTACCACACATTCATACACACATAAAAATATTAGGAAGGATTTCAAATACAAATGAATCAACGAAATTGAGCGCGACAAGAGGCTGATTTTACCTTCTTCACCTTTACCGTAGTAGTACTTGTAGTAGAATAACAACGAACAATGAATGCGCTGTGCTCGGCAGTGATAAGAGCTTAATATTTTTTATGAAAGAAGCAATTTTAGAATTTAAAGTGAGTTTTTTTTGTTTCACAAAATCAATATTTTACATAGATATTTATTTTTAAAAGAAAAATTTTCCCTGAAAAGAGGTCTTTATTCCAGTTTTACATATTTTTATATACGAGGGTCGTTTGAAAAGTCCCTGCAAATATAAAAACTACTTAAATAATTGAGGAAACCTTTCTCATTTTCCACGTAGTCCCCTATTAGGATTTGTCTACATAAGTCTGAAAAATAGGTATACGTTTCTGCAACTCGTCTCCTCCATTTCTAAAAATTGGGGACCAAATAGTAGTCGAAGGGATCTGAGAGAGCCTAGTCTAGAAAATAGAGAAGTTGTGGAACAAATTGGAACTCTATTTATATGCATTTTGCGCCCACAACTGCTGAGGCGTGAGCTGATAGAAAGGGAAAATCACTCGACTTACTTGATTTAAACGAGTCCCAAATACGAAGAAATCTGATCCGATCCAACTGAAACTTGGTGGGCATTCCTCCAAGAGATGTTACTAACTAAACACTTAGTATTACATATTTTTTAATAGCAGTCTCGGGTAAACACCTTCCATCACTGAGTGATATTCAACAAAGATCTCTCAACAGACTATTACTTTGGTGCAAAAGTCGAGGACTAGAAGTAAATCGAAACTCACCTTAAACAAATATTACTATAGGGAAAATTCCTTAGAGCAACACAAAGGGCTCAATACTTAGGACCCGTTCTGGATAGGAAGCTGAATTGGGGGCTCACCGGCTCAAAACTATGATGGCATTGTTTTCCTGCGAAACGATAATTGTGAAAAATGGGGCTGAAACTCAGAATGATACATTGTTATATAATGGAATTCCTTTGAGAAGGGCCTGAATATTAACAAGGTTTAAAGACTTGCATCTGTTTTTATATAATGTCAACCACACCATCGACACCAAGATATATCGCGCGCAGTGCGCCTTTAGGTTGAACACTTTGAGCAACAACGGTAAAATCCTGGCTGGCATTTTGGAACTTCCCGAACAGATAGATTATACACTCCCGCCCACACTTGATATTACAATGTTCACGATCCTCCTACTCTGGAGGGAAGAGTGGGAACGAGACGATGTAAGACAAGGCGAGTCAATTCATGTATACACAAATGATTCAAATCTCAAGGGCAGGGTGAGCGGAAGTGTATATTCCGAACATCTGGGGATCTCTTTCAGCTTTCGGCCTCGCGACTACTGTAGTGCCTTTCAGGATGAACTGATGGCAATAATGAAAGCCGCGACACAGGTACAGTGTGATGGGATACTTGGAGATGATATCTACTTTTTCACTGCTAGCCAGACGGCGCTAAAATCCCTCACAAGGCGGTTGGCAACCTCCAAGGTTGCCATGAAATGCTGCACAACTCTCAACTGAGTAATTTCATCTATAGGTAACATGGGTACTAGGCCATTGTGAAACTCGGCACTAAATTGACGGATGACTACATACACAATGGTAAAGGCATAGCCTCACAAACATGTAAGCTACTTATCTTTGAGGAAATTGTAAAAGCAGCAAATGTATAATAAGATGGCGAAATGAATCCACTTGCAGAATTGCCCGACAATTGTGGCAGACTCACGATGCTAAAAACACAGAATCTGTGCTAAGTCAAAATAAGCACAGTCTCAGCACACTGATTTCAGTTAAAACGGGGCATTGCCTAACCGGCAGGCACACACACTAATTTTAGGAGAGATAAGGACAAGCTCTCCACGCGGCATCACAGTGGGCTATGAGCCTGAGTGTGTACACAGTGACAACCGCTTTAACCTAACATAAACATTTCTTTTTTCAGATTTTTCTCTTCATTAAATTTTGGATTTTTTTTTAAATTAAATTCATTTCACATTCGCCAGTTTTAGAATATGCGATCCAATGCCGGAAAATTGCACTAAATCAAGCATTGCATACTTTTAATGCTTTTTATTTATTTTGAAGCATACTCGTAAACCTAACATCTCACTCTACGTGTATTTGGGTATGTTACTCAATTTGTATGTGGCTTATTTGTGTATAGAAAAAATACTGAAAGCACCCATGCAGCACAGAGTCAATTAATGATAAAGTTTATGGAATGCGAAATAGCTCTGCAAAGATTTTTTTCAATTGGCTTTATGAAACATTTTCCACTATTCCAATCTGTGCAGACGTCGAACCAATAAATTTGTATTCATATGTAGAATCGCACATGGATGCCAATAAATAAAGGCACAACAAGATGATACTCATACATTAAAATTCACAGTTATTTAGTAAATACCATCGACATGCGAGTTGTTAGGTGTCGAAGGACGACATACGCGTACTAAGAGTTTGAAGAGCAAATACAGGGTTGGCCATATTAAACTGACCCATTGAGTAACCCTATAACTTTTTACTGTAATTTGAAATCTAAGGTTTACGTCAACAAGCCAAAGACACTAGGCGCACTTAAGGCCAATATCCGACGGGAAATAGCCGCCATATCGGCCGAGACGCTGGCCAAAACTATGGAAAACGCCGAAAAACGGGCACATTACGCTATATGAGCTAAGGGCGACCACTTGCGCGATATCATATTCAAAAAGTGATGTAAACGAATCTCCTTGAACTAAATTAAATGTTTTTCACAATGAAACACAAAAAAATGTTTCTTTTTCCATATTTTTTTAATAATCACATGAGTCAGTTTAATATGGCCAACCCTGTACTTCGGGTGGTAACTACTAGTACTGAGGTGGTACCTGCTATACAGATCTATAGCACATCGATATCGGTTAATATATATTATGAACTTATATATACGAGGTGTGCTCAAAAAGTACCGCGAATTTGGAATTTTCGCAGGTTACGTATATTCGAATTTCAATTTTTTTGTGGCGATATGTTGGTACTCATGTCTCTCACTCATGCCAACGAGTTCGACCATTTTAAATTTTCAGTTAATTGTTGACAGCTGCTTTGCTTCCACGTGTTTCGGCTCGTCTTGGATCTTTACCTATTCAAAAAGATGGATCAAAGAACCTGTATCAAATTTTGTGTGAAAAACGTAAATGAGTGGGCGGATGCATTCCGAATGTTGACTGTGTCATCGGAGAAGCTACTTTGGACCAAAGCAACGTTTATCGGTGGTAAAAATGTTCTCAGAAGATGTGAACGACGAAAAGCGTGCCGGACACCCGAGCACTTCAACAACAGGCGAAAAAATTGATGAAGTGAAGAAAATGGTATTGGCCCATCCTCGAATCACCGTTAGAGAAGTTGCTGAAGACCTAGACATATCGATTGGCTCGTGCCATTCGATTTTTTTCAATGATTTGGGCATGAGACGGGACGCTGCAAAACTCGTACCAAAACTGCTCAATTTCGATCAAAAGCAGCATCGCATGAACATTGCTAATGAGATGTTGGACTCTGTCCGCGACGACCCAAATTTGCTAATGAGGATCATAACTGGTGACGAATAGTGGGTTTATGGTTATGACGTGAAAACCAAAGCTCAATCATCTCAATGGAAGCTGCCGCACGAACCAAGACCGAAAAAAGCGCGCCAAGTTCGGTCGAATGTAAAAGTGTTGCTTACTAAAACGTTGTGCATCATCAGGGGCGTTGTGCATCATGAGTTCTTGCCACAAAGTAAAACGGTCAATAAAGAATATTACCTGTCAGTTATACGCAATTTGCTCAAAGCAATCCACCAGAAACGCCCGCATTTGTAGAAGAACAAAAATTGGCTCTTACATCACGATAGCGCCCCTGATTTTTTGCCCACAAACAACACACTAATGATATCACAGCCACCGTATTCCCCAGATCTGGCTCCCTGTGACTTTTACTTGTTCCCGAAACTGAAGAGGCCCATGAAAGGACGACGCTGCGTTACGATTGACGAGATAAAGACGGCATCGAAGGAAGAGGTGAATAAGATACAAAAAAAATGATTTTTTGAAGTGCTTCGAAGATTGGAAAAAACGTTGGCCCAAGTGCATAATATCTCATGGGGATTACTTTGAAGAGGACAAAATGTATAGTAATGAATAAATAAGTAATTTTTGAAAAAAACACAAAATTCGTATGTACATATCTGGAAAATATTTTGGCGTATTTAAGGATATATTTTTAGAAAGATTTAAGTTTTCACCCAAGTATCCTCTGGGTAGCTTCCGAGCATTCATTTGGAATGATTCATATGCTTGAAGAAAATTATAAAGGGTGGTTAAGTTTCAAGGGCTGGTGTTGATTTTGAATAAAGTACAATTTTTTTAGGAAATTATTCTCATTTCTCTTCATTATGATAATACTGGTGTTAATAAATTACGTATATATATTAACAAAATATTGGCCAAATGGCCGCCGCGGCCTCGGTGGCACATCTCCAAATGCAAATAGTTCCTTATCTAACGGGTGATTAAGTTTCAAGGGCCGGTATTGATTTTAAAAATACATTGTTTTTAAGACATATAAAATACATTGTTTTTAAGACATTATTGTAATTTCTCTTTATTATGATAATACTGGTGTTGTTCAATTACGTATGAAACAAAATATTGGCCAAATAGCCGCCGCGGCCCCGGCGGCACACCTCTACCCTATAATCCAGGTGTGGTTCACATTCAACATCGGCCCTTGAAATTTAACCACCCTTTAGTTCTGCGAAAAGCACATTACGTGATTCAACGATGAGGAACTTTACTCTAAAGAAAACTGGCGAATTAGGGGTACTGAAAATACACTAAAAAAAGGTGTGCCACCACAACGTGTCGCTGTTTGGTGTGGTTTTTCAGTTAGCGGAATCATCGGACCACACTTCATTGAAGATGATGCCAGGAACGATGTTGCGGTGAACGGTGAAGGTTATCGTGGCATAACAACAAACTTTTTATGGCCTTAATTAGGCAGATGTGGTTTCAACTGGCGGTGCCACTTGCCGCACAGCGCTTTGAATAAAGGTACTACTGCCAGCGAAGCTCACAGAATGCATTATCTCACGAAACAGCGAGATGCAATCGCCGGCGAGATCGTGCAATGTTACTGGACTTCTTTTTCTCTAGGACTACATAACAATTATGGTCTATGCTAATAAGCCGGAGATTAAAGTTGAATAACGAAATTATACGCATTCTGCCATGAAGTCAGAAGAAGTCCTTTGCACTTTTCTCTTTTTAAATCACTTACTTGTGCTACCATCATCACAGCATCCTTAATGCCCACTAATAAACTCAAAATATTTGTATACCTATGCAGCTAAAATACACGAAATACTGATTTTTTTTAGTTTAAAATTTTATTTTATTTATTCACCGTATCGCACTTCATGGATATATGTTCAGGAATCCAAAATATTAGATCATCGGTGTTTAGAAATATCAAACCATCTGAACTTCTGAAGCAGACAACGGACTATAATATTAGTATCATAAACCAATTCGTTTCTTGCTGTAAATTAAAAATTTAACTTCATAGGCTTCTAAGTTATCTGGTATGTATAGTAGTGGTTAACTCCACATACCTTCTATTGTACTATCTTCATCTTCTCCAGTGTAGATATAATATATTTTTATCTCGAATCTAGCGTATAATAAACCTAGTATAATATAATTATTTCATTTTCTCGTCTTGATATATAGTATTAACCATTTAAAACAATAGCCGAAGGCCTTAGAAGCCAGTGCTTGTTCCTTTTTCTTTTTTTCTTACCTTTAAGTGGAATAATTATTTATAATTATTACTCTTTTCAATAAATAAATAAATAAATAAAAATAAAATTTTATAAATTCGGAAAGAATTACAATAAAAACTTATTTTTTTTAATTTACAGATTTGTTAATAAAATACAACCCAAATTTGGACTAGCTCGAAAGCATGTGCACTTACCTAATATTTCCAGTTAATACCTAACTAGTAGATAGTCTAATGTCAGTATTGTTTAGTGGAAAGAGGGATTTACCGATAAAACTAATATACAAATGGAGTGTGTGAGCTTTGAATATTTCGTGTTTATTTACGCAACCAAAATTCGCAATTGCAATAAATTGAAAATATCTCCGAAATCGAAGCGAGATGGAATGAAAAAGTGATTTATGTATGCCCGGCTTGGAGAGTCTGGTATAGTATAGTGTTTGGTTAAATTTTGGGATTTATGTACGCATGAGTGGACAATGAAGAGCACTCAACGGGTAAGCTAATGGCACGAGAGATATAACGCATCCATTGGCAAATAATAAAACATAAGCAGAAAACAACAATTTTTTTAAATGAACATACAAGTATTTCACATACGCTTGAGGGTGAGTGCATCCATTTGAGTGTAGGTACATTTGTACATTTGCATTTATTTGTGCTTTGAAAGGTAAAAGCTCTTTAACTGTTAGGTTTAAGTCCATAAGCTGAAAGTTATTAAGTTATTTGCCTGAGGCTTCGCTTGCGTATAAAATAAAATTCATTAAATAAAACACTACCAATATGAACTTGAAAAATGTTCAATATTTTATTACACAGACAACGTTCAGTATTTCGAAAATATGGACGAAGGTGACTGGAAAAAACTCGTGGCAACAGTTGATAAAAATCCCTGTTTAGCTTATAGAGTGAAAACTGGAAGTCATCTTCATTTATTCGGCTCTTCTCTCTCGAAAAGTTACATTTGGAATCTCCGCGATGTCGACTAACCAGTTTAGTTGTACTCGTATTTGGCTGTGAACCATTCAATACCCAGTGTTATCTTTTCAATTCTGAACAATTCTATATGTGTTGTGGACTTATCACGTGAAGGTATTTACCATTTATTAGGTGCGCAACTAAGCTTCCGCTGTTTGCCAATAGATGCCGCCAGAGGTGTGTGCTAGTCGATTCTAACATAACCTAAACCTCAAAAACCAAACTTAGACATATGGTAACAAACTGCTTCGACACATTAGTGATTTTGTTTTTTTATCATATCCTTTTGCTTTTGTGAAAATCGTCTTTGATTTGATTTTGTGCCGAATAATCGTATTTTGCGAGAAGTGTTAATTTTCCTCTTTCATTCGAAAAAACGGCGGCTGAAGCGCATCGAGAGCTACAAAAAGTTTATGGAGATGCTGCTTTAAGTGAAACAACGAGCCGAGATTGGTTCTGTCACTTCCAAGACGGTGATTTTAATGTTGCCGACCGTCCGCGTGAAGGAATGCCAAAAACCCTCGAAGACGCTGAATTGGAGGCATTGCTCAATGAGGATCCGAGTCAAACGCAAGAAGAACTTGCTTCAGTATTAGGAGTTACCCGCCAGTCCATTTCCAAGCGATTTGGGAATGATTCAGAAACAGGGGACTTGGGTTCCTTATGAGTTAAAACGAAGGTTGTTGAATGTCGTTTTTTGGCCTATGAACAACTGCTCCAGCGGCAAAAAAGGAAGGATTTTCTTCAACGCATCGTGACGGGTGAAGAAAAATGGATTTATTGCAGCAATCAAAGAAAAGAAAGTCATGGGGACTGCCCGGTCATGCTTCTACGTCGTCGACTCGGCCGAATATTCCCGCTGCGAAGGTTAGGCTATGTATTTGGTGGGACAAAGTTGGTGTTATTTATTACGAACGGCCGCAATACGTGGAGAGGCATGAAAAAGTGATTCTACAGCATGACAACGCTTGGTCTCACGTTGCCAAACCCATTAAAACCTACGTGGAAATACTGAAGTGGGAAATCCTACCCACCCGCCATATTCTCCAGATATTGCACGGTCCGATTATCACCTGTTCCGATCGATGGCACATGGTCTAGCTGACCAGCAGTTCCATTCATATGACGACATCAAAATATGGCTTGATCCGTGGATAGCCTCAAAAGATGAACAGTTTTATCGCGACGGTATACGAGATCTACCAAAAAGATGGGGCAAAGTAGTAGCCAGAGATGGGCAATACTTTCAATGAAGTACTTGTAACCATTTTTTCAGAATAAAGTTGCATTTTCATTAAAAAAAAACAGCGATAACCTAGTGGCGCACCTAATATTTATAAGCTTTACATATTGGTAAAATAATATGGTATAGGTTCGCAAGATTTTCAAATTAAATGCATGCTCAAGAGAACTTCAAGTTTTCGAAAATTCGCATACGGAATTTGAGCACAACTTGAGAGTAAAATTAACTAGCTTTTAATTTTAAACAAAATTTAATTAAACTTTGCGAATTTTTTTCAAAACACTAACTTATTATGCATCTATATAAATATTTTAGTGGCAGGCTAATTATCTGCCCTGTCAAAAATGAAATAGATTAACGAAGCCAACGCAAGACAAGTCTTGTCAAAGAAAAAACAAATTCCATAAAATGTCTATTACCTGCAATAAACTCCTCGATAGGAGTCTGGAAAAGATTGCATGCCCGAATTAAATGCTCCTTATTCTTGTTGTCTATATGAGTATTAATTGCAGCCTTTCTTCTTCTTCTTCTTATTGGTGTCACAGTCCTTGGTGAACCATTGCTTCCTTCACAGCTTCTTGCCATCGATCTCGACTTACAGCCACTTCCCTCCAACAATGCACGCGCATTTTCCTAAGATCAGCTTCCACATCTTTTAGCCACCTTTTCCGCGGGCGTCCCCTCTTTCTCCAATTGGGCGAAGATCTAGTGCCTTTCTCGTTGATCGCTCGCTTGTCGTTGAGACTTAATAAATCTTATTATAGTTTCTTTCTTGCCTTCCAATTCGGCATTGTGCTTAATGCCAGTCTAAGCGGACCTTAGATCTTTCGATCTTCAAGGAGCTGAGTCTTCCTGAAAGATATATGGACTGCCATATATAATTTCGGTCGGGCTTAGCTTGCATATTCGCCTTTATGAAAGAAAAACTGTAAAATGGTCCGAAGTTTCTCTTTGTGGACTTCCTTTGTTAACGCCCTGTAACTCACAACTGAATGGAACAAACAAAAAACAGCAAAAGATTTTGTTTAAGGACAAGAAGGCTCTCCTTTCCAAACGTTTTTTTTTTATTTATCTTGTTAGCCTGAGCTCAATGGATATCTAAGATTTTTTCAAGCCTCCACATTGGTATCCCTTTGGGCTCACTGGATCCCAGTATGCCACCTGAGTAAGGTGGTAGTCAGCCATAATTACTTAAATTTTTAACAAAAATACCTGCCTGAACTTATCAGGTTTTGCTTTTGGAGGAATAAAATATGGTGCAGGATCTTTTTTTTTAATATTTGAATTTAACTGTTTGGGATTTATTAAATTAATCAATTTTAATTTAATTATTTATTTAAATATTCAATTGACAAAACGAACGACGCCAAGCATTTCTAATTCGAATACATATAAAGGGTTTTCCAATAAGAGGTGTTATTTGATAAAATATCAATGGTTTCGTTGCTGGCAAAATAGGGTGTAATGACCTTTGGGGACTGCCTAATTCCAAAGAACGTTGAGGAACGACTACAACAGCAATATTTTCTTGAGCGACGTGCACGGGTTTTATTCTCCACATCACTAACTTGTCTCAACAGCTCGAATTTTTTTACCAATTTCTGTATTGCGGTTCAACAAGGTGCTTCACGATGACCCAAAAATGTTCGAGTTTTGCGAACCGTCTCTGACAAATGTTCATAATTTTTATAGTCAATTTTAATAATTTAAATGCGTTGTTTAAGCGTGTATCGTTACATTTTTATTAATGGCGTAGTTTCTACTTGTCAAATATCAAAAAATGACAGCTTCAAAAGTAACATCTACCGAAATAGCGGGCTATTCAAAATGACACCTGTTATTGGAAAACCCTTTATTATAAAATCAGTACTTCCCTACTTCGCTCGTATCAGCGTCTAGCATACAAAGCTCGAATCATTTGTTAACTAATGTCTCAGAATGACAAGCCTACAGAATAATAATCAGTTTAACTTTTTCGTTTCAGATGTCCTGAAGAGCCAAAATCCTGTTGACAAGCCACCTATCTTGTTCTTGAAACGCTTACTTTGGTGCCACACTACTACAAAAAAATATGTCAAAAAGAATTGTTTTTGCATACTATTTGATAGCAATAATAACATACTATAAAAAAAAATCCTAAAAAATATCTATAAAAAATTAATTTTGTCCAGACTACTACTACCTTAACTACTGTCTCAGAACAATCAGATCTGGATCACATTTGGATCTCGAACGATTAACTCCTGTAAGGAGTGAATAAGAACCAATTGCTCTTGGAATGAAAAAGTTAAATAAATAAAAAATAAATAATTGGCGCGTAAAAATAAAAGCCGTAAGCCGACTTTAAACAGAAAATGTTTTTTACTAGTGGCTTCTTCATGGCAGAAATACACTCGGAGGTTTGCCATTGCCTGTAGAGGGGTGACCGCTACTAAAGAAAAAAATTTTCTTTTATTTTGCTTTTTCGCGCATGTAGATTCGAATGGTAGTCAAGCTCCAATCCACTCGACTACGGCGACCGCCGTGCTCTTGGAATGCAGTATCGTAAATGGAGATGGACTGACCACATGATCTGCAAGCCAACGAGCAAACTAAGCAGATATCATTGGACTGGAGCCTCTAAGGTCGTCGCCGCAGAGGACGTTCTTAAAGCTCATGGCAGCGTAGTCTTTCTGGCGAATTTCTAGGAGTCGATGAAATCTTTACATGGTGCCAGATCAAGGCAAAGGGAAAGATTCACAACATACGCAATCTTTTGTTTTGGCGCGACAGTAATAAATAATAGTAATAACAATAATTTTAATATCTGCAGTGTGCTCAATGGCCGACACTAAAGATTTTTTGTGTCCTACTACATGTTTTAAAAGCAGTTAATTTTAGTCCTTTTAGCTGGCTCTATTATCATTAAATGCATCACATCAGGTTTTGCTTAACCTAGATGTTCCTTCCCTCAGGTTAGTAATGGGTTGAAAGCCATTTTCTTGCAGTAAATTTCTTCTTACCGGCTGCAATAGGAGCATTCTTGATTTCATTCGGATCCATTTGAACTCGATGAAAGATCTGCAGCTCTGGCAAGGTGCACAAGATATGCTCTAAGTAACCTAGAAATGAGACAAGATTAGTAGCCATTTAAAATAGTAGAAGTCAGTCAATAGCTACCCGCACCTTAATAGTGGAAATTTAGAAGTTACAAAAATGCGACGTATAGAATTTGCTAGAGTTTAGCGTAATTAATAATATCATAGAAAGAAATAGACACGATTACACTTACATAACTGCTGGGAAACGGGCTCAACTTAGCAAAGAAATGATATGGTTTATTTGAAGTTCAAATGGGCGCCAGTTCATTTTCGCCCGTTCTACAGTTCAACAGTTTTTTGCTACTGAAAGCTTCTTAGCATGCATTTTAATACCAAATCCTAAGTTTGTATTTACAGACAGAGGTAAATCCGCAATTTTTTTCATTCATGCCAGACTTTGCATACAAAAGTACATATTTCGCGCAGCCATCTGTCTCGAGAATTTCCCCAAAATGTACTCGTAGACACTCTGCTCTATAAGCAGTCTAATACACCGAAACGGGTGGCATGCAGAAGAAGAGGGTATGACAGCAAAAAACGTAACCATTGGAAATATGTAACCATCTTACAAAATGTAGCAACCAACGACTTGAATACATATTCCCCACCCGCGGCATATTGTCGTAGACTTTATACATTTTGCAAATAATTTTTTTTTCTCAAATATTCAGTAACATTAACAAAGCTCGCAAACTACCATTATTCCACATCCGCCACTCAAAACACCAACGCAGACAGGGATTATTTATATTTTTTTTTAAACATTTTTGTGTGGTTTTCCCTTTCGTTTTATACGAGAATCCGTACTTCTGAAATTTTTCGCATTTTGTTAGTTTTCGTATTTTATTTTTCACGTACATCCATGCATACTTTTCTACAAGTATTATATACATGCACATACTCGTACATATAATTCCTTTCTGCTGGAGAAAATTTTCCTTTCAGTGGAAAATCGAAATAGTTTAGAAGCAGTTATGCGTAAACTGCTGTGGGAAAAGGTATTCGGATTTTATTTTGTTTATTTTAGTTTTTTTGTGATAAAAAACGCAAGTTTGTAAACATGAAAAGTAGAAATGTGAAAATTCTCACATGAGTGACCACTGACTCACAAAGTGCAAGTTTTATTTACTAACGTTTTATGGTATATTTGAATAAAAGCAAGTTAGCAGAAGTAGAAGTTGATAAAGTAATTTTTATATGGTATACAAACTGTTAAATTAAATTTTTCATTTATTTTATACTATTCTGTAATTACTAGATAAAAGTTATGTGGACCCTTCTGAGAGCCACAGAAAAGGTGTAAAGGAGTAGATTTAGGTTTTTTTCACGTTCTGTCAGAACAAGTATGAGGAGTATCAGTCAAACTTAATAAGAATATTGTACAGGAGGCGGGGTAGGTGATATGAAACAGTCAATAATTATGAGTTATCACTTTTTGCTATGCAGAGTTCTAAGAAAATATGATGGAAAAAATTATGTAAAAAAATTAGATTCAAACGAACGGCAGTGTCCCGAAGAAGACAAAATTTAACCCTGCTACTACGTTAGGGTCTTTTGATGACCCAAATTGCATATAACATCACCGTATTTCTAACTGGTGGAATAGATTTGAAAGTTCTTACTACTCAGTGCATCAATTGTTGAAATATATTAAATTCAATTAGTTTTATCACCATTTTAGGCTTAAAAAATTCGTTATTGCAAGTGCTTACGCATATCATGTTCGGGTCATTTTATGACCCCTATCATATTTGTAAAACGAATAGTAAATATATAATGTAATATCTCCTGTTGCAGAGTCATCGTCTGGAACACCTCTCTGTTGTGAATGCTGGAATGCGTTTACAGTTATAATTTTTGTATTCAATAACAAGGAAACCAAATACTTTCAGTTCTGTGCTAAATATTGTAGTGATCAGTTGCTATTGTAAATCTGAGTTTATAGACGATAGATTTTGATAAAACATGGAATCTAGACATACTGTAAGTATATATAATCTACATTTTTTACTAAATTCATACTAGTATTTATACGGTAAAATTCGTTGTTGTTACTTGGCCATAATGTCAGCGTGGACAAATGACTGAGCATGACATTGGTGCATTCTTAAGTGGCCTTGAAGACGATGCCAGTGATGATTCTGATGCTAATTTTGTACTTGAGGAAGACGAATGTTTATCTTCAGAACAATCCATTTCCAGTGGCACAGAAGCCTTCACTTCATTGACCGTAACTAATAGCACAGAAGTTTTTGATAAAGATCGGATGGTAAAGTGGACAACAATACCTTCTTTGCAATGTCTAAGTCGTGCAGCAAGTGAAAATATTCTTCACGGAAAGCCTGGAGTGACTCATCGTATTTCAAAAATTCGTGATACTTTTGATGTATGCCTTACAGAAGCTATGAAAAGGGATATAATTCACTACAGCAATTTGCAAGGAAGTGCTGTTTTCGAAAATTTTCAAGCTATAGATGCTACTGAGTTCGATGCTTACCGGGGACTTCTTTTACTTATTGGTATTTATTTACAATATAGTTTTCCTATTATAATTGTATAACGGACATATTATTCTTTTAGGAGTCTACCGGTCATACGGTGAAAGTCTTAACTCCCTGTGGGACGAGTTTCATGGACGTCCGTTTTTGAGAGCAATCATGTCTTTGGAGCGATTTAGCAATATTTCTCGTGTACTATCATTTGACGATAGACAAAGAAGAAGATCAGAACAAAGCGGAGATGTCCAATGGACTCAAAACTTGCAGTTGCTTTACGTTCCAAGTGCTAACATAACGATTGACGAACAGCTTATTCCGTTCCGAGGTAGATGTCCTTTCAAAGTATACATTCCAAGTAAACCTGGGAAATATGGCATGAAAGCGTAGCAGCGGATTCTGACACCGCATTTTGCTTACAGTTACAAATATACTTGGGCAAAGTAGGAGACAATGCTGAAAGGAATCAAGGAAAACGGGTTGTTCTAGACTTAGTGTCTTCATACCGTGGACGAAATGTGACTACCGATAATTTTTTTACGAGTCATAACCTTGCATTAGAACTGCTAAAGCATAAAATTACTATTGTTGGCACAGTAAGGAACAACAAACGTTTTCTGCCGGTTCATGCAACATCACAAGAATTGCGTAAGCCTCCAATATACTCAAGTAAATTTTTTTTTCATGAAAAAGAAACTGTAGTTTTGTATGTGCCTAAAAAATACAGAATGATTTATTTGCTTAGCACCCTTAACCATAATAGCAACATTTTGGAAGATCATCCAAAAAAAAATTCCGGAAATAATTCAATACTACAACTCGACAAAAGGTGGAGTCGACACATTGGACCAAATGGTTCGTACATATTGAAAAAGGAAAACCAATCGGTGGCCAGTTGCCTTGTTTTCTAATTTATTAGATATTTATGCTGTAAACGCTTTTATATATGGACCGAAATATATCCTGAATGGCAAAAAAATAAATTGCACAAAAGGCGACTATTTTTAAAGCAACTCGGTGGAGTTTTAGCTCAAGAACATATCAACATTCCTCGCGCAGAAGCCTCTGCATCATTGGTACTAAGAATTCGAGAAGAAGACAGTGCATCACCATATACGAGTTCGTCTTCTCCAAAGCGAAAATGCGCTAGTGACTGCATAACTTGCAAAAAACCTGATGTCTTAAAAATATTTTTGAACTTTACAAATTTGAATTTTCTCAATAAAAAAATGTGGGGTCAAAATAAGACCCGAACATAACATGTGTATTTTTTTCTAACATAGTAGCAGGGTTAAAATTGAAATTTTACTTGGTCGAGCCAAGGAGCACCAAGAGATTTGGTGGCTCATAAAACTCTTAGGCTAAAAAACCCATTGTATTTAGAGCTCTGGAGAGAGGGTAGATAGTCAAAGGTGAAAGGAGAAAGGTCTCAGAGACAGAGACAGAGACAGAGACAGAGACAGAGACAGAGACAGAGACCGAGACCGAGACCGAGACCGAGACCGATACAGCGACAAAGACAGAGACAGAGACAGAGGTAGTTAGTCCTGTGAGAATTTTCCAGATTCTTTAGTAAATCTTTATATATCCTTCAGTTTTATAGAACAAATATTACTCATTCTTACGACATCGGAACCCAAAACTTGTAGTCTTGCTCTAGGAAATGCAGGTCACTCACAGAGAAAGTGCTCAGGGCTATCCCCCTCCTCCTAGCACGACAGGCATACCGAGTTCTCGATGATTCCAATAGTGGTCATATGCTGACCTCATGGGTTGTGTCCTTTAGTAATACCAACCATCAACCGAACGACTTTCCTTCCAAATTTTAGTAGAAAGCTTGACAGTTTTTTATGTAGATTGCATACATAATCTCTGATCCAATTCAAGATTCCTACAGAACTGATTGCGATTATTGGCTCTGGTCCTTGTGGGGAAACCCATATAAGTACAAGCTTGTTCTGTCTTGCTACAGAATTAAGCTTGTTCTTACATTCTTGAGCAATCTTTGAGGTTTGCTTCGCGTTCTCCAATCCGTTTCTCGCAAAAATTCCCGTTTGGAAAACAATTGCCATTTCCCCCATAGCATAGTGATACTTATTACCACCGTTTATGTACCACTCGGCTCCAGACCCTATTTTATTCTTGGACCCATCGGTAAAAAAAATATCCATCAAACCTCCCTGAATGCATTAGGGATTGCTCCATTGCTCACGCAGTGGAAATCTGATATCAAATTTCCTTCCAAATGAAACTACCCAGGTTTTACCATAGGCTCTGCGGCATTGCTGAAAAATCCTTAATGCGCGACTCACCTTCAGTGTGTCTCCCAAGTCAGCTTCTTATCCTACTCTTAGATATTTAACTTCATCAGAAAGACCAAGTGTCACAACTTTTAGTGTTGGAAGACTAAGTCCATCCAATTTCCGTTTTTTCATGAACAAGACAATGATGATTTTTTTCGGATTAGCGGAAAGGCCTTGTCTCATGCCCAAGTCATCGATTTTGTCCCTCTGCATTTTCGTTTAAAGCCTCCTTAGGAATTTATGAGATGTTAGCCGAGTGCTTTCTTCTCCGTTAGTAGAGAGTCTACGTCCAAGCACCACAGCAGCGGAGAAAGAATACCCCCTTGGGGACATCCTTGAAGAAGACTATATTTGCAGACAACCAGGCAATAAACATATCTGGTAGATTTCTAAAAAATCTATAATTAGGCACAAAATATTGGGCTGGATATAAAGCCAGAAAATGCAGATTTTTCACCCTTCACACAGAAGTACATCAGTATTCAAATTAGGATGTATACTTCATACCCCTAAAGCATCCACAAAATGCATTGTAAAAATTTCGAATTAGCAGATAAGGCAGAGGCAGAGTATATAGGGTTTTTTTTGCTGTATGAGAAACTATCGATATCGATAACTATGGTTTTACAGCTGAGAAAGGCAAACTGTGTTGACTCTCCTATTCCGGAAGGTTTGAGAAGTAATAATGAATCGTTTAACGTCAGAATTAATGCTTCCGAATTGTGGAAATTTATTTTACAAAAAAAAATCTGTTCGTGAAGCTCATAGAGCAGGAGAAAGGAGCTGCTGTTACTGTGAATGGCGAACGCTATCGAGCCATGCTGACTCAAGTTTTGTTTCCAAAAATGAATCAGCTAAACATCAACGACGTTGATTTATTGCAATATTCTAATCACCATCAGCCGCTGTGGATTATAATAAAAAAAGTTGATTCCAACCACATATGTGTTTTGTATTATCATTTTAAGTACTCAGTCTCTTAAAAACCGCTAAGA
Source organism: Anastrepha obliqua (assembly GCF_027943255.1). Classification (NCBI taxonomy): domain Eukaryota; kingdom Metazoa; phylum Arthropoda; class Insecta; order Diptera; family Tephritidae; genus Anastrepha; species Anastrepha obliqua. The sequence continues at coordinate 68,600,783 of NC_072894.1, forward strand.
TAGTCGATAAAATCTTAAGACGTTCGATAAAATATATTACTTAGTCATCTGAACCTAGCATCTGAACTACCGACTGTGATAAGACCTGTGGTATTTTGAATAAAGTGGGCAACAGTAAAGCAAAATATGTACGCTAGTATTCTCGAGAGCCGCCCACCAGACTATAATCCTTTAAAGGTCTGATAATGGTCTTATACAGCCAGTGAGTATTCTTCGAAGAAAGGCCCCACCTGCGTCCAATTGCCTTTTCAGTGCTAAGGCTTATAGCTAAATAGAGCTTCAATAGTTTTCCTTACACTGCTTCAATTACTCCTTCTTGTCCAGAGTTACACCTAAATATTTGGCGCTATTTAAAATTTTTAGCATTATGCTAGACAATTTACGAAATTTTATGTTTCCTTAATAACAACACTAATTCTGATTTCTGAGGATTCACACCCAAATCGCATTCAGAGCCCTCTAGGCAGCTTATGAAATACGGTCTGCAGTAGATTGCTAACTCTAAGCAATAGTCACACAAGCTCTCTTATGTTTATAGCTTCTTCTTTTAAGCTTAAATATATGCAATAATCAAGCCAGTCGAGTTGACAGACAAATAAATTACGCTAATTTGAATATCATTAACCGATAGCCGTCAATCAAGGTGCGAAATGTTATGCTCCAGTTCCAGTCGCGCTGCATGGGCAACCAGTGTCCTGTTAAAACTCCGATTAGTTATTCCATTCCTGCCAATTTGAACAATGGTTAGGGACGAAAGGCCAGAATTTGCTTTCGATGTTGCTGGAAATAAGCTTTCAGTTTCAAGAACTAGATTTTCCATATACGTAAAAATTTTATCAAAATTTGTTGCCTAAGTTTAGGTAATTTAATTTTTGTTTTGTGGTTTTTGTAAGTAATAACAAATTCAGACTCGATTTTCAATCCAGCTATACATCATGAGTCCATCGCTCAATGAATTCAGCTGTCATTTAGTGACAAAGAACAGTTTTTATTAATGCTGTAATTTGACTTTTGCTGTTGTCACTTAGTGTGAGTAGTCCGAATAAAAGTTTGAAACAAAGCACTACTTTTATGGTATTCTCGTAGGTATACTCATTTATTTGTTTCATGCTTTTTTACTTTCCTTCTTCTGTTAACTTTATTTTCATATTTAATGACAATAACATGAAAACGCTTTCAGATACTAAGATGCCTCTATCAAAATTGTTTAGAAGTCTATATATGGTTTACTACATATCCCTATGTATTTGTGTCATTGACTTACTGCCCAGCAGGAAAACCTGAATCTACAGTTTCTCAACTAGCCGTATCTTTCTCATATAACCAATTGGCAAAACTCTCAAGTTTTCTAGCTGTTTATGTACATATAGTGATTACGTTGCCGGTAAAGAATTTTGCTGAGATTATGAAGCAAACACTAATAGACTTTTTTCTTGCATCCTTCGCTTCTGGACGGACCTTAAACTGGAGGACATTTCTGTCATTGCAAATCATTAACTTTAAAACTAATCTGCCGTTCACAGACTGCATAAAACTGTGAGATCTATTTTTAAGTTAAATAAGATGAGCTGCGTTCAGTTCTCCAAAAATCCGGCGCACATTCTTAGAAGCACACGGCATTGCTACTGAAAGTGTTGAATGGACTATAACTGCTCTCTTTTCTAAAGCTTTCGCAGAATTCGTTTTGTGGGAGTCCGAATTAGATCATTAGTTTCGTATTAGTGAAGGTCGCATTGCTATTTTTGTGTGTCTCAGTAAGTTCTGTGCTCTTCGTTCACTAGGTAGGTAGGTAGGTAGGGTGATACCACTGGAGCTTATCCTTACTCTACGTGTTCCTTTTCAAACCATCCGGTTGCTTTAATAAACGAGCAGAGCTTCGTTAGTTTTAGATGGGCTATGTCCGCTACATCGGTTAGAAATGCTGTATCGAGAGTGCGCAGCCTTCTCATAGCTAGGCTTTCACACTCACATAAAAGGTGTCTGACTGTTTCCTCTTCTTCTGTATTAAGACAGCTTCTACAGAAATCGAAGTACGGGAGTCCTAACCTTCTAGCGTGGCTGCCTATTAAGCAATGACCAGTTAAAACACCTATCATTTTTCTTATAGATTCTCTGTTGAATCGTAGCAAGATCTTCGATCTGCTTAGTTCGCATGTTGTGAGGTTTTGCCAGATTGTATTTACCTTTATGATGGTTTCCCTGTCTATAAGTAATTTACAAGTGGCTATGGGCATGGGTATCAGCGCTCTAAGTTCACTAAGTGTTCTCCAAAGTGAACGCAATACTCTGCAATTTTTAGTCCATCCGCTGTTAGCAGCTGCCCTAGCCCTGAATCTTGCGTGGTCTTGAGCCCAAAACTATATATTACAGCCCCTTTCAGTACGCAATTTCCTTCTTTTTTTTGGAATCCAGTGCATTGAAGATGTGATGCAGAAAGTCTTCTTCAACCATTATCAGCTGTCAACTATCGATAGTTTTCAATCAATTAAAAAAACGTGTATGAGGAATGAAATCTCGTAAGCCGTTAAAACGTTATCAGATTCTAGAGATTAGGAGACCATCGCCAAAGTTATGACCAACGTCGACCTCCATGACCTGAGACTCAGAGTTTTTATATTCCATCAGTTTTCTGCATGAGATTTAGATGGATTACAAGCTCGACTCAAAGCGGTCATATAGCAAATATTTAGTGCCCATTTGTATTAAAAACAAATGAGCCCAGTATTGAATCTAGAATGTTTCTTACTACAGCAAGTTTTCCCTGCAGAGTATTCGAGTATATATACACTTACCTACTTCCATTTTCGTATTTCTAAAAATTAGTATTAAGTGGTATGTGCCTCTAAGCTCATTCTGCTTGACTCTTATGAATTTGTCCAAAATGACGTAGCAAAGACGTATGAGTAGCTAAGTTGAATGCCGCAAAGAAAAACTTTTCCATTATTGCACAGTGACACATACAAATTCAAGCGAGCGTGTGTGTGTGTATGTATGACTAAGTCTCATATGTTTTGCTACCTGTTCTATTTGTTCGGTTGTTAGCCTCTGTGGGCATCATTGCTGCTGTTTTTGTTAATGCCCGCTACCGCCGTCATTGTTCGTTCCGCTTTTGACTACTTGACTGCCTGCCTGCTGTTCGTTGATGGTAGCTAATTAGTTAGTTGTTCTCGAGACAGTTATAAATTTAGTCATTTAGTTGGCACTAAGTAGACAATTAGCGATTACCTTATGACCGCGATAATACTTAACATAAATATACAGTTAAATTATTTTTTCTTCTGACCCACCTTTTTTTGATAGAGTAATTTCTTTTTGCTTAGATTTAGGCATTTGAATTAAAGTAGTCTGAGAAAATTCTTTAGGACGCAGATACGAGTATATCGAAAAATGCTGTGCAACTAATGGGTGGCTAAAAAACAATACTTTTTCATTGTAAACAGGTCTCAAACAATAATTTTCGAAATCGGTTTTACTTTTTTTATATTAACACAGATATTTTGAGATATTTCTCAAGAATTTTCTTTTTAAAGAGCTCTGCGATAGCGTGGACGTCGACTCCTGGGGAATGGGGTATAAGGTTGTAATGAGAACTATTAAGAGTCCAAAAGGATCACAGCCAACGTGCCCAGCCCTATTGCGAGTAGTGGTTTCCACATTATTTCCACATCAGGTGGAGTCAAAGCCACGACAGACACAACGGGTGATGGCGGTTGACATCCCAGAAGTCATCACACAAGAAGTGATTTCCACAGCACTGCGCATTGCTGATAATAAAGCTCCGGGCTTAGATGGCTTGTCAAATGTAGCTGTGAAAGCAGCAATTAAATCAACACCCGAGGTTTTTGCTAAATTGTACAACACATGTTTCAACGAAGACGTTTTTCTAAAAATGTGGAAGAAACAGAGTTTGGTACTGCTACTCAAACCAGGAAAGCCGCCGGACTATCCATCGTCATATCGTCCACTGTGAATGCTAGATACACTCGGCAAAATACTAGAACGCATCATATGTAACAGAATGCAAGAGTTTCTAGAGAAACCCACAGGGCTTTCCCCAACCCAATACGGCTTCAGAAAAGCCCGTTCAACCGTGGATGCAATACAAGTTGTAATGAGTATTGCCCGTCAAGCTGTAGCGGCAGGAAATGGAAAGGTGGCACGATGAAATGCTGCGCTGTTGTTACCTTAGATATAAAAAATGCGTTAAACTCCGCAAGCTGGCCCCAGATTTTGAGTGCACTGAGAGGATTCGCGGTGCCGCTATACCTGCAAAAAATCATATCAAGCTACTTGGCAAACAGGCTCTTGCTTTATGATGCTGATAACGGAATAGGCACATATAAAGTAACTGGCGGTGTTCCACAATGCTCGGTGCTTGCCCAACACTTTGGAATGCTATGTATGACGGTATCATCAAGCTTGAGCTTCTTCAAGATGCTACCCTCATTGGTTACGCAGGCGAAATTGCGTTGGTGGTAGTGGGAAAGCAACTGGACGTGTTGCAAGCGTTATGCAACGATGCAATTGTAAGAATTAGAAGATGGCTTAAAAATGTGAAGTTAAAACTGCATCTCCAAAACTGAAGTCGTATTACTGAAAACACGACGGGTACCTCTTGATATTGTTCCATAAATGTATGTTATATATACAGGGTGGGCCATATTGCGTTTGCTTTTTGAACCACCAATTTTTTTGAGAATGGTAACACAAATGACATATCAAATGTGTTCATAATTTACTTAGAGGTTTGACATTTACGAAATGGGACGCTATACGCTTGAACAAAATTGGGAAATATTGAAAACCTATTTCCAAAGTGGTGAGTCTTCTTCTACTTCCGCGGTTACAGTATATGGCGAGCGTTACCGTGACATGCTCAACGAGTTTTTGTTTCCAAAAATTGAAGAGGATGACATGGACGACATTTGGTTTCAACAGGACGGTGCAACTTGTCACACTGCCAAAGTTACACTCGAACTGTTGGCTACCGTTTTTGAAAACCGAATAATCAGCCGAAATTCCGATATCAATTGGCCACCTCGCAGCTGTGATTTAAGCCCGTTGGACTATTTTTTGTGGGGAGCCGTTAAGAACAAATGCTATGCGAACGATCGAAGTTGCCATTCATGAAATTTGAGCCCAAACAATCGAAAATGTGCTTAAAAATTGGGTTGATCGAATGGCCTACTGTAAAGCCAGTAATTTGAACGATATTATTTTTTATTCATAAATGATAAACATAAAAAAAAGTTTGAAAAAATATTGATTAGTTTTTTTTTTATAGCCGATTCAAAAAGCAAATTTTACATGGCCCACCCTTGATATTTATATGTATAAATATATAATTGGAGTTTTCAACTTTTTGGGTGTTTGGCTGAGTTATGAAAGTTACATTTTCATCTAATTTTTCCAATTGAAACAATTATCAACCATTTCACTCCTATTGCACCAAGACTAGTGCAATCAAAATTATTTTTGATAAAATACTCGTATTCGGGGTCATTTTGTGAAGATTGTGTAAATAGAAGTTTTACAGGTATTCGGAAATCGAGTTTCGTATAGGAGGCTTGCTCTACTAGAGCTAACTAGAGATTGCAACATGGTTAAATAGCTACCCACGTTATATGGACTATAAACTCGCAAACCTTTAAACATGTTTATCATTTCTATACCAAAATTGAACCTTAGAAATCAAGGGTTAGTGAGATGCTCAAGGAGAGCGTATTCATATACGAGGATTGTTCAAAAAGTATCGCGAATTTTTTGTTTTTTCAAAACTTATTTATTTATTCATTAATATATATTTTGTCCCCTTCAAAGTCATCCCGATGAGATGTTATGCGCTTGTGCCGACGTTTTTTCCAATCTTCGAAGCACTTCAAAAAATCATTTTCGTATCTTGTTCACCTGCTCCTTTGAGCGTCATCATTTCATGGGCATCTTCAGTTTCGGCAACAAGAAAAAGTCACAGGGGGCCAGATCTGGGAAATACGGTGGCTGTGGCATCATTAGTGTGTTGTGTTTGGCCAAAAAATCGCGCACAAGCAACGATGTGTGAGCAGGGGCGTTATCGTGATGCAAGAGAGATGCAAATTTCGCATAACTTGCAGGTAATATTCTTTATTTACCGTTTTACCCTGTGGCAAGAACTCATGATGCACAACGCCCCTGCAATCGAAGAAAACGGTAAGCAAAACTTTTACATTCGACCAAACTTAGCACGCTTTTTTCGGTCTTGGTTCGTGCGGCAGCTTTCATTGAGATGATTCAGCTTTGGTTTCCACGTCATAACCATAAACCCACGATTCATCACCAGTTATGACCCTCTGTAGCAAATTTGGGTCGTCGCGGACATTGTCCAACATCTCATTAGCAATGTTCATGCGATGCTGCTTTTGGTCGAAATTGAGCAGTTTTGGTTCGAATTTTGCATCGACCCGTCTCAGGCCCAATTCATTGAAAAAAAATCGAATGGCACGAGCCAATCGATATGTCTAGGTCCTCAGCAACTTCTCTAACGGTAATTCGACGATTTGCCAATACCATTTTCTTCACTTCATCAATTTTTTCGTCTGTTGTTGAAGTGTTCGGGCGTCCGGCACGCTTTTCGTCGTTCACATCTTCTCGGCCTTCTGAGAACATTGTGTACCACCGATAAACGTTGCTTTGATCCAAAGTAGCTTCTCCGTATGACACAGTCAACATTCGGAATGCATCCGCGCACTTATTTACGTTTTTCACACAAAATTTGATACAGGTTCTTTGATCCATCTTTTTGGATAGGTAAAAATCGAAGACGAGCCGAAACACGTTTAAGCAAAGCAGCTGTCAACAATTAGCTGATTAATCAATGGACACGTACAAATACCCCTATACAATATATGGATGCGCACGATATTTGTGAGTAAACTAACAAGCTTTTATTTTGAACAAAATTTAATGAAACCTAACGAACTTTTTTACACAACATTAACTTATTATGTATCTATAACGCCGTTCAGTAAAATAAAAAACCTATAAAATCCGGGTTCGGAAACGATTGCATGTCCGAATCAAATTTTCTTTATTCACATTGACTATAAGAGTAGTAATTGCAGTATGCGGAGAAGAAATGTAGTTACGAAGATGCTAATTGGTTTCATGCTCAACTATGCATCATAATTAGTAATCCAGCGGCTCAAAGTCTGGGGAGTTTTGCGGCCAAAAAGGAAATTTTCAGCCATCCAATCTTGGGGGAAGTAGCAGAGTCTTACTGAAATATGTATGAGCTGGCATCGCTTAACCTATCAATGCAGAGTTTCACTACTGTCTCAAGTGCCTGAATATATACGGGAGAATTCACTCAACATCCTTGAGTAAGGAGGTATGGTGACATTACAAGTCCTTGCCACTTAAACTATAATCGTAGCTGGAAACTTCAAGTGAATGACAATATGTAGAAATCTGTGAAGAATTGGAACATAGCCATCTGCGGTTGATCTTTTGGGCTTGGTAAAATTTTGTTTCCAAAACAAACCATGTACTATCTCAGGTGTAGGCAGAGGATTTTGTTATGTTGGGATAACTCGCTGTTCTCGAGTTTTTTCCGGCATAAACTGTCTTCTGCACATAATGTAGGACTTATAATGGAGATTTTCATGGATAACTCGAAGTCATTAAGCTCTTTTGCCAGCACCCTCAGTGATTTTGAACGGTCTACGTCAATGATCGCTTACACTTGTTGCAGCAGATTCTGCATCGCCAATCCAATCCAGCGGTGCACCTTATGAAGGAAGAGTGAACGGGCGCGCTTAATAAAATTAGAGATTTCCAAATCGGAGTGGTTTGCACACATAGCAACGATAACAGCATGTCCCTTAATTTATTTAGTTAAGTTTTAGTCCTGAATATCTTATCTGAAAAATAGCAAAAGTAAGGGTATACCCTGTACATGCATAACCTTCACCCTGTGTATATATATAATTCTCGCTTACACCCTTTTATAGGGTGTTCGGCCGGGCTCCTTCTGCAATATTTACTGCGCGTCTTAATGTTACCCAATAAATGAAGGAACCATAGTTTTATTCCGTCCTCGGATAGGAGATGGAGTTTTTTACGATGAGCATTTTCATGGCATAAATGCACTTGGAGGCTTGTTATTGCCGGCCAAGGCGTGACTGCTATACGAAAAAAAAGGTTTCTATTGTTTGTTGTTTCATGCCAATACCCTTATAAATTGGTATTACCAAAATACCGTTCAATCCTTTGTTTGTTTTTCCTCTTGATTGGCACGGTAACCGCTAAGCGATTTTGGCCAAGTTTAACAAAGCGCGCCAGTCGTTTCTTTCTCGTGCTAATCGGCAGCCGAGGGGGAAGCCACGTCCTTCTCCACCTGATCATTTCAATGTAGAGGAGGTCTTTCAAGCCGATACCGCATCGAATACTTTCAGACCCGAAGCATTTGTTTCCATGCGGACGACATGGCCCAGCCAACGTAGCCGCTGGATCATTATTCACTAAAATTCGTGAAACATTTGGAAATCTTTAAAATTAACTATCGAAATTCTTAGTTAATTGTCAGGACTTTAAGTCCTTTAAGTCGGTTGTGATAATCGTTCTACCAGTCCAGCGGGTTACTCTTGAATCTCCAAATGTCAATGAGATAACGGCAATAAGGCAAAGTACCGCAGATATTGCAGCCGCGAATGATGCAGCTCAAATAGTGGATTCTTAGTCGATTCTCACAAATGTTGGGAATTTCGCAATACATAACTTAATCTGCAAGGTTATTGCCTACATCCTTATAATTTTCCCTGATGAAACGCCAACTCTTCTCCGATTGGCTCTACAAAAGTGATCCAATTTTCCTATTTTAATGCTTGACACTTTTTCATGGGAGTTCTAATGTAGTAAAGATTCGACGGTTTTTGTTAGTTGATGATGGTTAATACCCGCCAGTTTCTACGCCTAAGCTATGCAGTTTAAACTCATTTTGCTTCAAAAGCTAACGTGTGTTTCCAAACAAGAAAAAGATTCGTCTACCTGATAGTCATCGACTTTACAGACCCTCACCTTCTAAAATATCAATCGGATAGTCTCTCGCGCGTAAACAACTGCTGCCGGTAGAACTGCCTACCCACTTTGACGTAACCGACAGACAGCTTTGCAGGGACTGAAATTGCATGCGACTTTATTTCCAGAAAACAATTAGTACGCGCACCTATCAGTTAGACATCTACAATACATCTCAACAACTTTCTTAGATCACTGCCCATATTGACAGCTTTCTCCACACCCAAAGACCCATTTGCAGCATCTGCTGTGGCAGTAATGGACAAATCACCAGTGGTACGCATTTGTGTGGCGTTGAGTCATGACACTTTTCCCTCGACGACTACCAGCTAATTGTAGCGTGTAAATGCTAACGAATGGCAACTGTAGAAACGGTAGTATCCCCTAAAGAGTGAGAATGTGCCAAAAGATAAAATCACTTATGCGCTTGTTGGTACACAAGCACGTGTACTCTGAGGCTGAGTGCATGTGTGCGATGTGTGTGAGTATGCGCTGTGACGAGGAGGCGTGTGAGATGCCAACGGTCATTAGGCGTGCGACAACCTACTGGTGAAATAGCAACGTTCATACACACACACATGGACAAATGCAAACAAACAAATTCGTATAACTACTCGTACCAGGAAGCAGTGGTATAACTACGCACATTTGCCACAAAACACTTCAATCTGCAATCTAGATACAATCGGCTGCGCAGAAGCACTTTAGGAAAAACAAACAGAGATGGACATTTGCACAAGTGGCAAGGTGCATGCGGCTATGCGGCTAGTCAACCAGGCAGCTAGGCGGCTAGGTGAAAAAAGTATTCGAGATAATGGAATTGTAAAACACTAACCCATGCAATAATTAACGAACATGTCTACTAATAGTGTTGTCTATAACATGCCACACACCAGCCCCTTTCGCACCTACCACCTTCTTTTTCTGCACTCTACTTTCATAATGTCCACACTTGCATATGTAGGCACACACACACAAGTACATGAATGTATGTGTATATGCCCTTCGGCAATTTTTACACGAAAACACTTTTGCAGCAAAGTGAATTGTTGAAATGTTGTTGCTGGCTGCCCCAAATGCTTTGCAGATGCCGGTCACCGCTACGTACTAACTTAGATGTTAGTAGGAACAAAACAACAACAGTAATAGCTGCAATAGTAGCAACGGGGAAAAAACTGTGCTGAAGGAACAGCGCTGATGAACGCATGCAAAACGCAAATGCGTACAACAACAACATGAAATGGCAGGAACATACATATATAGCAAATGCTTGTTGTTTTTATTGTTGTTGTTGTTGCTGCTGGTTGCAGCCTGGTTGCAGCGTTATAACGACTGTTATTTTCATTGCGTGCCAAACCGCTACATTGGCCCTTGTACCTGTTGTTGTTGCAGTTGTTGCTCCTGCTGCTGCTGCTGCTGTCCGCCTTGTCTGAACGCATTTTTCGCATTTTGCATACAAAATGGTGCACGCTGCACTCTTTACATTACGCATGTTGCATATTTAAATTTTTGTTGCATGCATCGCTTACATTGCGCTTGGAAAAGTATGCAACATCGATATGAGATAGTTTGCAGTGCACCGCGTCCGCTTAAGACATAGAATGCAGTGGTGGTACGTAGAAAATGCTATTAACTTTAAACTTTTGCATAAAAGTATGCCAATGAAAATACCTGCCGTACTGCAACCATATCTGGGCACTGAAGTAGAAAATTTAAGTCCTCGTACATATACGCCAACAAAAGTAAGTGTTAACTGATTACTCCCGAAAACGGCAAAAAAAAATTTAGAAAATAAATTACAGTTAAGTATAGTAGCAAGTCCAACGCTCCACCGATGCCGTACTTCGTTGCGGTAGGATTCCTGCCGCTCAAACCGCAAGTGGAGCACCAATTCAACGAAATACTATAGGTAGGTTGTCAAATACGAGCCACGATCATGGAAAGAAGCTGATTGCATTTCTGGAACTTCCTAAAGAGATGAATATTGCGTTGGATATTACCGTAACTTTTACCGCAACGTCTATAATCCTCCTGATCGCAAGGGAAGAACGGAAAAGACACTACTTTAGTTTGTCGCCGCTATTCAAGTGCACAGGTTTAATGGTGGAGTTGCCGGAGGTGCATGTGCCGGCCGCAGGGTTCTCTACTTTAATTGTGCTCTTAACCTTAGGATAGCTTAAGTTATACCATTGCAGGACCCCCTTCGACGAAAACACAAAATTGTGTTCTTTTCGTGATACCATTGTGTTAACAAAAGGGATAATGACAGGAAAGAAAAGATAAAGAAGTCATTTTTGTATTAATTGTTTCATACTACTCATGAAATCCATCAGGTTTTTTGATATCTAAACCAATAATATGGGCAGGTGTAGCAAAGTAGGCAGAATCTCAGCCCGGCGAAAGCTGGGTAGCTGAGGAGAAGACGCTGAGATTATTCCACCTCATCTTAGCTGCTGTAGGAAAGCTCGAAGCAATACCAAGTCTCACTGTCTGAATAGCACGCGGAAATTTTCCGGAAAGTCTTATTATTATTAGTCTTAGAAGTTTCCTGAAGCGCTTTCGATCTAGCCGTGGTCAGAAGTATTTCATGACTTTGCACGTTTATACACTAACCTAGCACTCGTTAAGTTGACGTGAAGCCCACCATTTTAGGAGCACTGGCTTTTGAGGGTTAACGTTCCCTCTCATTAAGTGGAGAATCTACCTCCTGCGGCCAGAAACCTGAATGCTCCTAATATCGTATTCGGATGCGGTGGAAAGAGAGGCCAAGCATTTCACAACTAATTTCGGGCCCACCAACTATAAATATGGATGAATAATGTCGCGCTCGCCCCCAGCGGGAGTCTGCATTAACCAGTTACCTTGGTGATATACTCAAAGTTTCTAAGGATACAACAGTGCCCGTAGCTTAAATCTTACTTGCAGCCCGAGCACCTCAGTCGGATTCAGGTATGTGCAGTGGCAGTTTTGCCTGCGATCGCCAGCGAGTTCCACTTGATGAGATCTCCAAGGATACTTAACCTTAATGCTCAAGTCATTCCATTCGGTTGTAAACTACGAGCAGATGAAAAATGAGTGTTCAGTATCTTCAATAACATCCTTTGTACAGAAGGTGCGGAAAAGATTATCTCATGGGGAATTTATGTATGTGTGTAAATATTTGCTCATGTTGTTTCTCTAGTCATTTGTTTATAGTCGAAATAAGTTTATTTGTCAAACGTTCACTAGATATACAATCCAACGGTGCTGCTATCAAAAAATCGATCCCGTCGTTCTTTCTGTGAGGTCGTTATACTCTGTAATTTGTTTTTGTTGTAAATTAAGGTTACATTGTTGCTTTCAAATATATCTTGCTTTGAATGTATAGGGTGTTTCTTAAACCTTAAGAACTTAAAGTGATAATACTGAAATATTTTTGAAAATATTTTTTGTTTATTAGAATCTAGTAGATAATTTGAAGGCTTCTATGTATATTTTGAATATGATATCCGGCATATGTCTGCCGTGAATATGAGTTACATGGTCCATTCGATGAGTCCAATTTTTGACTACTTTTTCCAATAAATCGGAATAATAAACCTAAGTGAGCCCAATCAGCAAAAATGGGAAGCAACCGATGGTCATTTGGCTTCAATTCTTGCACGAGCTGAATAGGGACGTAAGCCAAGATATTTAAGAAAATTTTTTCGTAGTCTAAGGACAAAGGCAAACAAGTTAAGAACGATGACGAATCGACATTTCGGCGTCTTCTCCCACATTTCGCTCTATGAACATAGCGAACAGATTTGGTTTTTTTTTTTCACAGTAAATTTCAAGTTCTGACGCTAATCGATTCTTAGCTAACCTTAGGGAATAGAAATGTTTGCAGAGTTTTCCATTCGCAGCTGTTAAACCAAAGTTATCGATAGTTCTATTGCAGCTAAAAAGCAGCCGATATATTTAGGTTTTTTTGAAAATGTAACTTGAGTACGGCGGCCGCCGTAGCCGAGTGGGTTGGTGCGTGATTACCATTCGGAATTCACAGAGAGGTCGGTGGTTCGAATCTCGGTAAAAGCAAAATTAATAAAAACATTTTTCTAATAGCGGTCGTCCCTCGGCAGGCAATGGCAAACCTCCGAGTGTATTTCTGCCATGAAAAAGCTCCTCATAAAAATATCTGCAAATAGGAGGAGGAGCTCGGCCAAACACCTAACAGAAGTGTACGCGCCAATTATTATTTTTTTTTTGTAACTTGAGTAAAAAATCTCACACTTATTTTTTAAATAAATGAGAGCACAAAAATATTTATGAGCCTCTGTAGGTGGCAAAGGAAGGGAAAGACGTCACAGTGGAGCGGGGCTTGATGCCACTATGAGTTTTACTGCTACCGGTTGGACAGAGAAAATAACGACTGGCGTGCATTATTGAGCTCGACCGAAATACCTTAGGCGAAGAAGTAGAAAAATATACAACATAACTTTTTGAAAACCAGTAATCGAAATGGGTTGCAAGTTTTATTGTGTGTTCGGATTGAAATTTACGTTAGGAATTCATAGGCATCTCATGTCCGCTAAAGCTAAATAACTTACATCTCATCTGCGTTACTTCTGAAATCCCATAAATATGCTTCGGTACACATTTAACGATTCTCTTGGCGCAACATCGCAATGTGCGGTATGTCCTGTGTGTGTGTACGTTTACCCATAGCAATTTCCTAACGATTACCATCAATTTTCAGTCGAATGATTAAATGACCAACGCGCAGCCACCAACACTCCAGCAGCCCACGCACCACATGCCCAGAAGCAGAGAGTCCTCATTTCTGTGTAAGTGAATATCGAGTGAGAGGTGAAGGCGGAGGCGAAGGCGAATGACAGAACCTGGAATCTGTGGGCATATGACCAAAGCTTAAAGGAATTTACCTGATAAATCCACAACGCTAATTTTCTGTGTCTGTTGCTGTTGCCATTCTCGGCTACTGTTAGTATTCTCACTAACTTTACTTGATTTCTTCGCCCCTGTAGTTGTTGCTGTAATTTGGATATTTTATTTTATTTTATTTGTATGGCCAAAAATTGTCGATCCACAGCGAACAGAAGCGTTAAAACGAAATCAAGTGGAAAACAATCGCATTTGTTTGAATTCTTGTGCTTCGCTAAGTTTTTCGTTGTGTTATTTTGTATTGTCGTTGTTATTGTTGTTTCGGTTGTTATGCTACTAGCTTTCACTGTGTTGGCTATCATTGTTGGTATTGTCTTTGTAATCATTATGGCTGCTGGCTATTAACCTTGTTTATTTCGTTACTTTCAGCTTATTGGTGCTGTGTCCTTGTCGAGGGGCCTCTCCTATTTCCAATACATACACGCGTCACACATACTTACGCACGTACACATAGAAATCTCCAAATAGTTTCACTAAATATACTTAAATTGTGCTGTCCAAAAGCAAATTAGTTGATAGACAAAATAACAGGCGGGTAACTGGGAGAGGGCAATGCTTACGAAAAAGGGACGGGCGCGTGGAAATGCGTGCAAATGTATGGGTGGTTAGACACTTGATTGTCTCCTTTTAGTGAAATTGGCATTTGTTACAGTTAGCTTTGGTAAGGGTCATTATCATAAATTTTGCAGCTAAATTCTGTTGTTTTCTATGTTTTTTACATCCTTGCTTGCGTTCTTGTTCTTGTTTCTCCCATCTCGTGATGTGGCTAATGATATTGTGGGCATTATTTTAGGAACGCCGTCGCAAGGAAAATAATTTACTGTTACTACGTTGAATTTTCTATTAAATTGTACAACGGTCACCTATAGGGAAGTTGGTTCATTATAAATTCACTTGAGTTCTATTATTAAGCTAAGGATTTGTGCCTGATTCCTGACTGCTTTGCTGAAATTTTTTTTAAATTGAACAAACCGCGTTGGGTTTCCAACAAAATATAGACGTATGTATAAATTTTTTTAGTTACAACAAAGTTGAGAATTGTTTGAGTTCGATTCACTCGTTAAGTAATGGGATGGATTAATAATGCATTTACATCGGTTGGACTTCATGAGTTACGAGTTCATTGTGTTGTATGTATTTTCCTTGTTACATCATCTGACTAGAGTAATTGCATGATATCCCAAGGCAGCTGCGAAGTAAATGGTGAAAAGATTACACTGCATCATCAATTTACCTGACAGCTACTGCAAAAAAGATCCAAAATTATGCTAAGCCTGTCTGCCCGTTTTTCCACCGGGGCAGTGTTTAAAAAAAAACCGGCACTGGTGCGTAGGTTCGAATATCCGTACATGAAACACCAAAATGATAGAAAAAGTTGTTTCTAATAGCCGTCGCCCCTCGGCAGGCAATAGCAGAATTCCGAGTGTATTTCTGTCGGGCAAAAACTCCTCTTAAAAAGTATATGCAATTCGGAGTGGGCTTACAACAACATCAAGACGCGCACCACAAATAGGAGCAGGAGCTCGGATAAACACCCGAAAAGGGTGTAAGCGCCAATCATATATATGTATATAAATATTACATTGGTAGTAGCTTGTCCAACCATAAAAATTCTGTTGATCGCCTAGTGATCCAGCCGTGGGCGGAAAGCCTTAGCAACTCAGCAAATTAATGATTGCGCCTAGCACTTACTGAGTTTGCACGAGACGCACTTGGTCCATTGCACGGATAGTGCACTTTAAGTGTACCCTATCCATCCAAGCAAAATACGTGGATTACTTCTGCTACCTCAGTAGCCGAATCACAAAAGAGAGTGGCGCAGTTGCAGATGTGGCAGCTCGTATTTGTAGAGCACGAAATGCGTTTCGTAAGCTTGGCAGACTGTGGCGATCTCGCACCCTGTCACTAAAAGCCAAACTTAAAATCTTCAATACCAGCGTTAAATCGGTCCTCTTATATGGTTCTGAGACCTGGCTTGAGTCTCACCACGTAAGACGACGTCTTCAAACGTTTGTCAATATTTGCCTCAGAATTATATGCCGTATCTTTTGGCCGAGAGCAATCTCCAATATGGACCTTCTTCTGCTTACTAAGAGCTGCCCAATTAATGTCGAAATAAAAAGGCGAAAATGAAATTGAATTGGACATACTCTCCACAGAGAAGATGATAATGTTGCCAAAATTGCTTTTCAATGGAAGGAAAGGAAGGCGCAGAGCTCGCCCACGCCAAACTTGGATGCGCACAATCTCCCACGAGAGTCCCTCAACCACCACCTGGAACCAGATCAGACACATAGTGGCTGACAGAAATCGATGGAGAACATTTGTTTCCACCCTATGGTCCGACTAGGAGCGATATAAAATGCATAATGATATTTTTTTTTAAATAGTTTGTTTATTTTCAATTAAGAATGCCATTTAAAAACGATGCCGTACAAAATTATACAAGCAATAACCTTAGATGAGAGGTATTCCTGAACAACTGAACACCGCAATATTTTGTCTTCTACGCAGAAACACTCAGTTCACCTTCCCAGAGGCTCAGAAAACTCCAGTGGAATATTCTCCATTTAAGGTGCGTGGACCTCCATGAACTTACAGATACATATCAGCTCTTTAAACTAATGTTAGCCTCATTTTTGAGAGGACTATCGGCTAAGTAGCTTTAATTTAGGAATGAAAAAAGTGCGAATAACTGCCCAAAATGTATAGGCTTAAAAGTCATAAAGAAATTTTTTCGAAACAATTCTCAAGCAAATTTTATATTATCTAAACTCATTGTCGGGTTAATGGGGTGTATTCATATGAAAACCATATACTTCATTTATTCTTCAAATCGATCCTAGTTAAGGAAGAAATACCACACATGCCAATATGCACGATTATGTATATACATGAATACATACATATTTCCATAAATGCATTTTCATTTTGTGCTTTCAAAAATGTCACTTTGCCACTCCATTTATCATCAATCTCTCTATTAGCATTTTTATGTTCCACACGCGTGACACCAGTGAAAGCATTTCATCGCAATTTGCTTCAATTTCTCGGCATGATTTAATAAACATACAAATAAACCACACATGCAATACATATGCATATTTGTTATACAGAGAGTATACGTAGAGCAAATATAAATACATGGAGATTCTGCAATCCTTGCATCCTTGATTGTAATTTTTGTTGTGCCCTTGTTTCTGTCAATCAAACCATCGAAATTCATATATAATTCACCTACTCGACAGTTCCAATTAATATTGATGAGCGAGTAGAAAAAAAATTTGGTGAAAATAGAAATAGTATCAAGCTACCTAATGCACCAAGCAATGGGGAAAATTTGGTTTGTGGCAACAACACAAATAATAATTTTCAAAGCGTAGGAGTCGTATTTCCACAAGAGACATGACTGTTATATCAAATACCTTAGTTAAATGTAGCCATATTCGATATATATACAGTCTGTGTAATGAAAGCGTGACCGGTAAAATTCAAAATTAGAGTTCCATTATAAAAGAAATGGAAATGCTCTTAAGTTTCGCAATAGCGATGCACGCAATCTAAAGAACCAAAAATTGCACGTGCTTCGGTAACAAAATATTTGAAAAGGTCGAAGACGTTCATAAACCATTGGATGCACCGGTATACCGAAGTTGAAAACGACGACTTCGCCGGATGAGGCCCCAAAACAAAAAAAACTCTCCAAAGCTCCCTGATCTAGCTTAAGAGAGGTCGTTGATATGTTTGAGGCAAATTCGAATTTAGCGGTGTATGAAACTGAAGCTGTTTTAAAGGAAATTTGTGTTAAAGTATCTAAAGACATCGTGGGTATTGAGACTCCTGCTCCTTCGCTAGGATGGGCTCTGAGGCCAACTTCTTTGGCCCAGAGCCCGTTTTGCCACTCGCTTCGGTAGCCATCAAAGCCACAAGCGAGCTTGGCAGGCTTAGAGAGGTTGCAGATGGACTAAACTAATGTTACCTGTCATGTGCGACCGACTGTCGCAAATCCACCTGTCATTAAGCAGAAGGGAGTGCAGACAGCTGGTTGGACTGATGAAGGGCCACTTTCTGTGGGCGAAGCACATGGAAAAGGTAGGCATCTCAGACAGTGTACTCTGCCCAGCTTGTGAAGAGGAGGATGAGACGGCGGACCACTTCCTGTGCGTCTGCCCCGCCTTCGCTCAAATCAGGTTTGAGGTCTTTGGCACTGATGTGTTAAGAAGCGACCACCTTGGCTCCTTGGCACCACAAAATCTACTCAAACTTCTTCGGAGATCGAATAGATTTAAAGAAAATTAAAAGGGAATCCAAGTATAGTTCAATGCACTTCATTAATATCTAAGTGCTTCACTTGCTAGTTGTCCCAACAAAAAAAAAATCTAAAAACACGATTCGCGAAGGCTTACGGGAGAAGACCTTAATACCGAAGCACATTAAAAAAATACCGGTACGGGCTAAGGAAAATTCAGAACGGAGTCGGCCAAATGGAATATTCACGAATGAAATTTGAATGCAGTTCTGGTGAATAAAGTTTATAAAACATCGTCAGATGTGAAGATGTGTGAAAGAACTAGCCATCCTTGTATTTTACAAGAAAACAATCATCCCACGAATCCAAGTCGAAGGTGGGTAAAGTGCATCGGGTTATGCCTCACAGTCGCCTGATGCCAACCATATTAAAAATGCTTGAGCAATAGTGTTAAGACCTGGCGGTCAAACAGTTCAGGCAACAGTCAAATTCGAATATTTTATACCCGAAAACCTCCACTACTCGCGCAGAAATTAACTCAAAGTACATTTTGACTCGAAGATGTGAAGCCACTATAGCTAATAGTGGTAACTACCATAATATATATTTTATTGAATATATAGCGTATACTAAACATTAAATATTGTATAGGCCCGAACAATGTAGTCTGTTAGAATCGAGTAGTTCAAGTAGTTATGGCGGTCACGATTCCATTAAACAGACTGTAAGTATTGTTGAAGCTTAGTTTTGTTTTTTGTAACTTATAGTTATTTTCAATGAGAAATGAGTTTTGCTATTCCATAAGCGTAAATCAATACACAATACAATTTTCTATTCATTGCTCTTAACATGCTTTTTCGACTTTTTGGTTTTTAATTTGTCTAATACGAGTTATTCTGAATCAATTATTTAATTTTCGTTGCTCACAAATTGCATACTATGTAGATTTTTTGGTTTACATTGCCTGGAACATGAAATATTTTTCTTGCAAATGGAAATGCAAAATATCGTGTTTGTATGTCTTATGTATAATTGGCGCGTTAACCCTTTTTGGGTGTTTGGCCGAGCTCCTCCTCCTATTTGTGTTGTGCGTCTTCATGTTGTTCCTCATTTTCTTCATTTTGGTCTTTCACCGAGATTCGAACCTACGTTCTCTCACGCACCAACCCATTCGGTTACGGAGACCGTATTTATGTTTTATAATATAGAGTTATCTAATAAGAGGTGTTATTTTGATACTCAAAGAATTATGCTATATTTTATTATAAATGATCGGATGTTTATTTCATTATAAAGAGGAAGGTATGGCGTTGATAGTGGAAAATAACATCAGGCAAATGACCACCACGACCACGCTTACAGGACAATATCCTTTTCATGAAATTTTCCATAACCGAGTTGCAAAGTGGCTGCTCTATGTCCTCGATAGCCTCACGAATTCTCTAATATAATTTAAATAACACCTTTTATTGGAAAACCCTTTATAAAAATAGAGTAAGGCAACGAGACAACAGTTTTTTGAGAATCTTCATAGGTATTTTTGTGTTAGAAATCAATATCTCAGTTATTATTTTGTCACCTTCGCTCATTAGTTATTTCTTAACAGGGGACTCTGGAAACAGTTTCATCGCAAAATGAGAGTATTGAGGTTCCCCTTAGAGCCTATGGTCAACACCTGGAATGATGGGACTGACGTCAACTCAGCGAGCGCTAGTCTAGTGCGCAAACGTGTTAAGTGGCGAGATGCTTCTAGTCACTGGTAAATCAGTGGCGCTCGAGAAACAATGCCACAGATCTCAAGTTTGGTAGATATCTTTATCGCTCATTGTCTATTAGGCGTTCAAGGGTATTTCTTCAAGCCCTTTTAGCAGAAGCCGTCCTGCTTTCGCTGGGCGGACACTCAAACATCCTAGCTCTCACTTTTTTGCTAATTCCGAGTTTAAATATAGCACACCTGGTGAATTTCATCAGTAGCTTGAAACGGTTAATACAAACGTAATTAGCCACTGTTGGTCGTTACATCAAATCCAAGGCCCCTTCTCCCTTTTTGCACCTGTTTGGTTTTTTTCCCTTCTGTATTATGTTTATGATGATGGTACTAACGCATGAGCTAAACCAATACAAATTATGTGATATAGGAATAGATAAAAGTGGTAATTTCAGTCGATAAGAAGCAGCAGTTCATAGCTTTCTGGTTAGGCTGATGACAAATTTGAAGAATCCTTCATCACCTTCGGATATGTTCTCGGGTACATTTAAGAACACATTATAAAAGTGTATTTTTAATTAAATTATTGGCTATGCATTAACGACTTAGAATTGTGTTGGATGAAAAAGCTACAGCATTTAAAGTTTTCGCTTCGACAACTACAGGTGGCATCCATGAAACGGACAACCTCAACGAACGAAAAACGTAGTGGAGAAAGAACTGACTTGGATCGAATTTTCCAACTGCAGTCTACTCACAGGTGACCAAAATAAATTAAATGCAGAATTCTATTCTTTGGCAGACCTACATAAATATAAAAGTCAATAAAAAATGTTCTGAAAGCGTATTCCAGCATGCGGGACATTGTTCATATGCTGTTTTATAGCGAAATCTTCCAGATAGATTCGATAATAAGCAAGTTTTTGGTGTTTTCAGAGAATTTGGCTATATCTATGAGTATATAACAAAAGCAACGTTAATGCTTTGTATTTACCTGACATTACCACTTGTAACTTTTTCTTGTTCCCGCAACTCAAGTAACTACTTCACAAAAAGCTTTTTGAACCGATTGAAACAATAAACGATAATTCATGGAAAAAGCAGAATATGATCCCTAACCCGGGCTATGGAAATGATTATGAAACTGGAAGAAGGGTTCAGATGCATATGTATATTGAGTGTAATGATAAAACTTTGAAAGACAAAAAATAAATATCCACTAAGAACTGAAGCGCAACGAAGAATTCACGCACCGTTTTGAGGATACCACAAACTGGAGGAGAAGCTGAACCATTAATAAACTTAAATTCGTTTTTTAAAGGTAAAGCTATGCTAAGCCTCATTTATGTCTGTAGGTTTCTAGTTTATTCCTATAGCAAACATCGTTTAATAGTTTTAATTAATTTTTGTTTATACAAAAAGAGTAAAACTTCCGATTGATTGTGGAGCTTACAATAACTTTATTCAGAAGTCTTTAACGGCAGCAGTCTATTCTGCCACTTAGGTATTTCAAGAAGGTGCTTCTTAGTTCTGGACAGTTTCTGAAACCAGAAATTAATAATAATAAAGACGTCTAAAGGAGTCTAGTCACAACTTCGAAGCACTCATAGATATTGCAGCCGATAGCACGTGTGCCAAGTATAAGTAGTGTCCAAAAGTTCGAATGTTTGGTGAGTTTGGTGACATGGCGCGCTTTCCTGCAGAAACCTAAGATTGTCCAAGTTCATAACGTTCATTTCAGCAACATGGCTACTAAGCCGATATGGTGTTGGTGTTAATGTTTCCGAAAAAAATGATTTTCGATATGATTCTGAGATTTGAGACTGAGTTTCTGCCACTTTTTGAGCACAAAAATCGTTAGTGTAATTTAAATAGAAATCAGCTGATGACCCACCCATTATTTTAGTCAACTGTATTTACTTTAATTTTTTTTTGGCTTTAAGCAGGTATACTTATGAACCTCGAAATAATAGTGGGGCTTTAATTTACCGAAATGTGCAAAGAAAGAATTAAATAAGACTATAAAAATATAACCTAAAGGGCTCAATAAGTCCTGACCAATATCAGCAATACTGAATTCAATTACCATAAAAGTTTATTATTGCTCACATACACATTTCGTCAGCTCCTTGAGGGCACCTTCGCATTATAATATATACTTATGTAGAAAAAAAGTCTTAAAAAATTAATTTACTTTTATATGAACCTAAGAGAGAGAGGCAACATTTTTTGCTTATCAATGAAATACGATCGCGGAATGCTACATTTCAATGCAAGGGAAAAATGTAAATAAATTTGCGCGCTTTTCTTCTTTTTGGCAAAATGTGAATGCATGTATACAATTTCTCAAACGCCTGGCGTCAGAAGTAATGATAAAAAATAATTTTATACGCACATACATACATATGCACAAATAAATTTAAATACATTTAATTCCGAATGTTGGCGCAGAACGCCATAAAAAAATAAAAACAAAAAACATTCGAAAAAATTTGCCCATAAACAAGCACCGAAATTGCGATGTTATCGGTTGGAAGCAGAAGCAGTGGAAAAATCAACTCACGAAACAGCAAACCGAAATTATTTAATCGTTTCATTCAATTTGCACTAAAAACTGCGTACGTACACACAATTTACGAATTCACACGAATTTTTCCAGCTCAAAAAAGCTTCTGAAATACAGCCAACAAACAAAAACCGCTCACAAACCAGCAGCAGAAGAAAAACAAACCGAACAAAAAACCGAGGGTAAACAAGTAAATCGAGGGATTAAATAAATGACAATATCTGATTGGGCAACGGCAACCAGTTTATGCCACTTCTTCATGCAACATTTTGATGCGATTTGAACACCAGACACGCAGCTAGCGGCGATCGAACAAGACTTTGCAGATCGTTTCGGCTTCTTTGGACAGTCGATTCCACCAACTCTAATTCTTTTTTATTTTTTGTTCTTTAAACAAATATATAATATTTCTCCATCTCCAAGCGCGTGTGTACTTAAATGCAGCTGATGCGTTGTAAGCAATTAAGCGTATCAAGATTACTTAATACCAGCTTTGAGAATTCACCAAATTTAAATCTTTGCATAGCTGAAAGGAAGCTCAAGAAAAGCAACAAAGTAAATATAAGTAGACTAAGTATAGTCATCATCAGACAAGCGGCACAAGGCAAACGTTTAAATATTAACCGTTGAGCAAATGTATACGCCACAAATATTAAAGAAAGTCACAGGATAATCAACACAGAATATCGGAGAGGGTAAAAATTAAAAAAAAATGCTTGTTAGGTTCGCTTTTACTCAGCCTTCTCCCTTAACAACTTTAAACCAAACTAAAATTTTGGAGAGTTCTATCAGTTCATCCAGATGCACTGCGTCTAAAAACGAAACAAGAAGTATTGGTTATACCTCTTCCGTATTCCTACAATTACTAACCAAGTCATTACATGGGGCTCCTAACTGGGACGTAATATTGACCAATGGTTCAGAGCCTCTTTTGTGCTCGCGTGAAAGCGATTGTTGGTGAAAGTGAATGCGACACTCCGCAGAGTTGTCTACATTCTTCCACTAGCTGTTAGTAGTTGCTCTAGTTATTGTTGTTGTAGCATAAACATTACGCGTACGAGAAATGCAGCTGAAGTGACAGCCTTTGGCCGGATATAAATCCGGATTGCGCCGGTAACGTAGAACCAACTGTTATGGGAACTGTTGCTCTAGTCTTCTGCCCTTCTTACGAAAAGAGGAAATCGGAAGGGAATTATATATTTGAGCTTGATTACCCTAGTATTTTCGCATACCTTTCTTTCGCGCGTTTGGCTACTGATCACGTTTCCTACTATATCCTGGGACCCAGTGCAGCTTGACGCTGTAATGTCAAAGTGACCGTGCTGTTACATTGGCGCCAGCCTCGTGTTTGAAGAAATGTGGACAGACGATTCCTCCGGCCCATAGACCGTATCAAGCAGTTGTTTTCAATTGATGTTGTTGAATGGCTTCGCGTTGCTCTTGAGCCTAAACATGGCAATTTTATTATTGATGAGCCATAAGTTGGCCTGAGCGCACGATGATCACTTTACACAGAGCGTCGATTTTCGTAATGCAATTGTGCGATTTGTAAACGCTGTTGAGGGGTAAATCTTTCTATGAAGGCATGTCAGTGGATACGGAAAAAAATGATGTTTATATTTAGTTTGACAGTAGTCACGCGTGATCTGTCGGAAAAACCTTATTAGAAAAAGTACGTGCAATCTGATCACCGTTTAGCTTGTAACATCAGACGGACGGACGGGTATTCAAACTTAATACGTAAAAATTGGGCGTGGTTACTATTCGAGCTCAATAAGACTGTCATCGGAACTAAACAAGGAAGGGAGCAATACCCTATAGCAAGTTTTGGCGAGTTTCTTAAAGCCTCTATTATTTCGTTTTCTTTATGCTGTTACGTATAACCGTTAATTGCATAAAATTAGGTTGATAGTGCGTGAAACGGAAAATGGAATCCCGGATGAAAAAAACCGATATTTAAAAGTCCACTGGAAAAGTGGTCAAATGAAAAGGATGGCCCCATTTTACAATAGATAATACAATGCAAGAAGCTAACATACACTCTTTTAATATTTACCTTTTATGTTATATCAGGGTACATCAGACTCGATCATCAAGGAAATGAAGAGGTAAGCTGTATTGTCCGCAACGCCGAATAAAGGGGAACCGACATGGCTGACGGCGACTTGTGAAGACAATGCTGGAGAGACCGCCAGATAGACCCTCAAGAAGATGGCATGATTGCTTGATTTCCGATTCACGATCGAGTAGAAATGGAGTGTTAATCCAATGTTACTTTAAAACATTACAGAGAGCCAATTAAAGTTGAAGGAGAAGAAGAAGAAGAAGTCTTTTTATGTTTGCCAAAATCAGCTGCTTCGTCAAATGTTTGCAAAGTTTCCACATGGTTGCACAGTGTGTTCATGAATTGTTCAGGTCATTCTGCTGCAGACCAAATCAGCCAAGCTAGTTGTCCAGATTCCTGAGTGCCACTCATAATTTTTCAGCTGTGTATAAATATATGTGTACATATGCGTATACTATTTGTGTTTGCATGCCAGTGTGAATGGCGCTCTTCATTCAAGAACCGCACAACTCTCACACAGTAAATGCTTGTAAATCAATTGGAATCGGATCGCCGTTACGGATTTACCACACTTTGGTGTAGCTAAGCATCCAAGCAGTCAAATAAGTTGACTTAAGCCTTTGGGCTAATGCGATTAGTGAAAGCCATTTGTAACAGACATACCCATTGAA
The DNA here is from genome assembly GCF_027943255.1 of Anastrepha obliqua. Taxonomy (NCBI): domain Eukaryota; kingdom Metazoa; phylum Arthropoda; class Insecta; order Diptera; family Tephritidae; genus Anastrepha; species Anastrepha obliqua. Next base: position 68,626,013 of record NC_072894.1, read on the forward strand.
TGTATGTACGAGTATGTCTGTTCACAATTTTATTTGCTAGTTTTTTGTGTGGTTATCCCTTGGAAGAAAAGTATCTCATTCTGAAGTGATACCCACTAAGTTGATTCGAGGATTTAACTTACAGTAATAGAGAATATTAATACGTCTTATATTTCATAATATGTAGTTGATGATCGTTTCCTAGTACTCTTCCGAATGCGCTTTACCGATAAAAAGTTTCTCTGAAATAACGCTAATATAAGAAGAAAAAAATATTTTAATTTTGTTAGTCTTTTTTTTTTAATTAAGATACTTCTCACTTGCGTGGACAAGATGTTAATATTCATGCGTGGTAATGAAGAGTATTTCACTACATCTCATTATAATTGTTTTTTATTTGGAATTAAAATGTCATTTTTTATATTGAAAGCCAGTTGGACACCCCAAGTGAAACCAAGTCCTTCTCCACCTGATCTTTCCAACGCAGAGGAGGCCGCCCTCTTCCTCTTCTACCACCAGCTGGTACCGCATCGAATACTTTCAAAGCCGGAGCGTTTGTATCCATTCGGATGACATGACCCAGCCAACGTAGCCGCTGGATCTTTATTCGCTGCGCTATGTTTATGTCGTCGTAAAGCTCGTACAGCTCATCGTTCCATCGTCTGCGATATTCGCCGTTGCCAACGTGCAAAGGTCCAAAAATCTTACGTAGAATCTTTCTCTCGAACACTCCAAGCGTCGCTTCATCGGATGTTGTCATCGTCCAAGCTTCTGCGCCATACGTTAGGACGGGCATAATGAGAGTCTTGTAGAGTGTTAGTTTTGTTCGTCGAGAGAGGACTTTACTGCTCAGTTGCCTATTTAGTCCAAAGTAGCACTTGTTGGCAAGAGAGATTCTACGTTAGATTTCAAGGCTGACATTGTTATCGGTGTTAATGCTGGTTCCTAAATAGACGAGGTCTTTTACAACTTCGAAATTATAACTGTCTACAGTGACGTGGGTGCCGATACGCGAGTGCGCCGAATGTTTGTTTGAAGACAGGAGGTACTTCGTTTTGTCTCGTTCACCACCAGACCCATTCGCTTTGCCTCTTTATCCAGTTTGGAGGAGGCAGAACTACCAGCGTGGTTGTTAAGGCCGATGATGTCAATATCATCGGCATACGCCAACAATTGTACGCTCTTATAAAAAATTGTGCCTGAGCGATTAAATACTGCGGCTCGTACGATGCTCTCCAACATCAGGTTAAAGAAGTCACACGACAGCGAGTCACCCTGTCTGAAACCTCGTTTGGTATCAAACGGCTCGGAGAGGTCCTTCCCAATTCTGACGGCGCTGCTGGTGTTGAGCAACGTCATCTTACATAGCCGTATTAGTTTTGCGGGGATACCAAATTCAGACATAGCGGCATACAGGTAACTCCTTTCCGTACTGTCGAATGCAGCTTTGAAGTCGACGAAAAGATGGTGTGTGTCGATTTTGTCGATGGTAGACTTTCCAGGTCTGAAGCCACACTAAGGTCCAATTAGTTGGTTGACGGTGGGCTTCAGCCTTTCACACAATACGCTCGCTAGAACCTTATAGGCGATATTTAGAAGACTAATCCCGCGGTAATTGGCACAAATTGCAGGATCGCCCTTCTTATGGATTGGGCAGAGCACACTTAAATTCCAATCGGCAGGCATGCTTTCATCCGACCATATTTTGCATAGAAGCTGAGGCATGCACCTTACCAGCTCCTCGCCGCCATGTTTGAATAGCTCAGCCGGGAGTCCGTCGGCGCCCGCGGCTTTGTTGTTCTTTAGGCGCGTTATCGCTATTCTCACCTCGTCATGATCGGGTAACGGAACTACAATTCCGTCGTCATCGATTGGGGTATCGGGATCTTCACATTCTCTATGACATGCGCAGCTGTCACTGTTTAATAGGTTCGAGAAGTGTTCCCTCCATAATTTAAGATTGCTCTGTACGTCATACTGATATTGGAAATTTTAATTTACTTTTGTGTTTTAAGTTTGTTAAATTGTCATCTCAGCACCTTCTCCTCACTTGTTCTTTTTCGCTGAGATGATATCCTGCGGATATAGCAAGTTTTGATATCACACACCTACTAATTTCATTGAAGCGCAAAACACAAATGTAATTGGCCATCGTTCAGAAGCCATCCTCCTCTCATCCAAGGCCCAACTTCATTTTTCCGCTCTTTTGTGTTCTTTCCCTCTGATATCACAAATGACTGAATAAATGAATTTGATTACTTGTCCTAGGGGGCCCATGCATAGGTCACCATTTAACCTAACAAAAAACAAAAAAAAAGATAGTTAATATTAAAACTTGGTGATTCGTTCCGCTCCTATTTTTTGAACTCGGGTGCATCAGTTTGTATACTTAGCTTTAACTATTCAAAATATTAAAAAAAAAAAATTTATTTATAATTTTTTTAATTTTTTAGAAATGTTGTAAACGTTGTTCACAGCATTTTGTCGAGAGTAAAGGCATTATGTGATTGCATTATGTTTGGCTGAAATGATAGGGTTTATATCGAAGAATTATGATGCAATCAAGAGAGAGCCCAGGCATTCCCTGACCAGTTTCGAATGTACCCTAATAGGGCTCTAATTGTCGCTTGGCTATCGGAGTAAATATTTATGTACCTTCTTAACAGTTATTACGCAAGTCAGCTGCTTCTTTGATTGCAGCCACCTCTGTTTGGAACACACTGCAGTAATCCGGTAATCTGAATTTGAGTTTGATGGGGAGCTCTTTGCAAAATACTCCTCCTCCAACCCTATCGTCCAACTTCGAGCCATCCGTGAACAGCTTAACCAGGCCCTATCTCCAAGTGTTGCCTCCAGTCCACTCCTCCCTTGATGGAATATGGGCGAAGAAAGTTCCGCTTAGACTAAGTGAGGGCACACACGGAGCCGTCGACGGGGGATGAACTCAAAGTTCTTGAGGATGCTTGAGTGCCCATATGTGAGATGGAGCTTATAGCCCAAGCCCCTCAGTCTGATTACGGTACGTGCAGCGGCAATTCTGCCTTCGATGTCTATACGTACCACATTTAACATTACATTAAGCGCTGGAGTAGGAGTAGTTCGAAGCGCCTCACTGATTGCAATGAGTGCAGGCCTTTGAACTCTCTCTAGCTTTTTAACCAAAGTCGTCTTCCCTAGTGAGTTCCACCAGACAATGACCCCATATAACAAGATAGGCTTTACAACAGTATTATATAGCCAAAATACCACTCTAGGCGAAAGGTCCCATCTTTTGCCAATTGCGCCCCTGCATCCATACAATGCGTTTGTTGCCTTAGTTACTCTCTCCTCAATGTTGGGCTTCCACGTTAGCTTACTGTCAAGGACTAGACCTAGATACTTCACCTTGTCAGAAAGCACCAACGGAGCGCCCCCCCTCGAGGGGAGTTGAGCTTTGGGTATTTTATATTTCCTCGTGAAAAGGACGGGCTCCGTCTTAAAAGGATTCGCCGATAAGCCACAGTCCGCAGCCACTCATCGAACAACTACGTTCAGATATCCCTGCATTAAAAGTACAGAGTATCTACAAACCTTCCTGTAACAATTAATGCCACATCATCCGCTTAGACAATCACCCTGCAGCCCCTCCTCACCAGCTCCTCTACAAAGACATTGATAACAATAATCTAGAGAAATGATGAGAGAACACCGTCTTGCGGTGCCGCCCCACTCTGCCACTACCGTTCTGTCGCTAAGTATTCTGTAGATAAACCTGGAAAGATCGGCTCCAACCCCCAACCTCCCCAGAGATTTAGGGATTGCCTCCGGGAAAACGTTTCTGCCATGAAAAAGGGCAGAAATACACTCGGAAGTTTGCCATTGCCTACCGTGGGGCGACCGCTATTAGAAAAAACTTTTTCTTCGTTTGATCTTTCACCAAGATTCGAACCTACGTTCTCTCTGAATTCCGAATGGTAGTCACGCATTAACCTATTCTGCTATGGCTGCCGCAGTATTTGAGTATTTGCGTAGAATATAGAAAGTTACATTATTAAAGACAAAACAACAAAAAAGATAGAAAATACATTGAGGCATTTGAAGTTACTGTGCGCTACTTTGCTCACAAAAAAATCAACAGTGCTATCAATTTGGTTGAATGCGATAAAAAAAGTGTATGGGCGATAGCCAAATAAATTGATGATCTGCCGACGAGCCTGTATTGGACTACTAAATGTATTGCTTATTCGATAAATCATGACAGCAGCCGAGTATACTGTAACGCGCTGGATAAAGCTTTCGAAGCAAGCAATGAACGGCTGAGAGTTTTCAAAGTAGTTGCAATAGCAGTCAATGTTGCAACAACCGCTACCGGTATTACGTAATAAATGATGTAAATTGTCGTTAGTGAAGCGCCAATCGTGATTGCAGAAACGACATATTTACTTGCTTCTATGTAAATACCCACACACACACGCACACACACAAACGTAAACGTAAATCGGTTTTGTTCGATGCGTTACGGGAAAATGGCCAAAAATAAAAGCGGAAGCTAGAGAATCTGTGTGAATAAGCACAAGTTTTGTGTGGATTTCGGTGCGTGCAACCGACTCGCATTTTGCGTGGCTGAGTGAGAAGGTACACAGCAGCTAGTAGTGCAGCCAGTATACCATATGTAATAATGCTGCGCCAGCAAGTGGCAAGCGGTGCACAGTCTTATCAATGTGAAAGGATCTGATTGCATTGCGAGCGAAAGTGTCAGACCGAATGTGGTTGAGTGCAGCTATAGCGGCAACGAAACTCGTGTGAATGCTGGCTAAAATATTTAAAACAGTTGTTGCTGTTTTCGTTGTTGCTGCTGCCATAGATGTTACAAAAATATCGATACGTATTGGTGGTAGCGTGTAAATGATGATGTCGCCTTATTTCGCTGCCAGACACACATAAATTTTAGCAAAAATCGCATTTTTATGCTAATATCGAAAAGCACACGAACACACACACATACATTTGCACGCAACCCAGAACTGCAACTATGCATCGCGCGTAAGTTTGTATGTCTGGCTGTGTGCACTCGCTAGCCGGTCAATCGTCGAAAAATTACAACTGGTGTTGACAACAACAACGGCAATCACAGCTTCTGTAACGCTGCGCTGCTTTGCGATTGCAAGCGGTTCGCTATGCTCCCAGTGCCGCCAGCGTTGCTCATCATATCGCGTCGATCTTTACGCCATGAATGCTTTATTATTACTTTGGCGCTTTGTGCGGCACATCTGCACAAACTTACAAACATACATATGCATATAAATGTGTACAGTTTTAAGATGTACAAACATACATAAATGCAACCATGTTTGTTGAAATTTTGCTACATCTCGCAGCCCAACACTTGGCACAGAGCGGAAAAAAAATAAAATTAAAGGTTTTTAACTTGAATTGGTGCATTTTAAAATGATCGCTGTGTATATACTATATACACACATATACGTATATGAGTATGTGTGTATTGTATGTACGTTGTATTGTTGTTGTTGGGGCTGCTGCCAATAATTAAGTTGTTAAGATGTTGCACGCAACATTACCGCTGTCGTAGCAACATCAGTGTCAGCGTATGCATCAGTGTCGGCACTGTAGGGCAATTCATTTCGTTTCGTTTCGCAACGTTTCGCCTGTTGCCTGCCTTAAAGAGTTTTGCTTTTGCGCTTACTACTTCGCTTTACATATTTATACCCTTCAAGTTTCTATACGAACTGAGGGTGAATACAATGAGTTTTGAATAATAAAGAATTAGGGGTTTACGTTACGCATCTGTAGATGCTTGCAACAATAACTGAATAATTTAAGTTGCATCGTAAAATATTTTAGGAGATAAAACTAAAATTATAAAAAAATAATTTTGACTAATTTTGGTAAAAACAAACCTCTTTGGGAAATCGAGCACCAGGGAAACCATTCGTACAAAATTATGCTAAGTTTGCTCAGGTCTGAGAAGAAAGTACAAATTCCAGGATGAGATTATAGCTCCATGTGCGTGATTTCCTAATAATGTCCGTGATTTCCTAGAAAGTTCAGTGTCGATATAGCAAGAAATTTCATTTAACCAACATTAGCATTGAAATCCATTGAGGGAAAAACGGATACCAACAAAAAACAAAAAAACGGACTCTATAAACTTTTTAGTACGAAAAGGGGCTACTTTAAAAATACTGAAATTTTCAAAAGACTAAATAAACTTTTATAAAATTATCTCCATTATTACTTCAAAATAAATGTAAAGGATATTTCAAAAAGGGCCCCCTCACACAGATGTTTTTTTAATAAAATATAATATGTAAGCATTTACATTATTTCAGGTTTTTCTATGATTTTTATAAATACGGCTCTTAACAATTATAAGTGAAAAATAACATCATTTGAATGTGCACTATCCATTTCTACAGGCGAAATCCGCCAAGCAGTCGATTCGTTAATATCTGATTGTTGAGGACGTCCGGTATCGATGTTGAAAGTTGTTCAGCAACTCTTTGCGCTACAGCAGCAATATTTTCAACAGAACGTCCAGTTTTTGGTCTGCCAGTCTCGGCAGAAACGACTTCTTGAAATTTTTTCACCAACATTTTAATTGATGACTCATTCGGATGATTAGTTTCACCAAAAAAATTACGGATTTTGCGACATGTTGTTTTTAAAGATCGACCATTTTCATAATAATTTTCAATAATTTTGAGACGTTTTTATGTTGTGTAAAATTATACTTATACATCTGTCTACTCTGCAGTGGATCGGCCGCACGCTGAAAAAGAGCGACGACAACCTGGTCACGCTCTACAGATGCAAAAATTAAATTTCTCTCGGTCTAACATGGAACGAATTGAGATCGCTAGCACATAACCGCAGACTAGACAAAAAAAACTTACTAAACGCACGCGACAAAGCATATTAAACTCGGCGTTGTAAGCACTGCTACAAAAAAAAATATTTTCGAATAATCGCAATGTTTTATTCTAGTTTTAAACCGTTTAAAAAACTGGATTAAAACGTGGTATTTTCGCTTTACCGAAATATAAAGAACTCTACTTCAAAAAAACGCAAAGCTTAAACAATTTGATTAATATTCCTTTTTAATATTTATTGTGTATATTTTCTTAACATTTCCTTATTTCAATTTACTTACTGCTATGCAACACAAATTGTGCGCCATAATCATAATTTTTATAAAAGGTATTATTCACTTTAGCATGGCTTTAGCCTACATATGAGGGCTCAAGTTAGCCGGGTATCGAACATTGCGAGTTGCCCGATGCGTGCTAGAAGCTCCTTCATTGCTCAACTGCTCGAAATTTTCTCTTGAACAATTTGAACAGCTCACGAAGCAATAATTAAAGGTAATGTAAGAAGTCTAATTTTCACCATCTCCTCCTCATGGAAAAGCTACTTTTTATTTCAGAAAACTTAGGCTAAAAATTAGCAGGCAATATTGCAGACAAGCAATATTGAGAGCGTTAAGCTTATTCATGTTACAAAAGGCGAAATGAAAAGAAAAGATTGGGTAAAATAGTGCATAACTTTTCGGCAACAGATTTCGAAATTGAGCCAGATCGGAAGAGTACACTTCCTTCAGTTTTCTGCTCCCCGACTACTGTAGTGTCTTTCAGGTTGAACTGATGGCAATAATGAAAGCCGCGGAACTGATACAGTGTGATGCGATATCCGGAAATGATATCTACATTTTCACTGATAGCCAAGCAGCTATAAAATCTCTCACAAAACAAACGACAACCTCGAAGGTAGTCATGAAATACTGTACATCTCTCAAAGAGACATAGACAATGTCGTAGGGATACCCTTACAAACATGGCAAACGAAAGATGGCGTAATGAAGCCACCTGCAAAATCGCCCATCAACTGTGGCCGACTCTAAATGCTAAAAGCACAGAATCTCTGCTAAGCCAAAATGAACATAGTTTTAGTACACTGATTTCAGTCATAATGGAGCACTGCCTAATAGGTAAGCACGCGCAAAGGATGGGTGCGCAAACACATGACTCCTGTAGAAGTTGTCTAGATGAGGACGAGAAAGAGACAATCTCGCACCTACTGTGCCACTGTCCTGCTCTTTTCAGACGCAGGTTTACTATTCTAGGTAAATAATTTTTTAATAAGTTCAAGGATGTCAGTTCTGCAAAACACACACTGGTGTTAGGAGAGAGCTTTGAGCCTGAGTGTGCCCCACAGGACAACAGCTCAATAATGATTATCCTGTGTCTCACCTTGAAAAAGAATTGGCAATTCTAAAGAATGACTTGTGCAACAGGATAAATTTTAGCCTCACGTCAATCAAATAATTTCTGAGTGACAGATTAAAAAGTTGGAAGACCCTACCAAAACCATTCATTGGGCTTGACACAATATTCAAAGTTCGAACGATATTCAAATTGGGAGGCAATATCCAAAATTCGTACATGGATTAACATGGATCCTCTGAGAATGGGAAAAATATCTGTTTTTGGATGCGTTGGAAACGTAACGAAAGTGGCAGAAATTGTTAAAATCCAACAATTAAGTTTAAAGTACAAAATTAAGTTTGTGCAGTATATTATTTCTGTATGGTTTCGGTTATCACGAACTATGAGATTTTGGATTAAGGATATTCACCTTTCTAAAACGTGACAAAATCATGGCAAATTTGGGAAGCATTACTAAATTGAAGCTTTACAAATAAAAATACTGTGAAATATAGTATAGCATAAAAAGAGCTCGGTCACTAGGCACATATAGATGCGAATCACTTGCATTGCCAATAAGGGAATAGTTAAGTCAATCCACGGGAATGTTCAAGTTGAGGAAATAAATAATTAAGTACCATTCATAAAAGAACATAAATTATTCTTGATGGACCTTTTTTCAATTCTTTACTGCCTTTTCAGAGAGGAGATAACAGATGTCACTTTTTCCCTTACTTTCAAATTGCATCAAGAAATCAGCTGTTAAACTTTACGCAATCTTTTATCATTGAATCTAGTGAACAGCTGAACGAAAATTTTCAATTGTCAAAAAGTCAAAAATAGCGCTGAGAAAAATGTCCAAATAATCAAATATTATATATTGCTCGAAATACTGGAACTCGCTCGATTTGTCTGAGCTCAGCGTCGAAAATTTTCGAATAATGAGCATGAAGCAGATGAGAGGATGATCATTATTCATTTGACAATTTGAGGAAATTGGTGCGTACACTCTCTTTGGGTATTTGGCTGAGATCTTTCTCCTATTTGTGGTGTGCGTCTTGATGTCGTTCCACAAATAGAAGGCTGGTATTTTTTATGAGGAGCTCTTTCATGGCAGAAATACACTCGGAGGCTTGCCATTGCCTGTCGAGGGGCGACTGCTATAAGAAAAAACTTTTTCTTTATTTTGATCTTTCAGGTCTAAGCTGGATTCCAGGACATGAATAGCATGAGGGTAATGAAATGGCTGATAACCTTGCAAAACGAGGAGCAAATATGTAACTTACTGGTCCTGAACCTTTTTGTGGTCTCACAAAAAGCCACATTAATGAATTCCTTAAGAAATGATAGGAAAGAAAATTTGCTGCACACTGGCTAAACTGTGGCGGTCAGCGTCAAGCCAAACAATTTCTAAGTCCCAGCAAAGGAATATCTGACGAGTTACTCTCAATAAGCAGAGTAGATTTGTGGCTTTTAACACGATATCTTACAGGTCACTGCAGTCTGAGGTATCATTTAAAGAACATTGATCTATCTAAGGGCAATGTCTGCCACTTTTGCGAAAGGGACATAGAAAGCTCAGAACATGTGCTTTGTGAATGTTCAGCATTAGGCATACAATGACTTCACCACCTTGGTGGCACCCTAGTATCTCCACGCAATATTTGGAACAACAAACCCAAAATTGTGCTAAAGTTTTTAAAAAGCCGAAAACTCTAGGTTTACATAAATAGGTTTTGCACAATAGAGCAACTCTAGCCGCAACGCGTAAAGGCCTTCTAATAATAATATTTTTGAATCAACTTATTTTCTTATTCTCCTTCATTCAAATCATTATAATTATTACAATTACTACAATATTATTTTCACTATCTTCTGCACTCATATCATCAATGGTAACTTCGATTTCAGATTTCAACTTTTGAATGGTCGGTCTGTTGGTGCAACATTTGTCCTCAATGGAGACTAAAGTAGTTAGTTGTTATAACCACTTTCGCTGGTTATTCGATTTCTCAAATTAATTCAAGCACAAACGGCCCATTTCAAAAATGCCTAGCTATAAAATAAATTTGGTACTCATCGCAGATATAAAAGTAGTAAGGTAAGATATTTTTCCAACTTTTGTAACAAAACAATTTTTGTGGACTTCTCATTCGAGAACAAAAGAAAAAAAAACATAAATTAAAAATAAAATAAAAATATTGATTTTTGAGATTTAATCTGTAAACATATAATTGAGCCCTTGATTTTGAAAGTCGACTAAGTCAAAATTTTAAAAAATCGAGTTTATCAGCTACTTGTTATCTAATCATAATGAACTAACATAATCTGAAGAGATTAGCAGTATGCCATGAAAATTAACTCGTAAAATTGAGTGTATTTTTTGGTTGCTAAACAAAATACGGAAACTGTTCATTTTGATAGTCGACTAAGTCAGTTCGTTGAGAAATTTTGGAAAATAAATAATAATTTTGTAATGCCTTCAGATAACGATTCAGGTATGATCAAGTAATCATTTAAATCTAAAAACGTACTATTTATAGTTAATTGACATTAAAGACATTGTACTGCGAAGAAGTTTAAGTAATGCTCAAAAGAAATGGAAACGAATAAGAGCAATATCGTCTTCAGATGAATCAACTGATACTGTGAAAGTGAATTCGGAACCCCTACAAATGGAAGAAATCAACATGAAATCAAGAAAGAGGAGCCGAAATCAACTTAATTATGCACAAAATATAAGAAAAATGAAGAGAAATAGTGGAGAGGAATATGAAACAAAAAAGTATAAGCTTGTAAGTGGTAAACTTTTCGAACATAAAGATTACCGATGTATAAATGCAATTGGATATGACGATAGGAAAGCAAATTTTTATTTTTTTTTGGAAATTAGCAAGTTTTGAAAAACAGAATTTGTTTCTGTACGGTTTGGTTCGAAAACTATCAATAAAGCAAAGACGACCCAGAAATGAAGAAGGATATATGAGAAAATGTAGTTATAAGTATCATATAAATTTACGGAATTCAGAAGTTTCCATTTGTAGAACTTGTTTTTTGGATACTTTTAAAATATCTTACGGAAGATTAAACGGTGCCTTAAATGCCAAATCACCTGGAATGGATTTACGTGGCAAAATGCTTGGTTCATCTAGAAAAACAGATGAAGATAAAATTAAAGTGGTACGAGAACATATTCTGAGTTTTCCAGCATGTGAGAGCCATAACACGAGATCACATCACACTTCAGGTCGAAAGTATTTAAGTGCTGACTTAGATATCCGAAAAATGTATGAGCTGTATGTGAAAAAATGTGATGAAAATAATAAATCACGTGTGAAGGAGTGGACTTACAGGAAAATTTTCAATACGGAGTTCAACTTAAATTTTCTTACTCCTCGTAAAGACACTTGCCAAAAGTGTGATTCACTAAAACTAAAAATAGGAGCATCCAGTAACGAAGACGAGAAGTTGCATCTTATGGAAATTCGTGATTCACATCTTACCAGTGCCGAACAGGCCAGAAAAAGTTTAACAGATGACATACAAAAAGCAAAAGATGACCCGAGTGAATATTACGGTTTCACATTTGATCTACAGAAAGCACTTGCGTATCCAAAACTTTCTGTTTCGGTAGCTTATTATAAGCGCAACATGTATGTATACAATTTGGGGTTTCATAATTTCCACAATGAAAATGCTAAAATGTATGTATGGGATGAAACAATCGCTTCAAGAAGATTACAGGAAGTTGCGTCCTGTATCTTAAAGCACATTCAGGACATTACCACTCAAAAGCACGTCATAGCTTACAGTGATGCCTGCACAGGACAAAATCGTAACATCAATATAGCTTTAGTTTGGTTAAAAATTGTACAGTCATCTGATAACAATGTTGAAACTGTTGATCATAAATTTATGGTATCCGGCCATTCTTTTTTGCCAAATGATCGCGATTTTGGTATGATAGAAACTAAAATTAAAAAATCGAATTATTTATACATACCTGAGCATTATTATAATTTAATAGAAGTATGTAAAAAAAAAAACATTTTTGGTGGTACAAATGGCTCAGAAAAATTTCATTTCGACAAAACAACTAAAAGATTCAACGAATAATAGAAAGAAGAACACCAACGGAGAAGCTGTGTCTTGGCTAAAAATTCAATGGATCAGATTTCTCCATATAAGATGTTTTATAAAACTTCCTTAGATGACAATTCCGAATTCAAAATATTAGACCTCTCACCTAAAATAGGAAGACCTAAAATATACAAAAATATTGATTTGCCTCCATTTTACACAACTATATTATTAGACCAATAACAAAAGAAAAACATAAAGATATGATGGATTTACTACCCTATATCCCACCAATTTTTCACAAACACTTTACTTCCCTAAATATGTATTAACAAATAATTTACTTTGTTACAATGAAATGAGTTTGAATATAATGTTAATTACTAATAAAAATGTTTCCTTGGAATAAGTCATTTATAAAGTCATTCTGTTAATTTTGAAAGTCGACTAAGTCATTTGCAACCTTTCAAAAGCACATATCCAGTTAAAAATGGTTATAAATTTCACAACCATAATAAATTCTTGTTTGTTGGCACTACTTTACTGTCGAAAAATCATTTTCCATAGTGCAAAAATATTTTTTAATCCTTTAAAACGCAAAACTCTAATTATCTCAAAACAAGGAAAATATGACTTAGTCGACTTTCAAAATCAAGGGCTCAATTGCCCTTGTATTGCGTTTATTGATAGGCATGAATCCAGACGGACGGGAAACTATTAGCGCTTGAATTGGAAGATGGGACCGTGCGAAAATCGATGCCTCCACAACTAGTTTCAGCTGACTGCCCAACCCGTTTGGCTTACACTCAGTACTTTTTGCAGCTAAATAATGAAATTATTGATTTTTTTCAAGAAATTGATTTCGAGGTCATATTGTACGACAATGAAAGCGTGGTAACCGTCATTAGCAAACAGTACCTACTAGACTATGATAATCCAGTTCTTATCTATTACCGAAACAGATGCCTTGAACACCATGAAAATTTAACTTCTGATTAGAGGATTTTCGTTGACAATAGAATTTTGAGAGAAGTGAAGAATATATCCTCAAAAATCACCATCTAGGGTAGTTACGTATCTTAAGTTCATAATAAACAGCCGAGCAGGAGAGCTTATCGTTGGGGCTATGAACTTAGCCATCGCCCTTAGGGATGTTTGTTTCGAAAAAAACAGTCCGATTTTCTAATTAATCCATTCTTAATGTGATAAATCAACATTTAAATCCTCGTTTCGGCCAGATTGGCTATGGTAAGGCACTTCTAAGCAGGACGGCGGGCACATATTGTTATGGGGCTGCTTTTGTCAATATACAAAGGGCTCTTGACTATAGGAACATTAACGAGAAAGCTGGCGAATACTCCAACGCCTGAGCTTTTCTTGACGAATTGGAGGTAGTGGCACTGTCCTATTCCCTCACACTAAGTAAGAAAGAACTCTTACAATTAACCAGAATGATTGGGTAAAGTTCGAACAAGAATCTGAGAATTTTCGAAGCAAATTTGGTTCAAATAAGGCAAGTCAAATGCAGAAAAATACCAAACTGATGATAGTTTGACAATTAATGTAAATTGAAAAAAATTGTACCGTTGTTGAAGAATCTTTGAACTAACAATCGGTGTCACTTCAGTTAACGCAGACTTAAGCTTAGTGAGAGTCAGAGTAGAGCAAAATAAAGGACGTTTTTATTGTTAAAAAAAAAAGCAGGGGAGTAGTAGTGTAGCCTAAGAAGTATGTTCGAAGCGAATTAAAAGGCTGAACCAATTAAAAACACTTGACATAGAACAAAGTTTTCCCGATAACGGTCAAGTCCGAGGGTAGCCCTCCTTGAAATTGATTTTAAAAACTGTGCTGCAGTCCATAAAGTTTCCATAAAAATTTGCGCTCAACTTTACTAGTTATTAAACACTTAACCATTTCGAAAATGATGAGAATCCGTGGAGGGTATTTAAATCACAGCATAGCACAGCACAAGCAATGGCAATGTGAATGCCTGTAATACACACTTGAGCATTAACTGCATATGTATTTATTCGCATGTGCGTATATGCATGTAAATCTGCTTGTGTTTGCATGCCTTAAGCTGGACAGCATCCCAAGTGGGGCATATAAATTACCACTTTGTGTCCTTGAGCTGCCGCATTGTAGACTCCTGCACTAGCAGCAACGCCATGTAAATAGCCATTCATCCTACATCAATATGTGCACTCGAGTGTATATCTACGTATATGTGTACGTGTACTCGTGCTGGCTGGTGCTGCGTTGCCCCCCTGCTCACTTGGAAATGCATGAGATAATTATGGTGTTTATTAATACAACGATCGCTATCGTTACGTAAAGTCAAAATATAAATGTAAAATCACAAACAAAATACGTTGCTGGAATAATTCCTGCTTACTTCTGTATATAACTTCATAGATACTACTTACATGTGAACCATCGCGTTGAAAATGGAAAATAATAAAGCAGCAAAAGGATCATAAAAGACATGATCAAGCAAAGCAATTTATTAACTTTATTACCTAAAATAGTAGGCAGAGCTTTGTTGAGTACGAGGGTGGGCTGATAAGTTCCTCAAAATTTTAGAGAAAAGCTATGCGAAAAAAATGCAGTTCACAAACAAAGTCGTTTTTAGCCCGATATAGTTCATCCGACGATTTTCCAATCGAGATCCGCAGAAAAGGAAGTTATTTCGTCGATTGTCTCTTCATAACCAACTACTCAAATCTCTTACCGCCGAACCATTTTTTCAGATTTCAGAAGCATTTATTGGTCACAGAGCGCTAAATCTGAAAAATGTATGGGTTGATGTAGCAATTTATCGTGAAGTCAATCTCCTATCCGGTCATAGATTGTTGTTAAAGGGGCATTGCACAACTTATTTCTTAGTAAAGCGCAGAAAAGATGGAGCTCCGTTTCTTCATATACTATTTCGAAACCCCTTTGGCACTATTATAACAAAAGGAGGACTCAAAGTCTGGGGGACTCCTCGCCATTCAATTTCCAAACTCGTAGCTGTGTTTACCGGTCACTGGACGGTCGGCACACACGCAGAAAAGCTAGGCTTACTATTTAACCCCCATTACAGTAGCTGTGGGCATCCTTCGAAGACGGACACAGTTGATCACTTTCTCTGTAAATGTCCGGGTTTGGCAGCTAGACTACTCAGGTCACTTTCAGCTTTCTTCGACAGCTTGGCATAGTACGCCAACCTAAGTCCCATCAATCTTTTCCATTACATAAACAGCTCTGGTTGCCTGTAGATATTTGCTTGTTCTTTGCCTGGAGGTCTCATAATGGTATTAAAACGGCATTGCGGTATCAAACGCCCGGCCACCACCTGGCGGATACTTGTTTTGTTTCTAAATATTTATGAAAAACTGAATTAATTATCCTTAATAGAGTTTCCTAGGATTTTTAAGTTTGCGCACCTCCAGTCGCTGATCCCCCAATGCCAGCTCTGATGTTGTCAATTGGCAATGCTGAGGCGTCTGATAACACCATTAGAAAACTTGGCGCGCAAAAGATCGATTGTGGAAGGGGCACTATGCTATTGACACCAAGTAATCATTTATCATGTCTCTCGATGGACCGAAATTATATTTTCAGCAGCATTTTTAAAGAAAAATGGGCCAAAAATCCGCATCAAACTGTTATGCTTTCAGGCTGCATTGGTTTCACGACATTTATAAGCGGGTTTACTGATCTTCAGATATGACAGTTTTGATTGATAACACAGCCGGTGAGTTGAAAATGCACAAGAAGATTTTTCTGGCAAAGCCGTTGACTTTTCGTGCTGCACTAAGACTCTATATCTCCCAAGAAATTTTAAGTATAAAGCGATTCATTTTATTCCGGAGATTTGGGACTGACTTTTTGTCGGTTTTCCCATGTTTACAAAAAAGCTCTTAGAGGTCTGCAAGCAAATTATTTCACAACCCAACATTTAAAATGTTGCATTTGTCACGGCAGCTTTATTTATTATATTTGCAGGTACTTATTGAGCCACCATCGTAGCATGCAGAAAATGTCATGAACGGCCAGTGTCTCCTCATTTAAGTCGAATCTAGAATGCGACACTGTAAGGATTCATGTCACAGTTGCTTGCAACACCCTTAGCTGCTTGAAAGCCCTCTTTTTGTCTTTTGCCAGTAAGCAATGCTAATATGCATAGAAGAAGTGCTTGCTTCAATTTTTGTTGTTGTTGCCAACTGGAAAACCAAAAATAGCAAACAACATTAACAAGTGCCAAGAATCGTGTTAGATTGAAAGCCATAAATTTAAATACCTGCTTAGCAATGACTATTCGGTAGTTAGAGCGCTCAATCACACACATGTACACGTTATGATCCCATATTCCGTATAGTCACCCTATACATATGTATGTCGGATGTTGCTCGTTCGCCTACGTTTACAACATTTGCTGCATCAATTGGAGTTACTGTATCAAAAACTTACTCCGTTTCGCCACCAGTTTTAATGTGTTTTATGTGGCTAATATTTCTTTGCATGTGTGTTAATAATGCTCGAGAGTGTGGTTAGTGTCGTGGTGAACACTGCCTTTTATTTATTAATTACCAATTGAATGTGAACATCCATGTTGAACATTCTTGTAAAAATTGCAATTAACATCAGTTCATCGGCCTACGCTGCTGTGTTGCAGTAGCTGTTAGTAGGACTGTTAATTTAGGCGCGGAATTGCATGTTATCGTGACCAATGGAAATAGCAAAAGCAGGTATGCTTTCGTATAGATAAAACGCAATAATAAAAACCTCCATAGGAAATGAGTCGTTTACGAAATCGTTGAGTAACCAGAAAGCAATTTAATGTTGGTTCTGTCTGCTTTTGAAACGATATTCTTTATGAATAGCTTCGGGTGTCTCGGACGCGAAAATACCACACATCTGAATTTACTTTAGTATTTAAGACCTATTTAGGTAGACTCTATGTCAATGTCCAACGCCGCACCTATATTGATGAATGGCAACCACCAAGATTAAACCTCACCTTCGGAGCACACACAGACCAAAGAGATTTCTCTTTCGCAGCTGCTTACTTTAGAGCTGCAATTCATGGACAATTTTTATGTGAATACTTAATGGTATAGGTGTTTATATGTCAAAAGGTTATTTAAAATATGATGGTTGGCTATCACAGAGGCAAAGGAATACCTCGGTTTAGTAAATCTTTTGTATTCCGTTATTAAACCACTTCAACACATGAGCTGAAACTCAGGGCTTAATACATAGATGGCACTAGTTTTATTGCATTGACCTAAAACCTTTTTCTAATCTTAAAAAGACAGTTGTCTGAAAATTTCATGTTATTCTATTCATTAGCTCATGAATTATTGCGCCAAGGGTGCGGTACTTTTGTTAGTCTCAAAACAATGAATCAAAAAGAATTTTGTTCAAGCGAAGAGTGGCTCGATGGATCAATGGTTTTCTGAGGTAGAGACACCAATGATATACAACAGAGTGGACTTCCATATTTGTTTTTCTTTGAATCTTTTCTCAACTTTGGCCAAATATTTTCAATAGAGTTGGATCAGCTGACTGTGAAAGCCAATCCAACATTTCAACACCATTGGTTCGACTATAAAAACCTTCGGTCTTGATGCTTGGGATCGTTACATTCTTGCAAAATCTCAGGTTGACTATTTCTGCCAAACAACTCCGCAGCTGACGGTAATAATGCATTTTGGCAAATTTTATTCATACAAACGTGCCCACAGCAAGTTTCCAACCTGTGCATTACCGAATAGTAGTCACGCATCAAATGATTCAGTTGGTCTGCAACCTTAGAAAAAGAAATCTAGAAACTGGCAAATTGAGGTTATACCTTTTGGGAAGAAGGTAATTCCGAGTTATCGGGAAATGACTTTATTAAAAAAAATTTTTTTGTTGGGAAAACTAATTATAATAATTATTTTAAAAACTATAAATAGTATGTTTTTGGAGCTATTCAAAAAAGGAAAATATTCTAAGAATAATAGAATTGAATAGACTCAAAACAGAGCCCAGCATAATGAAACATCGATTGCAAACACTACCTGTACGTCTACTAGTGAACATGGTAACAAATACTAATTAGGAATACGATGGAATCCTAATGTATTACGGACTCTGCAAAGAAGTGTCATGGCGGGCAGTACTCTTTGAGGTAGATCCAATCACATCTACGAATGTTGTTCCAGAACTGCTGAATATATTAAGTGGATAGTGGAAGGTGTGGTTTGTAATGCGTACTACTGGACAGTGCCAATAGCATATTATCGCCTGTTCAAGTGATAGAAGAAGAGGATCCATTTATGAAATGAAACTTGAACAAATAATTAGCCCGAACTAGGTATATGTTTATTTTGTAGTTATGTTAAACATAAACTATTGTACGAAAAAAAAGAAATAATATTTCAAGCTGTAAGAGAATAGAGGGTGCCTACGTTATTTGGAAACAACCTGAGAGTAAAACTAAATAGTTTTTGAATTGAACAAAATCTAATGAAACTTCACGATTTTTTTACACAACACTAACTTAACATATTATGAATCTATAAAGCCATTCAATAAAATTTCCCTTAGTTGCTTTAACCACCTCGATCCGGATCCGGAAACGATTGTTTACCCAAATCAAATGCTTTTTATTCGTATTGCCCATAACGGTATTCATCGCAGTCTTCAGAGAAAAAATGGTCTTATGAGGATGCGTATTGGTTTCATGCGCAACTACGCCCCATACGTAGTAGTCCCGAGGATTAAGGTTTGCGGAGTTAGGCGGCCATAAGTTCGGTGTTGTGTGGTCAGGAATCTCCATGTTTTGTCCCCATGGATGTGAAGGAGCAGAGTCTTGCAGAAAGATTTATGGGCTGCCACCACCATATGCGGTAGAATTCGCTCGAAATCCTTACGTAGGGAAGTTTGGTGGAATAACAGTGTCTGGAAACTGCGTGTGCATGACAACGGCAATCTATGCTGGGTTGTATAGATGGGTCATTTGGGTAATATCCCTAATCTTAGTCAAAGGTGGTTCAGCAGAAAAAGCTATAACATCTAAGCGCTTCAGAGTTTTTAGTTTTCTTTAGAAATTGTTTTGATTGGATAATTCGCTATTCTCGTGTTTTCTCTGAAATAAACTATCTCCTGCGCAGAATTTATACCGGAGATCGTCATGAAGAACTCGACGGATAAGACCCTCAGAAACATTAAGTTTCCGCGTAAGGGCTTTCATTGATTTTGAAGGATCCACGGCAATGATCGTTTGCACCTGTTGAATAAACTCTGCAGATCAGACAGAGGTAGAAAAACGCCCACACACACTAATACTCGTTTGTGCACTACCTTTGTGGTTTTTGCCTTTCGAAAAAGATCCCAATTCAAGGCGAACCTAATGAACGAATGAAAGGGCGCATTTAAGCAAATTAGAAATTTCTAAATCGGTGGGATTGGAACATAAAGCGACGATAACTGCACGTCTCTTAATTTCTTGAGTTAAATAGTAGTCCTCCATGTCTTACCTGAAAAAGAGAAAAAAAGAACAAAAATAATGGTTTAGGGAAGTAAAAGCCACGTATATGCATGCCGTCAAAAACCGCATGCACCCCGTATTGAAGCTGTAAAAGGAAAAGTAAAAAAGTAGGAATAAGGATGGGGTATATATTGAAGATTACGTAAATAAATGTGTATACAATCAAAAATTGGTTTACATAGGTCAGTATATATGTATATCTAATTGGCGCATACATCCCTTATTATTTCGGCCGATGATGTTGTTCCGGAGATGTAGGGAATATACGGTTTTTTGTTGCCTTCGAAAAGCAGATGGTCTCTACAAACGTTTTTTCATGGAACAAATGTACGCGAATGTTTATCATTGCAAGCCGAAACCCTTTTGCTATAAATTTGTATTCCACGTCTACCGCGGTGTTGAAGACGAGGTCAACCGAATGCCAGTCACGCACACAAACTCACTCGTCTACAGCGAGCCAAATTGACATAGTGCCTTCACTTTTAAAATGTTAGCACCATAAGCGGTGGGGTCAAACAAGCGCCACTGCAGCGTTGACAAAATTTAGCAGATGCCGCGTGAGTGCATTCAAGCCTTTTAACTCAGTGTGGATTATGCAAGTGCTTAGTTGTCAAATGGCAAGTACTTAAATTAAGTATGGTTTAGAGCAAAGGTCTCTGCACAAACAAAAAAAAACACCTACACGGAGTTGGAATTGAGCAAAGCAACCCATAAGCACAACAATTTTATATGCTATATTATAAAGCGTCATAGGAGCTTGGCTGGCAAACTAGAAAAATAGAAAAACGCACACACACACTAATACTCGTTTGTGCACTATCTACTCCTATCTGAAATGTGTGGCGTCTTGATACAGAAAAGGCATAAATACTTCCAGACTTTAAGGCTCGAAAATAGCTGCAAACGAACTAAGAGCGCCATGTTAAAGAAGTTGCACAAAATACCAACGCAGCTGCAGGCGCTTAACACACACTAATGCATAAAAAGTGAGTACATAAATACATGCAACGTTGTATGGTTGCACAATGCAACATAAAAACCATTGAGAATTGCACGATCAGTGAAGATCTTAATGCGAATCTTGTAATTTATTTGTAGCGCCAGTCACACATACACACAAACACATACACAGCCTAAATGCACTCAGATTCAACAGATCAACCTGCTTTTTTACCAGTGCTGCCCCAATGCACTTGCCGCATGCCGCAAGTGGTAATACAGTACACAAACACTCCCTTGCTCGCCCCATCACTCGCGATCGATCGCGCCAATACGTTTGCCATTTGCATTTTCAACTTTATTTCAACTGGCATTCGGACGCCGAAGTCGACGCCACCGCCAACGCCAACGCCAATGCCAGCGTAAATAGCAACTTTATGGCTCGGCGGTGGCGCGATGCCCTTTCGCAGATAATTTGCATGAATTTGCGATCATTGTCGATGGCATATCGATGGATGTGATCGCATGTGGCGATACGATACCATGATCGCGACGACGTTATCACCGTCGGGGTTACAGAAGTAATAACAGCAACAACAACCACAGCAAAGTAGTGTGCAAAAGTGCATGCAAATAATGTCGCATGCAACAAATGTTGCGTGAAGTGCTTTTAGTCCAACATACTCGTACAACACGTTTGCTTCTTCTTTCTTTTCGCTAGCCGCAGGTAATGGTAGCGGCAGCGTCAGTGTGCCCCCTTTAAATGCGTTTTTATGATGCGTTCGCAAATAAAGTAGCCGGGGCTAAGTCGGCATAGTTTAGATTGTTATCTACAAATTAAAGGGAAATAAATGACACGCAAGTTGTGGCAGTAAGTAGGTAGAAGTGGCCCATAGGTAAGGAGAACGAGAGATAGAGCGTGAACAAGAAGAAACTTAAGCCGGATGACATTTGTAACAAAATATGTTCGAATTAAAAGGTTGGGAGACATGGAAATTGAATTGAAAAATGCAGTTTTATGAACACACACACACCCATACACTCATAGACACTCATGCACACTGTAATAACCAGACTATATGTATTCCATAACCAGACTTTAATATGTATTCGTTTGAACGTAGCGCAGCGGCTTATGTTAATTGTGGCAATAAATTTTTGGGGCAAATATAAAAAACGTATTAAATTAAATAGGCAAACTTTAATGCGAGTGTTTACAGATCAGCCGAATGTTGTGACTAATTTCAGTGGCAGAAATGTTGCGAACTTACAACAATTCGAATTTAATCCGCGCAGCAGCAGGTGCAGGTAGTGTGTACATTGTAATAAAGTTGAAAGCAGAAGAACTCTCACAAAAGACGTCGTAAATTAAAGTCAAATGATCCTTAAACTTAATTCCTTGAGTTTGATGTCCAGAATTAAACAAGAACAAAAACTATTTCAAGTGGAAAATAGTCCTTTGGTTCGAAAGAGGGGCGTTCTTGGCTGGTGAATTTAATTTGAATTAATTTACTACTCTCGATGAGACCCACTCAATTATTTCTTCTAGACTTATGGATCTTAATCAGCTGTGGTTTTAGCTGATATACTAATTGATATATTTATAGCAATCGATTTAAAAGATAGTTATTTAAAAGATAGCTGTAAAAGACACAGATTAAGCGAGCTCAAGTTTAAGGCATAGCTGGTTTCTAAGTGTCTACGCTTGCATGATACACTTTTTGAGAATTACAGGTTTGTTCCGAATGCAATGAAACATCAACATGGGCACAACTTCAATATGGTTCTAACAAGGCTGTCAAAAGTGGCAATTCAGCTCCAAGGCTCTGAAGCTTTCCACGTTCAATACACTCATACAATTAAGAGAGTTTTAAAATTAAAAGCCATATTTCCGAAATTCCATCAGGTTCGGTGCAACTACAACTTTTGAAGCGAGGCATGATCCCTCTAAAGATTCACCCGTTTTCTCTTATATTTATAGTCCACGTACACGTATGTGTATGTGAAGTGTGCGGTCTTCGCGATGAGTACCTTATGGTTGCGTATAGATTCGAAGGCTACAGTAGACATAAGACATCAAATGCTGGAAAACTATACTTTTTCTAACAGCGGTCGTTCGGGCAGATCCATTCTTAAACAATGGTAAGCCTCCATGCTTTAAAAAAAGGTTCATATATAGAGCAGCTCCTTTCATAAATGACATACATTTGAACGGCCCTTAATTTGTAGTGACTTAGGTCACAAATTGGATGAGAAGCTCAGTTAAATATCGTATAAACTTATGGTATATGGGCTCTCTAATCAGCGTGAAGTGGGTAACATTTCTTATATATACAGGGTGTCCACCGGCAGAGTTAAGTTTTAAATTTAAAGTTTCTCCCTAATCGCTGAGCGTATGAGTGAGGAACACGAACACCTTAGAGCTTCGCGCGGACTGTTTTGTCACGATGCCGCAATGAGTCACGTGCGTTCACAATTGAAGCGTATTTCACGGCTAATGATTCGTGTGCGCGTCGGATATTTTGTTCACTTTACATACTCGACGTTTACGTGATGTCCCAAGTGAAGATTTGATTCGTTCATGTGTGCTAAAGTTCTGGGCAAAGAGTTCGGTGACAAACAAATCACGGCCGGCGTCCATCCGGACAACGAGAACAAATGAAAATATTGAACTCGTCACTGCGACATATCACGATAATCAGCGACAGTCCGTCCGTGAGACAACGGCTGCCCTAGAACTGCATGGAATATTTAGAAAGCATGTTGGACTTCACCTCTTTAAGGGAGCAGATACCTGTAAACGACCAGTTTTCCCCTGATTTTCATTAAAATGAAGAAGTCAATATATTTTTTTCAAAATTGGCATACAGTTTATTTATACATTAAAATAATATAAATTTTGTTTTTTAGTAATTTAAAATGGCGGATGTACACTCAATTCTTCCAGGAAGGTCTCAGCTGGTCTTCTCAATCAACGGACATTGTAGCATCGGCATAAATGACCTGAATACAAAGTACCAAAAATTTTTTTGTTTATTAATGTTATAATTTCTATATGAATTAAAAGCAAATGAAAAAAAGGAAATCGAGAAAGAAAATGCCTCAAAAAAAAATTAATTAATTAATTTTGGGGCGAATTTTCCTACTATTTTTGCTTCGAAAAAGTTTATTTTTCAAAAAGTTTTCTAAAACTTCAAAGTTCACATAGAAAATAATATCATAAAAAAATGTGTGCAAAATTTCAGGGAGATCGTTCAATAACTTTTCGAGTTATCGTGTACGCTAATTCGAAAAATATGGTTTTGAGAACGCAAAGAATAGAGTCGTCACGGTTGACGATCTATAATATAAGAAATACTTAAATTTACGTTCTAAAATTTTTTTGACATATTCTTAAAGGATTATATTAATATTTTATGAAAAAAAAATTAAATTTTTTTCGAAATTTTACAGGCATCTGTCCCCTTAAGATTTAAATCGTGTAAGGGCTTAAGTCTAAAATATTGTACGGAACAATGTTGGAGTGAGTAATGGGGCCTATTATAATTTAAGTAGGAAAATTGCCCTTATTGGTTACCTAAAGGACAGAACCCACTCTTAAAATATAAACAGCCACTATAAATTCACAAAGGGGTGATTTGCTGTGAATTGCCAATTGGGGCAAGCAATTTCTTCGAACGATGTCTCTTATCGGGGCATGCTGAATGGTTATTTCCTGCGAATAATGAGAGAAACACCCCTGATTCCGGGCCAGACGACCAGAGAGACCACGCAGATACTGCGTGATTTCTTCCCAAACAAACTGATATGCCGTTTCGATGACATATCCTGACCACTTAGGTCGCCCGATCTTATCTCTCTGTACTATTTTCTGTAGCGATACTTCAAAAGTAAGGTCAACAAACAAAAAAGAAACAATGGAAAATATCGCACGCAAGGTTTACGGCATTCAGTTTTCACTTTTCCAGCGAGCGGCGTGGAGGACGGTCAAAATATTTTGGAAACAATTAAAAAAAAAAAAATCCGCACACGTCTTCGTTCTAATAGTTATTGAAATAAATATTTACCACTAATAATTTCTAATCCTGCCCACAGACACCCTGTATAAATAATTATTATATAATTGGCTTTTACACCTTTTAGTGGGTGTTTGGCCGAGCAGCTCGTCCTCCTATTTGTGGTGTGCGTATTGAGGTTGTTCCACTATTAGATTACCAAGTTTAAAACATAGAATCTAAAAACCTTTGTACAAAATTTAATTTTCAACCGATGATTCAAAGGCATTGAACGTATGTGACGCAATAACTTAGCTGCTATGGAACTAACAGATCAAAAAGAAGACGTCACTGGTACCTGTGATTTGAAGGCCAATAATTTTGCGATAGAACCTAGACTATTTAACCAGTTAACTGTGGCGCTCCCATTTAAAAGTGCGCACAGTTTTGTGTCTCCAGAATTGAGCTAAGACGAGTATAGTCGTCAATCACAGAGTAAGTTGCGCTGGTAAGATATTGGATGAAAAAGATGGGTTAATTTTATAAAATTAGGGACAAATGAACTAAAAATCAAAAAAAATAGTAATTTACAGAACTTCTGGACAACTTTATAATATTTACGCACTTAAAATTCTTACGTTGCACTGTATTTATTTGATAGGAACCGCCGACACTTGGTAAGATATGCACTGACACACACGAGTTAGCTTTCTAGTTTATAAATCAACTTTTTGACTTTTGCCTTTGTCCCTTTTAGGTTAACATCTAAAAAACGTTATCATCGCACATAAATAAATTCATTATGCGAACTGGTGAACTTTTTCAACCAGTGCATACGGGGAAGCATGACATCATTTCAAATTGTTTATATTTTCTATTTGTTTGTTTTATACCGGCATAGCCTCAAAATATTCTAAACACCTTGAAATTTGAGAATATGTGTAGTTTTTCTCAAAAATTGTAATTTAAATAGCCAATGGTCACTAATTTATACGCATGACGAGTAAACTCGTCAATACACAAAATTTTGCCACTTCTCCATGACGAGTATACTCGTCAATCACAGTTAACTGGTTAATACATTTAAAAGAATATTTAATTTATTGTTGTGAAAGACTAAACGAGACAACTGAGAAACTAAGACATTGTCGAAACTTGAGCGAAGTATTTCCTTATTCTGTATACCTAGAATTTATACTTAAAAAATCAGTTAAAAAATTTGACTTTTTTTATAAGGGAATTGGCGGCCGCCATAGCCGAATGAGTAGATGCGTGACTAGCATTCGGAAAACGTAGGTTCCAACCTCCTCGAAATACCAAAATGAAGAAAAAGTTTTTTCTAATAGCAGTCGCCCTCGGCAGGCAATGACAAGCCACTGCCATGAAAAAGCTCCTCATAAAAAATATCTGCCGTTCGGAATCGACTTAATACTGTAGGTCCCTCAATTTGTGGAACAAAATCGAGACGCATGCCACAAATAGGAGGAGGAGCTCGGCCAAATACCCAAAAATGGTTTACGCGCCAATTATATATATATATATAGGTATATATATACTGGAAATTAGTTTTAGGGCTCATTTGATTGTTTCATAAAAAATTAGTTAAGCTGTTTTTTATTAAATTAATTTTTTGTTTACCGAGTTTTACTTTTCACATACCAAAGAATTCATTAAATAATTTATATCGAACCTAAACTTTTCAGTTTCTTGATTTCGCCATTCTCTTGACCTACTTTGATCGTACTTGCATGTGTAACACTTACCAATTCTGGGTTATCTTTAGGTATAAAAAACAGTTGCTCCTTAAGGTTATGAATACATTAAATGTTTGCGTGCAGACACACTATCATTGCCAAAAGTGCTCAGCATTCGAAATTCGCAGAATACAAAATTGAAAAAAACACGAAACGTCCTATTGGACGTTCATCAAGGTGCATACTATTTACAGCTTTGGTCAACGAATCAGCAACTCGGTGTTATGGGAACTTATTTTGACAGCAGTTCTTGCTCGCAAATTTAACCGCTTATTTTGATAAACTCTGCAGTTGCAGTTGTTTATTTAGTTTAGCTGCCTTTATCTTCAGTCATGTAATAATCAAGGTTTGGTTTTTGTGAAAAAAGTGCCTTTCATTCTTCTAGAGTTAATAACTTGCTGCGAACGCCTTGGTTGTTTGATTTGTTGGTTCAAGTGGTGATGCATCCAAAATCCAACTAGCGGTTCCGCACCATTTTGTTGCCACATCCTCCTTACCAACTTGTTTAACGGTTATTTTACAGCATGACTACAATGCTGTCCAACCACCACTTAAACAATTCAGTCTTTCCGGCTTAAGAACCTTAGTAGGTGGATTCACATTTGCCAAGGATTCACATTCTCTCATTCCATAAGGTAGGTCTTTCACAGAGGATATGCAAAACCTTTTCCGTTTTCTCTAGTTGTTTATAACTGTGGCAATGTGTGTTTTGCAGGCATCAGTCTGCAGGCATCCCTTCTTTTTATATTTTTCAGTATTGACGTTTGTTTGTGGTTATAGATGCTGCCAACTTTCCATATTGTCTGGTTACTCCATCTGCTTTCCGCGATTTGTAGATATTTTAAGGAATTTGTATTCCTGATTGCATCCAGTGGTGTGAATACCGAAAGAATGTTCTTCATGGCAGATCTACCCCTTGCCAGTTCGTCTGCTTTTTCGTTTCCTTCAATGTTCTGATATCTCGAGACCCAGATTAAAGTAACTTTATGGTTTACACTCAACGTGGTAAGTCTCTACTTTGTTCCACCAGTTTAGGGGTTGCTGTAACTGTATCCAGCACTTGAATAGCAGATTGGCTTACCGAAAGAGTAGCCCTTACTGTGAATCACTATTTCACACCTTTGGATCAATCAATCGAATCAATTAGAACTCAACATTGGGTACAGGTATTATTTAATTGGGGTTTTGTAAATTTAATGGAGTTTCGCATTTTAAAAGACTGAATTCGAGAATAAATTTTATTGAAATCTATCATACCAACCGGTTCTTAAGTTCACTGTAACTTCACCAAAACGAAAAACATAGTTTTCAGAAAAACTCATTTAAAATTTTACGAACGTTTCGGAACGCCCGAGTGGCCTTTGTTAATTGTTGAATAACTCGAAAAGTATTTGTGGGATTCACTTCAAAATTTCACATAATATTTCTAAGATAATATACTTTAAGAAAATGTAAAATTTCAATTGAATTCAATCCAATTTTTTTTTAATTCTTACTACCTAACCCCATAAATGTGGTAATTTGTAAAACTTGACCTGTCGCACATTTCAGTAACTGTTCTCGACCAAATTCTCAATTGAAATAGTCAGATTGACGTTACGCCAAAGTCACTCTCACTTGTGATGTGTCTGTAAAATAACAATCGAAATAAGCAACAACCGTGGGAGTCACTGACGTGTTCAATTCCATTTCGAATACTCGACTGAAAGGTTTTCTATAACCAAATGAGATGAAATATTGTCGATCATTATTCTCACTTGGTCTTGAGGTGATGACAGCATACATTTCGCTAGTTATATAATATATAGTATGTCGAAATCGTGACTGTGCAATAGAAGTGTGACCAGAAAAATTCAAACTTAGTTCCATTATAAAAATAAAAATAAAAACTGCTAAATAAGTGTGTCATTTTCGCAATACGCCTTGTGCAATCTGTTAGTTTTGCTACTACTTTCTGAAATTCACTCGGCTTTGCGAGCTCTTTATCAACTGTAATCACCTCAAAAATGATATATGAAGTATATGAACTTTCTAAACATGTTAGGGATCTCCAACACAGTATTATTAGGTTGATTTCCTGGATATGAGCGATATGAGGGAAATGAAATGGCTGTTGATTTTGCTAAAAAAGGGACCAACATGCCTCTAATTGGTCTTGAGCTTTTATATGGATTTACAAAAGGCCATATTAACGAATTTGTCTGAGAGTGGGAGAAGAAGAAAACAAGCAGAATAATTTCTAATGCCGGACAAAGAAATTTCCGATAAGCTACTTTCGTTCAGCAGAGTAGACTTACAGGGTCCCGTGGTCTAGAATTTTCAAAAGATATTTCGAAAGTATAGACTTTTAAGAATATACTGCCAAATTTTTGCAATGATATTCTTAGCATTTTTGATTCTACGGCCGTTTTAGCAGGTAGAGTCAGATTCGTCACGCGGCTGCATCAATGGTCGCATTTAAATGGTTAAAATTTTAAACCCAATTATCTCAAAACCAGTTTTTTCGGCCTGATGTCACAAAAAAAACTACCATTCAACTAAATCGTCTGAAATTTTAATATGTTGTTCACAACAACAATGGCTATCGCCCGCACTAGACTCATATTATTATTTCAATTATTTCGTATTTTTTGGAATAAAAAACTGAAAAAACCCGAATTTTTAGAGTGTAAAATTCAAAACCGCGCCATTTTGTCAATTTTTTTTTTTATTCTGGTAGCGGGATCATACTGATTAATAATTTTTTGAGTTTTTGTGTTTCAGTCCCATATGGACAACATCGTCCAGGTCGAATTTTTCAGGAGGGTCAACTACAGCGCCATTTTTTAAATTATTAAAATTAAAAAAAATTTAATTTGTGTATGTAAAAGAAGTTAAATAAAAAGCCTACAAAATTTAAATATTTTTTTTCATTGTAAAAAAAATTCTTGAAAATACCCTAAATTTTCGAACTATAGACCACGGGGACGCCTTAAGACTTTTCACTGATTACTTTACAGGCCACTGTGGCCGGAGATATCACTTAAACATAATTGGCATCTCTAAGACCATCATCTGCCGATTCTGTGAAATGGACACTTTCTCCGTAAATGACCGGCAATAGACAAAAAACGGCTACCCCACCTTGGTGGTATTGCCGTGCATTGCTTTAAATTGGGGAACAAAATGTTAAACCTAAGAATGTGCTAAAATTTTCAAAAGGCCTTAAAATGTAGGGTACCCCAGCAAGCTTTGCACACTAGATCTTCTTTGGTCGCAGTGCCTTGTAACCTAATAATAATAAATCTGAAAAACCTAAAAAGCGTTCAATGTTTTTGCAAAATGGAAAACGACTTCAAGCAGTATTTCTATGTACACACCTTAAAGACCCAAAACTGTAACATGCATTTGCAGGAATGCACCCACGTCACTGTTGACTTCGCATACTTAGGAACCAGCATTAACACCGATAACAATGCCAGCCTTGAAATCCAACGTAGAGTCTCTCTTGCGAACAAGTGCTACTTTGGACTAAGTAGGCAATTGATTAGTAAAGTCTTCTCTCGACGAACAAAACTAACACTCTACAAGACTCTCTTTATGCCCGTCTTAATGTACTCGTATGGCGCAGAAGCTTGGACGATGACAACATCCGATGAAGCGACGCTTGGAGTGTTTGAGAGAAAGATTCTGCGTAAGATTTTTGGACCTTTGCACGTTGGCAACGGTGAATATCGCACGCGATGGAACGATGAGCTGTATGAGCTTTACAACGACATAGACATAGCGCAGCGAATAAAGATCCAGTGGCTACATTGGCTGGGTTATGTCGTCCGAATGGATACAAACGCTCTGGCTCTGAAAGTATTCGATGCGGTACCAGCTTGTGGAAAGATCAGGTGAAGAAGGATTTGGCCTCACTTGGTGTGTCCAATTGGGGCCACTTAGCACGAGAAAGAAACGACTGTCGCGATTTGTTAAACTCGGCCAAAATCGCGTAAGCGATTATCGCGCCAATTAAGAAGAAGAAGAAGATTTGCAAGAAAATATTTGAAGACGTCGAAGACAAAAGTTAAAATAGTTGACGACGTTCCCGGACGAAGCAAAACAAGGGCCTGTCTAAAAATAGATCATTGATTTGTTTATGTCAAAGCCGTACTTATCGTTCCGTTAAGCTGAAACGGTTTTCAGGAAAAGCGAAGGAAAAATAATTAATCACCCAATTTTGTATTTGAATAACATTTTACTTAATAAAAACCATTGATTTTGAGCGATGGGAACCTTTATTTTGAACTTTACGGGGTTGTCTATTTATATACCGCAGCTGTCTAGTTCACAAGTGTAAAATATAATTGACCTACGAGACCATTGCAAAGAGTTTTGTAATCTCTAGTATTTTACTTTGCCTTTTAGTCTAAGTCAGAGGGTGCACTTATGCAACTTTTTTGCTCCGTTCCTGCTCTTTGTATGTCTATATGCCAATTTTGTCGATTTCTTTCAGAAACGGGCTACTGGTCTAACTGAACTAACAACTTGTAACCTTTATTATTTACATGACCACAGCTGTATATTTGCATGCATGTGCAATAACAACTTCAAAATTAATTCCGATAAAATCGTGTCAAAAACTGGCTACTATTTTGACGAAATTGAGTTGTTCATAATGAACTGCGGCCGCCACACAGCAGGTAGCCCACAATGCAGTCGCAACGCATTCACATCATATATGTATTTTCGGCAGCCAATCGGCCAGCCTGCCAAAGTGTCCAGTAACACAGTAACCTCGAACCAATTTATTACCCACAACAGCTTACATGTAAACACGTTTAAAAAATATCATAAATTGACAACGTTTGACACCCTTTTTTGGACGTAAACAAAAAAAAACATACCGCTTTTTGCGCATGTGTGGCATGCAACGCGTGGCTTGTTGAACGGAATTTCCATTATTAACAGACACCTAAAAAAAAAAGTATTGATATTAATCTCCCTGCGTGAGCTGATGAATTGGTTTACAAATATACAAATGTGTAATTTACTTTTCAACATGCCATTTACGTTTGTTGTTGTTGTTGTTGCAGACTTGGTATAAATATTTTTACGATTATTCAAAAAGTTAACTCAAAAAAAAAAAAATTAAATAAGAATCCTTTCAAATGCATGCGTAAAAACGGAAAAATATGAATTCATTACTTTTTCAACCGTACAATCAGCTTATTACTCGACCAACAATGCAAAAACTGTATGCCTGTTCGGCGTTGCATGCAACATCGACTATAACACAGAGTAGCTTCAACACCCTATAGAACAAAATTTAACATGTGCGAAAAAATGACAATTGGGAACTAGTGCCTTACAGAAACTGTGAACCAGTATGTTAAGGACTAGATTTTCCTCGGTTGCAAGAGGAATCAAGTTTCGTGAGTAATAGTGTAAGGCTCGATGTATCACACAGCTTAACATTATTGCACGCATGCCAAAATGAACAATTGGTGAACATTTTCTGTCACTGAGAATATAAATTAAAACACTGTATTCGCAAAAATCGTTTTGTTTATTAAAAAATTTCTTTTTTGTTGGATATATGTATTGGGTGCTTTTTAATTGCTTGAGAACTGAAAATGATAATACAAATCATGCAATAATCATAATCTGATACATCATTTTGTGGCATTTATTTTTTTATATGGTATCCGGTATATGTCCGCTGCGGCTACGAATTACATAGTCAGTTCGATAAGCCCATTTTGCCTACTTTTTCCAATAAATCTGCGCGTATTGCGTCAATGGTAGCTTGAATATTGCAATAAATCGATCGCTAAGCTCATCGTATGACAAGTTGCGCCGTATTTTTGGAACCAATGTCGTCGATGCTAATTATTCTTTGGAAACGAAAATTAAGTCAGCATGGCTCGATAGCGCTCGCCATTCACGTTAACGGCAGCTCCTACCTGATTTCGAAAAAAATCAGTACCAATAATGCCGTCAGTTCTCTTTGAACATAGCGAACAGATTTGTTTTTTTTTTCTTTTTAAGTAAATTTTCACAATTTGGAAGTATTTTTCGGGCGTTAAATTCCTGATGACTTGCCAAACCTTACTGAATAGAAACGTTAAGACAGTTTGCCATTCTCAGCTGTCAAAACACAGTTAGTGATATCGACAGTTCTCATACAGCTAAAAAAACACCCGATACTTTATTCAACATTTATTCAATTACTTGTTTGATGCTCTCTAATTTAGAGTTCTCGACTTTGTTCGCACATTTTCGACAACCCGGGCAAATGAGCCACGAGCACCCGCACACCTGTTCGATGCTCATTACTTGAAAATTTTCGAGCGTGAACTCGACTATGTACATAGGACTTTTTCGATTAACTCGAGCAATACTTTTGACTCTTTTGTCCTTAAATTTTCAAATTATTAATCTACAGTGCTAGCTTTGTAGGAAAATTAAAGAAATGTTAATAACTAAAATTGACAGTTTTTGGTTAGCTGTTTAAAATATTTGAGCAGTTGAACAGTGGAGTTCATTGCGACTGTGGAGTTGTCCATTTTATGCCTCAGATGTGGTTGTTTGGCGCAGAATTGATATAGAACGCGTAGTTGTTGTTGTAACAGCATAAAAATTCCCCATGATAAAAACAAACACCACTTGGTCCGCTCTTTATACAACGTTTAGCGGAGAAACACCGCAGACGATGGAATGATGTATTATATGAGCTTTGCAAGGGCACACTACCGCACTAGATTATGATACTATACAACGGCTCCACTGGCTTGATCATATTGTATGTATTGACGGAAACGGTCCAGCTCTAAAAGTATACAGTGCAGATCGCAATCCTAATAACAGAGGGAGAATAAAGCATTGGAAAGACCAGGTGGGGAAGAATTCGAGCCAGGTGCGATAAATCTGATTAAAGCGGCAAATGCAGACTTACTTAACGAACTGAAAGAAAAACTATAATAGTATCGCATTACATTTTTTGTATAAATCCAGTTGAGTAAAGTAATTCAGTTCTCGGACCCTTACACTCTAAAATTAAAATTCACTTCCTTTGATGGCTTACCTGGAATAGGTAACATTAATCTGGAGACCTTGTCATTAGTTTTCACTTGAGAGCATTGAACGTGTACTGAAGCTGTTCCTTAAATATGTATGCTGCCAGTTCGCTAAAAATTCTTCTCTAGCTCTTAGAAAATTTACGGAGTTCTCGAGTTTTTTTTCGCTTGACTTTCCGGTGTCAAACAAGTAATTTTATGAATTTTGAACTTAATTTTTTTTTAATTTTTAAATTACTTATTCATTTACTATTATAAAGTCTATGAATACTAGTTTCTTACAAACTAAAAATATAAGTAGAATAACTTTCGACAATGATTTGAAAACGTAAAAAAATAGAAATTGGAGTAATTGAAAATACTCTTTTCACACTTAAAATACATTTTTACACAAAATCTAGTTGGATAGAACCTGAGATTGAATTAAATGGAGGTAAAGAGCTACGAAGATTACGCTGTGGTGTATTGAAATTAATTCTTTCCCAATGAATTTAGCCGCCAATACTGCCCTTGATGATGTTATAAATAAAAGAAATCGACAGGACTAGAAAAAAATGTCCACTCAGGTGAGATGTGCGGCTAATAGACGTGTCCGTTGGGAGAGGTTACACTGTTTCTCCGTTAATGATAAAATAAGCAAAATTACTAATTAATTCCAAAATTTGGTAAAAGTGATATACAGGTCTAAACCCAAACTAATAAGGCTCAGGTAGTTCATTTACGGTGCGCTTTAGTCATTCATGCAGTACATTTGATAGAACTTTATATGTGATATGCGATAATTGGCGCATATTGTAGGATCAGCTTTTTTGTATATTGGGCAGGGCACATTTAAGCTCCCGTCAGCAGGCATGCATTTATCCAGCCAAACTCTGCAAATTATGATGAAAACTACTTTCCACGTATGTATTTCTATAATCTTAGTCATTGTCATGTCTTTTTAAATCTTCCAAAAATAAAAAAATCAATCACCGCACGGTACTAGATTTTTCCATTGCAGGTAATACTGTGACACGTTGATACCAAATGGATGTACGCAAAGAATGAACTGACAGATTGAAATGAAACTTCACATAGGTTCATATGAAGAGTGTACCAATATAGCAAACAATAGGCTAGTAGCAACACCCTCTCTTATCGAACCTTAAGACTTAATGAACCACCAGTATAACAAACTATTGCTTACTAGTCCTAATTGTATGAAGTTGAATTCCGGATCCGTTTTCCGTTCAGTAAACTCAGAAGTTCATATATGAATTCGAATCGCGAGCTAATATTTTTCAGTAAAGCATTTCATACGAGTATAAGTGTTTTAAAAAGTCGGCGGCATTCCGCGAGATAAGCGAAGAACCTTAGAACGCTTTGAATCTTTCTAGACTGTAATTAAAATCGAAGACATTAGGCGATACTTGCCATTATCTTGGATTTCATTCATGTCAAAGCATTAATTAATAGTTTACATGAAAAATAAATCGTGCGTGAACTAGTTATGACTCCAAAGTAATTAGAATCGCCCCATTTTTAAACCTTTGTACTTCTCTGTAGACACTCAACTACTCAGCTGATACCACCACTTCCATACATACACACAAACATGCTTGTGCATGCATTTAATTAAAGCAGAAATGTTGTAAGCTATTATTGTGAAAAATATGAATCCACCT
Source organism: Anastrepha obliqua (assembly GCF_027943255.1). Classification (NCBI taxonomy): domain Eukaryota; kingdom Metazoa; phylum Arthropoda; class Insecta; order Diptera; family Tephritidae; genus Anastrepha; species Anastrepha obliqua. Next base: position 68,661,190 of record NC_072894.1, read on the forward strand.
TATCAATTATGTGTGTATATGCATGAATGTTTGTATGCGTGCGTATCTACTAAATGTGTAGGTGTGCACGAGTATGGGAGGTGAGTTGCATGCAGTTAATCAAAGTACATAATGCCGTTCTCCCCTGCTGTCATTGCAGAGTTTATTAAATGCGAATAGGTTTTGCTATTTTTTTTTATTCACAAAGGCCACTAAACTTGCGGAAAAATTCTATGTCAAATTTTCAATAAAAATTTCGGCGCGGCTGACAACCAAAATAAAAATGCAAACAATCGCTTTTAATTGAATTGTTTGGTAAGTTTTCGCAAAAATCGCACATGCCTAGTTTTTTCTCCCTCCGACAGTTACTACTAAAAGTAGACTCGAATATATTGATGGACAGACAGTAAACGAATTTCATATTTTATTTGTTGGTAATTGCGCATGCATTTGATTCGTCAGCATTTTAATTAAGTTTCAGTTATTTGGGGCTTACAGGCAATATCGATAAAGAAAAAAAATATATATATAAAAATATAACATTAAAAATAAAATTCCGAGAATTTATCAATAATACACAAGTAAATTAAAATACAAGTTAATTTGGTCCTCGACCATTATGAAGTCTCCCTCTAACTTTACAGAATGATTCCACGGTTTCTCCCACGAGAAGTTAACTCATTCAGCACCGATGCTACAGCCAGTACCTCTCCATGATCAGTTTCTTTGAGCTGCAATTTTATCATGGGTAATAAAAAATTGCACAAGAGGCGCAATTTTGAACTCTGTTTTCACCAAAAACTCTTATACGATGTACGATACAAATTTTCGGGTAAGTTACATATGTCGAATTATTTAGTGATGGCTATTTATTTCGTCAGCAGACTCGCTATTTTATGGCTATGCTTGGCCTTTTTAAATCAAATTAGCTATTTCAACAAAAGTTTATTTTTTATATGCCCATTTCATAAAAAATAGTAATAAAATCTGCAAAAATTTAGTTTATCTTTGAAATTACTCTGGCTCATTCTCAGTATACTTGCAATTTTCTTTTCAACGCAGTCTAATAGATATCATACCGAGATTGATTGAATCAAACGGAATGATAATCCACTTATTCTTATGAATATACCACCAAAAAGATTCCAGAACAACCCTCTAAGTCAACTGAGTGATGATGCACTCCCGTACAGTGTCATAATTATTCGTGAATTTTTGACCAAGAACGAAACGGCACAGCAATCGAATTCACCTGATATGGCTCCCATGAGTCTTTTTTGCTTGATCGAGTCAAAAAACCACTCCGTCTAATACGTTTTAATAGCCGAAAGGAGGTAATTGGCAAATTAAAGACCTCTCTAGCTTTACCGATAACAGAGTTTCAGAAATGTTTCGAGAGCTGAATATAACGCTGCTATAACTGCGTTGCAGTTGACGGGGAGTCCTTTGAATGCGAGAATATCATAAAACTTGAGTTTTGAATTTTATGAATATATTCGGGAAACATATTGATCAAGTTGGTACATTGCAAATGTTCAAATGTATGCCCATTTTAATCAATTGCGCAATGCCACTAAACGCGCCACTTGTCGAGCTGATTTTCTTGAAGTTACGCGATAAGCTTCAAGTAGTTCGCTACATTTGTGAAGGGCCGTGGGCTTCTAAAATACTATTTGTGGTCATCTTGAAAAGTACTGTATCTTTCAAACTTGCATCGCATGCGAAAAATTGTGGGTCTCGTAGTTGAGACTACCTTCTTAACCGTCTTCACATTTCCACTACTTTCTCACGCTTATGGTATCGCTTCAAAATAAATTACAATTCATAAAAGTTTAGTCTGACATCAGCCAATATTAATATATATATTTTTGCATGCAGTTAGTAGTCCTACCACCATCTATTGATTCCCGCGATTACGTTCAAGTCAATGACAGAGTATAGTTTGTTTAGAGGAATGCTTGTGTCCTCTACCACTCGCTGAAGATGAAGTTCAGAGTGTAGGTCTTATCCTTTTTGCCACTTTGTCTGTAGCGTAGATCTCAGCTTTGAAGACGCTACACCGGTCTCGGAGTCTAAAGGGGCAACTTAAGAAAAATGTTTCCTAGTACACTCTCGATCCAGTGCAATTGTCCATTTCGAGTAGTCCGTCTGAATATGGTGACCAATATTATCTGACTTTGGTCTGTCAATCCTTTCAGTCGGGTATTTGAATTTTATAGTCTTTGTTCAGATCTATCTTAGGAACCAGATTGTATGTTTTCGCTGCGTCTTGCAAGTGTTCCACAGATATCAGAACTCATCCATGACAGTGCGTGTTTTCTTTTAGCATGTCTGCTTCTCTAATCCTGGGAGCAGATTTGGCCGCTATACCTTTAACATATTATATATACCAATTGGTGTGATATATAAGATCACTCCTCGATCGGAGTGCTCCTGTTGCTTCTACACAAGCTAATTATTGGGCTTGTATGACATTCTTCAGGTAAGATTGTGTCTCCACCGCCTTCCACCACACGGAAGCTCGATAAGTCAATTCCAATACCTGAGATACCAAGGAAATGTCAGTCCAATAACTAGAGGTGTCGGTTAGGAGAGGTTAGACTGTACTATAGTATATAATAAAAACAATTTCTGTCATAAGCATAATTGATTTGAAAACTTTAAAAGCAAACTGTAAACAAATGCAAAAATAATCAAACTAAAAAACAAATTTAAATATGCAGTATTGCATAAAATTATTGAGTACATCTTTAAAAGTATTTATACATATTTTCTAGAAAATATTGTGAGCGTATAAAGAAAAAAATGAAAATATTTCAAATGTGGCGAATGTGGAAGAGTATTCTAAGTATTCAGTGCAATACTTGTGACTCTGGCGTCAGCTCCATTAAAATTGGTAAAAGAAGGTTGAAAAAGACTTCTGGCAAGGCGACTCACCTTCGTGCAATTTGGCTAGTTATTAGTTTTTGTAGCTTCTTTATTGCCCTTCATGTGGTGTAAGGCTTGTTGTATGTAGACATTAATATTCCAGTACCCTTCTTGCATATGTACCCATCTGTATAAGTATACCTATACCCATACGCATACACATACGCGTGTAAGGAACTTGCATGCAATCCGCCGTGCCACACTTATATGTTTTAACCTTTCAAGCACTTTTTGTCTAGACAAGCGCTTCAAAAGCCTTACATGCAACCTGTTTATCTTCCCTAGAGTTTATTCATATTTTTTACAAGTCTTTTAATAGCTTTTTTTACTGTTAAATTAACGCACTGCCTACACAACTCCTCTAGAAGTGGTACTAAAAGGAGCAGGCGCTTGCTGGGTTTTCCCTAGAGTTTATTCATATTTTTTACAAGTCTTTTAATAGCTTTTTTTACTGTTAAATTAACGCACTGCCTACACAACTCCTCTAGAAGTGGTACTAAAAGGAGCAGGCGCTTGCTGGGTTTTATGTACCTATGCAAAATATATTTTCTAAAAGATATAGTGAGACACAGACGCGTATATGTAAGTGTAGCCTGAGAGCATAGACTTTGCATTGAGCCTTTTGCGCAAGTATCCTTTTGTCTATGCATTTCATGGTCGCGTCTGCAAAAAACAGCAGCAGCAACAGACACCAGTCATCAGGCCAGCCAGCGGGTGAGTCAGTATAAAGGTGGCTGTGGAATGGCAATGACTGCCAGGCATGCAGTTCATCATTTTGTCAAATGTCAAGTTGCGCCAAGTTGACATTCAGGCAACACCCTCCACTCACACGCAGGCACACACACACACACCCGTTCTGTTTACCGTAGAGTTACGCTGAAAAATTGCATCAAAGGCTGCACATAAAAATAAAAGTATTTCTTTTTTAAATTTCTTTTTGCAACGAGTTCAACTGACAGCTTTGGAATTCTTTACTTATTACTCACACACTCAAGGCTTCAGATATATATATACATACAGACAATGTCGCAAATTCTTGCGCCGCATGCTCTTACGAGTGCATGCCACTTGTGTTGCACAAACACTTGTCGCCTGCCATTGAATACGAAGAGGCGGGTTTCTATTTTTTCCAATTTCGGTATATTACTTCTATGTCTTCTTTTACTATTCCGATTGCTTCGACAAACTGCGACACACCTACTTCGTATTTCAACATTGTGCTTAATTAAGCCAATATAATGGCGACGAAGGATTGCAAACATCGAATAATGTACATTTCAAGACACACTTCAACCCCTAAATAATCACTCATTTATAAATGATCTTGTAAAAGACGCGCCAGATGTTGTTTAAAATGAAACATGTAAAAATTATATTCTTTCAAGTTCCACTATTTGCATGCAAAATAGGACTCTTGGCATTTATATGAGAAAAATGGTATCATTTAAATGCTCACCATGAGCATGGTTCAGCTCTGGAATCGTTGTTGGTTTATTTATATAGACTTTACTTTTCATAAAGTCTCGCAAAAAGTAATTTAGTGAAGTAAGATCGCTAGATCTTGGTGTCCAGTTTATGTCACCATTATATGAAATTAATCGGCCGGGAAATATGGACCGCAAAAAAGTTTCCCTATAGCGATGCCCAGTGGAAGTAAAGCTCTTTCAATTTCATACTCGAAGAAAACGGGTCACTTGTTTCAAAAGCCCAGAAACCGCACCAAACAGTACTAAAGGGTTTTTCAACAACAGGTGTTTTTTGAATTTGATTGCGCTATCGAGAGTTGATTGACGATTTTTTATGGCCGGAATGGGATGGTATTGATCAGGACAACGTTTATTTTCAACAAGACGGCGCTACATGCCACAGAAGCAACGAAACCATTGACTTTTACGGGAAAAGTTTCCGGATCGTATTCTCTCTCGAAGAAGTGATCACAATTGGCCACCGATATCTTGTGATTTAACACCTTGTGACTAGAGTCGATTCAAGACCTCAAATATGGAATTCGTGAGGCTATCGAGGACATAGGGTAGCCACTTTACAATTCGGTTATGGAAAATTTCATGAAAAGGATATTGTCCTGTAAGCGTGGTCGTGGTAGTCATTTATATATATATTATATATAATATATAATTGGCGCATACACCCTTTTTGGGTGTTTGGCCGAGCTCCTCCTCCTATTTGTGGTGTGCGTCTTGATGCTGTTCCACAGATGGTGGGGGTCATTTACCTGATGTTATTTTCCACTATTAACGGCATACCTTCCACTTTATAATCAAATAAACATCCGATCATTTATATTAAAAAATAGAATTTGTCTTTGAATATCAAAATAACACCTCTTATTGGAAAACCCTTTGTTTAGTGTATGTAATGATTTTTCTGAAATTATTTGAGGGTTTCCTTCTCCCCACATGCGGCAATTTTGTTGGTTGACAAATCCATCCAGTGTGAAGAAATCAAAAATTTTGCTATATGTATGTTGTTCTTAAAGATCGACCATTTTCATTATAAGTTTGAATAAATTTAACGCGTTATTCTAACGTGTAAAATTGTACATCCTTCGACTTGACAAATGTAGGTGATGACATAAAAAAAGTTAAAAGCATAGGAATTACTCACTACTGACATCTAGGCATCACGTTTGAAAGACTCTTTATTACGTTAAAAAAGGTAAACCACTTTTTTCATACTTAAAACATTATGGCTCTAAAGGGTCTTGAAGAGATTTTGACCAGCATAATATTGTAAATGCGGTCTGTTACAGAACGTAGATGGTTATTATATTATTTTATATATTGGCGCGAACCTCGACATTAATGAGCCGCCCACAACTAGAAGAGTATGACGCTATGCAAACATCAAAATATTGGAGAGAAGTTTAAGTCAGTGTTGTAAAATATTAAGAAATGAATCACAAATTTCTTACCATTTAAAGTTAGGCTGTACCGATTGTCTAGTCTGGGACAAGCTCCCATTGTGATGCAGCATTAAGAAATTGTCTTTATCACTCCAAAAATCTATGTGAACCGTTCGTTATCATTAGGAGTTCTTTGATCTTCGCCGAGATGAAATCCTCCAACTCTTTGAAAAATTGTCAACCTAAATGGAAAATCTGCGTCTGAATAGAGCAAGTCAATAGCATAAAAGATAGAAAATCGTTTCTTGCTCTTCCTCATGTAGAGAGCTCTTGAAGAAGACGTATTATAATAATGGTTATTTTGGCCTAGCAGAGATTCTGTGCGTTTAGCCACAATTGTCGGGAAGGTGCATTCATGGAGAGGCGCCCTATTAGACTAGCCCGGCACGTCTTATAGCAGCAAACTGCTGTAATTTATTAAATAAATTATAATTATTATATATTATAATTTATTAATTAAATTAAAATTAAAATGTAAACCCAATTTTGGTTTTAAAGTCGAAGTTCCCATCTTCGGAAAATTCTAAGTAAAATGCCTGTAAAGCGTGGACTGCAACAGCGGTCGATATAAGCTCACTGAAAATTTTTATTAATCGATGCTTTCGCGAAATCCTGAAAATCTTCTGGCCGAACACTATCTCGTATGCTGATCTGTGGAGATTAACTCAGCAAACCCCAGTATTCTTTGAGATTCCCCAGGGCAGCTGAAGACAAGGAAGGACATCGGACACGTGGATATAATTGTTGGATTTGGAAACACTAGCTGTGGGCTTAACCTCGAATGAAGCTAAGATATTATCGCAGAACAGATCTGATTGGAAGGATTTTGTTGTGGCCCTTTGTTCTTCCTTTGAACCATAGGTAATAATATATTTTTAAAAGCAGCAATGCGCTCCAAAAGAGAGCTATAATTGCGAGATCTTGCGGAGACACGTACAAACTTTCTGATTTCAGGGCTACGAAAATTTGCTTTGGCAGAAGTTCAAAGGCAACATTCTCGAACGTTAACTTTGGATGTGAGCGTCAACTTTTAGATATGGCATGCAACTTTTCATTGCAGTGGAGAGATGAGATGTTGGAGACTCGAGGAGTAACAGCGTGGATTTGAAACACTCTTTAAGTTGTATTTTAAGATAAGCGAGCAGCCCTCAAAGCACACTCCCATCCAATACATCCGTCTAAGCTTGTTGAAAGGTTAATCCGAAAAAGAAACACCGTGCAAGTCACTACGTAGCCAAAGTCCATATGGTCGCTGATGAAAGAGGGGTATTGGTAATCCCCTTTAAGTGGCCAGAAACATTCTGTTTTCCTAGTTGAGCATCTTTCAAACTTATAATTACTGAGTGCGTTAACGTAGAACATCTTATGTAAAGGGTTTTCCAAAAACAGGTGTTATGAATGAATAGATTGCGATATCAAGAGATGATTAACGATTTTTTATGGCCGGAATTGGATGGCATTGATCTGGACAACGTTTATATTCAACCAGACGGCGCTACGTGCCACACAAGCCACAAAGCAATTGATCTTTTACGGGAAAAGTTTCCGGTCCGTGTTATTTCTCAAGGACAGCACAATTGGTCACCGAGATCTTGTGATTTAACACCTTGTGACTTTTTTCTTTAGGGCCACGTGAAAGAGAAGGTCTACGCCAACAACCCAGGGCCAATTCAAGACTTCAAAGATAGAATTCGTGAGGCTATCGAGGACATAGGGCAGCCACTTTGCAATTCGGTTATGAAAAATTTCATAAAAAGGATATTGCCCTCTTTATAATGAAATAAACATCCGATCATTTATATTAAAAAGTAGCATTTTTCTTTGAATATCAAAATAACACCTCTTATTGGTAAACCCTTTATTAGGAAGCTATAGGGGACTTCAAACAGATTTAGATTTACCATTAGTTATTTAGCTGGTCACAATTGACTGCACTTTTACATACATTTTAAAGCATACACTTCGGAAGCCCAGCGAAACTTAACGTTTTAGTCTTCTTATCACGATGGCAACGCATTCAAGAAGAAGATGCATTGTTCACTGGTGCCGGTAGTCCTTTATTTTCACCCATCTATGATTTCTCACCTCCTCACAACGTATATTTCCCAATGCGAAGTGTTCTTCTGGAGATTCCTCTCTTTGCTCAGATTGAAGCTTGAAGCTTTTTTCAATACAATTCTTTTGTCATCATCTCTAGATGATCAATTAGCCATCCTTCTATCTTTCTCTGCATCTATGTATTAATGTGTCTGCTTGGATGTATTCCTGCCTATGTACATGCAGTAAATGACCTCTGCCAGAAAGCCTGAGAGGAGCGAAAAGCTCCAAGTCCGTATGCAAAGAAAAAATTACGCCATACCGATCAGTGATTGGCGAAGAGTGATAAAAAATTTAATTCCAGAAATCGATCGCAATGCATTCTACGTCCCTCCCAATTTCAGCACTTTCGTTGTCATACAATTTTATAGCTCAATAAAACTAAAATTCCTGAATGTCATAAAGTGAGTTGTGGAATGAAGTCTGGTTAATGATGTGATTTATAGTTTAATGGCGAATAAAGAGCTTTTGGTATTTTGTACGAAAAAAGAATTTTCATTATAAAAATAGTGTTTATTCCTTTTTCATGCACATAGCAGTTAAGTTAAGTGCATCAGCAGTCGGAAGTTGCAAGAAATATGGTAGGGTTGAGGAACTACATAGTCGCAGCTTTCTCCTAAAAGGAACTGATTTTTACATACTATTTCATGTATGCATGTATTGTACAAATCCACATACATAGTCATGCCTTCGATTGCACTGAACACAGCTACTAATTACTCTCTGCTGATCACTAAATGCTATAACAGCAATTCAAATTACCAGCAGTTTACCATAGCAACAACAATGATAAGAAGAGCAACAGCAGCAGAAACAGTTGCATGCGATCGCATCTCATCATTCGCCTTAATTATAAAAAAGTTGCTGAAGAGCGATTCATATACACTTGCATACATATCTATGTAAAGGGTGGTCTGTATAGTATAAACAGTTGCTTTTCAAAAAACAGTAAGAAAAAGTCAATTTCTTCATTATATTATTCTTTTATTCAAAAGAGCCAGCATTTCTATTACTTGTAGGAGTACAACCTCATTCGTGCAGCTGCCTCGCCTGGCTGCGCAGTAGCGCATTCTGTTAACACATTTTTCCAAGACGTTGGTGAAGGCTTTTGGCTCTATTTCATAAAAAGCTTGCTCGATAGTTGTTTTAAAGGCCCGGATCGTTGACTGACTGCTCACAAAGCGTCAGGCCTTCACGGCATTCCACAAGAAAACTCTAACAGCGTCAAATCGCAGCACCGAAGTGACCTATTGGCCTCGTAGACACGGCTATTCACATGTTTACCGAGCTTGGCCCGCAAAAGACCGATGGTGGCATGGGCTGTGAGGCATAGCGCGCCATCCAGTTGACATCGAAAAAGTCTTAAATTTCTGGCCACATAAAATGGTTATCATGTCTCTGTAGTACTCACTGTACACCGATTTGGTGATTTCAGCAACATTTTCAAAGAAAAATGGCCCAATTATGCCACCGGTACAAATTCTGCTCCAAACTATCACTCACTGAGGATGCATTGACTTCTCGGTGATCCCACGCGGGCTTTCCGTTTCCCAAATGTGCCAATTTTGCTTGTTCATATAGTTTTCGCAATCAAATTGAGCTTTGTCAGAGATTATGTATTTTCCCTCAAGGTCGTTGTACATTTCCAGCTGCTCTCAGGATCAAAATGGTAAACATACCTCGATTCTTTTCATTCCGTGAAATATGATATTGATATTGTGTCAATTTTTCTAGCAGAAAAGATCTACCACTGTCAAAATAACATATACAGGGTACGTGCAGTATTTGGGGACAACTTGAGTGTGAAACTAATTAGCTTTTATTTTGAACAAAATTTAATGTAACTTATCGAATTTTTAAACAATATCAACTTATAATATACCTGTTATTATAGAATTCCATAACAGTGGCTAGAAGATTCGTGTGCATGAAAATAGAAATTTGGTTTTGAATTGGAACATAGCCATCTCAGTGATGGTAAATGTAGGGAAAATTCCCTACATGTAGCGATTTTTGCGAAAAAGGTGGGAGGAGGGAAAAGAAGGACAGATTTTTTTAAATTCTGTAAATGTAGGGAATTTCCAAGAGGGACGGGAAAGAAATTTTAAATAGCGGGAAAGATTAAAAAAGTTGATTTGAAATAAAAATCAGCAGTAAGATTTCATGCCAGACTTTTTTTCTTATGGCAGCACACTTTTAAAAGCGTTAATATGGCAACATTGCCATTTTTTTCTTCGTTAGCCCTAACGCGATTTTTTCTTCGCACGAAAATTGTTAGTGGTCCCGCGTTTTCTGATGCTTTTCACTTTTGAAGTAAGTTTGCAATTATTTTAGTTTTAGCTTTTTGTATATTCAAAATGCATATAATTTACAAAAAATGAGCTCCTCCTTTTCGACTGACTCTTCAGAGGAACACCAGGAAAAACAATGCAAGTATCGGAAACAAAAGTTCACTAACAAGTGGCTTGGCGACGACAATTTTAGTGGCTGGTTGGAAGCTGTGACTAACGATCCGTTCAAATGCAAATACGCTGCGTGCGACAAAGTAGTTTAAAACTTTTAAACTAAGTCTGATTTGCAGAAGTACGCCGAAACAAAAATGCACCAAAAAAATATCAAGCCAATAAAGAAGATACCTAAAATAAACTGCTTTTTTAAGGAAAAGCCAGAACCAAATGGTTCCAGAAATTTCGAAATAAGACTTAGAATGTTCTTCGCTGAGCTAAATGTCGTGCTACATGTGGTGGACCATTTAATCTCACTCGTGACGGACTCTGAAAAAATAAAAACTCTGTCTTGTCTTAAACAGAACTGAATATAAAAAAGTCTTTTTGCTGAATTTTTCTTTACATATTTGTTTATAATATAATAAATATTATATGTGTATTTATATATATTTGAAATAAAATTTGCTTTTATTATAAAGTGTCAAAACAGCACCAAGTCCAAAACTTAAGCAAATAATTCAAGTGGCTCATTATAGTGTAAACACAGGAGAAAAAACATGTAGGGAGTTTTGTGGGGAAAATTTTTTGTAAGCGTAAGGAAAAGTAGGGAATTTTTTTGGGCTGTGTAGGGATTTTTCAAAAAAATCATTTACCTTCACTGAGCCGTCTTCCATTCTGGTCATTTCTGCGGGTGGTGTTTTGGTCATGGCCAAATTTTTTTGTCTAAAACAAAAAAAAATTATATAATAATAACCTCTCAGGGTGAATAATTTTTGTTGTGTTTGGTCCGACATACACTTAAGCGCATAATCTACCGGAGATCTTCATGGAAAACTCGACAAATAAGGCCTTCGGAAGATGAAGATCTCTAGCAAGGTACTCATTAGTTTTGAAGGGTCCTCGTCAATGATCGCTTTCACCTGTTGAATAAATTGAGCAGATCGGACAGTGCCAGAATGTTCCTCGTGTTTTTGCAACAGATTCTACATCGCCGCCTGATGCTTCCCGAATGGATGAATGGAAATTAGATATTAATAAATCGCTGTGCGCATATAGCCACGATAACTGAATGTCTCTTCATTTCTTGTGTTAAGTTGGAGTCCTCCATGTATTATCTGAAAAAGAGCGAAAATAAAAATAATGAATTCGGGAAGTTATAGCCACATATGTCCTCAACTCCCTCATGTGCCCTGTAATTAAAAGACAGAAACCATCATGTGTATGCACCACCCTGTATATATGTGGCTCATCATTCGTATTCATGCATACTTTGATTAGTAGTCAATGTATCTGCATAACTGGTACTAAGATTGATAATGCTTAAGACTCCTAGTGTGCTTTCAAATTAAAGTGCCTGCCACTAACGAGCCAGCAATTAATTTCGCTGCCAGTGTTATACCTGTAGCCTTTCCTCTCCTCGATTACTTTCAATGGTTTATTGTCGCTCGTCGCACTCATAATTGCTTGCCGGCAACTCTATTTTCTATTGCAACTACCACCACCAGTATGTCTAATTGAGTTATTGTGTTGCCATATGTGCATTTATTGATTGCACTTATCATCCTTTGCAGGCGAATCATGAGCCAATTTATAGTATAGTATTTTTCTATAGACCAAATTCCTATTACTGACTCTTAGAAGGGTAACAACATATAGTAAAAACATTGATGATTGTACCCAGGTAGATAAAAAAAATTAGAAAAAATAAACTTATATAATATTTCGTTTTAACTAAATATAATATTTCTTTTAAAGGAATTTTGAATTAAATTGAATTGAAATTTTAATAAATTCTTGAAATTATTTTAGTGATATTTGATTAATATTGTAATTTCAGCAAAATCGGCTAGCCCGTTCAAAAGATATACATTTTCATCGGATTTTCAAAAATAAATTCTCACTTAAATTTGGCAAACCTAAGATTAACATATTGATTGTAATTTTTGGAAAAGAATTTACAAAATCTGCGTGGCGGCAGCCTTCCCTTTTCGCAATCAAGATGAGATGAGTGCTTGATTGATTTCGAGATTATATTTCGATGTTAAATTCTTATCACCGAAATGAATTACTACTATTAAAAGAAAAGCACTTCTTTAGACTAAGGATGAATCTTAGGCTTGGGATGATATATTTGCAAAACTTTCTCCATTTTCGGCACAAGCCGATTCTCGTCTCACCATCGTCACCCACCACGAGCAATACTCGCAGCAATTTTCTAAACTTTCTCACTGTTTTGATGGGACGGGTTACCGAAACAATTCAAATCATCAACCACCCTGATATCCGTTCTATAGGGTTTTCCAATAACAGGTGTTAGGTGTCAAACAGGAGAGATGATTAACAATTTTTTATGGCCGGAGTTGGATGGTATTCATCTGGACAACGTTTATTCTCAACGCGACGGCGCTACTTGCCACACAAGCCACGAAACCATTGATCTTTTACGGGAAAAGTTTCCGGACCGTGTTATCTCGCGAAGAGGTAATCACAATTGGCCACCGAGATCTTATGATTTAACACCTTGTGACTTTTTTCTTTCGAACCACGTGAAAGAGAAGGTCTACGCCAACAACCCAGGGTCGATTCAAGACCGCAAAGATAGAATTCGTGAGGCTATCGAGGACATAGGGCAGCCACTTTGCAATTCGGTTATGGAAAATTTCATGAAAAGTATATTGCCCTATAAGCGTGGTCGTGGTGGTCATTTGTCTTGTCTTATTTTCCACTATTAACGGCATATCTTCCTCTTTATAATGAAATAAACATCCGATCATTTATATTAAAAAATAGCATTTTTTTTAGAATATCAAAATAACCCATTATGTTCTTTATGCCGCTCGAATATTTGTGTTTTAAACATTGTCAACTCCCCGTAGGCTGCGCTTCAACACTTCCGCATATAATATTTGATTATATATTATTGATTAGAAATGCAAAATTTCATATGAACTCTTTGCTCAACTATATACGACCTTTCGAAATCGAGCAATACGCCAAGGAAAAGCTACATTTTCATGCATATGGGCTATTTTTAGTATCCAGAATAGTATCGAGCACGCTTTTGACCTTACAGGCCAATATCCAAATGAGATGAGAGATGTCAAATGTCCTCAAATCAATTGTCCTAATATCTACTAATGGCTAGATCGATCTGGAAGAAAGAAGATGATAAATGTACTAAATTTTGTTTTCTCACTTTTAAATTGTAACGCTATATCAATAATTTTAAGATTTACTAAACTTCGTGGCAACTTTATAAAAACAATGTAGAGGTAAGCTCTCTGAACTTCCACACATAAGCTACAGATTGAGTGCCAAACTAAACTGTGCTGACTGAGACTGTGTGAAAAATTTTCTTTGAAGAATATATATTTTGCTAAAACATTTAGAAGAAATCACAAAATATTGTTTCACGCTTTCAAGTGTATGTTGGAAACTAATATCTACTGAGGTACCTACATATAATACATCATCTCATCTGTCGCGGAGAAAAGGCCTGCTGCATAAAATAAAACGTATGCAAGGCAAATAAGATATTACTTATACTCAACACCTTCTTTGTAACTGCATATCACTTTGTCGAAGGCTGCTTAGCAGTGTAGCGACGTCCTTCCCTTCAGTGATGTATAATATATTGGAAATTAGCAGATTGAACATTTACCACAACTTGCGAAACAATGGATGATGAATAGGATCTGTTGCATGCGCCCCAAACAATATCTTGAAATAGCACTTGGGACTAGTTATGTGCTATATGGGATCACTGTTGGCCAGTCAAATTATACTAAATCTATGATACCTTGGTATTATTTTGTCATAGCTGATGTCATCTAAATACATATAAATGCAAGAAAAACATAAGAATAAAAAAGCGAAAATTTAAAAATAAATTGCTCATTTTATTTCGCAAAGAAATACATTATTTACTATTTTCATTCAAAGTAAAACCAAGTAATTTAAGTGCACCTGAGTCGCATTAAATTTCTCTGCCATACACTTAAACACATACATGCATATGTACGCTTGCAAAAACCCTATAATACTCTGCAGATCATTTACGATTATTAGCGGATATAATTTATTTTTCGTTAAACCGTGGTAAATTAAAAAAGTGCTATTAAAATTACTGAGCTTTAGCATAGGAATAAAAAGCAAATTTGAGCTCTTCTGCCATTTTCATTTTCACGTGTGTGTGTTTATGTTCCTCATTGCAATAGTATAGCTTTGAGTACCCTGCAGGGAAAACTTGAAGTGGTGAAATATAAAAAAATCAAGCCTTGTACGAATTCGCCAAACTTCAGAATACATCTCAGAGTGCAGCGATGTCTTCTTGCAGAGTGTGGTAGTGTCAAAGCCAAAAACTAAACCACTTCTTATGTTACGCCCATCCACAGATATACAGTAATTTAGCATTTATGCGCCGCTACTCAAATGAGGCCAGTAAGCATCTCTGCAACTTTACAGTTCACTTAAATCTCGAATATGTCTCTATTATACGAGGTCCGATCATTAATAGCCATGCTACGAGAGCATTAGCTCATTCATTTTGCACTCTAATCGATAAAATTTGAAGAGCCACTTCCCTCTTATTGTGTAAGCTATTTATATGTTAATAAGTTCAAAGACACTTGAGAAGAGTAAAATAATCCAGTCTCTTATGTTTGTTTACTACGTAATCAGATACTCCATTGACTGTTCTGAACATCTCGGGCTGATTAATTTGAATATACCCAGCAAAGCAAATCAAAGATGGATTAGCGTTAACACGTGTGAAATTGCTAGGCAAACATGGCCAAGGCTAAGTCCGCGTCTGTCCAAGAGTATTATAAAATTGAGTAGACTTCAAATTAGGACCTTAGTAGGGGCCCTCATAGGACCTTGTCTCATAGGAAATCATGCATGGAGATTACGCGTTTACACGCATGGTTTCTGTCGTAGCTGCAGAAATGAGGAGGAGTTGGAAACAATTCAACACCTTTTGTGCACATGCCCAGCTCTAGCCTGAAGCAGGAACCGATATTTAAAATCCTACTTCTTAACGAATATAGATAATCTATACACTTTAGGTATCAACAACCTTTTACGCTTTGTCAAAAGCTCAGGATGGTTCAATATGGAAAAGGGAAATGTGGCCCAGCCCCCGCGGCTCACAACGGCCCTATCTCGTGGTCTAACACGTTGACATCGTTGCCCCTATGTGCGTTGCGGCTGCCAAACCTAACCTAACCTAACCTAAAGCTCTTCGAGTTCAAAATGTTCTTCCACTTTGTGCTAAAAAATCAATAAAAAGAATAAATAATTGGCGCGTACACATCTGTTAGGTGTGCGGCCGAGCTCCTCCTCTTATTTGTGGCGTGCGTCTTGATGTTGTTTCACAAAGGACCTACAGTTGTAGGCCGACTCCGAACAGCAAATGATTTCTATGAGAAGCTTTTCAATGGCAGAAATACATTCGGAGGTTTGCCCTTGCCTGCCGAGGGGCGACCGATATTATTAGTAAAAACTGTTTTTATCACTTTGCTGTTCCATGCACAGAGATTCGATCCTATGAACTCCCGAATGGTGGTCACATACCAACCCATTCGGCTACGACGGCCTCTAACACGTGCTAAAACATCACATCTTACCATTATTTTTCTAATTCATCTTTCATTAGAGCAATTTTTAGTATACGATTAATAAATCTCAAAAAAAAAAACATATAAACTCGTATACTCGTATATATTATATGTACAGTATACTCTCGCTTATGGGTGGTGTCCGCTTAAGAGAAAAGTAGTAGTAGGGTTATGGGAAAATTATCCCCTAAGAGAAAAAATTTAAAAACATTCTGAAGGATTTGTAGTACGTACTTTAATAAAGTGCCCGGTTATGGGAGATGCCCGTTTGGGAGAAGTGTCCATTGGGAGAGAGTAGACTGTACATGCAAATTAGGGCGGGTCGATTTAAAAATCGCTCATTGCTCTGTGAAAATCGTATTCTAGGGATCAAAATAAGAAACTTTGCCGAAGGAACCATACGTCTAAAACAAATTCTGATGTCTCCCAATTTGGGTGGTTCTATACGATATCATTTATCTCAGATCTAATAATACGTTCGGCGGCAATGGCAAGCCTTCGAGTGTATTTCTGCCCTGAAAAAGCTCGTCATAAAAAATATCTGCCGTTTGGAGTCGGCTTGAAACTGTAGGTCCCTCCATTAGTGGAACAACATCAAGCCTCACGCCACAAATAACAGGAAGAGCTCGGTCAAACACCCAAAAAGGGTGTACGCGCCAATTATATATTATATATATAATAACACGTTCACATATAAGTAGATGATCTACTTTTTCGTGCTTATCTCCCAATCCGTATTTAAAAAGCTAGATTTTCCATACAAAATTTCTCTCCCAAAATCTGAGAATATAAAATAATCCTATATAATAGCCATAATTTTTGCCATACAACTTTGTGTATTCTGTGTAATAGTTTATTAAAGAGTGTAAAGAAAAACGTCAAAGTAAAAACTAAATAAATTGGATGCCGGCAAAGAAAACAAGTTTGTTGACATAACTCTAATAAAATGTTTGTTAGGTATGCATTCATGTAACAGAAAAAAGCGGGTGTCCATAAACGCTTTGTCCTCTTATTACTTATGTTAAAATTTTATAACGAGTTTTGAATGCGTATTACTGCCAAAATTGCTTGAAACCTTAGTAAACGTCGTTAACGGATTTCCTCCAAGTGACTATTATTAGCAGCCAATGGCGCAATTAAATTAGCTATTCCTTCTCCTAATCTTTTTCCATACCGTTAATAATAATTAAACAAACCAAAAACACCGAAATATTCCATTCTATGAAGAAATATAATTTCTATGAAGAAAAGCTTTCACAACAGTATTGACAGTTGATTGTCTATTTTTACAGATAATGCGCCATATGTGAACGGGTAGATTAATCTTATGGATTTATTGGTAATTAATGCATATGTGAACGTACCTTAAAAGAGGTG
This sequence comes from Anastrepha obliqua, assembly GCF_027943255.1. NCBI lineage: Eukaryota > Metazoa > Arthropoda > Insecta > Diptera > Tephritidae > Anastrepha > Anastrepha obliqua. Next base: position 68,678,559 of record NC_072894.1, read on the forward strand.
CAAAGCAATATGCGTAGCAAGTTTGGGCAGCTTTCGCTAAGTGGTTATCGAAAATAGTGGCAAAATTGAATAAGCGTGAATAGATATTCCTGGGTAAATCAATTGCACAAATTTGGGTAAGTTTGTATCATTTATAACAGAGATGTCAGATTTTTTTTTCTTTTTGAAAATTAGGCCATTTCGCCCATATTCATTGCCAAACTGTATTGGACAAACGGTAATTGAAATAAATTAAATTTTACTTTAATTATCGTGCTCACAAATGGATTGACTGTCGACCACACCTAGTTAAATCGGCTGCACGCATATTCTGAGCATTTTGGGATAAATGTACACATATGCCGTAGCTGAATGGGTTGGTGCGTGACTGCCATTCGGTAGTGCATGTTTTAGAAACCGGGCGTGAAACACCAACAGACAGAACAGTTTTTTTCTAATAGCGGTGGCTCTATGGCAGGCAATGGCAAACGTCCATGCGTATTTCTGCTATGAAAAAGTTCCTCATAAAAAACCTTCCTCCGGACGGAGGCAGCAAAAAACTGCAGGCCTTTTCATTTGTGGAAAAATATAATGACGCATACCACAAGTAGGTGGAGGAGCTCGGCCAAACATCCAATGAAGAGTGTAAGCGATAATTATATGTACAGGTATATATGTTTATCTATACCTATCTCGATAATTTTATGTTGTTACATGAAACCGTAACATTTGTATTGATTTTTTACACACAGAAGAGTTATTACTTTTTCAACCTGTGAATTTTCAATTTATTAGAAGCGCACCAGTCCGGTGCATGTAGATTTTCCTGCAGGGCTTCAATAAACACAAGAACTATGTATGCGTATAGGCAGTATGTGGAGAGGCAGTTAGCACACTGTTTAATTTCAACATTTGTCCATTGCACTGGCCGCAAATTTCAATTAATTACGCTTAAGTGGCCATTAAAATGTCATTTGGTAGCGACTGGCGGCAGATTAATTTGCTAGAAAAAGTGGAGAGGCGTAGAAAAACGTAAAAGTAAGTGCAGTAAAGTATATGTATGTGTGCAAATGTGTGAGCAACAGATACATGTACTTCGCTAATGTGCCAACATGCCAGCCAACATGCCGTCTTCCTGTGTACTTAGGTACTCGTATGTGTGTGCTCGCATAACAACAGCAAGCAGCAGCAGGAGCAGTAGTCAATCTGAAAAGCATTTTACCATGTCCAGCAATGCGTTTTACTACGCTACAACCTAAACTCACCACAGGTAGTGACAATTAAAGCCATTTTATTTAAAAATAGTTTCCACATCAAACGTACCCACCACCTCCTGTCTATTCTAATACCAGCAAAGGTCTCAAAACACTTGCCTCGGTATTTGCATAAAACTAGGAAGGAAAATTAAAGAAAAGCACCAAGTGCGCTAAAAATGCTCAATATGCAATGGAATGCTCCACGTAGCCAATTGGTATTGTTGTAATAAATTGTGCAGATAAGATAAGATGTAGCGCCTTAAATTACCGACAAGTAGCTGAGCAAAGCGAGCGCGAAACTGCTGGTAGCCCAGATCGTTAGGCATGCCAAAGACGTAAATAAAGTGCTTACCTTGCTCAACTGCGTCCCCAGCCATATTGTTGGCACTTCACAGCCGACAACTATTTGAACTTAACTTTATGTTGGATATAAAATTTAGCATACGCTTTACAACTGTAAATTACTAAACGCAAATTTACGGTTACTTGCGTGAATTGCAAATAGTCAAGAGCTTTAGAGGAATCGTTAGTCTTGATATACGCAAACTAAATAATTAAGTACTTCTCAAACCTCTCACTTCCGCAAGAAAGATGAAAGTTTACTTAAACGGCTGCCTTTTTGCCTTTTAACTTACGCCACTTTACCACTTTTAGTTGTAATGAGTTCATGGCAAGCACATACAAATACAGGATGTTTCATATATGTATACCTGACGCGTGAGAGCTATGCCTAATTTTGTGAGTAATGCATCAATTTCGATGTCTTCCGGTTAAATATTCATTTGATATAATACAATTTATTGGGTCAATGGGCGTTGAAAATATCGAAAAGATCGTCACCATTCCCTGTGATCCAAGTTTGGGATTTTTTCAGGTTCATGCTGCTGGAATCCTCTAGCTGATTTTTCTTGATGTATGACTGCTTCTCCTCGAAGTACGACGGCGTAAATGGAAGAGGATCGGTCATGCAATGCGTAAACTCCTGGACGACGTCACAAAATCTGCGTTGGATTGGAAGGTAGTCGCAGACGCGGGAGACCAGCCAACACCTCGAGGCGGTAGGTCGATGCAGAAGTGCAAAAAGCTCAGAAAGCAGGCAACTCGTGGAGACAAATAAAATGTGTAGCCTCAAATAAAGGGTGGTAAAATTTCAACTGCCGATGTTGAATGTGAACCACACCTAAACGTCAAGTTTCTTTGTTGCATTTCATTTGACATTTTTCAATTTCAGACTAACTCAATTTGAATTATAGAAAGATACATAATCGAGCAAACGCGTTAAAGTTATTCAGGCTTATTACGAAAACGGGCGTTCAAATCAAAATGCATATCGCGCAATTTTCGAAGAAAATCCTCTTCAGTGATGAGTTACATTTTCACCTCAGTGGATTCGTCAATAAGCAGAATTGACGCATTTGGCGAATGATAATCCAAGAGTGATTGCCGAAAAACCAATGCACCCACAAAGAGCAACTGTTTGGTGCGGTTTATGGGCCGACGATATCATTGGGCCGTATTTTTTCCAAAATGAGGCCGGTCAGGCAGTTACTGTGAATAGTGTTCGCTATCATGAGATGATAATGCACTTTTTATGGCCCGAATTGGAAGATATGGATGTGGACGATATCTGGTTTCAACAGGACGGTGCCACTTGTCACACAGCTAAGGAAACAATGGCTCTTTTGCGCGAAAAATTTGATGGCCGAATAATTTCAATTCGCGGCGATGTCGCTACGGGTTCGGTCAACATGGAAAATCGAATGCCGGACTACGATCGCAGTGCACACACTTCACACTGACCTTAGCATCATACGATTTTCCAGTGCCCCAGAACTGACAATTTAGTAAATGAGAGTGAAATGTGCACACGTTGAGTTAAAATATTCGAAGAGTTATTTTGGTGTTTTAAGCTGTTTGCGATGGTATATCAACCACTCCTACACAAGATAAGACGAATGTTTTGGGTCATTATCTTGTTGAAATTGCCAAGTTGTCCCAATGAGACCCAGGTTTTCGACACTTGGACTTAAATTTTCTTTAGGAATATCGTGATACACATGCTTATCATTGTCTCATCTATGAACACGAGCTTTCCGATACCAGATGCCGTGAAACACCCCCAAACCATCACATTGGTGTTTAACTGTTTTGAGCAGGTTGTTCTCTTGAAGCTCTTTATTTGGGTTTCGCCAAATCTTTTGTGCTCCATCTGACCTAAATAAATTGAATTTTGATTCACCACTAACTATGGTGGTTTCTCTTTTTCTTATTTTCCTTCGAAATTAAGGGCTTGGAATCCGGTCATGACACTAGGAATCCAGGAGGGATCCGGTCATGACACCCAGCCTTATATAGGGTGTTTCGAACAGTTTAAGGTTTGAAACTGATTTCAAATGCATTTTGCCGAGTCTCGCGCAATTTGGATTTTGTGCCACCGGGGACACCACAATTCGCTCCTGTTGTTCGGGTAATTTTTTGAGCGGCCAGATCTGCTCTCCGGAGCTATTTTGCCAGTATTGCAATAATGCATAAGGATGTTTCGAACGCTGCACCGTGATTTATAGATAAGTTTGCCAATTTCGCGATTGGATTTTTTTTCTAAATACAGTTTTATCATTAATTGACGTAGCTTTAGGGAAATTTCAGCACTACGGCCCATTTTGGTCTATGTCCGTTGAAATCGCGATCAAAAGTGATTGCGACCTTATGCAATTCCTTAAATGTGCGAATAAGTAAAAAGCAAGAGTGAAAATAACGGGAGCTTACCGTTATGATGCCAAAAGCATAAGCTAACATAAAGAATTTGACAATACTTTTTTGATGTGTTTGTGCCTTATTTGACCTTTCAAGGTTGAGCTGTACACCTATGTCGGTATTAATTTTTTTTATTCAAATACGTAAGAAATAAATACATTTATAAAATGCCGTTTTCTATTCCTTTATACTTTCATTAAAAGAAAAGTTATAGCACTAAGAACTTTGATTTTTCGAGTGTAACTCACTGTACCTTTTACATTTTTTACTAATGCTAAAAGATGCTCAATGGTAAATAGAATTTCATCTTTCTAGCACAATTGCAGCCAGTGCCGACCGAGCTTAAAAGTTCAGTAAAAATTGTGTTTTGTCCTGATCTTTTGTCTGCTATAAAATCAGTAGAAATGTAATAAAAAGTAAAAATTAAATGAGATGAACATTAATATTTGATTGAAAAGATAAAGTTGTAACAAGCAGTCGGGGTAACTTCTTTTTAGAGTAGTTTTTTTACAGTCCGGATAGAAATTTCTATGTTCCAGGACACAGCGCAGCCAGAACTGTTTTTGTTCTTCTTCAGCCGTGATAAGTTCGTTAAAATCATGCATTAATTAACAGTCCTTTCAGCAGTATCATTCACAACCCCCAAATGACTTATTATTTTTTTAGCTTCCAGAAAAGCAACATTATTATCACAAAAAGATACGTCTTTCCTTAGAAAACTGTTGTCGATCTGCAGTCGTGATAAGGTTTCTCCCAAAATAGCGCAAGCCTTATTGGAACGGGCAGTATTGGAAGCTGTTGCGTCGCAGTACATTATTTGCCGTGAAGGTTCCAGTCACAGAGATCTGTTGTGATAGCTTTAGCTTGATGTTTTCCAAAAGAACTCTATAATTTTGGATCTGCAAAAAGCTGTTCTCTATAGTCAAACGAAGCATCCATCCCGGATAATCGTTTTCCATCCCAATGGACTGTGACTACTTTGGGTACCTGTTTTTGGGTGTCCGATTTTATTGCTTCTGCCCTTGAATTTCTAGTTTCAGTAGGAATTCGCTGAATCAAGGATTTCTTAACCGCATTAAGAATATAAACGGAGTATCTAATGATTAAATGACATCGATCTAAAGTAGTTTATTTGTTATGATATTCTTTCTACCTCAAGTCAGCGAACGTCCGGCAAGCTGAGTGCCAAATTCAAGATCTTCTTAATCACAAGCTTTCCACTTTCACTAACAGTCAGTTTAACTTGATGAATATTGTACAATAGGACTGAGAGAACTTGTCGATTGGATGGTGATTTTGTACCATTTATTTGATAGCTAGGCAATCCGAGAAGGAAAATATTTTGTTCGTCACTCCGTAATTCCACCGACATGTTTACGCACTAAACAATGGAATAATCTCAAAAATCACGTATAAAATGACAAATCAAATGTATTACAAATCACAGCGTAGTACTCATGCAACTTGTATGGACAAGTCTAAATCGCAAGTCAGCACGGGTTATCGCTTATAAATCGAGCTAATATTTTTTTCTTCATAATATAGGGTTAGTACGAAACTTTTAAGAAGGTTTGCGTAAAAAAATATTGAGCTTATACCTTCATACTATTTTTCTATTATATCTTAATACCCCATCTAGAGCATTTCGTAACTTAGATTTTTTACTATTGACTTTATAGGAATTCTGTTTGCAAAAAATTAACACGCCATGAGAGCTCCGATCGAATTCAATATTATTTACAAACCTTTTGAGAATTGGCTTTGCTTCTTAAAAACTCTCTTTCATTAAACTTCTTTATTATGCCAAGAAATAAGTTTTAGTATATTTTGTTATATTTCTTCTTATGGATTAAGATTATTATAAAATTGTTTGTTAAAACATCATATATAAGTCTGCAAGAAGATCACTTGAAGTTGTATGCAATAAAATTCAGGTAGCTCTAAATAAGACTGAGTATTGGTGCGAATTGCATGGTCTTTCGGTGAACCCTACAAAAAGTACCTTAGTACCTTTTCACTTGGAAACGTAATATGGAAGACCTGTTACTACCCACATTGAAAGGGGTAACACTGCGACTGTCTTCTGAGGTTAAATATTTAGGAGTAATCCTAGATAGTAAGTTTACATGGAAGAAGCACGTCGAGCAGAAGGTCTCTCGAACACTAAAAGTCTTCTGGCAGTGTAAGAGAACCTTTGGCAAGACATGGGGTCTAAGATCGGCGATAGTACACTGGCTGTACATCACCCTGATTAGACCCATTATTACATACGCCTCTGTAGTATGGTGGAAAGCCACAATGGTTAATTCCAGAGTAAACCCCAGAGAAGTGTGTGTCTTAGGTATCACAGGTGCCATGAGTACGACATCTGGTGATGCCCTTAATGCCATTCTGAACTTGCAACCCCTAGATCTTTAAATTCGAAAGGAAGCAATGAAGGCGGCGTACAGGCTCAAGTTAAACGGAGCCTGGCGAAATGAAGTAAGCACTGGCCACTGTCAGATATACCACCAGTTTTTGGAGCGGTGCACACTGTTCTCGATGCCGGTGGACAATCGGGTGCCTGTCGTTAGCTTCGGTAGGAAGTATGATGTTTTGATCCCAGATAGAGATCAATGGTTAAGTCCATACAACCTATTAACGGGATAACAGCACATTTTCTACACCGTCCAAAACCAGTAATGGTAGCGGATCTGGATGGTACTTAGACGAAGACACTAAGTACCCCAATGCCACAGGACAGATGGCCACCGTATTCCTTACGGAAGTGTATGACATCTTGAATGTGGCGTACTGGCTAACTGAGAAAAAGTGGCGGGCCAACAGTATTGGAATTCGTAGTGACAGTTAAGCTGCACTGAAAGCTCTTGCTAACCCACGCTGCTCTTCGAAGTTAGTTGGTGCATGTAAGACAAAACTGAACAGTGTTGCAAAACACAACAAAGTTAGTCTTATTTGGGTGCCTGGACATTGTGGTATTACAGGGAACGAGTTAGCTGATAAATTGGCAAATGAAGGCTCTGCAAGTATGCCACTAGGCCCTGACCCCTTTCTAGGTGTCAGTTCCGCATCAATTCAACTATGGATTGAGGACTTCATGAGGTCTACCTACAGAGGTCGTTAGTCTGAGTTGAACTCGTGCAGAGTAGCCAAGTGCTTTGGGAAAGAACCAAAGAGGAAAATAGCGAGCGACCTTTCTCCTAAAACTCTGCAGGAAGGACCTGAGAATACTGGTGGGTGTAATCACAGGGCACAACATCTGTGGTCAGCGTATGGCTACCATGGGGGTCGTAGACAGCCCGATATGCCTATCCTGTCCTGAGAATGACTGCACTGCAGAGCATTTTCTCTGTAGCTGTCCTGCATTTTTCAGAATCAGACTTAGGTTATTGGGTTGCGATATACTGAGTATGGATAAAGTTCATACTCTTCCGGATCTCTTAAAATTCATCAATGAATCCAAGAGATTTGTGGAAGAGTGACCTTAAACTAATTTATCCGTCTTACCATCCACTTTTTATCTTTCCTATCTCTATTCTTTCTACTGGTCTATCCGGGTGTAGTACAATGGTCTACTGACTGAGTGCTTGGACTTGTCCAACCCCCCACAAATCTAATCTAGTCTGCAAGACAATTTGTTTTTGTTAATTAATTTACATCAATAAATATTTTAAATAAAATTCAAGTCCCAAACTTTGTGAAAATTTGGAAAAGGTTTAACAAGTTTTAATCTAAGTAGCACATTTTTCATTTAAAATTTTAGAAAAATTTCGAGAGTGGAGTTTTGTAGTGCATTGAATTTGGATATAATAAAGTCTAGTTTGAAGTGGCTGGTAGTTAGGTAGGTAAAGTGGCTGTCCCAATGACACACGGAACGGATCCTTACAGATCCTTACACTGCGGGTTCATTTTTAAACCATTATGTAGCTTTTATAAACGAGCAAAGCTTCTATAAACGAGCGGCTAGTAAAAATCCCTATGATTTTGGACAATTTTCTTTGCGGTGGTCATTATCTCCAAATAACAAATGCCAAAAGAAGACACCCAACACCGACAGCAAAATGTGATATACAGTTGGCTGAGGAGTCTCCAATTCGATGATTTTTACAGATGATTCCTTATTCTTTTAATAAAAACATTCACTTTTTTCTGGGTATAGCCCTCTCTGTGGAGAAACTAGTATTAAGCATCTATTTCTCAGTATTGCATTGCTGGACGAGTATATTGAGTCCTAAAATATTCTTGCCAAATATGGCGCTATAACTTCTTTTTATATTCGGTTTTTTTATTTGACAGTTTTTCACTGACGGCCTCTCGCCTCAGCAAAAGGTAGGTGCAAGCGATTTCATTAATAGTAGCCGCTGCAAAACTCACGCTCGCAAAAATTCTAAAATATTTAAAATAATATTTTTTTAATTTATGAGGATTTTTCAAAAGTTTTGTTTCAGTATTTTTCATAGGTTTTATTTAAAATGTGGGACTGTAAATTGTATGAGTTTTATTATCAGAATATCAATAATACCTTTTGAAGGGGGGGGGGGGGGGTAGGGTCACAAAATCGAAATTTTTTTTCTTCACTCATCTTATAGTAAATCATTTCAAGAATGTTGTGTCAAAATTTTAAGTGGATCGGAGCAGAACTCTCAAAGTTATAGCCATTGTAGGCACTCTACCTCGAATGCGGAGCATCGATAATTTTTCAGAGTCATTTTTTCAAACGCGTTTTTCCCGAAACGACTTCTTAAAAGTCGGTGCCAATCACAACTCCGAAACTATTCAACCGATTCTTTTCAAATTTGGCACACGTTTTCTAAATCAAAAATACCTCCCCCCCCCCCCCCCCCACTGTTTTTTTTATTTTTTTTTAAGGTTGTTTTTCACTTACAAATATGGCAAAATTTTTGGCCAAAAATGCTCGTTTTACGTTTTTTTGCCACCAAAACTATATTACAAAAATGAAAAAAAAAATTTTATTAATGGGGGGGGGAGCATTACGTCATACTTTAACTGAAAAATTCGACTTTTTTAGTTTCAGATGATTCTACGACGAATGCCGATTGGCACCGCAGAGCACCTCTCGAAAAACATATCTCCAAAAAAACTCTGTCATGGGCTTATTTGTCAATATTTTATTATTAATATTTTTTAAAAACTTATTGAAAAGATGTACAATAACATGCAACTGGTTTATTAAAGTATCTTAAGTCATATTTCTGTAAAAAATTCAAAAAAAAGTGTTTTTTTGTTAGCGCTAAACCCTACCACCCCCTTAATAAATTACCAAAACAAAAAACCAAAACTGACGAATAGATTAAAATAAAATATAAAATAAAAATGTTATTTTTTATTTATTTATATTTTTCATTTATTTACAATTTATTTGCAATTATTGAATAATCCACATAATAAAACCAGCATTTCAACTACACAAAGGATATGCCCAGTTGGGAAGTATATGTGTATGTATGAAGAATTTTTTTATGCCAACTTTTAATGTGACGCATAATTTTGCACAAGTTAAAATTTTTGTGTTGCATTTGCAATTAAATTATGCAAAATATACAACGTGCAAGTATCTAAAATATGACTCACAAAGTGTGATTATGCAGACGGAGCAACAACAAAAATGCCGCTACATGCATACATACGTACATAGAAAACGGCAGCTGAGGATCCAGCGGCTCTACCTTTAAGTACCTACAGACCTGTTGTGGAAGAAAGGAGGCAAATTGGACGCCAAACAAAAGCACCATAGGTAATACAAGGTACTCCTTGCAAGCGCCAAGAATGAAAGCATTCAACGGAAGGATAAGGTTGCGCCAACCATTCAATGAATATGGCAACAACTACGCGCAACCCAAACAGGCAGACATTGAGGGAGCAAAAGATGCGAATGTGCATGACAAAAGGCTAACAAAGAAATTATGAATTTCAAATGAGCTGACTAGTAGAGTGGAGCAAGCAAAATATGCCAGTAATGGGCAGCTGCTGTTGTTGCGTGTAAAAATGCCGAAGCGCTGGTGATGCAGAAACGTAGCTTGTGGATACTTGGTTGGCTGATTGGTCGGCGGACTGTTCCTGCTTCTGCTATCGCTACTGTTGCACTACACTTGCTGATACGTATTGTAATCAATCGAACATTTGCTGCATCGAATTGTGCAATAAAAAAAAGAAACAGAAATATTCTGTGGCACTGCTTTTATAGGCAAGCGAACAAAAACGACGAACTCCATGCAATGTTGTTTGGTTAATCCGGCGGCGCAAAATAATGAAATTCATAATGCGAGTGCAGCACAGGAAAAGTTCAAGAGTAAAAGGAGTAAAAACATATATGTAACTACGCAAGCAATAATAAAAAGCATATTGAGAAATAGTAACGTAAATAATAAGGCAAAGCTTGTTGACTTTTTGCATAAGGACGCACCGCTGCAGAACATTTAGGATGCTTGAGCATTTTGAAGGATGTATAAATCGAAGGGCACAGTGCTTCGATTTGAAGCGGTTGTTCGAGATGATCAAAAGGCGAAAGAGGTGATTTAAGAAACAGTTAAAATATCTTGGACAACCATCCCATCATTCAATCGTTCCAAATATTTTAATTTTGCCCTTTCATTTTCGAATAAAAGTTGAGGTCTCTTAGCTTTTTTCGTAATATCGGGTGTTTTTTTAGCTGCATGAGAACTAACGATGTCAATAACTATGGTTTGAAAGCTGCGAATAGCAAATTGTGTTGACATTTTTGTCAAAAACATCCCTTTTTGGGTGTTTGGCCGAGCTCCTCCTCCTGTTTGTGGTATGCGCCTTGATGTTGTTACCCAAATGGAGGGACCTACAGTTTTAAGTCGACTCCGAACGGCAGATATTTTTTATGAGTAGCTTTTTCATAGCAGAAATACACTCGGAGGTTTGCCATTGCCTGCCGAGGGGCGACCGCTATTAGAAAAATGTTTTTCTTTGGTGTTTTCACCGAGATTCGAACCGACGTTCTCTCTGTGAATTCCGACTGGTAGTCGCGCACCAACCCATTCGACTACGGCGGCCGCCGTTATGCAAGGTGCAAATTTCAATAGCTTCGAAAATTATAGTGATTTTTGACCATTTTTTTGCTGGCGGTGTGGAATGTTTTCCTCCGCATTAATATTTTTTTTTTCATACACGTCAAATTGACTATTTCAATCGAGAATTTGCTCGAGAATAGTTACAGAAACAGGCTAGTGTAGTGGAGAGAATCCAGTGAGTTTCAAAAATTTACCACAACATAGTGAAGGGCTTTGTCGACTTGTATAAGAGCAAAACTAATCACCCTAGCGGAAGATTTATAATTTTGGCAAATGGCATCGTGCCGCAATCATTTGATTCTTTCTATTCATTTCTAAAATTTATATCAGAACTTTACCTGGACAATTCAGCCATTAAATTTTTGCAGTGCGAAATTATATTCATAAGGAATTCTAACTAGGACTTTATTAGTCTACACACAGGCCACCGTTCGTAATTCCATTTAAAAAAAAAAACTTAATTAGGAGCTGTTGCAATTACTTTTACTTCTGTTGAATGTCTCCTGCTAGAACCTTAAAATATTTGTAAACAACGGCTTTGCTTTGTAAAAAGCGAATTGAAATTTACCGAAATAAGGGGTTTCCAATAAGAGGTGTTATTTTTATAAAAGATCAACGGTTTTGTTGCTTGTGTGGCACGTAGCGTCGTCTTGTTGAAAATAAACATTGTCCAGATCAATACCATCCAATTCCGGCCATAAAAAATTGTTAATCATCTCTCGATAGCGCAATCCATTCACCGTAACTGTTGCTTCAGCTTCATTTTCGAAAAATTAAGGTCCAATGACTCCGCCGGACCATAAACCGCACCAAACAGCCATACGTTGAGGATATAGAGGCTTTTCAACAATAACTGTTGGATTTTCTGAGCCCCAGATCCGACAATTTTGTTTGTTGATGAAGCCACCGAGGTGGAAATGGGCTTCATCACTCAAGATGATTTTTCGATAGAATTCCGAATCACTTTGATGCATTTCAACGACCCAATCAGCTAAGACACGACGTTGTTGATGACCGGCCAACTTGAGTTCTTGTGTTAACTGGACTTTATAAGCCTTAAGACCCAAATCTTTATGCAAAATAAGGTGTAATGACGTTGGTGGAATGCCTAATTCCAAAGAACGACGAGGAATGGACAAACTTGGATTTTCTTCAACTCTTTCGGCTACAACAGCAATATTTTCGGCTGTTCTTGAGCGACGTGCACAGGTTTTATTCTTCACATCACTAACGTGTCCCAACAGCTCGAATTTTTTGTATTGCGGTCCGACAAGGCGCTTCACGATGACCCAAAAATGTTCGAGTTTTACGAACCGTCTCTGCCAAATTTTCACCATTTTTATAGTGAATTTTAATCATTTCAATGCGTTGTTTAAGCGTGCATCGTTCCATTTTTATTAATTGCGTAGTTACTTGTCAAATATCAAAAAATGACAGCTTCAAAAGTGGCATCTACTGAAATAGTGGGCTATTCAAAATAACACCTGTTATTTTATAAGAAAATTGGGAAAAATATCAATGAGTCAATGAGTCGCAGATGGCATCACAAATTCCATTTTATGAAGTGAATACATACATAAGCAAAGCTGCTCTACAGTCATGTTGAAAATAATTGACGACATTAAGATAAAATTTGGCAATGATAATCTAACACTTCTCTGCCTACTTCTAAATCGTTTGACTTGATAAACCATGTCCTTATTTGCAAAAAATCCAATTTTGATTTTTGGATAGCGCTCTGTCAAGCTTATGACCAGCTACCTCGCAGAAAGATGTCAAAAATTATTTGTAAGATTGCCTTCTTCAAATTTCAATATCTTGTTTTTGACGAGCTTTTATTTAGTCATTTGGTCAATGGTGTATTCTGTGTGTGTCGGAATGTGAATGTTTACGCTTATGCTGATAACGTTTTGCAGACGTGATGATGATCTCTGATCTGCCTGCAATTTCATGATGGGCCTAAAATGATTATCTTTGTCTAAATGCTACAAGTATTATACGAAGACATTCCAAATCTGTCTATTGGTAAAAGAAAAATAACGTCTACTGACTAGAAAAGGAACTTATGTTTGTTCTGAATTGAGTTGTTCTTACCACATTAATAGAGTTGTTAGTAATGTTTGCAATCTTTTAAGTAGATTAATGAAGTCAACTTTGTCTACACTTTTAGAGACAGGAAGACAATTAGCTGTTCAAATAATTTTAGTTCACTTTAAGTATTATGACAACGTATATCGCAAACTTCATTTTGTTTGTTCTCACAAAATTGATGTTGCGTTCAACAGTATTAACCAAGTCTAGCAGGCCTAGTATCCAAAGCCTAAATTGATTAGCTGCGGCCAGCCGAGTAGCAGTGTTACCTGCATTCTCCTTACCAACCAAATCTAGGGAAGGTAAAGGGTAAGAAAAGAATATTCACATACCGGTATTGTGATAACGGTCTTATACCGCCAGTCAGTGTTCTTTGGGGAAAGACCACACCTGCGTCCTATGGCCTTTTTGTATGAGAATAGAGCTACAGTAGCTTTCCTTACCCTGTCCTCTACATTTATGTTCCAATTTAGATTCTTGTCGAGAACTACATATAAATATATGGCGCTACCTCCTACTAATAGCGTTACACCATTCAATGATGTCTTTACAAATTGTGGCAATTTGTATTTCCTCGAGAACAGCACGAGCGTTCACCGCTATTTAGAGCCCATCTAGACAGCTCTTTTAGAGCGGTCTGCATTAGGCCGTTTAGAGTTAAAAGATATTTATCACATGTGGCAACATCTATGTCATCTGCCCAGGCAATTAATTTACAGCACCCAACCATAGAGCAGTAAAGCAGTTGCACAGAAGAGGAGAAAGGACTCCTCCATGAGGAGTTGCTCTGAAAACTGTGGGTCCATTGACCAAAGGCGATACAATTCCGTATAGGTTTTCTGACGAGAAAATTTTTTCAAATTGTGCAATTCGTAAACTCCCAAAACGATAGGGTTTATTTGACCGACCGTTCATACGAGAATTTGCCACCGAGAGGCAGCAAACGTCACAGGTAATGGTTTGTGCCGCTGTAACCGCAGATAGGCGTTCTCCAATCGTTTTCATCGCGCCTGGCGTCAAGGTTAATGCGAAATATTATCGGGAAAGTAATCTGGAGATTGCTTTGAAATCGTGGACAGACAAACATTTCGGTGCCAGACCATGTCTCACACGGCTCGAGTGAAATAAGAATGGCTAAAAAGGCCATAGTCAAGTCAACAAGTGGTCGTATCGAGCAAAAGTAAGTTGATTCTTAATTTTGTATTATTTTCACACATTTTTTACTTTGAATTAAATAAAATCCCTGTATCCTTAACTCTTTCTTTAAGTACAGAAATCAAGAAGTAACAGCAGTAAAAGTAGATGAAAGAACTGGGTGGGGGAAAAAAATTAAGTTTGTGGTGAGGAAGTATGCAAGAAAACAACCCTCGTCCGTCCATCGACCCTTCGTGTCAGCAAATAGACGTACATTTGTAATACTAGGATAAAATGTTTTACTGATTTTGATTTTAGTAATCGTAATTTCAACCTTAAAGTGTTATATGCATCAATTTCAAAAGTTCATTTTTAGTTAATGTCGTATATGTGCGTCATGCAGAAAAAGGAAATTGTATTTGCTATGAAATTTAAAGTTAAGCAAAAACGAAAATTTTCCTGTTATTACAAAGTAAGCATGAACACTGAATTTCCTGATAAACGATATCATAATCGTTCAGCCAACGCGCACGGTGAATCCAATATTTCGCTGAAACCAGGTTTTGCATCGACAGTCCATCGCTTGAAATTAATTCAGCACAGTAAATCGAGCAGTCAAAGAAAAACTAATCGATTAACCGGTTAAAGGATAACACCTCACTTGGAATTAGAAAAATCTACTTTTTTATTTAAAAATAATAGTTTAGGAAAAACAAAGTCCAGTTGGTTCTACAATAGAACAATTTTTTTAAGGTTCAATTCTCGATTTTGCGATCTCACAGCGGCTCGGAAGTGTTTATAAAGCCGTAGACGCATTTTTCGCAAAATGATATTTCCCAAATTGGGGGGGAAGCAGTAGACAGTAGCTTTATAATTTTATTAGCTTTATTTTTTCTCAATTAATGTTCGGTAACGATTCAGCGGGTTAATATTCATCTGGAATATCTGTTTTTAAATAACATGTAAGCCGAGTTATCGGACCACAAGTGAATTTGTCACCCTCAAAATAGGCCATACTTTGCCAAATTTAAATTTAATTTTTTCTTAAGTAGAGCATTTGCTCAATACCAGCAAAGCCAGAGAATTTTTACCATTTATGATCATAGTTTTTATAGAAACGTTACACTGTGCATCGTCTCGTTGTGGTTTGTTGCTCATTTAAAATGCATAAAAGCAAAGTGCGCAAATAACTTGTAAAACATTGAACCGCAAGCGGCAGCGTTTGCGAGTATCAACCATTTGGCTGTTTTTGCAATGCCACAGTAGAACGAATGCCCTTCTGCCGATAATACCAACAACAACAATAACAACCAACAATCAATCGGTAGGGAATGTAAAAACGAAAGCAGTGTTGCATTGTTTATCTTGCAACAATTGCAGATCGATTACGGCGACTGAGCGCTTAATGCAACGTGTGCAACACATGTGCCTACTTGCAGTTAAATTGCTAAGCCGAGGAAGGCAAGGAAATTAAATGTGGCTGAGGTGAATATTTTCGCTCTTGCCTGTTTCACTAACGAATACATACATATATTACGAATATATGTACTGATGTAGGTGTGTGTGTATGTAGATATGTTAGCAATGCTTATTATTTCCATTCTTAGCGTTTTTGCCATTGTACGTGTCTTCAATTTGAGTTGCAACTATCGATCGATGATTGGTTGTGATCAAAATCGCTTTCGTCACCCCGACCAACGTCAAATAATTGAAATCGAATGCGGCTGACGGCATATGTTTTTCATTGCTGGACTACATCACCCCGGAATGTTTTTCTTTTTTTTTTTTTTTGGATTATATTGAGCGCTAATTTTATAAGCAGCTCATTTGTATTTTGCGCAGTTTTACACGTCAGTCGAGGGGTATAGTAAATACGTGGCCTTTTTAACGTACTCGGGTACCTATTTTTCAGGTTGCTGTGCGAAATCTCATCATAATAAAAGTAATGTGTTCGGGTATTTTAGCGACTTCTCATATATGCGAGTGCTAAATTTATCAGAAATGCTATTCTTACCCATGAAAAAGGTGTGACGAGAAAGATGGAGGAAACTGTGAAGTTTTTATTTAAATATTTGAAAGTACTGCACGTTCGTTCCAAAAGTTAATAATGCAATTTTCGTTTCATTAGTGTTTTTCTGATTTTTCTGGAAGCATCGACTCATAACTTAATTCTTATAATGACTATTTGACTAATTTCGAGATTGATTATAACACAAATTTCTAGATTACTGCCATCCAGAAAGATCAACATGGCTAAAAAAGTTTTGCCTTGATCATAAGATTCTTGATCGTGAAACTAAAGTTAGGTTAAGTTGTAGTCGTTTTATATTATGCAACACACTTAGATTGATAGCCCATTGTAATGCCGCATGGGGAACATGGTCTGATCTCCCTAAAATCAGTGTGAAGTCCCTAAAAACTTAGTAGGTATCTGGTTTTCACCGTGCTGAGATCTGCTAACTCATTAAAGAATAAAGTGGTAGATCTTCATATGTATATAGTAAGACAGTGGCATAGAAAGTGCCAAATCGTCTTTCCACCTTTTTCATCTAGACAGCTTCTGAGACAGGCTCATTATTATAATTACTATTTCGGCTTAACAGAGATTCAATGCGTTTAGTATTTAGAATCGGCCACAATTGTTGGGCGAATATGCAGATGGGTTTGTTAGCTATTCTCAAAAATTTCTCAAAACTAAGTAGTTTACATATTTGCAAGGGTACACCTATGCCCTTGTCTATGTTATTGTTACGAAGTTTGGTGCCGAGTCTCGCTAGTTTATCTGCCTTACAGGACCCGTCGATGCCGCAATGGTCAGAAACCCTTATGAATTTTTGTTGAAATAAATTAGCTGTCTCGTTAAGGGATGTTCGGTATTTAATGATGAGCTTAGAGGTTATTGACTGCTATGTTAGGGATTTTATCGCCTTTTAACTGTTTGTGAAAATGCAGATATAATCTTCCTTTATTTTATCACACTATCCCAGTGCCGCGGACTTAATTATTGCCATTAGTTCAACTTGAAAGGCACTAAAATAATCAGAGAGCCGAAAATTAAAGCAGATCCGCAGATATTCGGAATATACTTCTGTCAAAAAAATATCAGGAATTGGTCATTTAAAAAGCGCGCGTAACACATATGTCTAAATTTTTTTTTGCTGAATTGTTGGTGCAACTGTCCCCTATAGTGTCGCAGAGTTTGAGCGTGATCTGTCAATTAGCTTGTTTTTGTCATTTAATTATATCAGTCAGGTGGCTCTGCGGTTTTCACTATGGATAAAAATATCGAACAAATAATTTGTTTTAAATTTTGTGCTTTGAACAAGATTTGGTGTGCCGAATCGTTAAAAATGTTGCAGAAAGTCTATGGCGAGTGTGCTTTATCAAAAACATGGTACACGGGTCTACGAGTGGTATACGGCTTTTGCAGAGGGCCGACAAGTCGTGGAAGATTTGCCTCGATGTGGTCGCCCATCAATGTCTTCAAATGGATGAAAACGTCGACAAAGTCAAAGAATTGATACTGGAAAACCATCATTTGAGTATGAGGGAGGTAGCCCGTGGCCTTAGCGTGCCTCACGAATCAATTCACAACATTTTGCACCATCAATTGGGCATGAGACGCGTGGCTGCCCGACTGGTTCCTCGTTCCAAGAGAGTTGAATTTCTTTCAAAAAATTCATCGGAGGAAGTTCGGTGAAGACATGCTTGAACAAGTGAATTCGGAACCAACGTTTATCCAGCGCATCCTAACATATGATGGGACGTGGGTTAGTTTGACATACAAACCAGTCAACAAGCGGCTGAATGGCGCTATCCACATGAGCCGAAAATCAAAAATACCACTTCAAAGTCGGCCAAAAGTGAAAGTCATGCTACTCGTTTTCTTTGATTATCGTAGTGCTGGGCACTCGGAACTCGTTCCAAATGGTTCTATGGTAAACTACAAATAAAGAATATTATTTCGAAGTTATGCGACGTTTGAGAGAGAATGTGCGTAGGAAACGGCCCAATTTGTGGAAAGAAAAGTCATGGACCTTGCACTATGATAACGCACCGTCTCACACTCTTACATTGAGGGTAGGGAGTCGTAAATGGTGTAATTATAATCAAAGGTGGGATTGCATAGTTCATCAGGTGGTTAGTATTTGAGCGCTCATTTCAAGTATTCAATCTTATTTCCCATCTGCTAGCAGCCCCTGCCGTGGCCGTGCGTACCCTATCTGGAACTGGGAGTCCTCAGATTAGCTTCCTATTCAGCAGAACTCTTATATATTTAGCCCTTTTCGTTAATCTGAAGAGTTCTCCCTCTAGACATTTCTGTTTAAGAGCTGGTGTTTCCTGTTGAAGACTTTAAAATCTGTTTTCTTCGGATTTACTTCTGGTCTTCGCCTGTATCCACCACAATATCAAGTCTTAATCAAAAGAACAAAAAAATGTTCAGTACACTCGAAGTATTTCTATGTTTAATTCCTTTTCAATAAATTCTTCCAACGTTTTTGTATAGTCTTTAATATTTAAAGTGGTATCAAATGCTCTTTCTATAAAGTTTCTAAAACATAGTAAATTTTGTTCAAGAGTTAAGACAAAGTAAATAGCGACGTGAGAATAGAAATAGTTTACCTGACAGCGTTGAAGATTATTTCATCGTGACTGACTGAGTTAGGCCATCGAATTTAATATAAAATAAATTCATGACACTAAACCAGTTGAAAAATTGAAGCACAACGTAACTTTGGAACAAATTTCATACGACTCAACCACGTGCCGTTACGACAAATTGGTGATGAATTGGTAGAAAGAGCTTTAGCCAACCGGACAGTAAGCTGCTGGAAGGAAAGGCGTATTTGATAAGTGTGCAACCTGAGGCGCTATATTAATGAAATTGATGACTTAATAAATTTTATTTACCAATGCAATCACTCTCACGTGAAATACGCTTTTTACATTGTGAATATTGTGCCTCAATAGCACTGAAAAAGTAAGATTTAAATTTCTGTTCCAAATGGTTTCTTAGGGTCACCTTCATCTCACTATCATCTTCGTGTATTAGTGGTCAGACTCTGTGAATCATTTACCCTTAAGTTATGCCACGGACTCGAGCGGAATGAACTGTTCAATCGAGCGGAGTGAGCATTCGCGGTATCCAGGCGGTACTAAATTTTTTCATGCGCAAATGTTCATGTAAAATTTCGCAGATTCAAATTCTTTATCGAGCAGCACTAATCGTTCTACTTTTGTGACAGTTCCTTTCCTCCCCTGGAATTGATCCAGAAATTCCGTACCATTCGTAGAAAATAATGATAAAATCATGGGAACTGCCGAAGCGGACCGGCATGTGAGCACTTCCTCTATAGCAGAAGAATTGAACATTAATCAGAAAACTCTTTGGCCCCTTTTGTAAGTGGATGATTATAACTTTGCTTAATTTATCATCGAAATAACGCGAAAAAACTTTTAGAGTTTTTTACTTCGCCTGATATCGATATATTGCGCACATTTGTCCTCAATACCTCTTTTAATTTCTTCTCTTATCTAAATTCTGTTAATGCTAACTGATCGGTTAAAAAGTAGATAATTATAATACCATCGATTAAGAGTGAACACAGCGAAAGCCACAATAGCTATAATATTTATAGCGCAAATTTTTTTGGGCGGATGCTCGCGCACACCAATGTAATATATCGGACAATGTACATTGATTTGAGTTTAGCGGCGCATGCGCGCCTTTTATCAAATATGGCGGAGTCACTATGTAAAAACCGACAGTTTTCCTTTTCATAGATATAAGCTTGCGTGCCGGTGAAACATGGTGAAAGATATAAAGGGGACGCGAACGTTACGAATTCGCTGCCTATTTCGCTTACTTCAACCAGCCGATCGCACTTGCGGCGCCTAGGACTAGCAGATACACTGTGTGTTCTGCACGAGTTTAAGTTTATGTATGTGTGTGTATGTGTGTATGCGTGCATTCGTTGGCTATGCGCGGCTTGGGCCAATCTCAATACAGAAGCGCATAAATCATCCCGTTGAAGGCAGACGGGCACCACCTCTTCCACACTCGACTTGCCAATGGCTAAGCTACCGGGTTGCAGAAGATACGGCTGTTATGCTGGTTATGCTACATTCTGATGCCACAAAAGTCACGTAAACGAGCGTGTGAGTGTGTTGCATATGTCTGTGTTTTTATGCTTGTTGCAAGCTGGCAACAAATGGCGTGGCTATGCAACATGTTGAATTTAATTTTTCAGCAAATATATCAAAATTAATGCATTTATGATGAGATTACAGGAAACGCGTTTGCATGCATGCAAGAAAGAGAGAATGGGCGAGCGAGCGAGTGAGTTACGGAGTTAGCGAGAACAATATGTGGCATGTTGAATACAAGCAGGGTTTTTCCAACTATACGCCCAGTTTATACATATGCGCATACTTTCATTTTCTCTGAGAAAAATGCCAGTTTAACATGAAGTACAAATGTCTGCCGCACCGCACAAATGGACAAATGCAGAAGGGGTAAAGAAGGCAAGAAAAAGAAACTGCTAAGAAGAAATTGGTTCGATAAAGACCGCACATGGCATACGTAAGTAAATTATACCCAACGCTGATGACTACTCGATACCTGTAATTGCAAGTAAATACTCGACATTTTTTTCCGAGGTTGGTAATTTTATTACGCTAATTTTTCGAAAATCGAATACGGATTTATCAAGTTAACAGTTTCTTATGGCGAATCCTTATGCTGAGATTCAGAACATATACCTCAGCTTGGAGAGATAAGGGTTGCTGGGTTAAAAATATGAGTCGATAGCCGGCAGCTCTTTAAGAGTCTGCTGACCGCCTCCGTAACCCATAATCACGAGCAGCTGACCGATATTTGTACTCGTAGGTGATGCTAATATCATCAAAAGATGAGTTTTCAGGCAAATTGATAAAATAAAGGAGATAATTATGAAAGAATATAATAAGATGTTTTTCGAAAAATTGGTTTTCGTAAGTTCGAGATTCTTTTTCAATTTGAATTTGAATGAATGGGAGTTCCATTTTGACAGTCTATGAATGTGTATTCTTCTGCCGCATTTAATTAAGCATAATTGGCCTTGTATCTCTAAATTATACCTATGAGTTCCATCCTTGAGATGGCATAAAAGGAAAAACGCCAAATGTCTGGCGGCTAAAGTGCTACACATTTTATGAAATTGTTCTTCCTTGGAAATATTATTATAAGACCAAATTTATTATTTCGTCGAATTTGTGACTATCTATACCATCATCATCATAATCAATATTTTGAGAGAAACCTTAGAAAGACAATTGTTACTTTTCGCCCGTTGTCATCATGTTTATTAGTCCTAAAAGCTGTATTTGAAAGATTGAACAAATTACTATTAGCCCAGATGTTTCGATGTTCAAAAGGTTCAGGGAAAATTGGAAATACATTGATTCTAGTAACACTGAACCATCTCTTAATTTCACAAAAGAACGTTTCGCCGAAACAGACATTCAAGCTTTGTTAATATTTCTTAACGCAGAATTAAACAAAGTTTTTGTAAGAGATGACTACCGCGATTTGGTCGATGTGCGTAACATGTTTGGGAAGAGATACAGAGGAAAATTTAAAACTAAGGTCTCCCGGAGCTATGCATCAGGCACGTTGGATGGCGAGAGCGATCTAATCTTCAAAATATGTTTACTTCAGTGACAATGCGAAATAACTGCGAAGGGCAAAAAGCTCTACAAGATCTTTGCTTATTTGTCGTGGTGTTGTATTTTAAAGCTTCGCTCGAATGCACAGTGGCGACCAAGCACAGCACCTAACCAAGATTTGCGCTTCCAGAAGATGTTAAAAGAGTACGAAAAAGATGACACAACAATTTCCAAAGCTTCAATAAGCAATTTTATTGATCACATGTGGTGTTTATGTGAAGAGACAGTCATTCTGTCACTGCTTGTGTTATAGTGTTATAAGAAGGTTACGATAGAATAAACAGCAGCTCACTTAAGCGGGGTCACCTGGTGAACCAAGCCACATAAGTGTATTTCGCCCCACATACCTAAATGTGCTTCATCCCTCAAGTCCTATACACAACCCATAAATACATATGTAACTTTTATAACCGAATAAAAATTTTATTGATATATTACATTTATTTATTTATTTAGAAAACATTTTTTATATCATGCATTGGGTAGTAAATCTGCAAGGATTATGTTGAACCTGCCATGGAAAAAAGAGGGGTAGGCAGATATCAAAAATTCCATTACGCCCGCTCTTGAATTATTAAATCATGCCCAGTCATACCAACAACTGACACAACTGCTGCACAGACTCCCAGGACAGTTTGCTTGGCTGTGTGATGACTGTCAACTGGCCATACAATTTTTCCTGTTTGCGCCTCTGCGCTGGCATTGCTCCGATTTACTGCGTGCAATTATTTTAAGTGAATGAATACTACAGTGTGAAAAAAGTAGCCCAAAACTGTGTATGTACTCTTATTACAACAAAAACAAATACCGATTTCTAAAACAAAACAAAACAAAACGAGAGAAAGTGCAACAATGTTGGTTACGTGTTGTCATTTGAATTTAATTCCCAAAACCACTCAAAGCAAATTCAGCTCTGCTACCCTCCATCCGCCTTACAAGGTAAAACCTTTCAATTTCTACATTTCTTGGCTAGCATCCAGCTGAAGAATACCATTTGTTTTACGTATGTACTCGTATATATTTTTGGAAATGGCAACAAACACTCGCGCCGACTTCAAACCACTGAAGTGTAAAAAATCTCTGAAATGTTCCACTGCTACATGCATCTATTGTATTTTCTATAGCTCATCTGCAATCTACAATCTCTGCCATAATTCAAAGCGGCACGCACATATATAGGATAGTCGCTTAGAAATTCACACATACGCATTTTTGTGCGCTTTATAAGCCATGTAAGCATGCAAACCCTGTAGGGAAAACTTAAACCGGGGGATCGAATTTCATGTTCAGAACTCTTACAATTTCGACAAGTAAGTGGAAACCATCGACTGCCTCGTAAATAACAGTGGTTGTGTGGTTAACTGTTTCTCATGCAGTGAGAACTCTGTTGACTAGACTTAGTCTTAACTTAGTTTTTTAAAGAAAAAATACATGACTTAGCGATTTAACCAGAAACACGTGGTGCTGGTATATCAAGTTGGCCTAGGTTAGGTAAAATTTAGATTCGGATTAAGCCATTAATATCATGTCTTTGACTTGGAAATCATGATATCTCAGAAATCAACGCGGCCCTTATTTTGGAAACAACCTTGAACCTTGCAGGAATACAAGGCAAACACAAATCAGTTACTATATTGTCCTGAACGGATCCATAAGCAATGTTCAAGTCCTCTGCCAACTTTGCGATGGTTAATTTGCAGTTAACTTTAACTTAGCTTTTACTTTACTTTATTGATGCTTTCATCAGCTTCGGATGTTGACGGCCTGACAACGGCCTATGTTCGTCATCCTCGATGGACTCACGATCTCTTCTGAAGCGTTCATACCACTCGGCTCGGCAAACAGCTGTGTTTTAAGAATATCATTACCGAAACAATTTACCAATATATCTAAGGTTTCTCAATATTGAATAAATTTTTAACGCAAAATTCAATACAAGCTCTTTGTTGCAGATTCAAATCCGTTTTTGAAACTCTAAAATTCGGAAAAACGTGCGGAGGTAACTTTTGTAACTTTTACAAATGTCAAGTAATAATAAAATTTTGGTAGGAATGCTAATCACAGATGTGGAACAATGGAAGTCAACAAAGGGAAAACTCGGCATATTTTACAGTTTTTCTTTGATAAAGGCGAAAATGCAAAGCAAGTCGCTGAAAGAGAAGCTAAAGATCGACCATAAAACCGTTTAAAACCATTTGTGCAACAATTTCACGCAAAAATAATGGATTTTTTGCCTCCAAAATATTATATAGTTTCGAATTATCACAAAAAGTATGAAGCGAAGGACAAAGAAAAGGAAAGAACAGGTCGTAGTAACGCTTCTAAATTCACTAGAAGTCCATCAGTGCGCTACCAAGTAGTTGATCTCTCTACAGGGCCATATGCGCTTGCACGCATTTGCACATATTTGCCGTACAGTGTATTGCCAAAGCTTTTAGTCTGTGAAGGAATCAACCAAAAACTCTACATAAATGTGTGTATTCACTGAAGCTTAAACAAACATCATTGTTGGCACCAAAACAAAGCGAATCCTTTGGGACGTGTTGCAGCAGGAGCAACACCAACAAAAAATAACGATTACAATGACTGCAGTAACAGTAGCAGCTTGAGTATTTGACTGTCTGCTACATTTGTTGATTTCCACAGGTTTCATTTTTGTTTTGTTATTTCTGTTGTTATTCTGTTTATTTTACTTGGTATTGTCTATGTTGCTGTTATACCCGTATTTTGCTGAATATTTTTATTGTTCATTTCCATTCATTTACTTTGCTTTTGCGTCTTGGTAAACAAAAATCAAACATTCTATATAAAATCAGTGAACTTGGCGTGTGCTTTGCTCTTGGGCCAGGGGTTCCTTAACTTTACGTCGTAATGGCTTGAGGTGTGCAGACAGCCTCTAAAACAAACACAATATTTTATTGTTGGTTGCTACCAACAATGCATTGGAAAAAATTAAATATTCTTAACTAGTCGCTAAAGGAAAAAAGGACGCATGCTGTATAACAGGCCAATAAAATTGAAGCGTTTGAAAAGAAGTTGTTATTGGAGAAATGAAAATTGGAAGAGGAACAAGCAGAAGCAGTAACTATTTTTCAGTTTTGACAGGCTTCATTCACAAAAAAAATATTTTCAAACTCTGAGGCTTAGTTTGCAATGGGTAGTACAATGGGTATTTTGTAAATACTTTCAGGGAATATTAAGAAACACCACTGGGTTAGAGATCCATTCTTGGCAGAGTCAACTATTGATACCAATTTGTAATTCGAGGCTAAATGTAACCTTCGACAAATAAAGGCTTTTTCAGTTTGGAGCTTTGTATCTTACTCTAGCTGCCACAACTTTCAAGATTAGTTTATTGTGTGCTGTTCGAAAAATATTTCTAGACTTCAGCACTGTTTGAGAAATTTCGCTATGACAAACTACCTCAGAAATAGTAATAATTGTAATTCTTTAGTCTCAGGAATAATATTTAATTAATTAAAGGTTTGTCTATCAAACAACTGATATTGTGTTGGTGATATACGAAAAAGTCAACCCAGAATCCGCTCATTCGTTGTCATTTGTACAAGGATTGATTGGACGAGTGTGTGAATAGGTGTAAAATCACGGTTACAATTGTGTTATCCAGTCTACTATGCCATGCCAGTCGAAGTTGCTCTCACAGTTTTGCTTCAGAGGGCTTAATCTTGTAATCTATTATCCTTGAATGAATTAGCATTTCGATGAATTTTAAGAGAAAATTTTATTGAAGGTCTTAGGGGCAGAAGTAAAAATTCAATACTTTTGAAACCGTTTTTCTTGCTATTTAAATCTATTTTTATATCATGTTATCGTAGAAAAGAAGTCTGGATCAAACAAATGCCGAGTTTTAATTCCAAAAGATAATCTTTCTTGCCAACAAGTGCTGCCTTGGACTAAGAAGGCAATGACGTAGTTCAGTCCTCTTTCGACGAACAAAAGTAACACTTTATAAGTCTGGGGTCGTATGACGCGGAAGATTGGACGACGACAATATCTGATCACACGCCCTTTTGCCTAATGTGAATACCAGGGCATTAAGGTTATAATGGCAACGAACAGACGGATTACCTTACTTTGGAGTGTTTGAGAGCGCAGATTCTCGAACCGCGCTGGCGATAGCGAGTATCGCAGGTAGTGGAATAATGAGCTGTATCAGCTTTATGACGATATAGATATATTTAGTACACGGAATAAAGGTTCAGCAGCTCCGCTGCCTACGAGTGAATGTAATCGCTGCAACTGTGAAAGCATCATATTAGATCCGATACCAGCTGGTTTTAGCAAAGGAAGAGGGGGCCCTCTTAGGCGTTGAAAACATCAGTTGGAGAAGGATTTAGCCGTAACTGGCGCAGGTAAGCACGAGAAAAAATATTAACGCGCTTTATTAAACTCAGCCAAAATCAGTTAAATGGGTATAGCTCCATCAAGAAGTAGGGAATGTTGCATACTCAGTTGTTCATTTTCTTATCAACTAATTTTTTCAAAAGTCTTTATAGTTTCAAGGAGGAAAACGTTAACTTAGGTATCCATTGCGTATACTTTATTTTATTGGAGGAAATTTCAACTTTTTTTTATGAGGTCGAATTATTTTAGAAAAAATTGAGTAGAAAAATTCAACAATATTTAAGGATACATTTTTCAAACGACATTATTGTCCTGGCGAAATATAGGCCACACATTTTGTAATAGCTTGATATATTCTTTTTTGTTCAATATAGATATGAATAGTGGGTAAAGCTGTTTATTAAAAATTTAAAAATATGTTAAAGTGCCTTAAAAAAGTTGTATATAAAAGCTATAGTTGGTTGAGGTGCATTTGAAATTTTGGATTCAATATATTGTGTAATCATTATAAGGATTTCATAAGATTTAAAATGGAAACGATTTTGTAGGGCAAAATTGTTAGTTATATTGTTAGTTATATACTAAAATTAGTGATAGTTAAAGTACGAAAAAACAAATAAAATAATTAGAGTTTTTAAGTGAAACTAGTTATTTAATGCCCAATGCCCACGGGCGGTCACAGTCCAGAATTTCAAGCGAAATTCCTGATATGGAAATCTGTGGCAGAGAATGTCTTCAAAGAGGCACCACTTTGAAACGCAGCTACAATTTATCACACAGTCAGGCGGCCTTATGTACACTGCAGTTCCCCATAATATCAAAAATTGTTAAAGAATGATTCAAAGGGAGCAAAGAACACCATTTTGCCTAATGTGAATACCAGGGCATTAAGGTTATAATGGCAACGAACAGACGGATTACCTTACTTGCTTTGGGATCACCAAAGCTTATATAAAGAAATTTATCGAAGATTAGGAGAACAGGGATTTCGCACGATACTGGATGGGCAAACCAGGACAGAGGCAGGCTAAACAGCGCATCAAATAAGCGTTGCGTAAAACAACTTCAGTACACAGGGTCCGGCTCTCGAAAAATAACCAATTAAAAAGCCCATAAATTTAGTTTGGAAAATTACTTTTATTCAATTCAAAATAAAAAACATGTGAAAATAATACAAAATTAAGAATCAGATTACTTTTGCTCGCCTTGACTATGGCCTTGAGATCGTCCAGAAGTAAACCGCCAGCTGCCCGAATGTGGCTTGCAGGTATTTTGTACAATGGCTTCTTTCACCGCCTCGAGACTGGTGAATTTTTTAGTTCGGATCCTGCTCTCGAAAATAGCCTAAAGAATCACGTTTGGTAAATTTGAGAGCCATTGTGTGGACGTTATGAAAGTCGCAATGTTGTTTTTTAGCCATTATTGTAAAACTTGACTTTGAGATCATTTTTCAGTATACGGCGGATGCTATGGTCAGATATTTTCAGTTCTTTCGCCATTTTATTGGCACTTCGTCGGGGATTTCGCTCAAGTCACTTCTTCACTTTTTGAACCATTTCACGTGACGTTGCAGTCTTTTGATGACCACCTCCATGACGTTTCGCGATGCTACCAACATCATTCTAACGAGTAATGGTGCGAGAAATAAAAAATTTATTTCCTTTAAGGTACTCGAGCTCACGAACATTCGCTGGTTGTTATTTTCCAGCCAAATATAATGCAATCACAGTATTACTAATTTTCTTTCTTCGCGCTTACTCTCTCCAAAAAGCTTCGGCGCGCTGATAAACAATACTCTGGACTGTCATTTAGTCCACTGACAGGGCATCAGCTACGCGAGCGGTCTGAAATTGGTTACACTTCGAGTGCGGACTCTGCATATATGTGTAGATCGGAAAACGCCGAGCAGTTGCGCTGGATAAAAGACAACATTGCATGAGGTTTCGAGGTAATATAATTAACGTGCGAGAAGAAATTGAGTTTCGTGTCAAAATATACATTCAGATCTTTAACTTCGGTAACATGTTTGAGATTGAGGCTTGGTTTCTAGTAAAGGAAAAGTGAAAACATTTATTAACATTCAGGTTATGAAAGTTTCGAGCGCACCAAGTGACGATTTTATCAAATTGCTCAAAGGTAGTCTTTGAAAAAACTAAAAACAGCAAGTTTTGTTTTGGTCGATCTTTCTCCGATAAATTCTTGGTTGAGCCAAATGAAACCAACAACTGAGAATGTAAGATTCGCATTGACTTCGCTCTGGAGAATTTTACAGATCGGGGATAATTCTCAAATTGGTATGTAATTGCTAACATCAAATTTGTTGCCGCTCTTGAAAGCTGAAGTTTCAGACGTTCTTCTCCAGTCACCTATAAAATTCCAGAAGCTAAAGATTTAGTGAAAATACGAGTATATGTAAACGGTTGCTGTAGCTGAGTAGCTGAGTTGTTGCGTGACAACTATTCGGGAGTGCGTAGGTTTGAACTCCGTGCATTAAACCGCGAAATGATAAAAGAAGTTTGTTCTAATAGCGGTCGCCCCTCAACAGGCAATGGTAAGCCTCCGAGTGTATTTCTGCCATGAAAAAGTTCTGCTTGAAAACTGTTTACGGTTAGGAGTCGACTCAAAACTGTAGGTTCCTCCATTTGGAGAACAACATCAAGACGAACATCACAAATAAGAGGAGGAGTTCGGTCAAACACCTAACAGAAGTGTACGCGCCAATTATTTATTTATTATATTTTAAGTGTAAACGGAGCTCCATTTGTTTAGAAGATTTGGTCGACTCAATGCATCTTCTAATGTCTTCATTAGTTAAGGTAACCGAGTCGAATCGCTATGCATCCAAACTATTTAAGCAAAACAACACCCTGGATATTGCCAACACCCGCCTCATTAAACCTCAAGACCAATTTAAAATTTCGAATAAAGCTCAAATCTATTAATAGCCAATCAGTAACATGAATGCGGAAGATTAATGATAAATGGTTAATTGCACAGATTGAAAAATTATTATATTGTATAAAAAAGATGTTGTGGAAGCACAAATAAATGAACATACATGTGCGTACATAAGTATATAAGCATTTAAATATGAGAAATTATGAAATATTGTAAAACGTTATAAACAAAAAACACATCATTTCAAGTGTATTATAAAAGCAAATAAAATTGTTAATGAATGTAATTAGTGATTGCGTGCTTGACACAGAAAAAATTGGCAAACTCATTTTTTTCGCTATCGTCTTTTTAATAAAATTTATATGGTAGATACAAAAACAGTTAACATCAAAGAAAAATTCGCTGCGCATAATGTACTTTGATAGTTTCACTTGTATGTATGTACATCTGTGCATCATGAATGTATATTGCCACTTAATTTCAATAACAACATTACTCAACACTGCAAAATTAGCTGAGACGGCTGATGCTGTTTCATAATGAAATTGATTTTGTAAATATTCCTATGTATTTGTCATCAACAATACTGCTTTTCATTAATACTGTGAAGGTCTGGAATTCAATACCTAAATATGTCAAGGACGCGCTGGGCGGCAGTAATTACAAAAACGTTATACACCATTACAAACAGAAAATCATTGGAGGTCAAAATAAAAATTTCCATAACTCAAAACCATTTTTTTATTTAATAAAAAAGTTGTTCAAAAACGAAATTGAATAACTAATTTTGCGCTACCTTAACAGTTACGTTAAGGGGTTACATGGGTTTCGCGGATTCAAGAAATCGATTTTTTTTGCTTATTAATTTCTACAACCTCTCAAGAATATTATCCTAAGTTTTCAAGTCGATCCGAATAATTGCTTCGGAGATACATCCTTTGGAAGGTGTGCGCTCCAGGCCACTTTTATTGTTACTCAAAACTTTAAACGCGTTTTTCTCGGAACCGTGTTTTCGAAGCCGGTTGTCAAATGTTCTCGAAAACTACTCGACCGATCTTGATTAAATTTGCCACAGGTGTTCGAGATACAATTTACTAGTGCTTGGGCGAAGGATTTTTTTTTTATTACAACTATTTAAAAAAAAAAAACAAAATGTCAAGCAAATTTGACCGAAATTTTAATTTTTGTGGAAAAATGTCTGCGAAAATTCCAATGTTTACTTTTTTTCTTTCCTTTGTTCAAGCACTAGTTTATGGTCATAACTAAAACATTTATTTTTGTTTTTTCATTTTTGATGATCCTGTCAGGAGTTATGCTGACAACGCGGACGCACCTTTTTTTCTAGGGGTCACCGGAAATGACGTCACAATGGAGGAGTTTTAATTTTTTTTTTTTTGAAAATTTCAGAAATTATTCTTTAAATATGTATCTGTAAGACAGAAAAAAGTTTGAATTAAATAAATAATTTTTTACATAGAAAAAATATTGAAAATAGGCCTTTTTTACCCGATGAAATCCATGTAACCCCTTAAACCAAGTCTTCTATGTTCCTATTTGTGGGTGTGACTCACCAGAAGTTTATCTCTCAGTCTTACGTTTAATTATTATTAAATTTAACTGTATAATTTGATATTACTATTTTCCGAACTTTTGGTTTAAAATTTACATTATATCGGGTATTTTTTTAAGAGCTTAAACAGAAATATTGTTTGAATGATTTTTTTTTTCTTATAAACTGGTAGATAATTTCTTCTTCCTCTTTCTTTATTTAGCAAAATTCTTGTTTACGACAATAAATTTGAATAACTTTTAGTGTAGTTCAGTTCATTCGAATGTCCAGCATTATTGTGCATCTCTTCGGTGGCCGCCCGGTAGGTCTTCTTCTTCTTCTGTTGGCGCGTACACTTCTGTTAGGTGTTTGGCCGAGCTCCTCCTCCTATTTGTGGTGTGCGTCTTGATGTTGTTCCACAAATGGAGGGACCTACAGTTTCAAGCCGACTCCGAACGGCAGATATTTTTATGAGGAGCTTTTTCATGGCAGAAATACACTCGGAGGTTTGCCATTGCCTGCCGAGGGGCGACCGCTATTAGAAAAATGTTTTTTATTAATTTTGCTTTCACCGAGATTCGAACTAACAACCTCTCTGTGAATTCCGAATGGTAATCACGCACCAACCCATTCGGCTACGGCGGGCGCCTAGTGTGGTAGGTCTAGTGTGGATTATTCAAAGAAAGTGAGTTTATTAAATATTATAAAATTTCATGGCATTCATTTTTTTAATATGATATCCGGCAGGTGTCCGCCACGTCTATAAATTAAATGGTTCATTCGATTAGACCAATTTTTGACAATTTTTTTCAATAAATCTGGTATGGCGTCAAAACCATAGTTAATAAGACCGTAAAACGACGCCTTAAAATTATTGAAACTTATAAGGAAAATGGTTTATCTTTAACAACAATACTCAGGCACGTCATTTGAAAGACCCTTTGTACTATTTTCTGATCTAATCAAACAGCCTAAGCGGCCGCCGTAGCCGAATGGGTTGGTGCGTGACTACCATTCGCAATTCACAGAGAGAATGTCGGTTCGCATCTCGGTGAAACATCAAAATGAAAAAAAAATTGTTTCTAATAGCGGTCGCCCCTCGGCAGGTAATGGCAAACCTCCGAGAGTATTTCTGCCATGAAAAAGCTCCTCATAAAAATATTTGCTGTTCGGAGCCGGCTTGAACCTGTAGGTCCCTCCATTTATGGAACAACATCAAGACGCACACCACAAATAGGAGGAGGAGCTCGGCCAAACACCTAAAAAGGGTGTACGGTGTTATTTAACTTTTATGAAGATAATTTATGTGCTCCTAAGATGTGCTGCTTAAAGAGTTGTAAACATTTTAATTCTTAATCCAAGGGAAAAATTAAAAAAAAACCATTGATATTATTCGGTATGAGCCGAACAGCGAATAATGCTGTCAATTGCTATCTCGGCCATTCTGGCGTTCAGTATGGTCTCATAGTCATGAGAGATAAAGGCAGTGTCAAGGATGAATAGGCACTGGGCTTTTCAGGTTCTCTCCATCCATTTCCATCACATCCATAACAACAAAAAAAACTAAGAAAAAAAACATTCGCACACAGTAGGGATAACGGAAGATGTAAAGGAGACTGGGAACTAGGCCTTTTCGGCTCCCAGCTGAGAAAAATCGGAGACTGAAAACTCGACTCTAAAAAAAAACTTTTGCACTATCGTCTTGAGACATGGATTTGGAAACTGGGCCTTTTCGACTCCTAACTACGAAAAATCGGAGACTGGAAATCCATCCTTTTGACTCCCCGCATTCATTTATTTCCATCACATTTACATCCGATTTAATCATATTTGGACATACTTATATATATTGTTAGTTTCTTATACAAGAAAGATTCAATAAATAAAGAAACTGCAAACAAAAAAATTTATATTTTTGTCTAACGCCTTTAAGAGGTTTATCACTTCCACGGTGGGCCTATTTTCGGCGTTAAAAGTATTTGTTTTTTGCAGATGACTTAAAAGTTTATAGTAGTATCTCTCTTTTGCTTGTTTCATTCACTCAATTGTACATTCTTCAATCATGATGCAAACAATTTAGTTCACTAAAGTATTAGAAATAAATTATCCCTTAAAAACAATACATTTTTTTTATTTCTTTGATAATTTATTATCAAATAATAAATTCAATAGCTATTGCTTATAGCCTTAGATCTCGTGATGGTTTTTGATTGAGGTTTTTCATTCGCTTCGCTAAGCATATTAGCTTTATTGTACTGAAGGCTTATTCCACCCTATCTATACGCTAGACTTATTCTAACCAATAACATATTTAGGTCAAAACTGGATATGCATCAGTAGTCCCACACCAATCGAGTTCAGAGAGAAGATTCATTCGCTTTTCTCTCCATCCGCTTAGTTTTGTAGAATTTCTATTACTTTATGACTCCCGATGGCCGTTAAGCCATCAGTGAGTTAAGGGGAATAACATGCTTTTTTGGAGCGTGCCGTAATTGACTCTCTGATGGAAGCCTGAGCTATCACCTCCACGCGGTAACGGCTGGAAACTTCTGTGTATTTGCTGGTTGTCGTAGTTTGTTATTTTGTTAACAAATGCTTTAATCGGCAAATACGCAGAAGGCTAAGATAGACAGACTCCTAATCCAAGGCGGAACAGCATATGCCGAGGGATGCGTGGCTAAGAGGGTGCTTAGTCGTGAATATGCGAACTCCGGATACCTGGTGACCTCCGGTTTTAATCAAATGCCTTCCCGCGGTACAAGGGCTCTGCCGTGGGTGACCTCACTTCCCTAACACTCGTGGGAATCACATGGAAAAACTAAAAGAAAAAACAAAAACCAAACACGACGAATCTGCTGCTGGGCATTCGTCGTCGGTCAACTCGACCGAATCAGCCATCGGGCTGAATAACCCTCTTTCGGCTGCGCGCAGCGTTGTTGGACATGCGCCTAGTCAACCTTCAACAGCATCTACTTTGGCAGGTGCTGTTGAAAAGAAAATCCCCGTATCAACATCTACACAATCTAAGGAAGACCGACCTCTCCTGGCTCCTAGGCCAACGTCGGAACTTTCAGAATCCGGTCATGAGTCAATGGACTCCTCTGATACCGACACCCTGTGTGGAGACAACAATAGTGTTGTCTCAGAAAAATCTGGATGCACAGTCATTGGTTCAGACCTTGGTAAACTGAACCTAACATCTGGCTTCGTCAAAATGAAGTCAGCTGAGAAAAGGCGTTTCAAGCAAGCGATGGCAAGTGGTCACTCTAGAGAGAAGGCTCTGGAGATAGCGAGAAACGCCTCCACGGCGAAAAGAGTGCGCTCGGAAGAGTCAGCCAAAGAAACGCCAGGTGGCAAAAAACCCAAAACGTCTTCGCACGTGGGTAGGCCAACTTTTAGCCAAGTGGCTAGCATTGTTCGGCTGGGTATTGTCCCTTCTGATCTAGCTAAGTCACCTTTTAACAAAGAACAATTGGTTCTTATCCAAGAAACGGTTATTGACGTAATGATCGAGGTCGACGACAATAACAAGCCAGTATTTGAGGGTGCAATACACAGGAACGGCTGGTTGCTGTTTCTTTGCTCCAATAATGACACGGCCAAATGGATGCGAAGCAATTTCGATCTGATTAAGAAGAAATGTGGGCTAGAAATGATGCTCGTGGAGGAAAATGATTTTCCTAAAGCGTTCATCGTGAGGGGTTTCTTCCCACAGAGTATTGAACTCTCTAACGAGAAAATTCTTGCGACCATTGGGGTCCAGAACAATCTAGCAGCCAAACACTGGAAAGTGATTCAAAGGTCGACCGAAGGTGCCATACTTCACCTTATCATGGCGGTTGACGACGAATCGCTGAGTAGGCTAACAGAGCTGAAAGGCAAGATTGCATATCGCTTCGGCCATGTGCGCCTTATCCTCAAAAGCAATAAAGCGGGGGTAAAGGCAGAGGAAAGCGTTGGTACAGCAGAGCCACTGGGCGCGCAAGTAGTACCCGCCGCAAGTATCCGTAAGTACTGCTGCTGGGCATACTGATGAAACGACACCCAAAGAGGAAGAAGAGGAGAAACCCTCAACAAGCAAAGCGGCGTTAGAGCGACAAAACGCGATAAAGGTCGTGAAAAAGGCTACCGCTGCAGCTCGGCACACACAGGTGCCAAAGCAAGTAAAACCACGGCCGGTGGGGGGTCATAAGGACCACAAAAACAAGGGACCTCGGGGCGCAAGGCTCCAGCACCTTGTGGCAGAAAATAGCCACAAATGAGCACATTGAAGGTGCTACAGGCGAACTTGCACCATGCCACAGGGGCATCAGCCACCATGTGCAAGAGATTCGCCGAGGAAAAAATACTACTACTACAAGAGCCGTGGGTATTTGGTGGTCAAGTTAAAGGACTATCTAGCAAGGAATGTAAGTTGGTTTACTATCACTGCCCGCGTCCAAGGGCTGCGATAGTGATAGACAATAACACTAACTACTTTCCACTTTCAGAGTTTGCCAGCCAGGATCTGGCAGCTATCCAAATAGAAATCGCAACGGAAAAGGGGACACAGGAAATTGTTTGTGCGTCTGCCTACTTTCCGGGCGATTCCAACGATATACCTCCTGTAGAGGTGCAGGCGCTTATTGAGCACTGTCACTCACGGAACATACAGTTCGTGATCGGATGCGATGCAAACGCGCATCACTGTATCTGGGGCAGCTCGGATGTCAACAATAGAGGTGAGTCTCTCTTAAATTATCTGTTAAGCAAAAACGTAAACATTAGTAATAAAGGTACTAAACCCACGTTTATTAACGCTATTAGAGAGGAGGTACTAGACCTTACTCTAACAAGCCCATACATTGCTAACTTTGTGAGAAATTGGCATGTGTCTGACGAAGCCTCTTTGTCAGACCACCTACACATAAGGTTTGATCTACCAGGCAGAAGGGATCTCAGAAATGAGGTCTTCGATCCTAAAAGAACAAATTGGAAACGATATCAGGAATTACTAGAATCAAAGGTTGATTCACTGCCTATCAACATAAGTTCTGTTGGTGAACTAGATGAGGCAGCGTTTCAACTAAGGGATACAATAATTTCAGCATACCACGAAAGCAACGTAGTCAAAACACGTAATGTGACTAGAAAGGTCCCATGGTGGAATGATAAGCTTGCCAAAATGCGTAAAGAAACAAGACAACTTTTCAATCGTTGTAAACATACAAAGGTATGGGACGACTACAGGGTTGCTCTAACAAATTACAACAAAGAATTGAGAAAGTCTAAACGCGAGTCATGGAGAAGATACTGTGAAAGTATAATCGAAGCGCCAGAGGGCGCCAGGCTCCTTAAAGCTTTGTGCAAGGAACACTCAAACGGTGTTACAACTTTAAAAAGACCAGATGGGTCGTATACAAAAAATCGGAAAGATACTTTGGAATATATGCTTCAAGTACACTTCCCGGGATCTATAGATACGTCATCGACAGTGGGGGAGGATCAGTTAACACCAGACCAAGGGGTCGTGGCTAACAAAAAATCCTGGAGTCTGTCAGGACGTATCTTTACCCCAAACAAAGTACGATGGGCCGCTGGGTCCTTCCAATCATTTAAGGCACCAGGGGTAGACGGTATTTTTCCAGCCCTCCTCTTACGAGGGATAGAAATACTAATAAAACCACTTGTTGCCATTTTTAGGAATAGCTTTAGTATGGAATACATACCAAACGTTTGGCGTAAGGTCAACGTGATATTTATTCCAAAAACGGGCAAGAGGTCCAGTGAACTTCCAAAGTCATACAGACCTATTAGTTTAACTTCGTTTCTCCTAAAAACAATGGAAAGATTGGTGGATCTTCACATTAGAGAAAATCTAGGAAAGAACACACCTTTGCATAAATCGCAATACGCATATAATAAAGGGAAATCTACAGAAGGAGCTCTTCACTTTCTCGTATCAAGGATAGAGAAAGCTCATTTCTCTAAGGAAATCGCCTTATGCGCATTTTTAGATATCGAGGGTGCATTTGATAATACAGATTATCGCTCGATTGATAGAGCATTACAAAATAAAAACATTGACAAGCCGACCATAGGGTGGGTAAAGGCAATGCTGGAAAGCAGAGAAATCAGCTCATCTCTAGGAGATGTATCAGTCTCAGTCAAAGCATTAAAAGGATGCCCCCAGGGTGGTGTTTTGTCACCTTTATTATGGTCCCTGGTTATTGACGACCTCCTAGTCAAACTAAGTGAGTTAGGCTTGGAGGTAATTGGCTATGCTGACGATATTGCAGTGATTATTCATGGCAAATTCGACAGAACAATATCCAGTATTATGAATCAAACATTAAATTTCATTCTAAACTGGTGTCGTGCAGAAGGACTTTCTATAAATCCCAGCAAGACTATTATTGTACCCTTCACAAACAGATATAAGTTGGACCTTGGTTCAATTACTGTCGAAGGAACAAATATAAACTATTCCAATGAGGTCAAATATTTAGGAGTTGTTCTGGATAAAAGATTAAATTGGAACTCTCACCTTAAATCGGTGATAGATAAAGCCACCAGAGCCATGTGGGCATGTCGCAGTCTCCTGGGGAGAACATGGGGTATTGACTCCAAAATGATTCATTGGATGTATACAATGATGATTCGACCAATCATCACCTATGCGTCCCTTGTTTGGTGGCCCAAAACCACACAAGAAACAGCCAAGAAATTACTGGCAAGTCTTCAAAGGCAGGCCTGTTTGTCTATAACAGGTGCCATGCGAAACTGTCCCACAACTGCAATTGAAGCGATAGTAGGACTATCCCCACTGCATATATTCATATGGAAATGTGCAGCCAGAAATGCACTAAAAATGCAAATCTTGTCAAATAAGGAATACAGTGACTTTGGTCATATGAGTATTCTAAGAAAAATACCGGATAAGGATATTAGCTGTTCAGTAACAGACTACATGATTCCGAAACGGGTCTTCAATAGAAATTATGAGATAATTATCTCAGACCGTGATGAATGGGAAATTGGAGGACCTTGGGTTAACCCAAAAAGTCTAATAGGGTTCACTGATGGTTCAAAAACAAATACTGGAGTTGGTGCCGGGATCTTTGGACCCAACACAAAAATTTCAGAACCCATGGGCAAATGGCCCAGTGTCTTCCAGGCCGAAATCCAAGCGATTTCGATCTGTGCACTGACAAATCTAAAAAGGGGTATCAAAGGGGCCCACATAACTATATATTCGGACAGCCAAGCGGCACTGAAAGCACTAATGTCTCATTCTTTGGAGTCGAGACTAGTGGAAGAATGTGTAAACAATCTTCAAAAATTAAGTACAAAAAATACGGTTGTACTTTGCTGGGTTCCAGGTCACTCTGGAATCGAGGGTAACGAAATTACTGATGAACTGGCAAGGGCTGGATCGACATCAGACCTTATAGGACCAGAACCATATTGTGGTATCAACTGGGCGGAAGCTGAATCCAGGGTAGACCAGTGGGGACATACTCTCAGAATAGCTTACTGGGAAAATAATCTGAAACTTCGTCAAGCCAAGAGGTTGGTTAGACCCTTTACCTACAAAAAGGAACTGATTAACTTACGAAAAGTAGATATCAGGAAAATAGTAGGCTTTCTTACGGGCCACTACTATCTAAACTATCATCTTAACAGAATTCAACTCCTCAGGGACACTGAGTGTAGACTCTGTCTTGAAGATGATGAAACAACGGAGCACTTATTGTGCGAGTGCGTTGCACTGGCTAGAACCAGAATGCAAATTTTCCACCGTGATCAACTGGATCCGGAAGAAATAAAGAAAGCTCCTATTACAGACATACTAAGGTTTATACGTATAGCAGAAAAATTGTTGGAAGAACATGGCTTTCAACCAACTCCTTTCCAAAGGCAGAGAACAACTAGGCAAACTAGAACCTGATGTAGTGGTCGGGCAACTTTCGCGGATGATCAGAAGGATCATCCATATTAAATTAGGTAGCTTGACACAAAAGATCTTTTAGGTCGCAGTGTCGGTCATTGGACCACCTACTAGGATAAATTAAAAAAAAAAAAAAAAATGACTCCCGATGTGGCAGATGAAGATTTCAAGTCACTTGCTTTCAGACGCAGTGCGTAATGGTTTTCTACGACATTCTGCGTGTTCTCATCTGTTGTCGAGTTCTTCTGGAGCAGATAACCTTTAAGATTAATCTTTCAGCTTTTCATGAGCTAAACAGATCTATTTTGTTCTCCAGCTTATATACCTATGTACCTAACAGCTGGAATATATATTTTCTTTCTAGTTTTAAGTTAGTATACCTAAATTCGGTGATTGCACCTCTAGTCTATGCGGTGCTGAGACTCAAATAAATACAAAAATTTTTGAGTTCAAGATTACAAGCAAGGAACACTTTTATTCACGTCAGAAAAAATTTTTTTGGTAACAAGAAATACGTTGACTTTGCGAAATAACAAAAGTGTTGCTGACCTGCTATTTTAAAAAAGTGAAAATTGCATTGTATTCACTCACATATGAGCTTTCTGCACTAAAATAAAAGTTCAGCTAGTGGCGAACACAGAGAACGCTTTCATCAAGTTGTCGCTGCATTCCGAAAGCACTGCCATCCCATTTTGCTCGCAGATTACGGTTACAGCTTCTGAATTGCAATGCAAAAGGAAAACCAGTTGCTCTAAATAAACGCTGCATTTCAACCAAAGCATCATACAAAAAAAATAGAAGTGAATATTTTAGTTAAAAAAAAATCAGCTTTCATACCATTTTTCTAAGAACTGAGAAACTGTCCATTTACGTATTTTTATTATAAATATGAATACCAGAGAATAATAATCCCGTAGTGCGAATTCAGACAATATAAAAAGTTGAAAAGTTGTTGAGTAGTGTAATCAAAGACTACATAAAGTTTGATTTTATTATTTAAATACGGGTTGGGCTGATTGATTACAAGCGTTTGCTAAGCCTTTTATACCACAAATTGCTGTGTGCACATTAACAACAATAAACAAGTAAGGAAGCATTGAATTCGCATCCGAATTTTTAATACCAACGCACACTTTGGTAAAATTTAATTTGAGCTGAGAAAGTTATAGAAACATCAGTGCAGCGGATGAAAATTTAATCTTAACCCATAGGCGTGGTTTTGTTCGATCTTGATAATATTATGTTTAAAAAGAATTTAAATGAGGTGAGCAGTAAAACTATAAACTGAATGTGGGCTAGTTTTATTAAGTCAGATACACGCATTAATCCAAATATGGTTGCGCCACCGTTCATATCTAAAGATTTTTCTTTGAAAGCATTTCTTTTTTACGCTCACTTTGTACCAAATTTAAGTAATTTTGCTTCATTTATGATGGGGATATATCTCGTTTGAAAATTGCTGTTATAAGGGAGGTGGGAGTAGGTACCAATTGATTTTGTCCATTTTCGAGTAATATGTAGTTATGTGTACCAAGTTTTATTAAAATATAAGCTTCATATTTGGTTAACATATTGTGCGCACGGACCAGTCAAACTTGGCTAAATCGACTCCCCTCATCCCCCCGAGCTCCTCCTCCTAATTGTGGTGTGCGTCTTGATGTTGTTCCACAAATGGAGAGACCTACAGTTTCAAGCCGACTCCAAACGGCAGATATTTTTATGAGGAGCTTTTTCATGGCAGAACCTTCACGATACTATGCCGAAATATTCAAGAGTTTTTACATAAAAAAGTAAGCACAAAAACATACAGTCCGTAATTGTCTATTTAACCGTGGTTATCATAGCAGAGGGGCACTCCGCAGGGCCTACATTTTATATTTAACAGAAAGAAGATATTCGAGTTCGCCAAATACTATGTAAATGACCTAGATTATTTTTAGAAAAACGTTATATTCAGTGATGAGTCGAAATTTAATGTATTCGGATCAGATGGCCCTCCAAAAGTTTGACGAAAAGAAAATACGGATCTGAATGAAAAAAAATTGTATTCCTACTGTTAAGCATGGAGGAAGAAATGCAATCGTTTGGGGGTACATAGCTGCATCTAGAGTAGAAAAAGTTATTTATATTGATGATAAAAGGAAAAAACATCTGTATTTCAACATTTGAAGAATAATTTGCATGACAGTGCCGTTAAACTTGAACTGGATGCTATAGGCTTCTTGTTTCAACGAGCCAATGACCCAAAAGAGTCATCTTATCTCGTCCAAGAATGGCTTATTTACCATTATAAGCAGCTTAAAACTTCAACTCAATCACCGGATCTGAACCCAAATGAGCTTGTCTGGGAGCTCTTAGAAAGGAGAATCAGAAAGCACAAAATATAATCAAAGGCGTCAGTAAAGACACTCTTTAAGTGTTGACTGGGAGAAAATTGCAGCTAATGAAGGTACTGGTCACAAGTATACATCGACGATTGGAAGTAGTTATCAAAGCTAAAGTTGGCCCAACAAAGTAGTGAATACTCGTTTTTTCAATAATTTTCAATAAAATATTCTTCATATGGCTATATACGAATAATTCGTT
The DNA here is from genome assembly GCF_027943255.1 of Anastrepha obliqua. Classification (NCBI taxonomy): domain Eukaryota; kingdom Metazoa; phylum Arthropoda; class Insecta; order Diptera; family Tephritidae; genus Anastrepha; species Anastrepha obliqua. The sequence continues at coordinate 68,719,866 of NC_072894.1, forward strand.
TCGTCTTCGTTATTACCTTAAGTTATCTAATTCCCGAAATGAAATTGAATGTTTTTGTTCCTTAAATATTGAATAAATATGTTATTCCTTACGAATATATCAAAATTTTGTTCATTTGTATACATTGTGCTAAGTATCAGGTATATCTGTTTATAAACTGTGAGTGTACGAATAAATTGTTTGACCACTGTACATTGAATTCACTCAGCAGGAAAGGTTATTAATTAATTAGCTTCCACTTATAACTTCTTGAATGCATACATGCATACGCATACACAAATATACATGTATATATAGGTATACACATATATATATAGTAGATAAGTATGTTGATACAAACAATAAATATATTTTGGAATTTTTAACATGACTTACTTAACTCTTTTGCGCTAGCCACATCACTTGTGTAGACAAGCACTTTAACGAAGGTAAATTAAAAATTATCTAAAAAGGGGTTCTTTTAAAGGGGATATAAGCTTAAACGAAAGTCAAAAGTAGGAAAATGTGTGTTAGTGTTTATGAAATTTGCTTTATTTGGCAAATAATTTATGGCAATATTTTAATGCCCCAAAATTGTCATATTTTGCATAAAAATTTGTAAAAATTTTCAATCGTTCATGTCAATCGTTCAATGATGTCCTGTGTTCATTTTTAATAAATTTCCACTCAAACTAACAGTGTTGCCAATTTGAATTTCTCCGCCTCTAAAAAAACACGCGATACAAGTAGAGGAATATATCTCAAACAGAATAGTTTGTATGTGATTCCTTATAATTATTTATCTACAGTAACTATCTATTTATCATTAAGAAGTGAGATTTCTGTGCTGTAACTTGGTTGTGTTGGGTAAGTGGCTCTGTGCATGACCAACATTCGGTTAGTACAGGGTTTTATGTACGGTGAAGATGAAACATCTATGGCAAATCTCTGAGTGTATTTTTGCTGAAAGCTTCTCATAAAGGACAATCTGCAATCCCAAGCTCTTATTAAATAGTTAATTCCTTCTTTTGTGGATAGTTTGAAGCAGCATAGATAGTTCAGTACTCAAAACGAGACAGATGATTACAGCCATTGAAAAACCTGCGGTGAGTGGAAGAAAATGGAAAGGGGGTACTGAAAGCCCTACACTTTGGCAGCACTTTAGTATTCAATACTTAAATAATCAAAGCTTTGTATGATATCGCTACTGTCCACAATTTAATAAAAATGATATAGGTACAACCCTGCTATTTGGGTGAGGTAAAAACCATTTCATATCCAGTGGAGTGCCGCAACGGGCTCCCCCTCGACCTCCTTGTTCGAAATATCACATTTAGGAAGACGGGGTCTTAAAACATCAAAAGCCAGATTCTGTGAAATTAAAATAATGAACTTATGGAAAGCTGTCTTCACACCAGAAATGTGTTTACCTACTGCGAAATTATTCACCATAAAAGAAAAAAGCGCAAAAGATATGAATGACTAAATTTTCCCCTAGTACAGATCCTTAATGGGCATAGTCAAATTAAGGGTTAGTTTTTCAAATTTTTATAAAATGCTAATTTTTTACTTGTCAGAAATCGTGAGTACCGTTTCATTTGCGAAAGTTTTAGTTTAGTCATTTTGTCACTGAGCCAGAATTTAGCGTCATTTCTGAGTAAAATTAAAAAAATTTGAACATATTCTATTAAATACTATTTTAAAAATAAATTTTCATGAATTTTGAATGATGTTCGGGTGTGAGTTTTGGGATATTACTTTACAGAGAACAGCGAACAAAACATCAAACCGTGGCACATAGTGAAAGTCCAGTTCAAGTTGGCGCTAAATAAGTTAAAATATTTTAACCAAAAGTAAAATGTATCTTAATCGCAGTCGAGTTTGAGTGCTCATAAAAACCTATCTGTCATCTGGAGACAGCATAAAAAAACTGTAGGTCACTCCATTGGTGGAAGAATATGAAGACGAAAACTACAAATTGGTCTGTATGTAATTTCATGGGGATGTTGGCTGAATCATGTCGTCCGAATGGATACAAACGCGTGTGCTCTGAAAGCATTCGATGCAGTACCAGCTCGTGCTAAGAGGAAGGTCTCCTCTACGTTGGAAAGATTAGGTGAAGAAAGACTTGACTTCACTTGGTGTGCCCAACTGGCGCCGGTTAGTACGAGAAAGAAACGATTGGCGCGCTTTGTTAAACTTGGCCAACTTGGACAACTTGACCGCGTAAGCGGTTATTGCGCCAATCAAGAAGAATAAAATGTATGTATTTTAAGAATATACTCTGAAAATTTCAAGTGGAAATTTCCAATATATAGCTTCTACAGCCCATTAACTAGATAGAGAGAGGCCCGCGCGCTCCTGTACCTTAAACTTTAAACTCATTTATCTCGAAATGACCTTTTTCGGCCTGGGGTTGTCAAAAAAAAAAGGTATTCAACCGAATCGTCTGAAATTTGAATATGTTGCTCACAACATCAATGGCTATGGCCCATACTATAATCATTTTATTAACTCAATTATTTCATATTTTTTCGATTAAAAAACTGAAAAAAACTGATTTTTTGAGTGTCAAATTCAAAACCGCGCCATTTTGTGAAATTTTGTTTATTCTAGTAGCGGGACATAGATGCAGTCATACTGATTAATATTTCAGATAAAAATAATATAGAATAGAATAATGTGTCAGATAAATAGAAGAGCGAAAATGAACAGCACCGTTCAGGTACAATTTTTCGGGAGGGTAAACTTCAGCGCCATTTTTAAAATTATTAAAATTAAAAATTTTTTTTTTCACTTAACAGAAGTTATAAAAAAAACTTTAGAAATTAAAATATCGTTTTTAATTTTTTTTATTGTAAAAAAAATTGCTGAAAATACCCTAAATTTTCGAGCTCTAGACCACCGCGACCCCTTAAGAGCTGAGACTATGCTCAGTAATATCTAAAAGTTTCACGTAGCCTAACGAGCTCTTTTCAAATATGTATAGCAAATCAGTGCTAAAATGCTGTTCTAGCGAAGTAGGTACTCGTTTGCGAATCGATCGCATTGTTGCTACGTGCATTAGCAAGCAGATTCAAGGTATTTTTCACTAGTTCATTCATTGTAACTGAATTCAACTCGAAAAGTTATGGAAATTTAATTATGGAACTTGCAGGGATTACCGAACAATACTGGGTGGAAAAAAATAGTAAAAAATTTGAGTTGGGGGTTTTTAAAACTGGCAAAAACAATTTTCCCCCAAAAATTTTGAGCAATTTTTTTGTTTCGAACAAAATTTTTATATGGAAGATACTTTTCGCTAAAAAATTGAAAAGGAATTAAAAAAAAAAATAGGAGTTAATAAAAATATATAAAACTGCTATTTCACTTCAGTTGAGAACTTCCTTTGCAATTGTCCAGCCCTAGCTAAAGTCAGAGCAGGTTGTCTAGGTAAATACTTTTTTAATTCTCTTACAGAGCTGTCTGGCGTGGGGTTGGGATCAATACTACGTTTCATAAGAGCCACAAAATGGTTCCACGAAGGAAGATAAATGAGGTTCCCGTGTAGCACCATAACCTAACCTAACCTAACCTATTTCAATTTTAAAAAACCAAGAATTAAAAATGTTTTTATTTGGTGAAGACGACCGAACGAGACTGATTTACGGTAGTGTTAGCCGCTTCTTACTGCTGATGAAGTTCATCGGGCTTTTATAAGTAATATCAATGCCTGCTACATCAGCATATCAGGCTTACCGCTGTCTAGCCAGCTCATACACCTCGCGGTATCGTGCAATCTCGATACGACCAGATTAAAATAATCGTGGGTATTCCCCTTTTAAAACTGCCAAAAAACTTGTTTCCAAAAATGTTTACAAAAAAATATAATATTGTTTTTCAGGGAGTATATTTTCTAATCTATATATATAAAAAATTAAAAAATTAAAAGTGATATTAAAAAAAAACGTTTTTAATGTTTCAGTTCATTTTTTATTATACTCTAACAATATTGCACCACATAAACTAATTTTTGGAACAATTGACGACCTTTCCGATTTACTTGAAACACTTGTAATTTTCTCAAACAGGCAACCTAGATTCCCAAATGATATTTGTTTATTCTCTGTCATTCAATTCAATCGAACTGAGGTGGTTGCTTTATTGTGCATTTTGAGTGCATAATCGAGCAGTTTGAGCAGACAGGAATATACTTATAGAGGCGCGACAAGTAGAGAACGTACCGCGTTTATTGTGGTTGGCCAGCACTCTGGGCCAACTTTTCTTGTGGTTGGTTGGACAGTAGCCATTGTGGATTACCACTGCATGCCTAACTTGCTAGTTTATATAAGTACATACACATCTACAAGCCTATATAAACATAAATAAGTATGTAAATGCATATGCACCTCCAAGTGAATTACATTTACAGGGGCAAAAACCAATACATGCATATGCGTAGAAAGCCACAGAAGTTTTATTGGCATAGCAATGCAAGGAAAACCAAAGTGAAGTAAAGAATATCGATGAACCGGTGCATGCGTATGAGGGTCATAAATTTATGGTACGCTGTGAATGATAAAATTGCAAAAATATAATAAATAAAAAACAAAAAAAAAACAGCTTGCAAACGAAGCACAGCGAAAACATTGAAATTTACGCTCAAGTTACCTATTCCGGCAATCAGCAGATGTAGTTCGCTCGTTGGCTTTTGTTGCCGCTGTTTCTGATGCACTGTTGAACGCAAACTGCAACCGATCAAACGAGCATTGTAATTTTTCTGCCGCTTGGGCCAAAAGGCCGCCGTACTACTACGTATTCGAATAGGTATGCGTGAATTCATTTTGCTGCCATTAACCACACTCGACGATGAAAGAAGCCATCTCGTTGTTGGTTGTTGTTATTATTCTTATATGGGGCTTCACTTATAATCATAGCCCGGCATTATATACTTACATACGTGTACATATGTATCCTGTGGCAGCCGCACACCACCACCATCGATTAAATGACAGCCACAACAATAAGAATTTGAAACATGTTCGCACCATTTTAACGGTTGTTCGTACAATAAATGCGCGTGCGCACACTGCCATCTCATGTAAGGCCGATGGGGTCAGCATCGGTGATACACCTAAACCACCAACAAGAGAGCTGACTCCTTCCAGCTGGGGGCACATTGCAGCAGTCACATTCAAAGTAGGAACTCAACACGTATATCTTTACTGGTACATATAAATACATGCATATATAGTAATGCCACACCAACCAACCGTTGTGATATTGTCAGTGGCAGCGAATTTATGAGTTTGTGGCCAACAGATGGTCGGTTACTGTACCGCTTTAACGGAAGCACAAACAAAGCTGCAGCAGCACCATGCGTCGGATGCTTGTGTTATATGGCCTCGCCACATTTGTCTGGATGTGGGTAATCTAGAGCTCTATTGGTTAGCTCGTAGCTGGTAGCCGGTAAGCCAGTATATTTAATGGAGATAAGCTCAAATGACTGTCGAAGAGCGTTGAAAGTTGCAGAACCAGCTGAGCAATTGGTGGCGGCTATTGCCGCTGCCCCAGCTACTGACAGCTCAACTTGACTGGGTATTCGTGTTGCGTGCGTTGTTATCAGATGCCATTCGTTTCGTTTGTTTGTTTGTTATACATAATACTTATATGGAAAATTATTTATTTGAGTGCTTAAATATACAATGTTACTATTAACTTGTATTGACTTTGACTTTGTAGTGAGCACGCGATAAGCAGAAAACCACTCGGGAGCATACATATATATGGTATATTCGATAACTTCTATCCAAGGGCCAATATAAACGACTGGAAAAACGCGTGCGATGATACATTCAGGACCACACTCTTGAAGAAGCTCTCTTGTTTGCTTGCAGCTCATCCTCTACATTACTACTCTATGCAGTTTAGGTCTAGGTCTATGTTCTGTATACAAATTACTATGAACAAAATTTTAACTGTCTGTGTTTGCTAAGCACCTTAAGAGTGATTAAAACGCTAATCACTTGTCAAAAGAACCCTGCTGTGCTTTTGTTGGGCTGATCTACACACGACCATCCGAATACAATGAAAATTTAGAACAAGAAGAGAATTTATTAAAAAAAAGGCGCTATTCCATAGACATCTGAAACAAATATGGAAAAATAATAAGGACTGTTAAGCTTTCAAAAAATACTACAAAATTGTACTAGTCATTTTCAAATACGTATAATAAACATAAAGTCACGAACTTTCGACTAGCGCAGTTTCTTTCGACATACTTCCCGATGTGCACAAGCTGGACTGAAGCAAGCATACGTATAATGTTTGACTTACTTATATCTCGGTATACTCCAGAAACTCGTACAATACTACAGAAGGCCTCAAATGTAGGTTTCAAGTTGCAACAAATTGATAATGGGAAAGAGACATGTACAAGGTGTTCTATAAAGTGAATATTTTTAATCATATGTTGTTTTTACAGTGACAGCTCTTTTCCGATGGACATAAAATGGATATCATGCAGACCGAAAAACATATCTTTAAACTTGAAAAACATTGGGAAATATTGCAAAATCAGTAGTAAATGACAACCATGAATGCATTTAGGTTAAACGAAGTGGGTCGCTGGAAGGAAAAAACTTACGGTCATGACAATCTTTTACATTCAATAGGAATTTTGCCACTTTCTTTCTATGAAGTAAGGGATTCGCATTAAACAACTTCGACACAACAGTCTATACAGATGGCACTAAAATGGATTGTAGTGTTGGAACTGGTATATATTCTCATAGAAAGCCTGCTGTGTATTCCCAGTGAAATACTGGCAATTAGGGAAGCTATATGTAACTAATCGTAGATTCCTCTTTTAAGGATGATATTGCTATTTCTCGGACAACCAAGCTCCAATCCAGGCACTGGGTTCGGCTACAATAACCTCTATACAGATGGAACAAAGTAGGAATAGCCTTGTCACATTGAGTGAACTTTGACAGTAACCCAAAAGCAAACGAACTGGCGATATGCCATGAATAAAGTTTTTGTAGAATCGATATTCACACCACTAGATGCAGTCCGAATCGCGGATTGTCGATGGGAAGACTAGACGACATGCAAAATTAGCAGACCTTTATGATCCACCTCCAATCTCAAACTAATGTCAACATCGGCAAATATGAAACGAGGGGACGCCGTCAGTCTGGCAGTCATAACTGGCTTTGGTCTGTCGGGGAACAAGCAGCTAAAATGGGCCTTACAAGTCAATGCATCCAGAGGGAGTGATAGTTCGGTGCGAATATTGGAACGGTAGCATCATTGGCACATTTTTCTTTGAAAATATTGCTGGAAATAACCATTGAGTTTACGGTGAGCAGTAAAGATGAAATTTTTGTTTTAGGTGGGTATGCATAAGACATAAACTTGGATGGTCACTGGTTTCTGCAGGATGCACGCCAACTTCGGTTCAATTAGTCAGCTTGGAGTCAGGATTTGACGCCGTTAGATATTTGCTGGGATGCCGTAAAAGATCAATGCTAAATAAACAATCACCTTAAGGCGAAGATCGGTCAAGCAAGCCGTGAGATAGAGTTTGTAACCGTCGCCAAGGTCTCGGAAGGTCTTGGAAAAATATGTTAAGAAGATGCGCTAGGGAGAAGCCAACCGAGGCAGCCGCACGAATGAAATCGAATTCTGTAGGTAGTAGAAATGTTTGCTATTTCGAATAAACCAATAATGTACCCAAAAAAATTTACTTTTATAAATTTTTTCGAATTTTTAGAAAGGACTAGATACACGAGGGTCGTTTGAAAAGTCAGTGAGTTGAGTAGAATATCTCGGAAGAAGGTATGTGGCCAAATTTCTACCAGATCGATCTATTTCTATTTAAGTGTAATATTCGTTTGAATCGAGGTAGTCGAGTGATTCGCAAAACAGGAATGAAACAGAAGTTCCTGTGCGGAATTTCACGCTTCAGCAGTTGTGGTCGCAAAATTAATGGAAATAGGAGGAGGTGCTTACAGAAACGAATGGCTATTTTTCAGACTTGGACAAATCCTACTAATCGGTAGGGATCAACAAACTAGAAACAGCATCGGACGAAGTGTATAAGTTTAAAGGGGGAAGGTTAGCCCCAAACAACTGAATAGTTTTTATTTTTTCAAACGGCCTAAGAGGGCCGGTGAAAAGATAGGGCGAACATTTAAGGGGGGGGTAGGGTCACAAAATCGAAATTTTTTTTCTTCACTCATCTTATAGTAAATCATTTCAAGAATGTTGTGTCAAAATTTTAAGTGGATCGGAGCAGAACTCTCAAAGTTACAGCCTTTGTAGGCACTCTACCTCGAATGCGGAGCATCGATAATTTCTCAGAGTCATTTTTTCAAACGCGTTTTTCCCGAAACGACTTCTTAAAAGTCGGTGCCAATCACAACTCCGAAACTATTCAACCGATTCTTTTCAAATTTGGCACACGTTTTCTAAATCAAAAATACCTCCCCCCTACACTGTTTTTTTTTTATTTTTTGTTTTTTAAGGTTGTTTTTCACTTACAAATATGGCGAAATTTTTCGCCAAAAATGCTCGTTTTACGTTTTTTTGCCACCAAAACTACAAAAATGAAAAAAAAGAAATTTTATTAATGTAGGGGGGAGCATTACGTCATACTTTAACTGAAAAATTCGACTTTTTTAGTTTCAGATGATTCTACGACGAATGCCGATTGGCACCGCAGAGCACCTCTCGAAAAACATATCTCCAAAAAAACTCTGTCATGGGCTTATTTGTCAATATTTTATTATTAATATTTTTTAAAAACTTATTGAAATGTATGTACACTAACATGTAACTGATTTTTTTAAAGTATCTTAAGCCATATTTCTGTAAAAAATTCACAAAAAAAGTGTTTTTTTTTAGCGCTAAACCCTGCCTCCCCCTTAAATTCTTTCATGTTCTAAAACAATTAAAAATTGTAAACGATTTGTATGAGACATTTTTTGCTGGAGCAAACGTTTTATTAAATAATAATAATAAAAAAATATAAATTATAAAATAAATAAAAATATATTAGAATAATATAAATTAAGTTCTTTTGGAGAAATTGCTTCCCTTCCAATTTTTTTTCCTTGAAAGGTCCATGTTTCACATTCGCACGATGGAAAACCGCTCTATCCAACGAGAATTGTGAATGAGGCTATTCGACTGCAAAGACCTGATCGGCATGGTCAAACCTTACTCAACGCCAGACCCCATTTTACTGAAGTCATCAAAGCCGCACTACAAGAGCTCGAATGAGAAGTCCTTCAGCATCCGCCATAAGCTCCGGACCTTGCACAGACCAATTACCATATTTTCCGCCAAACCAGCGTTAGACACCAAAGACCTACCACTCATAAAACCGTGTTTATGCGGGCTTATGAGGCTAGACAGAGCAAAAATCAACTTTTCCTTAAAACAGTACCAAATAATTTTGAAATTGTAGTCAATTTCATAATAGATCTATAGTTTGTGACAACACTTTTTTCCAATCCTGCAGAAGTAGTCCAGCGGAGAGTGAATTATTAAAAACGAACCTTAAATCCTAACAAGCCGTTGAAGCTCCCACCATTATTGAAAACTGCAATTTTGCTGGGATAAGAGTATCAATTTTTTTACATTCCCACCTATAGCAGCCGCATATACAACAACCATACTTCCTTCGTTTACTCTATGGCTTAGGACATACATAGGTATTTTACTGAGCCGTAAGCCGTATGCTTTGTTTAAGTATGGGATGAAAGGCTTGCCATCCCTACAAGAGGGCACCACGCTGTCCACATTGATCAAATCAGCTTTGACAAACATTGAGATCATGTGTCCAATTAGTAATTGATGTAAGATATGTGTGTACCTACATGCATATGCACTAAGTAATACTTCAATGGGGCACTCATAGAACAATGTAAAGGGTGATTCAATATTTTCTCCATTTCGTAAAGATTTTTGGTATTTTATTTATCATGTTTTCAATTCTATGCCATTTATGTTTGAATTAAAACACAAGATTCGCTAATTGCTCACCACGATTCCTCTGGTAACACACGACGCGCATATACAAATTTTTCATGACTTTTTGATATAGATCGAGTTGTATATCTTTGAAACGCGCACGATTTCAGTCTTTAACACTGAAATCGCCTAGCGTTTATTGGCATAGGCAAGTGAAAAGTATGTCACGTAGCCCCAGAGAACGAAATCCAATGCTGTCATATCGTAAGACTTCGTTAGCAAATTTACCTAATTATTTCATGAGATAATATGTTCTGGGAACTCCATTCATGGCATCGTCCCGTTGAAACCAAATATTGTCCAAGTCCATGTCATCTAATTACGGTCATAAAAATGTTGCTATCTTCTGACGATAATGTTCACCGTAACAGCGTTACCGGCTTCATCGCCAACCCAAAACAGAAACCAAACAGTGACTCGTTGTGGGTACATAACTTTCGAATTTTCAGTACCCCAAAAGCGATAGTTTTGCTTGGTAACGCATCCGTGTGGGTAAAAATGTGCCTCACCGCCCATGGTGCAATTCGCGAAATGCACTTCTTGCAGAACGATCATTTTCAACAAACGTTTGAATTATTTGTAGATACGCTTTGTTGTACTCCATTGTCTGAAAAAAAATTTCATATCACCAACACCCATGAATCACCCTATACATACCTCTACGTACGCAAACACACAAGTATGTTACAAGTATGACCCGTCACACACTCCTTTAAAGCATGCTGCACATACGAGCATCATTGACATGCGATACAATGTTATTGAATGGCGTCCTCTGACATGACAATGCAAGTTCAACTCTTCTCAATCAGATGTGCAATGAGAAAGTCTTTGATGATTTATTTATTTATGGATGAATAGCAGACTAAATGACCAAACAGCTCTAGCGACAGGAACAATAAGAGTAACAACAGCAACAGCACCAGCAACAACAATAGCACAACTATCGCAATAAATTTTAACAATAAAACATATACTTGTACATATAGGTTAATATATATTTCCACATACAAAGATGGAGACTTGGCGTTTGGATATTGAAGTTTGGTGTAGCGCACGTTTTAGCCTAATGGCAGACAGTAAATAGTCAGCAACAACTAAATACAATGACAATGAACAGAAATTGCACAAAGCAAGCACAAGCTCCGCACACATGGCGCACACACACACACGCCACAGTTACAGAAATTGTTATAGCCAACAAGCAGAATGCTTGCACCTTACATTTGTGTATGTATGTATATTGTATATATGTGCGTATGACCATCGATAGTGTGCACTCGTAAAGCAAACGTGAATCTACAAACCTTGCCAGCTGTTCGTGTTGCCATGTTATCCACCGCCACGTTGAACAGAGTGTTTATCCTCTCTCATATTTTCACTTGAGCAGCCTCTTGCTCGAGCTTTGATTTCCGCTAAATCAACGTTGACTATCCAGTTGATGAATGCAATCACTTTGACATTGAATGGATCTATCAGTGGGCCAGCTTGGCTTTTTTGAAATGGAAGATCTGCTCTTTATGCTTAGATGTGCACGTGACTTTCGGACGTCCTCAAAAGTTGTTGAAAGATATATATATATATATATATATATATATATATATATATATATATATATATATATATATATATGTATATTAGGGTGGTCCAAAAAAAATTTGTATGCTGCCGCCCCCCAAAATAGTAAAGAATGAAAAATAAAAAGACCCGTATTTTTTTTTTTTTTTAATCAGACCATATTTAATGGTGCCGCCGGGGCTTTGAAATATCCCATGTATTTTGCATGGGAAAAAAATACTTTTTCGTAGATTTCATGTAAAAACCTGGAAAATGAATATATTTTAACCGGATAACTCGGTTTCTCTTCATAATTGGTCAGGGAATAACAACCAATTATGAAATAATTAATTTTTTTGTATTAACTATTTTTTATAGAACCCCAAAAAGCCCCCATAAAACGAAAATCTAAGAAAAAATCGAAAAACAATATTTTATATTACTTTTATGATATTTTTTTTACGAAACTTTGTACACATGTTTTTGGAGGTGATAGAAGTAACATAGGGTACCATCAGCGAGGTGGATAGGGTTTGAGATATAGGTCAAAACGTGGACCCAGGTAACCTTCGGATGTGTATGTACAATATGGATATCAAATGGAAGCTGTTGGTGAATGCTTTAGTTCAGAGTATTCCTCATGTCGCTCCGTGACTAGGGTCTCGAGATAAAGACCAAAACGTGGACCCTAGAATGTGTTTGTACAATATGGATATCAAATTGAAGCTATTGGTGAATGCTTTAGTACAGAGTATATTTCATGCCGCTCCGTGACTGGGGTCTCGAGATATAGGTCAAAACGTGGACCCTAGAATGTGTTTGTACAATATGGATATCAAATTGAAGCTGTTGGTGAATGCTTTAGTACAGAGTATTTTTCATGCCGCTCCGTGACTGGGGTCTCGAGATATAGGTCAAAACGTGGACCCTAGAATGTGTTTGTACAATATGGATATCAAATTGAAGCTGTTGGTGAATGCTTTAGTACAGAGTATTTTTCATGCCGCTCCGTGACTGGGGTCTCGAGATATAGGTCAAAACGTGGACCCTAGAATGTAAAGGAGTATTACCTTGACATTCTCAAAAATGACTTGACAAGAAGCGCGATGAAGTTTGGATTTGTTGACCCAGAAAACCCTAATAAACTAAAATACAAGTTATACCAGGATAACGACCCTAAACACAAGTCGTTGCATTGCAGGACCTGGCTACTTTATAATTGCAGTAAAGTCATTGATACTCCAGCCCAGAGTCCCGACTTGAACCCAATAGAGAATTTGTGGGCGTACTTAAGGGGTTAGGCCACTCTAGGATTTTCAAAATATCGAAATTTTTTTTTTTTGCTTAAAAGATGCTTTAAACTCTTTAGAATATAAAACAAAAAGTCCTATGCGTGAAAAAAATGTTTATCTCTAATATTTCGTACTTTTGCGCGAGCGCCTCTGACGTCTCTGAACCGACTATTCAAATTTAAAGCGTGTTTATCTCAAAACGTGATTTTTCAAAACGGCAAGCAGCATAACACAAACAATTTTTAATATTTTCACTTGTAATTGTACAAGGATCTTTAGAACATTATTCCGCACTGAAATACGTACGGATTTTTTTATTAATTAATTAGAAAAATTTTTATAAACAATTAACGGTTCCATTTTAGACGAAAAATTCTACTTTTGACTTCAAACATCTGCAAAATACACAAATTTCAATATTTCTAAAATCCCGTACGTATTTCTACAGCTATACTCACGTCGATTGAGAAGAATGTTTTTAATTTGGTTTAGGTGGACATTTACGTCAGTTGTACTGCTTGCCGTGAAGTGCCTTTTTCGCAGGGCGCGTTCAGAGATTCACTCCAAAGGCGCCATTTTGTAATATTTTTCAATAAAAATATTTGTAATTACACTTAAATACATGCTTAATAATATACTTAAAAAGTTTTTTCCTGGCACCTTTCTTTCAATGTAAAAAAAATCCTTAAAAAACTGCTTTTTTACAGTAGCTAGAGTGGCGTAACCCCTTAAAGAAGAAAGTGAGCAATCACGGCCCATCTAATAAAACCGCTCTCATCAACGCAATTCAGGTTGAATGGCAGAAAATACCAGAGACTTACGACCTGAAGAACCTTATACATTCCATGCCCCGTCGTCTGCATTCTGTAATGGAAGCTGAAGGCCGTCACACTAAATATTAAAATCACACACCTTTATTTTCCTTACAAAAGTCACATAATATTTGAAAATGTAAACAATTAATTGACAGCACAGAATGAACCTTTTTACAGATTTTTATGTTTTTTTTACTTATTGTCCTAAAGTTTTGAGTTTTGCTGCTATAAATATGTTAAAAATAAAAGTTACAAAAATAATGTGTATTTAAAATTTCGAAAATGTTATTTAAGTTGGTAAAATAAAGTTATTAAAATATATTTAAGAAGCTTCTATCATGTTGCAAACAATTAATTGACATACTGTATGTCTGTTTATTGTAAAACTCTATGTAAAAGCATGGTTTGAAGCACCAACTGCTAAAAACGCTCCACGTAATGACCTTCACGGAGCGACATGAAAAATACTCTGTACTAAAGCATTCACCAACAGCTTCAATTTGATATCCATATTGTACAAACACATTCTAGGGTCCACGTTTTGACCTATATCTCGAGACCCCAGTCACGGAGCGGCATGAAAAATACTCTGTACTAAAGCATTCACCAACAGCTTCAATTTGATATCCATATTGTACAAACACATTCTAGGGTCCACGTTTTGACCTATATCTCGAGACCCCAGTCACGGAGCGGCATGAAATATACTCTGTACTAAAGCATTCACCAATAGCTTCAATTTGATATCCGTATTGTACAAACACATTCTAGGGTCCACGTTTTGGTCTTTATCTCGAGACCCTAGTCACGGAGCGACATGAGGAATACTCTGAACTAAAGCATTCACCAACAGCTTCCATTTGATATCCATATTGTACATACACATCCGAAGGTTACCTGGGTCCACGTTTTGACCTATATCTCAAACCCTATCCACCTCGCTGATGGTACCCTATGTTACTTCTATCACCTCCAAAAACATGTGTACAAAGTTTCGTAAAAAAAATATCATAAAAGTAATATAAAATATTGTTTTTCGATTTTTTCTTAGATTTTCGTTTTATGGGGGCTTTTTGGGGTTCTATAAAAAATAGTTAATACAAAAAAATTAATTGTTTCATAATTGGTTGTTATTCCCTGACCAATTATGAAGAGAAACTGAGTTATCCGGTTAAAATATATTCATTTTCCAGGTTTTTACATGAAATCTACGAAAAAGTATTTTTTTCCCATGCAAAATACATGGGATATTTCAAAGCCCCGGCGGCACCATTAAATATGGTCTGATTAAAAAAAAAAAAAATACGGGTCTTTTTATTTTTCATTCTTTACCATTATGGGGGGCGGCAGCATAAAAATTTTAATATAAATTTTTTCCCATGCATTTTTGGACCACCCTAATGTATATACATATATGCAGAAGTAAGTATGTACTTCTATACTACAGCCCAAACACATTTTTTTTATGCTACCTTCGAGCGAAGACGGGGCAGACGCACAGGAAGTGGTCCTCCGTCTCATCCTCCTCTTCACAAGCTGGGTAGAGTGCACTGTCTGATATGCCCACCTTTTCCATGTGCTTCGCCCACAGAAAGTGGCCGGTCATCAGTCCAACCAGCCTCCTACTTACTGACAGGAGGAACTGCGACAGTTGGTCGCACATGACAGGTAACATCAGTTTTGTCCACCTGCAGCCTTTCGTAGCCTGCCAAGCTCGATTGTGGTTGCAGAGGTCTCGTTACCCACGACACCCACGTGTCCCGGGACCCATGTTAGCATCAGGCTGTTATGTCTACCGACATAGTTCAGACTGATTTATGGGACTCGACTACCTCTGTTGTGGTTGGGAGGCTGTCCAAGCCCATGAGCGCAGGTTGGCTATCGCTGCAGACACATATACTCGTAGATCTGCCTCTCCATCGGTTTTCCACAACAAATTCATCGCTTCTTGCACTGCATACACCCCCGCTTGAAACACAGATGCATGCATTCCAAGAGCAAAGTGCAGTTTTGTCCTGCTGGATTCCACGTAGACCCCAGAGCCCGGGAAAGAGCGGAAACAGTGTTTGCCGGGCTCATTTTCAGAGTTTGACCACAACTGAGCCTCTGGCAGCACTACACTGTATCTCTTTTTAAGTACGACTCTTGATGACATGGAGTCAAGGAGCATGGAGAGAATCATTGGATCGATGTTCATGCCTTCAATACCGGACATGTTCATGTTTTTCAATACCGGACAGCGGCCATACCAGTTCCCAACGTGTTCCAACCTGCAGATAGGCTTCAAGGCCTCTCTTTAGATGAAAGCATCAAGTGGTGGTAGACCAATTAGAGCAAAGAAGTTTACTATCGAGGATTACTCGAAGATATGTAATTTCTTTGCATAGCTGGATTATGACTCCTTTTAGCTAAGGCAGAACGAGTCCATCAAATTTCCTCTTTCTGATAAAGAGAACAATACCAGTTTTGGTGGGGTTTGCCAATAGCTCATTCGCACAGCACCAACTGTAAGTGAAAGGCCCGTTATCAAATAAGCAACGTCGTCCGCATATGCTTGTGTGTAGACTCCAGCATAATTTAAGATTGTGAGTAGAGGACCATACACCAGAGCAATGGAGATAGCACACCATCTTGGGGGCAGCCTCTATTTACCCCGGACGACACCAGCAGATCCTCCTGTAGGTCCCTCCATTTGTGGAACAACAACAATAAGCACGCCACAAATAGGAAAAGGAGTTCGGCCAAATACCCAGAAAAGGTGTTGATAGTCATGACGCTGTTCAACAAATGGAGGGACCTACTGCTTTAAGCCGACTTCGAATGGAGTCTTTACTACTACATTGCCTACTTAGTCCAAAGTAGTATATACTTGTTGGCAAAGAGATGTTCCGTTGTATTTCAAGGCTGACATTATTATCGTTATTGATGCTGGTTCCTAAGTTAACGAGGTCTTCTACTTTCCCGAACTTATAATTGCCAACAGTGACGGCGCTGCTAATATGCGAAAATGCACTGTCTCATATTGTAGATGACTAAATACTGACCAGAAAACAACGGTAGTGCCGTCTTTCAACTTTTTCCCGTACCCTCAGCTCAAATTAACATTTTGCGGACTGTGTTTTGAGATGATTGAGGGGATAGGTAAAAATTATAGAAGAAGCTGAAGACTATTCAAAAGCGGTCTATAAAAAAATTTTGAGGTCACAGTAGCTCAACTCTGTAAAGTTTAGCGAAATAAAACTTATTAAAGTTCTTCGCGTGCTATGGCGAATAACGCAATAGCCCTTAATGGGCACAGTGTTAAGTTGCATCGCTAGCTCCTTCAACTAATTAAGCTTTAATTTCCCTCAAGCTATGTAATAGGTTACCTCGCCTGCCATAGCTTGTTTACGCTCCTAATTCATCTTATTCAATTGATCCCACTGAAAGCATCAGGCCGTCAAGCGATCAACAAGCATGTTGTTGATGCATACTTACTATATGTCTACTGCTGATATACGCATTGTGTAATTTGCAGTGATAGCTGTTATTATTTCAGTTGCAAGTTAATAAATGTATGTACATACCTATGTACATTCTGCCAAAAAAATATCGCGAATTGTTCGTTTAAAAAGCGCACGTTACACATACTTGTATGTCTTCTTTTGCTGCCACAAAGTTTAAGCGTGATCTGTCAATTAGTTTGTTTTTGGTATTTAATTATATCAGTCAACCACAGGTGACTCTGCAATTTTCACTATGGATAAAAATAACGAACAAAGAATTTGTCTCAAATTTTGTGATTTGAACAAGATTTGGTGTACCGTGTATTATCGTTGAAAATGTTGCAGAAAGCCTATGGCGAGTGTGCTTTATCAAAAACACCGGTCTACGAATGGTATAAGGCTTTTGCAGAGGGCCGACAAGTCGTGGAAGATTTGTACCGAGCTGGTCGCTCATGACATGCAAACCAGACAACAGACGCTTGAATGGCACTATCCACATGAACCTAAACCCAGAAAAGCACGCCAAAGCCGGCCAAAAGTGAAAGTCATGCTACTCGTTTCCTTTGATTATCCTGGTGCTGTCCACTCGGAATTCATTCCAAATGGTTCTACGATAAACACAAATTTGGAAGTTATGCGACATTTGAGAGAGAATGTGCGTAGGAAAAGGTCCAATTTGTGGAAAGAAAACTGATGGACCTTGCACTATGATAACGTACCGTCTCACAAGCCTCATATTGTGAACATTATTTTGACCACCAACTCGAGAAGTATCATCGAACAACCACCGTATTCACCGGATTTAGGCCCTTGTGCCTTTTCTCTTTTCCCAAAACTTAAATTGTCACTCCGCGGACATCGCTTTGAGTCAATAGGGGCCATTAAGGAGAATTCGATGAAGGCGCTCAAGAAGATCCCTTCAAATGCGTTTAAAAGGTGCTTTGATGACTGGACTAATCGTTGGCATGGCCTCGAGTGGAGCCTATTTTGAAGGCGAGAAAAAAAATTTAGATGATTAAACAATTTTGCGTTTTATTTAACAATTCCCGGTACTTTTTCGGCAGAATGTATGTAATATGTATATCGTTACAAGTGGTTGTGAACTTGCAATGCTGCGGCACTACATTTTGCCGGCTAATTGTTATTGATAATCACGCGCAAAATTACGTTTCACTCACATTGTTAGCAACATCAAAATCCTGAGCTCTGCTATGCACTTCAACCGAGGTGTGCGTGTGTATAGCAACAAATTCAGGCGCTCCAACAGTGTTGCCATTTGTTTGGCATTTCAATTGAATTAATGAATGAATGGATGAAGTCACTTCAATGTGTGCGCTGTCATGCCACACCTCTTCTGCCTTTGCTTTTGACTGGACTTTGCTCACGTCGATTTGATACCATACATCATCAATGTAACTATGATCATCATCTCCATCATTTCCTCTGCGTGCACACAATCCGTCTGGATTCGGTACGTGGTTGGAATCCTATCAACGTCAATATCACTATTACCATTAGCAACAATGCAATTCTTGCGTCAGAGTCAGAGTATGCGACAGCATCTACATCAGTAACAGCGTCATCGCCATCATCATCATCATTATTGCGTTACTCGTCACTGCCACCAGCGTCATTTGTCGTACTGATACTCGTATGTGCGCTTTCCTTTCATAAAAATAATACCCGTAAGTATGTATGTACATTTGTATGTGTTTGTCGTTGCAGTTATGTAATGAAGTCTACAATTGCAATGGTTGCAATGAACTGTCTTTGCTGCTGATTATTTTGATGTGCTCCTGCCAGTTGGCACATTGTTTGTGACATTGTCAGTTCACGGTGACACTTTTGACAAACGAAATGCTCTGACAATCAGTACAAATTGTTTTTATCCTTACCGAAAAACTACAGCTGGTTGATTTTTATGAGTTTATTAGAGATTTATATTGATAGACTATTTTAAGTAGTGCTGATTGGCATGTGCGTTAAGTCCATAATGATTGTGGCTCAATCATGAACATTAACGATCTGAGCACTGATCACTCATACTTGGTGGAAATGTGGGTTGTAGTTCGAAGTCACGGAAGCATTTTGAATGCATAAAAGATAAATAAATAATTTTAAGCAATTAAGCGATATAACTTCTATATTTTTTCCTATCAAAGTCTGAGCTTAAGCTCATTTTTTAAGCATACGCCTTAATATCCTGCTTGAACCTGGCATATGTTACAAACTTGCCAACTGTTACCGTGGTTGTGTGCCACAGTGGCCAACTTGAAGACTTGGATTTCGTCTATGACATATGCTTATTCTCCCACCAATTTACAGTCATACAGGCGAAGGCGATCTTACTGGTCAAACTAGCACGAGATGTCGGATTAGAGATTAGCAAAGGCCAAGGCTAAGAGAATCAATCACTCCAACCGTGACCAAAATGATGATTTCTGCCACGGAGAACAGATCGCGGAGCCGAAGAAAATGAAAATAATTTGTTGAGTAAGCTCTGGCTTTACTTCCGCCGTAGCCGAATGGGTTGGGGCGTGACTACCGTTCGGAATTCGGAGTCCGTTAGTTCGAATCTCCATGAAGCACCAAAATTAAGAAAAAGTTTTCCATAAGAGCAAACCTGCGAGTGCATTTCTGCCATGCGAACGCTCCTCACAAAAAGTATCTGTCGTTCGGAGTCGACTACAGGTCCCCAATTTGTGGAACAACATCAAGACGCACGTCACAAATATACAGCGTGGGCCATATAGCGTTTGCTTTTTGAACCACCTATTTTTTTGAGAATCTCGATGAAAGCAAAATTAATAAAAACATTTTTCTAATAGCGGTCGCCCCTCGGCAGGCAATGACAAAACCTCCGAGTGTATTTCTGCCATGAAAAAGCTCCTCATAAAAATATCTGCCGTTCGGAGTCGGCTTAAAACTGTAGGTCCCTCCATTTGTGGAACAACACCAAGACGCACACCACAAATAGGAGGAGGAGCTCGGCCAAACACCTAACAGAAGTGTACGCGCCAATTATTTATTTTTTTTTTTTTTTTTTTTTTTTTTTTTTGAGAATGGTAACACAAATGACATGTCAAATGTGTTCATAATTTACTTGCTATGCGAAAAATTTACGAAATGGGACGCTATACGCTTGAACAAAATTGGGAAATATTGAAAACCTATTTTCAAAGTGGTGAGTCTTCTACTCAAACGGTGAGAAATTTGAAAAAAAATTTCAAAAAAAAAGATTTGCCAACAAGACAGTTTGTGGATCAATTTGTTAATCGTGTTCATGAAAGTGGATCGTTAATGGATAAAACAACACGTGAACGTGCTCCTACAGTGCGTACACCCGAAAATATTGCTGCTGTAGCCGAAAATGGGCGTGAACATCCAACAACCTCAACTCGTTATCGTTCTCAAGAATTGAACATTTCACGCACTTCTTTGAGGAGAATTTTGCATAAAGACCTCGGTATGAAGGCTTACAAAGTTCAATTGGTGCAAGAACTGAAGTCTAATGACCATCCAATGCGCTTTCGGTTCGCTCAATGGGCAGAAAATCGTTTTACCGAAGATGAGCATTTTTACCGAAAAATCATCTTTTCTGATGAAGCTCATTTTCACATCGGTGGCTACATCAATAAGCAAAATTGTCGGATTTGGGGCTCAGAAAATCCACACGTTACTGTAGAGAAGCAAATTCATCCACAACGAGTCACTGTTTGGTGCGGTTTTTGGTCTGGCTGCATCATTTCGCCATTTTGAGCGAGGAGCCGCGGTTGCAGTAAATGGAGAGCATTACCGTGACATGCTCAACGAGTTTTTGTTTCCAAAAATTGAAGAGGATGACATGGACGACATTTGGTTTCAACAGGACGGTGCAACTTGTCACACTGCCAAAGTTACACTCGAACTTTTGGCTACCGTTTTTGAAAACCGAATAATCAGCCGAAATTCCGATATCAATTGGCCGCCTCGGAGCTGTGATTTAAGCCCGTTGGATTATTTTTTGTGGGGAGCCGTTAAGGACAAATGCTATGCGAACCATCCAGAGACGATTGATGCTTTAAAACACGAAATCGAAGTTGCCATTCATGAAATTGGAGCCCAAATAATCGAAAATGTGCTTAAAAATTGGGTTGATGGAATGACCTAGGGTAAAGCCAGTCGTGGCAGTCATTTGAACGATATTGTGTTTTATTCATAAATGACCATGTTCAGCCTTCAAAATGAAAAAATACGTTTGAAAAAATATTGATTAGTTTTTTTTTATAGCCGATTCAAAAAGCAAATTTTACATGGCCCACCCTGTATAATAAATGCATATATATAAAGTCAGAGCAGCGTTCGAACGACTTAATCCAGCATGATCAGGCTCAAAAATCTCCAGAGAAACTAAGCTACGCATATTCAACGTATTTGTAAAATCCATCTTATGGCAGCGAAACTTCATGGGAAACTTTTTGAAACTTGACTAATATCGAATAAGATTATTAACAAAATGCAAGTATTTGTCAACGAATGCCTAAAAATCATATGCAGAAGAAATACAGAGCTCTTGAACTTAACCAACGAGCAGCCCATAATTACGCAAATCAGAGAAGATCACCACTTCGCGACCTTGCAGCAGCCAATTTTACGTAGGAAACCACAAAAATAAGTGCGCAGGGCCGGGTCAGATGAAAGATCCTCATAGCGGCTTAAGAAGCCGCCGTTTGGAACTGCCAAACGGAGCAAAATAGAAACTTGCAAATAATATGAAACTTCCTTAATTCTGCCTTCGATAAGTCTAAATTACGCATTTCAGGGTAAAACCCCATATTATGCAGTAGTTTCATCGTGATAAGCTATTTGCACCTTCGCCCAAAATTTTAAAATTTTAACTCTCGGTAAAAACAAAACCTCAAATCATCTGAACTAGTACTATCTTTGGTAAAGCTAATAGTGGACACTTCCTCTTACATAATTATTACTTGTGTACCTGTGTTGCGGCTGCCATAGCCCAAATAGGTTAGTGGATGACTACCATTCAGGAGTGCATAGGTTCGAATCTCCGTGTATGAACATCAAATAATAGAAAACGCTTTTTCTAATAGCGATCGCCACTCGGCAAGCAATTACAAAGCTCCGAGTGTATTTCTGCCATGAAAAAGTTCCTCATACTGTACTTCCCCCTATTTGTGAAACAACTTCAAGGCGTATGCCACAAATAGGAGGAGGAGCTCAGCCCACCAAATAACAGAAGTGTACGCACCAATTATTTATTTTACTTGTGTTGAGCACATTTTTTTATTGTACATTGTTGGATTTTGTAATTATCAAATGGGTGCATTTTGGTGCTTCTCTTCTTGTGAGGGTTGAGGGTCACCATTATCCGCTGAGAACTCTCTTAGTTGAAAACGAGTTGTACATCAGTGTGCTGTAATGCCTGATGTGTGTTAGTCTTTGGGATCTTGCCAGTTGAACGAAACCTGGCCCAAAATTGCTTCAGAAGTTCTCTCACTAGATGCCTAGATGAACCTGACCGTGGGTGAAGATATTTAAGTGATGCTAAGATATTATTTCAAGATCCGGGGGCTTAGCGTTCAGATTGCGACATCTGCTTTAAGAAATTTCATACATATGTACATAAATACATAATAATATAACGTAGCTGTGAAAGCGATTTTAATTACAGAAAGCAGCAGTTAAACCGTTTAGATTCACATCGTAAAGTATGCTTGTTATTTACATACATACACATGAAAAAAGTCTTTGCTTGTCGAATTTTTTAAGGTCACTCCGTTGTTAAGCGCATTTGCTGGTAAAAGTCACTTAAATTTTACTAGCAC
The DNA here is from genome assembly GCF_027943255.1 of Anastrepha obliqua. NCBI lineage: Eukaryota > Metazoa > Arthropoda > Insecta > Diptera > Tephritidae > Anastrepha > Anastrepha obliqua. Next base: position 68,742,839 of record NC_072894.1, read on the forward strand.
GCTTCGTTTGGACGAGAATATTTACCATTTTTCTATATTTGCTCAACGAACGGTCAATGATGGTCTTTCCCACAGCAACGTATTGGCATTTGGCGACCTCCAGGGTTGCTGCTGATTCAACTATTGAAAATATGTATGTATTTGCCAATTCTTTTGCGACTGTTAAAAACAATAAACACAATGTGGCTTCTCCAATGACATTGCCGCCGCCACTCTCGGCGACCAAATCGCGCTTGCCCTCTTCCAACCTGAACATGCTAGTACATATGGCCATACCACGGCGTGCCAATAACAATAACACAACCGTATGTACGACAACGGTGACAACATTGCAGCAACATCAGGCAATAGCCGGCACAATGGAGACAATAACAAGCACGCATATTTGTACGCATGCGCAAAAGTAAAACGCAAAACGCTAAACGCTTTGCGGCGTTGTAGTAAACGAGTAAAGGTCTGGTTAAATCGCTATTACTGCGCATGCGTACCCATAGTAAGTACTTACGTATTTATATGCACAACCTATGCGTCGTGTGGGCACAATCAGAGCTAGTTGCTGCGTCGCAGTTGCCTGCAACATCACAGCTGCAGAGATGTATCGCAAACTTTATAATATGCTTTTTGTTTTGTTGTTGTTGGTTGCACTTTTTTATATTTTCATTCGACATGTTTCTGCTGCCGTCTAAGTGCTACAGCTATTGTAAGTTTTATTGTTGTTGCCCTTGTCATCGTCGTACGCAATACTTTATCCATTGACATATCCGGTGTTTAAGTGCCAACTCGTTTCCATTAGGGTCGTCGCTAGCCGCTGTAAGCGCTTGTAAAGTTATGGAATTCCTGTTCAATTCTGTTTCATTCTAAGCTGTTGTTATTTTATCTACGATTGGTTGCTTCTCTTGACTCTGTAGGTATGCGTTTTCGGCGTACTTCAGGGTTCTCAAGATTTCTCATATGCGTGCGTTTTGTTTGCTGTCAGCTACGGCATGTTGCCATCTTGTTTCGTATTTCAGTGTCACCCTTTGCAAGCGGTTTTCTAAAACATACATGGCTGGTCTAAGATATCAGATTATTTTCTTTAGCAACTTACATTTTTTTATTATTTTCAAGTTGGTTTATATACGCACACTCAGCATTTACGTATATTTGGCAACTAGAGAGTAAAAATAGATAATAGTTAAACAGATAAATTAAAGAGTTGCATACAAATATGGGTCAACTTGGCTTTCTTTTCTAAATTGAATGGGTGCTATAGGCACTTATATATACATAGATATACATATATATATATATGAATACATACATGCATACATCCTCTATTTGGGTATTTGGCTGAGCTCTTTCTCCAATTTGTGGTGGGCATCTCGATGTTGCTCCACAAATGGAGAAACTACTTTTTTGTATCACCTTCGAGGAGCCTTTTCGTTGTAGGAATGCACTCGAAGGTTTGCCATTGCCTGCGGAGGAGCGATCGTTATTAGAATTATTTGCTATATCATAAAATATTTTAGGTCCGCTATGGTTTTCGAGCCCATGCTACTCACGTACAAGCCCATTCCAAAGCCAAACCTTGCCCATTTAAAGATTACTCCAAAGGGTACTCCAAACTTTGCTAAAAAGCAGACAGCATATGAAATGGCACATTTGTTTGAGGCAAATGCTTGATGACTCTAGAAAAATTCCATTTCTCGGGCAGTGAATTGCATCTTATGGCTGAAGAATCCTTTAAAGTGAACCGTCAAGAGCAGGGAAAGACTTGTTCATCTCGTAAATAGTTTCTCACTCCACAAATATTCAGGTCCGAAAAACATAGCCCCAGAAAATGTGCAGGGGATGAGAGAACTAATAAATATAAGGTGCTTATTTAGCTGTATGAGGGCTATTGATACTGATAACTATGGTTGGACAGCTCAGAATGGCAAACTGTGTTGACATTTCTATTCAGTAAGATACCAGAAAAATACCAGAACAAAGTTTCTCAATAGTAGAAATTCACTTTGAAAAAAAATAAATAAATAAATCTGTTCGCGAAGTTCATAAATCACTGGCAGTATCATCGGTCGTTATTTATTTCGAAATGAAGAAGGAACTGCCGTCAGGGTGAATGGCGAGCACTATCGAGCCATGCTGACTGAATTCTTGTTTCCAGAAATTAATCATCTTAACATCGACGGGATATGGTTCCAACAAGATGGTGAAAATTGTCATAAAGCGCACTTAATAATCGATTTATTGCCACATTCAAGCCACCATTGACGCCAAACGGCCAGATTTATTGTTGGAAAAAATAGTCCAAAATGCCGCGTATGTCATATTAAAAAACTTCATGTTCCGGATATGATATTCAAAAAATAAATTCCATGAATTTATCTACCAGATTATAATAAAGAAAAATTTATTTAAATAATAGTTTTATTTTGTATTATCATTTTAAGTTTATCGCTTCGGTTAGTATGTCTTGTATGCAACGATAACAGGGACAGACTTAACAGACTTATTTGGTTTGACTAATGGGGCTACTGTAGAATTGGGATAATCCACGAGAAGTAAAACAAATGGTGCCTCAATATGTGCCACTAAAACCACTTGTCCAAATTAATGATACTCTAGACATACTGGTACATAAGAGCTATGTTAATAATTGAGGCGATTCGTTTACTTGGCTCTACTATGGTGGTTTAACCAAGTGGTAGGGGCGATGAGACTAACCAGGTGCAACTTTTCACTAATTGTATCTGGGTAGACAGAAACTCTGATCCTAATGCTTTCAGCTCTTGTTGATATGATTTCTTTACGGTTCTATTGCAGGATAAATGGTATAGGACGGTTTAGTGCGCTTTAACCTAGACAGGATCGTTTGGGATAAGGTATCTGCCATAGAATGTTAGGAGAGATATTGCAGTTAGGGATAATAGAGCAAAAGGTGCAGCTTTATCGCCAACAGAGGGTAAGCATGAGTGCACTTCATCCTCTTGGCTGTCCGAAAGGAGAGATAAATTGCTTATCGAAACGATGACGCAGTAAATCAATAATTTCACGGGCTGTATGGCAAGTAGCGCCGTCTTGTTGAAACTATGTTGAGAAGATCGCAGGCTTCAATTTCCGGCATCAAAAAGTCGTTTATCATGGCGCGATAGCGTTCGCCGTTCACATTACATTGACGCCAGCCATGACTTTGAAGAAATATTTGCTGATAATTCCTTCAACCCATATGCCGCTCTGGTAGTCCAGTTGAAGTTGATGACGCCCTAATCAAAGCAATAATCGAATCGGATCGCCACAGTACAACACGTGAGATTGCAGAGAAGCTTCATGTATCACATACATGCATTGAAAATCACTTAAAACAACTTGGCTATGTTCAGAAACTCGATACATGGGTTCATCACGAACTGAAAGAAATGCATTTAACGCAACGCATTAACAGCTGCGATTTGCTAAAGAAACGTAATGAAAATGATCCATTTTTAAAATCACTGATAACTGGCGATGGAAAATGGGTTGTTTACAACAATATCAATCGAGAAAAGATTGTGAAGCAGGCCAGGTGAACCAATTTAAACAACAACAAAAGCTGATATTCATCAAAGGAAGGTTTTGTTATCAGTTTGGTGGGATTACAAATGAATTGTCCACTTTGAACTCTTACCACCCGTTCGGTTGAACTCTTACCACCCGTTCAATTCTGATGTCTACATTGAACTACTAACGAAATTAAACAATGCAGTTGAAGAAAAGCGGCCCGAATTGACGAATCGAGAAAGTGTGGTATTCCATCATGACAATGAAAGGCCACACACATCTTTGGCCACTCGGAAAAAATTTTTGGATCTTGGTTGGGAGGTTTTGCCACATTCACCATGTAGTCCTGATCTTGCACCATCTGATAGTTTTTTTTTTATCTTTTCAAAACTACTTGACTGGTAAAAATTTCAATAATGATGATGATGTCAAATCGTACCTGATTCAGTTTTTTGCTCATAAAAAACCAGAAGTTTTATGAACGTGGGATTATGATGCTGCCTGAAAGATGGCAAAAGGTCATTGATCAAAATGGGCAATACATTACAGAATAAAGTTATTTAGTTTCATGAAAGAATTGTCTTTGATTTTCTAGAAAAACTTAGCATTTACTTAGTTGCCAACCCAATAGAAAAATTGATACATATGCAAGATTTATGTACTTTCAAAAAATTAAAAACTGTCCTAACATCTCCATTTTAAGGATTCGAATGTGATTAAATACCAACGGGGAACCACTGGCAACAAAAGGAATATCTTCGCCCTTCACTGAATGTGTGTTAGCAAGAGCAAGCCATATTTTGGACAATCTCCAAAGTACGCAGGTGGTATGCGCAACCTTAATCTGTTGCTTAATCAAAACCGAATTGTGCCTTGCTGCGCTGAATTATCACACATTCCATGTAATTTAAAGTGGATTGATATGCGTAACGTAATTTGCACATTTTGTGCTGGGCCAAGCCAAGCAGCAGGATATGCATACACATACCCACCTAAATACATCCACACTTAGGCATGAACAAGGGCCAAGCGGTTATGAACGTACAATACATAGAGGCATTCATGAGCGATCGTACTACAGAAATCCCCACTAAAGTGGCCACTTACTTCAGGCAACAACTTAGACTCAACCGAACTTGAAATCGCACTAAAGCTTGTTCTTCCTTCTTCATAATATGGTATTGGTAGTGTTTGCAGTATAAGTGGCAGTGAGCGCGCATTCAGCAATAAATATCAGAAATTATATGTGAAATTCTGCTGCTTTCGACACGCATTTTAACTGACCGGCCGCCAATTCGTTGGGCCGCTAGGCCGCTGGGTTATTGGGATGCGTGTGACCGCATGCAGTGGTGTGAACAGATACTCGTAGCATTCTTGTATCACTACATCCTTGCGGCGGATTTTCAAGCAGTCAACAGAGCAGTGGAATTAGTTGGAGAGGAAGTGCAAAAATGTGACCAATGGTTGTGAATGGTGTATTGTCTGTGGGTGTATATGTGTATGTGTTGAGCAAAAATAACGAAGTCATTTAAATTCACAGCTTGATTTGGAAAATCAACTTTTGTGCAGTTTTATTTTTGTATAGTGTTTTAGTTTTTGATTTTCTTTACTTGTTGCAACATATTGCAGGCTGGAATTTTTTTCTGCATTGAAGTGCTCGAAACAAATTTAAGCAATTACACGCATAGGCAGACAGATGTAGGAGAAAAGAGATGTATACTCGAAACTTTTGTATGTTTTCAACTAACTAAGTAATATACTCGTACAATCTGACATGCCACATCATACATATACAAGTGCAAGAATGTGCATATGGTTTGGCCATTACCATGGAGCCGGGTGCACAGCTGTGGCCATAAATTGCCTACGCAAAATCACAAAAAAAACAACAAGTAAGGAAGCCCTAAATACGTTTGGGGCCGAATCTTATATACCCCCGCCCATTTTAATGAAATTAAGTTTAGGTGAGCTGTTAATTTTTGATGAAGCAACAGTTTTGGAAAATGTTCAGTACCACACATAAAAAACAAAATAAATAATTGGCGAGTACACTTTTGTTAGGTGTTTGGCCAAGCTCCTCATCCTATTTGGCGTGTGGTTCTTGGAGTTGTTCCGCCATTGGAGGGACCTACTGTTTTAAGCCGATTCCGAACGACAAAAGTTTTTTGCGGAGGAGCTTTTTCAGAGATTTGCCACCTACGCAAGGTCGACCGCTGTTAGAAAAAACGTCTTCTATAATTTTGCTGTTTCCTGGAAATCGAACTACTTACTTCTCATAATTTGAATGTAATCAATTTCAAAGAAATCAGAAGATTCACAAAGCTGCCCTAAATATATTAGCACCAAAGAGGACAGTATGAATTCCTAGAACAGATCGAGTGATAGGCGCATTATCTGAATAATTAGTTCGCACTTTATTCGCGTAGAAGGGAAATAAGTTAAAAAGCGGACGTTGTGACACATTAAATCTCACTCGTTCTAACAAATTCGGACAAACAATAGTAACATCCATGATTTTATAAGCAAAAGAAAGGTTTAGGATTGATCAACGATTCTCAAGCGATTTAAGATATATGAGCAATATTTGAAAAAGATATGAGACTACGAACTCACCGAAGTTTAGAGAGCAAAGCGCAAATTTAAGAAACATTTTCTCAATATTGGCGGCGAGCTGATTAGGCGGGCTCCATTTAAATTATTTAAGATGCTGCCTAATATATGACGTAAAAAGTAGCTTGGAGGTATACTGCTCAGAGAATTTCGAGGTATTATGCCTTACAAAACTTAGTACGTGGTAAGACTTCGACGTTATGTAATTAATATGCGCATTCAAAGAGTATATTTTATGTGAAATTACGCCTGGTTATTTAGTCTCACTAAGACTTTTAAAAACACTATTTAAGGGCGCTATTTGATAAACCCTTACGTAAAAGTATTTTTGAGTACGTCATATCAGAGTATTTGCTTAAATTCAAAGAAAGTCGCCACTTCGGGCACCACAAGTCAATATTGGCTATATCACTCTGAGGGTTCTTCTTCTTCTTGATTGGGGTGATAACTGCTTACGTGATTATGGCCGAGTTTAACAGAACGCGTCAGTCGTTTCTTTCTCGTGCTACCCGTAGCCCGTTGGAAACACCAACTGAAGCCAAGTCCTTCTACACCTGCACTTTCTGCCGTAGAAAAGGATTTTCTCTTCCTCTGGAACCACCAGCTGGAACCGCATCGAATACCTTCAGGTATTCTTGGTATTCCAGAGTAAGCAACAAAAGAGGTCAAAGCCATTAATTGTAACAACACAAAGTCTATTACACGAATTAGAATTGATTCAACGCTGAAAGGTCGAGTGTGAGCCCAAATAAGGCAAGTTTATTAAATAAGATTAGATTATTTGTTGAATGCTTTTGTGAAGACTGTGTAAATGGCGACTTGAAAGCTAGACAAAAAAACTCAAAATGGTATTCATTGAATAGAGCGAGATTGGAAACTGTCGATCTAGTGGAGACAAACCGGTGCTAGTACTGGCAAATTACTGATTTAACAGCAATATTCAACTTGGCACTAACAACGAGCTCAAGGAAGTTTGAAACTTTTGAGAGCTTAGCGTTCAACCGGGCATAGGTACATTCAAAAAAATTGTAGTGGCTTTTTTGTGTTCGGTGAAGGAATCAAGAGTTCTTCTAGAATCAAGAGCGTAACAGCATCCCTTCATCTGTGTAAAATGTATTTTTGTTTTCCGTAATTGAAAGGTAAAATTTTCCCAAATTTTTTACTTCTGTGCCTTTAAATTCTGTGTATCATCGTATATGTAAAGCGCTTATTCTCAAGCGAATCTGGCAAAGTATTGTGATTTTTTAGAAGCCAGTAAAATGCGATTTTTTAGATATCTTCGTATAATAAATTTTTTAGAAGGAGATTTTTTCGGCGTAATTAGTATACAGGGTTGGCCATATTAAACTGACCCATGTGATTATTAAAAAAATATGGAAAAAGAAACATTTTTTTGTGTTTCATTGTGAAAAACATTTAATTTAGTTCAAGGAGATTCGTTTACATCACTTTTTGAATATGATATCGCGCAAGTGGTCGCCCTTAGCACGTATTTGGATATGTACAGGGTTGGCCATCTTAAACTGACCCATGTGATTATTAAAAAAATATGGAAAAGGAAACATTTTTTTGTGTTTCATTGTGAAAAACATTTAATTTAGTTCAAGGAGATTCGTTTACATCACTTTTTGAATATGATATCGCGCAAGTGGTCGCCCTTAGCTCGTATAGCGTAATGTGCCCGTTTTTCGGCGTTTTCCATAGTTTTGGCCAGCGTCTCGGCCGATATGGCGGCTATTTCCCGTCGGATATTGGCCTTAAGTGCGCCTAGTGTCTTTGGCTTGTTGACGTAAACCTTAGATTTCAAATTACAGTAAAAAGTTATAGGGTTACTCAATGGGTCAGTTTAATATGGCCAACCCGTACATATTATTCTGTGTATTCCGACCAAATGAACTAAATTGGATCACAAATACGATTTCTATAAATATATCGTCAACGGTGCCTCCTTACGGTGACGTGTGAACCAAAGTGCCGATAAACTTTTCTGTCCTACACAGTGAATGAAAGAAATACAGAACTAGCGGCTAGCAGATTATCTTTCTCTCAGGTTGAGAATTGATTGAAAGTAAAATTTAGACAAATTTCGAAATATCTGCAACAGGAGCATTCGTTATTTCATTCGGATTCATTTGGCCTCGATGAAAGATGTGAAGTCTTGTCATCATCATCCAGGCAGAGTCTACAGAGACACAGATATTAATGGGCATAATATAAAATCGTTAGCATACTCCGGACACACTTTTAGAACATAATTATAGAATATGGCATATAGGTAATACAGAAAAACGTTTTCAACCAAACTCTCATTTAGTAAGTAACAGCAAGGAGAGGTACTTAGTTACATTTTCGTATCACAGAGAAAAGGCAGCCCATCGCCTCTGATGTCTTTGTAGCTCTACCTTAAGCTACAAAGACATTTTAACGCTTTTCTTACTCCATAAGTGATTAATCCACCATCTCTGATGTTAGCTCAATTACTTCATATATATTCCTATCCAAAATGTCTGTATATTGTTCATCAGCTCATTCCCGACTAGAAATTTTGGTAAGGCGGTGATTAGGCGCAAATAAGGCAGACCGCATTCCAAATTTGCGCCTCATAAGGCAGCCAAACTAGGCCCAAATCCCGAAAGGTATCGCCACACATCTGCCTTATTAGGCGCAGGTTCGAAAAACCGAACTTCGGTAATACTCCGGATGCCCTTCTACAAATCAGTTAGGGATTCCAATTTATGCCTAAGTGAGACACTGCCACAGATTTTCGTGACCACAACCAAATTTGGTATTGTTCTGGCATGCCAATCTTTGCCTTGCCTAACGTGGGCCTGGTAAGCTAATAGTGAGGCGTGCCTCAGTAAGGCCTGCCTAATTCGGGCCTAACTGATTCTTCGGCTTGCCTCACTGTAATTCTAGTCGGGTTGCTTTCATATTTAAAGGAATTTTATCCCACTTTGGCGTCTATAAACCATCGAATTTCTAAGTTGGGTTCCAGCCTTTTTCTCTCGAACAGCTTTTGACTGTTCATACTCAATGTCTTTTCGACTGCTTTCTCTCTTCACCACAGGAGAACATTGCCATAACATGCGCTTTTTTCAATTTCATTGATTTTTTTCTGTTATAAGAAAGAAATTGAAACGGACCAGTAGGCGCAAGCGATTACTAATGATTGATTGATTAATAATGCAAAATATTGTTCCAGGAGGCCCCTTTGTGTTCTCTGAAGAGTCAAGTGGAGATGGGCTTAGCTTTGAGTTAGCGTCAGTAGGTAAGTCTCATGAAATTGTTCAGATATTTACTAGACCAAGCAAGAAAAAGATTTATGTCGCTGAAATAGTGAATTATTAAGTTTATAAATCATTTTGGCTAGTTTTCTGTATCAGTACTAAAACGGGATAAAAATTTAATTCAATTAATATCGTTTTTTTTTTTGTTATACTTTAACGACAAATTTGTACTAAATTTTGATCTACAATAAATTGCACGCTATAATAATTTATTTTTAAACATTGCGATATTTGTATGTAGTGCAGTTGCAAACTAAAATGCATACATGAGAGACTTAGGGCTTTCATGAAGGGTATATCAAGGTAGCAAGCAATTAAATATAGTAATATCTGTATTATTGTGCACCAATTGTTCCTTAGTCAATGTCATATGCGCATTTTCTCATATGACTTTTTTTAATTTGTGGACACATAAATTTTATGCCTGTCTGTGCACCAACTGTGAAGCTCAGAAAAATATTTTTATTATGACAACTGTGGGTATGAGTCCTGCTTGAGTGACATGAACAAATTATAGTTTTGCTTTAAATAGTTATGGTAGAATGGCACATAAAATCAAAGAAAAATTATAAGTAACATTTGCTGAATAAAAGAAAAACAATTAAGTTGGATACTGGCTACCTACACGACACTGCTGCAATTCATACGAATGTAGCCCACCGCAATCTACGTGGGAGTGTTACGGTGAGTGTTTTGGTGAGCGAAAGCTTTTGATTTACACGAAAGAAGAAGAAGATATATAAGTTGACAGAAGAATACAAATGTAAAAAACTTTACAGAATAACTGAGGATAAATAAGCTCAAAATGGTTTTAGAAGATCCGCTAAAAGAAAGTAGATTTCTAGGTAAATGAAAAAAATGTAAAGGTATATTCTATGTGAATACTGTTTACATATAAACTGCTTTCTATTCACCACTTCCCTGCTTAGTGGGAAATTTCGTTGTTCACCTGAGAGCCACAACAGTTTAGCGATGTCCAAGCAACTTTGCTTTTATCTTTTCAGCTCACAAGCGACTTGTTAGGCTAGTGCTTCGAAGTATATATAAGTAAGAATATTTTTTTTGTAAAATTTTTTATATTCCTCACTACTCGCAAGATAGTTGGTGAATCGAGAGCAGCAACGAATACATTCTTCTTCTTCTTAATTGGCGCGATAACCGCTTATGCGTTTTTGGGCGAGTTTGACAAAGCGCGCCATTCGTTTCTTTCTCGTGCTAACCGGCGCCAGTTGGACACACCAAGTGAAGCCAAGTCCTTCCTCACCTGATCTTTCCACCGCAGAGGAGGCCCTCCTCTTCCTATGCTACCACCAGCTGGTACCGCATCGAATACTTTCAAAGCCGGAGCGTTTGTATCCATTCGGATGTCATGATCCAGCCAAAGTAGCTGCTGGATCTTTATTCGTTGTATTATATCTATGTCGTCGTAGAGCTCATACAGCTCATTGTTCCGTCGCCTGCGATATTTCCCGTTGCCAACGTGCAAAGGTCCAAAACTTTTGCTAAGAATCTTTCTCGCAAGCACTCTAAGCGTCGCTTCATCGGATGTTCACATCGTCCACTCGTCTGCGCCATACGTTAGGCCAGGCATGATGTGAGTCTTGTAGAATGTTAGTTTTGTTCGTCGAGGGAGGACTTTACTGCTCAGTTGCCTACTTAGTCCAAAGTAGCACTTGTTGGAAAGCGAGACTCTGCGTTGGATTTCAAGGCTGACATTTTTATCGGTGTTAATGCTGGTTTCTAGATAAACGAAGTCTTTTACAACCTCGATATTATAACTGTCCACAGTGACGTGGGTGACGATACGCGAGTGCGCCGACTGTTTGTTTGAAGACAGGAGTTACTTCGTTTTGTCCTCGTTCATCAACAGACCCATTCGCTTTGCCTCTTTATCCAGTTTGGAGGACGCAGAACTATATTAACATCGTGGTTGTTAAGGCCGATGATGTCAACATCATCGGCATATGCCAACAATTGTACGCTCTTATAAAAAATTGTGCCTGAGCGATTAAGTTCTGCGGCGTGTACGATCTTCTCCAATATCAGGTTAAAGAAGTCACACGACAGCGAGTCAACCTGTCTGAAACCTCGTTTGGTATCAAAGGGCTCGGAGAGGTCCTTCTCAATTCTTACGGCGCTGCTGGTGTTGAGCAACGTCATCTTGCATAGCCATATTAGTTTTGCGGGGATACCAAATTCAGACATAGCGGCATAGAGGAAACTCCTGTTTTACTGTCGAATGCAGCTTTGAAATCAACGAAAAGATGGTGTGTCGATTCTCATTTCATGGGTCTTTTCCACGATTTGGCGTATTGTAAATATTTGGTCGATGGTAGACCTTCCAGGTCTAAAGCCACACTGATAAGGTCCAATCAGTTGGTTGGTGGTGGGCTTCAGTTTTTCAGATAATACGCTCGATAGTATCTTATAGGCGATATTTAGAAAACCAATCCCGCGGTAATTGGCACAGATTGCAGGATCTCCCTTCTTATGGATCGGACAGAGCACACTTAAATTCCAATCGGCAGGCATGCTTTCATCCGACCATATTTTGCATAGAAGCTGAGGCATGCACATTACCAGTTCCTCGCCGCCATGTTTGAATAGCTCAGCCGGCAGTCCGTCGGCGCGTGTGGCTTTGTTGTTCCCTAGCCGCGTTATCAGTATTTTCACCTCGTCATGATCGGGTAGCGGAACGACAATTCCGTCGTTAACCATTGGGGTATCGGCATCTCCACATTCTCTGTGACACGTATTACAACAAATACATTAGCATTGTTTTTTATATGTTTATTTATGCCAATTTATTGCTCTATTCGTCACTCGCTAATTCACGACGAATCGAAGGCGCCTTATATTATGTTAAGTGGATTAACTAACGAAGTCTGACGCTTTGTACGAATGCACATGGGAAGCGTCAGCAACCGTTAGCTGTTTAGTGTGAAGTCTTCTCTTCCGAATGTAGTGCCTTTTACTTCTGTAAACAAAAGAGTGCATCCATATTCTCCCCTGTTTTTTTTATATTTTAGTTTCACCAAAAGAAGGCGAATTTCGTTTATTTTGACACGTTCCTTCCATTTTAGCCTTGTGTTCAATGTCGTTGCCAATTATTTAGCAGTATATAAGTAATTTTGTTTCTAGTGAAGTCAACGGATACAGATTTGCTCTGTTTAGTTTAATATTCCAGGTTTCAGCCTGTGCTATAATTTCGTCTACCGATGCTTGTACTTCTCTGCTTAAATCGTGCTCGTTGTTGTGGCCAACTGCTAGTATACGTGGTGTGTTCAAAAAATAAGGTGAATTTTCATTTTTCTCAAAAACTATTTATTTATTTCCATTTTATCTCCTTCAAAGTAGTCCCCTCAAATATAATGCATTTGTGCTATCTTTTTTTCAATCTTCGAAGCTGCTCTGATATACGCTTCTTGGTATATCTTTGAGCTCTCTCAACTGTTCGGCTTTTATTTCCTTAATCCTTGCAAAACGTCATCCTTTCGTAAATCTCTTCAATCTTGGGCACAGGAAAAAGTCATAGCGACTTGGCGTGCAGTGGTGCTTTAATTGGTCTTGACTCTCCTGCATATGGACTCATAACCATATGCCCATAATTCGTCACCCTTTCAAGCAAATCTAGATCATCGTTGACGCCATTCAATAATTACTGAGTGATGCTCATGCGACGGTGTTTTTGTCAAAACTCAGTAGTTTTGAAAATTCACCGTATTTTTTTAACAAACGTCGTAATTACATGTATCATCAGCAAATGTGACTACTCCGCTGGTAGTGAAAACTGGTAAATCTGCCTGTAGATTACCTATAAAAATTTCAATATATCAATCCAATCAGAGAATAAAAACTTGAACATTCCCTTTGAAATGAACAAGGCCTTAAATCAATTAGTCTGAGATACTTAATCAATTTAACAGTATTTATATGAGCAAGTAATTTGTTAAGTCGAGACATTTATCATTAATATTTTCACATCAATTGTCTCTGCCCTCCCCTCTCTACCTACTTTATATAGAACCAATTAGACAATCAGTCAGCCAAGCAATAGTACTTATTAATTAGAGAAATAGTTGATCGTACGTAAGGCCGGATTTTCAATAATCAATTACTGACAATTCCGAACGAACTCGAATACATAAATACGTACATATATTTTTGTTGGTACATAGGTATACAAATATACCCTTGATTAAACAATAGGGACAGTGTTCTAAAAGACTAGTTTCGCACCATACTTTTTGTGACTGTGATGGAAATAAAGGATGTTGTTTTAAAATAAAACTTGTAAAAGCTTAGATTTATTCAGGTTTCTATTTTTTATTCAAAATAGAGCTCTTCGCAATTATGTGAAAAACTAAGCAATATACTCACCAGTTTTTGTTCAGTCCAGTCTTTTCTTGAAAATTTCCAGTTTCTTCAAATTTTTTCACCAACCTTTGAATTGTCGACTCAATCTGATGATTATTTCGGAAAAAAAATGAATTTAGCGATATGTAGGTCTTAAAGATCAACCGTTTTCGAACTGAGTTTCAATAACTTTAACATGTTCTATTGTGTAAAATTGTACAACGGTCTACTTATGGCATAAATGAAGATACCGTTTAGGAATTATTCACTACTTACATTTAGACATCACTTCTGAAAGGCCCTTTACTTTAGTGTAAATCGGCTACTCACTGTGTCAGAGTTAGTGCTCGCTTGATTTGCTTCAAGATTGATTGAATAAGAAATTGCGAGATTATCTTTTCCCTTTCAATCATTTTGAATGATTCGCTGAAAGACTTCGGTCGGTATCTCGTGAATAACTTTAGTAATGCAGACTTCCAATCACTTAATCGAAGCTGATTTATGCACAAAGTATTTAGACTTTGCATACCCTCAGAAATAAAAGTCCAAAGATGTGACATCACACGATCTTGGTGGCCAATCCATCGGGACGGGAGGAGAGATAAACTGCTCACCGAAATGACGACGCAGTAAATCTATTCTTTCACAAATTGTTTGGGAAATAGCGTCATCTTGTTGGAACCATATGCTGCGGAGATCATGGCCTTCAATTTCCTGACAAAACGTCGTTTATCATGACATGGCTCTCATATATGATAGCGTTCGCCATTCGCTTTTACATTGGAGCCAGCCTCGTCTTTAAAGAAATATGGGCCGATGATTTCTCCAGACTAAAGGTCACATCAAACAGTTGTTTTTGAAGGATGCAGATGCTGTTCTTGAATGGCCTTGAGTTGCTTTGAGCCCAAATATGGCAATTTTGTTTATTGACGTAGCCATTAAGCCAAAAAAGGACCTCATCGCTGAACACCATAAGTTGACCTGAGCGCCCGATGAACACTTTTCACATAAGCGTAAGTCTTTCCATGATGAAATGTCAATGAATACTGAGAAAAATTATATATTTAGTTTGACAGTAGTTACGCGTGATCTGTCAAAAACCCCTACGGGATAACGGACCTCTTATCTGACCACCCACAATTAAATTTAGATTAATATCAGATCTGTATAAAGATCTGTAAATCATTATATCTAATTATTTTCATTGCTTTCTGCCTATATAAAGAATCAAAACTAGAAACATCTGAATATTATTTTTATGATTTTTGCTATTGCTTCCGCGGCAGCAGCCTTTGCGTATTTGGCTGCAGATTTGTGTTTTCTCCCTCTTTTAATTATTTTTATGTATTGTCCAAATTAGAACCCGTTCGGAGTGTGTTCCAAAGCTCTAAAAAGGACAAGAATTGACATTTCGCACTTCGTCGGCTTGTATAAGTAGCCATTTGAAAGCATAACGTAAGAATTGTGCGGGAACTAGTACCGCCTCATTATTATAACTAGTCTTTCACTGGTTCGATTTTCTACTGGGCATCCACAAACATATACTCGTATGTATTTCTACGTGGACATGTTCGTTGCATACCATTTGGCAATGCAGCTAATGACAATTGACCAACAAAGGTGCCGAGTGAATTAGTGATGGAGTTAATGCGCATGCGCACCAGTCGTGCGATTGAAACTTTAGCACAACAATAGAAAAATATCTGCAAGAGACAGATCTGTAAATACGTCCGTATGCCAAAAGCGGCGTGAAATATTGCTGCTAATCGTATGTGAAATATGAATCACGTGCCAACTGCCAGTATTTTGTGTCACCCATTTGACCTTAATCAATAGTTTGTGGTTGTTGTACCTGCGGTAATAAAATAAGCAAGCAAATTTTCATTTTTTATTGCTTTTAATTTTGAATTATAAATTGCTTCAATAGTAGAATATTTTTAATGCAATTGGGTTTTCCGATTAATCGCATTATGGTCGGGGTGGAGAATTTTATTCAAAAATTGCAGCCATTGCAGAACGTGTGGCAATTATACTATTTCATAAATAAAGGTAGGTGAATATAGTGATTTCTTATTGAAAATTAAAAGAAATTTACAAACTTCTCTCTTTCATTTATATGGCTGCCTAGGCTGACTTTGCAGGAGCCCGTCCTCAATAACTTAGTTTTTCAAGGCCTTGATGATAGTTACTGGCCCTAACTCACGAATGCCATGCTCAATATTTGCCTTAAGAGCATGAATCGTTAATGGATTCTTCGCATAATAACGGTCTCGAACGACACCCACAGAAAAAAGTTTAACGACGTCAACTAGCTGCGCCGAAGGAGCCAGTCGTATTCGCCGAGACGCCTGATAACACCATTACCACCAAAGATCGAGTGTGGCAAAGGTCGTGCGGCATGGTGCGCTGAGTATTGAACGAAATTAGTAATTTTTATAATTGTCGATAAATAATACTTCAAAAATTATCGCAGCTATTTCAGCGTACCCATTGTCGCCCTTGCTTTCTTTGTCCACCTATGGGTGCTGCAATAAATTTTTGTTTTGATCGAAGCAAACTTTTTCTATACTAAATTATAAAGAGGAAAACTTTGTTTGTTTGTTTGTTTGTTTGTTTGTAACGAATAGGCTCAAAAACTACTGGACCGATTTTAAAAATTCTTTCACCATTCGAAAACTATATTATCCAAGAATAACATGGATTACATTTTATTTTGGAAAAAAATAGGGTTCCGTAAGATATTTGGATTTTTCGGACACAAACTGAAAAAAATCTTATATATAAAATAAAGTCAACTTTTTGTGTGTCTTCGTTAACCGGCCGTGTCTGCACCGAATTAAACCAAACTTACACACAATGTTAAGAAGGTATTGAGGACGGTTTCCGTATAGTTTGGATACCTATTGGTGGATAGGGCTCGAGATATAGGTCAAAACGTGGACCCGGGTAACCTTCGGATGTGTATGTACAAATGGAAGCTGTTGGTGAATGCTTTAGTTCAGAGTATTTTTCATGCGGCTCCGTGACTAGGGTCTCGAAATAGAGACCAAAACGTGGACCCTAGAATGTGTTTGTACAATATGGATATCAAATTGAAGCTGTTGGTGAATGCTTTAGTACAGAGTATTTTTCATGCCGCTCCGTGAATGGGGTCTCGAGATATAGGTCAAAACGTGGACCCGGGTAATCTTTGGTTGTGTATGTGTAATATGGGTATCAAATGAAAGCTGTTGATAAGTGCTTTAATACGGGGTAATTTTCATACCTATTGATGACTAGGGTCTCGAAATATATGCCAAAACGTGGACCCGCCGTGTCTTTGCACCGAATTAAACCAAACTTACACACATTGTTAAGTAAGTATTGAAAATGGGTTTCGTAAAGTTTGGTTGTAGTTCGGAGCACTGGCAACGGGTACAGCGTTCTTTTGAACCAGCCATAATGTCGCTTACTTTTTTAACGCTTGGGGCGGAACTGAACTGTCAAATTGACAGTGTGAGTTACAATGTGTCAATATTTCTTTCTGATTTGGATGCCATAAGGAAAAAACGTAAGTGCAACATGTAAAAATTGTTTGTGAATTTTTTTGGAGGGGGTTTTGGAACAGTGAATAATTTCTTACGAAATTTGAGAATTTAATGTGAAATCCGAATGAAATTATGTGTTCGTGGAAAAAACAATTTTTTTCGTTTTTATTTTTTAAAAATATAAATGGATAATGGTTAAAAAAGCTCCAATGCTTAATAAAACATATAAATTGAAACGAAAAATGCATGGATGATCAGGAAAAAAGACGATTGTTTATTCATATGCGTTGATTTGAAATTTAAAAACAATCTTCTTTTTTCCTGATTTTCAATTTATATTTTATATTTACTCAGAAACAAATAGAAAAACAAAAAATATTGTTTATGCCAAAGCGCTTGAATAAAGAATAAATAAATAAATAAATAATATGAAAACCATATATTTTCTGTTCTAAACCATATCTATTCTATTTTAGTGTGCCCAGCGAAGGGGGTCGGGTTTGCTAGTATACTATAAGTACGATATGACCAAAATAATACAGTCGATGCATGTCTTATGCACCTTACAATATTCAAGACAATATAAAGCTTATTATAAAGTTTATTACATGTGCCTCGGTCACCATCGCCTAAACGCCATTATGTTAGTTCTCTCAAATTCTCCTAGTGCCAACGTCGACATGTGTTAGAGTATTCGTGAAATCTTCATATGGAGGTACTTCACTTTCTTCTTTTCTTCGGTAGGCCACCTTCTTTTGTCGCCTTGTTTAAGCTGAATATAGCGGGTCTGACGGCACTGGTGCTGAAGCCGAAGATGAAGTACCTTAAGCAATATCCCATTTTCATATATCCCATTTTCTCATAAAAATTGCTCAGAATTCAACATTCGAGAGACCTCATTAAAGAGGCGAGAAAAGACGAAAACTTCCTCTACAACATTGTAACTGGTGGTGAAACGTGGTGATTCCAACATGAACCGGAAACTAAGCGTCAAAGTGCCGAATGAAATGCCCCAGACAAGCCAACACCCAAAAAAATTGCGTTTGGAGAAATCAAAAATCAATTCGATGCTCATTTGTTTTTACAATTCCAAAGGAATTGTCCACAACGTGTTCATGCCAATGAGCCAAACCGTCAATGCAATTTCTGTCTTAGTGTTTTGAAGCGTTTGTTGCATCGCATTCGTCGAATTCACCCCGAATACCGCGAAGGAGGAAGCTGGCGCTTATTGTATGAAAATGCACCATCTCATTGATCCACTCTTTCCACTCTTGTGACTGATTTATTGACTAGAATTCGCATTTTGACCATCGATCACTCACTTTGTTCGCCTGATATGACTCCCTGTTGGGGAAATTGCATTTGGCCATAAAAAGAAAACGTTTTACGTTCGTAGAGGCTATTCAAAAGGCTTGTACCGACAACCCGACGGAAATTCCGGTCAAAAACCTGAACCACTCTTTCGAAAAGTTTTTAGATCGCGCAAAACAGTGCATCGAGGCCAGAGAGGACTATTTTGAACAAATATACTCGATGTTATCAAAACAAAGCTCCTGTCGTTTTTCTATTTTAGCTCAGTCTTATTTATTTGGGACTTCACCTTTTATTATGAATCTGTCCAAGATGTATTATTCTACCATAAATGGCTTCGAAACTATGCAACTGGTCTATATGGGGGGTACCACGCTCCATTTACTAATATCTTCTACTTTTTGGTGTTAATAAGGCATTGATATTTTATACATCTGCAAAATCATAATAATCTACCATGCTTCTTTTTCCAATGCCGCCCATTTTCTGAATTTTTAAGGTCTTCATATTTAATGTTCTTGTATGAGTACAAAATTTCAGTATTCAGACATAAATGGCTCCGAAAATATGTAATATTAAAAAGTTTATTTGTATGGGATGTGCCTCGCGCCCTTATTTGAAATACATTTTCTTATGCCTATATCCTTCCGGCAATCGTAAGGAAAAAGTTGACGAAGTTTGATTGCAATTCGATGATTGGTTTCACAGCTTTTAAAATACATATAAACAAACAAATATTCATTTTTATATGTGAGATATATGCACCTGTAATAGGCAAAGTTGGGCATAGCGCACTAAATAATGAATGCAATAAACGGGTAGTTAAAACACTGAAAAACTAAAAATTTAGTGATAAAGAAATCCTTATTTTAACTACTACTAAAAAATTAGTGATAGCGCAAAAGGTCATTCACTCATTCATGTTGTAAATTTAATATTATATTATAGGCCTTTGAAAAGTTGAACATTGAACCCAAGCAATCCTGCTGATTCTATCACAAAAGTTATGTATAGGCAAAGTACTTTTAAACGTTGTTAGTTTTTTTTTTTATGGTTTGTAAGAAATCAAGACATTTTGTGAATTAAAAATGCAGAGCTCCCGGTATCTCGGGATTGACATACCTACTCTCCACCGATTTGGTTATTTAAAAAAATTTGACTTTTATTTTACTATTTTATTAATCCTTAAGAAATGCAAATTCTGTCTATCTCATTTATGTTGAAAAATACTCCTATCGTCGGTGGCAAATACTCATGCCAGCGGCGACAACTAGTTGTTACTAAAGCTTTATGTTTAAGGGGGGGGTAGGGTCACAAAATCGAAATTTTTTTTCTTCACTCATCTTATAGTAAATCATTTCAAGAATGTTGTGTCAAAATTTTAAGTGGATCGGAGCAAAACTCTCAAAGTTATAGCCTTTGTAGGCACTCTACCTCGAATGCGGAGCATCGATAATTTCTCAGAGTCATTTTTTCAAACGCGTTTTTCCCGAAACGACTTCTTAAAAGTCGGTGCCAATCACAACTCCGAAACTATTCAACCGATTCTTTTCAAATTTGGCACACGTTTTCTAAATCAAAAATACCTCCCCCCTACACTGTTTTTTTTATTTTTATTTTTTTTTAAGGTTGTTTTTCATTTACAAATATGGCGAAATTTTTCGCCAAAAATGCTCGTTTTACGTTTTTTTGCCACCAAAACTACAAAAATGAAAAAAAAAAAAATTTATTAATGTAGGGGGGAGCATTACGTCATACTTTAACTGAAAAATTCGACTTTTTTAGTTTCAGACGATTCTACGACGAATGCCGATTGGCACCGCAGAGCACCTCTCGAAAAACATATCTCCAAAAAAACTCTGTCATGGGCTTATTTGTCAATATTTTTATTATTAATATTTTTTAAAAGCTTCTTGAAAAGATGTACAATAACATGTAACTGATTTTATTAAAGTATCTTAAGCCATATTTCTATAAAAAATTCACAAAAAAAGTGTTTTTTTTTTAGCGCTAAACCCTACCTCCCCCTTAATACACACATTTCTGGGTAATCGGAGCTGCCTCAACATTTGTTGTCTGTAAACTGCAGACAAAAAATATTAAAAAACATCTTCATTTTGCATAAATTTCCTTGAAGAAAAAAACTATGTTGTTTCTTATTCAAAACTTATTAGTATTACAAACGCCTCCAAGCAAAGGCAACGCTACCCCGTCGAGCTTGCTAAGCTTTCTTTGTTTCTAGGCTATTTATCCTGACTTGCAGGTGCTGATGCCAAACGGCTGCTGGATGCTGATGCTGGTGTGACGCTCAACACAGTGCCTGAACGGCCCATATAAGGTCGCAACTAATATCCAACTGTGCCTGCGGTTGCCAACAGAATGCTAACAAATATTCCTATAAATACTTACTTAAGAATGTACATACATCGGCAATCGTTCATGCACACATGCATACATATGTATGTGTATATGTAGGCCGGTCGCCTTCATCTGTGCATTGCTGTTTAATATGCCAAACACACGTCACCCGCCGGTTATGTGCAATAAATGTAGAAATTACTAGAAATTATGCCAAACTGCAACGCATTAAAATGCATTATTTAAAATATGACTTAAAACTATGGATTCAGTGGCACTTACCTACAAATACATATACCTACATACATCCTAACAGGGAAAAAATATTCAGTATTCGCTCGGATGGCAACAATAATTTTGCAACACAAATTTAGAGAGAGAAAAAAAGACGTCTACCTGTATGTGCACTAGACGCTAACCAAACTAGGGCAAAATATTCACTTCTAAGAAGCTCGCCAAAAACAAAGACGCAAACAAAACGAAACAGAGCAAAAAAGGACTCAGTTAAATGGCAGTATTTTCATATTAAGAAATCGTATAAATAAGGCGAACAGCTTTAGGCTTGGAAACGAAATAAATCACAGCACCTAACCACAGCAGTGCGCCAGAGTCCATTATCCTTTGCGATCGCAGCGGCATAAAAATAGGTACAACACAAGTCAAACATACAACGTGGGGTAGCCGCCAGACTGGTTAGTGCGACATGATTGTTAACAAGTCTCACAAACAAAAGACGCGAGAGAAAAAATAAATCAATAAAAAAAATGTACAAAAATAAAGCGTGAAGCAATGCGCAAATGAAATGAAGTTGAATAAAATCGAATAAATTGTACAGTAAGGGGATACATTCAATTCAAAACCAAAGTCAAACTAAACCGCTTTGAAACACTTAAAAACGGCGTGTTATGGTTGGCACAGTGTCAATTATAGGCATTTCTGTAGCAGTGTTTAAATGCCGTTAGAATTTCTATCACTTTGCACCCCCGGCCGGGGCTCCAACAAATAATTCTAATAATAATAATGGGTCATATTGGAATTTAAGTGTGCTATATCAAATCCGTGGCTTTAGACCAGGATATTCATCACCAACCAGATATTCGCCAAGTCTTGGAAAAGACCCATGAAAGGAGAATCGACACACACCATCTGCTACATTCGACAGTACGAAAAGGAGTTACCTATGTATATGCCGCGATGTCTGAATTTGGTATCCCCGCCAAACTAATACGACTATGCAAGATGACGTTGCTCAATGCTAGCAGCGCTCCTGATGTTGTAAAAGACTTCGTTTATTTAGGAACCAGTATTAACACCGAGGGGTTATCGTGCCAAAATCCGAACAATAAAGGCTTTCTCCAAAATTTATTCTTAGATTAGTGAGATGGTTTCTGCCAGACCGTGGCATAGAAGTGTTTTTTCCTTGTCCGAAAAAGCGATTTCTCGAGAAGCTTTGAGTGTGCGACTTTGAGCCGCACTAGATTCCAAAGAAACTCAACTCTGGTAGCATTTAAAAGGTCTCTTGGTACTAGAAAACACGTCACTGTTTGAAGTTTTTAGAGGTGATTTAATTGGAAGTCAGTCAGTGGAAAATATAATACCATCAATTGACGTTTTTTGTGCACGGTGAGCAATAGCAGAACGACCTCTTCATAAACAAAAACTACACTCCAAAAGCCTATCAAAAAGCTCGTTCCTTTTACATATGTGGCACAGAAAAATAAAAATAATTAAAACTATACAGGTACTAGGCAAGAACTATGCGCGCCCCAGAATTTTATTGGTTTTAACTTTGAGAAGCTCATAAAAATGAAGCGGCTGCGTCCCACATATGAATGGTGAAGCAGCGGTGGCAGGAGCCTTCGATTCTCTGTGTGCTAATAACATTAATAATAATATGGCGAAAATATTTAAGCCAAACTTTTCCTACAAGTAATCGTGTGCCTTTTGATGTTTTGCAAATGTATAGCCCTTCACTTGTGTGTGAGCTCCGGTAGATGGTTTTCATAAAATGATCGCTTTTGGCAGAAATACACTGATGGCCAGAAAGAAGTATTAAGCGAATTCATTTAGGATAGTGGCAGAAGAGTAGCTGATTTTGCGATTTGATATTTTGAATGTCAAAGTGCTCTGCTCCTTTGTATGGCTTTGTCTGCTAGTTTACATTCTCAAGATTTTTGACATTCACTTCTTCTTCTTAATTGGCGCAATAACCGCTTACGCGATTTTGGACGAGTTTAACAAAGCGCATCAGGCATTTTTTCCCCGTGCTAACTGGCGTCAGTTGGAAGCACCAAGTGAAACCAAGTCCTTCTCCACCTGATCATTTCAACGCAGAGGAGGCCTTCCTCTTCCTCTGCTACCACCAGCTGGAACCGCATCGAATACTCTCAGAGCCGGAGCGTTTGTATCCATTCGGACGACATGACCCAACCAATGAAGCCACTGGATTTTTATTCGCTGCGCTATATCTCTGTCATCGTAAAGCTCATGCAGCTCATGGCTCCATCGTCTCCGATACTCGCCATCCCAAACGGGCAAAAGTCTAAAAATCTTTCTCAGAATCTTTCTCTGTAACACTCCAAGTGATGCTTTATCGGATATTATTATCGTCCATGCTTCAGCACCATACGTTAGGACGCGCATGATGAAATCCTTGCAGAGTGTTAATTTTGGTAGTCGAGAGGAGACTTGGCTACTCAATTACCTACTTAATCCAAAGCAGCACTTGTTGGCAAGAGAAATTCTACGTTAGATTTCAAGGCTGACATTGTTAGTTGATGCTGGTTCCTAAATATACGAAGTCGTTTACAACCTAGAAATCATAATTGCCAACTTTAACGTGGGTGCCTTTACGCGAGTACGTCGACTGTTTGTTTGATGACAGAAGGTGCTTCGTTTGGAACTCCATCACCATCAGACCCACCCAGACCCGCTCTGCCCCATTCACTTATCTTTTACAACCCCATATTGATTTGCCAATACCACTTAGGAAACTCCGCTTAAAGAGTAAGGCTGGGCTTTGCCGTCGGCTGCCCAAAAAATCATCTCATCTGGAAAAAAATCAAATCGTCACATTGTGCAACAAATGAATGCAAAGCCGCATATAAAGTTATTGAAGAACGTACAAAAAATTGGTCAACCATATGAAAAGGCGACAACAATAACAAAGAGAGGGGAGAAAAGGTATATAACAATGGTAAAATTGTTAAGTCCAACAAAAAACTCCGCATGCGGATAAAAAGGGCCACAATGCGAAATTCAACAAATTTAACGAGGAGCAAATTCAATGAAGGCAACTAAGCCGGCCAAAGTGATATCAACAACATTAACACACACACTGTCCTGATTACGACGAACAAGCAGAGCACACTCCCCCTTCAGTGGCAATGCAGTAAAATCACAACCGGAGACAAAAACAAAAACGGGAATAACAAAGGTGAGCAGTGTCGATTTTCGCGCGCCTACTTTTCCTCGCCTTCTCTTTTTTTATATTTACATACATACAAACATGTATTTGTTTTTATTAGCCTTTTAAGATTTCGAATTTTAAAAATATAAATCTGTGCTGCAAAAAAAACAAAACAAAAAAAAATTAGGCTAACGAAAGGATATACAAGTATGTACATACAATATAATAGGAATGAGGCATTGAGGGCAGTGGCAGTTGGACGTGTACACCAGTGTGTTTAACAAGCCGCAAAACAAACAAATTCGTTGTTCGTTGTATTTGGTGCTGGCGCGTCCCAGCAAAGGATGCTATGGCTTGTTCTGGCTCGAATTGTTGATTTGTTGGTTCGTTTGTGGCTCAAATGCCAACGGCGAAACGGCAGTGACAACAATAACAAATAGCAAATCACAAATGCAAACACCCAACTAAAACGTAAAATAAACTGGTGATGATGGTGGCAGCATTCAAAAGTTAAAGTAGGCATTAACAAGAAAGCGCGGAGGTGTGCATCTAAAACAGTTTGTGCCAAAAAGCGAACTCAGTCGTATGCAAATACGAAGTAGGCGTGCGAAAGAAAAGTGCATTAAATTTGGGTGGCATAGGTTGCGAAGGAAGGGCGTTCGTAACAGATTTTCTTTTTTGTTAAGGAAATTGGGCGGGGTTGTTGTTTGTATTCTACTTAAAAAAGCTTGTGCTTTATGTAAGTTTTGTAATTTTTCAAATGCAAATGAAAATATGTAAATTATCTCAAGTTAGATGAACACAATCATGTTGCTTTGTAGGGTTTTTTGAAAATAAACTCGAATTGAGTTGTCAATTGATCAGACATTCTTCTCCATCTGCCTATGCTTTCTCAGCAATCTTTTGACTAATGGGATTTTAACTTATTCTCAAGTTCTTCGAAGCACCACAGACTGTGGTATGGGCGCAACCAGGACGACGCATAGTGATATGGTTTCATAAATTTTTTGGCAAAAAAAAAGGAGATCTCTTGGGATCATAAAATTTTGCGTGCGTGTCTAATTCAAGTGGGTTAAGAAAAACTCTTCAGAGGTACCTCCCTTGAATCTATAGTAAATATTTCTGAAGATATAAAGGGTTTTTCAATTGGCGCGGGTCAATTTTGGCGCCCTGTGGCAGTCATTTTGTTTTGGTGACATCTGTCAAATCTTTTGTTTATTATTCAGTTGTTTATGCCAAATCATCATGGCAAGTTACACGATTGAACAGTACGTTCAAATGATAAAACGTTATTATCAAAATGAGTGTTCATTAACGCAAACGTTGCGCGCATTGCGCCCATTTTTCGGTAGACGTGGTGGCCCTTCCAATTTCTTATGGCCCATATTGAACCATACGGGCCTAGACGACATGTGGTTCCAGCAGGACGGAGCTACGTGCCACACAGCAAACGCCATTTTATTCCATTTCAACATCTACCCGCCCTTATTGAAAAACCCTTTATAATGTATATATATATACATATATATAATTACATCCTTATTTAGATGTTTGGCGAGAGAATTGCCCGGGAGCGACAACTTTTAAAAAAAGTTCCTACCACTTGTTGTTTGATGCCCAGAAATTCGAACCTCTTGACTTCCGAGTAATAGTTACGTACCAACCTATTCGGCTACGGCGGCCGACGTACCTAAGTTCCTCCTATCAAAGGCCCCAGTATTAAAAATTGGTAAAATCGTGCAACAACCATGCCTATTTCTCATATAACGATATTTTTCAAAAATATATAAAATGAGATATTTCAGTGACTAGGAAAGTAAATTCTCAAATTGCATATTTGGATTGGATTTAAGCACTACTCTCTCTTTTGGGCAACTCTTCTTCGGCACCTTTCGTGGCGCATTCTTCGGGGTATGGCATAACAAGCATCGACTCTACTAACGAGTTTTTTAGCTATAATATTATATTTTCAAACAGTTGGTTTAAACAGTTCACGCACGTTTCGTGTTTTGTTTCACAGTCAAACATCTTCAGTTTGGTCTATAATTTAACCATGAATCGTCTTACAAACGAACAACGCTTGCAAATCATTGAATTTTGTTACAAAAATGCGTGTTCTGTTAAGAGAGTTTATCGCACGTTTCTTTCATTTTATGGTCAGTTTAATCGATCCACTGAAGCGGCTAATCGAGCTATTGTGACTAAATTTAGAACCAAATTTACATTATTGGACATCAAACCATCAACACGCTTGAGTAGAGTGCGAACTGAAGAAAATAGCGCCGCTGTATCGGCCTGTGTTAATGATGACCATCAATTATCGATTCGTCGCCGTTCGCAGCAATTGGGCCTCTGTTACTCAACAACGTGGAAAATTTTGCGAAAGGTTTTAATATACATAGGTGTGAAGCCTTTCAAAATGCAGCTGGTGCAATAATTGAAGCCGAACGACCTACCGCAACGCAGAATTTTTAGTGAATGGGCTCTTGGAAAATTGGCCGAAGATCCACTTTTTTATCGAAAAATTGTGTTGAGCCACGAAGCTCATTTTTGGATCGATGGGTACGTAAATAAGCAAAATTGTCGATTTTGGAGTGAAGATCAGCCAGAAGAATTGCAAGAGCTACCAATTTATCCAGAAAAAGTCACAATTTGGTGCGGTTTATGGGCTGGAGGTATCATTGGACCGTACTTCTTGAAAGATGCTGTGAATGGTAACGTAACTGTGAATGATGAGCGCTACCGTGAAATGATATGACTTGCATGACATGTGGTTTCAGCAAGACGGTGCCACATGCCACACAGCACGCGTAACAATGGACTTGTTGAGAGGCGAGTTCGGTGAACATTTTATTTCACGTTCGGGACCTGTCGATTGGCCACCCAGATGCATTTTTCTGAATTTTACGTGTGTCTTTTTTTTAACTTTCCTATAGCTCTTAAAAAATCAGCCTTTACATTAACGTTATTCTAACTAACTTTTTTCATCCCTGCTTGAAGTATTTAAGTGGGGTGTTTTGGCTACCAGATGCTTCTAAGTGTGATAAGGCCAGTCGAAGATGTTAGGTGAACACTTTATTTCAATTGGTGAAACAGGTAGATTTCTGATTTCGATTCTTCGCATTATTCTTGCATTTTTCGAAACTTCAACTACTCAATAATTTTCCAACCGCAATTGAAACCAATGTGAAGCTAGACTAATTGTATAACTTGACCAATTGTCACTAGTGTTTGAACCGCTATAATGCCAGACGCTCAATCTCGAGCGCTTTGCTTTAGTTGCAGAGATACACAGAATATTTAGTAAAGAACCTTCTGAATCTCTTTTTACATTCCGCCGTGCTCGGAATGTCCAGATGCAACGCAAACCTACGAACTTGGTTACGTTCTTTTCAAAGCTTTCTCTGTTCCACTGAAGTGTGTGGTTTTGCACTTACCCTTCACGAATACTCTCTGGCAATGTTTCAAAGTGAGTGTTTCTCCGTCTAAAGTCTTTCTGCAACATTACTTGCATACCTTTGTTAATACGAATTTGGTTCAGCCTCGGATCATAGGAACCGCAATTTACTAAACTCTCGGACCGTGCATCATGAGTGGGGTATAAAATCTGCACCTCGTTTATATATTAGCGATCAGCATTTATCAACTAACGTAACTTAACTATGCTTAACTAGCTTAAAAAACCGGCTATAGGAAGATTTCAACTTATATCAACTCCTTGCACATATCTAAACTGCTCTCTCGTGCCTTGAATAAGACGAATATCGAGGCCTGAAAAAATTACTAAGTTGACAAAGGCAAGTCACCTTTCATTCATTCCAAATGGGTGAGAACATATTTTGTGACCTGTTCCTCTGTAAGTAAGTACTGTCACATGTCAATATGCGTCCGGTCTCATCGAAAGCACTGCGTCTCTTTAGCAAGCGAACCTTCATTAATACCCCAATGTGGACATATGTATATACATACAAGGTGAAATCCAAAATAAGCAAGACTGACATCATAAAAATGTTTTTGATTGCGCTATCTTTTTAATGAGTTAGTGTGTTGGAAGTTACATCCCTAGTTGACTTCCAGTGAAAGCTTGGTGACATTCGATTCAGTGGAAGTGAAGTTGTTGCGTCTAAACTGTCAGTATGTTTGTGTCATCGGTACAAAATGAGGTTCGAACTAAAAGCTAATATCAAATTTTGTTTCAAAACTGGTAAAACGTTTACCGAAACATTTGAATTGATGAAAAAAGTTTATGGCGATTATTTTTTATCTCGTGCCAGAGTTCATGAGTGGTTTACACGTTTGTAAGTACATAAATTACAATGAACACACCGGCCGCCTAAAATCAGCAATCACCGAAAACTTCATCGAAATTGTCCGTAAATTTACCAAAAATTAACTGAAATCATTGTTGGAATTCATGGAATATCTCCAAAACATCGATTTATGGTATTTTAACTGATGATTTGGGCTTACAAAAGCTCTGTGCACGTTTCATTCCACACAAGTCCAGTGAAGACCAAAAATTGCTCAGAATTCAACATTCGAAAGATCTCATTAAAGAGGCAAGAAAATACGAGAACTCGTGATGAAACGTGGTGTTTCCAACATGAACCTGAAACTAATCATCAAAGTGCCGAATGGAAGGCCCCAGACGAGCTACCACCCAAAAATTCGCGTTTGGAGAAATCACAAATAAAGTCGATACTAATTTGTTTTTACGATTCCAAGCGATTTGTCCACAAGGAGTTGCAATAGGCCAAACCGTCAATGCAATTTTTTGTCTTGGCATTTAGAAGCATTCGTTGCATCGCATTCGTCGAATTCGCCATGAATACCACGAAGGAGGAAGCTGACGCTTATTGCATGAAAATACACCATCTCATCGATCCACTCTTGTGACTAATTTTTTCACTAGAAATAGCATTTTAACCATCAATCACTCACCGCATTCGCCTGATATGGCTCCCTGTGACTTCTACTTATACGGAAAATTGCATTTGGCAATGAAATGAAAGTGTCCGTAAAGGCTTGTTTATTTTGGACTTCACCGTATATTTTTTCAAACTTTTTTTATTTTGAATATTGAACATTGTTATTTATGAATGAAAAATAATATCGTTCAAATGACTGCCACGACTGGCTTTACAGTAGACCATTTGATCAACCCAATTTTTAAGCACATTTTCGATTGTTTGGGCTTGGGCTTGGGCTCATGAATGGCAACTTCGATTTCGTGTTTTATAGCATCAATCGTCTCTGGATGGTTCGCATAGCATTTGTCCTTAACGGCTCCCCACAAAAAATAGTCCAACGGGCTTAAATCACAGCTCCGAGGCGGCCAATTGATATCGAAATTTCGGCTGATTATTCGGTTTACAAAAACGGTAGCCAAAAGTTCGAGTGTAACTTTGGCAGTGTGACAAGTTGCACCATCCTGTTGAAACCAAATGTCGTCCATGTCATCCTATTCAATTGTTGGAAACAACTCGATGAGCATGTCACGGTAACGCTCGCCAATTACTGTAATCGCGGCTCCTCGCTCATTTTCGAAAAAAATGGCCCGATGATGCCGCCAGACCAAAAACTGCACCAAACAGTGACTCGATGTGGATGCATTTGCTTCTCTACAGTAACGTGTGGATTTTCTGAGCCCCAAATCCGACAATTTTGCTTATTGACGTAGCCACCGATGTGAAAATCAGAAAAGAAGAAGAAGACTCACCACTTTGGAAATAGGTTTTCAATATTTCCCAATTTTGTTCAAGCGTATAGCGTCTTATTTCGTAAATGTCAAATCTTTAAGTAAATTATGAACACATTTGACATGTCATTTGTGTTACCATTTTCAAAAAATAGGTGGTTCAAAAAGCAAACGCTATATGGCCCACCCTGTATATATAAGTACAAGGTTATTTATACATTAGGGATGCAAACCTCGGGATCCTAGTATTTTTTGAGCCTCATAACTCTTGTGATTAGCTTCTAGTAGTCCCGGAATACCGAACAGTTTTAAATACGAAATTTGATATGTAAAAACTTGTTCATTGAACTTGATTAAATTTAAAGCTTTTAAATACCCAAGAAACTTGTTTGAAATATTTAAACTGCGTTGAACAATTATGTCAGATATTTTCCCTTTTTTAAAGTATGCTTTTAACAAAAATGATTTTTGTAAAATGCCATATTTTGCTACAATAAAGAGTTTGAAGCTATACTTCTAAAAATTATTGTTCAAAAAAAAAGTTGTAAGCTTTTAACTTTCCTTTAACTTTAAGTTAAATTCCTTAAATTGAAGGAGTTATATTTCATCAGTTAATTAAATTATTCTGTATAGTGGAGATAAAAATATCTTCAAGTGGCTAAGGATTACCTATTGACAGTTAAGCCAGCAAATGTTGAGGCCGAGTTATGTGCCAAGGTGAATACCAGAACGAGTCCCGAAATCTCGGGCTCACTTTAAGAATGTCCCGAAATACTATTCGCATCCCTAATATGTATGCATGTTCCCGTATAAATCTGTATGAAACCGTTTTTAGGATGGTCGTTTTTGGTAAAAGCCATTTTGCCCTATGCGTCAAATGTGTTGGCAGTTTAATTGAATTTTCCTGTCCAACTGGCAAAGTAATACCATTAAAAGGATACAATAATATTGTATGGATGTTTGTATGATTATGTGTAGGCTGTTTGAATAAACGTTTTAGTGTAAGTTCAAAAGCAACTGTATTTCCTGTTAGCCTGCGCATTCAGCTGTCAATACCAGAACAACAGCTGAGTGACGATGAACGGGCAACGAGCAACTAAAGCAGCTATTTCTGGGCACCCATCATTAGAGGTGTTTGTGCATTTCCGTAATTGTAATAGGCTTGCTTCGACGATTATTTTAGCAAAATTTACACGCAAACACGCACAACAAATATAGTATATTTAACATATCTGCACAAGCTAATAAGCGTTGGTCCCTTCCCTGTAGAAACGGAGTAAGGTAGGCTCTTAATGATGTGCGCAGTAATTAGTTGTTCAAAGCGAAATTTTAAATAAGAGGATAGATAACTGGTTGATGCTTACAGCCTTCATAGGTGAACACGCTTTTGTACGGTCCATGAGTTTGATGCCCAGCGGTGAAATCATGAAGTGTCAAGAGGATACTTGTAAACGGTCACTTTTTGCTGGGTAAGAAAAAATCCCTCATACTATCTCCTTATTTCACTCCTCTTGGGAGCTTAGGGCCTCACTCAAGGCTTCTCTAGGCAAGACCCAGTTCTAAGCACCTATTTTTGCAGTGTTCTACGTTATTATTGGCTACCGCAAGTTCTCGGAGTGTTGATCTGCTCCAAACGTATTTTGTTTCCTTGCAGGTTCCATTCTAATGCCATTCTCGTTATGCTGTCTGTTGGCTTTCTTAATGTGTGACCTATCTACATGTATTTCTATTTTCTTCTCTTAATTTTCATAATTACGGGCACCTCGTTGGTTGAGTTCTATATTTCTGTATATCTAAGCTTCAATGCAGGACATTAAAATGGATTTTAACTTCGTTTTTCTGTAGATTTGGGGCCATGCGTCGTCCGAACGATGATATGGTTTTGGTGGAATGCGTTTTGATGTTGTTCCACAAATGGAGGGACCTACAGTTTCTAGCCAACTCCGAACGGCAGAAATTTTTTATGAGGAGCTTTTTCATGGCAGAAATACACTTGAAGGTTTGTCAATGCCTGCCGAGGGGCGACTGCTATTAGAAAAAACTGTTTCTTCATTTTGGCCCATCGATTCGGACCCACGTTCTCTCCGAAATTTCGAATGGTAGTCACACACCATCCCTTTCGACCATTATTGGCATCTTCCTCTATTCTATTGCATGACTCTCGATCATTACCTGGTTGCGGTTGGAGTGGTCTTTGCTATGCAAATCTCTAATACGATGGCTGCGTGTGTAGTAAGACCCGGTGCAAAAAAACATTTTACATTGGGAGACTTACCTATGTATGTTGTTTTCGTCTTAATATCGCCCTATACCAGAGCTGCCAGTTTTACGAAAACTTGGAAGTAAATCGTTGTACCTTCTACTCAAATATAAACGAGACGTTATCAATAAAACGGTCCGCGGATAACATATGGCAAAAAAAATTTTTTTGTTTTTTGGTAGGACTGTGCTACTGTAAACAAGTCAAGCTCGAGTGTGTTCTTCGAATTTAACGATGGAAATTCAAGTTGAACAAAGAATTTGTTTGAAATTTTGTTATTCCAACAAAATTTCGGCTTCTGACGCCTTAAAAATGTTGCGGTCAACCTATGGGGACTCTGCTCTATCGTGTGCACGTGTTTTCCAGTGGTACAAATCGTTCAAAGAGGGCCCTCCCCGGAGGAGCCGAAACCCGAAAAACCACGCCAAAGTCGCTCAAAAATTAAGGTTATGCTGACTGTTGTTTTCGATTACGAAGGTGTGGTGCACTCGGAGTTCCTTCCGCAAGGCCGATCGGTTAACCCTGAATACTATTTAGACGTTTTAAAGCGTTTGCGCGAGAACATTCGTCTTAAAAGGAAGGAATTGTGGGACAACAAGTCATGGTTCTTGCATCACGATTATGCACCAGCTCATACATCACGTCTTGTTCGCGATTATTTGAACAAAAATAATGTTAATATCGTTCCGCAAGCACCGTATTCGCCTGATATGGCTCCATGTGACTTTTTCCTGTTTCCCAAGCAAAAGTTGCCGCTCCGTGGAAAACATTTTGAGACAATTGAAGTCATAAAAGAGAATTCGAAGAACACACTCGAGCTTGACTTGTTTACAGTAGCACAGAAAACAAACTATGTGACATATCACGCTGAAATGTGCCATGTAAGCTTATAACAGTCCTACCAAAAAACAAAAAATGTATTTTTGCCATATGTCATCCGCGGACCGTTTTATTGATAACGTCTCGTTCATATTTGAGCAGAAGTTATGTCATCATATTCAACATGTCTGTATTTTATTATTCTAAATAAGTAATTTGCGGAAGTGTTCAATGTTCCATGATATATTCTCACATGTCAATATTTTCAAAGGGCGTAATTTACATTGTGGGCATATAATGAGGGGACTTTCTTCCAGGAGAGAAAAAACCTTTAGTTAGGCCGGTCGAGTATGCCTCATTCGGCTCACTATGGCACACTTCTCTGCAGGGTTGCTTTAGCAACAAACGCATGGTTTCACTTACACACACACACATTCAACTGTTCATAAATTACGTGCTTGTCAATATTGATTACAAAAGCTGTCAATTGCAGCTGCCAAAGCTAACAACAACTTGTAGGCTAGCGGAGAATTTGTTGTTTTTGCCGATGCTTATTATTAAGTAATGCGAATGTGTCGGTGGGGTTTTATTCGAGCTCACTAAATATTGCTGCTATTTTTGTTATTGAATTTAACATTTCTCGATATTGCTCGTTTCTGCGCTAGTTGTTATTGCCGTTGCATCAGCTGTCGAATTTGGCTCGCATGCTACTCTTGCATCTTTCAAATAGCCGTTGCAAAAAAACTTGCGCCACACTCACCATTTGCCACATGCCAACGCTGCCTGCCACAATTATACGACAGGACAAAAAACCGTTGAATTAACAGCAACCAAAAAAATAAAAATACCCACATTAACCACAAAACATTGAAACAGTGCTTGACACTACCGTGGCGAGCATTTTTTGTGTGTGTTTTTTGACATTTCAACGCTTCAAGTGTTAACGTCGACGCCGACGAGGTGCTGCCGCCAACAATGTCACCATGGAATTTGTTTATTTTTTTGTCGCGCTCACTATTTTTGTTTACTTATTTCTTAACTGATGTTCCCTTTTTTCGTTGATTTTTTTCTTATAACATTTTCTGCGATTTGTTGCGCGATTTCGCTGCCAGCAGCATTTTTGTTGCCACATTGTCACATCAATCTACTTGGGTGTTCTTTGTGCGCCACATTGTTGCCACGCAGTCAACAAAAGTCATTGGCAGCTTTGGCTGCCAAGTTGGTGGCACTTTAGCGTTGAAGTAAATCGCACTGCTCAGTTGCGCTCAAGGGACCATTTTCGCCACGGTCGTCAGCAGCTTGAGTTTCTTTACACGTACGGTACATACCTATATTGGTGTTTCCAGTAACCCATTCTGCAGTTTTGTGGCACAAACGTTTATGTATTTACTATAAGTGATCGGATGTGCAGCATCTGTGAGTTTGCTGCAACTATGCGGTGGTAAAGGTTAAGCCCATTCGCGGCCACAACGCGCCGCAGCAACATTGTTGACATTGTCAATCGATTGAATTATTGTATTAATGTCTGCAAAATGACACTCGCATTGATAAAGTGACATTAAAGTGACAGGCGTCACTAGAAAACCGCATATACGTATGCGCCGCCGCAGTGATGCAATCACGCTGGGTTGTACGTGTGCACCGAGAAAAATGAATGCGGAGTTTAGACGGAATATAAGTATTGCATGTTTTCGCGAAGTGGGCTTTAATATACATATATAAGTATATACTTGGTACTTACACCCTTTATTTCACCCAGCTCC
Source organism: Anastrepha obliqua (assembly GCF_027943255.1). Lineage (NCBI taxonomy): Eukaryota > Metazoa > Arthropoda > Insecta > Diptera > Tephritidae > Anastrepha > Anastrepha obliqua. Next base: position 68,777,756 of record NC_072894.1, read on the forward strand.
TCCTCCAATTTGTGGTGTGTGTCTTGTCGTAAATATTTCGACAAATAAAGGAATCCGCAGTTATACGCCGTCTTCGAACGGCGAATGGTTTTTTATGAAGAGCTTTTTCTTGACTGAAATACATTTGGCTTGTCTTGACTGAGATACTTGTCATTGCCTGACGAGGTTCAACTGTCATTAAGAAAAATTTGTTCTATCATTTGATGTTTCATGCACAGAGATTCGAACCTGTGCACGTCCCATAGGAGTCACCTACCAACCCATTCGCCAACGGCGGCCGCCCAAATAAAACCTATAATAAAATTATAATATTATATTTCCCAAATTTTCATTGCAAAAATTGAGCAAAGTGCCTCGAGAAAAATTGTTTTCCGGTGTCCCTCATAAAACTCAACAGAATCGTTTAAACAAAAATATCAAAATGTTTCGCGAAGTATCTGAGGTATTACTTAAATTCTTGTAAAAAACCCATTTTCTGTAAAAGAATTGTTATTGTGAGATAAATAATTCAAAAACCTCCGAGAGATACCGCAAAGTACTGTGCAAAATTACAAAACGACTGAAATCTCAAAGATTTTCGGCTGTACGCCACAGACTTTAAAAATAACCAATTGCAAAAAACCTTCTAAAATCGAGCAAGTACAGAGACCTGGGTACTAGAGCAGCGTTTATTCAAATACACATAACTTCAGCGATTTTGGCACAATATTCCTGAGATATTATGCACGCTTTTACAATAGTTTAAACAAAAAAGTTAAATACCTTACTCACACCCATCTTGAGTGTATTGAGTGTAAGAGAAGCGCTCCCGACCCATCTGAATGAAGTTTCCTTAACATCAACACGGTTTTGTTCCCCTAAGATCAACCTGCACAAATTTAGCTTTAATCACCAATAAAATAATTAAAAAAACAGGCTCAATTCGATGTGGCCTACACGGACTTCTCCAAAGCGTTTGATAAAGTTGATCATGCTATGCTTCTAGAAAAATAACATGCCTTTGGTTTAACAGGTAAGTAGGTTAGATGGCAAGAGTACCACCCACGGGTGCACTACAAGTAGCATTAGAGTGCTGTTTTGATACCATAACGTAGACCACTACCTGCGAAAAGGTACAATACTTAAAGGAAGAAAAACAATCTACAGCCATTCAGTGGTGTTGATGTAGTGGAGGAGAGAAAATGGATCTAGGCTAGGGAACTGCCTCCGACTATCCCTAAGAGGTACACTAAGGAACCTCAAGCGTGTATCCACCAAACCCGTACATTTGCAAAGAAAGTGTTCAAAATTCTCTTTCTCTGCAGGATCTTCACAGCTTCTGCAATGGGGGTGGTACGGAAGTCCAAGCTTCTACGCATGAGTTCCGATCACACAGTGACCGGTGAATTCTGCCATGAGTTTGAAAATTGAATAGCGGAGGATCTTCAACACTTTAAGCGTCCTGCTTTTGTCGCCAACTGAGGCCAAAGTATTTTTAAAATAGCGCACGATAACACAACCAGCTGCCTGACGCTTTTTTAAGAAACATATTGTGTAGTTTACCTTTAACAACTGTCAAATGGACACAGATGTCTGAGATGGGGGCAACTGAAACCGGCTTTGTCGACTCGGTCCTGGCAAGCTCATTGGCAATCTCATTTTCCTCAATATTCCTATGCCCTGAAAAGATATTAAAAGATAAGAAACAGGTAATCTGCTAGAATTTTTTTCAAGCTTCCTAGCAGATAGAAAATTTTTTGTTCAACTATATGCAATGAAATCACAAACATCAATAAATGATTGGTCAGGCATACCGTAAGCAACGCCCACTTAGGCCCACTTTTCTTTTTATTATTTTTTAATGAACTGAACAATTCCAAACCGCAGATTGCCTTATGTATGCAGATGACGTTAAGCTATTTTTTTGTTTCGTAATTCACATATCACTAACTGCAATGACCTCCAATCTGATCTGAACAATTTCATTAATGCAAAAACATCTTAAACAATAATTTTTGCAATAGCACAATCAAGAACCTGGGTATAATTTTAAACTCAAAACTTACATTTTCACGTGGACTATGTTTTGTCGAAATCATTTACATAAAAGTGTTGACTTTATTGATCCGTTAACTCTCAAAGTGCTATATCTATGCTTAGTGCGTAGTCCCTTGGGCTACTGGGGCAAAATCTGGAGTCTGTAATATAAACTATGCACTAATAAAATTGAAGAATATATATATATATATATCTATATATATATAATTGGCGTGTTACAAAATTGGAGGGACCTACAGTTTTAACCCGACTCCGAACGGCAGATATTTTTTATCAGGAGAAATACACTCGGAGGCTTGCCACTGCCTGCCGAAAGTTTGGAAGATAGAAGACTATATTTATCACTTTTCAAAAATGGCTGATTTATTGTAGTTAAGTTAAATTTCAAGCTCTATACCACTTTCAGTTACGGTGTAAGGTGCCTAATAACAATCTGCAAAACTTTGGATTTTCCTTTTAAGGGTAGAGGCATGAGTTTCACCCGGTTTTTGCAGCGCTGTACAAAGGAAACAAAAAAAAATGTATCATTCATTTTTTTACCATTTGTTTATTAATTATTGATTAAAAACTAACCCAAAAAAAAATTAATTGACAAAATTATGCGCAGTACAAAAAAAGGATGTCCTGGCGTGCAGGATTCCAACCCTCCTGGTGATCTGAAAAATAAAAACTAAACGGATTCTTAAGTTAAGTTAAAAACAAATGTTCGCATTGTGGTTGTTTGAAAAAAAATAAATTTTTTTTCTATATTTTTTCAACAATTCCCATTATTATTAATTCATTTTTAATTATTAAATGGAAAGTTATAGTTTCGAGCTAGGGTCATCCAATGAAGTAATGTATGAAGAGCATTCTCCCCAAATTTGAAGTAAATCTACAATACAATTAGAACACGAGACATCCTTACCGCCAGCTCGAAAAAAGTAGTTTTGAGAAAAACGCGTTCAAAGTTTTCAGACAAGACGGCTCGCAATGTCAGCAGAAATGCTATAACTCATTAAATAATAGGAATTTTAAAAAATCTTAATGACGTATTCTTAATTTGTTATTTCTAAATTTGCAATATGCAAAAAAAGTCGATTTTTTACAACAGAATAACCCCCTTAAGTAAAGACTTGCTTTATTTGGTAGCGCCGAGAAAGAGAGGGAGAGGAGGGAAATTATACTAGGAAAGCCAGTTATTCGCACGATGCTGCCGCATTTTTGATCGATTGCAAAATATAAATATTACCAAGTTTCGGAAGATGATGCTGCCATTTGGTTTTGGGCCTGTTTGGTTACTAAATTACCACACAACGAATTAGGTAGAAACCGTTTGTTCCCTGAAAATGTACGCACGATTGATTATGAATATAATAAGCCACTCTCCAAATGCATTCGCATATGCAATAATTGTCCTAAAGATCTAAATTTTAGCTTAGAAATAGGTAGCTTTAAGGTAAATTTGTTAATAATTCGGTTCTCAGGCACAATCCCTTAGAAAAGCGTAGAATTGCTGCCGAGTGTTATAAGCATTGATAGCGTTGGTCTCAACAAACTTTTAATTCTTTCCATCCGTTCATCAAAAAAAATGTGCAATTTTTGCACCCCTATAATATTGGGTTAATGGTTATCACCTAGACCGGGACCCAAATGCGTTAGAACGATCATTTGAACAGAGAGAGGAAAGTTTGTCAAATTCTCGGCGCATGGGTCAATTATTTTATGAACTTTGAATAATATTCATACTTCAATATTATCAAATTTGAATCAACTGAGTCTCCATGCTTGCAGTTCTTCACGTAGACCAGCAGTAAGTCGTAAAGTATGCAAAAGAAATAATCAATTACCAAGTTGGCATAAAAAAACCTTATTTTGCTAGTTCTCTTTGCTAAACATGATTACTTTCATTACTTATTGATGTTATTATTCACAGCACTGAGTGTTTTGTTCAAGTCGTTCATAAATTTGCTATGGCGGCCTCCGATGAAAAATACATGAGCTGCACTTTATCTAAGCTCAAGAGCTTCAAGAAATTCAGCCAACTTGAATCTCGCCAAAATTTGATTGAACAAAATTTTAATAGGAAACCATTTTTATTTTATTTGCTTTTATTTAAATTTTTTTATTCATGTGTTAGAAGTTAATAAGATTCTACGAGAATGAGGTATTTGAGGTCAATTACCGTTGGAACAAACTCAAATTTTCTTCGAATTTGCCTTGCAAACATATTTTAGGTCATACTTTCCACTCTGTATATTTTCTCATTACATATTATTAAACCAAAAATTATAAAGAAAAATACTAAAACAAAATGTATGCTAAAATGCCAAAGATGATTCCAACTTAATTCCATTAAAATGGGGTTTAACAAAGATATAAAAAAGCATCTCGAAGGGTCTGATTATGACGCTAAGCAGACTTCAATACACCATCAACATACAACCGAAATGTGCCCAAATATTAATCCAAATATAATCATTGAAGTATTTCGAAATTCACTGAAAGTGTGTCTTAAAACGTGTAGAGTTCATTGGATTTGTAGTCTTGTCGGATTCATTTATTAAGCTACTTTCATCGCGCCCGCAGGGATGAAAAATTTTTGATTTTTGGGTACTAAAAAAATTCATTTAAGAAAGAAAATCTCTGATACGAGAAGGCTTTTAGCTCATAGAAGAATATTTTAGGATCATTTGGCATTTACATGTATGGGTGATATGTGAGATAAATGTCCGCCATGCAAAATGTCTTGTAGATAACACTTTTTTTAATTCTTACTCTGTACTTCAATGCATGTGAAACGATTTATTTATAAGAAGATTCTCAGTAATATCCAATTATAATAATTTACTAAAAAGCTATACCCCCGCCATGTCAATAAAAGGTCTTAAAATTTCAATCATTTAATTTTGGCTATTCTTAATAAGCTCCCCACCCATATGACTACTGTTGTTTAATATTCTGAAATTATTTATTATTTTAATTTTAATTAATTTTACCTTCAACTTAAATTCATTGTTATTATACTTTTTCCTTTTGTGTTTTTATTTTTTTTTTTAGTAAGAAAGTTGTACTTATAGTTAAAACTTAATTACAACGTTTCTATCTCTGCTTTTGCTCCCGGGGCCTTATATATTATTCCACTGCATTTTATTTATTTTTTAACTTTGTTTTATCTTATTTCATGTTTTTATTCTGACTTACTGTTTATTTTTTAAATAATTGCTTAATTTTTTTTATTTTCTTTAATTTTTATTATATTCATCATTTATTTGCAATTTGCTTGCACTTTATTTTTGAAAACTAGCTAATTTTAAATACCTCTCAGTAAAGAAATCAACTTAAGATTACTTTTTGCATATCACTAAGTAATAAAGCATCTATCAAACGACGCGCTTAGATGTTCTTTTATAACAAAACATGTAAAAATTTGCAATATTTCAGGTATCACCATTTTTTATACAAAATACGGGTTTTAACAATTACAGCTGTTGAAAAATACTTAAGAGCGCTACCCAGTTTCCTCCATTTGAGACTTTTTTCCATAAAATCTTTTAAATGTTTTACATATTACGTTTTATTTAATAAATTTTAAATGTTTTCAATCTGCATCAGACCTTTTATTTAAGAAAATTATAAATTTTTTTACTGCATATACCAAAATTAATACATAATACAATAAATTCGAAAATCCTTCGAGAAAAATACTTAATAAAGGGGCAAAATAATAGACAAATTAAACAAAAAAGCAGGCGAAAGGGAAAGGCAATATTTAATATTTTGTTAAAAAATCCTTTTCACTATATTACTGCCGCACAGGGCCTTTTCATTGACATTATTAAGCCTCTACAAAATTGAACAGGAATGAATTGTAATACTGTATTGGCTTTTTGAAATAACTGATCCAAATTGGTGATATGCTGAGTGTATTTTTTACGTCATTCCAAAGATATTCTATTGAATTTAAGTCGAAACCCGATGATGGCCAATCCAGATCAGTGATCGAATTTTCTTTTTTGCCACACGAGGAGTATGCTTCGGATTGAAATTGAAGTTGCTTGTCTCGCTGAAGCTTCCAAATCGCTGGTAAATTCTCTTCCGCAGAAAGTAGCATTATATTTGGAAGCTTCTGAACGTACTTGATCGCATCCATGTTACCTTTAATACGATGAATTAGCCCCACACCGTTCCACGAAAAGCAGCCCCACAACATTATTGAGCCTACCCCGTGCTTTATAATAGGCGAGATCAACGTGGGGTTAAGTGCTGCACGTCTTGACCGCCGCAAGTGCTTCTTACCGTCTGAAACAACTCTTTTTATTTTCGTTTCATCACTGAACAAAAGATATTTTTGAGTCCAGATTATGTCCTCTCGAGCAAACTCAATTCGGCGTTGCGCTGTTGTTACCAATAGCTTTTTCCATGCCAGTCGACAGTGAAGCTCTGCTATTGCCAATCGAAGCGCAACTGTTCTTTTGGTAATTGGCGTTTCTAGATGGATGGATGTAAGCAGCACTCTTCCTGGAAAATTACGAATTTTGTTGTTGTTTTTCAAGATCTTCAATTTCAATAAGTTTCAATCATTTTAACGCGTAATTCTTTAGTTAAAATTGTGCATCCGTCAATTTGACAACTGTCAAATATGACATAAAAAAGGTACCGTCTAAAAATTATTCACTACTGACATCTAGGCGTCACTTTTGAAATACCCTTTATTATTGGGTAGTGGTGAAAATATATATTTATCTTGTTTTAATGATCTTATTTTGAGTACTGTTAGTCAGCATTGAGGGCAAGTGTAGTTGTTTTTCGTGACCTGTTACTGAGTGCCATGAATTCATATTGAATACCATTTTCAACTTAATGCCTTCGGTACCAATAATTTTGAGTACTTCTACCGATACCTTAAGCCGGACACTGCTGATTCTTTTTAGTATCACGTAATTACTACTCTAAATATCAATTCTGAAAAAAACACACTAATTATATCATGTTCCTCTTCATTTTTTTATATATATTTTTCATTTAGTTTTTTTTCAGTTCATGTCTTTGTTTTGCAAATAGTTTTTAAATAAATACTAGAAAAAAGGGAAACAAACTCTAAATACCCTACATTCCTTCGGGTCAGAATTCTGTATTTTCAAAGTTCTGCAATAACAAAATATTGGGGAAGTGCGCACTTTTCTCATTAGTGTACGGTTCTCATAATTTGCATTACAGAATTTTACAGTACAGAATTTACAAATACAACATTTTCTAATAAAAACTTGTATTTAGTAGAAATTTAAAAGCCACAGTTTTTAATAGAGAATATTGAAACACACAAACTTCGACCTCAACCCTAAATTTCCAATAAAGCAAGTTTTTTGATACATTCAAGTTGCTCAACAAATTTACGTAATTTAAACCTCCATTTTAGAATACTCCAATAAAATTACGTTTTTAATGCATTTCTGTTTTAATTTTGATCGATTAATTGTCATATCAGTATATTCAAATTAAAAATCTAAAGTGATTATTTCCAATTGCAAATTCTCAAAATGTGAGAGGGCAGGGTAAAGCGCACAGCAAGAGCTCTGAAATCTGCAATACGGATGGCACCATGGCACAGCAAAGTTGGATGCCACATGTGGCATGCCATTCTCTACTTTGGTAATTTTTTTTTTTGTTGTTCTTGTTGTATATGTGCTATTTGGCTGCGCTGAAATGTAATCAACAATCGATTGGATTGCGATCACTATCACCAGTCAGGCAACGACAAGGCAATTACATTAATTAATTAATATGGCCCACGAAATTGCCAGTCAATGAGGCAGCCGGAGAGACGAGTTGAAGTACATAGAGATGAGGTAGGCAGCAAGCCAATAAAGCAGCCGGGCAAGGAGCGCAATGAATTGAAGTCGCAAGGAAGCCAGGCATGTCGTCGGCAATAACGTCATTTCGCAGCACGACTTTGTGTAGGAATTTGCGTTGGTATGAGCAGGATGCGCTAAAGGATGCTGGCTGGAGTGCTCAGATTGCAATGCTTTTCAGTTTTTTATGTGTTTTTTTTTTGTTAAACTTTTTGCCATACTTATGTATGTGTTGATTTTTTAACTTTGTTTCTTATTCTCTTTAGTTTTTTGTAGATTCTCTTCCGAAAAACAATCAACACCACACCAAATTAAAACGCCTGATCACTCGATCACTCCAACGATCGCTTCTTGGGTTTAATCTTTACACTGGTCTGATCACATTTTGTTGCATTCATTTTTGCAGTCAGAGCAATGGACGAATTAATCGTCGATCGATCTGAACGACTGAAGATGAATCGTGCGACGCATTGACCTGCTACGCTGTACTCATTTGTGGCCGCAAGCAAGCGAGTGTTCCACGCAAGTGGGCACTCAGGGGTACGATCAATTGCCGAAGATCACTAAAAATTGTAGTTTTTAGATGCTTGGTTATTTTGAGCTTAATTCTTTTAGCACGTCACGATTAATACAACTCGGAACTATTTCTTAACTTGGTCATTGAACTTTTTTGTACCCAGCACACAAAAACTAAATGGCGTTATAATTTGAATTACATATTTTACAGCTGCTCAAATTAAATCATTACAATCCAGAGGGTGCTCAATTAAACTTAGGTAGCACCGATATAGCTCCCTTAGACTTGCCATATATATTCATAGTAAAATAACGGATCTCACACATTACAGCTACTGTGCTAAGGAGTCTCTAGCATCGACTTGTGTCAATGACTTGTGGTAGCTAAGACCTTCGCACGGCTGTTATTTATGCTCTCCACATAAGATCAAAGTGAAGCATATCAGTGGACCTTCAAAAACATCAGTTGTTATGAAAGTTGTCTGAATGCTTCTTTCCTAAACTATGCTTCTTTTCCTAACTAATCGTTCCCTCTTAATTAATTTCCATGTTGAAAGTATATTCGTATCTAATTAATATTTTGATTTCCTTCCACTTCTTCCATTTTATTTCAATTATTAAGTCCATGGTTTGCAAAACCTTACAGGCTAGAGGTAAAAATTTACTTAAAAATAATACTAAAGGGTAATTAGATTCAAGCTTAGATAAAAACAGAGATGATGCAAGATCGGGACTATTAAAATTTCTACTGAGTTCCCCAAGAGACCTAGTAAAGAGTGCTTAATTTAAATAATTAGATTAAAAGATTCTAAAATGGAAACTAGAAAACGCAATACCATTTGGGGAATATTGAAGCTTACCTTGTCCAGTAGATCTGGACAGTGTCATAGATAAATATTAATGAATATATGAAAAGTGATCTCAAGTTGATTAACATTCAACGGGGCCCATAAGACGGAGGTGGCTTGTTAAAATGAAGATCGGTGAAAGTTACCTTGAACTTTTCCGGTTCGTTGGGAACAAACCATGTAATTATGAAGCGTGGAATTACGAAGCGTTTTTCTAGTAAGAGGAGTCTAAAAACAGAAAAATGAACAGTGGTAGCTGAAAACGGTTTTGTGTTCTTTCAAGTAATTTTCCATAAACGAAGCACTTTGTCCTCCCCGAAAATCATTGATGAACGGCGATCACCAGAAAATTTATTGCATCAGTTTTTAACGTTCTAAAGGATGGGGCTTACTTGAAAAAACCAAGTGAAGCCAATTCCTTCTCCCCCAGATCTTTTCAACGTAGAGGAGGGCTTCATCTTCCTCTGTTGGCTGCAGTTAGTACAGTATTGAGTACTTTTAGAGCCGGAGCGTTGGTATCCACTCGGACGATATAACTTATCTCTGACCGCTATTTACTTGGGAATGGTCAAGTGAGCTAATGTGACAAGGCGAGGCAACCCAGGACATCTGGGTACCTCATCACAGTACCTTATCCAAACCCAGTTTGTTATTAAATTTGGGGTAGAGCTGGGTTCAACTGAGCGTATGTGCTTTTCGGTGCATGCTGAAAGTGCATTGGAGTCTCGTGGGATTGGGCGCAGAAGCGACAAGAGTTCACATCCCGATCGTGTGCCGATGTCTGCGCAGTCTGCTATGCCTATGAGCATTCACAGTTTATCTTTGGGACGAGTTATGAGTTTTTTTGAACCTCCCTAACAAACTTGTCTGCCTAAAGAGGGTCTTGATTGGGTGTCAGAAAGACGCTTCAAGGGCCTTCAAGCTGAAGAAATAATAATCGAAAGTCGAATGAGCGTAGCCCGCGAAATTTGAAACCTTCTTTTTTATCAATAGTACAAAGTAAGACTAAGGCCTTTTAATAGTACTTCAACATTAGTATATTCTCGTTCCACTAGAATGATTTTAACATGAAAGTGTCTTAGTCTAAATTTATCCACTAGTTCATTAATCAATCCAATATATGTAACTTAACTAAAGGGTTTTCCAATGACAGGCGTTAGGTGTTAAACAGGAGAGATAATTACGATTTTTTTATGGCCGGAATTGGATGCTTTTGATCTGGCCAACGTTTATTTTCAACACGACGGCACTACGTGCCACACAAGCAACGAAACCATTGATTTTTTGCGGGAAAAGTTTCCGAACCGTGTTATCTCTCGATTGGCCACCGGGATCATGTAATTTAACACCTTGTGACTTTTTTCTTTAGGGCCACGTGAAAGAGAAGGTCTATGCCAACAGCCCAGGGTCGATTCAATACCTCAAAGATGGAATTCGTGAGGCTAACGAGGACGTAGGGCAGCCACTTTGCAATTCGGTTATGGAAAATTTCATGAAAAGGATATTGTCCTGTAAGTTTGGTCGTGGTGGTCATTTGCCTGATGTTATTTTCCACTATTAACGACGAAGGCATACCTTCCTCTATATAATGAAATAAACATCCGATCATTTCTATTAAAAAATAGCATTTTTCTTTGAATATCAAAATAAGACCTCTTAAAAAAAACCATATATAGTAATAAGAAGGTAAAGCTCTGCTAGTAAGAAAAGAAAAGAGGAATTTAGAAAAGAAAAAACAAGAGTAGTAATTCGAAAATATAGAGAGAACTTTAATGATTTAATTCAATGCAGTCAACTCTAACACTTTTAAAGTAATTATAGACTTGTTCCCGGTAGTTAAATCTGTTAAGTCCAGTCTTCAATCTAGATGCTGCTAGGTAATTAAATGTTGGAACGATGAATTTGTTGTGACTGCGAGACCTTACTGGTATCAACTTCTCTGTCAGGTAGGGAGGGGACTTCAATAATGTAAGTTTGCACATAAATATGCAATTTCTAGCAGACAAATAACTGTTAAACCAACAGCCCAGTAACTTTGTTCGCCAGGCAGATATATGATCGTATCTACCAATCCCATATACATACATACCGCGTGGTATTATTTAATGTCACATTAAGTTTATAGCAGGATGTGGAGCCAAGTTTGCTGTATACCACCTCAGAGTAGGTAATGAGAGGCATAATTAGCTGGAGAACTAATTTGTGCCTCGTTTTCTCTGGCGTGAATGACTCTCAGCTTACGCGATGTAGCATAAATATTCCCCACAACCTTATTTACATGGTCAGCATAGGTAAGTTTTGTGTTAAGAATAAACCCCCTTATCCGTAAAGTTAGTTCCCCTATCTATTCACAATGTGGGGATATTGTCAACATACACCGCAATATTACCATACATATAGGTAAGACATATGACTTTGACGCGTTCAAACATAAAGAGTTATGATTAGCCCAATCAGAAATAGCAGACAAATCACTGTTTATTTGGAAACATAGATCTTCAATGAGACCAATACTACTGGACAAATACAATTGTATATCATCAGCATACGCATGGACATTCACATACTGATAAACGGTAAAAAATCATTGACAAAAATACTGAATAAAAGTGGACCAAGGATAGACCCTTGCGAAACACCAGTATGCACATATCTAGACTGAGATGTTAATTTACTGGTCTTGACCTTCTGCGTTCTGCCACCAAGGTAGCTGGCCATGAGCTTCACCATATTTTTTGAACACACCTCGTATATATCATACTCTTATCTATCTCTGACTCATCCCGAATGTCCAGTAAGATATTCGCGGTTACAGAATCGCGGAATACCTCTTCAAGACTTATTATTAATAGAAGCGCTTTGAAATTATGAAGTAGAGTGCAAATGGCGAGCTATCCAATGCTCCAATAAGCTCTCGTTGCTTGGGTGATCGAGAGTAAGGCCAACCTTTGCAGTTTTTTATAGAGTTTTCTGCCATCAAACGATGGCATCGTAGGTGACTATCGGAAGAAGGACTTGTATAGCCAGATATGTCAATATCTCAAAGAATATATCCCAAGTGTGGTAGATAATATTTTTATGCACTGGGTACAAGAAAATCTTCTTATATTCAGTTTGTTATACTTATGTTCTGAACATCTCTTTAATGAAATCAATTGGATTTGGTGATAACTGAAAGCTGTTGAAATCAAGATGCCAGATTGTAAGCGCTGATTGTTGCAACAACGAGAACTGTTACAATTTACTTACTGTATGCCGTTGCTGCCTCAGCTGCTCACTGCGAGACTCAGCTGGTCATATTGAAATGTTTAATTCTCCATCAGCTACGCTCATCACAAAAGCTGAACAGGGACTACGGATTTTGCAGAAAACATACGTATGCTTGTATGGGCAAGTAGAAAAAAGAATTATGATTAATTGTGTTGCCAGCGGACGTATACAAACATACACAACCAAGCCATGTGCGCCTTATGTGGCATAAGGTGGCTGGAGTTTGGCGAGCAGCTACATATGGGCACTAGAATACTAAAGAGTATATGTGTGTTGATGCTTTTGATACATTTGTTTGAACCTGTTATCGAGTTCCGTTCGAACCAGTCACTGGTGTATGCTTGAAATAACTTCACGTAGTGGTAGTCCAAGAACCAAAAAACAGTGCGGCTGTGACCACCTCCGGAATAACAACAACTACAATAAAGTCCCAACAAGCTCATTTATTCTCGAGCTTAAGTGAAAGAAACGGCGCTGCTGAAAAATTACATTTTTGGTTGTCATTGGTTACGGGAAATCTAATAAGATTATTTATAAGTTGCAGTTAGTTCGAGAGAAATAGAGGCGGTCAAATGAGCCACAGTAGTGAAGAAGACGATTTGTAACAGCAGCAGCAGCAGCAGCATCAGTCAGCAGTAGCTGAACACTTTGAACACTTTGCACATGCACACACGTACATACACATGCAGACGCGAAATGCTTGATTTGATCCTTAACGTAATCAGAAGGAATCATTTTTCTTTCAGCCACGCTTCTCTGCCCATGTACTTCTTCATCTCCATCGCCAACTCAACTCACGCCTCTCTGTGCTCAATTAATTTTTCCTCTTCGCTCCGCCACATTTTTACCACAAACTTCATACAGCGACCAACTTTAGTCGATTCATATTGGCTTAATAAAAAATCGTAATTAATCAGTAGCTATGTTTAAAATAATAATAAAAAAAATTTAAAAGGCGGAGGCGAAGGCAGTGGATGGCATAATTAATGTGTGACAGCGCGTGAGCGGGCAGCTGGTTGTTGGTTTTATGTGCAGGAGGGAGCAACGAAGTTGTGAGGAGCGCCTATTTGCCTTGCTTGGTCGGTCACTGCTGTTTGCTAAGAATAAGTTTTAAAGTTAATTATAATCGTTTATTATTCTTTGATGCCTACGAATGCCTGAACTGATTTGGTTAGAAAATCGGTAGGATCGGCAGCGGAACCGTGGAAAATTTATTGTTTAGCGGTTTACTACGTTACCTAAATTTTCCAATCAGTTGTGTGTGGATGACAAGGCGAACTGGTTTGCAGGATTATGTAACTCACATCTTTCGCCATGCATTATTGACTGTATTTTTCAAATGCTTTGAAGGAGTAAAACGTTTTAATGCGCCGTTAGACGTTGAGTTGAGCCTTGCGTCATTTGAGTAACTAGTTCCTTAACATCCAGCCCTTTTGTTGAATTTGTTGCAGTGTCTCAAGACGGTACTCTTTTTGGTACACTTTTTTTTATACTGTGCACATAAATACTCATATACCAATGATGTTGTAGGTGAAATGGTTGAAGTACCGCTCTGGCACTCCACAAGTAGGTCTAAGGCGCCGTTTTGATGTTGTACAATAGTTGCTTTTATTTTGCTGTGTCTTTACTTTATGCTTAAAAGGTACTCTTTATAAATAAAGCCTCAGCAGAAGTAATAAATCTTCAAATTGACATCTCTCATATTGCCTGAAAATGAGTATTTCATTGGTTAATAATGATTTTTGTCAACGCAGGTATTTAACATTTTTTTAGCTAAGGATTTCGCTGAACACTTGGAAAGAGTATTTCTTCTAAAGATAGTTTGCATGGTTTACTGTATACGCTTTCAATTCACCGTAAGTTAACGGGTGCTTTTTAGCTATTATCTTTTTAAACAGTTGGTTTAAACAGCTGACGCACGTTCGTGTTTTCTTTCACAGTCAAACATCTTCAGTTTGGTCTATAATTTAACCATGAATCGTCTTACAAACGAACAACGCTTGCAAATCATTGAATTTAATAATATAAAAATGCGTGTTCTGTTAAGAAATTTTATCGCGCGCTTCTTCCATTTTATGGTCAGTTTAATCGACCCACTGAAGCGGCTATTCGAGCTATTGTGACTAAATTTAGAACCAAATTTACATTATTGGACATCAAACCACCAACACGCTTACGTAGAGTGCGAACTGAAGAAAATATCGCAGCTGTACCAGGCAGTGTTAAAGATGACCATCAATTATCGATTCGTCGCCATTCGCAGCAATTGAGCATGTGTTACTCAACAATGTGGAAAATTTTGCGAAAGGATTTAGGTGTGAAGCCTTTCAAAATACAGCTGGCGCAAGAATTGAAGCCGAACGACCTACCGCAACGCAGAATCTTTGGTGAATGGGCTCTTGGAAAGTTGGCCGAAGATACACTTTTTTATCGAAAAATTGTGTTCAGCGACGAAGCTCATTTTTGGATCAATGGGTACGTAAATAAGCAGAATTGTCGATTTTGGAGTGAAGATCAGTCAGAAAAATTGCAAGAGCTACCAATGTATCCAGAAAAGGTCACAGTTTGGCGTGGTTCATGGGCTGGAGGTATCATTGGACCGTACTTCTTCAAAGATGCAGCGAATCGTAACGCAACTGTGAATGGTGAGCGCTACCGTGAAATGATATCCAACTTTTTTTTGCCCAAAATGCAAGAGCCTGACTTGCATGACATGTGGTTTCAGCAAGTCGGTGCCATATGCCACACAGCACGCGTAACAATGGACTTGAGAGGCGGGTTCGGTGAACATTTTATTTCACGTTCGGGACTTATCAATTGGCCACCCAGATCGTGCGATATAACGCCTTTAGATTATTTTTTGTGGGACTATGTTAAAGCTCATTCGTCTATTCAGACAAGTCTGCTTCAATTAA
The DNA here is from genome assembly GCF_027943255.1 of Anastrepha obliqua. NCBI lineage: Eukaryota > Metazoa > Arthropoda > Insecta > Diptera > Tephritidae > Anastrepha > Anastrepha obliqua. The sequence goes on from NC_072894.1 coordinate 68,793,173, forward strand.
CGGAATTGGAAATTGGAAGACAACATTAAAGCATTTATATGTGAGATACCTGCCGAAACATTGGAAAGAGTATGCCAAAATTGGACTAAACGGATGGACCATTTGAAGCGCAGTCGCGGTCAACATTTGCATGAAATAATCTTCAAACATTAAATTATATGGACTGTACTATCGATTTAAATAAAAATTTCATGCATTTTTCTGAATTTTACGTGTGTTTTTTTGAAAAACTTTTCTATAGCTCTTAAAAAATCAAAATCAAAATCATGAAATACATTTTTAAAAGGAAGAAGAATTAAAGTTAATTAGGAAAAGTTAAAGTCAAAATTTATCAATATGGTATGTGTTGACCTCATCTTATATCCTAATGTCACTTAGTTTTCAGCATAACATCGTAAGAGCAAAGAACAAAAGCGGCAGCTGGAAAACGACCACTACGTTTTCTGCAACGATTATCAGATGTTTTCAATAGATTCTGATGGTGGATATTCGGCTTTGGTATGCGTGCAATACAGGAAACTTCATTTATGTAGTTGAATGTGGCAACAACAGCCATGAAAAATGATTTACTATACCATAAACGCCCATGTATGTACATATGTCTTGCCAAGTAGCAAGTAACAGCAGTTGCAGCAACAGAAGCCATTGTACCAACAGAGTAGAATGCAACAGCATATTGCCACTGCTAATGCTGCTGTTCGTTGCTAATGTTTCGGCTGATGACGACGAGGTGGACAGTTAACATGACCACCGGAAAAATGTAAGGCTCTTGCAACACTCATGCAGTAGTTGCAGCAGGCAATAACCATGAAGCTGCACTTTTAGTGTCAACAACTCGAACTACAAGGCACTCGGGCAATTGTTACCAGTTGCCGCAATTGATAAATTAGCGATGAGGCAGTATTCGATGTTCCAAGCCTAGAAGTAGCAAATTCCTTCTGTGGGAATTCATAAAAATTAAAAGTCAATTTGGCCTGCTAACTTGGTTTCACGTAAGTGGCAAGTTCTATGTGGCGCTCACAAACTTTTGCCTATGATTAATTTTCTATTTGTATTTTGTTTTGTTGTGCGCACAGTGAGCACACAAATATATGTAGGTGCGGTGTGGTATGTGCAACATTTTCCACTTAAATAAATACACGCTTACACATATGAAAGGAAATGAAATATGCCCAGCAACACTTTGCGACAAATACAAATGTATTTACATTTATGTGAGTCCGTGCGTCGAAAAGTTATGTTGCAATGCGTTGCAATATCATTAGTGTTTGCGTTAAGATGAGTAACGACTACTGTGGCAGTACTAACGACCATTGCAGGCGTCATCTCCATCTTCGTACTCGTATACGTTGCTGCTTCTTCTGCTTGTCATAAGCGAACAGCTTGTCGTACGACCAAATACAACAACACAAACATAGCAGTGCTGCCTGGTGTAGACATATGATAGTTGTTTTTGTTGTTGTCGCATTGCTAAACCAAGTTTGTCTTACCAAGTTTTTATTTGATTTCATTTATGCCACATTTTATGCCACATTGCGTTGTCTGTCTGATAGCTTGCCGCCACATGTTGCCACATCCTACACACTCGTACCGGCTACATTCGCGAATGTTCATTTGTTCGCATTCGCATTGGTACGCGCGTCCAGCTAGCGATTACCGGGCAGTTAGCACCTGTCTGTGAGTCAGTCTGCAACTGCGCTGCAATTATTCAACTTGCAACGTCACAGAAAAAAACTGAAATAATAAGCAATTGGAAGCACCATCCATCGACTTGCCACACAAGCACGTACATTGTTTAATATGTACAGATGTACAAGTATATGTGCACACATTGTCGACTTGACTTTAGCTCCTGTTAATTATGCCACAGTACCTGTGAACTGTACGTATTTTAGTGTACATTTGTATGTGTTTAGTAGTTTTATGCGACAAAAAAGGGGTTAAGACAAATCAAGTGAAAAAAGGAGCAGCGAAATTGTGGCAGATAACAAATTAGCAGCAACCACTGCTTGACATGCGCATAAATCAATTTTTTTGCGCAACTGCACGACGCCCCTCTGTGGCCACTAGACAGCCCAACCAATGTTGGACAGTGTGAGCCACACAAAAATTTTGGTGTGCTCAATCAAATAATAGGCACGAATATGCTGCATGGAATTTTATATAACACCAACAACAAGGAAGTACTTCACGTATACCCACCTATGTCAGTGCCATTGAATGAGAGGTGAACTCTTACCAAAGTTCACCAGAAGCAATGAGGTAACCAGCAAGTTTATAGCGTAGTTGTCACTATTTGTGTCCAAGTCGGGAATGATTCAATAAAAGCGAGGAACAATAGGCGCTACACACGAATATATGATGCATTCGATAAATGACACCTTCTGACCCTAGATCAACTTCCGAATACTCGGAATTATGTGTCGACTTACAAATATGCTTCGAAGATTATTTTTCGGATTTGCGAGAGGGATAGAGGTACTCCAAATCTTAAAGAACGTGCCATCGGACGAGACAAAGTTTGCAGTTATTTTTGTGGTGGCCTACTAACAGACATCGTTTTCGAAAGGTGAAAGAAATTAGATATATTTATATTGTTCGAAAAGATGGTAAATGAGCTCAAGATATACATCAACGCCATGCCAGGCTGGTCTATAGGACAAACCTGTGCCTATAGATTCCTTTACATCAACTCTTTGACAGACAAGACGAAAGACCTTAAAGGGAGCCGAAACAAGAGCAATGAGGCTCAACTCTTAATAAATGGTAGCGAAGGTGGCGCTCATACTCCACTAGTCCCTGGACACTCGAGCTCATCCCGAACGTCGGGATATGGTTGCAACGGAAATTTGGAGAGGTTGACTTTTGCCTAGCAAGTTGCTGATTGGGCATGGATACTTTCAACATTATCTCCACAGATTTAGTCTGGCTGCTTCACCACATTGCAAAACCGGCCCTGAAGAGCTCTAAGAGGCGAGGCATGTTCTATTCTACTGTCCTTGGCTCGCAAGAAGACACAAGGAGTTATGACGTATGGCATGCATAATGAGCATTATGTGTAGCTCAAAACACTGCTGGGACGCGGCGTGCAAGTTTGCTATGCTGATGATGCGGTCGCTGAGTGAGCTCGATGAAGGAAGGCGAAGAAGGGCGCTGTTTCAACAGCAGCAACAAGAGGCTGATAGCAAGACACCTAAGCCTGTTATTCATTTAGAAACAGAGTTCCAATGGAGATCGACTAGAGACGAACTGACAATCACAGATTCCTGAGTTTATCACTCACGACTAAATCATACAGAGACTAGACAGTATTGGATATGGCATTACCGTATTTTCGTTGTTCCTTTTGATCCCACCTACAATGAAAACAATTTGAGACTATGTTCGACACATTACCTTCATACGTTCCAGGCAGAGCGACTGGACGCAGTTTTCTATCGTTGTCAATAGACACAATTACGGCTCCACCTCAATGTAATGCAAATAGCCGAAACTCAAAGAGAAAGGTTTGTTGTGGTGGGAACATGCCGCAATGGGTACCAATTAAAATGTTTCTCACATTTTTACCATCCCATAAAAATAAAAAAGAAAAATGTGTTGATTTAAAAAAAATTAAACATTTTAATAAATTTTGGAATTTTCACAAAGGAAAATAGGGTAATAATTTTTACGCAAACTTTTTTTATTTTTTCCTTCGCTTCTTGTTTTTTCTTTAATCTTGCGTCGTATTTATTTTCTGGGGCTCATTATGGGAACCATTATTTTATGTGTTATGGCTAAATTTCCGTTCGCCCCACTGATGTTACAAACTACAACTTTCATTGTCTATTAGAGTAACAATAGTCAGAAATTTTATCATATAAGATCCCAAATTTCGAGGAGAAAAAAGGGAGTAGTGCGAAACAAAAACTATTTACTTTAAAGATTTTTTATACACAATGTATGAGATATTTTTTTAGGTCTCGTCCGAAGAAAACGTAGGTAGGTAGGTGAAATGGTTCAAGTGCCAGTCTGGCACTAAAGCGCCGTTTTGATACCATTATGAGATCTCCAACAGACATATATCTACAGCCAGTCAGAGCTGATGATATAATGGAAAAGATTTATGTGATTTAGGTTGGCGCACTACCCTAGGCTCTCGAAGAAAGGAGCACTCAGTGATATTTTAATCGTCTAGCTGCGAAACCCGGATAATTACAGAGAAAATGCTCTAAAGTCTCCTTCTCTGAAAAGTCCCCACAGCTCCTGCAATGGGGGTTAATTGGTAACCCTAGCTTTTCCGCGTATTTGCCGATTGTCCAGTGATCGGTACGCACAGCTACGAGTTTGGAAATTGAATGGCGAGGTGTCCAAAGGACTTTCTAAGTCCTCCGTATATTGTATTGTACATGAAGAAATGGAGCTCCATCTCTTCTGCGCTTTCCTGAGAAATAATTTGTGCAGTTCTCCTTTAACAACTGTCAGGGGGACGCCGATGACCGGTAAGAGGTCTCTGAGGCCAATTCAGTACCCTTCTTGGCAAACTCATTAGCAATTTCATTTTCCTCTATGTTCTTTTGTCCTGGAACCCAGATTGGAGAAATGATACCTGCACGCCCAAGAGATTTGATCTCTAAGGAAAACGTCAACTCATAATAAAGCATCTGTCGTTCGTAGTCGGCTTAAAACTTTTGGTCCTTCCATATGTGAAACAACATCAAGACGCACTTTACAAATGGGAAGAGGCCTAACATCCAAATACATTGTATTTACCATTTGCTTATGAACGCCTTGGGATTCTTCAAATCATTTTTCATAAGCGGATTTTACAAAAACAACGCACCCTTTCTAAATTTCCCACAAAACGGACAAATAGCGCAACGCGCATTGCGAAAAGGTGACACTTATTTAACAGCATTTATATTTTTTTTCATAACTGAACTCTAAGTTTAAATTTTGTCGGGCACGCTTCTATTGGTTAAACTGTAGGTGCATGGCGAGCATTGCGAGTCTGGTTTTTAAGAAGTGGTTGATGATTCGTTAGTTCATCACCCGCCACTGGTAACTTGCTGGTGGTTTTAGTTTTATTTGCTATGTGTTTCTAATTTAATAGAAGCTACATATTTTAAAAGTAAATGGTTGATTTTTCTAACGAAAACTTGATTTTTGAATTGATTTGAGTTTTCATGATGACGACCATTACCATTTTTTGACTAGGAAGCATTTCTTTAATAAATTATATTAAATTCGGTCATAAACTTGTATTTCCTAAAAATATATGAAATTTTTGCCTTTCTAAGAAATAATATAAAATAACTCCATTTATAATATCTGCTTAAATGTATAGACTGGTGTATCTGTGTACGCTTATCCTTACGCCCTTATTAATTGCTGTCATTCACACTCTTAAATGCACCTTATAAATATCATACAATCGCATACAGCATCAAGCAACCCACATTTTTACCAAATTTGAATGGGGCTGCATAGATGTGCGTCATGAGCATTTCATTTCGAACACCCTGACACTTGTTAAGCTAAAAGGGATGGCGGCTCGCTGAAGTAGTGATTCAAGTAGAAGCAGAAACCGGGTATGTTCGAGTATACCTGCGATTGAGAGCATTCAAGATGATTGAGAATAGTTAACTGGTGTATGTCCAATTGTTAGATGTGCCACATACTTGGAGCGTTTCAAGTCGAGATTTATTGAATTAAAATGCATATGTGTGTGCATACTGACATATGCATTTGCTTATAATCACATTAAGGTGTCTCAACACCATACAAAAAAATGTGATGAAAAAATTTGAAAAGCGAAATATGAAATTGTGGATATGAAATTGACGCTGTAAAACACTTTAGTTTTAATAGCTTTTCTATCATTCCATTGACATCTTATTTTGTGAGACCGTGCTAGAAGTATTTTCCTGTCATCACTCTCAGGACACGCATCGATTTCTCTTTCAGCTTCTGTGAACTCCAGTCTTCTAGCTTAAAATGCAGACTTTGCTTGGGATTCAAGTGATGAAAGTATTTCAGGCTGAAATAAGCTACAAAATTTTTGAAAATCAAATTAATAATTTTCAGATGTATACAATTTTAAAAATGTTGGCCGCGACTTTTTTTTCTTGAAGGTTCTTTTTAACATATAAATTTTTTTTCCAATTTTTTTTAGGAAAAATGTAGTTTTTAAAACACCATTTTGGAAAACTTTCAAAATATTTGCGAAAAACTTTCAGAAATTACTGAACATGGATAACCTCAAATGAGGGTACGATTTTTTCTATGCGCGCTGCCTTCGTTAAGTACCTACGATATGCCCTTTCACATTCCCGGTCGGGTATTCAGCAGGAACATAGATATAGTAAACATTACTTCAGTTGCGGTAACGATTTTTGTTAGTCACATCTGAAATTTTACAACAATTTGTTGATCGATTTTAGCACTCAGCATTTTGCAGGCGAAATAAAAACACATATTTCATGTGTACAAATAAGTAGTCTTTCATGACTGATCTACTACCCAATAATAATGAGTATTTCAAAAGTGGCGCCTAGATGTCAGTAGTGGCATCAGGTTTTAGATGTTCTGTAGAAAACTTTTCTGCTGTAGCGCGTTCTCAACCATTCGGCATCGATGAATTGCCTGTTTGGCAGATTTTACCCCTATTTTGAATAAAATAGTAAAGCCAGAAATAATTAAAATGTTTTCATGTTTTATTTCAATGCGTTTCATCTAAGTGCGTCTTTAGAAACACCCTTTGCAATATCTATAGTGAGGTAATATACGCAAGGTAATACATACCTATATTCGAAAAAAGACTTCCGGCTAAGCAGCCGTTAATAGCTAGTATTTGAAGCAAGGCTAATTGTCCTAACTATATCATAGCAGTTTCGTATTTTCATAACCGTACCTGGCATTTTATCCAACATTTTTTGACTCAAGTGCTGATTCGTGCAGAAAATACCTTTAAAAATTGAGTTACTGACGAAAAATATTGACATTGCAAAATTTTGTGCGTTAAATGGGCACTACGGCCGCCATAGCCGAATGAGTTGGTGCGTGACTACCATTCGGAGTACGTAGGTACAAATCTTCCTGTAACACCAAAATGAAGAAAAAGTTTTTTTCTAATAGCAGTCGCCTCTTGGCAGGTATTGGCAAACCTTCGAGTGTATTTCTGCCATGAAAAAGGTCCTCATAAAAAATATCTGCCGTTCCGAGTTGGCTTAAAATTGTGGGTCCCTCCGTTTGTGTAACAACATCAAGACGCACGACACAAATAGGAGGAGGAGCTCGGCCAAGCCCCCAAAAAGGGTGTAAGCTAAAAGTTTGTTTAGTCCTTCAACAAACAGGCCACATTTTACTGGGTACCATTGTAAAGGGAATAAAGGGAAATGAAAAAATGGACGAGGTTGCTAAGGTAGGCACCCGCTTAGGAAGAGTACATTGAACATATATCAACCTCTCTCAGTTTTGAAGACGGAACTAGACGAGGAACTAACTCTGGAAGCACAGTCCCTATGGGAAGACTCGACTTTCTATGCGAAACCGACCACGAACTTGTAACAAAACAACAACCAACTTTGTTTTATCACTCCCAAGAAAGGAATATAAAATATTTGTTGGAGTGCTTACGGAGCATTGTCTCACTCCATATCACGCAGCAAAATGGGATTGCTCCAGAACGACGGGAGGAAGAAAGTGGTACGTTAGAACACCTCCTTTGCCACCGCCCTGCTCTAAGCAAAAGTCATTTAACTGCTTGGGATCGGCATGCTTTTATTTCTGAAGAATATTGCTGAAAAATGATTAATCAGTTTGTTAAAACTCGCCCAGACATATACCATGAACTATGTTTAACACGACTCCAACAACACTGGTAGTACTACGAACCCTTGTGATCTATGCGAACTCTATTTAGATCAACCTGATTTGGCTAACCTAACGTAGTCCTTCAATATCCTCGAAGATTTTCATGGGTTAAGGACAACTTTCGCAGTTATATGATAATTTTTAACCAACAGCTGGGTAATGAAGTACGAAAATTAAGAAAGAGGAATGCAAACTTAAAAGACTTGCATAAAAGCTTTTGGAAAAACTGTCAAGATAATGAAATTTTAGTTGTCAATTCCAAATAAAGTAATAAATTATATCCACTTTTATGATCCGCTTGGAAAAACCGCGCCATTGTTTGGTTTTATTGTTGTACTTTATAAAGGGTGTGGCACCTTAATCTGCATACAAACGTGCATCCATATTTCCACAATCAGGCGGTTTGCTAATCAATTTTGTAGCTATCTACAGCATTCGTACTTTAGTTGCAAGATGTGTCTGTGTGCGTGCGTTTATTGGTGTGCAATTGTGAGGTTTTAATCCTTTGACAGCGTATTGACATTTTGTGGCATTAAGTTGCGAATTCTGTACACATTTGTTGTTGTTCTTGTCACTATGTTTGTTGTCACTATTGTAAGTGATGGTATTTTTAACGTTATTGTTGTTGTTATTTCGTTGCATTTCTTTGTCTGGCATATTCTGGTCAAACTGAACGATAGACCGGACTGGCAATTGAACGTTGAGTGGACAGTGATTCGTCGCTATGGTTGTGTTGCATGTCACTCCCAAACATCCATTTCCTCTCTATGTACATTGCTTATCTCTCTCTATTACGCTCTCGCTTTATTTCTACCTTCTTCCGCACCTAATACAGCGCACATTTGTTCGTGATTCCAGTCATGTTGCAATTGAATACCTGTGGATAGTAAATTGTTAGATTTGTCAAATTAAATGCCAACTCCCGTCCGATTACGTGTGCAACGTGCAGCTTTTCGATACACTATGCTACCAAGTACATACAAATAAATGTGCATAAATACGGACATTGTTTCCACAACTTCCACCGCTTCCACTTAGTGCATTTAACATTGCATATTGTTGGCTTTGTGGCAAGGAATGCAATCAATTAGGAGAAAAGGCGTAGATAAGCCGCACCACAAACCACAAGCCAAAAAACAAAAATAAAAACAAAAAATAAAGCAAATAACGAAATAAAACAAAGTAAAGTTATATGAAAACTAGACTTTGGGAAAACTACGTACGTACACGTCGATCGAGGCAGACAGCGTAGCACAAATAGACACATACACTGGCAATCATATGTGCAAATCTACGTTTGTAATGGATTTTGGATTGTGCTTTTAAATTATTAAAATGACTTCCTTTAGATGAAAAAACGGCAGACACTTTTAAGGGTAAAAGCCAATAGATAAAAGGCATTTGTTACTTTTAATTCGGAAAAGTAAATGGTAGCCTGTGCAAATGTGTACAAATGTAAAATGACAATTTTAATAAAATGAAGCTACAAATTCCAGGAAGTGCTGTAAAGCGTAGTTAAAAGGCATCAAATCCTTAAGCGTAGCCTTCTTATGGGAGCTTATGACCTGTCAACTATTTCAAATGAAAATACATTAGCAAAACTAACAAAGTTTTTGAGTTTTTTATTTACGGGTCTTCCTGGCCTTTAGATTTCTCAATAATGAGCGTCTATCACTACGATTGGTAGACGTCCTCAAGGAAACGAAAGCTGGAATGAGATATGTAATAAAATAATGAAACACAGATATCAGAGATAGGGACAGAGATATATATATTTTCAGAGAAGGTTAAAATCGCAAATGTCAGAATCATCATCAAATGTGCGGTCACACCATTGGTATGTCGGGCATGCTCCCACTTACCCTATAACATTCCTCCCCTCTCGGCTGATTCCACCCTACGTCTGCTAAAAGTGTTTCATCAAGGTGGAGCCGTATTTATGCCTTCTAGATACACTAGATACCTGCATTCAGGTTCCTCTCTTAATTGCTTATTGGAGTTATACGCTATCGATAGCCCCCATTATGTTTTGACCAATGGGGCATCGGAAATTTGCAGTTTCCTTATGCTATATCGACTTTTCGACTGTTTAAGTTTGACTTTAGATGCTTTACCTCATGCGTTAGAGCTTGTCGTGTGCTCGTGAAGTTACTCCCACAGCAGATTTATTTCAAAATGGCTTCTTTGGAAAACCCCCTACAGATAGGTTGTTCTATATCGGTCGCATTCGCTTTGCTTCTGTTTGCGCTCCCATTCTAAGTTTCGGAATTTTATTACTATCCTTGCTGCGAACTGTTTTACTGCTTCCCATTTCTCTTTCGAGTTCAGCTTTTGCGTTACAAGGCTATCGGTGTGGGAACGACGCCGAGGACATTTGCGGGCTCGGAGCGCTCTTCATAAAATCTAGCGCAGTGAAACGTCATGTGTTCTGCACTCTCATCTTCGCTGTGGCACTCAGGAAAGGTGGTTATCTACTAGATTAAAATCGGGGAGGCACGCAAGAAAGCCACCATGTCCGCTGAGATTTTGGGTTAGATGGTAATCTGTTTCGCCGTGCTTTTCATTCATCTAGTTTGGGAATCAACTTATATGATCCCATCTATTTCACCACTTTGCTATCGCTCAGTTAACTTGTCTTCAGGTGTCGGTTATGTCCACGTGAGTGATACATCTATTGATAGATATACAGCTATAGATGGGGAAAGAGATCAGATATCAGAGATCAGAAATAGAGGTAAAGATTAGATACAATGACAGAGTTTAAACACAGTGACAAAGAGGCCAATTGAGGTCAGAGACTAGAGATCACAAGCCAGATACTTTGTACCTTCTTTTGCATCTAAGAGTACATAGTCGGTAGATACATCTTTTCTTGAGAATCTGGCCGAGATACACCTCCAATTTGTTTTATGTTTCCTTATACTATCCATCAGTTTTGATCTGCAGACGTTTTCCATGAACAGCTTTTTCTTGCTCTTTTTTGAAGAAACGCAGTCCAAAAGATGACCGCTTTAAAAAACCATTCACAAACATTTATAGGATTCTTTTGAAACTTATTACTCGGGAGCTTTCGTGACCGCTGATTACGAATCTGAGACTCGAACATTTAAACTTATCAACTATTATAACCGACACCAATTATAATAAATAAAAATATGTCTTCTAAATACGTCAACCAATTTATATTCCAATTACACATATTCCTGATTTAGCTGTGCAAGTTTTCTGTCTCTTCATGAAAATAAAAAAGTGATTCCTCTGTAGTCATTTCATACCCAGAAGAATAATACATTTATAGAGTTGCATATTTGAAAAAGTGTAGTAAGAGCATGTATGTTTGTTTAGTTAGTATGCAACACTCTTTTCACACACGAAAATCCGAAAGTGTCATATTTCATCACCTTTTAACCCTCAGTACATAAATTTGATCTAAAGCGTGGATATGAATAATGACCTAGAGGGTGACACTGAAGTCGTTGTGAATTTCTGTCAATTAAGAGAATTAAATTTTGTTTACATTTATGCAAATGGCTTGTTTTTGTTGAAACATTTTAAATATTTAATCGAGTCTTCTTCTTAGCAGAGAATTGGGAAAGTATTTAAATTTTATTCTGTGAAATCAAGCTGGTATATCTGACAAGAGGAGGCTAGCAAACCTTAACTTTTGCCAAACCCAAATTGGCAATCTTTATTTATTTCACTTGACAAGTTCAAATAAATGCGGGTGCTGTTATCTGCATACAACGACGTACCTTGCAAGGTAATACCGCATTATTTGGCCCAGAATCCTAGCTATGGCGATAACATAATCAGTAAGCGCACACACTTATATGAACATATATACTTATTTTATATAACTTTGAAAAGTAACGAAGAGAAATGGCGTAAAAGAGAGAGAGAAAACGTAAAATGTCATAGCAGCAACAAATGTTGGGCCCAACTGCCTTCAACTGAGTTATAGCCAACTTGAAAGTTTCAACAAAAATGCAAAGAAATGCAAGTGAAGGTGAAAAATATTTTACTGCTTCTCACGTTGGCGCCACAAGCGTACACACATTATATGTGTACTGGGAATGTCGATCCCGGCTATAGGTATTTGTAGGCAAATAATTTCGGGATTTCTGGGATTTGCAATTTTTTACACTGTGGGTTTTAAGAAGGATTGATGTGCCATATACGCCTCTCTTGCTTAACCGTCAAGCTTCACGTTTCTAATAAGAAGGCGATGCCAATCGAGTGCGTAGTGGTACAACTACGGGAATATTCTGCTGTATTGGGAAATGACGCAGGCTTGGAGTGTTCACATCCAACTTCAGAACACCCGAAGTAGTAGCCCCGCCATCAATATTTCAATAAGAGAAAGAAATCGGACGGATTTTAGAATGACGGAAAATTGCTCACGAACACGTACTCGGTTTGCCCAATTTTTTACGAAGCATATGAAACAGAGAGAGAAAAACCTCTTTTAAAAAGTATTAGGTTGGGGAATAAGTTCGTAGCGTTTTTACCGAAGACTTTTATTAAAAACAAAAAATAAATAATTATATGAATAAGTTAGTCAATTATATATTCGTCGTTGCTATTTACAACTTCTTCCCACCTGTCAAAGGTAGGATGTTGATGCTGTTCCGCCACAAATCGCCTGGTATAATGCCAAAGAAGTTGTTCAACCAGTTTTTAATGAAAGAGGTCGAAGGTAACAACCTTCATATGGTTTGACAGCAACCGGAAAATATGGTATTCGGTCGGTGCAAGGTACGGAGAATACGGCAGATGCTGAAGAACCTCCCATTCGAGCTCTTGGAGTGCGGCTTTGAGCACTTAAGTAACATGGGGTCTGGCGTGTCGTGAAGCAGAATGGTTTGGCTATGCCGATCTGGTATTTTCAGTCGAATAACCTCATTCCCACGGTGTAGCTGGGCAATGTAGAGCTTCTTGTTGACCGTGGCCTTCTTTTAGAGCATTTCCCAACGCAACATGCCCTCCCACCAAACACATATCATGATCTTCTTTGGATGAAGATCCGGTTTGACTGTCGGCTTATGCGTATCTCCTGGAGTCACCCACTTCTTTCTTTGCTTCATATTGATTTATAGGCATCATTTTTCATCTTCTTTGACGATTAAGTACAAAAAGCGCTGTTTATAACCGTGTGTCGGTCGATGGCGGAAGAGATGCTGAGAAGCAGTTTAAAGGTGACTTTCTTTGTTTTTTTCGTTGAGCTTGTGAGACACCCAGGCTCCCAATTTTTCGGTAAATCCTATTGAATAAAGGTGATTGAGAATCGTTTTATAATCGCAGTTAATTTTTTCAGCCAATTTACGACTGGTTTGACGACCATGACACCTTCTCCACACACGTCGTTGAAAAGCAAAGAAGAGCAGGTGCCGAAAATGTTGATTTTTGCCTCCTGGATATTCTATTCCTAAGCCTCAAAACTAAGAATAAATTAAATAACTCAAAAATACAATTAACACAGTTTTGTAGAGCAGAAAGAGTTTTATCGAACGAATGCTCATCCTTTCCCAAACTGCAAACAAATCGTTGTAAAATAAAAGAAAATATAAAAACGCTACGAACTTATCACGTAACCGAATAATATTGGCTTTAACGTATTAGCAAATATGGATATGCTTGAACGTTTTTGTTTTTAAAAAAGTATTTACGTATATGTTGCGAAATAATGAATATACATATATGCAAGACTAGTGCGGTGATTTCGGGATTATAATAACGACATCTCGGGATCGTAAAAATCGAAAAAAACAGTACCTCTTGTACGAACTTGCAACAAGCAGACGCATTGGAATATTGTAGCAAGTATTTACTACAGCTTTAGTTCATATGCATGCGTAATGGCTTGGCACAGCGTCCCCTCCCTATGTGTAGCGCATGGTATATTAACATACGTATATTTGTATTTATATGTGCATATAAAGTCTGCAATTTTATTTGGCGTTCAGCATCCAAGTGCCAATTTCCGTGGTGCAATTTTTAAAAGTGTTCCCATGTTTTGATAGTGGCGCTATCAGCGGCGCATGGAAATAAATGTGGCCCATAGAGATTAAAACTAACAGCACACCCAACACATTGCCAGTTATTTTGAGTAGAAGTTCAATTTGAAAAAGGCAGCCAAAAGAGTTATCAACTAGACTTACACATACACAAATATACAGCCGTGTGTGTACTTTAAATCGTATGTGCCCATTTTGTGCTAAATGTCTTATGCAAAAGGGCTCGCTGTATCGTTTATACTCGTATATGGTATGTACATAAATATATGTATATACGAGGTAAACCCTGCGCGCTTGGCACGCTTGAACATAGCAATGAATAACTGGCAAGCAGGCAACTGGCATTGATGTGGTTAATATTATCTTTGGCAGCAGCTTTTCTGTTGGTTCTGCAAGATTCGAAAGCAACAAAACAAATCCAATACCTCCTCTGTGTATTGGAGTGCACTTTTGGATTTGAGTGCAAGACTCTATGCATTCGGGCATTTCTTGTCATTATTTGGCAATATTGACGTAACCTTTGCGGTTAACCCAGACCAACCGCAAAAGCCGTACGTAGAATATTGAATATTTATGTGCAAATTTTAATATGCTGAATGTGCTCAGGATTTCATGGCAATTTGATAAATGCTGTCAAGTAAACCGCTATGCTAACAGTGTATATTTATATGTATACGTACGCATGTATGTTATACGAGGGCAGCTATTAAATAATGAAATTGAAGAACGCACGCATCAAACTCCAGCGCCCACCATTTGTGTATGTAGAGTGAAGCCTTTTCACTCGAACGCGGTGTTTCCCGTTTCTGTAAGGAATTAAGTAAAGTCTTAGTTCTCATTATAGTTATTTTTTATTTCGCCAGAACAGATATTAAGTGTAAAGAAAGAGCTCATAAAACTTAAGAAAACTATACCTTCACTAGATTTTTGAAGGTCGTATTAGTACCAGGGCTGGGCATAGTATACCAGATAATTATGCAATAAGCGAATAGTTAAACCACTCAAAATCTGAAGATATAGTGATAATAAAACTCTTATTATAACTACCACTAAAAAATTAGTAGTAGCTCAATTTAGTGATAGTGCAAAATGCCCAAACCTGATTACTATATACTTTCATCGTTCTTGCTGAATTCATTTGTATTCCTGTCAAGACGCCTCTAGCCCAGTACAACATCGCAGTGTTAGGCCATCCTCCGAATTCACCGCATCCTGCACTAAAATGGGCAAGATGTCAGTCCCTTCTAGCATTGAAGGAGTAAGCGGAATGCGTCCTGAAGTAGCTGAAGAAATTTCAAAAAATATCAGGAAGGTGATGTTCACTGTTTTATTCGATTGCAAAGCGTAGTGCACCATGAGTACCTTCCATCGGGCCAGACAGTCAATAAAAAATATTCTTTATCCGTTTTAAAGCGTTTGAGAGATGCTGTACGTCGAAAATAGCCAGAAATGTGGGCAAACAATTCTTGGATTTTGCATGATGATAACGCGCCTTCGCACCGAGCCCAAATTGTGCTGGATTATTTGACCAAACACCAAGTAAATACCATTGTTCAATCACTGTCTTCACCTGATATGGCCCCGTGCGACTTCTTTTTGTTTCCCAAGTTGAAGGTACCACTTTGTGGAAGGAGATTTTAGTCGATAGAGGAGATCAAAGAGAATGCGACGAAGGACATGGAGAAGATTGGGTTAAACGTTGCCACATGTGTGTTGCTTCAGACGGGTCATATTTTGAAGGAGATAAATTTAATTTGCATAAAATTTAACTCGGTTTTGTTTTATTTAAACTTCCAGAAGCCGATATTTTGAATTTCTTAATATGGGGTCAAGGTACGCTGTTTTGCGACATTATCTACAGGAGATCACGATCACGTTTAATATGACGTAAAACTTTCATATTAGAGACACGCTACGCCCAAGAAATGTTTAAAATTAATTAAATTACATGCCCACATTTTAAAATCCCTTAGTTTGTTCATATAAGCAACTTTCAGTGCCGAACATTCCGCACCATATAGAAATACAAACCACACATAAAACTTTATAAAACGATTTTTTTGTTTGATGTTAAAATCATGGCAACTGAAGATTTTCTTAAGTTTGTAGAAAATTGGTATCTTTATTTCTATTCCTGTCCTTACTTCAACTAATGCGTCTCACTTCTCATTAACTCAATAATAGAGGTATTTGTAGCTTAACGGATTTGAATGAAATTGAGCACACAGATAGTGTATCAGATTTCTAGACTTTTCACCTAGGTGTTGCCACTGACAATGTTTCCCAGGGTTGCCACCTGTTCGAAATTAAAAAAAAAATTGCATGAGATATGCCGATGCACGTGTATTTTTATTTTGTATCCCCTTTCCGAAAAAGTATATTTGGTTCATAGGGCAGAAAAAAAGTTTGTTTTTGTAACGCAGTGTAATAAATAAATATGTACCTTATTCACTAAAAAAAACATAATGTTAAGGGTGTCAGTTTCATTACATCCTACTCAAACCTATTATTTTTATGTACAAAGTGCCCAAAGACTCATTTATGTGGGTTTTAGGGAAACTGTTTTAGTGATTTATCCTTACCTCAAGTGCAGATATGGTCGGTAGTCAATTTTTTGCTAGATTTTTCTTGGCTGCCAGCATCTCAAACTCTACCCATTCTTTTGTTTATCACCTCATTTGTCCAGCTGATTGCTGGATCTATAAAAAGGCTTAGGAAATGATAAAGTTAAAGCGTAGACTCGTATGCAATGCACAACAAAGATCGACGAGCTCTTCATATAAGAGCGGATCTTTCCAAGAGTTCTCAAGTCGTCTAGAAACTCAGATAACACTTACGCATTTCTCGTTCTTTTTGCTTTCATTGGCTTACTTGGACTGAGGAGTAAGTCAATGGTTGTTGTTCCCGCAAAGGCAATAGAATCTAGTCACTTCTTCTAGAGCGGGTCGTGGCAATTCGTTCACTAACAGTTAGATACTTTGAGACAAGGTATCTAAGTATCTTTCCACAAAAATCAAATTTGTTCACGTCTGTAACAGACGTTGCATGGCGCATATTGTTGCAGTGTTTCTATAATGTACTGCGTGGATCTAACAGCCGTTTAGAGATACCATATATTTCATTTTCATACGTCGTGGTCCCTAGCGTTAGGAAGCCTTCGTCTGAGGCTTTTTTGGCAGTTTTTTTTTATGCGTCCGACCCCAAATATAGCACACAATCTAACACTTCAGCCCTAGAGTTTTAAGTAGGGCAAACATTTATACAGCGAGCCCTTTACTCAAATGCTATCGCGCATATTGATGAGCAGACGTAACAGGCTATGTCGTCCCCGCAGGCTATGTCGTCGCCTCATCACTCAAACTCGCTTAAGCATGTTTTTCCTAACAACCAGAAGATACTTGACCGAAGTGGCGGATTATGCTTCATCCGTCTCTGAACAATCGTTGCTAGCAATCCTCAGATGAACGGGAATTAAATACTTATACTTTCCCTTGCTGCGCCGTTTTAATAATTTTTTGAAGCAGTAAGTTATAAAATACTTTAGGATAATTAAAATTAATTTGCTTCTTATTTGCCGATTAGGTATCAACTGCGTTGCATGATTACCCTGCTTCTTCCGATGTAGTGCTACTCGTATTGAAGTGTGGATAGTGTACTGTACTCGTATATATACAAGAGTGAATGAGCGAACGACGACTATTTACGTTGTGTTAACCGCTTTGGGTTATAAACTAAAAGCAGGCGTGCGATATCCAAACCTGCTACGTCCGAGAGAGCCAAGGCTCAAAATCTAATCTCGCAAAAGCAGGAAAACGAAGAAGTAAGTGCTGAGATGATTCCAACACATCTTCCAAACAGCTGCTGCTGCAGTGGAGAAACAATGCTGGTAATTGCGTCTCAAGCGCAGAGAAGAGAATCTTGGTCACACCATTCTTTTATTATTCCTTATGCGTTGATCTAGAGGATGTTCGCAAGAATGCGAATTGTGTCGATACGTACTATGTATGTCTGTTTCAGTTCAAATTTACATGACTTGAGAAATTTAGTATTCGTACAAGTTTTGCACATAAATATTTCTTTAATAAATTTAAAAAAAATGACAGCATGAAGTACTTCCGCATAACATAAAAGGACAAAAAACGCAAAATACTTTGATACTGATGCACTGTACGAAATGTTGCTAGTATGCATACATACATATATACGTCTAAACATGTGTGAAAGTGCGCTAAAGCACACGTATACTTGTATATGTATATATGTACGGTTTCATCTGTGGCTGCCGCTGTGCCACTAGCGAATGGAAAAAAATTGCGGCAAAAAAATGCACTTGCGACGAAACATATTTATGCATCGAAAATGAAAACAAAAAAGTGAAAACTTCATTCGCAAAGGGGAAATTGGCTCTGCCTCAATGCCTTTTGTTACTTGGCTGCGGATGTAGAGGCGCGTTGTCGGTTCTGTTGTTGTCGGCGTGGCAGTTAATCTAATGGCTGATTTTCTACACTTTCTAGTTGTTGCACTGCAACGCCAACCGAGCTGAGATTTATGGCGCTAAATATGCACCTTTACACAGGTGTGTGTGTGTATGTATGTTTTGTACGTATGTATATTTATCTGGTTAAGTGCAACATTAAAGCGCAACGTTGTAAAGTTGGAAAATTACATTTCAAGCTGCGTGTTGCACATTGCATTCGCTGTGGTAACCAACTGTGCCGTACGTTGTTCCCATTTGTTCCCAACTAAGTATCTGTGGCTGGCATTGGACTAGCTGCCTTCGCGTTTTGTTCCATTGTTAAATTAACTCATCATATCTTAACTACATTAGCATTACCATTTTCATTTTCATGTTCAACTATATTGCCTTTTTCATTGCATACAATCAACGCTGTGCGCCATTTTTATTTGATGAAAATGTAATGTGACCAAAGTTGATTAAAATGAAATTTATAGTCGCTTTTAGACAACTTCTTCTTCCCTTTCTACAATTTTATTACCTAATTAAGCAATGATCCTTGTGTAAAGTATTCACGGAAATGAGAAAATTTAGTTATTTTAATTTTGAGTGAAAGAGGAAGCATCTTTCCATTTTGAGTCCTAAACTGAGTTGGGCTTTGAAATTGTTCGGCAATCGACTGTTAGGGCTAAGATTCATGCAGTGAAATCTACTTTCGGTTAGTGGGTTCAGTTTTGCTAAACAATTTTGATTATTTTGAGACTATCGTTTTTTACAAAAATAAAAACACAAACAAGAAAAATACCAGTTGTTATGTAGAAAAATTGAAACGGTTAATCCTGACGTGCTAACAAAATCGTCTGAAAGTCGAAGAAATAAAAGTGGAGTTACTGCATCTGAAGTGACTGGATTTTTGTGCTATCGGTACGTAAAAGATACCTAACACTAATTTTTAGTTTAAAACAAATAAAGCATTCACTAAAATATTTCAATTGCTGAGCCAAGTTGATGATGATGATTCCATATCCTGTGTTGGAATTCATGAGTTGTACACGATATGTGAAATTGGTCGTGTCCCCGCAGATTCCATTAAAATTGTTCGTGAATTTATTAGAATTTCAAATACATATGTACGAGGGGTGTTCAGAAAGTATCGCGAATTTAGAATTTTCGCAGGTTACGTGTATTCGAATTTTGATTTTTTGTGGCGATATGTCGGTACTCATGTCTCTCACTCATGCCGACGAGTTCGGCCATTTTGAATGTTCAATTAATTGTTCACAGCTGCTTTGCTTGCACGTGTTTCGGCTCGCCTTCAATTTTTACCTATTCAAAAAGATGGATCAAAGAATCTGTATCAAATTTAAATTAATTAAAATTAAGTGCGCGGATGCATTCCGAATGTTGACTGTGTCATACGGAGAAGCGACTTTGGATCAAAGCAACGTTTATCGGTGGCAGAAAATGTTCTCAGAAAGCCGAGAAGATGTGAACGACGAAAAGCGTGGCGGACACCCGAGCACTTCAACAACAGACGAAAAAATTGATGAAGTGAAGAAAATGGTATTGGCTCATCGTCGAATCACCGTTAGAGACGTTGCTGAGGACCTAGACATATCAATTGGCTCGTGCCATTCGATTTTTTTTTTTCAATGATTTGGGCATGAGACGGGTCGATGCAAAATTCGAACCAAAACTGCTCAATTTCGACCAAAAGCAGCATCGCATGAACATTGCTAATGAGATGTTGGACAATGTCCGCGACGACCCAAATTTGCTACAGAGGGTCATAACTGGTGAAGAATCGTGGGTTTATGGTTATGACGTGGAAACCAAAGCCCAATCATCTCAATAGAAGCTGCCGCATGAACCAAGACCGAAAAAAGCGTTCCAAGTTCGTTCGAATGTAAAAGTTTTGGGGAGTCGTGCATCATGACTTCTTGCACGAAGCAATCCGCCAGAAATGCCCGGATTTGTGGAAGAACAAAAATTGACTCTTGCATCACGATAACGCCCCTGCTCACACATCGTTGCTTGTGCGCGACTTTTTGGCAAAAAACAACACACTAATGGTGCCGCAGCCTCCGTATTCCCCAGATCTGGCCCCCTGTGACTTTTTCTTGTTCCCGAAACTGAAGAGGCCCATGAAAGGACGACGCTACCCTACGATTGACGCGATAAAGACGGCATCGAAAGAGGAGCTGAACAAGATAAAAAGAAATGATTTTTTGAAATGCTACGAAGATTGGAACAAACGTTGACACAAGTGCATAATATCGCATGGGGATTACTTTGAAGGGGACAAAATAGATATTAATGAGTAAATAAATAATTTTTCAAAAAACACAAAATTCGCGATACTTTTTGAACACACCTCGTATATATTCGTATACACAAGGTGGCGCACTCTATCAAAAGGTTTCAAATTATTACAAATGGCATCATACGTCAATCGTATTTGATACTTTGGAACAAGACAGATGCAGTATGTAAACCGTCAGGCAATGGAGCGCGTCAAAATAAGGATTTTTATGACTCAAAATAATTTTTTTATTTAAAAAAGTTCTTCAAAAACAAAATTTAACAATCAATTTTGCTTCACATTGTACCTGTGTCCACTATAATTGCCGCGCAATGTATTGCATAGCTTTGACTATTTATTTATTTCTTGGTTAGTTGTTTTAATTTTTTTTTTCTAAAAATATAATTTGTCCTGCCACAAAACCTATTTAACTCAACTTGACTGAAACTTTATACATAAATAAAAATAAATAATTTGCGCGAACACATCGCTTAAATATTTGGCCGAGCTCCTCCACCTATTTGGGCCGTGCGCCTTAAGAGGGGCAGTTCCTCCAAAAAATGAGTTTTTCAATAATTTTTTGCGAAAAACTGAGA
This sequence comes from Anastrepha obliqua, assembly GCF_027943255.1. Taxonomy (NCBI): domain Eukaryota; kingdom Metazoa; phylum Arthropoda; class Insecta; order Diptera; family Tephritidae; genus Anastrepha; species Anastrepha obliqua. The sequence continues at coordinate 68,814,395 of NC_072894.1, forward strand.
GTATTTATTATTAAAAATAAATTACATATTAATAGTCATGCTTATATTAGTAATTAAAAAAAAAGTTTAAATAAAAATAAACAAAATGGTGGCGCTACAGCTGCTCAAACGTGGCTCCTTTAATTTGGGCAATGGAATGTACAGCGTCTTGTAATAAACTGCAATCAACCAGACAAAAACTTTTCATTAACCCTTGTGTTGCCACCCAAAAAAATCAACATACTCTGCCACCCGGGGACCCGAGTACCCTGGCGACAATTTTCTGGGTATAAGTCCTTTATATCCCGAAATAGTTATATATATACATTCGATAAATATTTATTTATTTACGTTGTAAGAACATATTTCTAACTGAATACATCAATAATATTATATACAGCAACTTTCGTACTCCTATATCAGGTATAAAACCGCAGGCAAATGCACCCTAAATTTCTCGTTTTTGTGAAGGTCAGGTGGATCCTTCGGACAGTGAAGACGACGAGTGGTTTCCAAGCGGCAATAGAACGCATAATTCTCGTGATACTGAAGCGTCAGATAATGAAGAATTTGAAAATGATGAAAGTACAAATGCCGACGAGGAACAACAGCAACAAGAAGGAGACGACACCGATGACGCCGAAAGAGAAGGTGACGCTGAGAAGGGGGGCGAAAAAGAAGCAGCCGCACCCACAGGTAAGTTTTGTTTTCTATTATTGTGTATACCGAAATATTTCATAGTTTTTTTTTTGTTGTTTTGTGTTTTTTTTTTGGCGGTAAGGTTGGGTTAAAAACGCCTTCGCATCATATAGTAACCGTCGCTACTACGCGTGTGGTGATTCCCCTAAAAATATCCCTCCTCTTCTCTTGGATTGGACTGTAAGGCTAGAGCGAGTTTCTGATGGTCACTATCTTTCTTCTACAATATGTTGGATATTGCTTGTGTTGCTGCTTACGCCATTTATTATGAAAATAATAATATGCTTTCCAACAAAAGCAATCGAAGCAGAGTCTTTTTGCGCCAGCTTTCAGAAGAGTTAACTATGCCGGTGGTTCAAGACCGAGCTTCAAACCAGCAGGTTATGCGAAACCACGCAACGAGGCTTGCAGTCGAAAGTTACTTTGAAAAACCAGTAGTGGTGGTAGTACCTGCTGACAACCAACGTCGAGACGTCACTGGCAGAAAAGTTGTAGTTGGGTCATGCTACATTTGCAACGAGTAGCCTATTCGTAAGCAAAGAAAGTCAAGGAAGTGGTGTGCCGAGTGCGAGAAGCCCGTTTGTGATGAGCACTCAGTAAAGATTAATAAATTTTTACACCACTGCAGTGGTGCTGCCACCACTTTTTTTCAAATGCAAAAATTTGTAAGTCAATATTTTTTTCAAAATATGTTTAATGCATATTTCAATACAAAATAAGTCAAATCATGGGGATCTATGAGAAGGTTGGTCTATCTGTCATAGGAAAAAATTATTCAACAAAGTGTACGCCGATGGGCATCCGGGTACACGGGTGTCAACGCAAGGGTTAAAATAAGTTTTTCCGCTTTGCACTTACCTATCTTTAACGAAAAAAAAATCAAAATTTAAAGTGAAAAATAAAAAAATTACACTTTTTTATAAACAAATTGATCAAAACACAATTTTTAAAGATAATGAATATAAAATTTGAAGTACCTCTGTAGAACCTTAAGTTGATAGCTTGATTACTTTTTGAGTTGATATCCTTTATACCTACCTTGAGTTGATATCTTGATTATATTCGACAGCGCGGAAAAAAATAGGTATTTCGAGAAAAACGCGATTAAAGTTTTCGTTTTTACTCATCTTTCGTTCGACGCTCAGCCCTTCACTGACTTTATAGGCACTCTTTACTCCTTCTATTAAGCTTGAAATGCTGAAAGGTATTCTTTAGATCAGTGGTCGCCAACCCGTCGATCGCGAGCTACCGGTAGCTCGCAAAGGCAATTCTGATAGCTCGCGCTGCTCACGTTGCAAAAAATCCAAAAGTCTGAAAATCATACCAGTATTAACAAATTTCAGAAATTTTCATAATAAATAGGTAAACAGCGGCAACACTGCGGTAAGCGATTTCGCGCCGACAAACACGACGCGAAGTCGCATCTCCCTTCTAGGATCGGCTGGAACCGATTAGCGTGTTCGAGAATTTTTTGGCTTTATATATACGCAATGCACGTCGACATTGCGCTCAGTTTAATACTGAACGGCATTATCAACGTTCTGCGTGCAGCGGTTGGGTTAGAGTTCGAAACATTATGGCAAGCAGTAGTAAGAAGGCGAAGACATACCATTTCCATTCGGAATGGGAAGAACAATACTTCTTCACAGAAGTTAAAGGCAAAAGTGTTTGTTTGTTATGTAATACATCTCAGTCAGTTCCTAAAAAAGGAAATATTGAGAGGCATCATAAAACTGTACATTCGAATTTTGAGAAGGCATTCCCGTTAAATTCTGCCACCAGAAAAGAAAAACTGAAACATTTAAAAATCCAGTTAATTGGAGAACAGTCAATATTTTTGAAAACAATCGACAAAAATAAGGCTGCAACTGAAGCATCTTATCGTGTTTCCCAGATAATTGCACAAAAGAAAAAACCTTATGAAGACGGGGAAATCATAAAACAAGCATTTTTGGAAGCTGCAGATTCTTTATTCGCCAACTTTAGAAATAAAGACGAAATAGTGTCTGCTATAAAATCTATGCAACTTTCTGCTAATACAGTGATGAGGCGAGTAGAAGTAATGAGCAATGATATTTGTTTACAGTTAAGAAGTGACTTAGATAACTGTATTTATTTTTCACTGCAACTGGATGAATCAACAGATGTAGTTGACACCTCATATTTGTCAGGATGGCTTTTAGTGATTTTAAGGGGCTCGTGGCGCTATGCCATAAGGATGAAAGTTTTCCACAATTTCTTAGTTACCACTGTATTATAGGTACATCAACAAGCATTATGTGGAAATTTTCTAAACTTGAACAACGTTATGAAACTGGTGGTGAAAATTGTGAACAAGATTAGAGCTCAAGCGTTACAAAGAAGATTATTTAAAACCTTGGCTGATGAAATTGACTGTCAATACGGAGAGCTACTTCTTCACTCTGAAGTGCGATGGTTAAGCAGAGGACGAGTGCTCAAACGTTTCAATGATGTCCTGCCTGCTATACTCCAATTTTTCAAAGAACGCGATGAACCGATTCCTGAACTGGAAAATTCGACTTGGCTCAAAGATTTTGGTTTTCTTGTGGACATTACAGAGAAATTAAATGAACATAACTTGCAGCTTCAAGACAGGGATAAAGAATTAGCGGAAATGGTTTCTGATATATGTAAATGCATTTATTACAAAACTTGAATTTTGGGAACAAAACCTAAAATACCGCGATACTAAGCATTTTCCTATTCTTTCCGAAAAGATATCCAAAAACCTATTAGAGCCCTATGACAGTAAATATCATATGGAAATAGTTTCTAACTTGAAGGAAACTTCAAAAATCGTTTCAAGGATTTCAGCAAAATTGCTTTAGTGACGCAATTTGTTGTTTCACCCTTCATGGACATTGATATACAACAGTTTGCAACTTGTGTTATGAACAACTTTGGCGAAGACATTGCTGTGACAGAAATGGAACTGATTGCTTTTCAAAGTGACTTGACTTTAAAATCTTTGGGTTCAAATACAAAATGTATATGGACTTTAGTAAGCAAAGATAAGTATTCAGTTTTATGTCGTGTTGCATTGAAAGTGAAAGCGTTATTCAGTTCAACTTATTTGGGTGAATCTTCTTTTTCCAATATGAAATTTATTAAAAATAAATACCGCAATCGGCTTACAGATATACATTTGGATAACTGTATTCGAATGACTGTATCAAATTATACTGCACATATTAAAAAAATTATCGATAAGTCAGAATGTCAACCTTCTCATTAAATATGCTCTTTTTGTCTGCCCATAATTTATTTATATAATAATGTACTATTACTGTTTTGTTGTTTTTTTAAGTCGCTTGTGATTTGCCATTATGACTGCAAAAAATTTTGTTACGATTGATAGGTGTGAACATGGATGTAGTTATGCATAAGTATAAGCAGTATAAGTCATAAGTTTATTATATATAGAACGTATATTAGTAAAATAAATACATGTATTGTATGTCGAATATACCTGTGTATTATTTAATTTATGTTGGCTTGTGCAAGTAGCTCGCTGTTTATTTCAAAATCTTGAAAGTAGCTCAACACATTGAAAAGGTTGGCGACCACTGCTTTAGATGGTAAATGAATTTTTAAAGCAATACAAAAAAGGAAAAATTTGAAAGAGCCGGAGGAGCCATTGCTCCACTAATGGAGGGACTTTCAGGTTTAAGCCGACTCCGAACGGCAAATGCTGTTCTATGAAGAGCTTTTCCACAGCAGAAATACACTCGGCGGCTTGCCATAGCCTGCCGAAGGGCGACCACTATTAGAAATCACATTTTCTATCATTTGATGTTTCATGCCCGGGGTTTCACACCTATGCACTCACGAATAATAGTTACGCACCAACCCATTCGGCTGCGGCGGCCGCGGAGTTGATGTGAAGTTTAACAAATAAAACAAAATTTAATCAAAATCTTTAGAATTATTTCGATTATGCCACTCAATTTTTATATAAAAAAGTAAATTTGCAATGATTCGGCATTCACGCTGATGATTTTTTTTTTTTTTTTTTTGGTGGCGGTCTTGCATTTTCGTAGATCGTGAGAATACTAATATACTATTTGTCCAATCGTGTAATGAAAGACTAGTACTCACAAACAAAACTAAACATATTCTGTAAATGTTTAATTTGTATGATTTAATATATTCCCTTCGAATAATAAACACAATTCAAAAGATATTTCATTAAATAATATTCACAATTTTCAGTCCCACGTAATTTGCGGGAATAGGAATAGGAAAGCAAAAAGTTGCTAAGCCAGCATAAGCAAGCTCGGCGATACTTAAAAGGAACTTAAACCGCCTACCAAAACCAAAAGAAGTTGTTGCTTTACGTAAACAGAGTAGCAAGTGTCAAACACTATTAGCAACATGCCATATTATTCATATTCCTTGGAGAAGTGTTCAACTCGTAGCTATTGAATTTACTATCAACTTTTTCATTGAAAGCTAGAGAAAAACTGCCAAAGAAGCAAATCGTGAAGGACGGCATATAAAAAAAAAAACAAGAAAAAAGGAAAAGGAAAAGCAAGGTAAAAATAATAATTAACTGCACTTTTGCTTAAGCAACTTCGACTACGTCTCCATGCACCATCGCATCCTCTGCACATACACACACACATTTTATATTGTATATTCCTTGAGCTGCTACCCGGCGTACTTGTGTTTTATAATTACCAAGTAGACACAGCAGTGGTCGTCTCATAGCAATACTGAACAACCAACTACTGCAGCCATTATTCAGCTAGCCTGCCACGTATGAAAGGCACAAGAAACAGCCATTGCCTGTCTCTCTCAACTAGCAACTTCCTTGTGCACTTGTTTTCCTTTCAGTTTCTAGCTGTCTGTTGTGAGTTGTTCACTGCCTTTTGCTTGTTATGCTCCTCCTTTCATTATTCATACTTATGCGCACACATACATACGTATATGCACATTTGTGGTAGGTACCAGTTCGTATGTTTGTTGCAAGTGGCAACCAATAATATAACAATTTTAATTTTCTGCCTATTTGGTGTTAATGTAATTATGCAATCGTAGTACCACTTCTAGGCATTTGGGAATACGTGACTACAACTCCGTGGCTGGGTCCTTCGCCCATACAGTCTACGGTCTAAGTAACTTCTCTTCAAACTCAACAGCTTGCAGCATTTTATTATAAATTTTTCGCGCATTCACGCGCACTTTGTGTGTTCCTGCAACATTGCGCATTGTGCCACTTAATATGCCCGCATTGTTGCAGGCTGCTGGAATGAGCACTGGTGGGATTGGTTATTATTGTTGGTAAGCAAGTGTAAGTACATCAGTTCCATTTAGGTGTTGTTCGGTGTTTTGTTATTTGGTTTTTATTTCCATTGCTTGTGATTTTGCTGCCTCAACTACTATTTGCTATGCACCTGAGGTGTGATGCTCGCTTGTCGTTCGGTATGTCTTATCGATTGTAATCATGTCACTTTTGCAGTGATTGTCACTTTTTTATACGCATTTGGTAAATGAAAAAGTTGCGTTTTTGATTTATGATGAAATAAAAGTGCTCCACAAGAACAGGATACCGATTTGTACAGCAAACATTGCTGCAAATACATGCGTAGTTCGTGCATACATGAAAAGGAAGTCAAGCCCCATCATTCCTCCTAGCTTTGCAATTTGACAAACGCGGCATGACTTTTCCAACTTTTGTATCATATTTCTTCTTTCACCCCTTCAGTGGTATTGCTTGAATTTCGCAAAACATTTAATCATTTTGCAGAAGCGAACCCAGTTATATCAAATCATATCAAATGATATCAATCGATATCAAATCTATCTTTGGTTTGAATTCTGTGGCAAGCGGCTGCGGTACCGAATACTTACCATGAGCATAAGCTAGGTAGATCTTGTTACAACGGATGGCCAAAAGCTTTTCTGACTGAGGTACCGATTAATTTTAGTAGAGTAGGGGACCGTAGATAAAATAATACCTAATTGCGGGGTGAGCTGATTTAAAATTTTCTTTAATTGGCCTTTATAACTTAATGAGCCTGTTTGATCAAAATAGTGTTACGTGGCTAACACCCTTTCAAATTTTACGAGCATTGTGTTCAAGAAAAGTAGCCACGAACGAAAGCATTGGATAATCGCAGAATAAAAACACGACCGAAAGCAGAGGCGTTCGATATAAGCAAATGAAGGAATTAGTGGCATATCTAACTACTTTATGGAACTTGATTTAATACCATATAGTGATGACCAGAGATATGATACATCAAGTAAAGGAAACAAATATATATTTAACGAACTTTCCACAAAACCATCTGTTGTTCGGAGTTACACCATCTCCAGGTCACTCCACTCGTAGGACTATAACACAAGTTGGATGAGAGGCTCCACCAACAATGAGTAAAGCTTCTATGCGAGAATTGCATATACGAGGGGTGCCTTTTATATGTCGCGATTAGAACAAATTTTAATCATCGAAAATCACTTCATTGTTTTTCAAAATATTCTCCATGAAGATCTATATACTTTTGCATGCGTTTGAACCAATTGTCGAAGCACTTTTGCCACTCTGAATGAGGTACCTCCAAAACATGATTCTGAATGCCGCAACCGCTTCTTCAGGTGTCGTCGAAAAACGTTGACCTCTCAGTTTGTTTTTTACGTACGGGAATAAAAAGAAGTTCGGTGCCAAGTCAGGAATATACGGCGGATGACCCACTAGTTCGATGTTTTGGGTGCTCAAAAATGCAGTTGTTTGAGCCGATGTGTGAGAGCTCGCATTGTCCTGGTGAAGAGTGATCCGTCTTTGGCGATTGGTTTTCCTAATTTCTTGGAAGACAACTGGCAAACAAATGGTTGTGTACCACTCAGAATTTACTGTTCTGCGTTGTTCTAGTGGTACGGTTGCGACATGTCCAGTTTTTCCGAAAAAACAGGCGACTATTTGCTTGGAAGTGCTTCGTGCGCGAACAACTTTTGTTGGATTTGGCTCATCTTGAAACACCCATACAGTCGACTGCTGTTTACTTTCGGGCTCATACGCGTAAATCCATGATTCATCACCTGTCACGATGTCATAGACGTGTTTCGAAGCCCCGCGATCGTATTTTTTGAGTATTTCCTTCGACCAATCGACACGAGCCTTTTTTTGAGCGATTGACAAATTGTGTGGGATCCAACGCGAACAAATTTTTTTGACAGTCAAATGTTTATGCAATATTGAATGTATGCTGGTCCCACTAATGCCTAAGATTGTCTCAATCTCACGATAGGTCACATGACGATCTTGCAATATCACACAGGCATTAATGGTTTTCGGAACATAAACTGATTTTGGACGACCTTCACGAAATTCGTCTTGGAGTGAACTACGACCACGATTGAATTCACCATACCATCGATAAACACTTGTCCTTGATGGAGCTTCATCGCCAAAAAATGAAGTAAGTTCATCCATGCAATGTTGCTGAGTTAATCCACGTCGAAAGTTGTAAAAAATAATCGCACGAAAATGTTCACGATTTAATTCCATTTTTGGACCGAGATGAATCTTTAAGTTACTGTAAACAACACAAATAGCGGTGGTATTTCAAAACGTTCTGAGTACGTAAAAGCCAAAAAATGTCAAACTTTGCGATACAGCTGTCAGTTGCCAGATTGCAACACCAGGGTTGCCAAATCCCGATATATAAAAGGCACCCCTCGTACACACGAGGCTATTTTACAGAGGTTGCATAGCATTTTATTATGATTTCATACATTCATACATTTTTGTAATCTTCAGCATTAGACACTCATCTGTGCTTTCAATGCTCCAATTAAATCTTCAGTTATTTGAAACTGTGCTATAAGTCTATTTCTGTTAGGACCCTCAGTGTTGTACCGCTGGTAATACATTCGGAAAATAAGGTGATTATAATGCGACATTTAGTTTGCTGTTTGTCACTAGAAATCTCTTGGCAGATAATGAAGAATAAGTCTTCAAAACAATGACTTGTTTTTCTATAATTCGTGCCATTTTTCCTTATTATTTCACTGAGTTCAGGAAGAAAGTCTACTACTCATAGGATACTTGAGGTCAATGCCCTTTGAAACAAGCAAAATTGTCTCTGGAGAGACAAAAACTTTCATACATATACCATACTGTTAGATCCGACGTGTGAGCTTGTTGTCTGTCTTGTCTCTTGAAGTGTCCTCAGGCGGCGGATCGGGGAAGGCTCGGTATTATGCAGGATAAGTGGGAAATAAAATGTGACTCGCGGACCAAAACAGCTGCTTGGAGGTACGGATGGTTAATTTGTCACCAAGAGAGCGTAGGTAGGCTAGTAACCTACTAACCTAAGCTAACAAATCATCAAAAAATCAACTTCGGAAAACCGATTCAATCGTCGACGACATTTAGCTACCTTACAACGAGTAAGATTGGGTTATGGAATGGCATATAAACCACTAAGAGATAACGACAGAGTCGCAAATAACACGAATGCAGGAATTCAGGAAGTCGAGGTTGAAATGCTGCGATATGGTAACGCAGTCCTTTGCCTTAGTGAAGTGCAATGGACCGACTCTGGTGAATTTGTATCACCATCTGCTAGGCGTATCCTCCTACTATACTCTGACAAAGCTCCAGATAGTAACCGCTAATCAGGAATTAAAAAATACCCTATGCACCAACTAGGAGCTAGATGTTCATACATATTAGATCCCACCACAAATTCCTGAGATATGTCGAAAAATGTACAATAAAATAGCAAAAACAGTTTTTTAAGTACTTTCACTGGAATAAACGAAATAATCCTTTAACAAAGATTTAATGACTTGTGGGGAGCCTCAGTTTACTGGCCTTAGGGTAGTACGTTTGAGTGGTAGTAACTAGATCTTGAGAGTAAGTACTACATCGGGGTACTTGAGATCAATGAACTCTGAAATCTAGACAAAAGCTTTCACATAACATATTTCAAGATCCAAATGAAAAAGCCGAAGATACAAAGAAAAATTCAAATAGGCCACCCCAATCATGGCCAAAAAAGAATTTGTTTTTGAAATTTCCTTGCGAAAATACATCAGACTCAAAGGTTGCACGAAGAACTGTTTTTCGGTACAGTCTTGTTTACAATCCTATTTGAGACCTTGTGCTTCGAGCGTAAGAAGCTTAAATCGAATTATTGCACGCTTTCATATTTTTCAGACAGAACGAAACAAAAAAACTTTAATTGAAACTTATGCTACGGTTGTACTAATTGGTTTCACTGAAGTGAGAGCTGCAGTATCCGAAAGGGAAGGATTCAAAGTACTTCTTCTATAGCAGCATCAGCCTCGGTAATTAGTGGTCACATATTTCTTAACGCTATTTCAATATTTGCATACATCTGCAACAACAGGGTCCGGCACTCGAAGTGTAACCAATTAAAAAGTGTGAAAGAAAAATTAAGAATGAATTTACTGTTGCTCGATATGGCCAACTTTTGTCTTGACTATGGCCTTGGGACGGTCCAGAAACGAATCGAAAGCTCCCGAATGTTACTTGCAGGTATTTTGGCCCATTTGCTGGCAATAGCTTTTTTAGCGCCTTGAGACTGGTAAACCTTTTAGTTCGGATCTTGCTCTCCAAACTGGGTTAAAGAAATTAATCCATCGGATTTGCATGTGGTGAATTTGAGAGGCATTCTATGGACGTTATGAAGTTCGAAACGTTGTTTTTGGCCATTATTGGTTCACTCAAGCTTTGTGAGACGGTGCCGAGTCCTGTTGAAACGTCCACGGTCTGCCACCGAAATGTTTGTCTTCCCACGGCTTCAGAGCAACCTAAAGAATACTTTTTCGATAATATTTCGGATTTATCTTGACGCCAGGCTCGATGAAAACGATTGGAGAGCGCCCATTCGAGGTTATAGCGGCTCAAGCCATTAACTATGGTGGGTACTGCCTCCTGGTGGCCAATCGATTATTCAAATTATCGTATGAACGGTCGGTGAAATAAACCCTTTCATTTTGGGAGTTAACGAATTACTCAATTTTTAAGTGTCTCGTCAGAAAACACAATATTCGGAAATTGACCGCTTTCGGCCAAGCGAAGCAGCTCCTTCGCTCTCTCAAGTCTGAGTTTGGACTACTTTCGTGTCAGATCATGCGCCGTTTGGACCTTGTAAAGCTTGACTTTGAGATTATTTTTCAGTATCCGACGGATATTATGGTCAGATATTTTCAGTTCTTTCGCCATTTCATTGGCACTTTGTCGGGGATTTCGCTCAAGTCACTTCTTCACTTTTTGAACCATTTCACATAAGGTTGCAATCTTTTTATGGCCAGCTTCATGACGTTTCGCGATGCTACCAATATCATTGTAACGAGTAATGGTGCGATAAACAAAAACTTTATTTACTTGAAGGTGCTCGAGCTCACGAAAAATCGCTGGTTGTGATTTTCCACCCAAATATAATGCAATCAAATTATTACATTTGTAATCCATTACTTGTTTTTTTTCGCGTTTACTTTCAACAAAATGCTTTCGCGCGCTTGTAAACAATACTCTTGACTGTCATTTAGTCAATTCATAGACAGCTGATGCCCGTGCATCCGGACCCTGTATTTTCTCATATAGTATGGGATTTGCAACTTTGACATTCTGCCTCAGTCTCACCATGTGGTGCGATCGTTGTACCACTTTGATCAAAAAGTTCCCGGAGTAATCGCCAGGTGACGCTCAATTGATTTCACTTATGGTTTTTTTTTTGTTAGATTGCCATATCTGTGTAACATTCCTACCAAAATTGTATGGCAATTGCTTGACATTATTAAAAGTTACGCCTTGGGTAAATCTACCTCCGAACGAGTTTGTATTTTGCGTTTAAAATGGACGACATATTAATCAGTCAGAGAGATGGCAGAGGTCTTAAACATGATATTGTAGTTAATGAATTATTTTTGCGCCATGTTGCTGAAACTTCGTTCCGAAGGACCTGAAGTCCATGCAAAAAAGGGATTGCATTCATATCATTACTTAAGACGAGACGTGGGTTTATGAGTACGGCACGCAATCCCGATATCAAGCAAGTGAGTGGAGAGTCAGTCAAAAAAGAAATCTATGCTCACGATTTTTATGGATTACAAGACGGCTCTGATGTGTATACCGAAAATAGAGCTCCAGAAATGTTTCGAAAGCTGGATAAAACGCTCTCATGAGTGCGTTGCAGTTGATGGGGAGTACTTTGAAGACGATAGCATCACTTTTGCGGAATAAAAATAATTTGAAGTTTCTGAACATGCTCTGGTAATTTTTGATCAAGATTGTATGTATACGAATAGGTGAAGCCAAGGAATATTCCATCAAACCTCAACTGGACCATAACAAGATGTAATAAAGACAAAAATACCAGTAGGCTTCTATACTTCAAAAGAATTCATACAAAAACCGAATATAAAAAACGAAATGGCAAACACAAAGTTAAGCGGAAGTGCGCATGTATTTGAATTTATATACGGTGAAAAATGATTGGCGATATGTTGAATTAAATTTTTTTCTTTACGCAGTTCTTTAAAAGAATATTCCCACCCGCCTAATGAGCGGAATTTGCTTTGTCAATTTTTAAATGTCATCATCTAATTCTATTGGGTAATATTTGATCTACACTATTACGACCCTACTTACATCTTGTATGACAAAGCAAATTCTTATAAAATGATGACTTTATTATCTAATTAAATTAAATTCTTAATTATCTAATACACATCAATCCCTATTCACTGTCTAGTCTCCACATATTGCCACCAACTACTTACAGTACAAATTAACCAAATTCGCTGTCATCGCCGCATTTTCCATTAACATCATCTTCGTAATCATATCAATTGGCAGCCGTCACAGCGTCTGGTTGTCACTCATGGTTGCCTCGCTGTTGTCATAGTCGCCGACTTTGCAGCTTCCAATCATTTTATTTAATAAAGTCATTAAAACTTATTTTAACAACTAACTGTCCGTAATTAATATTCGTCGCGTTGCAAATGCAGGCAAGTCATTACCGTGAACATTGTCATGTCTACTTATATACATATCTGTATATGTATTATGTATAATACGTAGGTTGTTGTTGCTGCGCTATGTTTTGCTACGCCACAATTCCAGTATTTCAGCTGCACTCAAAGAAAGCAGCAGTCAGTCAACTACAAACAATTCTGCCGCAATTTATTTATCCTCCCTCTGATGACTGGGCAATTTGTTGTTCTTATTACTTGTTGTTTGTATGCAGCAGATCGTCGCCCTTTTCCGTTGGTAGGGTAGCTTACCAATTGAGAAATTATTTGCTACCATATTTTGTGAAGTCATTCGGTAATGATTTGTCAAAGAGCGAAGGCAGTCAAAGCATCAACTTGCACGTTGCTTCACGTTTTCCGAAATACACTGACTGATGTGATTGCCTGCAAAGTGAGTTGACTTCTGCTTCACTCATATATTATATTTATGTATCTACATGTGTTTGTAGAGGTACATATGTATGCTAAATTTACTTGACTTGTGCATCGTTTGCTTGCTGTGAGGTGTAGCAGTTTTACAGAATTTGCGCAAAACAATGAAGCACGTAGGCTATTACAGACTATTGTAACTAAAAAATTACCTAATTCTTCTAAAACTTCCAGACTTTTTGTCAATTAACATCGAACCATAATTTTTATGTACAAATCATACAGCGCCAATCAGCAGAATGCATGCCGCAGTTTTCTTAGGGAGTAAACTGCAAATTACATTAACTTAAAACTGTGCAAATCGCTTGATGTATATATTACCCGCTGTCTCCGTTAGTGTTCAGTCAATGCAAGCCGTCTGTCAAGCTAATAGCTGAGAATGGCAAATTGTGTTAACATTTCTGATCAGCAAGGTTGGGCAAGTCATCCTGAATCGTTTAATGCTAAATTCTAGAATTTCTCATTAAAAAAAAAAAAATCTGTTCGAAAAGTTCATAGAGCGAAGTGTTGACGAAGACGTCGAAATGTGGATTCGTCGTCGTTCTCAACTTGTTGTATTGATTTTTATGTGGGGATTTTGGCTAAACGAGCTGTGCAAGGATTGAAGCGAATTGAGCATCGTTTGCGTCGCATTTTTGCTGATTAGGTTAGGTTAGGTTGACTTAGCTAGCTGAAAGCCATAACAGAGATCTATAGGTCCTTAGTGTTCCCATATGGAGCTAGATCTTTACGTTTCTTTGTAGTAGACATCTTGTAATGCGTCTGCGTCTTTTGCGAATCTAAGTAAACTTTGAAGCTATATCCCCGAGAGGCATTCTAACTTCTCATACTGTAAAACTCCTAAGCATTTTAATCTGGTTCTAGCTAACGCAGGGCACGAACATAAAATATGTTCTAGCGTTTCCCTCTCTTCCAGTTCATTGCAAAATCTGTAGCTATAATTGTTTGCAATTCCCATCTTGTATGCGTGTGCCGCTAACAAATTGTAGCCTGTCAGCATGCCTACGACAGTTCTGCTTTCTTTTCTGAACAGAGTTAGAACTATCGCAGATATGCTGACGCATTTATCTGCCCTCTGTGTACACATGATTTTCGCGGTTTTGCAAGTGGCTACATTATTCCACCTCCTGTCTATCCGTTTTTTCATATCCGTAGCGATGTCATTGTACACTGTATTTAAAGGTTTCAGTATGTCGTTTTCTTGTTCCAATTCCGAGTGTATTATTCATTATGTTGCTCACGGTATTGAGGTATTTGCCTGCCACTACTATGGTTATGTCATCTGCTAGTCTCGATCATTAACTGCGAGTAGCCAGAGAAGTGGCGATAGAACACCACCTTGTGGCGTACTCTCGCATGCTACTTTAGTGAGTTTAGCTTCGTTCCATTTGCCCTTATTATTCTAGAACCTAAGAGGTTCTTTATCCATAAATAAACATTGGGTTCTGTATTTGTAGTATTTAAGCCCCTTAAAATGGCTTCTCTCGACACATTGTTGAATGTTCCACTAATGTCTAGAAATACACCTATAGCATATTTCTTGTATGATACTCCAGAGCTTTCTCTATAACTAACACTAGTGAGTGTAATGCAGTCTCTGTGAATCTGCCTTTAGTATATGTGTGTTGTGCCTTAGACATAAAGTCTGACATCCTATTTTCTTTGATGTGTGCGTCAAGGATTTTCTCAAGAGTTTTCAGAAGAAATGAGGTCAAACTAATGGATCTATATTCCTTTGAGAGTATGGAGTTGTTCTTACCCACTTTTGGTATAAACACCAGCCTTGCTTCTCTGCAAATAACAGGTGTTTAGTTATGCCTCAGACATCCTGTGTATATCGCTTTTAGCCATGGTACCAAAAGATCTCTCATCCTTTGGAGAATGAGTGGAGAAATTCCGTCCATGCCTGGCGATTTAAATGGGTCAGAAGTGTTTAATGCCCATCCTATTTTTTACGTTGTAATAAACTCTTCCGTGCTTGCTACTTTGTCTCTCAGGGGCTCTTGATCTAAGTAGTTTATGCATCCTGAAAAATGCGTAATGACAAGATCTTGTAGTGATTCTTCACAACTATCAGTCCAGTCTCCGTTAGTTTTGCGAATTTAATTGGGCGTGGTGGAATGTTTCGATAACGGTTTCCTGAGCCTATCAGCTTCGTTTGTACTTTCTATGCTATCACTGCCCGCACCCGATCAGGAAGCATGTTTTATAGTTTGGTGAGTCTAGTCCAGACACCAAGTTTCCCGAACCAATCCATGGTTCCTCGACCAGAGTCACATCGTAGTTGGCCCCTTCTAAATTTTGAAGAAGCTTAACTGAGGCTTCCTTACTTTTGTGGAGATTTATTTGACGGACCTTCAGCATCAGGTTTGGGTTCCTTCACGGGGTTGGATACCTGCTCCAGCTCACCCTCCTTCACTTCTTGTCGCTTGCTACTTGTTTTATATCAGCATCAATCTCGTTTTTACTAGCTACACCTCGGGTAAGAAAAGAAAGCAATGACTTACCTCATTTAATTAAATTTTTATATTTGTAACTCTGTTGTAGGCTGCCCACTTTCTTGAGATGCATTAAGTATTTAGTATTTTTCTATGGTTTTTCTATATTTTCCGAAAGATAGTTCTTATGATTTGTGGGTGGTTTTTTCATAACCGAATTGTACTCGGAGCCTGCTAGCATTTTGCCACTTTAAATATGTCAGTAGACAAAAAGAAATTCGATATGCCAAGAACAGCAAAATATGGCTATGACAGTTGTGATAATAGTTTTCTGAAATTAGTAATACTTTGGCGTATGGTTCTCCTAGAAGTGAAAAAATAAATGAAGTATTCATTTTAAGCTGCTGGAAAGATAAAATGATTTACAATTGTCTTTCCTGCTTAGACTATGAAAGTTTCCTAAATCAAAGTGTAAAACCCTGCACATATTTCCTTCATTTACTTTATGGCAAATCATTTTTTTACAGTTTCCATAGCAGCTCAAATTTCTGCTTTACAGCTTGCAACGCGAATAAATAAATATTAATGTGTTTGTGAGTATCGAAGGCAATTAGTGGCTGAAAACTACGAGTATTATACATTCACCTTCGAAAGCAAACAAATGGCACACAATTCGTTCAAACAAATTAAAGAAGGCCAACCCAACTGAAAACCCGCTAATTTCGCTCGTCCTCAATGCTTGTTAATTTCAAGAATCAACATTGTTGGTAGCTGCAAAAGAGTTAAAAGAAGAACGGCAATAGCAACAAAGTTGCCAGCAAAAGCTTAATTCAAGCACTTTTTTACTGGCATATGAGAATAAAAAACAAAAAGTAAAGAGGAAACGCGAACGAACATTTGCTCGTTAAGCCAATCGTTGAAGTCGAGGAATACAAAATAAATGACTATTGCAGATCAGCGCTAATTTCAACACAAGTGATGTGCAAAATTCAGTGCTCATCGTCATCAAAGAAACGAAGAAGTCTGCTACGGTTCTATGGCTAAGATATAGCAATTACCGAATTCTGTGGAATGTGTTGCTGCTATTGCTTCGGAGAAGCGGCATTTCTGGCTATTAAATCATGCAACCAAAGCACAAATCCAGCGTAGGAGCCAGCACCTCTATTCAAAACAATCGAGGCAGACACTTGCTAGCGATTTTGTGCGAATAAATCACACAGTTCCAGAACAATGAGGCCGGAGCTGGGGAGTGGGTAGTGAAGCGGGATATAGAAACAAACCAACAAAACAAAAAAGCAAAAGGAGAGTTAGCAAAATTAAAAAAAAACCGAAAAAATAAATAAAATAATATAAGAATGTAAGCGCAGATTTCGAGTGGAGTTGAGTTTATTTTCTGGATACCCGGCGGTCAAGATATTTCAGTCAATAAGGCGGACGGACACGAGCGTAATGTAAATATTCGCACACGCCGAATAAGGTTTGTTGCACAAAAATAAAAAGGAAACAAAGTTGAGAAAAGCATAACAACTGCGGCAACAATTTTGACTGTAAGTCGTAGTTTAGAGCACCGATCGAACCGAGCATCAGCAAACAGCTGAGAACTGCAGTACACATTACATATGCACATACACATATGCATTTTTCATACATATACGCTGTTGCGCTGCAGCAAGTCAAAATTGCCAACCGGCCATCGCCGATTGCAAAGTGGCACGTTGTTGGCAATTTAGTTGTCACAGCAATGGAAGAATTATCGCTTTTGGCTAAATGAATTTTGTTGTCAACGTGGCTGGCCGCATAGAGGCTAAACTGCAACCACCAACAATAGTACTGCTCTCATTGGTGTCGCTGCTGCTCTCGGTAGTGCTCCTGCTGTTGGTATTTCTCATCTTGTTTGCCAGCAATTCACCGCCTTATTTTCGGAAAGCGTGTTTCCGTGTAAACAGGCGTGACTTTATTATTAGCCAACGTCAGCCAAACGTATGTTTAAGTAATTTTCTTTTTCGACCATGGCCCAAAGTGGCAGGCAGCACCATCGGCAATAACCTTATTCGGTCAGGGAATGAAAAGTACGAAAGTGTATTGAAAAATTTCGGCAACTTAATAACTAACTGTTTGTTGTGAACTTATTTTGGGGACCCACACTTATTTGCAGTTCACTTAGAGGCAGACGCAACAATCTGGGCCGGCTGTGCGTAAAACAAAAGACTTAAGCAACAAACTTTCGTGTACAATGAGAACTTTTCACAAATGATTAAAATTGATATGGGGCTAATTTGTGAGCTTAACGGCCGACTAAGTGTCGAACGAACGGCTTGAGTATTGTTAAGTGTTAAAAAATAGAAGCGCCAAAACGAACGCGAAGCTACCAAATTAACAAAAATATAGTGTGTCAAGTTGATGTTGCAGTTAAAGAGGCAGGTTAACAGTAAAATCAATTAAAAGAAAAATGTTCGATATTTTATTCAATTTCGCGCATTTCATAAACATTTCATCGGTAGTTTTCAGTATTAAAATTTCGTAGAATAAAGTAAAAAACACGGTAACACCTTGAGCTTCGCGCCATCTCATAACTGGCAAAAATATCACCGATTTTCGACTTCACAATTAACCTTGACTTGAGTGCCTAGGTTTAACTCATTAGCGAATCTTCTGCGCCACCACATGCATGGCAGCATCCTGTTGCTTGTGGCATTATTTGGAAACGCTTAATGCATAAATAATTTTTCGATTAACTTTTTTTCGTCGCTTTCGCATGCATTAAAGCTTTTATGAAATGTCCATAGTCATGGCGTCTGCGACTGATTGGCATGCCATCACTTTGCATCAGTCAAATGCTCCATCAATTAATTTCTCCTCCTCAGCATGTTGCAACCTTCCTACTCCTGAGATGTGATAGGAAG
Organism: Anastrepha obliqua; assembly: GCF_027943255.1. Taxonomy (NCBI): domain Eukaryota; kingdom Metazoa; phylum Arthropoda; class Insecta; order Diptera; family Tephritidae; genus Anastrepha; species Anastrepha obliqua. The sequence continues at coordinate 68,832,873 of NC_072894.1, forward strand.
CAGCAAACCGTCTTAAACATACGCTTACGGCAATCAGGGAACCGGTAACCGTTTGTGGCTGCACTATCTTAAGTGATATTAATTTAAAACCCATTAATATCAGTATTTATGTATGCAAATAGCTAAATAGTATGGACAATCGAGCGTGTCAGAACTTTTGTTTTTCAAGTACGAAGAAAGAGATAAGCAGGACGAAAGGAGAAACTTTGAATGAGCTATTAACTAAAATATATATTTAATGATAGAGAATAAAGTAAAGGGCCTCGTGACTTAACTTGATATTTCCAAATGGTCTCAGTTAGCATTGTCAGCAAGAATTACTTTTTTGAACTTGGCGAAAATCGCCCAAGTGATTACTGCGTCGGTCCGCCGGAAGATGAAATACAAAAATATTTTATTCACTGAATGAAACTACATTTTTCTTAGCTTCGCCTTCCAGGTTTATACAAAATAAATCTTTTTATAAAATGTAGAATTTTTAAATTAGTTAATCATCTTTCAGCTGAAGCACAGTGCTTCCCTTCCATATAAACTATAGACAAAATTTGATTTCAGATTTAAACGGAAACGTGACTTTTTCGCTACTTGCAAAACCGATTTCGAATACTTCTGCATTTTGCACTCTGTCCCTTGCCATGTCAATGAGGTTGCCAAAATTTTGTATTCCGGTCTATTGTCTAATGTTGCGTAGCCATGAAAATTGATTCCAATCAAAACCTCGTTCTCGATTTCGATTTTTCCTTGTCTTCCTCCTCTTCAGCTCTTGATCACAATTCTTTCTCAATTTTCAACTCATGGACAGATTTAAATGAAAATTTGTGTCCTAATGAATTTGCAGTAGGCGCGTTTTTTGATAACTTCTATACTTTGACTTTAAATGTAATTTGAAGTTGGTAGTATTAAAAAGGAACTTTTAAAAAAATTTTGTTTAAAACTCAATGCCACCAAGTTAGTTTAAAAGATCTCAATTGCAACCCATTTTAGTTGAGCTTTCATGCTCCGTACCATCAGGTAAAATATAAAGGGTGATCAGACCTTATTCCAATAGGGGTTTTTCCTTAGATCACGCGAGACTACTGTCAAACTAAATACGTTAATAAACAAAATATCCGTAATTGCGCTGAAGAGCAGCCCGAAGCCATTCAACAACATCCATTGAAAAGAACCGTTTGGAGCGGCCTATGTGCTGGAGGAATCAACGGTCCATATTTGTTCAAAGACGAGTCTGGCGCTAATACAACAGTAAATGGCCAACGCTATAGCACGATGATAAATGACTTTTTGATGTCGGAAATTGAAGTCCGTGATCTTCACAATATTTGCTTCCAACAAGATGGCGCCACTTGCCATACAGCCCCTGAAGCAATGGAGTTACGGCGTCGTCGTTTCGATGTGCAATTTACTATATCTCTCGTCTCGGACCAGTGAATTGTCCACCAAAACCGTGTTAAATCACACCTTTGGACTTTTATTTGTGTAGGTATGTAAAGTTTAAATGCTTTGTGGATAAATTAGCTTCAATTGATGCATTGGAAGTCAAAATTACTAAATTTATTCATGAGATACCGGCTGAAGTCCTCCAGCGAGCCATTCAAAATTTGTGTTTATGGTCGAACTACGGCGCAGTTGCAGCGAACATTTGAAAGGGATCATCTTTAAAAAGTAAATGCCATGAATGGTTCTACACAAAAATAATAAATATTGCCCAATCTTCGTTATTTTACTCCAATTTAAAATCCGATAACTCTGAACTAATCACCATTTATTTATTAATATTGAGCATATATGAGCGATCCCATGTCAAGTGGACCAAGTATCATAATTTGGACATTGTCTTTAGGATGAAATATACCCTTCTTCTTAATTATTGGGCAAACATTTATTTTTCTTTTGCCATTTTAGAAAAATACCTCCTCCGATGTTTTTCTTACTTTTTTTACTAATAGCTGAGGCTATGCTTACGTAGTGACCCCAAACACAAGGGTTAGAAATTTCAAATCAAACGTAGGATCGGTTCTACTTTATGCTTGCTATACATAATATAGAAAGTGACCAAATCTGTCACTACCAGTCTTCAGGTTTTTATAAATCGCTGCCTGAAAAACATCTTCGGCATTTTTTAGCCCAAAACAATTGCGAGCTCAGATCAACCGAAGAAGGCGCAAATGGAGCCAGTCACAATGCCCATATAACACCAAAAGTGGAGATGGATAGGGCACACTCTACACAACAGTGATGCGTTTATTACACGAGAGCTATTGGAGTGGAACCCTCTCACGAATGTTGGTTGCCAGCCTGGTATACCATGCGAAGCTTAGAAGCGGCCAGTTGAAAGAGAAGCTGTAGGCATCGGAAAAAGCTGGAATCAATTGAAGTACATTGCCAAAAATCTCACAAGATGGCGCGTAGACGAGGTTGATGTCCAATGTCCCAAGAGAGATTAAGGACCTAATCAAGAAGGAGGGACTCAGTAACCCCTAATAGTTTTATACTGGGAGTAAACTGAACAAGTGTTTTATAATTTTCAGATTTATTCAATGTTAAAAACCTTGGTATATGTAAAGTTTTTTTTTTATAGAGAAATAGATTCTTTAGGATAAAATATATTAAAAAACAATATATTTATGTAAAAAAGAATTATTGTAAAAATTAAAACAAATTATTCAAATTTTTTTTTTTTCAAAATTTTTGCGCAACTCTTTTTTGCAATTTTTGAAAAACGTGCCCAAATATTTTTTTATTGTTTTTCACTAATATCTGAGACTATGCTGAGTAACCCTTAGCAGTTTTATACTGATAGTAAAATGAAAAAAAAATTCAAAATAATTTTATAAATATAGATTTATTCAATGTGAAAATTTGGTATATTTAAAGTTTTCTAGAGGGAAATAGCTCGAATTGTTTTAATTCTTTTTCATAAAATGTACTTCTTAAAAAGAAACTTTGTTTGTAAGAAAAGATTGTTTTTTCTAAATTTTTGAGCAAATATTATATTTCTTTTTGCGATTTTTGATAAAACTCTTAAGACTATGCTCAGTAATTCTTGACAGATTTATACTGCAAGTACCATATATTGAAACAATTTTGAAAACAATTTTATAATTTTCAGATTTATTAATTTTCTATTTTTATTGTATAATTTAATTTTGATTTTTTTATACTTGTCAAAGAATGTTTTTTTATCTTTTCACTATTGTTGTTGTTTTTCACTTTGCTCAATAGTCCCTGAAATACATAAAACCAGTGAAAAATACGTGTACCTGCTTACTAAAGTTCGTTGGCAAGCGCTGCGCTCGAACTCTCTTTTGCAAAGATTAGTGTAATTTAAGTGACATCAACCGACATTTTATAGAGCAGTTTTTCAAGAATTAAGAGGAATCATACAAGGCTCCGCCCATAATTTTCTATTATTATTAAGGCCAAACTAGCGCACAGAATAAAAGTTTAGGTTAGTTTAAGTTAGAAATAGGCCTTCCACAAACGTCATTACACCGTATTTTGCATAAAGATATGGGTCTTAAGGCTTATAAAGTCCAGTTAACACAAGAACTCAAGCCGGCCGATCATCAACAACGTCGTGTCTTTGCTGGTTGGGTCGTTGAAATGCATGAAAATGATCCGGAATTTCATCGAAAAATCATCTTGAGTGATGAGGCCCATTTCCACCTCGGTAGCTTCGGCAACAAGCAAAATTGTCGGATCTGGGACTTAGGAAATTAAAGAGTTATTGTTGAAAAGCATCTCTATCTTCAACGTGTGACTGTTTGGTGCGGTTTATGGTCCACTGGAGTCATGGGATCTGACTTTTTCGAAAATGAAGCTGGAGCAAGAGTTACGGTGAATGGATTGCGCTATCGAGAGATGATTAACGATTTTTTATGGCCGGAATTGGATGGTATTACTCTGGACAATGGTTATTTCCAACAAGACGGCGCTATGTGCCACACAAGCAACGAAACCATTGATCTTTTATAAAAATAACACCTCTTATTGGAAAACCCTTGCATAGAATAAAATGCCACTAACAGTTTCCCTTGACAATTTTATGTTGCCATTGAGGGTCACTGTGTTGCCGCTCCATTTCTTGCAAAAACACTATATTTATTTCTATGTTGTTAATAGATGTATTTAGAGTACGAATATGAGCCCACAAACGATTTCTTAAAATATTTTAATATTCTGGATACCTAGCGAATCCGAAAGCATTGCTTGTTAGAAAGAAAGTTATATTGGGAGTATTTTTTTATTTTTAAGTGTAGATAAATGTGAAGTTTGACGTAAATTACTCACCTATCGGGCTACATTTGTGCGAAAACGTTTCTACTCAGATAGCTTTTATACGTTTGTATCTTAAGAATATGAAACCAAACACACCTACACCTATAAATATCTCCACTCCTGCGTGTCTTAGCGGGTACCTAAAAATGCGTAGATTTTCTCAATTCAGCGATATTTCATCCGATGAACTTCAAACAAGTAAAGAAACATACTTTCTCATTGATATATAAAAACAGCTTTTTTTACAAAACAAAAAATATTGAAAAAATATTGTATTTATTATACATACATGAACGCTGCTGATATGAATTTAAGACATTCCATTTCATAGTGCTCACAACATGTCGCACTTGTACATATGTCTTATAAGCACGGGCATTATACAAAATCCACTCAACTAAGCCAAAACTGGTTCCAAAAAAGCCATCAATTCTAAAACATATTAAGATATTTCTGCCCACGTTTAGTTATCGCAAAACATTTTGCATTTATCACAATTCATATGCATAGAATAAATTCGAGATACCTTCAAGGCAAGGTCACATATTCGTGCAAATTCTACACATGCCAGTACAGAGAAGCGTTCAAGTGCATGTGCGCTGCTCTTCTACGTACAAACATACATGCATACGTACATTCATATATAATTTATATAATATTATGTATGCATTATGTGCAAAATGGCTTTGACTGACGTATTCAGTACAAGTTGGAATGATTGATGGCAAAATTACTTTTGATATATGTGCGTAAGCACCCTTCGTCTTCAATTACCCACTGGCCAACAAGTCAAATGAACAAAATCATCGACAGAGGTACATACATATGCGTGTATGTACATATGGACATACTTATAAATATAACCTGTGTATATGCGTTTGATCCTCTGTACAGGCTCACTTCTCGTGCTTCGTGCAAAATATGTAGAATCGACAAGCAGGCATGCGCAGCCAGCACTCAACAAACGACACACGCATCCCAGCAACGAGACAATCATCCAACTTGCCGCATAGTCAACCCTATGGAGCAGCTACTGTGGCTTAAACATCTCGCACTCTTTGCACATACATCCACACATACACGCGCATAATATTTTAAAGGCAATGCCAAATAAAGTGCATGCGATCATCGTGTATTCCCTCAGCCCCCCGGCTTTGCACCACATCCAGCTTGTAGCTTCCATGTAGTTGGGGATCTGACTTCAGTGGCCTCGTATTTGTTGCCTCTGTCGTCTGTTACATGAAAATGAAAATGAAACTATATCAGATTTGTAGCTGCTGATAAGTTTTTCGCTGCTGCCGTTTAGCAGGTGCCATCTACGCTGCACTCGTAGGTAAGTTGGTCGCATGGCTGTTCGTTTCCTGCTGCTTGAGTGATTTCATGTCGCCTGTATGCGAGCCATCCCAACATATTCTCACATAGCACTCGTTCATACATAGGTAAATGTAGATATACATACGTATATGTTGGTATCACTATTTATTCCTAGCGAATATGTTGCTGCATATGTTGCAGTGACAGCACAAGTTGTATTGACTGTAGCCAAGAGCCAATTTGCTGAATTCCTGACGTCAAAGCGACCTGCTTCTCTGCGGACCGCTTGCACATCCTCATTCTCATCTTTCTAAATAGTTGTGTTTTGTTTTTTAATACTCTTGGCAAGTACAGCTGTTCCCAATGCACGCGCGTTTTCGGCCGACCTGTTTTTCTTTCTTCAAGAGAATTTTACTATTTACACATCGTCTTAATATCTGTTTCACTTCACTGGCAGAGAGATTATCATGTTGTTTTGCTATTTCCAATCGAATTCCTAGCCACTAGTACGAGTAACTTGATGCGACTAATAAGGTAGATCGGTAAATTACCACACTGATTGTGAAATTAAATGACACAACGCGCATAACGATTTTTTAAGCGGATATAAAATACCTACATGGGTGCTGACTTACTTCTTTCCCACCTCTATGGTTGATGAAAACTTTGAAGAAGTTAAGAAAACTGTACTCGAAGTTCATCGGCTGAGCACCAAAACGACTTCTGCTCGATGTTTTGAAAATGAAGCGAATTGATAATGTAGCGCCGATATTCTTTAATTCTTGACAAAATATGCACCACGTTGTTGTTGTTAAAATAATATTTTCATTATACCAAATTCTTTTCTGGTTCAAGACCAATCAACATTCAAAATAGAGATGTTTCTTATATAAGTAAAAGTCTAAAGACGAGTCTAGAAATTCCAAAAAAACGTTTTTTGTTTTTCCCATATTTCGAAAGTATAGTATCTTAAGAAATTTTCATGCGGAAATTCCCAATACTAAGCTTCTACAGCCCATTAACTAGGTAGAGAGAGGCCCGCGCGCTCCTGTACCTCAAAGTTTAAACTTATTTATCTCGAAACAATTTTTTTCGGTCTGGTGTAGTCAAAAAAGAAAACCAACTATTCAACTGAATCGTCTGAAATTTTAATATGTTCTTCACAACATCAATGGCTATTTTGATTATTTCGAATTTTTTTATCAAAAAACTGAAAAAAATGATTTGTAGAGTGCCAAATTTAAAACTACACCATTTTGTCACATTTTATTTTCTTCTAGAAGCGGGACATAGCTACTGTCATACTGATTAATAATTTTTTTGGTTATTGTGTTTCAGATAAATAGAAGAGACAAAATGCCTGAAAATACCCTAAATTTTTGAGCTGCAAACCACCTGGACCTCATAAGTTCCGCTCACTATTTTCTTTGATTGCCTTATTACGAGCGATGATATCGTCGCAAAAGGCTGTAATTCTGGAGAAACAATTCGGAGTAAAAATTTCGCAAAAATAATTCATAGCGGTTCCAAAAACGTTCCGCGAAAAATGTTTTGGAATTAAAAGGAAGAGTGAAAAGCATGAAAACTACTTTCTATTATATTAATATAATATATAAATAGCAATGAAAAATTTAACCATTTACATTTATCAACGAATTCAGTAACAGCTCACTTCTTCAACTGTTTAGCCTAACATAGTGTATGTACACGCGACGTATAGTTTCGAATGTCCGAGAATTTAAGAACTCAGATTTGAGCTTATCAAAGTACTTGAACGGGAGATACTGAGTGCATCTCCATACTTATAGTATATCTCACCAACGTCACAACGAGCTAACCTCGTTTTCGTCATAGAGAATAAAATGGGGCTGGCGATATAGTGGTTTAAGCAAGCAGCGATTGACATCAGTTACCATCATACTCAATAGCAAATCCTTCGGTCATAATAATCACAACTGTTAAGTCACTCTCTGGTCGAATTTAATACATGGACGCCTAGCACTGTTCTATTACTTGAATTGATTTTAAAGTTGCAGAAGTTGGCCGCAGAACCTATAATATACTGGCAGTTGATGCCGGATTTTATTTGTTTTGCGAACATAAAACATTCTGTTAATAGAAGGAATTTTCTCGAAACTCAGCAGCCAATACCAAAACTCTGATTGTATTTCTCAAAGTTTCTCATAACAAACAATTCGGAGGCAGCGTAGAACTGTAGCACCACCAATATAAGGCAAAAGGACGCTCGCTAAAAATTTGATAATAGTTTAAACAAAACACGGAAATTGTTTAGTAATTTTGACTCACCTATATCAGAGTTATCAGTTCTTTTTTCTTTTCTGAAAGCTACCGGTCTGTGGAAAGTGGGAGTGGTGATTGGTCGATTTTGCTGATTTTTAATGCCAGGGAATTATGTGAACTAAATTTTTCAGTAATTACATATTTATATATTCCCCGATTCCTTTATGTTGTTATATTCAATAGTTGTGCTAACAAAATTATAATATCCTTCTGCACAAGTGCGCGGGTATAAAAACTGCCTTATATATTTAATGCGATAGAAGTTGCGATTTGAGGGAGCCATAAAAATTCGGCGATTAACAAAAGTATAACTCTAGAAGCATTGTGCCTGGAAAACTGCCGCGGATCGGATATTAAACGATATAAAATAAGGAAGAGAGACTGCACGCGTGATAACGGTCCAGGTGATTATAGCCACAATCTTTTGCAGAGTTTTTCAGTTTGTCGAGACGGAAATGCAAGTTCAGAGATCTCAATCTTACCTTATAAATTTCCTTATTAAGGGAAAAACTTGCCTGTTTATTCTTCCGAGGGGTGTGTTTTCGGAATCATTGTGCATATCTAGAGATACTATCTTAAGTCGGCTGCCGTAACCGAATAGGCTGCTGCATGACTATCATTCGGAAGTGAAACAGCAAAATGAAAAAAAGTGTTCTCTAATACCGGTCGCCCATGAAAAAGATCCTCATAAAAATATCCGCCATACGGAGTCAGCTTAAAACTGTAGGTCTCTCCATTCGTGGAATAACCTTAAGACGTATGCTACAAATAGGAGGAGGAGCTCGGTCAAACGCCCCAAATAAAAAGGGTGTCAGCACTTGTTATGTATTTATATACTTTTTTATATGTATAAATCTTCAGAACCGATAGTATAAACCCTGTGCAGCGCTTACAAAGTAAGACTTTTCTGCCGATCCCTTACATAAAGTATTTTTTATATAACATCTACCTCTATATTCATGTAACGCTGTAACGCATTCTACAACGTAGTTCTTGCTATTCCAGTTGTTTTTGCAATTCTTGTAGCACATTTCACTGTTGTTATTCTTATTGCGCACTTTATGTCCTCTTCAATTGTGAATTTTTCTTTCACTTTTCCTTGCCCAAGTCACTCCTTTTGTCAGTCGCGAGTCAACCACATTGCTGTATCTCCTGCTATTGTTGCTATTGCTGTTGTTGCTGCTGCTGCTGCGACTGCTCTTGAGGGATCGCCTGTTAGTTGCTCGTGATTTTGATGCTTGTCACTTGTCGTTCGGTGGCCGCCATCCAAATCGATCGCTGTCAGGCGATAAGCTCGCATGCCTGGAAGCCTTTCAACTTCGCATTTTGACGATGCGCTGCGGAATTGCGCAGTTGGAGCGGATGACCGTAGAATTGATCGTACGATAGAGAGTTCTATCGATCGGCAAGTTTGCTAAACTGATTGAAAGATTGGGTGTCACCGATACTGTCAGCCAGTCGATACATCAGCGTGCACAACAAAAGAACACACGACTCTGGACTGACAATGCCCACTTTCTGCGTGCTTGATGCCACTGTAAGATGTATTCTTTTTCTGAGCGGTTTTGTTGATTGGTTGTTGTAATTTTGGGTGCACAGGCTTGTAGTGTAGTTTTGTCGAACAGGTGCATGTCAGGTGAAAAAACAGAATACACAAAAATAGTTGTACATACAAAGAGTGTGCGACAACTGCCAGAGTAGAGTTGTGGGTGAGAGGGGATGAACGAAATATGTAGTATGACATTCCTCAGATTCCAAATAAGGCATAAATGGTTGGCATTTTCGTTCGAATGAATTTGTGATGTTATAAACTCTTCGGAATGTTGTTAGATATTCACGTGAAATGATGGCGTAAACTTGTTGTGTGGTCCAAATAAGATTTCTTTAGAAATAATTTAAGCAGTATAGCGTTTGGAAATTAAAGGGAACACAGCCTAAAAAAACTATTTTGATAAAGTTTTGTTTTTTGGGTGTATGAAGATCTGCCTCACTACTTACGCAAAACCTTCCCATGAAGGTAGCGCAAACCCAACCGATCCACTTTTGATGTCCATGATGGCAAACGTTTCGGGGACTAAGTTTGATGTAAGGATATGCAAGTGTAATGGCCGGTTTTTAAAGGAGAAGACACCTCAATATCTTCATGAGAGCAAAAGCGGATATCCTTACTTACCAAATGGTTTAAATGGGTAGATTGATGCGACTCAGTACGACTACTCTACGGCAGTAGGTACAGTAATATTAGCTGAGAATACAGTAAAATCATAAACAGCTGCCACACAAATCTGTGGATGATAGGAAAGTTCACATGCTCGAATCTTCGTGCATGAAACGCTAATTGACAGAAAAAGTTTTTTCTAATGGTGGTTGCCTCATCTGCCTTTCGGAGTCGGCTTAAAACCGTAAGACCCTCCGTTTGCGTGCATCAAAGTGCACACCACAAATAGGAGAAGAAGTTCGGAAAAGCGCCTAATAAAGGAAGTAAACGCCAGTTATATTTGAAGCGGACGACAAAGCAAACTGGTGTACACCTGCTTTTGAAAAGAAACTGCAGGATGTGTACCCTGTATTGGTATACAGATGGCTCCAAGACCCCAGAAGGCATAAAGGCTAGAATATATGGCCCGAAAACTAACCGTTCTGGATCAATGGGTTGTTTTCCAATCATCTTCCAAACGGTGAAGTATTCCATTTGTCTATCTGCAGAGATCAATTTAGACAGGAATCTTCAGAATGAGCGAACTACCATTTTGAGCGACAGTAAGGCAGCACTCAAGGCACCACCATATTGTGCGGTTAAGTCCCCACTGGTTCTTGAGTGTATCGAGAAAGTGAATTGGTTAGGAACACACAGTCGCATCCGCCTAATTTGGGTACGAGAACACAAGGGTATAGCTGGAAACGCAGTAGCGGACGCACTGGAAAGAGGGGCTGTGGCCTCGGCTTTAATAGGCTCCGAATCCTTCCTTCCTATGGGGCAACACACCATCAAGAAGAAGCTCAGCAGTGAAGAGCTAAGGCTAAGGGAGGTTAGCTGGCAGCTAACTATGGGGCTATGCCAGACGAAAATCTTAATTGGGAGGTACAACTAAAAGAGGTTAAGAAAACTCATAACCCTCCCTAATAATAAATTGAGATTGCTCATGGGCATTCTTACTGGCCACAGCAGATTGCGCGGTCATCTGCACATGATCAGGATATGTTCCACTGACTCATGTCGTTTCTGCGACCAGTTCCCGGAGACTCCAATACACCATCTTCTTCAGTTTAACGCTATAGCGTGGAGAAATAGCAGTAGAAAAGAATATACGCTCAGTCCAATCCAGCTCTATCTTAAGTTGAATAAGGGAATTGGGTTTGGAGAGGGTGCTGTGATGAGTAGAGGACACAAAGACTATGGGGTCGAAGTACAAACCTCAAACTGAATCCCATCTAATCTAATCTAGTGTTTTTTCTGTTGCACTGATGCACTGTTTTATTTACAACGGCAGCAGGTTCCTCGCTAGGCAGGTTGTTGGCTTTTTTGCGCACTTCTATAGTAGTTGCAATCTCGTTAATTAGTAGCTGCCCCTTGTGTACCAATTACGTGCAATTACTGTCATAAAAGCATCTCTACTGAAGGGCCATCCAGATTACTCTAATTGGCAACGCTTTCAAGCATGTGCTCTATAAAATCATAGAGGGATGAAATAATTGGAAAATGATTTTGAAACACCAATTAATTAATACTTATAGACATCTACTACTAACATTATCAGCTCACTTGACTTTCGGGCGCTCCTTGTTAATGAAGAATGAAATATTTTTCAACTTTATTGGTGCCTTTATGTTTGCTCAAAAAAAACTACGACAAATGCATATTTTTTACCCTCAAATCTTCAACTTTTGTTTTTTAATAAAATCCTATTAACACGAATTAGATAAACAATCAATGGTTTCGCCACTCTGTCAAACCGCCTGTACGTTACGATAATGTGTAATTTATAGTAGCTTCATTAACACCATTTGCCATAATCGAAAGATTTTCCGCAGCGCACGCAAGTCGCAAGTCATTGCACGCACACAAACATAGGCACAAGTTGAAGCGCGGGAATGCTTTATACGAGTACGAGTATCCATATGGGAGCGATGGTACGCTTCATTGCTTGCAACGCTGTCACTGATGGCCAAGCGATAAATTCATATCTGTCGCATTAATGTGTTGCCTATATTTAAAAATGTATGCCAATGGCCTACGAATCAGTAGAAAATTTAAGGGAATCTCTTAAGCGTAACCAAAAACAATGGCAAACATAAATAAATAAATAAACGCAATACATGCAGGGGCGTGTAGATAAGATGCATCTAATAGTAAAACCGAAAAAAACAACACCTTAACTCTACCATGGCTTATGTGGAGCGATAGATGTTAAGTATGTATGTATGTAATTATGTAAATATGCTGCCTAATGCCCATGACAACGAAATGGTAAAACAACTGAAATGCGATTAAAAAATGTCAGTAAGTCGTGGTCCAAGCGCTGCGGTTGACGTTTGCTTCGCGCGCCGTGGCAGTCATGGCGGTGCAATCAATTGTAACAATCAACGCGTTCAAATCGCTTCAACATGACGTGGACGTATGTATGTAAGTATGTATGTAAATAGATACATTCATATGCAACATCAATGTAACATGCAACTGCATTTGTGCCCCTAAAGTCAAACGATTAACAAGAAATGGGCGCGCTTTGAAGGGCCTCCATGGCTGTGAACACACTCGAATATGTACATATGTATGTTCATGCATACAGCCGGTTTCAGTTGCATTATATTGATCAGAATCGCTGAATGTGCTGACATGTGTTGCACTCGCTTGACAGCCATTCACCGAAAATGGTGAAATGCAATGCCACACCGTAAAGGGTCTCACTGCGCACGTCAATAATTATAGAAATGCTTCCAACTCTGCGCATACGTATGTATGTATGTGTGTATCATGGGTCATTGATCAACGTTGGAGCCATGACTATTTAAACGCAAGTCTTTATAGGCAAATATTATACAATTCTGATATATATTAAGTTGAGCCATAAAAAGTGTATTGAGTGCAACAATTCCAAATATTCTAGATTTTTTGTTCAGAAGTTGAGATTTGTCATTCTGAATTTGTCAGTTTCAATAATTTCCAAAGGGCGTAAAAAGGTATGGCCCGTGCACTTAATGTGTTCCCCTTTACGGTTTTCCACTTCATTAATTTTGTGGAAACTTGCATACAATTTTAAAGCTTGTTTTCGTGTTTTGGTTCATAGACAATTTTAAATAAATAGTGTTAGCATTTTAAAGTCGAAAATAAGTATAGAAAATCCAATGGTGGAAAAAATACTATACTAATAGCGGTTGCCTTTTGGCAGCCAATGAAAAACTTCAAAACGCTTTTCTGCTTTCAAATAGCCTTTAATGCAGTATAGGGTTTTCCAATAAGAGATGTTATTTTGATATTCAAAGAAAAATGTTATTTTTAAATACAAATGATCGGATGCTTATTTCATCATAAAAAGGAAGGTGTGCCGTTAATAGTGGAAAATAACATCAGGCAAATGACCACCACGACCGCGCTGACAGGACAATATCATTTTCATGAAATTTTCCATAACCGAATTGCAACGTGGCTGTTCTATGTCCTCGATAGCCTCATTGGACTGTTGGCGTAGACCTCTTCTTTCGCGTGTCCCCAAAGAAAAAAGACACAAGGTGTTAAATCACAAGATCTCGGTGGCCAATTGTGATCACCTCTTCGAGAGAAAACACGGTTCGGAAACTTTTCCCGTAAAAGATCAATGTTTTCTTTGCTTATGAGGCACGTAGCGCCGTTTTGTTGAAAACAAACGTAGTGCAGATCAATACCATCCAATATCGGCAAAAAAAAATCGTTAATCAAATCTCGATAGCGCAATCCAGCCTACCAGGGGTGCATGGAGGACGGGGATTAAGCGTTGGTACATAGTTGCTTCAGACGGGCCATATATTGAAGGAGATAAAATAAATTTGCCTGAAATTTAAATCTGTTTTGTTTTATTTAACCATTCCCGGTACTTTCTGATCATAGGGTACCTCTGGACTGTTTGTTTGTGACTAAATCGCGTTTGCATGAATTTTTTCACACCGATAATCTTTGACCAGGATGGAAACATGAGCTCCTTTTATAAGGGAGTTGCCACCTATTAAAGAAGTTAAAGTCCAGCCAAATGTTGAGAGTTGAATTTCAAAAACATTTTTGAATAGGGTCTGTACCACCTGTTTGTAAAAGCAAGTTCAAATAAAATTTATAAATTTTATTTAATACAACAATATGGTGGTCAAAGGGAAAATTTCATTTCGCACATATCTTTGAAAAGGATTATCTTCTCTATACGCTTTTTTATTTGTATTTAGTTAAATAAATTAAATAACGTTTCCTTCTTTATTTGCTTATTCCAGTTTGAATGCTAGCGATCATACAATAATTCGTCCCCTTAGTATAACAATAGCCTATGTGCTCATAGGCTATTATTTTTTTATTGAATTTTTAGATTCTCCATCGTCGATTTTATATGTGGTCAAAATTTTGTCGAATTCTAGTTCCACAAAGTGGGTCAAAACGTCAGTCAAAAAATAATAAATATTTACAGACATAACGAGATTTGAGTGAGAGCTACTTTCGACAAAAAGTTTGAAGTTCATTTTCTCAAAACATCAAAAAATTTATCGGCTATTTTAATACTAAAGGGACGAATTATTTTTACATTGAATTTTAATTTACTACTAACGTTAAATATATTCGTCTATATTGCTTACAATTTATATATAAGTATCATAATTTTTAGCCACATTCCATAATTCAGCTATATTGGCCAGGTCTGAGCAGTTTCTGACGTTACGCAACCACGAAAGCTGTTATGTGCCAATGTAAGGCTTTCCTTCAATTTTACTCTCTAGTATTAACTCCAAAAGTTTATATTTTGCATTTCTTAATATGGGGTCAAGGTACGCCGTCTTACAATGTTTATTCTGTACACGTTTAATATGACGTAAAATTTCAATATCAGAGACGCGCTACGCCGAGGGAATTTTTAAAATTATTTAAATAAATCACCCACTTTTCAAAATCCCTTAGTTTTTTCATATCAGCAACTTATTGAAGTACAAACCACACATAGCACTTTATAAAACGAATTTTGTGTTTGATGTTAAAATCATGGCAGCTTTCTTAAGTTTGCAGAAAATTTGTCTTTTTATTTCTATTCTTGTCTTTATTCCAAGTGATGCGTCCCAGTTTTCATTAACCCAACAACCAAGGTATTTGCAACTCAATACTTTTTCTATCGGTTCTTCATTTATCATTAGCGCGCACGAAGTGGCTGTAGGTTGCCCACTGTAAAGTTTGCGCCTATAAAAAAATTTCTTAAAGCCTGCCTGGTAAGTCCTATTGAAATTTGAGGTATAGAAAGTCACTGAAATGTTGAAATTTTACAAAGATATCAGTCGAAAACTTTTTCCTCTATTGTAAGCGCGCCTTGGTTTATTTCTAATGCCGAAATTCATAAAGATCTTAGAGAACCTTTCATAAAAGATGGCATACGAAAATTAAGTAACGATCATATCCATAGACTACATTATCACCCTAATAACTCAGCATTAAATTTGCAAGACAATAGTCTAACTAATAGAAGACTGAAAAGATATCATTTCAGATCTCCCAGCTAGAGTTTAAAGCTATTATTTGTAAAAAACATATCTTAAGGGCTCCCAGTTGTCTAGAGCTCGAAAATTTAGGGCATTTTCAGGAAATTTTTTTTTTTCAATAAAAAAAATTAAAAACAATATTGAAATTTTGTAGGCTTTTTTTAAATTCTTCTACATACAAAAATGAAAAACAAATTTTTTTTTTAATTTTAAAATGGCGCTGAAGTTGACCCTCTCGAAAAATTTGACCTGAACAGTGTTGTCCATTTTGGCTCTTCTATTTATCTGAAACACAAAACTTAAAAAAAAAATTATTAATCAGTATGACTGTCGCTATGTTCTGCTGTTCGGTTTTGAATTTGACACTCTAAAACTCGGGGTTTTTTCAGTTTTTTAATAAACCAAATACGAAATAATTGATTCTAGTACGGGCGATTCGTTTGAATAATTTTTGTTTTTTGTTGTTGACAACACCAGTCTGAAAAAAGTCGTTTCGAGATAAATGAGTTTAAAGTTGGAGGTACAGGAGCGCGCGGACCGCTCTCTACCTAGTTTCTTACCTCTATACTTTCGAAATATCGTATCGTGTGGAATTTCTATACCCCCAGTCGCTTTAAGTAAACCAGATGTTAATGTTAACACGAGCCATGTGGGATTGCTACAGAGAACTAAAAAAGGAAGAGAGACGTATTATCCGAAAGAAGAAACGAGAGGCCGAAATACGTCAGTGCAAGGAGCTTGAGGTGATGGCCAATAGGAAGTTTGGCGGCTTACAGAAAGTTTTAAGACCGGGGCGTTTTCCTGTAACAACAAAGACGGCGATCTGGTGACTGACGTACAGAGCAATCTTAAATTATTGAGGGAACACTTCTGGAACCTGTTAAACAGTGACAGCTGCGCATGCCACAGAGGATGTGAAGATCCCGATACCCCCGTCGTTGATGACGGAATTGTCGTTCCGCTACCCGATCATGACGAGGTGAGAATAGCGATAACGCGGCTAAAGAACAACAAAGCCGCGGGCACCGACGGACTGCCGGCTGAGCTATTCAAACATGGCGGCGAGGAGCTGGTAAGGTGCATGCATCAGCTTCTATGCAAAATATGGTCGGATGAAAGCATTCCTGCCGATTGGAATTTAAGTGTGCTCTGCCCAATCCATAAGAAGGGCGATCCTGCAATTTGTGCCAATTACCCCGGGATTAGGTTTCTAAATATCGCCTATAAGGTTCTAGCGAGCGTATTGTGTGAAAGGCTGAAGCCCACCGTCAACCAACTGATTGGACCTTATCAGTGTGGCTTTAGACCTGGAAAGTCTACCATCGACCAGATATTCACGTGTGGTTTCTTTAACCTGATGTTGGAGAGCATCGTACGAGCCGCAGAACTTAATCGCTCAGCCACAATATTTTACAAGAGCGTACAATTGTTGGCGTCTGCTGATGATATTGACATCATCGGCCTTAAAAACCGCGCTGTCAGTTCTGCCTTCTCCAAACTGGATAAAGAGGCAAAGCGAATGGGTCTGTTGGGGAACGAGGACAAAACGAATCGGCATCCACGTCATTGTTGACAGTTATGATTTCGATTCTGTAAAAGACTTCGTATATTTAGGAACCAGCATCAATGCCGATAAGAATGTCAGCTTTCAAATCCAACGCAGAATCTCTCTTGCCAACAAGTGCTACTTTGGACTGAGTAGGCAACTGAACAGTAAAGTCCGCTCTCGACGAACAAAACTAACACTCTACAAGGCTCTCATCATGCCCGTCCTAACGTATGGAGCAGAAACGTGGACGATGACAACATCCGATGAGAGAGAGTGTTTGAGAGAAAGATTCTGCGCACGTTTTGGGACCTTTGCACGTTGGCGACGGCGAATATCGCAGGCAATGGAACGATGAGCTGTATGACGACATAGAGTTAGGGCAGCGAATAAAGATCCAGCGGCTACGTTGGCTGGGTCAAGTTGTCCGAATGGATACAAACGCTCCGGCTCTGAAAGAGTTCGATGTGGTACCAGCTGGTGGTAGCAGAGGAAGAGGAAAGCCTCCTCTGCGTTGGAAAGATCAGGTGGAGAAGGACTTGGCTTCACTTGATGTGTCCAACTGACGCCAGTTAGCACGAGAAAGAAACGACTGGCGCGCTCTGTTAAACTTGGCCAAAATCGCCAATTAATAAGAAAAAGATAAATTTAGTGTTTTTTATGTTGACTTCTATTGGTATACTGTTTGCTAACGCCATTGACCTTTAGGACTTCGGGTGCATTCCAAAGAGCTTTTTGGCGTATTTTTGCGGTGTTGGTGTTAAAAAGGAGGAGTGGCAATACTCACTCCGTCAAGGATATGTATGCCTTTAGTACTTTCATCGCTCATTCTGACCTGCGCCATTTGGTTCCAATAAAGGTTTTTCAGGTCACGTTATTAAATAACTATGTTGAATGAAAGAAATGTGTCAAAGAAAAAATTGGCTAAACATCTACAACATGCCAGAGAATATATCCAGCGCAATAATGGCTTCCGGACACTGTATTTTTTGCAGGTAAATCTAAGTTAAATATATTTGGGTCCGATGGGCTAAGTAAGACGGTAAAGTTCCATGCTTTATCGAGGCAGCGTCGTGGTGTAAAGTGCAATGCGTACGAAAGGTAAAAGGTGATATTGTCTCTATTGGCGGATTAGTCGTGATTATTGCCTTGTGCAGGATAGTGACCCAAAACGTTGGATGTTAATAATTAAACAACATTTCTATTATACCGTCAAACAATTGCTGCCGCATAGTCTACATATTTCAGACCTCGACCCTATTGAACACCTACGGGTGTACTTGGTCTCCATGTACATTACGTCAGCGCGATGTCAATTATAAGAATTAGATAAAGGTTGCTCTTTTGGAGATATGGGAAAATATACCGCTCGTTTTTAGAAAAAACTTAGTACACTCTAATCTTTTTTTACACGGTAGGTACGATCCTTAGAAAAGCGTGATAAGAAATCTTGTAAAAACGGAGATATGTACCACAAACTTAAAAAATCGTGTGAGGTAAAAAAAACATTATATTTCTCAAAACACCGTGCAAAAGAAGTAATAATGAAATCAGTATTACACAAGTTTTTATAAAACTAACACAATTCATTTTTATTACAAAAAAAGTTGTATTAGTAACCAGAAGAAATTCAATCGTAAATAAGAAATAAAGGGTCGTTAAATTTTAAGGGCCGATATTGAATGTAAACCACAACTAAAAGTCAAGTTTCTTTCTGCATTTCAATTGACATTTTTCAATTTCAGACTAATTCAATTTGAACCATGGAAGTATACACAATCAAGCAACGCGTTAAAGTTATTCAGGCTTATTATGAAAACGGGCGTTCAAATCAAAATGCATATCGCGCACTTCGTGATTTTTTCGGTCAATTTGTTGTGCAAAAGTTTGAGCAAACCGGGTCTGTAGCAGATGTGAAAACACCAGTGCATGCTCGTACAGCTTGTACTGCAGAAAGT
Source organism: Anastrepha obliqua (assembly GCF_027943255.1). Classification (NCBI taxonomy): domain Eukaryota; kingdom Metazoa; phylum Arthropoda; class Insecta; order Diptera; family Tephritidae; genus Anastrepha; species Anastrepha obliqua. Next base: position 68,851,971 of record NC_072894.1, read on the forward strand.
ATTGCTGCTGTTCGCGATAGTGTCGTTGAAGAGCCGTCCACCCCAATTTTCGAAGAAAATAATTTTCAGTGATGAAGCACATTTTCACCTCAGTGCATTCGTCAATAAGCAGAATTGCCCCATTTGGGTGAATGGTAATCCAAGAGTGATAACCGAAAAACCAATGCACCCACAAAGAGTGAATGTTTGGTGCGGTTTATGGGCCGTCGGCATCATTGGGTCGTATTTTTTCTAAAATGAGGCCGGTCAGGCAGTTACTGTGAATAGTGTTCGCCATAGTGAGATGATAACGAACCTTTTATGGCCAACATTGGAAGATATGGATGTGCCACTTGTCACACAGCTAACGAAACAATGGCTCTTTTGCGCGAAAAATTTGATGGCCGAATAATCTCACATCGCGGCGATGTCAGTAAGCCAGTAACAATTCAAGAGCTAAAGGATGAGGATCAGCGTCATCGAAAATTTGGACCATCGGATGGAGTTGTGCCGCCGAGGTCGGCCAATATTTTGTTCCATACGTAATTGAGCCATACCAATATTATCATACTAAAGAGAAATGACAAAAATTTCCTAAAAAAATTGTATTCTATTTAAAATCAACACCGGCCCTTGAAACTTAACCACCTTTTATATAACAATTCAAATTGAAATTAGGAAAAAAATCATTTTTGCAACTACTGATTACGGACTGGACCAAAAATCCTATCATCCGTAGATATGTCAGATATGTCCAGCCCATCGGTCGGGTTTTATTCAAATTATTAACCACTCCTGTTGTAATAAAAGTATGTATGTATGTATGAGGACAAAATAAAGGACTCTGCATCACTCAAACTAATTTTTTTTATTTCAAAACAAGACTGGATGATTAGTTTTGCGCCTCCTTCCATAATACCTGTTATCCAGCTACACGTGACCTAAATACTACGCTGAAATTTTAATGCAGAGTTGGACTTGGTTTGTTCTCAAATATACTTATTGCTCTTATCTTTCTCGAAATTTTTTCACTTAATTAGGAATGCATTTCTTCGATAGTCAAGCCGTGGTTAAGGCTCTGACGACGCCATGGTGCAGAACGAAATTAGGAAACTCCTGTAAGGAGGAGATCAAATCTCTTGGATGCGCAGGTAACATTTCTCTGATTTGGGTTCCAGGACATAGGAACATAGAGGGAAATGAAACTGCTGATGAGTTTGCCAGGAAGGAGACTGAATTGGACTCAGAGACCTCTTAGCGGGCATCGGCATCCCCCTGAAAGTTGTTAAAGGGGAACTGCACAAATTATTTCTCAAGAAAAGGCAGAAAAGATGGAGCTCCATTTCTTCATGGCCATTTCGAAAACCCTTTGGCCCCAGTACAATATACGGAGGACTTAGAAAGTCTTTGGACTCCTCGCCATTCAATTTCCAAACTCGTAGCTGTATTTGCCGGTCACTGGACGATCGGCACAAACGCGGAAAAGCTAGGGTTACCATTTAACCCCCAGTGCAGAAGCTGTGGGGACCTTTCAGAGAAGGAGACTTAGAGCACTCCCTCTGTAAATGTCCGGGCTTGGCAGCTAGACGATTAAGGTCACTGAGTGCTCCTTTCTTTGACAGCCTGGGGCAGTGCCCCAACTTAATACCCATCCATTTTCTCCACTATATCGACAGCTCTTGCTGACTGTAGATATCTGCCTGTTGGAAGTCTCATAATGATATGAAAACGGCGATTCAGTGATACTTAAGGAATGCCTAGGATACCTAAGGATACCTAGGAATGCATTCATTAAGGAATTCAAAAAATGTATTACTGAACCTGTTTCATATTTCAATATTGCATATTAAAAAATCCTGTAAAGATTACCGTGTAAAAGGTGAGCTGGGTGTATTCGTATTCTGTGACAAGCAATATGCAAGCTATATTATATGCCGAAGGTGGTCACTCACTTGACATGTTCCTTTGTTTTTTTTGCTCCTCGAAAAAGGACAGATTTTTTTTATTTATTTATTTTTGTTGTTTTTTTTTTTTTTTTTTTTTTGAATAAAAAAAATTTCTTTTGCAAAACAAAATATTTATACTCATTGCAGGAAAGTCAAATAGCCTTTTAGTTAATTTTGGTTGCAACTTTTAAGTTATATATTTTAAAGTTAATGCAGAAGAATTTTCTTTTTTGGGTCACTGTATGTACGAGATGTACACAAATGAATTTTAAAATATGGATGCATCCTATGACCGAAAATGTTTAAATAAAACAAAACAAAAGTTAAATTTCAATCAAATCTATTTTATCTCCTTTAAAATATAACCCCGCTGAAGCAACGCACATGTGCCAACGTTTAGCCCAGTCCTCCATTCACCCCTGGTAGGTCGACGAAGAGACGGCCTTCAGCTCCTTCGTCGCCTTCGCTTTGATCTCCTCTGTCGACTGATATCTCCTTCCACGAAGTGCTAACTTCAACTTGGGAAACAAAAAGAAAACGCACAGTGAAAGATAAAATTTAAATATATTTTTGTTTTTATCTAAATTGCACACGTTTTTACAGAAGAAAATAATTAAATTTGTAAGCAAATATTATTGCTTACGACTTTATTCGAATGAAAAAGCAAAATCAAGACATGCAATAGAAATGAGAGCGTAAGTCTAAATGGGTTGCAAACGTCAAAAATACTAAATGCGCCTCTGAATGGTCCTACCTTAATATATTTTTATCATGCATAGAAGTGCATACTCCTGAGCAACTCCCACTGTTAATTCTAAAATCAACACCAACTAGATAATTACTTATCACTGCAGAAGTTTGCATTTCCGATTTCCATATTTGCTAATGAAAGTCCATTCCTCGCCCAACATGTCGAAGAACTTCCTTCATAACTTTTCATACTTCTTTTCCGTCTCATGCGATATAATCTAAGGTACCATACATGCAAATTAAATGGCGCACAAGTGCTATAAAAAATCTGCGGCATAAAAATGCCAACTGTCAATATAATGCCCAGGGACAAAGCAGCACACAGATACATGCATACATATGGAAACAAATACATTAGTAAGGGGTGAACGTAAAGTTGCTACACACTTGATATGTGGCTGCCACACATGCGATAATTAACAGCGTAAACGCAATCGCTTAAAACAATTTTCATTTGTAAAACAATCGCAAAATAACCTACAACATGCACTCATAACTAAGTACGTACACACAACAACAAAAACGACAACAATAGCAGTCGCAGTAGCAATAAAGAAAGCCAACAATAAATTGTAATAATAATAACAACAAGCAGTTATGGCAGTTGCGACAGGAATCAAAACAGTGTAGCTATTATTACAACAACAGCAATAGGAGTAGATCTGCAATCACCAACAGTAGCCGCCAAGACGAAAAATGTAATAGCCACTGACTGCCAACTGCCAATTGCCAATTGGCATCTGCCGTCCGCCTGCCTAGCTAGGCAGAGACTAGATCTGAAATCCCGGCGATTTCGGCACAGGCGGTGCTGGTGCACATGCGTAATAAGCACCTCTCAAACTGACATCACAATAAAATGTCATGATATGCCCCCATGGGTGTAACTAAATTTTCGAGGAGGCCGCACGGCAGCAACCTTTCGTGAAGAGAAAAACAAGAAAACCTTAAAAACAAAACAAAACAAACGAAAAAACAACAACCAAAACTGCAAATAGCCTGTACACGAATAAGCGCCAGTTAAGCGTACACAACCAAACGGGCGTAGTCGGCTGCCAGCAAATGAGCTGTGGCACTTGTGCCTGCCACAGAAACAAATAAGCCGTCGGCACCGTTGTAGCGGCACACAACACAGCAGTCGGATAGCGAGTCATCGCCAGTCCAACAACACTTTGTCTGGCCGGATTTCGTCTATAAAACGTCTCACGTTACAATTAAAATCAATAAATCGACACTAAAATCAAAACAGAGCAAAATAGCGGGGATCAGTGTAGACGTAGACGTCGCGAAAAGCCACATGGAATGCGGCCGCCGCACCGTCAGGATTGCATGCTCGAGCGGCTAGTTGTGGCGTGCGTGCCGATTATATCGCCACAATTGGCGAACTTCATCTCTTACAGACAAAGGCAACAACAAGAACAACAGTAGCAATAATAAGAAACAAAACTAATAAACAAAAACAACAACAAAAACTCTAAATCCCAGAATGAACGTACTCTAAGTGAAGCGCTGACGCTGACGCCAATGAAGATGATGCGATGAGGCTGGCGGTGGTGTTGGCAATGGTTGCCGCAACAATTCGTGCTTCTCTACTACTTATATACGAGTATATATGTATGCATGTATGTACAAAGCTACTAACTAACGACTATAACTTGGCAGCAACAAACATTCCATCGGCATGCCACATGATGCCAAAGCGCCTGGGCTGTGCGATAAAATATAAAATTTTATTACAATTTAATTCACAATAATTACAGCCTGCCAGTTTTTGTTTTCATTCGCATTATTTATTTGCATCAACTAAGGGTTAATACGGCAAAGCAATACACAAGTGAAAAAAATACAAGAAAAAAGTGCATTGTAGAAAAAAGGCAAAATAGCGGAAAGCAGCATCGCACGAGTAAAATAAGACTAGCTAAGAGGCAAGGAAGTGATGGGCTGCAAGTTACTAGTGGCAAGTAAACATGGGCCCTTAGTATGTATCTACAAACATACATTCTTATATACATTTTGCTGTGTTTTAAGGCAATACGCAGCACAGTTTTCCACACTATGATCATAAAACTCAGAGTGCGTTAACAAATGCTGCGCTAATTTATAAATTCAAACGAAATAATTAACGTTGCAATGCACGAGGAAGTACACAGTACAAATACGAGATACCGTTAGTGCAAGCCCTTATATGAAACTTAAATGCTTACTGAGAACTGAGAAGAACTTAGTGATACTCGTACACACTTCACTGCTAGATCCACATAAATATGTAGGTATGGGCATGTATGTAACTATGTATACAAAAGGTGGCGCAAAATTATTCACCCTAACTATCCTAAGGTACGTATAGTACGTCAATCATATTTAACACTTTTGAACTAGACAGTGGCAGTATACAAACTGATAAGCGATGGAGCGCATGAAGGTCAAAATAAAGATTTCCATCACTCAAAATAATGTTTTTGAATTAGTAAAAAAGTATTTTGGTAAAAAAGTTATGGAGCCACCTTAGCCGAATGGGTTGATACAAGACTACCATTCGAAAGTTGCTGGTCTCGAATCTCCGGGTATGAAACACCAAATAATATATAATACATCTATAAAAATGTTTTTATAAAGTGGTCAACCCTCGGCATGCAATGGCAAACCTCCGAGTTCATTTTTGCTATTAAACAGCTCTTCATAAAAAACAATCCGCCGTTCGGAGTCGGCTTGAAACTGTAGGTCACTCCATTTGTGGAGCAACATCAAGATGCAAACCACAGCTATGAGGAGGAGCTCGGTCAATTATATTTATTAAATATAAAAGATGTTCAAAAACAAAATTGGATAATTAATTTTACGCCACCTTGTACTTAAACAAAAATACTTAATAGGCAGCTTACAGATTGTACTTACTCTTCTTTAGAAGAAAGACCACAAAAGGTAATACAAAATGCAGTTTCTAATTCCCAAAGCTGAACTTATCGCATAGTTACAATTATATTCTCGCCTGCAAAGTAGCCAATGACATCATAACTACGATTTATCAGTTGGGCATAAACCACGAGCGGCCACCACAAAGAATTTTCGCGCCCAAGCTTAGCAAACCAGAATACAATGTATGATTGAACTATACTGGGTGGTTGTTTGAGTTGGTAGGCGAAGAGATGTCTTCACATAGATGTCCTCCAAGGTATTACGAAAAACATTTATGACTGCATAATTTTAATTCCTTAACTCTGGTAACATAACGTTATTTTTCAACCCTGAAATCGTAATGAAGTGCTTAAGAGATGTATAATATTTAACTGATATTATCTGTAATTTTAATTAATTATTTTACTATACTTAATTATAAATGAAAATTTATACTTAGAATTAATGTTTAAGCTTAGCATCAAATAGCAGAAATTTTGGTTTCTATTGCAATCATTAGTTAAGATAATTAAAGCTAATTTCTTCTGTAAATTCTTGTTTTTTATAATGGCAAATTTAATTGTTTCCTTTATAATCTTTATTGGACACAAAAATGGAAAGAGGGCCTCACGCTCACTTCAAAAGAAAAACATTAAACTTTTACGCAAAAGGTACCAAACAAACAAATATTGGAGAAATAACTATTTGTTCACATAAAATATATTCTCAAAAGAAACAAAGTTGGAAAGACGCCTACGGGAAATACTATAATTCAGCAGAACAATACCATTGTTAAGAGTGACACTTTTGAGTCCTGTCTAGCGATAGTGCTGGAAATAGATGAAGAACACAGCATCAATATAACACATGGGTTGAAAAGTCCCGGGCCTAACGAAGAAAACAGGTTTTTTTTGTGTACAAAATTGGCTTTATTTATCAAAATAGCCCTCACTTTCAGCGAAATTTACTTGATTCGAAGGAAATTTATCACTGGCGACCATTTTTTTACCTCAGCGAACAGCCAGTAGTCATTGGGAGCCAAACTTGGGGAATACGATGGATGTGGGAGCAATTCGACGTAAAATTCATGTGGTACGTTGCCGTGATAAATCAACATTTCTTTCTTTGCCATATGCGGAAGCTTCTTTACGGTTTCTGCCCTCAAACGCTCTACTAATGCTTTATAATATTCACTGTTGACGGTATTTCCCTTTTCAATAAAGTCGATGCATATTACAGCACGCACATACGGCTGCTGTCCACTCAGATAACGATCGTTTTGATTTCGGAATGAAGTGATGGATCCACGTTTCATCCATTGTCACATCCGGTTTATTACTTTTAAATATGGTCCAGCACGGTTTAGAATCATCAACACGTTCTTGTTTTTGGTCAACACGTTCTTTTGATATCTAACTCACGCAACTTCACTTTTCAATTACTCAAACGATTTTGTGGGTTTGTTTAATGTTTTCTGGTGTTACCGCCTCATTTGGGCGTCCACTGCGTTGCGCAACATCTGTATCTCTACGACCACGTGTGAAGTCAGCAATTCATCGTTTTATTCTTGTTTCTGATGGGATGGAGCCCCATAACACTTTTCAATCCATTGCTTCGCTTGAACGGTATTTTTTCCACGAAGGTATCGTCGCTCTTAGCAAAATAACTCACGAACTAATGAATAGAATATCATGAAATTTTAACAGCTGTCTTTATAAAGTTAGTAGGTAGGTAGGTAGGTTTGGCAGCCGCATCGCAAATAGAGGCAACGATGCCACTTAGACCACGAAATGGGTCCGTTGTGAACCACGGAGACTGGGCTACATTTCCCTCTTCATATTGAACCATCCTGAGCTTTTGACAAAGCGTAAAAGTTTGTTAATACCTAAAGTATATAGATTATCTATATTCGTTAAGAAGTAGGATTTTAAAAATCGGTTCCTGCTCCTGGCTAGAGCTGGGAATTTGAATTTTTTCCAACTCCTCTTCATTTCTGCAGCTACGACAGATATCATGCGTGTAAACGCCTAATCTCCTTGCATGATTTCCTATGAGACAATGTCCTGTGAGGACCCCTACTAAGGTCCTGATTTGAAGTCTACTCAGTTTTATAATACTCTTGGACAGACGTAAATTTAGCCTTGGCCATGTTTGCCTACCAATTTCACAGGTGTTAACGCTAATCCATCTTTGATTTGTAGAACTGATTAGTGCATCCTTACTGAGGAGCTTATAAGTTGTGAGAGGTATCTCCATAAAACTACTTATGGTATTTCTGGCATACAGGTACCTTCTCTTGCAAGTTGGTCTGCCCTACAGTTCCCTGGTATATCTCTGTGGCCTGGAACGCAGCATAAGATTATACGATATTGCTTGGCCATCTCATTTAGAGATTGGCGACAACGTAAGACACTCCTTGACGTTGTTTGGAATGCATCCAGAGCCCGTAGGGCAGCTTGGCTATCTGATATCATATTCTGTTAATCTTTAACCATTTTAAGGCTTCATGAATAGCGTTTATTTCTGCTTGAAAGACACTACAGTGATCCGGTAGCTTAAAGGGTTCACTGATAGAAAGCTCTTCCTTTCGAAGCAGAGAATCGAATAATCACAATCACTGGTAATATCCGTATAGGAGTCTAAGATGGCTGAATTTTCATGTGTGACAGTCCTCCATTATGAGCTCGCTTTGAGCCTTAAAGAGGAGCAGGCCGCTGAGTATTTGCGGAAGAGATCTAGGGGTGGCGGATGTAATATTTGGATGTCATGGATTGTGTGGTTTTTATGACGACGTGGTTAGAACTAACTGAAAAGTGAATGAAAAGAGTGAATGCAATGAAACTGGTATCATCCATGTGATAGGCTCGGCACTTTGAAGCCCATGTGTTATCAAGCAGACTTGTGCGAAGACGCCTCAATAAAAACAAAATTGTATGGGCTTGTCATCAGAAAAAAATCAGGGCAAGTTTGTATTTCGCAAATTCACCGATTGTCAATGAACTGGGGCAAGGAGTATAGGCGCGTGGAACCCTAGTCCTTTGGAGAGATATCTAAAGTTAATACAACATTTGCTTCGTAGGCGTGAAACAGTTCTAAAAATAAAGGATACTGAACAATTATTTACTTTGCTATGCCTGCTTTATACTTGCTCTCCACCCACGCTTTATTAGTCACTGAGGAAACTATCGTCGGAACTTTCGCTGTTCTCACAATTTACTCTAACACCCAGAAAGTTTCATTTAAAATCCAAAAATAACTTGATATCATAACCCAATGGTTAAAAGATTGGAGAATAAAATCCAATGAGACAAAATTAGTTCAAGTAAATTTTACACTCAATCGAAGCATATGCCCTACCAGCCCATGAAACCCAACAATTTACAAAATATCTTGGTATGTACCTCGACAGGAAGCGTACATGGAAAGCATCTATTTTCACTTAACGTAAGGTAGTTGGAATCAAGCTCCGAAATCTATACTGGTTACTTAATCGAAATTTTCATGATTCTCTCAAAAGCAAGCTCGATATGGATCTAATGCATATAGCTCTGGAGCACTGCATCCAATTTAACATCGAAATACTCCAAAGATTCTAATCGAAAGCACTAAGAATGATTACAGATATACCATATTAATCACAAATTCCGAAAACCATCGTGATCAAAAATTTCCCACAATAGCTGAAGAAATATATTAAAAAAGATTGCCACATCGCACAAAATAAAACTCCGATCGCACCCAAATCCATTGAATGCAGATATAACTCTCAATCGCTTCTACTTTAACAGGCTGAAGAGGAAGTCAAGAACGGAGTTATTATGGTAATAAGCAAAAATTTAGAAATGGTTGCATCGCTAGGTGCTCTCCATTCATGGCTAGTATAATGCATGTCATGTATAAAAAAGAGATTGCAATAAATATATTAAATGGACTAAAAACAATTATTTTCCGTTTTTTATATAACACTAAGTAGAGCACATGAATTCTATAGGTTTGCCAAAGTTGCTAACAATGAGTTCTGATGGAAGGAGTATAAGGATCTACTAAAAGTATAGAAGAAAGAAATACGTAAAACCAAGAAAGAATCTTGGAAAAACTAATGAAGTGACTAGACTTAGGAAACTGCTATCTAAGAATCCGTTTATGCCAAGAACAATACGAAAAATTAACGGGGAATGCGCTGACACTTGTGAGAATTCTCCCAGCCATGCTCATGCTAAACCATCTTGTGGTACCATGGTTAAGAATGATAATCATGGGATGCCTGAGGTTCAGCTATGTTCCCGTATTGTGGAGAGAAGCAAGAGATGTGTTTATTCCAAAAGCAGGAAAAAGCAACCTCGAAGGAATACAAGCCCAATAGTCTGACTTCTTTTCTCGTGAAAACGTGCGCTGGATGAATTATCCAATGCTCAGCACGCTTACACTAAAGGCAGATCTACTGAAACTATACTTCACTTACTTGTACTAAACATAGAAACGGCGTTAGAATATAAGGAGTATGCAGATATAGGAAGTACATATTTCTAGATAGATCATATATAGTGGGGTACTATCGCCGCTATTATGGTTACTTATACCAAATGAACTGCTAAAGAAATTTGACGGAGAGGCACCTAAACTAGTGGCATATGCAGATGACATAGCTGTAATAGTTACGGGAAAGGACCTAGACACCATCAGTAATGTGTTGAACAGCACACTTACAACGGTACACCAATGGACATCTCGCGCAGGGCTATGCACAAACGCGGAAAAAACAGGCATGGTACTTTTTATAAGGAAGTACAAGGTCACGGCGTGGATCCTCCCGAAGCTAGGCAACAACGAACTATTTCTCAAAGATCATGCGAGGTACCTCGGAGTAATACTGGACAGTAAATTGCTGTGGAAGCACAATGCTGAGGAAAGGGTGAAAAAGGCCAGTAATGCGTTGCACGCATGTGAAAGAATGCTGGGCGTTGCTTGGGGTCTATCACCCTCTTTGATGCATTGGTGCTACACGACAGTAGTTAGACCGGTATTGTTGTATGGGACCTTATGGTGGTATGGTGGCCTGCAACAAGAAAACTTAATGCCACTGGAAAGGTGCGATGAAAACCACTCCAACGGCGATGCTGGAAATGATACTCAGCATGCCACCTATTAATCTTATGGCGGAAAATCTGGTAGTGAAATCCACGAGGAGGTTAGTGACTGCTGGAGTATTCACCTGTAGAACCTTCGGACACAGCTCAATAAGAAAGTGAAGTTCAGGTTGTACAGACCACATGACTCCGTACTTTAACTTTGAGAGAAGGTTTCGTACTACAATTGAAGAAGAGAGATGGCACAAAGGCATGAAGCCTGACCATAGGACTTTTCACATCTACACAGACGGCTCTATAACTTTAGATGGAGTGGGGGCGGGCATTTACTGCTCAAAAGTAGGGATAAGGCAGCCTCTCAAGCTGCCAGACCATAGTAGTATTTTCCAAGAGACTTCCAACTGGCATCGCTAGGCACCAAAAGGTCTATGCGTGACTTAATGCCAACCAGGCTAACCTAATCCACATATATAACACTGCGAGGTGCGCAATTTCTCTGTCCATATCTATATGAGTATTTCTACCTTAAAAAAGGGCCTCATACAAAACTTAAATATGAAGAAGAGCTCGACCCTATTCCCCATCAAGAACATGAGTGCCATTATATAATATACAATACATATATAAATGTATGGAAAGTGATTAGTTAAAAATTAAATTTAAAGGCTTAATGAGAACAACACTCGTAGTAATCAAGCTACCAGTTTCATTGTTTAGGTTCGTTGTTCATTGTTTAGGTTCGCAAAAATTTTTATTTACTGTAGAAAAAGCAAAAACACTCTTTATCATCCACAGAGAAGCCCAGAACAACTAAGATCTACTGCTCTCTCTCTCCATCTCTCTCTCTCTCTTTGCCTTGTCCCTATTTGGGGTCGGCCCTCCATGTCATCTTGTGCTAGGTTCCTCTGCCCTGCGTCGTCACATTATCCAGGTACTGCTCTCTTATGCCCATTGTATCGTATTTAGCCTGGTCGGTTGTGGTCTTCCTCTAGCTTTTGTTGGATCAACTATGTTCATGGCGAGTTTGACGATGTGGTGCTCGTCTCTATGCATTACGTGTCCGTATCATCTTAGCCTGCCTTCTCTCATTTTCTTCGAAATTGGTGCAATTTTGATATCTCCTCGAACCGTAATGTTTTTCACTTTGTCCACGCGCGTTATTCCTGTTGTCCATCACAACATTTACATTTCCGGCACATGAATCTTTTGGTTGGGCCTCGCTGGCGTTGCCGAATATTCCGGCCCGTACAGCATTACTGGTCTCAAGCAGGTTTGAACACCTTTCCCCTAATCTTTAATGGTATTTTCCTATCACATAAGACGTCCGTCAAGCTGTGCCACTTTAACTACGCCGCATTAACTCTGTATATCACGTCTTCGTCTATGTTTCCATTTTCGCCCAGGATCGATCCTAGGTACTTCAAACTTGTTATTACTGTTATTGGGTGCATATTAATACAGAGATCTCTTGTTTTCTCTTCGCCAAACCGTATGTGCAGGTATTCGATTTTCCTTATGTGCACTCCGTTGTTTGTCAATATTTCATTCAAAGTGTTCAGTTTTCTCTCCAGACAAACGAGGTCCTCATTAATTAAGAGTATATAGTCCATGAAAAGGATATTCCACGACGGTTTTGTCTTGAGCTTTAGCGGTCAGATGATCCATAACAATGTTAAAAATCGACGGGCTAATTGTTGAACTTTAGTGCACTGCGACCATCACTGAGAGCTTTTCCGTTAGTCCACCAGGTGTATATACTTGCGAGGTGGTTTCGTGGGACATGCCTTGAATCAGGTTGATGTATTGTTTTGGTATTGGACAGCTACACTAATTGCCCAGGTACACTATCGAAGGCCTTCTTTAGATCTGCAAAAACCAGATACAGATATCTCTTCCTACCGCGGTATTTCTTCGTTAGTACCTCAATTAAATAAATTAAATTGAACAGAGATGTTGTGCTTCAGCGCCGCAAATTTTCACGAAACCTATTATTGCTTTAACCTCAAATAATAAACAAAATCTAAGTAAATAAAAATCTTGACTGTTTACATATTAGCGACTGTTTACAGAAAGTCGAAAATAGAAAGACAACATAAAAATAATATTATACAAATGTTAAACAAATATGCAAGTCAAATAGAAATATTCGTCGCTCGTAAATCATTCAAAAACGTTCCCACACAATATGTATGTGTGTGTGATATATTTGTTAGCACGTATAGATATTTGGGTAACTGTGGAACTACACTAGCGTGTGGGCAACAATTTATGCCATTTTACATTGAAGGCATCAACTCACTCATCTGTCGATTTGTGCCGACTTCAGCAGCCACATCCACAATGTTGGATCAAACCAACGAGTTGCATAATGGAACGAACGTACAAGTACAAGTATGCACGAGTTAGTATATTTGTTAGTATGTTTTGAAAATGTGTTCATTTGAGTGCTTGTGCAAACACACATTTTGTTTGTAGAGGAATTAACATAATTTTATTGTCTTAACACAAATTTCATGAAGCAACCGTAGGAAAACAATATGCCAATCAAATCTTGTTAGCTGACTATAAGTAGAATTCATCTCGAACTAATGTATCTATGTACACATAAACATTATTAAGCACTTACATACTCACATATGGATGCAAATGTCGTTAGCGCAGCACCAGAATTAGCATATGGGTCGACATGCAACAGGGTTACTATCTACATACATACATACACACAGTAGCATGAAGCAGCTATTTGCTGAGTAATTTGTATTCTTAAAAACAGTACAAATTATTCTACCAAAACTATTACAATTCAAAACTACTTAAAAAACTTTCTTCTTCTTATTCTGCGCTTGCATTATAACTATCCAATCCATTTTGGCTGAGTTCAACAAAGCGCAGATAAGCCCTAAAAATTTGAATACAAATATATTGCAATATATTCGGCAAAAAATATGAAAAACATGTAGTTCAATTATAATTCGACAGATTTCAATAGGAAGACCCGACTTGGCTGAAAATGTCTATAATTTCCGATCAGCAAATCAGTCATCAGCTTTAACAACAATGCTGATTGTTTTTCTTTTTCCGTACTGGATAAAGAAACAAACCGAATGGCTCTGGTGGTGAAGAAGAACAAAACGATGTACCTCTTAGAAACAATCGGCGCAATCGCCTATCGGCACCCACATCATTGTTCACAGTTATGAGTTTTGAGGTTGTAAGGGACTTCGTCTATCAAGGAACCAGCATTAACATCCACAATAATATCAGACTTGAAAGCCAACGGAATCTGTCTTACCAACAAGAGCTACTTTGGACGAAGTAGGCAAATCCTCTCTTGAAGAATTAAACTAACTCTGGCTCTCATCAAGATCATTTTTTCCAAGATGGCACAAATGATTGGACGATGACAACATCCGATTAAGTGTTCTTTGGAGTGCTTTAAGGAAAGATTCTGCGGAAGAGAAAGATTCTTTGCAACTTAAGAGCGGGGAGTACCGTAGGTGATGAAACAATGAGCTGTATGAGCTTTACGACGGCAAGGACTTAGCACAGCGAATAAAGATCCAGCGGCTTGGTTGGCTGGGTCATATTGTCCGAATGGATACAAACGCTCTGGCTCTGAAAGTAATCGATGCGGGACCACCTGGTGGTAGCAAAGGAAAAGGAAGACCTCCTATGTGATGGAAATATCAGATAAAGAAGGCTTTGGCTTCCTTTAGTGTGTCCAACTGGCACCGATTAACACGAGAAAGAAACGACTGGCGCGCTTCATTAAACTTGGCCAAAATCGCTTAAGCGGTTATCGCGTCTATGAAGGAGGAGAAGAAGAAGCAAGCAGTCGTTAAAAACAGCAATTAAAACTAGCAAGCAAGAAAATGTAATGAAAATTTGCGAAGAAGCTGATGGGACTGATGATTATCCTCTGGGTGGTATTATCCAAAGCAAAAAGCGCAAAAAACGCCCCAAGCTGCTTGTCTGGCAAGGTTGCTTAAAATTATTACGACGAGTCTTTTTCCCAAAGATCTGAAAAAAGTGCTTTAATGAAGACACTTTCCAAAAGTGGTGAAAAATGCAAACCCCTATGATTTGCCTAAAGGCAACTGCAAAACAGGTAAACTCGCATCTTAACGACCAATATGGGCGAAATTCTTCAGAGAATTACTGAGACAGAATGCCATCTTTCGCAGAAGTTAAAGGCATTTTGTCCACATACCAGTTTGGCTTCAGGGAATTTTGTTCAGCAGTAGTTGCTATCAATTCCGTGATAGACTTAGAAACAGAAGCCCTTGTAGGTAAGAGATGGTGTGACGGGAAAAAATAATACTATGTTGTGGTAACTCTGGACGTTAAAGAAGGTATAACACAACTTGATGGCAGCGTATACTAGAAACCTTAGGGGGCCAGTTATATTACCAGAACGATTGAGAGCTATTTTACGGACCGTAAACTAGGGTTTAGAAGCAACAAAGGCATTGACGAGTGTATTATGTCAGCAGACGTTCCAGCAGGATCAGTTTTGGGCCAATTACAATGGAACCTATTGTATAACGGTGCTCTAAGACTGGATATACTCCCTAGAGCCAAAGTCATTGGATTCGCGGATAATATCGCGGTGTCAAAACAAATTCAAGAAAATGAGAGGATCGCCAGCAAATCAGTACGTAGAATCAAAGCTGCACAAAACTGATGTTGTTCTAATAATTAACAGGAAGGCAGTAGAATATATGAAGGTCAATGTTGGAACTGTAGCTATCAATTCAAAATTTGCTACGAAATAGCTAAAGTGATGATTGATAGTCGTTTAAATTTTAAAATGCACCTAGAATAGGCTGTGAAGAATACATCGAGTGTACAGTTCTATCTGGCACGAATAATGCCAAACAACGGTGGCTCTAGGTTAAGTAGTGCTGGCTGATCTGTAAAAAGATCTCACCTAGACCTCTAAGGACCATTGTGTTACTCTAGGGTCTATTGTATTTGGAGTCGAAGATATTATTGCAGCACAAAAATACTATATAGTAGGGTAGTCAGCTCGATCCTTTTGTGCGTCGCACTGGTCTGGGATGATGTATTGAACATAAATGGCAGACTATCTGCAACTTCTGCACAACTTCTGACGACGCTTCCTTCCTCATTTCAGGACTAGTCCCGGTGGACATTGTGGCGAAAAAAAATTAAGAGAGCATACCCTATGATCAAAAAGTACCGGGAATGTTTAATTTAAACGAACCGCGAACGTGTGAACCGCTCCGTATTTTTTTTTTATGTTGGTAGGACCGTAAGAGACACATCTGTCACTTTTTAGCGCCATCGGATAATTAGTACCGGCCTGGCCGGCCAGAAATGTGGGCAAACAATTTTTGGATTTTGCATGATGATAACGCGCCATCGCACCGAGTCCAAATTGTGCTGGATTATTCGACCAAACGCCATCGTGCAAGCACCGTATTCGCCTGATAAGGCCCCGAGCGACTTCTTTTTGTTACCCAAGTTAAAGTTACCACTTCGCGGAAGGATTTTCAGCCGATAGAGGGGATCAAAGAGAATGCGACGAAGGAGCTGAAGGCCATCCTTTCGTCGGCCTACCAAGGGTATACCTAGAGAGTCCTGGGTTAAACGTAGGCACATGTGTGTTGCTTCAGACGGGTCATATATTGAAGGAGATAAAATAAATTTGCCAGAAATTTGACTCTGTTTTGTTTTATTTAAACATTCCCGGTACTTTATTATCATAGGGTATATAAGGCTATGCGAACACAGTGCGCCTTCAATTTGTGGTGTGCGTCGACAGGTTTAAGCCGACTCCGAACGGCGGTTGTAAGAGGAGCTTTTTCATGGCACGCTATTAGAAAAATAATTTTCTATCCTTTGCTGTTTCATGCCCATTCATCTGCGGCGACGGGAAAGTAAGAAACTTCGAAATTTACACTTCCCACCAGCAATGCCTGATTGTAGACCTCCATCTTGCTAAATCATTATTCAAGATTTTATATGGTTCCCGAACTAATGGACTCTAAATGATACCACGAAAACCTTTAAGAATAGTTATGAGCGATAGTTAACGATAAATAGCGATGCGTTAGCCAAAGGACACAAACTTCGCAAAGCGTAAACTCACCGCTCTTACAGACATATTCATATTCTTACACATATCCTGTATATACACCGCAAAATGTAATGCCATCTGCATTCTTTCAGTAACTCAGTTTCAGAAACTTTAATGAATTTCTTGGGAAAACGAAGAAAATATGTAGGGTCAAGGAAAAGCAGGCGCTACAACTAAGGTTACGCTTACCCTTCATAATAACTTTGAAGTATCACAATGCGCATCTATTTACATATCAAAGTACATCCTTTAACTACCAGATACTCATATACATATTTACATATGTAGGTCAATATTTATGACCGTATCTTAGATGAACTGTTGAGTAGCTACGCATATTCAAAAACTTGGTTTCACGCGCTTATACGTTTTGAAGTGATTTCGGTTAATGGCGTAATAGGTCAGCGTTCCGCATCTGTTCCATCGCCTATGAAGACAGTCTCCAAATGGTTTGAATGAATCTAGTGTTTTCTATAGAACCATCACTATTTATATTGCTGGGTACTTACGAATATGTGTACGCACTTGTAATACTTACAACAATCCGAAATTGAGCAAAGCTGCGGGTGTATGGCTGAGTGCGTTTGCTGATGGCATGCATGTGGCAATGAAACTATTCAGCATCCACATATGTACGTGTATGCGTTTAAACGACCTGTTGTGAGCTTCAGAGTTGCTTGCTTGAGGCACTTAAACTTTGGCGAAGTTGTCGACGATGATGTTGCAGATGTGCCATGAACACGCGGCAATATTGAATTGTTGCACAGACCGTTAGGTTGCAATATACTTGCGGCTATAGACAACACATAAGCGATAAAATTATGCAGTGCAACGCACTGAACCAAGTTAGCCGGAAGAAGATGGCACTCTGCAGATTTTACAAGAGAAAAAATATTAAATATATGTAAATAAATTAGTTGACGATATTTGCACGGAAGGGTGGAAGAAGAGGAAGGCAAAACAATGCGGAAGATGACACTTGTAGTACGAGGGCACAGGCATCTATAATGCCACACATATATGTGTGTATGGGTAGATGCATACTTTCTACATTCACATAGGCAATGCTTGCCACGTGCAAAAATGTTTGCATGCAGCAATATGTCAGCAAATGTGTCAACAAATATATATGTGCGTGTATATTTATATATACATATATCTATATATATGTGTAGCTTTGATTTTAGCCGCTTACAGCATTCGCTTTGAAGTGTTCAAAAACATGCCGCAAACGTTTTACCAACCAAACAATCGATGGGACACAACTTGAATATGATTTGTTGATACATACCTACATAGGTATGTATCTATGTCCTCATACTCAAGCACATTAGCACACACGCACGCACAATGCCATTGTCAAGTTGACAAATAAATTTGAAGTTCTTAGCAAGATTTACTTATGCTAATGACAAGCGGACATATTGAGCGGCATGAATGCGCCTGCGCATTCAACATATTCGACCAAAGCGTGAGCGCGACGGTGAAGATGAAGACGGCGTTACAGGATGCGAATTCATATAAGTACATGTGGACATATGTTTGTATATCTGGTATGTCAAGAGTTTTTAGTCATTTGTTCACCCATTTTCTCCACTTTTGCCGCAATTATTCATATTTATTTGAATTTCTGCGCGCTGTCGTGTTGATGATAAATATTCCCATGCTGGCGAAAACGCATAACTCATCCTGTTCGCATGCACATCCTCCTTAAGAGGCTAACGTGTACAATATTTGATTTTCGTCGCCGGTCACCCAAAGTACAAAAATGTAACTACTTACATGTATCAGTTATATACGAGGTATGGCTATCCAACAACGGGGCTGTTGCTATTAAAACATTTTATTAAGATTTCAGAAGGGTATACGTCTTATTTTCACCTTCAATTTATACCACTCCTCTATCCCGGTAACGCTTCATGGAAGTCTTCGATTGGTCGATACAGTGCTGGAAATCTACTGCCGTCAGCTCCTCCAGCAAGCGCCCTCTTTCACAATTTCAATGGATTTACATATATATCCTTTTAATTCAGATTTCCCACCTGTGAACAGAGGCGCAAGATCCTGCGAATAATGTGGATAGTTTAAAAATGGATTGCTGTACTTGGCTTGTAAATCTCTTTCCAGAGGATGCTGAAAGAGCTGTCGCACTGCCTTGGTGAATAACTCGTGACTTATTCATATACAATTTGAAACCCTTCTCTTTTATGGAGGAAAAATCTTTAGGAAATACTGTTGGCTAATATTGGGACTTTCGAAAGCATAGTAGCATAGAACTATTATCTCATGAAAATTACCACAAGCGTGAAAGTACATAGTACTGTTGACTAAGAACTATGGAAACTACTTCAGGAAACCAATTTCCAGAAATATCGAAAAAATACCACCATCTTCATTATTTTTGTGTAGAATCATTCATGGGATTTATTTTTCAAAGATAATCTCTTTCAAAAGTTGGCCATAACTGCGCCGTAATTCAGCCATCAGTAAACACCAATTTTTAAAGACTTATGACTTAGAATGAGGAGGACTTGGGTCGATATCTCATGAATAACTTGGTAATGTTGGCTTCTAATCAATCGAAGCTGCTTTATCCACAAAGCATTTAGACTCTACATAGCCCCACAAATAAAAGTTCAAAGGAGTGATATCACACGATCTTGGTGGCAAATCCACTGGTCCGAGAAACGACGACGCCGTAAACCCATTGTTGCACGGGCTGAATGGCAAGTAGCACCGTCCTGTTGAAACCAAATGTCATGGAGATCACGGGCTTAAATTTTCGGTATCAAAAGATCGTTGATCATGGTGCGATAGCGTTCGCCATTTACTGTTATATTAGCATCAGCCTCGTCTTTGAAAAAATATATGACGATGATTTCTCCAGCACATCGGCCACACCAAACGGTGGTTTTCAATAGATGTAATGGCTGTTTTTGGATGGCTTCGGGTTACTCTTCGGAACAAATACGGCAATTTTTCTTATTCAGCCAAAAACACAGGATGCTTATGTATACCATAAGTTGGCCTGAGCGCGCGATGACCACTTTTCACAGAGCGTCGATTTTCGTAAATTTCGTAAAAAAATTGTACTATTTCCAAACGTTGTTGAGGTGCAAATCTTTGTATGATGAAATGTCAATGAATACTGAAAAAAATTATGTATTTAACAACATTTTGTTTCAAATGCATTTATCATTTAAAATTGAGCGCAAAGTGACAGCTCATTTGCGAGTGAAGTGACTCAGTTCAAATACTCCGAAGACATGTCATTTTTAAACAAAGCATCTTCGCAAAGAGTGTAAGTAAGTCATTTTTATGTATTTATGTGTCAATATATATGTTTGTTAATTTGTTTAAAACCACTTCTTTTACCAGAATTTGCCAATTGCTTCTAGGGCGATGCAATTGACATTTTTTTTCTCATTTGACAATCAATGTCAGCGAAATTTCACGGCTCTAAAGTTAGTACTAGCCCTGAAAAGCCGACTGTCGATAGCGCATGGCACATAAGCAGCGTCAGTCTCATACTTTATTAGCGCCACCTCGTATGCTTATAGAAATATGCTGTTAAGGTTGCCTTCAGGTATTTCAACTACTTTAGAATGTGCGTACAAATGCCTTTTAGACTGTATTCATATAGTAAATGTCTGTTTTTGTATTTATATATATGAGCGCATTTCTATCTGTTATCTTAGTGTAAAACGCGTGAAGCTCGTTGCACGCGCAAGTCATCAAAATGACACGATTTCATCTCAGGCTCGCCCATTCACATTCGGCCAATCTACAAATATGCCAGCTAGACAGATAAACATCACAACACTACTTCTGTAGCTACTCATCTACGCTGCCCCAACAAACCAAATCTGACTGTTACCCAGTTGCCCGCCCCCTCGGTCCCATTGCATGCGTCAGTACATCTGCCTGCATGGGTTGCTCCATGAACCTTCCGCCATTTGTCGACCACTCAGCTCGTGTCCCGCAGGCGAAAAACAATTAAAAATAGCACGTTCACATATGATGCTTCCACGTATGTATGTATGCAGGTACGTGTCGGTGGTAGGCAAAACAAGTCAACTTGTGCTGCTCCAGGCCGGTCATTGTAGTGACGATGGTGGCTGCTGCGACGTAGTTATGCGCTCCATCTTTCCACAGTTGTTGCATGGCAGCAACGCATCAGGCTTTTGTTTGCCTTTTCTATGATACCTTGTCATCGGACAGCAGCCTCTTTGCAAAGGAATGCTTGCATGGATGAGGAGCGGCGATTATGTGTTTAGAGGTGTTACTACAACAGAGAAAAATTATATTTTTACAGTCCTAAAACTCTTTCATGTCAAGGATGAATAAATATTTTTCAAATGAAATGACTGAGGATGCAGCCATCGACTGAAGCTGGGTTTGGCTGTGCCCAAATCATTTCCAAAAACTATGCAAAATTTTAAAAAGGATTATTTATTTTAGTATATTTAATATATATAATTTAGTATTAAGAAGATATTTATCACTAAGTCCAACTTCCTCACTAAATTTTAGTATTTATCCAATTTTTCTGGCAAAATATGTTTGCTCAGTGATTTGTGCTACTTATACGGGTTTTCCAATAAGAGGTGTTATTTTGGTATTCAAAGAAAAATGTTATTTTTAAACACAAATGATGGGATTTTTATTTCATTATATAGAGGAGGGTATGCCTTCGTCGTTAATAGTGGAAAATAACATCAGGCAAATGACCACCACGACCACGGTAACAGGGCAATATTCTTTTCATGAAATTTTCATAACCGAATTGCAAAGTGCCTCACGAGTTCCATCTTTGAGGTCTTGAATCGACCCTGGGCTGTTGGCGTAGACCTTCTCTTTCACGTGGCCCCAAAGAAAAAAGTCACAAGGTGTTAAATCACAAGGTCTCGGTGGCCAATTGTAATCAACTCTTCGAGAGATAACACGGTCCGGAAACTTTTCCCGTAAAAAATCAATAGTTACGTTGCTTGTGTGACACGTAGTGCCGTCTTGTTGAAAATAAACGTTGTCCAGATCAATACCATCCAGTTCTGGCCATAAAAAATCGTTAGTCATCTCTCGATATCGCAATCCATTCACCAATAACACCTGTTATTGGAAAACCCTTTACATCAGCTCAATGCCAGCACATGTTTGACGTTTTCATCTTCCTTCTGCAAGATCCATTGCGGCATATTTTGATTGTGATAAACCCGGTAGATCTGTTTTGTCTTCTCTAGATTTCTTGAATATGGAGGAGAAGTTACACGGTCACGAGGAGGCAACTAAATGGTATATGAATTAGAAAGCTTCCCCCTTCCTGGCTAATTTATCAGCCCTTTCGTTCCCAGTAATTCCTATATGCGAGGGAACCCATAGGATATATACATACTTGGTTATTCTAGTCTCAGCTTGTAACACGTGGCAGATGATACAGCAGCAACTTGGCTTAAGTCAATTTTTATACAACACAAATGCTCGTATTTCCATAAATACCTGCTTAAAATAAGGAAAAGCGAACACCCCACATGCCGTCGAAGATGACGCGGAACACACATTCTTCCAATGCATGCGTTGGGAATAAGAACGATGACCTCTGGAGAATGTAGTCGGTCACATAACCAATGAAAATTTACTCGACAAGTCACTAAGCAGCGAGGAAACGTGGAAGATTATCAGTGGTTTCACGGAAAAACTTCTCCGGATGAGAAAGCGGGACCTGGACGCTGGCACATATGCAAAGACTTTTGTGTTGAGGAAGATGAAACTCCACTCTGAAGTAATGTGAATGCAGTTCCAAGGTGGGCGACGGTTTCAAACGAGGGGGAGGTTTTTTGGTCTCCATACATACCATTGCTGCGACACCAGCCTTGATGATGCATTAGACATTTGCAGCTCCCTCATCCGCAAAATATAAAAAAACTTGGTTCATTCTAAGCTCTCCACTCACTCACCTGATGTCGTACTCATACATCAATGTCTCGTCTCCCGTTACGATGCGTTTGACGAATGTCCTTTTTTTGTGATCAACTTTTCGTTCGATTATTGATGTTACGAGTATCACAGTTTTCGATGTCGGTGACCTGCCACTACGCTCGTTATCCTCGATGGACTCACGATATCTTTTGATGCGCTCATTCCACTCGACGTGGTAAACGAATATTTTCTTTATATTATCATAACCGAATTAGTTCCCCAACATTTCTAAGATTTCCCACCATTGGATCCTTTTTAACGGAAAATTTAATACAAATGCGTTATTGCAAATTCAAATCCATTTTTAAAACTGACTGTAAAAATTGGAAACCAGGTGCAAAGGTAGATTTACTCAAGTCGGCGTAACTTTTACAAATGCCAAGTAATGGCGATACAATTTTAGGAGGAATATTAATCACAGATGTGGCAACGCAACGAAAAAGAATACAGAACGGAAATCGGTTGATTTAGTGCGTCACCTGGCGGCTTTTCAGGGATCTTTTCGGCCTTTTTGCCAGAAGCGTATCTTTTTTCCAACTTTGAGTTTAAGGGCTGATTTGATTAACCTTTGGATGCTCTATGTTATTTCAATCAAAAAAAGAAACCACAAATACCACAAACTTTTTCTGTCAGAAACTAAGTCCTTAAATTTTACGAGAACATTAAATTTTCAAACCTGATTTCCCAATATTATGTACCTTGGGGAATAAATTCGTTGCGTTTTTTTTTTTTACAGTATATAAACAAAAAATAAGAATTATATGAACAAGTTAATCAATTCTTTACTTGCCACCCCTTCCCACTTCTCAACCAATTTGTTGATGCCGAAGAAGTTGTTGAGCCAGTTTTTAAGGACCTCTTTGTTATCGAAGGTAACGATTTTCATATGGTTTGACAGGGAGCGGAAAAGATGATGCAAGATTCGGAGAATACGGCAGATGCTGAACGACTTCACATTCGAGCTCTAGGAGTGCGGCTTTGATGACTTGTGCAACATGGTGCGCGGCATTGTCGTGAAGGAATGTGTTTTGACCATGTCGATTAAGTCTTTTCAGTCAAATAGCCTCATTCACGCAGTGTAGCTGGGCAATGTAGAGCTCCTTGTTCACCTTGGCATTCTTTTCGAGCATTTCCGAGTGCATCATGCCCTTCCAGTCCCACCAAACACATATCATGATCTTCTTTGGATCTTCTTTGGATGAAGATCCGGCTTAACTCTCGGCTTTGGTGTATCTCCTGGAGCCAACCACACCTTTCTTTGCTTTATATTGATAAATAGGCACCATTTCTCATCTCCCAATTTTCCGATTAATCCCACTGAATGAATGTGATTGAGAATCGTTTTATAGTCGCAGTTCATTTCTTTCGCCAATTCGCTACTGGTTTGGCGACCGTGCTCCTTCAAAAGTGATTTGAACGTCTCAAATTCAGAAAGTCTTCTGCCACGGGACGTGTCATCAACGTCAAAGTCGCCATTTTTGAACTTTGCAAACCATTTCCGTGCTCCATACACGTCGCAAATGTCGCGGGCTGCTTCGTCAGCTTTTTGACCTCGATGAAAAGCAGAGAAGAGCAGGTGTCGCAAGCCTCAAAACTAATCAAAAATTAAATAACTCAAAAATACAATTGACATAGTTTTGTATAGCAGAAAGAAAATATAAAACCGCTATAAACTTATTCTCCAACACATTCATATTCCTGGTATACGGGGACGATGTGGTCCGATCGTTGAACGAACGAATAGCATTTTTCCTAGTGGAGACCCATCATAAAATATCTTGAGTAAAATTGAAAACTAATATGCAAACAAACAGGCATACGAAGTATTGCTACAGGAGAACGAGACTGGCACTGATATAAGACAACAATGCAAGTGTCAAATGCTAGCGAGAGTCAGCTGTTTAGGTGAAGATTATGTTGGTGAACAAACAACTTATTTGCTCAGGTGCACTTCGCCAAATACTTTTCAGTTCGACTATTTTTGAGCAATATTTGAAGATTATTTCATGCAAATGTTGACCGCGACTGCGTTTCAAATGGTCCATCCGCTTAGTCCAATTTTGGCACACTCTTTCCAATATTTCGGCCGGTATCTCACATATAAATGCTTTAATGTTGTCTTCCAATGCGTTAATTGAAGCAGGCTAGTCTGAATAGACATGAGCTTTAACAAAGACCCACAAAACAATAATCTAAAGGCGTTACATCTCACGATCTGGGTGGCCAATTGACAGGTTCCGAAATGTGAAATAAAATGTTCACCGAACTCGCCTCTCACCAAGTCCATTGTTACGCGTGCTGTGTGGCATGTGGCACCGTCTTGCTGAAACCACATGTCATTCAAGTCAAGCTCTTGCATTTTAGGCAAAAAAAAGTAGGATATCATTTCACGGTAGCGCTCACCATTCACAATTACGCTACGATTCGCAGCATCTTTGAAGAAGTACGGTCCAATGATACCTCCAGCCCATAAACCGCGCCAAACTGTGACCTTTTCTGGATACATTGGTAGCTCTTGCAATTTTTCTGGCTGATCCTCACTCCAAAATCGACAATTCTGCTTATTTACGTACCCATTCATCCAAAACTGAGCTTCGTCGCTGAACACAATTTTTCGTCTTTAAACTTTCTTAACAAAACACGTATTTTTATAATAAAATTCAATGATTTGCAAGCGTTGTTCGTTTGTAAGACGATTCATGGTTAAATTATAGACCAAACTGAAGATGTTTGACAGTGAAACAAAACACGAAACGTGTTTAAACCAACTGTTTAAAAAGATAATAGCTAAAATTCACCCTTTAGTTATCCGGCAAGCTATGTTAACTCTCTATGACAAATCATTCGCTATTAACTTTCCCTCCTGCCACACATTTATTCTCCTGTAGCACTTTTCAATCAGAGAATCAGATAATCGGTGTCTGCGGAACAACACGCAATAAAAGGACAAACTATTTATTTCTCAAGAGAAGAAAGAATAAACTCAAATAGGTGAGGAATCGCAAACAGGAAAGGTGGCCGAGTGCTCTATTTAAAAGTGCAAAAGTACAAAGGCTCTAGTACAAAGGTACCAGGTACAGCCGAGAAGGATATGATTAGTATTCTTTGAAAAATAAGTTTTGCAGTGGGCTCGATTTAATTGGCAAGAATTGAGTTTCTACAAAATGAGTTTATTGACTCCTACTCCGCAAAGGCTAAGGTGGTAGCATTTGCTTTGCCACTGAATTTATATTTATAGATATGCTTCAATCGAAGTCGACTTCTATTCTGTCTGCGGTAGAATAAAAACAAACTATTGTGTCACAAAGCTATTCTCTTTCCATGTTTGATAAAGAGTTTAATTGTGTTAATGTTAAGTAGTAAAGAGAACAACATTGAGTTTCATAAACACTCAATAAATTAGAACTGAGTTGTTTACTCATTCGGAGCAAATGAGTATAGAAACAATTGTGAATTGAAACAGCAAACTCACGGCCTTCAGGCAGTGAGCAAATAGCTGGTTAGATGAAGAGCGTAGCGCCGCGTCGTTGAGCGGATGAGAAAATGACTAGGGAAGTGTACTCAGCTAGGGAGTATATGCTCAAAAAGTGCAAAGACCTCTTAAAACGGTATGGTATACAGTGGAGCTGTAAACAAGAAACTCATTGAAATGAAACGGTGCAAAAAAATTAAAATAATGCAAAAGAAACTTGCAGCAAACTGGGGAAGGGTGCAGATGAACATACATTTATTTTTATTTGTACGTACATGGCGTACGAGGCGTCGCGCATGTGGGATGCTCATAAGCATATACATGCATCACCTCTCCATGTGTATGTTAAGTCCAAATATTTACATTGTATTTGTAATTCTTGCAGCAACTTTGCCGCTGAAATGTAATAGATAATATTTTTGCCAATAAAAATTCAAAAGTCGCAGTTCGCATACAAATTCAGAACTACAAAGTGAAAATTGTTTTTATACAAAAATGTTCACTACTATTCTCACTGCTATGTTAATTATAAGTAAATCCATTCGCTAATTCCCTTAACCCCCTCAACTTTTAGGCGCACAGTTAATGCAGCCAGTTGGGGAACGAAACACGGCAGCGGAAAGCCGGTTTTTCCATATGATTATTCCCTATATGTTTCATTCTCATATCTTTCTTTCATTTTTAATCAACAAAAAACGTGGTGTATATGAGAGGTAGAGAAGCGTGCGAAAGAAGCAAAACAAAATAGAAAACAAATTGCACTAGTTCAGTTCGAAAATATGCACCAGCAACAAAAACTGCAATAACACCACCAACACCAGTGCAATGTTCGAAAATTGCTAACTCAACGGAATGCAGTGTATTCTGGAACAAAACAAGAAAATAACATGGCATGAAATGCAGCAAACCACTGTTAGCAGCCATATATATATGTAGCTAACAGCACTCGCCATTGCTCGCATCACTGTATCACTATTAAGTATCAGTATATTGGTATTAGTAAGAGAGAACTTAGAACAACTTTTTCAACATTCTCTGGTGGCATAGCAGTGCGTGCTGCTTGCTGAGAAATTAAACATTAGCGGAGCACTCCAATTGACTGCTATGGATATGTTATGCGAGCTGTTATTGACTATTGTTATGTTATCAACGCTACCGTTTTGCTTTGCACCATGTTGTTGGCAAATGTTGTTAACAGTCAGTCGACCTTTCACATGTAATTATTTTCTTTTGTTGCTGCTGCTGCTGTTGCTGCTACTACTACCATGAACACTGTTCATTGTTTGCTAGCGAACGTTGCTACTGTGGTTGTTAGCTGTTGCTGTTGCCGGCTTTTTTCGATTTTCTGCTGTTTGGTTTTGTTCGAAAATCTGCGCGTCTCAGTTGAAGTGAGCCAGCCGTTTCGGCAGTTCGTTCGTGCGTTGTTGGTTCTTCTCGATCGTTTGTTTTATCGTTGGGTAGTGGGAAATTACGTTTGGCGTAAAATCGCAAGTGGCGCGAATTGAATTTTTTCGATACAAAATAAAATTTGTTTAATTAAAATTAGTTCAACGAACGATTTCTTGAGTTCTACACAATTATTTAGTTCAGTTAAGAATCGATTTGAAAATTTGTTAATGTAAATATCAGTGAAGTGTAATAAATACATACATACATACGTAGATATGTACAAAATTTATTTATGTTTTAATAATTAAAAATGAAAGCATCAAAGTACTTAGAAACTTAAAAGCATTAAATTATACACAGACAAAAATTTACGTTTCATCAAAAATTCAAAAAGTAAATTATCTATTTGTTGACAAGTACCTGTGTTTAAATTTCGCAATAATTCGCAGTAAAGCTAAAATCGAATTTAAACAATTATTCTATTAAAGGTAACCCTTTAATTCGCCTATGTGCATGAGTTGCTAAAAATTTTAATTTTAATATTTTCACCGGCTATACAAATAAGTTATGCGCGCGCAAAAAGTTCAAAACAATTCTGAAAAGTTTGAGCAGAAAGTTGGGTGGAAAAATCTGCTGCGCGCGCCAACAACTCAATTGGCAAGTGATTACATGCGAATTTGTTAACTTCCGCATTGCCGTTTCCGCTGCTGATACACAATTGTCCACAACAACAAAATATCCCAAGCGACTAGCAACCGAGTTTTTTTTTTTGTTGTGCTTTTTCTACTTTTATTGTTATTATTTTTTTTCTTCCATCTGACAAACAATTTCCCTTTCCATATAAAGTTGAAATCGTTTGGCGCCGAAGGAAAAATAAACACAAAAACCAAACTTCACTTGCCTGCATTCAGCAGCAAGAATCAGCTGAGAGCAGAAAAAATTGTAGAATAACATCATAACAACACTGTACATACTAGTTGAAAGCTGCGCATCCAAGCGGCCTTGTTAGCAGCCACCCAAGCTGCCGCCCAACCACAGCCACCGCAACACTGGCGTCCAAATAAAGTTTCGGAACCGAAACGCGTGCGCGCGCTGTTGTGGTTTTTTTTCCAATTCTGAGCTGGTGCTTTCGTTGCCAGCTTGTTTGTAGTTTTTTTGTTGCTGTTGTTGTTTGTTTGCGTATACATACACATATACACCAATATTCGTTGGTGCAACATACAGCGTCTAGAAAAAACTGAATGGAAAAATGACAGTGCAGCACAAAACAAGAACAACAAATAGATAAACCAAAGGACAAGCAAAAGGAAAAGCTAAAAAAGAGAGCGCAAAAACAGTCGAGTAATTTATAAATGGCGAAAATAAATGAAAAAATACGAACCAGAACATTGACTTCTACGAGGATGTAAAATGCAAGCCAAGAAAGTGAGTGTGGGTGGTCAACAAATTTTCTAAAACAAAAAAGTGGTATGCAATAAAATAAAAGCAAAAGTGTTGGAAATTAATGAAATTGAAATATGTGCATACTCTCCAACTCACTCACTCAGTAGTTTATTGATATTCAGTGTAAAATTCGCATAAATCGTTTTTATTGCAAGCAAATAGCATTTTCAACATTCGTTTTTGGCGGACTTCCCTGTAGTGTCACAAAGCGCTTAGGTGGCTTGCACTTCCTTTTTGATCACGAACATAATGAATGCATGGATTGCAATACCCACATCCGTATGCTGATGAGAGTTTATTTTTTAAGCGCACACTGGCTACCGGAAATCACCAACTGGCAAGTGTCATTCTCCCGAGGATAATTGTATATATACTAACATATGTACGCATACATATCTACACACACAACTTAGCAACCAGTCAGACAAACACACCGCTATTTGTGGCTGCGGATGTACACTTCTGGTGAATATGTAACATTGCCTACATACATACTCGCACATATGAGCTCTCATACCGGTGTTAGCTTATTCGTGTGTACAATACTGGATTATAAATTGCACATACGACTGTAGCTGTGCAAATGTATGCCTTACCTGCGCTCATAAATTCATTAGACTGGATTTTCCGGGCTTATTGGCAAAGCAGATTTTATACTCTGGTTGGATTATGCGCAAGCGAATTTCCACTGATCAGACCGGTAAGTTTAGTGCATCGGTGCATGTAATAAATGAAAAGTATTCTATTTATAAACATTATACATAGACATATGCACTTTCGCAACGTATAAAAAAGATTTTGGTTAATTTTAGTATCCATATAGTAAATTATAAGTGATATACATATTTAATATTTTAACCTGTCTAATAATAAAAAAGTGTTTATCAAGCCATAAAAGTTGGGAAAGAAAATGATAAAAAGAATTTGGACATCTTTCCTCGCGGTTCAAAAAAAAAACAAAAGATATGCAAATATCCCCATGAAAATTACTGAAATGATGGGAGACGAGATTCGCGGCAGCCGCATCAACTTTACCGAAAAGAGACTTATTTATACACTACCGCTTCGGCAGCATTCTCCAGAAATGTGTGTGGGAATTTTCTATGCTATTACCACAACAACAACAGCGAGTATAGGTGGGCCATGAATGAGAATGAATTTGATTCAAAATCTCATCGAAAACTTCATCAGAAAGATTAATTTCACACGGCGGCCATTGATAGAGATATTGACTTCCAAACTCCGTCTTCCAGAGAGGGCACTCGTTTGATTTGTAAATAAATGGGAAATAATATTATATGTACAGTTGTTCTCGTCTCAGTATGGCAAATTGCCAAATAAAATTTACGTGATCAGTTCTTTAAAACGTAAATATTAAAGTTACTAATTATGTACCATTTCGAAAAAGGAATTTTTAAAATTATTTTACTAGGAAATATGAATTTTGACAAGCAATATTTACTCATAATAAAGCAGCGTAACATTTTGCAAAGGTTTGGACTATTTATTTTTTTCTTATTTTTGTTTTTTATAAAAATATAGTTAATACTGCAAAAACAAAAACTAAATGACTTCAAACTTTGTGGAAAAATCTTAAAAATGCAAAAAATTTTCAAACCTTATTTCACAATTTAAAAAAATCTGGGCATGCAATTTTGTGCACGTTTGCGTTGATTTTTGACAAAAATCAAAACAAACAATCCAGACAAAAAAAAACAAACACTTTTTTGCGGAGGGTTTAGTGTATTTCCTCCATACAAAAAACTTCGGACACTCGTTATATGTAAGAAAATGTACCACTCCGTCAACAAAATTTTTATTAAATATCAACTTAAATTTTCAGTCAATTCTAGCAGATAAGATATTAAATTAATATCAAACGGGTTATAAAGAGACATACTCAGAATTGCTGTGAAAATTCTGACTAAAAAATTTGAAATTTTTACGAAATTTTTTTAGATTTTGTACAAAGTTCGAAACTTTGCGTCAAATGGTTAAATATTATATTAAATCTGGAGAATTTTTAAGCGAAATAGGGGAAGTTTAATAATTTGTTAGTCTAGTCTGCCTGTGTTTGCTTGTGTTTACATTTATAATTATAGACTTTTTTCAAACTCGGAAGCATCTTTTGAGGCAAGCAAAGCAAATAACCCCTCTGGTGCATGTGTATGTATGTAAAATATAAAAACTATAAGCCACTGTCGATGGTATGCGCTCACCATGTCTAGTACTTCTTTAATGAACTAATGATAATTGCGGAGTAGAGTGCAGAGTGAGTTCTCTAACTTGGTTGAGTGAGAGAGCAATCAGATGACAGGGTTCTACGGGAATTTTCAAATATCGTGAAATAAAATCTACGATACTACGATATGGAAGGAAGGAATTTTTCATTTACATGAGGTTCTCATTAGTTTGATGGTAACAGCTGACAGGGGACTGCGTTTACGTCGTTCAGTGTTTTCAGCATGAGTCGGCAGCTCAGACCGCTCTTGATAAAAAATAGAGAACCACCGAATGTCACATTTTTTGGCCGAGACCAAGCCGAACCGAACTTCGGTCAACAAATGTTCGGTTGAAACCGAAACAGTACCGAACAATTTTAACGATGTAAAAAGAATACAACGATTAAATTACATTTATATAAATACTTATCTAAAAATAATACACGAAAGGTGAAACATATTTCTATTATTTTATAAAACCTACACGTAAGAAAGGTATATGTACATACATGAATGTAATATATGTAACACTAAATTAAATTAATAAATAAATTAGATATCACTGGAAAATGATTAGAGCCGCTTTTGATAACTGTGGAACGCTGAAACCGAATCTATCATAGAAAATTTCCTAGCCCAACTTACTCTTTATTGGCAGTTCAATTCTTGCAGGCTTGTAGTTCTCTTGTAGGCTGTAAGTTCACACCTTACGTCTTTTCTAATTCACGCCCATAGTATTTTCGTAGCTTTTGGAACAACATCAAGCCGCACACGACAAATATTAAGAAGAGCTCGGCCAAACACCCGAAAAGGGTGTACGCGCCAATTATATATACATATATATATATATTTAGATTTCAATAGTTTTCTTAGCATTCTCAACTTTCGTGGTGTGCTTGCTCTACTAAATGAAATATCATTCAAAGGACCGCCATGGCTTTGCACGGGTCCAAGAGATCTAATTTTCAATAAGTTTGATGTTTAGATTCGACCTAATTTGAACAATTCCTTGGGACTTTGCGGGCATTGATCAATTGCGGCTTATTGGCATAGGACCGCCACTATGGAATACCACCGAAGCGACCAAGTTCAGAAAGGTCAAATCACAAGACATTGGTGGACAATTTATGTAATAATCTACCTTTAAATCGCTTATAATTTGTATCATTTTCAGTGGTGATTTGGAATCAGTGATTGAATAGTAAAGTCGTGAATGAGCGACTTGTCACGTAAAAATGTGAGTATCGGGCTATGGCAGTCGTAGACGTACCTGTACTCTCGTAATTCGGTACACTGCATGAGTAAGAGAGCAATCAGCTGACACTATTCTACGGGAATTTTCAAAAATCCTGCGATAAAATCTACGATACTACGATACGGAAGGGAAGTAATTTTTCATTTACATGGGGCTCTCATTAGTTTGATGGTAACAGCTGACAGGGGACTGTGTTTACGTCAGTGACTGTTTGCAGCATAACTCAACGTACTCGCTCGTTTGGACTGTCGCTTGATTAGCAACTATCGATTGAGCACAAATTTTACGAAAATTTAAAATAATTGAAGTAAATTTAACATAATTAAATGCTAATAATTGAATATTTTTAGCCATTTAAATATGGTACAATATAATACTCCGACAACAATAAATTGAGCGCAAGAGGAGTTGGTGGCGCAATTCATGATTGAATGCCCACATTGCCACAAAAATGTATTACCGAATTACGCGCATGAGAAAGGTCAACTGGGAAAGGGTTATAGGAAGAGATAAGCAAGCAGTTGAATGCCGTAGACCTCCAATTAAAGAATCGGTGAAAAAAGCATGTGTTTCAGCTTTTATGACAAAAGCAACGCTAGTAATTGTTTTTAAGGTCAGATCAGAACTAACTGCAATGCAAGGAGGAAATTGTATTTCCACAAGGTACCATAACGACAGACAGGCGGAGAGCTGTATAAAGTGCTAACAGATTCCCTTCCTTTGGGAGTGAAAGATCAGCCTCGCCAGCAGTTCTCTTTATTCAGAGGGTGGATGAATCAAGCTTTAGTCAACTTTATTTACACAGCATCTCACAGCACATTGCTCTACTACAGCACGTAAGCCGCGAACAGCAAAAGAGAAGCGGCTGCAAGCTGCGAAAGCGACGCTTTTGGAGGAAAATTTGAAAATAACAACAGAACATCAGCAAGTCGTGTGCGCTAAATTTGTGGAGCTTCTCATGATCCAAGAGAGACAGCAAATATTATTGGAAGACAGATTGAAATAATATACATAATTGGAAGAAAGCTACAGTTGAAAGAGGAAATGCCCAAAGCTTAAATAAGGGAAGTTTTCTAGTAAATAAAATGCTTGGAACTAGAAATTTTAGGCGCAATGCGAACGAAATAATTTCGCATGTGTGATATTCAAATGCAATTTTTACTTTGTTAAGCCTTAGTAGTAATTATTGAAGATAACTTTTTTTTGGTAATTTGTTTAGGATGTATGTTAAAGTCAGTTAAACTGTAATTTTTATTCTAAATAAAATTAGCTAGAATTCATAAGCGAAAATTTAATTTGATCAGTTGACTTCCGTCTTCTGCTACTTCAAGTAAACTTTCAATCCCACAGTTTGTAGGATTGTACCGCACATGCATTGGCGCAACTGGCCACTTTTAAAGGTTAATATCTTCCTCTCTTGTCTTATTTTAAAATCCTCCAGTAGCTTTTGAATACACCAATCGTTCGTTCAAGGATGTTCCGTGCTTTGGAAAGTGCCTAATTAAATCTTGCTTCCAGTGATCCTGGATTTATTTACTTTTCTCTTTTTTTTGGCATTTCAATGACTATTGTAAGCCAAAAATAGAAAGAAATCCCGGAAAATAGTCGGTAACAAATGAAATAATTCCAATGCGCTTGTATTCGACTGTTATCATCCCAAGTTCATACGTCTCACGAAATTTTTGCTCACATGATAGTTGATTCATTCATGACTGTCACCAATAGACCCCAGATTTAGAAATTGCTTTTCAAAACAACATGAACGCTACAGGCTGTCATCATCGGCCCATCCCTGTATGAAGGTCCCATAAAAGCGGCTGAAATGTTTTGCCTTTCCTTCTCAGGTAGGGTTAAATTTAAAATTTGGTGTCGAATTTCTGAATAAAGTGTTTTTTCTTAATTTTTATTAAACCAAAACTCAAAAGCTGAAAATGAGTGTTATATTTCACTCAGTTCTAAGTGATATTTTATTGAGGAACTCGCTATGATACTTGCAATGTTTTATTGATAAAGAAATTTCACATCACTTGATGAAGTTTTAGCACTTTCTTCATACAATTAATCTGTATAATAAAAAGATTTTGTATATATACAGCTGTGTTCAAAATAATAGGAGTGCCCTTGCAAACTATATTTCAAATAAACTATATGCAAATATTTCTTTTTCTTATTTTTCTTAATATTATAAACAAAAAGTTTAAATATTTGGTAGAGTGCATGAACTGAACCATTTTAGCACAAAACTACTGAATATAATTACAAAACATACAAATTACAAAACTACATAATAAATAAAATTACTTTTTCTTCTGCAATAAATACAACGTTTTGTTTCGTTACTTTTTCGAGCCTAACCGTATGTATTTGCATACATCAGTGTTCAAAATAATAGAAGCGCGATGAATTACTTAGTTTTCCCGGTTTTTTAGCTTGGATTTAAGTTTTTTTTTGTGTCTTTATAGAAGATAATGCATTCTGCAACAAAAACTGTCTAACTTAAAACTGCGAACTCTGAGCGAAATTCCCACAAATTTAACATTTTTTCAAGAAAAAAAGGGATAAAAATGTGTAACTTCTTATTCAGAACTTTTAGGAAAATTCTCGCTATCCAGTTTAATGGCACATCTCTTGTTAGTGTACCAAAGCAAGTTTCAAGTGGCTTAACATTTTCACATCATTTGAAGTGTTGAGTTTTTTTTCGAACAAATTATTTATATGGAAGAAAATTTTGTCAGCATCGCTTGAGTGACTTCAAATTAACACTTTGTTGTACTAAAACTGATTGGGCTATAAAACCGCATACCTTGAAGAATTCTAAAGATTATGATTAAAAAGTCAAACATTTGGATGATAATTTTTTTTAATTTCTTAAATTTTTCACATTAAGTATGGACCTTGAATTATTTGCTCTTTGTGGGGGAATGCATTTTAAAATATAAAAAAATATGAAATATTGTACAAAAAAGTGAAAACTTGGTAATACGCCGCACTGCTATTACAAATATTTTGAACATAGGTAAGCGGACGTGCTCACATACCCAGGCAGTGTTATTGCCCTGCCATTTAAAACCAATGTTCGTATGTGTGACTTCATAATTTACTCGTACTTCTCTTCAAAGGCAAACCTGTTTTTGTTGGAAACTTTACATTTTCATTAACTCTATTCATTATTTTATCTTGATCTATGTTTTCGTCTTAATCTCTTTCATCATTCGAAATTCTTGTTAACTATCGAAGAAATTCAGATATCAACACTAATGACCTTTGAAAAATCACACCGTATAACAAGTGAAAAGAGTATGTAGGCAGTCATCAGACGCCGGTGTCATTGATATTAACACTAGGCAGCACGTACCAAAAGCCAAAAGCAAAAAGCAACAACAACCAATCAAAAAAAGAAAAAATCCGAAAACATACACATCTATTCAGATAAATGAATAATATGAGCGCAACCTAAGCGAAAATAAAAACATAACACAAAGTAAGGGAATGGCGCCTCCAGCAATTCGGAAAAAATAGGTAATGTTGGAGTATAAAATAACAAAAAAAGGAAAGTTATATACTCCAAAAAAAAAAAAACACAAATGGAAAAATGAAATGAACACATTTGTATGCTAACCATATTTTTTGCGAGTATCTTTTGAAATTTGATATGATTTACTGCCACGAAGCACACGGCGGCTCACATACACAGAGATAACGTGATTATAAAGAATAAATAAATTGTAAAAAAAAAAAAAATTAAATAAAATGCTGCTGGTGTTATGTGCCTCATAAGCACGCGAGTTCATAAAAATCGTTCAGCAAATTTGAATCAAAGGCGCTTTGTACAACTAACTACGATAAGATTTGAGCGGAATAATTTAGCTGCATACATAGAGACAAAGATGAATTGAAATAAGCGGGGATATGGTAAATGCTCAGCAAACATTTTTGTTGAACACACAGTAACATGTGAAAAGTGGGCGTGATTTTTATTCGAACCAAATTATGTCGGATCTAAATGTTGAATATATAGTATGATAACATTGAAGAATGATTTTGAAATTAAAACATTTTCTGAAATGAGCAGCGTTTGAAAATAATTTGAATAAAAATTGAGAGTTGTAGTTTTCTCAATAAAACGAGGAATCTTTCGTACTTCATTTGAGATATTTTCAGATTCTCAACTTCAGCCTAAAATATTAAAAACATAAGCAAACAAGTGGTATAAAGACTCATGACATTGATGTATGCCTCGAAAGATTAGACTTGCCATCTCCTTCACTGATAAAACCATCGCAGTTAAGGAGCGCGAAGTTAAGAAAATTTCACTTGAAATTCATTATCGTGCGAGCATCAGGCCGCCCTAGCTAAATGGGTAGGTGCGTGACTATCATTCGGGCGTGTATGGGC
This sequence comes from Anastrepha obliqua, assembly GCF_027943255.1. NCBI lineage: Eukaryota > Metazoa > Arthropoda > Insecta > Diptera > Tephritidae > Anastrepha > Anastrepha obliqua. The sequence goes on from NC_072894.1 coordinate 68,888,880, forward strand.
TCGTGTCTCCGGGCATGAAACATCAAATGCGAGATAAAGTTTCTTTTAATACCGGTACGCAATGGCAAACCTACGAGTATATTCCTGCCATGAAAAAGCTCCTCATAAAATTTATTAGCTATTCGGAAGCAACGTAAAATTGTAGGTCCCTTCATTTGTGGAAAAACATCAAGACGCACACCAAAAATTGGAATAGTAACTCAGCCAAACGTCACAGAAGGGGTGTAGTAACCAACTATGGAGTGTACACAGTTTTATGCATGATGTTTTTAGAATGAGGAAATATTGTAAACCAGCTTGTGCCGCAAGTGCTGATTTTTTTTATTCCTTTCAGACAAAATCTTTCTCTCGTGGCTTTTTTTGGCTCATGTTTTATATTTTAATGCACGTTAGGAGCTATTCATTAAGTGGACCATATGAACATCCGAAAATTGCATCATTGGGACGGAATTTTATGTGAGAGAGATTCATTCTATAAAGCATTTACCCCCTCTCAGAATAGTAACGAGAGTTTCGGAGCCGCTCTGCATGGGTTGGCCCACATGTCCTGTGACGAAACAAAATATAAAAAAAGAAATAAAATTGTCCACATAACTTTAGCTTCCTTGTAAGGTTTTGTTCGTTTATTTTAAGTGTTACTATCTTCTTGCTAAAACTCTTCACTATATTTCAGAAACTTTTACCGTTTATAATGTGTGTGATTAAATTCTCTGGGCTTGCTGCTTTAGGTTTTTCCCTCTTGCAGTAATATGGAATCAAGATTAACAGGAATGAAAACAGAGTGCACATGTCAGTAAATATAAGTAAATATGTACATACACATATATAATATGGTCTTAGCGATCATAATTGTACAAGTATTGCCTAAAGCAATCATGTGCTCTTAACCGTTGGTTCCTATAGAAGTTTACTTAATCATGTGACCTGCTTGGCATGAGTTGGAATATCTAGCGCTCAGATGTAGATCGGGCTCAACTGTAATATCACTGGCTAACGCGTTTTGCTCCTTGGCTCGAAATGGCAAATAGAATTGCAGAATTTCTTTAACAAACAAACCGTCAAGCATTACTTATACCAGCAACCACAAACTGTGAAAAATTTTAAACTGTCCAGTGGCGGTATGGAACTTCTTAGATGAGGCAAAACACGATTCATCCACAATTTTCATAATTGTTTTTGGAATTTTCACGAATCTTACAAAAAATAAAAATTAAAAAAAAAAATATTCTAAACAAAAGTAATATAGTACAAATAGTATATTAGAAGAATGCTTTTTGAACTAAACATTTTTTTTGTAATACATAAATATCTTCCTTGAAACATTGTACAACAACAATTTAGAACAAACCAAGTCTTAACCATGATCCTGAAGTGGAGCGAGAACGAACGAAGAACGAATAAGCAGCTTGAGAACCCTTGGAACAGTCGCTAACAACAGATTTTATAACAATGAAGAAACAACAGTTGCCACTGGTAATGAACGAAATTATTCAATTGAAACAAATCGAATTGTTTTTCTCGAAATATCTGGTATTTTTTATCATAAACATAGCATGTAATGTTTTCACTTATGAGCATTATTTGTTCTTTTTCAGTGAATTAAAAAACTGATTATCGAGACAGAGGTTCACTGAACAACTCACTTTCACTTTTAGCGTGGAAACACCACATTTAGCCACTGTGAACGCTCGTGCAACGAGTTCCAACGTGGCCGTCGATCCTTGCAGGATGGATTTCGTGGATGGTATCCAAAACATTTGGTCGTCGAGAAGAATTGTTCTCGTTAGATACCGCATAATTTGAAAATTGTCCAAAAAGAGACTCATGTCGATTGGTGTAAAGAAATTTTGAAGAAATTCAGCAGTGGTGGTTCAAAGCACGCCTATGAATTTGTAATAGGCGACGAATCTTCCTTCACCAAGAGACCTGATCTGGGTTGTGCTCTCAAAAGATCGAATTAATAACTTATTCGCCTTACATTGCTGATTTGGCACCTAATGATTTCTTTTGTTCCGGAACATTAAACATTAAATACTCGAATAATTCATAAAGTCTTTACACAGCTCATTTTGGCGGTAACCGCTTCTGAGAGGCAACAGTGTTTTGAAAATTGGCTCAAGATAATGCAAAAGTGTATTGACTTCCAAGGTGAATATTGTGAAAAACAATAAAACCTTTTCCATTATTATTGTACTGTGTTTTCATTATTGGGCCTAAAATATTAGGTTGAGGAAATAATCGTAACGTTTTTACCAAATACTTTTGTTAAAACAAAAAGCAATAATTAAATCAATAAGTTAATCAATTGTTTATTCGCCGTTCCTATTTACAACCTCTTTCCACCTCTCGACCAATTTGTTTATGCCGTTTCGCCCAAACTCGCCTGGTCGGGTGTCAAGGATGTTGTTCTTTAGGACTGAGTACAAAAAGCGGACCGCGTGTTGTTCGATGGCAGGGAGACTCTGAAAAGCAATTTGAAGGTAATTTTTAGGTAAATCCTATTGAAGGTAGGCGATTTAGAAGGTCTTTTGCTGCGGGACGTGTCCTTGACGTCAAAGTCGCCATTTTTCAACTTTGCGAACCATTTGTGGACTGGTCTATGACACCTCCATACATGTCGCAAATGTGCCGTGCTGCTTCGGCAGCCTATTGATCTCGATGAAAAGCAAAGAAGAGAAGCCGAAAATATTGATTTTGGCCTCCTGGGATTCCATTTCTAAGCCTCAAAACTTATAAAAAACTAAATAACTCAAAAATACAATTAACACAGTTTTGTAGAGCTGAAAGAGTTCGAACGAATGAATACCCTTTGCCAAACATCAAAGAAATTCTTGTAAAATAAAAAAAAAATATAAAACCGCTATGAACTTATTCCCCAAGCTAGTATAAAACGCTAGCCACGCATTTGTACAATATATTGAATTTCAACATTACAAAAAAATTTTTTTTTGGTTTTTTGGTTTTTTTGTTTTATAAATAGATAAAATGGACGTGACTACTACCTTTTTGCACGGATTTATAAGAAATTGTTTGAAGTTATGTCATCCAATACAATTTTTTAAAGTTGTGACACATATCGTCCAATGTGTGTACATACCTGTATTTTGTCGCATGTATTTTTGACACGGTTTTCCAAGAAATGTATCTACCGTGCAGTAAACAGATTTGGTTGATGTGAGCAAAATTATAATATATATCCTTGGGCACTAATGCGCGGGTATAAAATAAAAGTGAAAAACAAAAAATTATCAGCAGATAAAATGAACATTTCGCTTTTCACATTAATAACTATATGCCTACATAAATCAACATACATGCATAGATATATACCTACTCGTATTTGTATGTACGGATGTGTGCGCTTGCATGTACCTAACATATCTCTCTCGTCTCTAATTTAAAGGCTTTTGACAGGCAAAAGCGCGAAAAGCATAATAATGATCGCGATATCAATAATACTGCGATTGAATTGAATGCATACGTACGCTTTGTATACACATACATACATACATACATACATATCTATGAATGCTTTTACAAACGAGCGTTCACACAGCCTCAAAGGCACACATACAAGCTGGCGGATAAACAACCGCGCACTGTCCGAAATGCGATTTTAACAAGATTACTAATGACCGGCGGCAATTGTCAATGATGCGGCTTTGATGTTGAGCTTCTTTTGAATGGTGATACAAATGTATTTATTATGTACAGCATACATCATTTTATGAATATTTTAGTCGAAGAATTGTTACAATTAAAGCTTTAATATGAATGTATTGTACATACATACATACACACATTTGTCATATATGAATCATTGTTGTATGATCTTTTCCTTAAAGAATTTCGCTCCAAGAATGTTATAATCTCTTAGGAATGTTCTCACAATATACAGGGTATTTCAACTTGACACATAATTTCGTGATAAATTAATCGATTTCGATTTCCTCCAACTAATATTTTATTTGATTTATTGAAATTTACTGGGTCAGAGACTATAAATAATATCGAGAAGATGACCAACATTTCGAGTAACGCACATTTGCGCTCTTTCCTCTACATTTTTTTACAACATTTTGGACCGGAATTATGTCGTTGATTGTCTAGCGAATATTGGTGCACAGAGAGTGCTTCGTTTGGGGACTAACGTACAGCTTTCCTTTTAAATAGCCTAACAGGAAAAAAGTTCGATGCTGTAAGATTGGACGGGCGAGCAAGCCAGTCGAAATAGCTTCGATGGAGGATATGAGCTGTCGAGGGAGAATTATCTTCAGTAAATCCATACGGCGGCCGCCGTGCGTGACTGCAATTCAGAATTCACAGACAGAACGTAGGTTCAAATCTCGGTGAAACACCAAAAATAAGAAAAACTTTTTTCTAATAGCGGTCGTCCCTCGGCAGGCAATGACAAACCTCCGAGTGTATTTCTGCCATGAAACGGCTCCTCATAAAAATATCTGCCGTTCGGAGTCGGCTTAAAACTGTAGGTCCCTCCATTTGTGGAACAACATCAAGACGCACACCACAAATAGGAGGAGGAGCTCGGCCCAACACCCAAAAAGGGTGTACGCGCCAATTATATATATATATAAATCCATAGTGCGCCGCTCCTGGCATGTTGCGTCATCCAATGGAATCAATAATCCTCAAAATGATTTTGTTCGAAGTCTGGCCGTAAAAAGTCTGCTATCAAATTCATGCGATATCGCTCACCATTGACAGTTACGGAGTATGATCTCATCCTAGAAAAATAATGGCCCGTCAATGTTCTTAGCGCACACAACACACCAAACAGTGCAGAGGTTGTTCATGCGAGATTCAGGGGTCTAGAACTGACAATTTGGTTTATTTACCCTCCGCTGAGAATAAAATGCGACTGATAGAAATCTTGTTCATTATGTACCAGTCAATCAGCTTTCGGTCATACCAACACGGCTTAGCAGAGGGAACAAAAGTTGAACCACTCACTTTTGATATGGAAACAAATACAAGTCTTCCTTCATAATTCCTCGTAAAGTGGTTTCAATGTTCAATTGGGAGGAATGCTGTCAAAAGGTGGTCCAAAATATACGCATTCGCTGAGGTTGGTACACAGTTGAAACATTCCCGTAATGTGTGAATTCTTTCATGGGAGACTTTATTGTGTTCACTGATTGCCATAGACGATTGCGGTCAAATTCTACAGGTTGAAATTGTACTGCACAGTATAAACGCCTGTTTTGGTTTAGCAGAAGCAAGTCAAAGTTTTCATGTGTCAAGCATAGATGCAACGTCCTGTACCAGTTCTCAAGTCAAAGGTTATATAAAGAATTTAACAGAAACAAAAATTCAGTTCAGTTGCGGCTCAGCTTTGGAGGAACATTTCTTTAATTTTTTTTTTCTTCTTAAATACTGGTCTCAAAGCTCACAGTTTTTGCTAAAAAAAATTTATAAAAGAAATCCATTTTGATGTGATACTTCTTAGGCGTCGATGGTCGAGCGAGAATGGAGAGTAAAATTTCAAGGTCATGCAACGTTTTGGGCATTTTCGTTCCGCGAGAGAGAAAAAAGATATAACATAGAATAAAAGGAGAGAGAGAGCTGTACCTTATATATATCTTAGGTATATTTTAGACTATTTTTCCTGAGTTTTTCCTTGTGGTTGCTAATTTCTAGTGAGAAATAACACTGCCGCCTGTTTGTTGGTGCAAACTTGTAGGAAATATATTTTTGGTGCCTATTGTTTGGGGCGTTTTTTGTTCCCAATTTTTTGGTGTTTTTTTTTTTTTGGTACCACCTTCTTGTCGCTTATTTCCGTTTCCTGGCTAGTCCTTGTGCGTACTATAAAGTGATTTCCATTCCGGCGTCGCATTTATTGGTATTGCCTTGCGGTAATTTGTGCCGTTGCTGCGATCTTGGAATCGCTACGTTTGTGCGGTTAAAAACGCTCGAAGTAGTGCCCGTTGTTGCCACGGTTTGTGTCCCGTGTTTACCTACACCGGTCGACCCTTCTCCGTTTTTTGTAAATTTTGTCTATTTGTATTCTTTGCAAATGTTGTGAATTTATTTAGATATTGTATATATTCTTTCTCTCTCTCTCTCTCTCTATCCCTCATTCTCTCTTTGGTCTCCCTCTCTTTCTTTGTCTGCCTTGAAAGTTACACTTCTGTTATGCGTTCTACGCTACATGCACTTTTTTTATTTCTTATTTTCCGCAAATGGTTTAAAACTGTTTTATGGTCGATCTTTAGCTTTTGGTCGATGTAACGATTTGTAACAAGCCGGTCAACTTGATTATTTCTGTGATTTTTTCGACATTTTCTTTGACATCTACAATCCCCGAACGGAATACACGAAATCAAAATTGCTCGTAATTATCTGTTACAGTATCAGCACCACAAACATCATTCATAATTTCAGCGATCTGGCTTGCATTTTCGCATTTTCGCCTTTATTAAATAAAAACTGTAAAATATACTGCAATTTCTCCTTGTTGACTTCCATTGTTAACAGCCTTTAACTCATAACCGCATGGAACAAACAAAAAACAGCAAAAAAACCTTGTAGTGTGAGCATAAGTTTTAAAATCTTGATCGATACTTTACCGATTGTTTTTTTTTTCAAAAATAATATAATTGCCGCATACACCCCTCATTGGGTGTTTTGGCCAAAATCCTTCTCCAAATTGTGATGTGCGTCTTGATACTTTTCCACAAATTGAGGGACCGACTCCGAACGGCGGACAGGTTTTTATGAGGAGCTTTTTGGTGGCAAAAATACACTCACTGCCATTGCCTGCCGTGGAAGACTACTATTAGAAAAAACTGTTTCTACTACTCGATGCTTCATACCCGGAGATATGAACCTGTGCACTTCTGAAATGTGGTCTATCGACTACGGTCATTTGATAGCTATAGCTGTTAACAGGAGGATCACATGATGCATTGTTGAACAATTTTGCACATAGTTAATTAGTTTTTGTTTTTCCAAAATACATTACTGCTGTCCCAATGTGGAGGTTTATCCGGGATTTCCATATGGCTTCCTGCTTTTTGAGTCGGCATAAATAATCAATTTTTCATTCCCTGCTCAATCCAGCTTTTGGTTTGAGGTGATGGTAGAAAATTTAAAGCCTCAGTAAATGTAGAAGGAAGCTAGTATTCTTTATTGAAATATATACATATGCAGATATGCAATTAATTAAAATTTAAAGTCATAAATTACAAACTATCAAAATCACTATATCAATTATCTATCAATATAATATGCTAATCTTTCTATTATTATCGTAATTAGTTATGAATTTATATGCAAAAATGGATTTATGTGTTTTATATCCATCTTTATAAATCAAAATACGCTAAGTGATTCACTAATCATTTAGTTCTGTATTCGCCAAAGGCGCAAAATAAACTTGACTGTGGTGTCAAAGTATCACATATATACATGCATACATTAATACATACATACATACAAAACTTGATGCGAAGAGTCGTCTACAAATACAAATAAATTTATTTTCCAATAACAATCGTCAAACATACATACATACAAATCTATTATACAAACAACAATAGGTGATTGACAAATCAGAATAATTTTGATGAATGAAAGTAAAATATGTATGTATGTGTGGGTGCTGATTTGTAAAATGAGAGCTCTGTCGAACATAAGCTGGTAACAAAAGAAAGATTTGCTAGTTGATATAAGCAGGAGAAGATGGAGAGCGTTGCACACTTCATCTGTCTCTGTTCCGCTCTAGCCAGAATGAGACATTGCTGTATAAGCTCTTACCTCTTTGAATGTCTGGCAAAATTATAATCCGCCGCCATCTGCTGTTCATTGTTAATTAGAGGGACAAGGTGGTGTCCTCTCATTTGGAAATTAGAGAGTAGTGAGTTCAAACTAGTGATATCACAATAGGCTTCCAGGGCCAAGGAGCCCCTCTACACCCTTATGGAGACTGGGAAACCTAGAATAGTTGATATAGCAACAAGTAAGGAAGTGCTAAATACAGTGCGGAACGACCTTTTTATACCGGCGTACGTTTTAGTTAAACTTAATTTAATTCCATTTAAATAAAAATTGCGCATATCACCTTGGTCAAACATGTTCCCGGAACAACTACGATGTGACCCTCTAAGTCAACCGATTTTAGTTCTTTGTTTTTTTTCCTTGTTTTTTTTTAGATTGTGCTTAATCTATATATATAAAAGAAAGTCATGTTAGTTACACTATTTATAACTCGAGAACGGCTGAACCGATTTGGCTGAAAATTGGTGGAGAGGTAGCTTAGAACCAGGAGACGGACATAGGATACTTTTTATCCCATTCGAAAGCGTTTCCGTGAAGTCACTATAAAATGTGGTATAACAAAAACGCATCTGATATGGAATAACAAAACGCAAATGACAGCTATGCGTAATTTTGTCTATGGTAAAGTAGAAAATTTGATAATATAAATTTTGTCAGAAATATATAATCACAGTAATTTGTATTCTCTTTGAACCATCATTATCAATTGGGGCGATCAAGACGATCGAATCTTTCCCGACAAAGCCGTAATGCAAGAAGGATACGAAACATTGCGAATGAAACGACTGAAGAAGCACAAGGAATTGCCCGTGAAGAGCGCCGGGTTAGTATGGCTCGACTTCGTGCTTCTCAATCACAAGAGCTATGCGAGGCAGCCCGTGAAACGGTTGGGTTGGCAATGCGAAATCGTCGAGCGAATAGCAGAGATCAGCAATTATGTCATTTTCGACGCATAAGAAGAGAATTATCAAGTGCTGATTTGAATCGGGCAGCGTTTCGATATAATTGCAACATTGATTACTGCTTGCATCCTAGCGTTTGCATTGGGCCATGAACGTTGTTTGCGAGTATTGTGACGCTTTGAAGTTTTCCGGAGAAACGCCCGGATTGTGCTGCCTTAGTGGAAGAGTGAAACATAAGCCCACCAAAACTTTGCAACGGTACGCGTTTTGTGGTAAATAAATTCATGAACAATGTGATTTACGCGACGATACTCAAAGGAAAATTCGAAGGAGAAGAAGTTCCCATTCCGAGGATGCCGATGATCCCAACCGATCTTCCGTTTGAGTTTAAAAGACTTCACTTTCCGATCCGTCTGACCATTCGTTCGTCATAACCATTAACAAATCAGAAGGGTAATCCTTGAAAGTTTGTGGTCTGAATCTAGAAAACCAATGTTTCTCACATGGTCAACTATATGTGGCATGTTCACGGGGCGGAAAACCATCTGCGTTGTTTGTTCTTCCACCTGATAATAAAACAAAAAATATCGTATATCACAAGGTGCTTAACTGAAGAGCGCAATCTATTAAAGCCTCATTGAAATACTTGATTAATAAAAAAATTAGCTTAATAAAATCAAAAATCTGCCTCTAGGTCGGAACAAAGTTCGCCGGGTCAGCTAGTATTCCTAATAAAATAGTATCGCCAGTGCTTCACATTTGTAAAAGTCACGCCGTTTTCAGTAAATTTACCACTGCATATGTTTTCCAACTTTTACAGTGTTGAATGTAGATTCGAATTTGCAACAACAACTTTTTATTACATTTCGCATTGGTAATGGTAATAGTTGTACTAAGTGCTTCATTTTAATTATTTCGTATTGCGAGGAATCGAACCAGCTTCTTAGGACGAAGCACTTGTAAATCTTCATCCTCTAGTAGGTATGAGTCCAGGATTCTCTCTTTCTTATCACCTAATGCTTCACAAATGGTGATTAAGTGTTCCATGGACTCCTCTTCATCACAGCAGAACCTGCATAAACTGGTGCTAGATAGTCCCATTGTATTCAAATGTTTATTCCAGGCAAAGTGGCCTGTAAGCCAGAGTAATCTGACGCCCTTTATTTCTAGGGTTAGAGCAGATTTTGCTCCGCTGGTATTGAAGTTCAGGCCATTTGTGCCATTCTAGTTTTCCTTGATTTTTATTTGGGTTCATTTTTTAGTTTCCTTTCTTAGGTTGCTTTTGTTAAAGCCAAAAATTGGGGTCGGTCCAAAAAATGCTCGTTCCGCCTATTTTTTGGCATAAAAGTCTGTCTTTTCATTTCCTTCGTGGTACCCAAATCAGAGAAACCTTAAGAGTCCCTAGTTTTTGAGGGCATTGTTACACTCAATAGGAAGTTTTGAATTGAACTTTGAGGACTGATTGACTGACCGAAAGTATATTAATTTTTACTTTTTCGAACTCTCTTTTGAATACAATTTCCACTATTTCCATCATGGCATCATGGCACTAACTCCGCATGGAAAATTGTTGTATCTGTACTCACTGAAATGAGTTGTGTGCTCTAAGCCCCACTATTCCTGCTATTACCCTCTGGAGCGTTTTGGATCCTTTAAAAATGGAATCGATGGTGCGTAAACCTTAGAGATGTTGGAAAACTGTTTCGGAAATGATACTGTAAAGAGTTACCGAGTTGAGTGGCATGAACGCTTCAGAAGAGATCGGGAGTCCAGAAGACTTGATACTATCGCTTTAGAAGAATAAACGTGCATTTCAAATTTTCTGAACATACTCCGTGAAATTTTTTATCAAAGTGGTATGCCTATAAGTAAAGCACATAATTGTTCGACTAAGATTTGTAAATAAGTTTTGTAAATGCGAAACTACAATAAATAATTGTAAAGATCACAGAGGAATACATTCAGGAAGAGCCCGCTCATTCCACATTGTCTCCAGAGGAGTACAACATTTCAGTGTTAGCCCAACGGCTTCCTTTCTACCATTATGGATATAACTAAGTGAATATAAATGCAGAAAATCATAAGTCGATATATATAGTAAAAGTCGATATCTATTTAGTTCCTTAAACAAAATTTCTTCGCTCAATATTACAAGTGCTTATATTATTTTTTTTTTTATTTTTGGTTTCGTATAGATAAAAGGATCTACAACTTCATCATTAGTTATCCTTAGTCAGTCGGACTTTTTCCAACTCACTGTATTAGATAGAATTATATAAATAATAAAGATGTGAAAATAAATTGCGAAACAAGAAAAATAATATATTCATTAACTTAATTTGATGAACCCACGCACACAACCACTTGAGGTTACCTTAAGATTAACTGAGGTTGAGTGGTTGGAATGGCTGTCATATGCAGCAATGCAATTATGTGAATGTATGTGTATGTATGTATGTAAGTTCACATATATATGTATATATGTATGAACAAGAATGATAGACGAAAGCATTAGCGCCCTGGGTGTTGTGCCGTCTCCTTTGGGTTTTGAGTTGCAAAGCTTGTTACTCTCGTAGTCATAAACGCAATGAATATGTGTATGTACGTGTGTATATATGTATATCATTACCACACTAATATATATTTTTAATTCGCCCGTAGCTTCTTCACACCAAAATCTTTTCTGGGACTAGATTTCGTACATTAAAAAAAATTGATTCAAATATTATAACTTCACATTTCTATTTGCGTCGTGGCAAGCTTTTTGTGTTTCAACCTTTCAAACCATTTGTGTCTGTCGGTGAGCGCTGAGGATTCACTACTGACATGATGAGATAGGGAATTTTTTCTAAAATAAAAAAAATTTCTATTTACATACCAGGGCTAGTTAGTAGCACATCGCAAGACTTCATTCTGGAACCTTTGGGTTTGAGGTATGTTGCTTGAGCAACTCCATACTGGGATTCCATGCGTCCAAATTGGATTTGGCATTTACTTGTAGAGAAGTATTTTATTGTAAGTGGATAAAGCTCGTCGATTAGCCATAAGCCAATGCATGTTTCTGAATTTAAAGTAAAGTTCTTCTATTTTCTTTATTATGTGAACACTCATATGAGCACTCCCGTGTCCAGCACTCATGCCGACATTTTGGCGGTCTTCCGAGTGGTCTGCATATATTAACTTTGCCAACTAATGCTATCTTCGCCAGGCGTCTATTCGGCATTCTACGGACGTCATCTCTCCATGTTCAAGTTCGAACCCATCTCGTTATTTGTGCTATGCTGCAGTTTTTTCTAATTTCTTCGTTTCTTTTTCGGTCGTACATGATGTAGCCAGCTATGGCGCGCGGTGTTTTCATTTCAACCGTTGTCATGTATTTTTGCGTTATAGCCGTGTCTGCCTTGTCTGTAATTATTTGGTTCTCTTTTTTGTCACCTTTTTGGAATACTGACATGATAATACTCTCCCTCCAAGCTTCTGGTATGATCGTAGACTCGCAAATCTCCTGGAGTAGTCTCCATTCTTTTCAGTGCAGAGTGTTGGTCCTCTATATTTGATTAATTTGTTATTCATATTGTCAATACCAGGCGAATTTCTATTTTTAATTGATTAATTGCTAGGCATACGTCTGAAAGTTGGAGATCATCATACGATATTTCAATGCCATTTTTTGAATTATAGTTTCGGCCAGTTCAGTATTTGTCCTATACTGTATTGTGTTAACAAACTCGTTAATAGGTTTTTTTAAGTTTCAGAGCGAGTTGCACACATCTTTTTGGCTTCTAAAGGATTTTCCAATAAGAGGTGTTATTTTGTTAAAAGATCAATGGTTTCGTTGCTTGTGTGGCACGTAGCGTCGTCTTGTTGAAAATAAACATTGTCCAGATCAATACCATCCAATTCCGGCCATAAAAAATTGTTAATCATCTCTCGATAGCGCAATTCATTCACCGTAACTGTTGCTCCAGCTTCATTTTCGAAAAAGTAAGGTCCAATGACTCCGGCGGACCGCACCAAACAGCCTCACGTTGAGGATAGAGAGGCTTTTCCACAGTAACTCTTGGATTTTCTGAGCCCCAGATCCGACAATTTTGCTTGTTGACGAAGCCACCGAGGTGGAAATGGGACTCATCACTCAAGATGATTTTTCGATAGAATTCCGAATCACTTTCATGCATTTCAACGACCCAATCAGCTAAGACACGACGTTGTTGATGACCGGCCAACTTGAGTTCTTATGCTAACTGGACTTTATGACCCAAATCTTTATGCAAAATACGGTGTAATGTGTGGAATGCATAATTCCAAAGAACGACGAGGAATGTACAAACATGGGTTTTCTTCAACACTTTCGGCTACAACAGCAATATTTTCGGCTGTTCTTGAGCGACGTGCACTGGTATTATTCTTCACACCACCAACTTGTCCCAACAGCTCGAATTTTTTCACCAATTTCTGTATTGCGGTCCGACAAGGTGCTTCACGATGACCCAAAAATGTTCGAGTTTTACGAAATGTCTCTGCCAAATTTTCACCATTTTTATAGTGAATTTTAATTTCAATGCATTGTTTAAGCGTGTATCGTTCCATTTTTATTAATGTTTAGTAGTTTCTACTTGTCAAATATCAAAACATGACAGGTTCAAAAGTGACATCTGCCGAAATAGCGGGCTATTCAAAATAACACCTGTTATTAGAAAACCCTCCATGGTGTGATATTTCTGAGCCTAAAGTCTCCCAGAAGTTCTCTTTCATTTTGGTGATTTCTGAATTAACTCTATTTCTGGTTGCCTTGTCTTCGGCAAAAATTATTTCGCATCCTCTGTATCGCTCACAGTCTCTCCTCTTCTCTTTCGCAAATAGCTTTACGTCATTACAGTGCCATTTATTGTGTTCCTGGTGTCAACTTTAATGGCGCCGGTTGCTTCATTTGCGGCATAGATTATGTTTGTGTGTATCCTGGCACACGTTTTTCAACATTATCAGTACTTGTAATTGAATTGTGTGACATTTTGTTGTTAAATCGATTTGAATATAGTTCTTTAGACGATGCGTTTCTGCGCGATTCGATGTTAAATTTGTCTGTCATATTTTGCTGTAGCCGAACCTAACACACGAACGTCTAAGATTTTCGATGGGTCTTATTCTGTTGGTGATAAGATAATCAATAATCGGTTTATGACCGCTCGTGTTGTTGAAAGTGTACTTATGCTGACTTTTTTGAGGATAATAGGTGTTGTTAATCCTCAATTCATTCTGCAGTCAGAGGTTCAACAGCATTTTGCCATTTTCGTTCACTACATCTTCATTGTATTTGCTTTTAATGTCCCGAATAGCACCACTTCCAATTCGGGCACTGAAGTCACCCAGTAAGATTACTTGATCATTTCGTGGTATCTGCTAGAGAAGTTGTTGTAAATCGCGGCAAACCATTCAACTGTTATATTTAATATTCTGTTATATTTAATAATGATATTAGCATCTATTTTTCGTAGCCAATTTTCTTCTATATAAATACTAATGATTTGAAACTATTTTCTCCGTTAAGAAAAACTGTGGATGTTCTTATGTTGCAATCGGAAATTGATGCGCTCGTTCGCTGCTACTTTCACCAAATCTCAATTTTTTTCAGTCATCTTATACTATTTCTAATATGATACTTTATATCGATCTGTTCATGAATTCCAAGAACTAAATGTGATCTTTGACCCCATTTTTCAGTCACATTAACTTTGTTGTATCTACTTCTAACTCAATCTTAGGTTTTATAAGGCGTAATAGCTCGAAGTTCTCGCACCTTTATGAATATATAATTGGCGCTTACACCCTTCTAGGGTGTTTGTTGTTACACAAATGGACCCTTACACTCTCAGATTACTTTTTACTTCCTTTGTTCGCTTACTAGATTAGAGTATGGGGCATTATCTGGAGGCCTTGCTACCGATTTGAGAATTGAGCGCGTACACAAGGTGTTCCTTAAATATGCTCTCAGATCGTTAAAATTCTCGAAGTCCTATCTCTTCTTATAATTCCCGTTTAATTTTAATCAACTTAAAGTCTCTAGAGAGTAGATTTATACTCTCATTATCTTTTGTTTTTAGTATAAAAAAAAAAAAAATAAATAATTGGCGCGTACACTTCTGTTAGGTGTTTGGCCGAGCTCCTCCTCCTATTTGTGGTGTGCGTCTTGGTGTTGTTCCACAAATGGAGGGACCTACAGTTTCAAGCCGACTCCGAACGGCAGATATTTTTATGAGGCGACCGCTATTAGAAAAATGTTTTTATTAATTTTGCTTTCACCGAGATTCGAACCAACGACCTCTCAGTGAATTCCGAATGGTGATCACGCACCAACCCATTCGGCTACGGCGAAAATTTGTTTGTTCATCCCTATTAAGCAGCATTCCCTTTAATAGCCCTACTAGATCTCTACGCAACACTTACCCATTTAATTTTAATTGCTTGTTACGAATTATGCGCGTAATGCTCCTATTGCCCGCGCTCTGAGAGCATTCAATAAGATCTCGAGTTCTATTCTACTCGGCTTTATGGTATCAAAGCATGAATTTTCTGAAATTTTAAACTCTTT
The DNA here is from genome assembly GCF_027943255.1 of Anastrepha obliqua. Classification (NCBI taxonomy): domain Eukaryota; kingdom Metazoa; phylum Arthropoda; class Insecta; order Diptera; family Tephritidae; genus Anastrepha; species Anastrepha obliqua. The sequence continues at coordinate 68,904,168 of NC_072894.1, forward strand.
TTTTAATTTATTTATTTAGCTATCTGTAGTAATTTAAGCTGCTATTAGCTCTAAGTGGTCCCTAAAAACTAGAATTATGTTTTAGACTTGAAATAAACGAAAACCACGCCACCATCATCGGATATTTAAGGGGACAGATGCCTGTAAATTTTCGAAAAAAAAATTTTTGTTTCATAAAATGTTAATATAATCCTTTAAGAATACGTTAAAAATTTTTTAGAACGTAAATTTAAGTATTTCTTATATTATAGATCGTCAATTCCTTGCGTTCGAGCGCTAGGAGAAGTATAGTTATGTATTCAAACCTTAGACGCGTTTTTCTCAAAGCTATATTTTTCGAATTGGCGTACACAATAACTCGAGAAGTTATGGACCGATCTCCCTGAAATTTTGCATACATCTTTTTTATGATATTACTTTCTATGTGGTTCAAGTTTTCGAAAATTTTTGAAAAAAATAATTTTTTCGAAGCAATAATATTAGGAAAATTCGCCCCAAATTTCATTTTTATTTTAAGCATTTCATACCGCGAATTTGTTTCATACAGAAATTGTGACTTTAATAAACAAAACAATTTTTTGGTTTTTTGTATTCAGGTCACTGACGCCGATGCTACAATGCCCGCTGATTGAGAAGCCCCACTGCGACCTTCCTGAAAGAATTGAGTGTACATCCGCCATTTTAAATGATTAAAATAAAAAAAAAGTGTATTATTAAACTTATTTTAACGTATAAATAACCTGTATGCCAATTTTGAAAAAAAAAATATCAACTGCTTTATTTTAAATAATTTTAATGAAAATCCGGAATAATATGGCCGTTTACAGGCCCTAACCGAACTCCGAAAAAGCTTTCAAGTTTCCATTAGCATAGACTTTGTTAAAAAATAATCCGGAATTTGTCAATAAAGAGATTCAATTATTCTTTTGACTAATTCTCTGATATAGCCTTATTTCCTTATTTTAAACAGCCGATATTCCGCGTTTTCGGGACTACCATCACTAGAATTTATGTCTGTATTTGTGTACCTTATAAACATTTTTCACTAAATTAAAGATGAATGTATTAATGCAAAACTTGCAAATCACAAACACAATACAAAACAATGAACAAAGCAATCTCGCCCATTTCAAACTGCTCATTGTATGTTGCATGCAACAAAGTAAAAATTCTTCGAAATATAAATAAGCCAATCGACAATTTTGTCTTCGAAAACCAAAAACACACAAACTAATGGGATTAACTATAAATTCTATTGAATTTTGCTGTTTAACTTTTCTTCTTCTCGCATACTTTGCCCCGAAAAACATACATACATATGTATGTATGTACACAATTCGACTGAAAGGCATTTATTTATTTACAATGAAATTTTTAGCTTTGACGAAATCCATTTAATGCGGCAGCTGTAATGAATTTTCTTACTTTCGGCAAAAATGTAAACAGATACTTGCAACCGCAACAGCGACCAACCAATTTGAAGAACCAATATAAATTTATGTGTACATTCACGTACTAATATACGTGCATATGTATGTATGTATGTATATGTATGCATGTGCATGTATGTGTATGTAAAGATATACCGTAAAAGCATCGAAAAGGGTAAGCAATTGGATGGAGGATTCGGTATGCCGCGGCTGCACTTGTGCATGCAACACAAAACTTTAATTGCTGTTGGCGGCTAATGACAAACCGACTAGCTGACGGGATGGAGTTGGCTGGCATTGTTGGCCTTTGCATCCCAATCCACATTTATCTATTCATTTACTCGTTAAATGCGGATAATTGTAAACGTCTGGCCGTGACAATCGTAATGTCGCTAAGCATAATAAAAATAAGTGTGCATATGTATGTGTGTATGTATGTATTTATAAGCATGCATGCTCGTACATATGTTTTCATTTATTTAGCTTTTAGCTTGTACATACACTTATGCATACATATGTATGCTCTTATTTGAGTGTGTGTTGTATGTGTGTGTGTGTGCAAGTGTTTAGGCTACTTGTGTTGGTGTTATAGACGTCAGTGCCAATTACTTATACGCTCATTCATGAACTCTTCTTTGCTGTGGTCTCAAAAGGCCTGCCTACCCGTCTGCCTTCAGTTCATTCACTTATGTAATATACATATATATGTACATATGTAGTATATACTTATGTATGTACGTATGTATGTATGTGCTTTTACACTTCCAACGCTTTCCGCACCTCCACTTGTCCGCACTTGTTTTGCATCACACTTTTTTTGTTCAAGTTTTATTCAACTAACTCATTTTTGCTTTTTTGCAAATTCACAATTTATGCACATACATATGTACATACAAATCATACATGTACATTTTTTTTCTCTCCCGTAACTCTAACTTTTCACTAGCATATGTGGGAAATGTATGCTTGTGCATTGGCTACCTTGCCCTTGACAAATGCTTTCCCCAGCATGCATCAGTCTCGACTCTTACATTTTTCTAGCCGACCGTTTTTCCTGTATCCTACATAAAAATTTGCTGCCTTGCTCCCCATATTCATATGTATTTTATCCCGGCTTTGTCTCTTTTGCCATTATTTTACTTGCATAAATATTGAGGGTTATAAATACATTGCTCAGTACATACATACATGCATACATGTATAATATGCATATGTTAGTATGTAAATGTGTTAGTTGTAGAAGTTATTGCTGGCTGGTAGACAAGTAGTCGTTTATCCAAATGCTGAGCGAGGCTTCGCGTTGGGCAGATATCAGTCTATTGCAGACACAGTACTTAGAACGTATAAAATGCGAACAGGAAATAAAAGCGAAGTGAGAAGAAATGCGCACAAATTAACAAAACGAAGTAGCTGTGGGAGAAAAGCGAAAAAATGTGAACTTGAAATACAGCTTAGAAAGGCTTGAATCCGTCTAGACACACAAGTAGACAATGGCAACACAAATGCATCTATGCATACATAAGCCAGTATGTGCGCATATAAGTTTGTTTATAACTTTATTGTATTTACATTCGAAGCATACATATCTATGTTTGTACATGAAAATATACATACGTGCAAGAAAAAATTATTCTGCGTTTTGTTCCGTAGAGATGCTGTGGAGTTTTTACGTTGCAAGTACAAAACAAATTTTTCAGAAAAATCGAGACTCATTATCACAAAACTTCTTAACAGATTTTGCTTAGCTTGAATCTATTTTTTAAACCTAATGCACTTTTTCTGTAATTGAGCAGTTTTAGATATCGACGGTTAGCAAATCTGTTTTTCATGACCCAGCGATAAGACAAAAATGGTGCGCATGTTAGGCAGACTGGTAAGAATATTATTTAACCATAGAGCACTTATCTGGAAGGCTATTATAATTTTTTGCTGATGTCGTCTGAATAGACAGAAACGCCCTGGCGCTGAAAATATTCGATACGATATCACAGAGGAAGCCCTCCTCTAGGTTCTAAAGATCAGGTGGAGAAGGATTTAGCTTCACTTGGTGATTGCAACTGACGCCGGTTAGCATGAGAAAGAAAGGACTTGCGCGCTTTGTTAAACTCGGTTATCGCGCCAATGAGGAAGATGAAGAAGGTTGTAGGCATAAATGTGTGTGTGTATAGTATATAGGTTAGGTTAGGTAGCGCTGGCTGATCTATAAAAAGATCTCACTTAGACCACTAGAGTCCACAAGCCTTTCAGCGTTTTGTCAACAATATTTTTCAAGGGTGAAAAACCTGTTGATCCTAGCCGCATTAGTAGAGTCCTACGAAGCGCACCGCAAAGTAGGTTCTAAAGTACCCCTAGCATTCGCTTCGTTACATGTGTTACGCGAATCGCTCTGAACAAAACCCATTTTGGCTGCGTGATGTGGGGTGAGACAGTGTCCCGTCAGTTGGTTCGTCGAGGTGCTGTCTGGGTGACACGCCCCAGACTCAATTAGCCACTGCCGTTATTTCGTCAAGCCAACTTGATTTGACTACAAATCTGCCTATGTCAACTATTTTCTTTTCTGCACTTTCTACCAAGTTGTCCATTGAGTATTTCCCCAGCATTCTATGTCGTTTGGCAGGCGATGGCAAACCTCCGAGTGTATTTTGGCAATGAAAAAGCTCCATAAACTTGTTGTAGGTGCTTACATTTTTGGAACACCAGCTAAACACACAGAAGTTCGACCAAATACCTAACAAAGGATGTAAGTGCGAATTATTTAGACGTATGCAGATATATTCTTTGCAAAGCTGCCCATTGGGAGGAAACTCAAAATGTACATATGTTTTACAACTAAATAATATTTGGTGAAAAAAACGAGAATTATTCTAGGAAGCTTGGATTACAATAATACATACCCACATACCTACATAATAAAGCAATTCAGTCGTTTGTTAATTCGCAAAGCTCAACTGTAAAGTAAAGTACCATAAGGAAATAATAAAGTATTCATAATTCAAATTAATAAAACCAGCAAAGCAATAAGAATTAAAATTCAAACCAAAAATTATTCATAGCGGAATAAAACTCCCAACAAACCGCGACCAACAAAACGCCCGAATATTGTGCAAAACAAAGTGGAATAAGGAGAATTCGGGAGGAAACGGCATGACGCTGTACCGACTGAAAGAAACCACAAATGAAGCGCACATTAACGCATAATAACTTCATCAAGAAATGCAATTGAGTGGGCAATTAATGAGCAGCAAGCAAAAGCGGTGCCGGATTAAAAATAAAGCAAAGAGAGAAAAATCAAAATTAAGGCATGAAGAACAATCATAAGTCATAGCGGCGAAAATGCAAACGTACATACAGCAGAACCACAACAGCAAGGGAATTGGCAGCGACGAAATCAAAAATAAAAGAGGAGAATCAGCACAGAAAATTATAGAGTGAACTGGCGCAAGTGGCGGCAGCAGGTAAAGGATTCCACGAAACTTCACCAACACACACACAAAGCAATAAAAGAAGATGAAAAAAAATCGAATAGCTGCTTTAATCACATGAGAATTATGTTTGACTCCATAGCTTGCAGGTACAATCAAAAGTCAGCCAGCCGTTGACAAAGGGCAAGCGCAGCTCATTTCCGTTTCAATTTGCATTAGATGCGCAAAAGACTGCTAAAATCGACCCTCGAAAGCGAATCGGCTTAGCGTTTTGAACTAATAAATCAAAATAAAAATAAAACGTGCCAAAGCTAACTACCGACAGAGTAAAATTGAACGAAATAAAAGTAGAGAAAAAATCCACTAAAAAGTCAATAACTTTATTAGTGATTTAGCAAAAAAAAAAGAGTGAAAAACAACAAAAACATATTCAACTAACTTAGCGTCATATAAAAGCTGGTTTATACGATAAATTATGTGTATCTGCTGCTGCGCGACAAAATGTTGTCAACACGTAAGAAATGATAGCCAAAAATTTATATCTACCTACTCGCTTATATGTATATGTATGTATGTATATGTAAGCAGTTTTAAAAATATTTATATGGCTATATCGAAGAGGAACCAATTTTTTCTAGAGCATAGGCAGCGAGTTGAGAATGGCTAAAAATTGATTGCGCCTCAATACTGGAGGTATTAATTAAGATCTTAATTAACTACATATTCTTGCATAATTTTGCATATGTTTAGCGAGCGTCTGCATGTCATCCAGTTAGATGTATATAATTTCTACGAAATTTTTTTCTGACTACTGGCTTCTTCTCATTGACTATATTTGTATAAATTCAGGAAGAGGCGAAATAGCTAAGATGTGTGAAGTAAAGTAGGAATATTCGTAATACCAGTTTACAGCCAGAAAAGCCAAGAATCAGACCCTAAGTTATATGGTTTCAAAAATTCTAATATCTGCGGTGACTTTCTGTAATTCGATAGTCGACACGCGTTTGCTCGATACTTCAATTCGATATCAAATGCGCGACGATCCTATTTTGGTTCCCGTATTTCGATATTTGTACTATCGTTATCATATTTTAGGAAGTGTTTGAAAAGTGGATTATAGCTGTCAAAAAGAGCATGAAAGAAATAAAAATTAAAAGTAAATATGTACAATTGGCGTTATTTTTTAATTTTGGAAGATTTTAATGAAGGAAACTCTTCAATAAATAGAAGGAGAATATGCGATGCGTCACAGAGCATACGCGATTTCACATTTCAGTTTTTCCAAGTCTAGCTCTAAGACTTAAATCTTCATTTTTTTATATTGCACTTCAGTTGCAATTTGTGTCTCCTTTAGTAGCAGTTTCCTGTTTGCGATTTTATTGCCTCAACACTTCACTTTTAAATTTTTCTTGCTTTTAAATCTCTTTCAATTATTTTAACTTAGGGGTCTGAACCTTTTACTTTTAGCCTGAGGAGCCGCAGTAGAACAGCTAGGTGCGTCTGTATGGCAACCATATGAAGTTGTGCCTGGTACTCCCGATATATGCTCGCTTATTTTGGCTGCGGCAACTATCTGTTCCTCCATATGATTCAATGAAACCGCATCATACGGACCACACCCCGTTTTCGCCACGCTTTTCATGCGCTAGGTAAGCTTGCGTTTTGCAGTGTACTTGTAGTCAGTCCATACCTAGGGTATTACAAGAATTTTTTACCACAAATGAAAAATGTTTAAAAGTAATGGTAAGTGTTAATACAAACTTTCTGCCATCTTTTTGTTGGCTTCATGGGAGGCCCGTTACTATTTAACAATTCCGTTAGCTTATCCCATAACTGTTTCTTCTTCGAACGGTCATTAGCTGCACTCTTTAAGCTATTTTTAGCTAATGAATCGTGCTTTTCCATATATTCGACCATTATCTTTAGTTGAGTAAGGTTTGTTTGTTGAGACCTATGTAACTAATTATATAAAACTTAAAATATCAAAAAAATGTAAGTTTTTAACTTAGGTACATTTTGAAGAAATAAACAGCTGAGAAAATGAAAAACGAGAGCAAAAGTGGTGTCGAGCTGTATCTATCGAACATTCGCTAAAACGCTACGACATTTTTTGTTAGAGAAAGCAAAAACGATACTTCGATTATCGTTTTTGCTCGATATCGAATTACAGAAAGCCAGCCCTGGAGAATCCGTAAGCCGATCAAAGCAAGTGATATAACAAATTAAGAGTAATTAAATTTTCTAACATTTGTTCGTGCTTCATTTTTTATTCAAATCAAACGTTTTGAAGGTATTTACAAAGTCAAAATATTTTTTTTTATTGCAAAAATATGAAATTTTTCTATTTATATATAAAAAATGTAAAAGGAAATGACTTTCCATTTTTTTTAATCATTTCTTAAACCTAAAGTATCTTGAAAAAATTTCAGATATAAATGAAACAATCCTCTAATAAGAATAAAAATTATTCGCATGCAAATAAGATTAGTACAATAATTTTTTGCTCAAAGTTTAACAAATTGCCAACACAAAATCGATTTTTGTGGATTTTGTGGTTTTTCCTAGTAAAAAATAAGATAGAACATTTAATTACCTTAATTTGTTTTGATCAGTTAACGCATTCTCTAGATATTAGAAATTGATGTGATCTAAATCTTCTTTAATCCAAAACCGTTATTTAGCAATATTGTCATGAATTGCACTGGCTTACAACAACATTTCTATTCGTGCTCATTCGCAGAATGTGACCGTACCTTCGAATTCTTTGTCCTTTAATCAGATACATTTGAACTTCAGAAAAGTTATTTACGAGGGGACGCAATGAGTACCCGTGTTAGAAAGGAAGACACCATTTTTACAAAAAAAAATTTTTGTTTTTCAACATAGTCCCCTTTTAGATCAATACACTTCCCCAACGTTTCGGTCATTTTTTAACTCCTCCAAAAAATAGCATTTGTCGAACTCTCAAAAATACGCCTCTGTCTCGGCAATGACTTCCCCGTTTGAACTAAATTTTTTTTCCGCGACCCATTTCTTCATGTTAGGGAACAAGAAAAAGTCGCAGAGAGCCAGATCGGGTGAATACCGGCGTGCGACGGCAATTCATAATGCAATTCATGCACTTTGGCGGCGAAAACACCGAACGAATGTACGTACCAGCACATCGTAGTGAAACAGCAACTTCTTTTTCGCCAAATACGGCCGTGTCTTCTTCAATTTTTTGTGAAAGCGGTCCAATAACTTACTGTACTATGGCCCACAGAGCGTTCCTTCTTTAAAAACTATACATATGAGGATGACGACGTTCGCATCCCAAAAAATCATCGACATGACCTTTTCGGCCTGTGGGACTGTCTTCGCCTTCTTTGGAGCAGATTGTTTTGATTGATTTGTCATCAACGGTGATGCAAAAATTCCTTCGGATCTCGCTTAAATTGCTCCAGACACTGCTTCGAAGTTAACGGCAGTATCCGCTTGCTGCTGCTTCTGAGCAATCGCGGCACCCATCGGGCCGACAATTTTTTCATCGCCAACTTATCATGTAAAATATTAATTGGCATTCCCGTAGACGCACTTTCGTTCGTCGATTAGCGAGAATCATGTCGTGCACTTTTTGAATGATTTCCTAGGGGGGCGTCCTGGTCGTTCCTCATTGAAAACGAATGTTCGCCCACGTTTAAATTGCTTGAACCAAAATTTAACTGTGGCCATAGATGGCGAAGCGTCCCCATAGACGGCATCCAATTTTGCTTTTAGCCCCTCGCATTTTCTCCCCATTAGAAAACAAAAAGCGAATTACCGAACGATACTGCTCCTTTCCGTCTTAGCGAGAATCACGAAACACGTCTTACGCGAATAGCTGCCAAATCCAAACAAACCTATTAATCAGTTGAAATTTGTTTTGCCATCGTTTGAGAAATGACAACACACGATACTAATACCAACCTCTCACAGGAAAGTCCTCAGTCATCAAACACGGGTACTTATTGAACCGCCCTCGTACATAACCATTTCTGCAGATAATCCTATCAACGCGTCCTTCATTATGTCGATAGCATGAGAAGTCTTCCATCTGGCTGACACCAGAAACTTTTCAGGGCGCGTGCATGAACATTGGAAAAAAATAGTTGGGTTTACCTCTAAGGCAGCCAGACGGACATTCAAGCCAAGTGTTTACGTGTAGGTCTTCCAAAAGAAAAATCCAAAGAAAAAGTAAATTTTAAAATTAAGATTCTCAAATAAAATAATTGCCCTTTTAGCGATTTTTATTTTTCAAATTATTATGTCTGAAATTCCCAAAAATGAATAAAATATTTACTTATATTTATTATGTGTAGCCCTGGTACTGTAGCATTTACATGGCGCAAAATTATTCCTTAATCAGTTTTATTTTTGAATAACTTTTTTATTAAATAACAAAATGATGTTTAGTGATCGAAATCTCTATTTTCGTCTCCATTGCTAGTCTGTCTGTAAACAGCAGCCGTCTTGTTCACAAATGTCCAATATGACTGACATACGACGCCATTACGATGCAAAAATTACAAATCTTCCGACAGGCAAATAAATATTATAAGCCATAGTTAATAAACTACCAGATGCCTAAACTTTTTTTATAAATCATCCGTGTTTTGCCTATATAATATGCATATATTAGGAATCACAAAAAATATTAAATAAAGTATTTGTGGTAAAAATGAAATTTTATGCGTTGCCAAAACGAAAACAAATCGATTTTTTCCAGTTGTGGTATTTACATAACAATAAGGCTAACACTCGCTGACAAATTAGCCCGCTTCTAAATGTACTAGCGATTTTTTGTTGGTTTTCTATTGAAAAATGTGGGTTCGTTACAAAAATTAATTTGCATGCAAATTTGATGCTTGTCGGCAATTTGCCGATACCTAAAAATCCAGGCTGTGCTTGAATATGTTTATACGGTTGATTGGTTAAGCTGAAAGGTCGACTTAAGTGCTTTTTCTATTTGGTTTCAATTTGATGTGGTGAAGAGGGAAAACGGCGTGAAACTTAATTTATTAGTTATGAGCAATCTTCGAAAAAAAAACACGAATGAAGATATTTATCAAAGCAAATTTAGTAAAAAAAACTCAGCTATCCACATGCATCAAAGTTCATTCATATTGGTAGAACCGTCATCAAGTTTAAAATTTTCTGATTTCTAATTTCGAAAACTTGATAACCAAGTTTAGCTTAATACGAGTATGAGCTCATATATGTACATATAAGTAGCTTTCGTAATTTTCTTCCGTTATTTTGAAATTAACTCGAATTTGCTGATAAATAGTATTTGTTAGCTCTTTCGACGAAATCACCCAAGATGATTTTAGATGAAAATATGCCTACTATCAATAAAATATTTACTTGCCACCATGGCTATATCTATAAAGAAATATCGAGGAAAACTCTTTACTTTCTTCAATGCCTATTCTACTGCACTGACAAAAGACCTAAGAAAAACAGGAGGCCATTACTCAATACACTCGACAGGTAACGACAAACCCCCGAGTATATTTCTACCATGAAAAAAATCCTCAAAAAACCATTTGTCGTTCGGAGTCGGCTTAAAACTGTAGGTCCCTCCATTTGTGGAACAACACCAAGCGGCACACCAACAAATAGGAGGAGGAGCTCGCCCAAACACCTAACAGAAGTATACGCTCCAATTATTTATTTATTTCATTTGTATTACTGAATTATCCTCAGATAGACTTATATTTTTTTTTGTATTTGGAAATAACTTCCTTAATAGTTTGTTTTTTTGGGTTTGTGGTCTTCCTTTTAAAATCTTAAGCACAATTTTACTTTTCGACACTACCTGGCATGCCAGGCAGTTCGAGCAGAGTTTACCATTTTTGACTAAAACAGCGGTGCAAAATAGCAATCAGCAAAATAGCTACCATGCTACCAACTTAACCCATACAAATTACCTTGTGACGTTTTCGCCACTTTCTCGATTCTTATTGGCTCTCATTTTTTATCTTATATGTATATCTATACTACATATTACATATATGTACAAAGAATATGGAATATAGAACACAAATCTAATAATTTTTTTCAGATTTTAATACAACACTTATGAGTGCACTTTAGAATCTCTTGAATGAATTTAAAGCAGTTTCCTCCGCACACCATCAATATTCGTAGCTAAAGCACACAGCCGTCAGACAAACCTAAAATTCTAATAAGTGGGAAATAGATCAAATGAACGTGATAGACCTTACATGTATTTTGTTACTGTAGTTAAAAGAATGTAAATGTTCTTTTTTCACTTAGCTAGTGACGGTAGCCGTCGTAGTCAAATAAGTTGGTGCGTGACTACCATTCCGAAGAGCACAGGCTCGAATCTCCTAGAATGAAACACCAAAACTATATAAAATATATTTTCTAATAGCGGTCGTCCTTCGACAGACAAAGGCAAAGCTCCGAGTATATTTTTGGCACGGGAAAGCTTCTCATAAAAAACCATTTGTCCTAGGAGACGCCGTAAAATTGTTGTAGGTCTCTCCACTTGTGAAAAAACATAAAGATATCTTTTTTCTATTTTACCATCTCGTATTCACCAAACCCTTCCGCATTCGCTTACTATTTATGCCTGAATTCATGACCTGATAGCTCACATCTGGTTTTAGCTAAGAAAATGCAGTAATCGCTACCTCCCGTACTGCAGAATCGTTTATTTGTTGGTTTGTCGGCATCTATAAGAGAGAGTTTACAATTTATATGGATTTCCATTTACAGATGCCAACTTTTTTTCGGTGACATCTAGGCATAATTTTAATTTTCAACGTCTCCATTGTTTATAGGCTATTTATTAACTCTCTACGTTTGAGATGCTACCTCGGCTGCATCATCACGGCAGATGGTGGAGCAGATGAAGATGTCAACTGCAGGCTAAACAAAGCAAAGGTGGCATTCGGGCGAATGCATACGGTATGGAGGAGTTTGCAAATCTCCAGGCGCACTAAACCACGAATATTCGGCTCATGCGTAAAGGCAGTATTGTTGTACGGAAGCGAAACATGGCTGGTCTCTAGCACCATCACACAGAGGCTACAATTCTTCACCAACAAATGCCTCCGCATCATCTGCAGAATATTCTGGTCAAACACCATCAGTAACGACGCACTGTGGCAAATCAAACGCAGAAAGTGGCGATGGATAGGTCACACGCTTAGAAAATCACCAGTCAGCACCACGAGAATGGCACTTGACTGGAACCCGCAAGGGAGCAGAGGTCGCTTTGACCAAATAACATTTGGAGAAGGTCGATGCTGCGCGAACATGCCGATGCCGACATCTCATGGGACGGTGCAATAACAGCAGCACAGAACCATGTAAGATGGAAGAGTCTGTCGAGACCCTATGCTTCCGAGAGGAGTGAACAAGAAAAAAAAATGCGCTGTGCGTCATTGAAGATTGACAATTTTTAGATCAAATATCGCCCACAGCATTTCTGAGATAAGACTAGGCATTTGAATGAAAACATATTCCATAAATAATGTCAATATTTGTCTCCTCTAAAATGGCATAATATCATATAAAAAAACTAGGTTTGCTAATTTTATTTTATTTAAAATTGATGTATATTTGTTTTCGGACTAAATTACTGTTATATCTAATTTATTTGAAAATTGAAGGGAATGCATTTTACCTCCAATAACTCAGTTAAGCATGGGATGTAGAACCTATGACAGGGCTTTCAATCTATGTACATACATTCGTATGTATGTACATATTGGGATAAACACAGAAAGGGAAGGAGTTTTAATTATTTTTGTACGAGAGGATTTTCAGTTTCTTTATTTGCAAAAGCACTCTAAGAGAATAAAAGTTTAACTGTGAATGTGTGATCGAAGGATGAATCCCTGGGGTTAAGTCGCAATTAATTAAAATTGCCATTTAATCCTTTGACCGCCAACACAGGGATGTGACGGTGGGGTCAATCATCCCACAGCCAAAGCAAACTGCTTCGGCAACACATATTTATATGCATTAATGTATCAAAGGAGTAGTGTGTTAAAATACAGTTGTGGGCATAATAAAAGGTTACAAAATCGCAGTAAAAGCTAGGTGACAAAGAATTTTATGAGAATTACAGAACATTCGTAGTGCAGTATTTTAGTCGCATACTATGATAAATATACCATCTGGAAAAAAGTAAGATTTGGCAAGTCCATCTTCAGATATTTATTGAAGTTTCATGAGAGAAGCAGAGAGAGAGAGAGAGAGGATGAAGAGGAGAATCGAGTCTGAGTGTGTTAGAAATATTAGTTCACTGAGTGAAACACGACATACTCGACTTACTGTTCCTATTAGATGGAACAATAAACGGCATTATGCACAGAATGCTGCGGTGCTGCTAACACAAGACCGTCAACCGCCTCTCAGAAATCAGCTGATTTACTGACTTAACCGGCCTTAAAACAGCAGTTTGTGTACGAAAAAAAAAGAGATTCTGCTGGTATAAGAAAAAAACAACGTAGTTTACGCCACTATTACTTCGCTGCCGTTTGAGCAACGACTGATTGGACGACTATGTGAATACGTCAGTAATGAGCGGGCAGTATTCTACTGCCGAATCCCCGATGACGTAGCAGCCGAAGTTACTTTCACAATTTTGCTTCGGATAACCAAACATTGCAATCAGTCATCCTTGAATAGACGGGAGGGTGCGCGCGTTGAGAGTGTGAGACTAAAACCTCAAATTCAACTGAGATTATTTAACTAAACATGTTTGTTTGTTTGAGAGTATTTGGTTACAAAGATTGAATGTGGAACAATTTATTGGCGAAAAAGCGTTAAATCAATATTGTAATTTCTTAGTCTGAATAACTGAATAAATAAGTAAATGATTAAGTATTAAGGGTGAACTTAGAAATGCAATATAAATTCTTTTAGCTGACTCTAGGCGCGAGGCAGTAAACTACGGTGGACTGGCCCTGTAAAAGCTGCAAATTCCGCCCCATTGGTGATGATGAAGGTCAGATGAAAAGCGCCTTCAATTCGGCCGACAGGTTTTGACCCCAAAATAATCTGCCTACACTTAATTAAGATATCTGTGATAACTTAGCAAGAAGAGAAACATTTAAAAGAGATTTTTGATTTCGATCCAAGGCAACAACTAGTTGTAGATTCACACGAGAAGAATATTATTACCACTACCTTACAATTTAATATAAGTTTTGCAGTGACTATATATATAGTTTAGTGTCAAAGCGCAAAATACAGTAGATTCTGTTTTTATGCGGTACATACGTTCCGCAAGAAACAGCATAAAAAAAGCTACTAGTTCTATAGTAAAACTATAGATACGTTTCAAAAGTGCTAAGAACCGCATGAATCTGAAATAATTAAATAAAATCGCATAAACAAAAAATTGTATTTTTGAAAATTATATCTTTATTTAAGAAACGTCAGAATCGAAAAATAAATTTACGTCAGAAATAGAATCAGACAATACCCACATGTTGCGCATTCGTTTAGGATTTGGCGTAAAATCACTTTCGTCACTTGAGGAAATGTACACGTCTGATCTAGATGGTTATGCAGGCGGTTCCATACTTGTAGGGTTAGCATTTCTGATGTAATCTGTGATGAGTTTTTGCTTAGCTGGTTTAGAATCTTGTTTATATGTACAATTCCCGATAGGTCGACATGCATTTTTTAATTAAAAAAAAAAAAACCGCACTATTTCAAAACCGCATAAAAAAAGCCGCATAAAAACAGAACCTACTGCATTCGACTGCATAAGTATCTACATATAAATTTGGTCATGAATGAATGAGCGATCACAACGCTAACTACTAAATAAAACTGAATGTTGGCATGTTTGGACATCAAACTGCCAGTCGCACCAATCAACCCCTCGATTTTCCCACTTTCTTTGTACCAGTTAGCTAGTATTGGGTTGCCGTCATTGTTTGCCCATTTAGATGGCGACAAGTGTGGTTTCCTATTAGCGCTACGCGAAATTAATTGATTGCCATTAGCGATAAACATGAATTTCCTTTGCATTCGAAAGCAGCGATCGTCAAACGGTGGGGGGGAAATGGGAAAGCGGTAAAATTAAGTGGTTGATTTTAACCACACCTTCCGAAAGGATAGGAAATAAAACCGCGAATAAAGCATACATAGATAGGAAGAAATTTAATTAATTGGTCATTTGCAAACTTACACTCAAATACATTTCATTACATACGAGCGATGTACGGCAATACAACAAGTCTGATATTTTTTTCACATAAACTCGTATGAGTTTTTTTTGTTATTCAATTGCGCTCGAACTTTGTATGTATGGAAGCGTAAATGTACAGGATGGTCTATATGTTGGGTTTGCTTGAATCCATCGTTCTTTGACGTTGACAGCTTTTCCCTCTTGATGTCTTAACAAGAAGTCAGTATCAGTTTTACGCGGAATAAAGTGAATTGATTTGCGCGTGAGTAAAGTTGAGAAATATTGCAAACTTATTTCGAAAATCAATGTGGTGTAGGCCATTGTGTTGATGGAAAAGCAGTCAAAAGCATATTTTCTAATCTCGCTGGCTAGGTTAACAAGCAAAACGGCCGCACCTGGGTATCGGAAAACCCGCACATGATCGTCGAGCGACGAATGCATCCTCAGAGAGTGACAGTGGGTGCTGATTTTGGAGTGGTCGTAACGCTGGATATGCCATTTTTTATTTAGTTATTCAAAAATAAAATTGGATAGTAAAATTTGCGCCACTTCTTGGGTTAAGGGGGGAAGAGTCACTCACATTTGGTATAATTGATGAGACCAGCAAAAAACCCAAAACTACAACCAATTTTTGGATAAATAAGTTTAATTAAACTCATTCAAACATTACACACTTACTGCTCACCACCTCAAGTAGTTCCCACATAAATATTATTGATATGGGATAAAACTGCGTCCACTTTTATTATATTTTATTAAAACTACATTTCCGTCTGTCTATCTGATATTACAAGCTTTAATTCCAGAAAATAATAGCCCAGCTCAAAATAAATTTTACTAAAATGTGCGCTGGTATATAAAGTTCGGTTCGTACTTTTTTGTATGCACCTCAATTTTTTAAAAGCGGGAGCTGTAATAATAAGTTCCATGTCCTCAAGGAATAACAACTGACTAAAAATAGATATTTTGTTTAAGAATATGTTTATATGCTCGGCGATTTTATATACAATACGTAATGAAAAAACCGTTAACTTAGGAAAAATTAACAATACAAACATTTCAGCCTTTTCTCCTCATTTAGATACTATTCGAGTGATGATGAAATACATTTAGAATACAATGCTAGTAATAACTCAACCTGGATCTAACTCGACTTTAGCTGTTATGCCTTGTGGGCACAGAATTTTGATTTCAAAAGTCGCTGTGCGCCTTGTGAATTATAATAATGCGCATTTTCCTTTAGCGCTGCTTCCTTATGGAATATCATCTGGGACAATCTTGAACGGTCTCAGAGTACCTAGCTTAACTTTTAGTTGCCATAGTGGAAAAAAACAAAGAGCAAATGGGTTCGAGAAGCTGCATATGCGTATAGCAGAAGTGAGATGGTTACATAGCTTGAAAATAGTTAAGATTCCTACCAAATTCCTAAATTAAGCTTACACAAAATAAGAAAAAAACTTTATCACGAAGCAATGTATTCAAATGAAGAGGGGATGGTTATTTCGGCCCATTTGAAGGTCAAAAGGTTAAACCTTTTTTGTGTTATAAATTAACACCACGAAAGGTATGAGCAGTGTATTAGGGTTAAAGGAATATACATCAGTTTGAGTTCACATTGCTTTTTCTTCTTTTTTCGAACTTTTTCGTATCCTCTCAGAGCTCTGAAGCGTATCCAAATCATACGAAACTGATGAGCTGTATTTGAACCATACCAAAATAAAATACCAATGTCATTCCCACGATAGTCGGTTCTACGTAACCGGAACAACCCGGATTTATATCCGGCCAAGGACTGTCACTTCAGCAGCATTCCTCTTGTATGCATGGGGAATGTTTATGTTGCTACAACAACAACAACAACCAAGTAAAATACTGAATATAAAGGAAGTAGTTATTTTACCTACTTTGATTGTTTGGGTAATTCATATAATATTTTCAATTTCATTAGGTATCAACAACAATTAGATAGGATTTCTATGCATACTTCTAAATTGAGGCACACTCAAAACCACAAAAACGGCAATAATAGAATAAAGTAGTGGTCCACACCAACCGACAGCAACCGAAAGTAATCAGCTCAATGGTCACAAAAAAAGCAACTTGCAACATTCAAAATGCATAAAATATGTGCATACAGTGAGGCATCAAATGTTTTACCATTTACCGCAAACATGTATCTACATACAAGTATGGGGTGTTTTTTCCGCTGCATGACAACTATCGACATCGATAGCTATGGCTTGACAGTTGTGAATGGCAAACTGAGTTGTCATGTTGGTATTTTGGTTCAGTAAGGTTTGGCAGGACATCCTGAATGCCAGTATGACGCTGCCAAATTGTGGAAATTTACTTTGATTACGATAATACAAAATATGTTTGCGAAGTTCAGAGGGCATTAGCCACGTCATCGGTACTTATTTTTTGAGAAATGGTGATTCTTCCAGAATCCAACTAGCGCTTCCGCACCACTTTGTTGCCACATCCTCGTTAGCAACTTGTTTACCAGTTATTTACAGAATGCCTATATCCAGTCTGTGCGGTGCAGGAACCTTATCAGGTTGTTGACATCTAAGCCAGACAGCTGTTCCAGACTTTCGAACAGCAGTTCACCCAGGGTTAACATTCTGTCCGTCAATCGGGCAGGGCATTCGCAGAGGAAATGGAAAATTGTTTCCTTTTTAAGCTGACTCCCAACGGCAAATGGTTTTTTATGAGAAATACCCTCGGAGGTTTGTCATTGGCTGCCGAGTGGCGGTCGCTATTAGCAAAAGCATTTCCTATTATATGATGTTCATACACAGAGTTTTGAACTTACGCACTCCCGAATGGTCACGCACCAACCCATTCGGCTACGGCGGCCCCCATAGATATTGAGCCATGCTGACCGAATTTTTGTTTCCAAAAAAGGTTTCAGCTGAACATCGACGGCATTTGATTCCAACAAGACGGCCCAGCTTGCCATACAGCGCGCTTAGTAATCGATTTATTGCAATATTCAAGCCATTTCTGACACCATAGGGCCAGATTTATTAGAAAAAATAGTCAAAAATTGGACTGACCCGGAAAATATGGGGAAAAATAAAATAAAATGCTAAGAAAAAATCACAAAAATGCATTCCAACAATATTTTCGTTTTGTCTTATCATTTTAAGTTCTCAAGCTCTTAAAATACACCCGTTATATGTAAATATATAAATACATACATAAATGCATACTATGCTATTTGAGTATTTTATTTGTTACCACCTGCGACTGACATTCTTCTTGGAAATAATCACTTTGCCGTAGCTGTACGTCTTGATGAAAATTGCAAACAACATTGTTGTAGGCGTTTGGGCGACGCCAGCCACAATGTTGACAGGGAAACAAGCGCTTGTTATTTTTGTTTTGAAGCGTATGTGGCAGCAACATGCAATGAACAGAAATGGCAGAATTGTGGGATGAATTCTGGTTGGATGCAAACAATTATAAAAACATATGCACATATGTATATATATATATATGTATGTATGTATTTACTGGTATACTTAGTGCATGCATTAGGTATTTAGGCATTGCAAAGTGTTATGTTTGCCGCAAGTTGTCATATATTTAAAGCTTTACAATATTTTGGTTCGGTGCAAAATTGCCTACGATTGCCAACGACTGGCTCTCGGTGCTGTCACGTTGCATTTACATTTGCTCATTTGTTCACAGACGTTAGCGCATGTGTGTGTGTGTGTATTTGAAATTTTGACATTTAAGTGCAACTTTAGGAGCTCATAATTTAATCATGCAACATCAGCAGCAGCATCAACTTAATGCACAAATGGCTTGTGCGTAATGGCCATTCGCCTCAGCTGCACAAACAAAACAAAAGCGCATACATACGTACATAAATGCATACGAGTACATACAGCTAAACGTCTCTCCCTGGCGCACTTAGCAGAAATTATGAATTCATATTGCTTCGGTGGATCTAAATATTTGAAAACATATTTAGTCGTATGCATATGAGATGAAGTATTAGAGCATGCACTTATATGCACATAAATATATGTGCATATGTATATAAATGTAGTGCTCATTAACTTATGTTTAAATGTATGTACTTATGTACTAAATGAAAGTAACATTTTCAGTAAGTTTGTGGTATGTGACAAGCTTATCCGTGCTGTTGACGAGTAGTTGTTGCCACACGTTTCATAAATATCCATTCATATATATGTATGTACGTACATACATACATACATACATATATACATACATGAATACTACTAATGGTATTTAATTAGGCGATGCAACTCCGAGCCGTGCTGGTTGATTTGCTTCCTTGAGCAGCAAATTACGTTAATGCTGTTGCAACAAACACGTCCGTAAAAGCAAATAGCCGAGCACACAATGAAGTTGTGTTGTTGGTTGTTGGCAATGACGCAGCCTAGACAAATAGGCGTGCCAGTGAGGTCAGCGGGGTAGACAGTTGGATAGACATGCGAATTGGCACACAACTAGACAAATACAGAATGCAATCAGAGAACAACAACTAAAAAAAATAAAAAATAAAAAAAATATGAAACGCGGAATGAATTCCTATTCGGAAGAAATTGTGAAAATATTGAAAAGAAAATAAATGTGGCACTATTTTGAAGCCCTATGCTCCGAGGAAGAGTAAAACAAGAAAAATTGATTGATATAGGGTGGTGCACCTAGCTTTTGGCGTTTAATTTAATTCATACACATAGAAATTTGGCGCTTACGCCCTTTGTGTTAAGCGTCTTAATATCCTTACACAGTTTTAAGCCGACTCCGAACAGCAGATAGTTTTTTAAGGAGAGCTTTTTCATGGCAGAAATACACTCGGAAGTTTGCCATTGTGAGCTGAAAGGCAACCGTCACTTCGGAGTTTCATGTACGGAGATTCGAGCCTGCGCACTTCCGAATGGTAATTTCGCACCAATACATTATAGGAAAGCGTAAACTTTATTATAAAAAATGGAACATAATTTCATTCCATGTCTTCAAAGATTTCACGGGCTGTCTTTACCGTAGCCCTTTCTATAAATTTAATTTTTCAGTACATTTTCCACAGTTTCAGCACTTTGTGCAAGTGTAAAGCGAGTCATTAAGTAAATGTCTGATAATAAAATAAATTTGTAGCAGTTCAAGGATAATATTTTAGCTGTCATAAGAAAAACAATTCAGAATGATTCAATTTCCAAACGCCAAATGGGTCACCCTATAATTCGGAACTTCATGTAGCACCCTACTCAAATCACTGTTTTTCTTTCCTTGATCCTCCTACTCCTGAAAAAGTGCCTGCAGTTTGTCAATGCAACGAAAACGAATTAGTTATTCGTGAATATTTATTTTATTTCCGTCAAAGTAATCTTGGTACCAAGACACATAGTTGAATTCGATTCAATCTTCAAAACGCTATCAGTGAAGTGGTTACTTCAGTCTTGGGACCAGGGGTAAAGCGCCACGGTGTGAATGCAAAGAGTATAGTTTTTGACAAGTAGCCTCGCACAAGACTAGACGTAATCATTTTACGACCGCTGTAATAGTGAAGAAACTACGAGTTGTTTCCCTTATACTCTTATTCTCACTCTAACGCCTCAGTGTGCTCATATTATTCTCTTAATTTACGACAGAAGTCAGGATTACCTCACATTAACCAAAGAAAACGACCAACGACCAATGACCAACAAACCCTTCTTTTTCGACCACTCTGTAGGGATTTTTTGGGTTTCAGCTTAGAAGCGCCATTGTCATGATAATTATTTCGTTTCGAAGTTATTTTCCAGGGGTGTGGTAATACTATCGACAAAAAAGCGTTTCTGCTGCTTTTACATTAATATCTCACTGCCCCACTCTCGACATAAGCCGCGCTTCACTGTCACATCATTTGAAACTAAAAACATCTTGAAAAACCCTATTCACCGATCTGAGCGGACACCTCAGACTTTTTTCTGTCAAAACAGTACCGGAAATTGTTCAATACAACGCAAAATAATTGTTTAGTCATCAAAATTTATTTTGGCGCCCTCAAAATAGGCTCCATTCGAGGCAATACACATATGCCAACGATTAGTCCAGACATCAAAGCACCTTTTAAACGCATTTGAAAAGATCTACTTCAGCTCCTTCAGCGAATTCTCCCTATGGCATCTATCGACTCAAAGCGGTGTCCGCGTAGTGACAATTTAAGTTTTGGGGAAAGGAAAAGGTCACAGTGGGCTAAATCCGGTGAAAACGGTGGTTGTTCCATGACATTGGTCGAGTTTTTGGTCAAAAAAGTGTCCGCAATATAAGCCACTGGGACGGTGCTTTATCATGGTGCAAGATCCATGAGTTTTGTTTCCACAAATCAAGGAAAAAGACCGACTTTGACGTAAGTTTTTGGGTCTCGGCTCATGTGGATAGCGCCATTCAGAAACCTGTTGACTGGTTTGCATGTCAAACTCATATATCCACGTGTCCTCACCTGTTATGTTGCGCTGAATAAACGTTGGGTACGAATTCACTTACTAAAGCATGTCTTCAGCCACCTTCTTCCGATGAATTTTTTGAAAGAAATTCAACTCTCTTGGAACGAGTCGAGCAGCCACGCGTCTCATGCCCAATTGATGGTGTAAAATGTTTCGAATAGATTCGTGAGAAACGCTAAGGCCACGAGCTACCTCCCTCAAACTTAAATAATGGTTTTCCAGCGCCGTCTTCTTGACTTTGTTGACGCTTCTCATCCGTTGAACGCATTAATGGGCGGCCAGTTAGGGGCAACTCTTCCACGACTTGTCGGCCCTCTGCAAAACACAAAATTTAAGACAAATTTGAACATCAAGAACACACCTGCGGTTGACTGATATAATTAAATGCCAAAAACAACCTAATTGACAGATCAGGCTTAAACACTATAGAGGATAGTTGAACCAACATTCCAGCAAAACAAATTGGACTTATGTGTAACACGCGCTTTTTAAATGAACAATCTTTGCATATCTTCCTGATAAACAAGATTTTTGAGTACAATTTTTGTATATCCCCGTGATCACAAATTCGAGAAGAAATTGATTATCACTAAAAAAATCTATATCCATTCTTTTAAAGTTGTTTCACCATCTTCAAAGTACGATTCTTAAAATCCTCGAAACAAATCCTGCTGTTTAAGCTCGATTCGATTTTTATCAACGTAATAATCGTGTGAGATACCGAATCAAACAGTAAACAGAAATAGGGGGAGTAGCTCGGCCAAATAACCGAAAAGGTATAATAACGGTATCCTCGAAACGGCATCTTCAGCTTGGGAATAGCCAGAAGTCATACGAAGCTATGTACTATGTCAGGCGATCGCGATGTTGGTGAAATGGAATGCTTGACATTTTTACCAAAATCCTTCCGAAGAATCTGTGCAACTCCACGCAAACGACGTTCTTCAATTTTTCGATTTTTGAGCAGAAAATGTTTGATTACCGTTGATGTTGATGGTCGCTCGAGGTTTGCTTAATGTTCCACGCTTCCTTAACGCACATTTCTTTGTACGCGCATTTTAATGGTAGTCCCACTGAAAGTGCAATTCGAAATTAAAATTTTAGACGAGGAGAAGCAGCTCATAGTAGATGATTACCGGTCAATTCCTCCTAGCACCTAGCAATAGCTTTCTGATTGTCAAGTCAGATTGTTTGACGTTCCCACATAACGATGTTGTTTAAAAAATTGGGCGATTTGGTTGTGATGCAACAGCGATTTGCAGCTGGAATTTGTGTTAAATCGTTAGCTTGTATTTGTATGAAACCCTCTCAAGTGACTCTTTTTCTACAATGATTAGCTTACGTGACGGTCGAACCTTAACCGGCGTGCATGTTTAACATCAAAATTGCCGCAACGAAATCGACGAAAGCAAAATTATGCACAATTTACTGTTATATTGTGAGGATCATAAACACTATTCACATTTCGAACCGCCTTGTTTGCGTTTTCGCTTTCATGGTGTTCATCTTTGACAAGCGGTCGAACAATACTCATACAAGAAATTGCAAAATTACTACAGACATTTTTTAAAAGTCGAAATACAAAATACTAAAGTCATCTATTGAAAAAACAATGAATTTCATTTTATTAAACCTTTATTTGATGATGTGGTCGTTTTTTTTATCTGATCAGCCGCCCGCTGTGATTATGAAACCCAAAGTGATGGAAAAGGTTTTTCCTAATAACGGTCACACCTCAACAGGCAATAGTAAACTTCCGAATGTATTTCCGACAAAAAAAACTACTCATAAAAAAACTATCTGCAGTTG
Organism: Anastrepha obliqua; assembly: GCF_027943255.1. NCBI lineage: Eukaryota > Metazoa > Arthropoda > Insecta > Diptera > Tephritidae > Anastrepha > Anastrepha obliqua. Next base: position 68,927,494 of record NC_072894.1, read on the forward strand.
GGAGACGGCTTAAAACTGTAGATACCTCCATTTATGGGCCATTCAAGGCGCACAGTACAAAGTTTCTAAGCACCAATTATGGTATATATATTTATATATATGCATGTATTGAAGATTCATTCAAATGTGAGTTGTTGTTCCCAGTGTATACCTTTCAATAAAATATTTTTGAGTTGCTTGTGGAGGTCTTCACCGGTAAAAAGAAATCTCCGTCAGGGTTCATACAAGGTTAAAAATTCTCATGGGAGTTGATTTCATTGACAGAGAACTTTTACACTTTTTAGTAAAGATTAAATAGGCGAAGGAATATGACGTTTTGGGTCTCCACCTGCACTCACAAAAGCATATTTCATTGCTACCAATTCCATCTTACCAATTCCCCAAGCTTACTTACATGAAATCTGCGCAACTCGCCGCTGCATTCAAATATACCATTCCTTTTGCTTCGCATTCTCGCTCTTCTAAATCCTTTCTTCTGCTGCACTTGCATTTATGACATCAAGCACCACAGACCTGAGCAGCTAACCCACACATTCGCACCACTACTACGCGTTATTTTGCATTGCTTTGGCCATCATTGTTAACGAGATAAATGTTGCATGCACGCCTTGTGGCACATTGTTTACAAAGAAAATAGAAGAAGGCTGCGCCAACAAAATGCATTGGTCTGTTATGCAAAAAACCTTTGAATGCTTTGTTATTGTAATTTTTGTACTGCCAGTATAAATAGCAAGTTGCGTTTTGCGCGCCACATTTGTTGCAAGCGCAACGAGCCAATAAGCGTTGCCAAAAATGGCGTATTAAATAAAGCCTTCATTTTCATGTGCCGTTGGGAAAACTCGAAATTTTTGTGTGCGCTATAAGCGAGTTGGAATGTCTTTCTATGGGTTTTAATATTTTTACTTCCTTTTTGGCGACCTGGCTTATTGAGGTGGGCTGCAGCATTGGGCGCCTTGTTGCATTCAACATTGCCAATCAATGGTTAATGTTATTCAACGCAACAAAAAACTTATGCATACATACAAAAATACAATAAAAGAAGTAATATTGAATAAAAGCAAAAAGACGCAAGTGAAGATATTGAAATTTGGCTGGAAACAAATATTTGGTATCAAAACTTGTACTAATTGGGCACTAAATGAGATGAAAGTATGATGAAAATGTATCCAATATTTTGTTTAACTTTCCTATACTCGCGCCTTAGTCCGATTATCATCATTCGCGCTTTTTTGTTGTTCTTTTTTTGTTTTTTGGAACCAAAAAAGTCAGTGCATTGGAATCTTTACTAGCTTTACTAGCTTTACTACCCTGGGTATTCGGGCAAATTCATACACACAAAGCATCAATTGCTCTGTCAGACCGACGCGAGCATAAGTATTACATTTGTGCGTAAGCAATGTTTTAAATATCTTTAATTAAATTCGATTATTATTGTTGTAAAAAATAAAAAATAAAATAGATGACGAAAAGATCAGATTGATTGACGCCTCCCGGTCTATTTTCGATTATGAAGAATTACATCGAGATTGAGGATTATGTTGACATAGGGGAAGTACAGAGTGATATAGAGTAAAAATCAAAAGAAAAAAAATTTAATAGAATTGTATCAGCGACTTTTATTTGGAACACGTCGTTACATATTTTCGAGCCCAGGGTTCTAATTGCCACTTGGCTGTGAGAGAAAATGTTTACCTCCCGGACAAGTGTTCAGTCAACTGTTTTTTTAGTAGCGGCAACCTCCGCTTGGAAGGTATTACAGTGTTTCGTTAGTTTGAATTTGAGTTTGATGGAGAGGACCTTGCAGAATACTCCTCCATCAAACCTTCCGTTTGCCTTCGAACCATCCATTTAGCATGCACTATCTCCAAATGCTGCACCCCACACTTTCTTTCTTTAAAGGAAAAACTACCGCTTGGACCCAGGGAAGATGTGTAGATATCACTATGTAGGTGAATTAAGACAACTGAAGTGTCCATAGCTAAGGCTTTGGTTGTAGCTCAATCTTATTACGTCTAGTGATACGGCAATTTATCCTGCAATGTCCACATTCAGCAATGCGCTAAACGCTAGAGTAGGGGGATCCAAAGCACTGCACTGATTCTAGAGCTTCGTAATCGACGTCATCATCTCCAATGAATTTAAACAAATGCCGATTTCATCGAACAAAATTGGCTATAGAGCCAAAATGTAACTCTAGGTCAGTGGTCCCATCTTTTACCACTGGCATTCCTATATCCATACAAGGCGGCTATTGCCTTCCTAGTCATATCTCCAATCTTAATCTTTAATCAAACAAAATTTACTTTTTTTCTGCTTTTTCATGGCAGGAATACACTCAGAGATTTGCCATAGCCTGCTGAGGGGCGACTCCTATTAGAAAAAACATTTTGTCTATTCCGTTGTTTCACGGATATTTGCACCTACATTCGCCGATTTCCAAATGTTAGCCACGCACCAACCCATTCGGCTACGGCGGCCGCCGCTGTGCATTGAGTACTTATCATTTAATAAATTTCGAAGGCAGAGGTGTGAAGGAGTGTTATAAGGCCTCTATTCATCAGAAGAAGCCCGACGCCTCGATTGTTTCTTGATCTGTGCTTTGCTGTGATAAGCCCATGAGCCGTTTATGCAACGGTGCAAAACATACAGCTTATCTCCCGAATACATTTTCAAGACCTGTATGAAGCCAAAATAAAATTGTCTCTCCAGTTGGAATATAAGGGTGTCCAGTAGGTGGATAAGAATCAACCAGAGCCTTCCAAATATTTACCTCAGCCGGCTGTCCTCCTCTTACTGAACCATGGATACAACAAATAATAATTGCCTTGAAGAAGTTATTTGCCCATAGTTTATACTGAAGCATTGGGCATAAAGGCATCACAGTTGTTTTGCGTTAACAATAATGAAAACAAAGCCAACGGTGTAATAGTAATAACAATAACAAGGAAGTCGTCATTGTATAAGCAAAAGCAATAACAAATTTGCGCAATATTACACATACATATCTACATACAGCAGAGCCAATTACAGCAGTAGTGCTAGCAAAAGTGCTCAAGCGAGGTGGTCAGCCTATGCGCCACGATATGTACATAAATGTATATTATTAATACATACGCACATACTTACAAATACAAATACTTACATATGTACATACTTAGCTTGTGGAAAAATGTATAAGCGTTCGCGCTCATCCCAATTTGGCTGCAGCAAATGCTTTTTTTGCAAAATGTTCTTCCTGCTTATACCCTTTTTGATCGCCTCTCTTCCACTGAAGTATGGCGGCCAGCTTTTGCGCGCTTGCAATATGTGATGAGCCTTCTTTCTTGCGATATTTAATATAATTTTCAAATACTGCTGCCAATTTTCTTCATCACTGCATTATGGCACACTTGACATACCACTATGTTGCATGCCGCATGCCGCATGCCGCATACCGTATACCGCATACGAGTACCACCATCGAACACTGCGTTTCGCAGTAAAGTTATGGTGGCTTACACTCGCCACTTTGCAAAGTGCTCGACTCTAACATAATTTCCTCCATATCTTAGTGCGCTCACTTCTACTAAATAGTCTTGCTGTTGTTGTTTTTCCAAGAAGACATTGGCGCGTACTTGCGGCTATGCTGCGTTACGCGTGCACGCAGTTATGCCACACACAGCCCACTGCTGCAGTTGCATGCCACACATTGCACATACTCGTACTGTTTTCACTAGGAATGTTTTTGTTCATTTTATTGTTCTTATTTGGTTCTTTTTACTTTGCATTTTTGCTAGATGTAGGTTTTGTTTTTGCAGCTTGGCGTGCGTTTTCCCCTTTGCATTTTTCCAACAATAATTTTGCTTTTGCTGCCACTCACTCATATTCAAGTTGTTGCAACAGCGCGAAAGCGCTAGCAACATTGAGAATAAAAAAATCTTTCAAACTACGCGTAGAAAGTATAAAAAAATAAGCGTCTGCGGCACAAGTGACTAAGACACCTTTCTCTTGCCTCCCCACAGCTCGTCTGCTGCTTCGCCGGGTAGTAGTTCATTCAACGCCGCTCCATTCAACAAGCACTCTCCTTTTGCCACTCTCTTTCCTCTGTGGTTCTTGCTCCGCTAATTGTTCTTCATTCCAATGGTTTTCTTTGTTTCTTTTTCGAGTTCTCCCCCGACTTCAACTCCTCTTTAAGCGTACACAATGTTGCTGATGCGAACAATGATCCGTCAGCTTATGTTGTCAATGCTACGAGGGCTCCTATTTAATTATAGGAATAAGAAATTATGTTACGAACAACATGAGTAGTTGTTGCAATTATACTTAATATATTATGGGCTCTCTAAAAAACTGTTTAGAATGGTAACAAAGTGAGATAATCTGGTCGAGGTGGAGCTAAGCGTAGTTCAGATACCGAAAAAGTAGGGTTTTCAAGATTTTTTCACGGAAAACTGTTTGGTTTTTGTTAAGGCGAAACGCACATGCCTGTAATTCTCAAGAAGCTCATGGCAACAGGTTGAGCTGTAATGAACAAGCTGGTCATAGAAAACGTTTACTCGGTATCCACAGAGATCCATTTAGTACGCAGGAAAGATTTTCCAGTTCTCCAAAAATACATTTTCTTTTAAATTCTACAGATTTTTTTGGCGAATCCAAGCAACCTGTCCACAGAGACATTGTCTCAAAGACAATCCGAACTATTTTTGAAGTGCATGGCATAAGTAGAGGATGTGCTGATTGTCTTTGCTTGTACAGGCCCAAAACTAAACCATCTTCCACGCATCCTTATGCTTATGCTTAATGCTTATGGCCAAAATTTAAATATGCGAGTGAAAATAAAGTTTTCGATTCTTTAGCATAAATGGCTGCTCATGCAAGAGCCCAAGAGTCAAATGTGTCCACTGTGATAGATGTAGAGGAAAACCAAAAACCAAACAGAGGAAAGCGGAAGAAGTGGCTCTGGACTAGAGGAGGATGACGTCCAAGCGGTGGCTAATTACAATTGCGTTAATAATGAAATGCACAAGGTGTGAGATATTTAAGCCTGCTATGTGTAGGAAAAAAATGAGAGCCAAGATATCTCAATATCAGTCTACTGAGACTAGGAGAGCTGAGGAGAAGTTACTGAGAAGATACCACCTTATCCTACAGGCAGCTTCTGCAGAAAGGGCTTGAAGCGTTTGGATACCTTACAGACAATCGGAACGAAATTCGAAAGCTGCGTCTTTGTTAGCCGTTATTTGGATTCCTCAGATCAGGGTGAAATAACAAAAGAATTTGTTTAGAAGAATTTTGAGACTGAAAATTAAAAAATTAAGGCTATTATTTAAATAATATAGCTTCCGAGATTCTCCTTCTTGGTGCAGCTTAAAGCACCTTTCAAAATTTCAAAACATAACATAGACCATTTTGGACCAACACTATAGAAGTATTTCGTAGTTTTATTAACATTTTGCATTCACTCTTCTTGAAGTGCTCTCAAGTGCGTGCTGCCCTGAGTTAATTTCTTTATTTATCTTTTTAAACAAATCTCATCTTTTTTAGCCTACCAAATAATTGTTTTCAAGAACTTTCTGAGGCAGTATATCTTATTTAGACTCTCAACCTGTAAAAACTCAGGAACTCGCCCTATTACAGAGCAGGTTGGCTATCAAAACACAATAGTGGGGTAGTAAGCGTCCAATCCTTTTAACTTTTTCGAAATCATAGCAGCTACAGCCGAAAGTCATTTGCCGTAAAACTTATACAATGCACGGATTAGACAGTGGCCAAATATATCCCCGATCATACGACATAGGAGTATGCGTTTCTCTATCTAATTTTATCAAGATTTGTGGCATCAAGGGTGTTCTGCAGTCCACTTTGCAAACGGCCGTTTCAGAATGTAAATTCCGAGCAAACTTTGCAGAAAGTTAGCAGTATATCAGCACATTTCAATATCAGCCGTTTCATATACCACGAATTTTGATTCGTGTAGCTCTATTGTCTCTTATCTACTTAGTTTTTTACTGCCCTGCAGTGAGCGACTTAAGTTTATGGCCTAGACTTGACTTTTTTCGAAATTTCTTGTTTTAAAAATCTAACCCTCGTGTCTACAACTTCACTGCGTTTGCTTCCCACATTTCTTTTTTAAAATAAAGTGCTATTCTATTTTTGCATTTTTTTATTTCATTTCCGTTGCTCTAACTATTTTTTTCTTTTTTTTGTTGTCATTGTGCTGGCGATGAGTGGAATGCGCTTCTCTTAGGATGACAATATGTATGTATATATGTACGTATTAGGGCCACATAGCCCAGTGTAAAGAGATTGCAACAAAAATATTATAACATCCTTATTACATAATTGTGCCCGCAACAACAACTGACGGCAGCATTGTGAAACTTGCAACTTCTAACCGCTACATCAACAGCTGTAATGATTTCTCGCGCTTGTTTAAACATTTCTTTCCGCACTGATTGTCGGGATTGTCGGCTGCAGATGTGGGAAGGTGCTGTTGGTAGGAAGTTGATGCTATTTTTATGGTTTTTAAACTCTCTAGTTTCGCCATCTATGCGCAGAGGAATATAAGGTTAATGGTGATACTTTTTGTCGGAAATCCTATTTGTTTATTGTTTTAAAATTTGAATAACTAAATTAGTTGAATAAGTCCAGCAACTCTAATTTGATGCTTAATATTCGAAAAGCCGTGCTATAAAAGTGTTAATAGTTCACAATCAAGGGGTGAATTCATTGGCATCGTGCCATTTGCAAATTATCATTGGCAACGCAGCAATAAAATGAGCGATTTCTGAAATACCTTGACCCCGGCATAAACCCACCAGTGCTGAAAGCCTCATGCTTATCTTCATAATGTCCTCGTGGTGTGCCTATAATTTAGTAAACCTTTTATTACTTACTAATTTTACTCATCTTTGTATGTACATTAAGGTGGAGCGATATGATGATGGAAATTTAAAAAATTTTGTTCAGCATCCAGTTCACTAGAGAGATTTCTTCGAGATTTTAAGAGGACCCGAATTTTAATGGGTCTAGAATTTTAGAAAAATGGGTTTTTTTGATATTTCGAAAATATAGGCTTCTACGAATATACCGTCAAATTTTTAGAAGGATATTCCTAGTATTTTCAATTCTACAGCCATTTTAGCAAATGTCAGATTCGTCAGGCAGCCACTCTCAAAACTTTAAACTCAATTAGCTCAAAACTACTTTTTTCGGCCTGGTGTTGTCAAAAAAAGCAAACTATTCAACCAAACCGTCTGGATGGTATTGTCTTTAATTAGGAAGCGTATATTTTTATATCATTTTTCACTCCGCTCGGTAGCACAGGGCCTCGACAAGACTGGTTCTGGGCTGTAGTCCCATGTGATGTTGTCCGCTAGTTCAAAATGATCTTTGGCCGACCGCGAGCTCCCTTGCAGGTTCCAGTCCAGTACCATTCTTGTGATGCTATCTGGTGATTTTCTAAGCGTGTAACCTAACCATCGCCACATGGGCTCCACATTCTTTGATCTCCACAGCGCATCATTGCTGATGGTGACGAAAGATAGTAGCCTTTGTGTGATGATGTTGGAGACCAACAATACGGACTTCACACATGGCCTAAATTTTCGTAGTTTAGTGCGCCTTGAGATTCGCGAATTTGCCCATAGTGTATGTATTTGCCCGAACGCCACCTTTGCTTTGTTTAGCCTGCAGTTGACATCTTCTTCTGCTCCTCCGTCTGTCGTGATAGTGCAGCCGAGGTAGCAGAAGCTTTCGCCAAATTCCATCGAATACCGGGGCGTATATAAGTACTCAATTGTTGGAAAAATATCGTGTTGCAAGAAATACAAATGTGAGCTCACAGATAGTTGGCCTTCAAAAGTCCTATGGAAAAACTTTAAATCCTAGAGGTCTCAGAAGAGTGTGAATTCGTGTACAGCTGGACCCAAAAATATTAAATACCAACTTTCTAGCATCTAACAGTTCTGAGCTATCCCTCGAGGGTGAATTTGAATTGTAACTGCAACAGAGGCGGATTAGATACGGTGTGGTCCACCAGTTTGGAGGTTGTTGTAGCCTAATCTAGTGTCTGTAATGCAGTTCGACTAACCGAAAGAATAGCGATATTGCTCTTAAAAGAGAAGTCTGCTATTAGCAGCCTACAAGCTTCCCCTGGTGGCAATACTTCCGCCTGGAAGGCACTGCAACTATGGGAATGTATGCCTTCTCCAATCCACTTTTGAACCATTTGTGTAGACTATAGGGTCTAAGTTGTTCAGTAAAAATCCCTTACTCCATTCTTCCTGAGATGGAAATGGAGTGGTGAAATTGCTATTGAAGGTCTCGGTTGGGACGATGGCTTGATCATACGTTTTTTTCCTTTCACCAACCTGCTCCATTTGGAGAGCTACTGGGATAGCATGTGTCAGGGCATTAAGAGCCTCCCGGAGCATGGTCTTATTTAAGCAGAAAGAAAGCAATTTTTCAAAAGTGCTGCTCTCGTATTCGTGCATATTTTAGTATAGAACTTTTGTATTTCTTGTTGCTCTGCAATTATGCAAGACTTGGAGAGTCCCGATAAGTGAGTATTTATTTTTTAGAAGTGTTTTTCACAAGTTATGCCAAAATATTTTTATGGAAACCATAAAATACGCCAAACTTTATAATTCGCTTGGAAATATTTTAAATTTTTTTATAATACAAACTTTTTTACCTTTATATCAAATTCGCTTTGTGCGTACTCTTTTTACATTAACTATTAAATATCTCTGCAATTGCATCTTTCTATATTTTAATTGTTTGCTGCAGAAAAGCAGACATATTTTTTACACTTCCATTTTGCTTGCCTATCTGTCTGGCATCGCGTTTTTATACCATAAGCCTGCTTTTACTGCGTTTGCTGTTTTGTGAGTTTTCTCTTCAACACTTTTTCTCCTTCTTCTGGTTTCCATTGTTATTCGCTGATGCAATTTTTCCTCTACATTTAACATATCTAATATTTATGTAGCGTTAAAAGTACATTGGCTTTCCTTCAGCGTAAAAATTATTTGTTCTAATTTTTTTTTCTACTCTGATGATTGCAACCATTGGCGTTGTTGCTGACGCTGAGATTAAAATATTAGCTTCACTACAGTTTATGGTTGTTGAGGTCTAAAATATTATTAATGCGGTTTGTTTCCATAAAGTTTTTACTTGTGAATATATTTATATTATTCCTATTTCAAATTAACCCTCTATTAATGGTTTAGCCTGATCCAGCGGAAATCAAAATTAATTAATTGTACGCAATTCTGTAAATCCCTGCTAACTATAAAATCATATTGAAGCCGTGGTGGCAGGGATGAAAACCATATATTTAGTATGCTCAAGATCTGCTTTCACTAGTTTACGCAAAATAAGCCATAAGATTAGAATACCAGGTCAAAATTTTTAAGTCTTACTGCAAAGAAGGGTTCAAGCTCTATTGGCGTTTTCGCAGCTCGTTAGTTGTATTGAGCTAAGGGGTTTATGATGATTTTATCTCACATGAGAAAAAGGCGTTAATGGTGTCCTGAGGTGATATATAAAGTTTACACCGCAGCTCACTTTATTTAGATTGACTGTCGTTAGCGTTTTGAAGCGTAAACACCACTCGAAATACTTGTCAAATCCCTTACAGATTCCACAACCCAAACAAATTCCAATCCCATCTTTCACAGCGTGTTTGCTTGAATTTTCATAAATTTTAATATAAAATAAGTGGCAATAGTGTTCAATTACCGGATTACGGTTTGCACTTTCAAAAAATCATTTTTTTTGGTCTTATATTTCAAGAATATATTCCCAAAATTTTAAGCCCATCTGATCAAAACTTTTGAAGTTATTGTCCAATTAGTCTAGCGTCTTAGCTCTGACAGGTGCGAGCGGTCGGGAAGGCAGCGCGGCTGACTCTCAAACTTTTAAACGCGTTTTTCTCAAAATTACTCTTTGAAAGTCGGTGATCCCTACTATTTAAAAACTACTTGACCGATTCATTCCAAACTTGGCACACATTTTCTTCATATAAAATGCCTCCCCCCGTTGTTTAGTTAATTTTTTTTTTTGACATGAAGGGCGTATCCCGCCCACAAAATGGCGGACATTTTCGTGGAAAATAGAAGTTTTCACTTTAGACCGCCAAAAATTTTTAAACGAAGGAAAAAATAAGCGGACAACGTTGGGGGAAGATTTAATGATACTTTGACTAAATTTGAATTGGTTCTGGTTTCAGATAATTTCCGACCGAGATACAGTGATCACTGTAAAATGTTTTTTTTTTTTCAAAACGTTTCCGGACATGGTCCGTCACCGGCTTATTTTTAAGTAAGTGAAAAAATTACAGAATATATTATAGTTAAAAGTATGCTTAATAATTCACAAACGGTTTTAATAAATTTGCTTAATCCTTATTTAAGAAAAATTTCCCGAAAATAGTGTTTTTTTCCGCTGAAACCCTTACCCCCACCCCTTATATAATATAAAAATCTCTCAACACATTTTGCCCAGGCGCGCTGTTTCGTTTTTTTAATGTACGACGGCAGAAACAGATTTTTTTATCAATTTATTTCAAAGTATAGTCACAAGTTTCCGAGCAATTTTTTGTATAAATGCTTGTGACGGTATTATGATTGATAGGTAACAAGTAAAGAAAAAATCGGACCATTTAATTAATTGGCCTATTTTTGATTTGTGCAAAAAATTATTTCACTTCAAATTTTGCATTTACTTTTCATAATTTCCAGATAGTTATTTTGCAGCTAGCCATCATAAATAAATTATTCAAAATTGTATAGCCGGTTTAAAAACAATTTACGGCACGGTAAAACTCTGAAAAGTTGCACTTTTAAGCGAACATTTGACCTTTATTCTTTTGAAAATACTCTATTGGAGTTTCTCATGAATTTTTCGAGCTGTTTTTTAGCTGGAAAAAAGTAAAGCGATCAGCAAGTTATCAAAGCATCGAGCATTGATTGATTTTCAACCGTGATTGGTAGCTGTGTATGATATTTGAGTACCAAGCGATTGGCCAGTGCTGTGCGAGTGACATTGAAGGGACGTCAATATAATTTATTTAATGGAAATATTTATTTATCTAAGCCAAACGCAGTGCATAGTAGCTGCAAGAAACTATAGTGTCGATGTATGCATTTGTTAAATTCCTTACTTTTTGCTTGAATACTTTACTGCGCACTTTGCGCAAAATCCGGAGTAGCAATAAAAAGCGCAACATTTAACAAAATGAGAAGACCATTAACGAAAAGAGAGCCATCAAATGCTGAGACAGCAAATATAGAAACAGACTCAACACCAGTATTGCATTGTCCACACTGGTCTCTTTAGCGATACAGTTGCAGTAAAAAATTAGTACTGAAATCGCCCACCATGCCAGATCTTAGACGAATTCAGAATTTGTGGTGTGCTTATTATAAGCCAGTGACTTGAAAATTTTTTAGGCATGGAATATTAGACCTGTTGAAAAGTGTGATTAGTTAATTCTATCAAAAGAGGCTGAAGTAATAAATATTCAATATCAGGCATGCAACAACTAATACTTTGTGTAGTATAATGAAAATATGTAGTATACAAGTGTGGTATCTATTAGAAAATTGCTGCCAACTTATAGCTAGGCTACAAAATAAAGCCGGGCGATGAGAGCTTGGTAATACAGCCTAATACTAGACGCAAATGCTTTTGAATTTTTAACCTCTTTAAACTGTCATCTTCTTATACAAAGATCAAAAGTGCTATAAAACTACATACCTCAAAATTTTAGATGTTAATTTATATGGTTTTTATTGTGGTATAAACTATAGTTTCATAAAACAAATATAAAAAATTGATTAATTAGCAGAATTTTACAATATGTTGTGTTGTTTAAAAAGTCCGTGCAAAAATAAAAATAACTTAATTGTTTGTGGCTTGAGGCTCATACACCAAAGAGAGGGCACACTTGGACTAAAATCAAAAATTCGTTCCCTGTGATACCATTGTAAAGGAGATAAGAACACTAAGAAGAAAGGAAGGAGGAGGGTCGTGGATGTGTATTTGTTAAGGGAGAACGTCACTGTGAGAATTAGAAAAAACTGATTTTTTTTTTTGGATAAATTGTTAGTGTAACTACTCAAGAAAATGTGGTAAAAATTTTAAAGCAAAATTTGCTTTATTCCCGATTCTACAGCGTGAACGATATGAAGTGTTACCAACTTCACACTGCTTGTATCTGTAATACAACTCCTGACATCAACGTCAAAATTGTTCTAATGACAGTTCAATATATTGTTAATAAGCCATCAAAAGCATTTGCGTCTCAGTTTTGCTGATTTTTTTTCTGTGATAGAATTCAAACGTAATAATGTGATTGCGTTATATTTGGCTGGAAAATCACAACCAGACATTGTTCGTGAGCTCAGTCACCTCAAAGTGAATAAAATGTTTGTGTATCGCACTATAAAACGTTACAATGATACTGATAGCATTGCAAAACGCTATGGAGGTGGACCAAAAAAAACCGCAACAACGCCAGAAATGGTTCGGAAAGTGAAAGCTCGACTTGAACGAAATCCACGTCGAAGTGGAAGAGAAATGGCCAAAGAACTGAAAATATCGCAAGACAGCACTCGACACATATTAAAAAATGAGCTCAAGGTCAGGGGTTACAAGTTCCAAAAAACACACGATATTTCACCACAGCAAAAAGTTCGGTGCGAAAGAGCAAAGGAGTTGTTGCGCTTGCACGAACGTGGCGAATTTCCTAATTGAGCAGTTCTTAAACACTCAAAACGATCGTGTTTACTTGACCGAACGCTCATACGAGAATTTGAGCCTACGTATGGCCACTCGCAGTAATTTCCCATCACAATCGTTTTTATCGAGCCTGGTGTCAAAGTGAATGCGACTTATTATCGGGAAAATGTTTTAGAAGCTGCTTCAGAGCCGTGGACACGCAAACATTTCGGTCGCAGACCATAGACGTTCCAACAGGACTCGGCACCGTCTCATAAAGCTCGTGTGAACCAAGAATGGTTAAAAAATCATGTTCCATACTTCATTTCGTCCACACAATGGCTTTCGAATTCCCCGGACGCAAATCCGATGGACTATTCAATCTGGTCCATTTTGGAGAGGGCTAAAAAATATGCCAGTATGGATGCGTTGAAAAAAGCGATTATACGAGAATGGGCCAAAATTCCTCAAAATCACATTCGTGCAGCAGCGCAACTCATTTTTTGACCATTTGAAGGCTATAGTCAAGGTAAAAGGTGGTAATATCGAGCTAAAGTGAATATATGTTAAAATTGTAATCATTTTTAAACAATTTTGTCTTTGAAATCAATAAAAACTAATTTCACACAAAAAAGTTATGGTGTTTTGAATAGGTAACACTTCATATCGTTCACCCTGTATGTGCACTTAAGTGAACGCCTGTCGGTTCGATGCTTTATTTCGAACGCGTTTTGCTCGAAACGACTTTTTTGATACAGTGGTAACGATTCCTCGAAGACTAATGAACCTATTTTAATTTTCCTTTTTTTAAAAATTTTTGTTATCGCATTGCCTATCGTTGTACGTAGCCGATTTTCAAAATTTTGAAAATAACTTTTTTTTTGGGCCTGTTGAAAATCAAAAAAATAGTGAAAAACACACATCGAAATTCAAATCACCACCATTTTGTCAAAAAAAAAACAAAAAAAAAAAAAACAAAAAAAAAACACGGCTACGTATAACGATAGCCACTATTGTGTAGATTAATAAAATTTTTGGTTTTTGGATTTCAGATGATTATTCATTGCTGTATCGCTGCCACCAGATGACGCCATTTTTTTTTTAACCCGTTACGTTTATTTATAGTTATAGTTATATATATGTACATAGTTTAATACATATATAATAAATTGCCTTTTGTCCGATCCTCGAATAATAATAGGACTATGAATAAGTTCGTGCGGTTTTTTTTTCGAAATTTGAAACTTTATTGACGTAAAATGGTTACAAATTTAATATTCAAAGTATTGTCCATCGCTTACTACTACTTTTTCCCATCTTTCTGGCAATTCACGGATTCCCTTTGTGAAAAATTCGGTCGGTTTTGCCGCAATCCACGAATCGATCCATTTTTTGACTTCATCGTAATTACGGAAGTGCTGGTCAGCCAGGCCATGTTGCATCGATCGGAAGAGATAGTAATCGGATGGCGCAAGGTCTGGACTATACGGCGGGTGGGGTAGGACATCCCATTTGAGCGTTTCTAAGTATGTTTTGACCACTTGTGCAACATGTGGCCGAGCATTGTCATGTTGCAAAATAACTTTGTCGTGTCTATCGGCGTATTGCGGCCGTTTTTCTCGCAGTGCTTGGCTCAAACGCATCAATTGTCGTCGGTAGACATCCCCCGTAATCGTTTCATTCGGTTTCAGTAGCTCATAATACACAACACCCAGCTGGTCCCACCAGATACACAGCATAACCTTCAGGCCATGAATATTCTGCGCCGACGTCGATGTTGAAGCATGGCCAGGGTATCCATACGTTGCCCGACGTTTTGGATTGTCGTAATGGACCCACTTTTCATCGCCAGGCACAATTCGATACAAAAAACCCTTTCTTTTGTGCCGTTGAAGCAGTTGTTCGCATGCCATAAAACGGCGTTCAACGTCTCTTTGCTTCAATTCATACGGCACCCAATGGCCTACCTTTCGGATCATTCCCATGGCTTGTAAACATTTGGAAATGGTTGATTGATCAACTCCCAAAGTTTTTGCAACCTCTTCTTGCGTTTGAGCCGGATCTTGATCGAGCAATTCCTCCAATTCGGTATCCATGAACTTTGGCGGCGCACCCTCGCGTTCTTCGTCTTCCAAGCCAAAATCACCACTTTTAAAGCGTGCAAACCACTTCTGGCACGTTCGCTCAGCTAGAGCATGCTCACCATAAACTTCCACCAAGATACGATGACTTTCGGCTGCTTTTTTCTTCATATTAAAAAATTCCCCGCAAAAACACATTATTTGGCACGAAATTCGACATTTTCAAGTGTGGTAAAAATATTGTTGTTTACGCTTCAAATAAAAAACTTATACTGACGTTTGTGCCTTACGACAGTAGCTCTCCAATGAATGTTTGGAAATGTGGATCGATGGAATAATAATCAAGTTACGCCATCTGTTGTAAAACCGCACGAACTTATTCATAGTCCTATTAATTCCTTTTTACAAACAAAAATTCCCAAAAATCCACTATTTTTTGAACCCCCACAGTGGCGTCCCCCCTTAATGACGGCCGAACGATAATTGAGTTACAGTAGTGTTGGCCTCTTCGTACTGCTCATGAGGTTTAGTAGGTTTTTAATATCAAGACTTGCTACATCCGCAGGCGTAGCAGAGTGATGAGAGTCAAGATACTTAAATCTTGTTGATCCCTTCCGCATAATAAAATTTGTCCAGGTCTGAAATATAGCCACTCGCTTCTGCAATTATTTCCTCGTTTGAATAAAATCCTTTTCCTGCTAGAAATTTCTAAATGGTTGAGCAAATAGCAGTCCGCGGAATCCGAGGGAGTCAAGTCTAGAGAATAGGGGCGATGTGAAACGAGTTGGAACCCTATTCCCATTAATTTTGCAACCAGAACTGATGACACGTGAACTGGTGCGTTGCCGTGATGGAAAGGGAGTTTTTTGAAAAACACTCGAAATTCTCGTTTCAAACGAATTCCTAACACAAACACATAGACCGATCTGGATGAAACTTGGTTTGGGTTCTTCCAAGACAAGCTACTAACTAAATATAACCTCGATACTCGCCAGTAGTGCCATCTCTCCGACTTCGCACGGACTTTTGAAACGACTCTCGTATACGCGTGATTTCAATCTTTAAAAATTCTGAAATTTTAAATTTGTGTTTTGAAAAATATTCGTTAACTAAAAGCAAAAATGCGAAACGAAATTCTATAAAAAAGTTATTAGCGCCTATTACTTATTTATTTTATTATGCATTAGAGTTGCTCTATGCGCTCTACCATTAATTTTACCGCAGCTGTACGTATTGTGTGTGTGTATGTATATATGCCCATATATGTATGTATGGATCTGATTTGTTGATATAGAAATGTGCGCGTTGCAAGCAATGCACTTATACCTGCAAAAGCCACAGGCGAAGTGGACCAACGGCGAGCTGAGTTGTCGACAGCTCAACCGTTGCTTCGTAAGCGCGCAGGGCGAACCAACCAGTTACATTTCACGATTGACATGCCATGCCGATGAGTGACGTTGGCTGCCATTGGACCATCAGGCCATCAGCAGAAGTAGTTGAGGCCTGCAGGTACGGGTAGGAGGCGACTGAAGTGACCACTACGCGTTTGACCAAAGTAACATCTTACTGGATGAAGACCACCTTGTACGACGAGGTTAGACAACGTAAGTCATAATCGCACTTGAAATAATGAAAAAAGTAATGAAAACACAATGCGTAGAAGAAATAAATAAAAAGTGCAACAATCGCGAACAACAACAACAAGCAACGATGAAAGAAATTGACAGCCAGTTTAAGCAACAAGTTCACCTAATGTCAGCTCAAAGCGTAGGCTAACTGATTGATGTAGTGACGTACTGGCTTGCTGCTCGCTCGTTCGATCAGTTGGTGGGGCAGACAGACCGACAGACAAAGAGGCGTTCAACTGTCACTGTCTGCGTCTCTTCCTTCCTATTTTAACACACTTTTATTAGGACGGGTTGTATGTATGTATGTATGTATGTATGTATGTATGTAATGGAATCTTTGAGCTTAATTTTCACTGGCTTCTAAACATCTGATCGACTTGAAATTTTGCACACCTATCAAGAACCGATGACAATGCAATAATCTGACAAAAGTTTTCCATTATCCTTATTAGGATTGCCAGGATTAATATTTTCTTTTTTTTACTGTGGGCAAAAAGTAAGGTGAATTTGGTTGTAAAATGAAAAATCGTCATTTATTCTTGTAAATCAATTTCATCCCCTTCAAAATAATGCCCTCTCGCTGAAATACACTTATGCCAACGAGTTTTCCAATCCCCGAAACATGCCAAATAGTCCATTTCCGGTAGTGGTCTCTTGAGTTTTGGGAATAGCCAGAAGTCACACGGAGCCAAATCAGGCGAATACGGTGGTTGCGGAACGATATGCGTGGAATTTTTGGCGAAATAGTCACGAAGAACGAGAGCAGTGTGAGACATGTGAGATAAATTTTCCATTATCCTTATTAGGATTGCCAGGATTAATATTTTATTTTTTTAACACACTTTTATTAGCTCGGGTTGTATGTATGAATGACTGTAATGGAATCTTTGAGCTTAATTTTCACTGGCTTCTAAAAATCTGATCGACTCGGAACTCACAACATAGATGACTAGATGGGAAACTCTTTTTCTCGTGAGAGCGCTGAAAAATGTGCATTTTTTATAACATTTGCCAATATTGCCATACCGGTAGAAACATGAATTGGGTATTTTTTTTAAACAAAACTTGGGAATTTTTAGTTTCCACACCACCATTGAGGTTAGTATTTAGTGTGCGGTTGTGTAATAGTATATTACTCGTAAACACCTACATATACTAAAAATAAAAAATAGTTAAAAAAAACTAAAAAACACGCTTTTATTGCTAATCGAACTAAAAAGTAGAAAATAAATTTTAATGACAAAGGGACCTATAATGAAGTAATAGCAAATCGAAGGATCAGTCATAGTCAACTACCTCAGAACAGAATTATAACAAAAATTAAGATAGAGTAATTCAAATTAGAGTTAAAAGCGTGGGATGCATTTTGCTTCACTTTCATAACCCTCTGTACATAGGTAGTTGCCAATAGTATGATTGTAATATTTACTATATCAAGCATCCCACGCTTTTAACTCTAATTTGAATTACTCTATTTGTATCTTAATTTTTGTTATAATTCTGTTCTGAGGTAGTTGACTATGACTGATCCTTCGATTTGCTATTACTTCATTATAGGTCCCTTTGTCATTAAAATTTATTTTCTACTTTTTAATTCGATTAGCAATAAAAGCGTGTTTTTTAGTTTTTTTTAGCTATATTTTATTTACTTTATTTCTGCTCTTGTTTCGCGCTGCGGCGGGCGGTATATGTTGTGAGAGCGGTTTGTGTTGATGGCAACATGTTGCGATTTTTGCGGTAATTAGCAAAAATTTTCGACAACTAATTAAATTTTATGTGTCGTAACAATATTTTTGCTATGCACACATTTTTTTGTACACCTTATGTTTTGAGCGCTTTCATTATCATAATTATGATGAAAATAATTTAGTTTGCGCAAGCATAAATTATACAGAAATTATTATATCCATATTTTAGCCCCGCTAAATAATTAAAAATGCATGATTGCATAAATATTTGTATGTAGACCTCTACGTACAAAGAGGATTGATACCTTATAACGGAAAATAAAACTAATTTTTATATGGAGATATTTAAAACACTGAAATTTGTTATTACTAAACGCAAAATTATGAAATAAAACAAAGCAACTATAATTGAAAATAGCAGCATATTCTCTATGTTTATTACTACAGGCGGGATCACGATAATAACAAAACCACGTTTAGTTAAGTTTTCATTATGAATAATATTTTTTAATTTTTGTTTAATAATAACAACAAAACCCTTATAACTCTAAGCTTCACCTTTTGTACAAAATTTAAAAAGTGCACAGAGAAATTGCCCACATTTTAGCTAGTATTTTTAGAAAAATTTTGGGTACGCAGTTTCATAGCCCATTAAATTTAATTTAAAGTAGCTCGAAATGCACATTGATTTTAATATTAAATTTTCTTGTTGTTGGGGCATTAACAAATTTCTTTCATACAACAAATGGTGAACATTTCTGTCTTCATGATGCCTTTATGAAAGAGCTCTCATAATAATAATTTTAAGGAATATATAACACATATTTGGACCACCTCTTAATCTTCTAACCTCCCTTTTTAACACGAAATTTCAAGCGCTCGTCACAAATGGTCACAAAAACCCGTTACAAGTTGCTACTTAGTCTTGCCATAAGTTCTGCTACAAAATAAATATGATATGAAATTATAATACTTTACCATTTATAATAAAGTTATATACAGGGTGGCTGATGAAAGCCGCTACCAAAAAAAAATTGAATAACTTTTTTTCTTTTTAAGTTATGTGTTCCATTTTTGTTTTAATTTGCAGATTGAGCTTTAAAATTTATTAAAATGGATAACTGGGACACGCAAACAAGAATTTGGATAGTCCGCCGCTATCACGCACTGGAGTCCGTAGTTTTGGTACAGAGAGAGTACAGGCGGATGTTTGGCGGCGATCCCCCGAGCAGATGGACCATAATGAGACTGGTGAATAATTTTGCTGAGCAAGGAACAGTCGCAAGAAGGCCTTATCATCGAAACCCACCAGTTCGGACGGAGGAAACGATCGCTGCTGTCAGCCGACAGTCTTTGCAAACAATAATGCACAAAGAGTTAGACTTATTTCCCTACAAAATTCAAATGGTTAACAAACTGAATGCAGCAGACTTGCCGATTCGCTTGGAATTTTGCCAGAAGATCCTGCAAATGGTGGAAGAAGACCAAAACATGTTAAACTGCCTTTTCATGTCTGATGAGGCCCATTTCGATTTAAACGGCAATGTGAACAAACAAAATTGTCGAATATGGAGTACTTCTAACCCACAGATACTCCACGAGACGGAATTGCATCCTCTTCGCGTGACAGTGTGGTGTGCGGTTTCTTCACGCTGTATTGTCGGGCCTTATTTTTTTGAAAAAAATGGTCACACCGTTACGGTTACTGGAGACCGTTATTTGAAAATGCTGAAAGAATTTTTCTATCCAGAACTACGCCGAAAGAGAATTCCTTTCAACTCTGTGTGGTTTCAACAAGATGGGGCAACATCTCACATAGCCCAGACTGTTATGACAGAGTTGCGACGAAAATTTCCCAAGAAACTGATTTCAAGAAACTCCGAATTTCGTTGGCCCCCCCGGTCGCCTGACCTTACTGCACCTGACTTTTTCTTGTGGGGTTTATGTAAACAAGAAGTTTATAAAACAAAGCCAACAAATTTGGATGAACTAAAACAATCCATTCGGGCAACAATTGCGGCTATTCCTGTCGCAACTCTCAAAGCAGCAATGAACAACTTTTTACTAAGATGCCGCACTTGTGTCTACGAGCATGGGGGGCATTTAAATTCAATTATTTTTAAAACTAGTTAAGCTACATTTAATAAAATTTAATGACCTTCAACTTGAAAAAAAAAATAAATGAATTCCATACACTAAAAAAAAAGTTATTTGAGTTTCTTAATGTAGCAAAATTTATCAGCCACTCTGTATATATATATAATTGGCGCACTCTTTTTGTTTGTTTGGAGGAGCTCTTCCTCCTATTTGTGGTGTGCGTCTTGATGTTGTTCCACAAATGGAGGGACCTACAGTTTCAAGCCGGCTCCGAACGGCAAATATTTTTTATGACGAGGTTTTTCATGGCAGAAATACACTCGGAGATTTGACATTGCCTGCCGAGGGGCGACCGCTATTAGAAACAACTTTTTCTTAATTTTGGTGTTTAACCGAGATTCGAACCAACGTTCTATCTGTGAATTCCGAATGGTAGTCACGCACCAACCCATTCGGGTACGGCGGCCGAATATACTTCATGAATAATTGCGGTTCCTTCCTTCTGACACAGACTGTATATGGTGCAAATAAGGGCGATTGAAAGAAGTGTAATTGAAATGCGTGCAATATTAGAATAATCCAGTAAACAATTAACTATGCTGAATTTATTTCCTACAATTTAAAATTATTGTTACACACATTGCAAGTAAATTATGTAAATATATTCAGAATATTTCATGTAGTTATAAAGTTTTACCCTAACCACAATCTGGACGTCCGAAAGTACCTACATTTTTTGAGGGCATAACTAATACAAGGGAAGACTTTTCCGATATTGACGAAGGTGATTTTGATCCTGAAAATGGACTAGCAGATATTTCTGACAATCAATTAGAAACAGAAGAAGTGTGTATTCCATCAGACTGCAATATTGTATGTACAAATGTACAATACACAAATTTAGAAAAAAAATCCAAAAAAGTGCTAGTAGCAAACGCAACACAATACGAAAATGAAAGCGAAATTTCTAGTCAAAATAAACCACATCGGGAAGCACCTTTGCATGTGTGTACGTATGTACGTACATATATGTAAATAAAGCATTCTAACAAACCGTGTCACCTGATAGCAAATAATAAGTTATGAAGAGTCAACAACCAGTAACCAAGAACTTCCAACCAAGTGGATTCTTCACTACCCATGGCTGACCAACAAGATCTGTAGAGTGTTGACTGCTATGAGTACCAATCACAGGCATGATAAAAAAAATCGGATAAAACGTTATGATTGCGAATGTACCATAACAGCATACAAAAAAATATGGTCAAAGAAAGAAAGATTAGAAAAACCGCTGCCAGCGCTTGTCCGGTGCATTTAAACGATCTGCCTTGCCAGTCTTTAAGGTAGCTGCGACAACAATAGCAGCAACAATTGCCTAGACGTGGCCACGTCCGACTGTTGGTGCGCTTGGCGGGCGCTGCAATGCGTTGACATGTTACAAGCGAGAATTTGATGGGTTTTATGCGGCGGCAAAAGGCAGCGGCATAAGCGGAATATCTGCGGCACCACACTCTAGTGCCACAATAAAACAGCCGTAGTGTGGCAATGATCGTCACAATAAAGTGCTCCAGAAGAAATGATAGTGGAATAGCTGGAGTGGGGTTGTTTTGCTATTTTAGTACCTTTTTGCTTGGTTTTGCTTGTGTGTTTGTTTATTTCCACTTGTCGACCATGGTGCTTATTGTTGATTCGTAGTTGTTCCCATAAGATTTCGAAACAGACAGCAACGTTGTCAGTGTTTATATGTCACAGCATAGTTTTTACAATGTTGTTGTCCCCGGCTGATGTTGATTGACGACTGTTTATTTGTGGGTGTTGGGTGCTGCAAGTGCAACTGTGCTGATTTAATTTTCCACTGTTTTGCTGCATTGTGAAAATTTTGTTAGTTGTGTTCCTTTTAATGGATTCTTTTACGAAGCTTTTAAGATATTACTTTTATGAGGATAGTTTTATTTAATTTTCTACTTTAGCACAGGATTCTAAAACTGAATTTTTTTCTCAAATACATACATACATCTGTATATAAAAGGTCTTCATGAAATGTGAAGTACTACTTTAAAACTTTATATTTTACTCGAAAAACCCCTTAATTAATATCTTTAAAATAGCAAAATTTCAATATAGAATTTTTTCTTACTTTTTATTTACCTAATCTCATATAAATATTGTTTTTCTCTTCATTTCAGGTAAGCCTAATAATAATAATAATAAAATATTCATCAATTTCTTGGATCAACACAGAGTACTTAATTTTCGTAAGTTATTCACTTTTATTGAAAAAAAATCAAGTACCGACTAAAAACAACATAATTACCAACTGACATTTAAATAGAAGATAAAGACTGGGTTCAGAGAATATTGCAATTTGGTTATACTGGGAGGACCGCTTCTCACTTCTCTATGAATTGAACCGAATCAGATGCTGAGCGGCTGTATCATAATTCAATTGATTTATTTACATATAAAAATGTTTTAATGTGTTTACATACAACCAAGTTTTTTGTTTCTATTATCTTCCTGGCTCACATTAACATAACCTAACCTAACTTTTAATTTTTGTTCACTATCCCCATGTTGACTTTCTTTTCTTAGTTCTTTCAAAAATATTTTCCACATTTACGTCCCGGCAAAATCACGTTAATTTTTCAATTTTTGGTACACATGTCGATGAATACGAACCAATTCAATCATGGTGGAATACCAGATAAATTCTATATATTAAAAAAGAGCCAGAATAAATGAGGAAGATTCCACTGCCAACTACACCAATGCTTCGAAAAAAGCCAATGGCATAGGCAAGTAAAAAGACGTCTCTCTCTCTCTTTTGCTCCACCTGTCAAACATTACTAGCATTTCACAAGGGTAACTTCGGGAACGACGAAGGAGTATGAAACGCATTTTTCCGGATAGCCTTGTAGCGCACTGATCGCTAGCAACACTAGCGAAAAATTTCAGAATACTTAGGGATTGCAAAACGATTGCACCGAAAGACATCTTTGTACTTTCGAACGGGTTTTCGGTCACAGAAAAATATTCGGTAACGAGTGTGCTGAAAAATTTACTATTGCCGAAGATTTTCTCTATGAATCGAAAGGCAGTAATACAAGGCTGTCCAGCCGAAGTAATAAACACTCGAAAATCACACGAATATCTGAAAAAAGATGGTATATAAGAGCGAGTAAATTTATCGCAACTACGATAGCCACAAAAAAGAAAACCTTCTACGAAGGAATATATTCAGACTAACAATTATGATTACGGAATATTTGTCCCTTACCGAACATGCAGCTACAATGGAGTTTCTGCAAAGTACTCGTAGCTGCAAGTTCGTCGTGTTTAACAAAACGGCTATTCATGATACTCTGTGAGTGTTCACCCTCGACGCAAAACAGACTACAAGTCGAGGCAGCTTCTCAAAGCAAATTTTTAAAAAGATATCGAAAATCACATCTAAGGTTTCTTGAAAAGTGGTTTGAAGATAAAACTGAATTGTGGCAACAGACGAAGAAATCAGAAGTTCCTGAAGTATCAAAAAAGCATCTCATGCGCTAACTGGAACCGGAGCTTGTGCACTCAGTTGATGAGTACAAAATTGCGCCATTCCGAAGCCGTGACGTCAGCACAGAGAATGAATGACCGATAAAAAGGAAGAGTAAACGAAAACAAGAGGAAAGCGAAGAATATTAGAATGTATCGTGGTGGGAAACAAGGAAATACTTTCTGTGCTGTCGTTACTAAAATGACGAATTCGCTATGAACAAAGTAACGGTTCGCAATCTTTGTATTCTTACACCGTGACTAGCAACCAAATAGACATCTGGCCTTACAGTTTTGTATTAAAGTGTGCTGGAAATCTGAAGTGTGCTAAACGTTTCCAGTTCATCGGGACATTAATTTCAAGCAAGCAAGAACTAAGGTGAGCTATTAAAAGTGTTTTAAATGACAATGAAGCGAATAGAACGTCCTCGACAGGTGTAGTGGATACTAGGGAGCTTTTTCTCAAGCTTGAGTGCTTGTACTGGTGTTTCTATACAAATGATGAGCTTCCAGTTTTATGACGCCGTCGTAGGATAGAACAGGTTATGGAATTATGGTACTTGGTTGCGAAAGAGTTAGCGGCCGAAGTAAATAATCAGATGCATAAAGCAGCACAAATGTCTAGACGCCAACGCGATGTAATATGTCGAAATAAGCATCTCAGCTTAACCCTGAATCACTAAACATTCGACTAATAGACTACGCACGCCTGCAGTTTTGCGTTACACCACCTCACTAACAGAACTTTCATAAATAGTTAAATGTAAATAATATATTATTTCTCTTAATTTACTCTCATTTGTTGGAAAGAAAAAAAAGGAAATATAAAAATATATTTGTTTTTAATTTGTAGTCTATGAGAAGAATGATTAGTAGGTTAGATTAAGTTAGTAGGTTAGGTAGTCGGTCTGTTCGACCAGTTCTTTTGCGAAACGCAATAATAAGAGATATATGTGACACACAAGACTTTGTTAGGTGGAGTCGAAGACGTAGAAGGGAATACAACGTGCAACGCATGCCCGACAATAGATACGGAAAATATAAAATATTCGATAGTGGCTATTTTATATTAGTTTGGGGAAAAAGAAATCCATTATTTTTGCTCAAAATACAAAATTTTATTTAAGATATGTCGGATTATCCGATTTGGGTCAAATATGCACCTTTTCGTTAAATAATTTGTTGCCTCTTTAAAGGTGGCTTCATAATACCTCTTCCATAGAATTCATGGTCCTTATTGGCGGAATATTCTCTTAATCGATTTTCACAATATTATCTTGATACCAATTTCTTATCACTCAGGAAGATTTCCAATGAGAGCAATGAGTATTAATTGCTTGGTGTCAGGTCCGGATTATATGGTGGATGCATTAAAACTTTCCAACCAAGGTTCCGGAGTTTTTGGCGAGTCTGTACAGAAGTGTATGTCGTTGTGTTGTTCCATACGGAGGCAACTCATAATAAATGATTCCTTTCAAGTCTACCAAATACACAGTAGAACCTTCCTGGCCGTTAGTCCTGGTTTGACCCCCTTTTGAGCTGCTTCAGGTTTCGCAGATAGAAATTCGATCCAGCATTTTTTTCGGCGATTATTGGTGTGGCACTCAATCATCGAGCTTCTTTTTGCATCCAGCTTTGCGCAAATGGTTTAAAACTGCAACGACTACCAACATGCCGGTGAACTTCGATTATTTCTGTGATTTTATTGACATTTTCATTTATCAAAGGGGATGTTTTTCTTTATTGACTTCGGTTGTTAACACCCTGGAAATAACAACTATATGGAATAAACAAAAAACAATACAATATTTTTTTTTGGTGTGAAATATCACCTTCACAACGAACATAAACTTTAAATGATCGTTTGATCGATACTTTACGAGAGACAGGGTTTGATTGAAAAGTAATGAGCCTTATTTTTTTAAGCAGTTTTATTAAACCTTTTGGCTTATGCAACAAATATTCTTCAAAATAGGATCCTTGAACGTCAATCCACCGCTGGTAGCGATCCTTCCACTGCAGAAAACATTTTTTAAACTCTTCCGCCGGAATCGCGTTCAATTCGGCTGTCACAGTTTTTTGGATTGCCTCGATGGAGTCGAAACGCCTCCCCTTCAGCTTTTTTTTTCCAGGCGCGGGAACAAGAAGAAGTCCGAAGGGGAATGGTCTGGGCTGTAGGGAGGGTAGGGAAGCACCGAAACCCCCATCTTGGCCAATGCAGAGGTGCAGAGGAAGGCGGTGTGCGCCAGCGCATTGTCGTTATCAATGGTCCAATTGTTGACGAGGTCGGGCCGAACCCGGGCGACGCGGTTTTTCAGCCGAAGGAGCACTTCTTTGTAAAATGCCGGACAATGTTCAAAAATTCACGAACCCTGTGCACATCTTCGTCTGTTTGCGTCGTCGAAGGCCTTCCAGATCGCTGTTCCCCTTCGACGTCCTCCCGGCTTTCCTTGAACGACTTGTGCGACCATTTTACCTGGGCACTGGACAGAGATTGGCCCCCGTAAGCCTCCTTGAGTAGCCCAATGGTTTCGGTACTCGTTTTGTTTAGCTTTACGCAAAATTTGATCGAGTAACGATGCTCCAACGATCGCTGCATTTTCGCTACTGCAAAATCCTAAAACACTTTTAAAACAGCTTTCACGCGCGGAGCGATGTTGACTGCACTGCTGTTGCCAGAGAACTGGGACCAGTTTCTAGTGGAAGGGGAAGGTCCAACGATCATTTTCCCCCACCAGCCGATTCGGTTGATCACTTGGCAGACGCTCCGCGCGGGAAGGCTCATTACTCTTCAATCAAACCCTGTATCCAACACTACAGCTCTCTACCGAGAAAATAATGGATTTCTTTTTCCCCAAACTAATATATTATTAGCTATATAAAAACAGAAAGGCAAACAATTTAATTTAAGAAATTTATTTTCAATCGGAAAAGACAATCACTTCAATTTGTACGCAGATGTGTTCCTAAATGAATACCGTCACCATACATAATGCACCGCAAATGAGCAGCTTAAATTTGCCAATTAACTTTTACGATGTCCATTCAAACAATTTCAACTAAAAGACAATCAACTTGAATACGAACAAATTACATTTTAAAATTTATGATTCATTTAGTAATTTGTTAATTAGTATTTCAAAGAACAGCTGTGCGCTTCGTTCGATATATGTACGATATACCTTCCATATTATTTTAGCAGAAAAGCGAAAGAAGACCACCACCCGTCTGATGGCGGTGAATGAAACAAGCGAACAACAAATAGTCGTGCACTCATACCCACACGGGAAAGCCTAAGTCTGGGTCAGTATTTGTAATTGGATCATTGCTGCTGCAGCTGCAAATAGCAACTGTGAAGTTGGTCACTGCCACTGTCAGTGTCGCCAACTACACTTCGCCAACACTATACTCGGAACTGACTGACAGTCGCTACAAATTTAGCACGTAACACGGCCAAATGGCCAACAGTCCAACTTTTCATTAAAACAGCGATAAATGCATAGCTGGCAATGGGATTTTATCAAGAATTATACGAACTGAGCATAGTGGCTAGCACTGACGGTACGAATGCGAGGGGGCTGTGGAAGGAAGAGAACGGATTATGAACTAGAAGGCTACTGTAGTGGGCAAAAATTGTAGCCATTGTACAAATTTCATTATATCAAATATCCATGTGAATGTACATACCTTGTAGCGCATGTGGCGGCCGCAATTTGCTTCGGTCGCTTGGCTCACTTCACTTCAAGTTTGTCTGCAAATTGTTGACTGCTTGGCTAGATTAAGCCAGATGCTGGCCGGTGGGAAAAATGCGTTAATGCGCACGCGCTGCGGCAGTTCGGTGGCTGTTATAAGTATACGTGTGGGCAAAAAAAAAAAAAAAATTGGCATACTTTGAGTTTGAACTGCTCACTATCATTTACCACAAATTCAATGTGCTCGCTCATACAATTTGAATCAATTTTAACTAAACTAAAGTAAGTAAGTAAGCCAGAAATAATTGAGGTAAAGTTATTAGAAAGTTTTTCTTAACAAGCAGAGTTGAGCGTATTGTAAGTTCCAATAATATGCAATACAAAAAGTGCTTTACATACTTGTAGTTAATAGTCATTTGTATTTCAGAAACCGTTAAATATTAAATATGGCAGAAAGTTTGAGTCGATAGCCTTTTCTTAGTTTTCACATTTATGCTAGTTAAAGGAAAAATCGAGCATCTCATGCCACCTTCTGGCAGATTGTCAGCTGTACCTAAACAGGGGAAGGGGGTTTAGCTCCGAGATCGATTTTCACAGAGGGCTAATCACTATTAATTGCCAGTATATCAAGTCAAGTACGATTAGCATCGCTACTTTCGTTTCGATATTGGGTCCGATATACCCAATACATACATATTTGGCGATACTATTACTACTCACATGGGTATTTCCTATCGATACTGCATAAAATTCGGCCTCGTAATAAATCGTTAGCTGATCTTCCGACTTCGATAACACAAAAATTTGCTATAGTTATTCCTCATTTCTGCAAGTACGCGTTCGGTATAGACAAAAAATATCCATTACTCAAAAATTGAGAAAACAAAGTGATGGTGCGATGCTAGAGAAACTCTCGTTTTGTGCTGGGATGACACCGTCCTATTGGAAACTCATAAAACCTTAGAAGCAGTAACAAACAAGTTACAACAGATTTTGAACAAAACACTAACATGGTTTAATGCTTGGGATATACAAATCAATAGTAGCAAAACAATTCATGTAGTTTATTCTAACAAGAAAATAGGACACAAGAATTTGACAATAAACAATTCACAAATCCCGATATACACCAAAGCAAGATACCCTGGAATGACTATTGACTCCAAACTTCTCTGTTAAGAACATATCGCGTTGAAAAGAAATGAGGTGAAAAACTGTTCCGACAACTATACTATCCTACTTGGCAGGCGCAAGAAGCTGTCATTGCTGGATAAAACCCTTATATACAAAACTGTGATTGTGCCAATCTGTGCATACGGCATAGAAATCTGGAGAACTGCAAGTAAAAGTAACATTAACATTATTCAAAGACTACAATCAACAATACTCAGAACTATAACCAATGCACCTTGGTACGTCCCAATCGAAGATATTCATCGCGATCTCAACATCGATACAGTAGCACAAATCATCCGCAAACGCAGCACAAAACATATTGTCCATTTAATGAACCATACAAATACTGGCATGCGACAACTCTCATCAGCAGAAAGGGCAAACTCCAGGCGGCTCAAACGACCGACCACAACTCAGCTGATAACTAGAATAATTTAAAGCTATGTAAATACACTTGTAAACTCACACAAAAACTTAACCAAAATGTAATATTGATAATGATTAATGTTATGAGATCCGAGCTATAGAAAGAATTACTTAGTGTCATACGACAGGTGTAATGAATAAAGGAGGAAAACAAAAATTTTTTATGTTGTAGCAAAAATGACGGATCACGTAAACATGTGATCTGAAAACATATGAATAGGCTTTTTGTAAATAAACAAATTTATTTTTGGTAGAATTTCGCCTTTTATGCACTTCTGTCCTTGCACTGGTTTGAAATTCGCGGTTTATAGTAGAGTAAGATCGGGTATTGTGGGCTATTCGGGTAATGTGGTCAACGTCTGTAGTTCTCATAATAACAAACATGCACTAGGAAGATTTCTTATGAACTTTTAAATTCATATAACGGATATTTTACGCTGCTCGCCTTTTGAATTGGACTCTTTACTGATGAGCAGTTGATCAAAATGTTTTGTGAAGTGCAGTGGATTTGTTTTTCAGTGACGTGCAATTTAATGGTATTTTTTAGCAAGCGATTATTTTTAGAGCGTGAAAGTTCAGATAGAATTATTAAACTATTCTGCACTTTTTAAAGCGGTAAGAAACTCTTTTTAAATTATTTAAACAAAAGTTTGTAATACTTTTTTCTTGTCAGTGGTACAGTGGCTAATATGGGCTAGTCAGCGCCGGGTACTGGAACTAGTAGCCCACATTACTCCCTTAGTATTTTCCTAATTCTAGTTAATTTTCCTGTTTTGTATTTCCCAATTATACATATTTAGACATGCCAAAAATGGAGAAATAAGGAGATGGGACCCCGGTATGATGAAGAAAGCCATTATAGCTAATAGGAATGAGGAGATGGGCACACTTTTTGCATCAAAGACTTTTGATGTGCCGCGTTTTACATTGCAAAGAATGGCAAGGAGTAATGCATCCCCTAGCTGGCTTTTAAAAACCCCACTTGGACATAAGCCAATGGACGAAGCCACAGAAAAAGACCTTGTAAAATATACATTACAAATAAGAAGAATTTGCGGCCTCACAAGATACGATATTCGTTCCCTGGCGTTTCAATTGGCGGAAAGAAATAAAGTGCCAAACAAATGTTCGGTCCTTAAGCAATGTGCAGGGAAAGGTTGGCTGTATTGATTCATGCGTTGGCATAAAAAATGAGTTTAGTGTTCGCTCTCCAACGGGAATGTCTTTTAATGTAGCAATGGGTTTCTCATAAGAAAATATAAAAATGTTTTTAAATGTACTTAAGCACAGGTATGAGGATTTATATTTACCTAATTTTAATAATTTTTTTCGAACAGTCAACCAAGAAAGTAATTATTTAAAATTAAAAAAATATATAAATAAATTCATTGACTTATTATTTACTCTTACAATTGTTTTTGGTGATTTTATATAGTGGCCCACTTTACCCGAACACCCTGGGCCACATTACCCACCATTTTTCTTTTCATCAACTTTTAAGGTGCTTTCAGTTTTTCTATATTATCAGACGAAAACGATCATATTAGGGTATATTTTGCAATAAAATGTAAAGATAATTCAATATCTGTTAGAAAGAAAAATAACAATCGCTTTTTCATTACGATTATTTTGGCAGAAATTAATATCAAGGTAAAATGGTGCCCACAATACCGACTTTACTCTATTATTATTTATTCCTGGAAAATTCTTGGAGCATCTTAAAAGTATACGAATCCCTCGCTTTCCGTGCATATCATCCTCACCCACGTCATCATGGGGCGACCACGACCTCTTTTCCCCTCTGAATGGAATCCAAATCCAAGCTCCATTTTCTCCTTTCAATTTTCAGATTATAGTTAATAGTAAGATAGACTAAAATGCATCATCTAACAACAAAAAACTAGAATTTATACAGTATATTTCAGGCAATTTTTTGGATAGTACAGAAATTCGTAAAAAGTCTCAACTGATGTCTCTCCTTTTACCGATTTTGGAAGTTATGACAAATTTGGGGTTTATACTTTTTCCACTCTTTGCGCGAGAAATTTCGCTAACGCTATTGATTTGGATTGTTTGTGATGGGTAATTTTATTAGGGAGCAAAGCTATTATATTGAGAGTCAAAAAGTATTTGTAAATCAAGGCGAGTACGATTTTAAATAGACAGAATGCGTTTGCTAGGAGAAAGAATGGGAAAACTTCTTTTCATAAATGACTTTGAATATGGCTGGGCATAAAGCTGACATTCTAGACATAAGTGTATTTATATACGTACTTCAATTTTTAAATTTTATTTATTCAGATTTATTATTCTGAGAAATACTAAATACTAAACTAAAAAATTAAATTTTTTAAGCAAAATATAAACATGCAACAAAAGACAAATCGACACTTTTTAGGTATCGTAACATCCCTACACGGAGAACTGACAAGCTAGCAAGCGATAGAGACCTCCGCTCATATCAACGACGAAGCATTTCGAAAAGTTCCCAGCCATTGCAATGCTTTTCAATACATATAAAAAAATGTTGATTATATAATACGGATGATCAATTATTAAATATTTAATTTGGATATAGAAAATACCACCCAAACATTTTTTTGATTATAGAGCGATTCCGGGTCAAGTAATCAAAGTAGTTCCTTCAAAAATGGCAATACCAACGCGTTTAACACAAAAAATTTAACAAAGCAAATTTAGTTATTTTTCACAATAAGATTTAAAAAGAGTCCATTGTATACAATATTAAAAAATTAAAAAAAAATGTATAAAGGTGTTGAAAAAGTTAAAAATTTTAAAAAGATATTTCGTTTGAAAAAGCTGTATTTGAAAAATTTTTAACATTGACTATCTAAACTATTAAATATTTTTCAATTTTTGTACACTTTACTTTATACTATGATATATACATATATACTCAAATACACCAATTTTTAGAAGAATTGACGGCAATGTCCAAAATACTTCAATCGTTTGTCAAGCTAAAGAGATTATACTCATGCATACATTTGTTTTATTTACTTCTTTCGATTCTTTAAGAAACGGTTAGATCTATAATTTTAGGGCAAATATATTATACAATTTTACCTTAAATAAAGATAAAACTCATAGTTTATTAAATTAAATTTTAGTCCACCGAGTTTAAAAGAAACCTTATTGCCTTACTAATAAACGCTTTCTTTAATCATTATAATTTTTTTTTTAGTTTCCTCGCTTAAGTGCTGATCTACTTACAAATGCACAACAAAAAACAAAGTAAAAAAAAATCATGCTATGTAAATGCCGCTAAATGCTTGACGCATATCGAATTTCACAAAATTATTAATATTCCCTTAAAAAAAAATCATCAACCTACTATTCAGTTCATCCGTTTTTTTTAATATAATATCTTTTTTTATTACATATGCATATTGCAATACACTTTTTTTCTGTCGCACCATTAAGCCCAGCTTGACAGCTCAATTGCCCGCAAGAGTCCACACCATTACATTCCCTTATTCCGCATTTCATTTGCCAACACCATTCCATATTTACTTCCGCGATCATTCGAATTCCTTGCTGTCTCGTACTCGAATACTACTTTGTCGCTTGATTTCTTTGGCCGCATTGGTCGCCATTAAGTTGTCGTTAATGCGCTGCAATTTTGCCATAAAAACAGGTAAGGGCCTTTCGTGGCAAATTCGTAAGCCGATTAGACGCATTAATAAGCGGGCACACATACATATACACAGTGGCATGCAAGCATAATCTCAAACTACTTCTTGACACATACCCTGCAGAGAAAGCCGCAACGGACGTACTAATATTCAAAGTGGGTACTCCTTCATTGGGGAAACTGCCTACTCTAGTCTGAAACAAGTATCTGGTGTAGAACTTGTACATTTTTTGAAAGCTGTGAGCCACTTCACTATTGGGAAGCGATTAGTGGCATCTGTCTCCAGAGTCTGAAAGTGTCAGAGCAGAAAAGTAAACAGTCGCTCTTCTCGCGCATTTCGACCGTGGTCTTCTGTTACGACTATGGTAAGTGACCGGTTCGAGTCGTGGTTAAATATAAAGTGTAATACAAAATATGATACAAAAAGAGTAAAAAATTATGCTACATTATTGCCAATAATAACACAACATTGACAATAAATTATAGAGTTTTAGGAGCAAATGAGTCTTACTTTTCTAATTTGAAGCTATATAAATATATATATATAATTGGCGCGTACACCCTTTTTAGGTGTTTGGCCGAGCTCCACCTCATATTTGTGGTGTGCGTCTTGATGTTGTTCCACAGATGAAGGGACCTACAGTTTCAAGCCGACTCCGAACGGTAAATATTTTTTATGAGGAGCCTTTTCATGGCAGAAATACACTCGGAGGTTTGCCGTTGCCTGCCGAGGGGCGACCGCTATTAGAAAAATATTTTTCTTAATTTTGGTGTTTCACTGAGATTCGAACCTAAGTTCTCTCTGTGAATTCCGACTGGTAGTCACGCACCAACCCATTCGTCTCGGCGAAGCTGCTTAAGTCTAAATTATTATCTCGCGAGCAAAATTTAAGGATATATTACAAAACTTTGATCCGACCCGTGCTTACCTATGGTTACGAGCTATGGACGCTAAAAACTACTAACATTAATCAGCTGATGGTATTTGAAATAAAAATATTGCGAAAAATATATGAACCTTTTAGACTACAACACGGTACCTATCGATTTAGATATTAGATATATAAGCTAGAACTATTAGAAAAAAAATGTGATAAGATTTGTCAAATCTAAGAGGCTCAAATGGCACGGATACGTGTTTAGAATGGCCAAGGAGAAACCAACTCGAAAGGCAGTTGAATTACACACTAATGGAGGCCGAAGAAGAGGACGCGTCAGAAATAGATAACTCAAAGTTGTTGAAGTTGACCTTACGGCGGTGGAAGGAAGTAGCCTTAGATAGAGACAGATGGCGCAAGGTTGTGAATGAAGCAATGTTTCACCAAGAACTCTGTTGCTAATAAGAAGACTTCTTAAAGTTGGTATTTTAAACACACATTTGGGGTTTTTATTGCCACAACATCAGCCTCCTTTAATTCATTCACCATCCCTGGTTAGTGATTACATTCTGCTTAATGATGCATTTGAATTTATGGATTCATGGATGCCAATATGATTGTATATTTTAAAAAGAACGAATACAGTTATAAAATTCGAATGAAAATACATGAATTTTATTGTAAATATGCAAACATGTATGCAAACAAAGGGTGATTGATTTACCGCTACCTTGTATTTTGTTCTGAAGTATACCTTTTTAAATATATAGTTTTAAATGAATTTATAGATGCAGTGAAACTCGATATAACGTACCTTGATGAAACGAAATACTCGATTTAACAAAATTTTGCTGAGTCTCAAGAAAAAACCTGGTTGCTGCGAAATGCTGCCACAGACACAGCAAAGAAATTTCACCATGAAAACCTTCAAAATATGTTGACGATTAAATCATGTTAGCAGAAGCCTCTATATTACGAAGTCATACGTTGAGTTCCTTTGCGTTTAAGTGCTCTCTCGATGAACAAAACTAATAATCTACAAGGTTTTCATCTTGCCCGTCCTAACGTTTGGCACAGAAGCGTGGACGATAACAATATCCAAATGGGCATCACTTGGAATGTTGGAATGTTCGAGAGAGAGATTCTCCGGGAGTCTTTTAGACATTTGCACGTTGGTGACGGAGAATATCGCAATGAGCTGTACGGCGACATATACATAGCGCAGTGAATCCAGGGGCTACGTCAGCTGGGTCATGTCGTCCGAATGGCTACAATCGTTCCGGCTCTGAAAGTATTCGACCAGTTACTGGTAGCAGAGAAAGAAGAAGGCCTCTGCTACGTCGGAAAGATCAGGTAGAGAAGGACTTGGTTTCACTTGGTGTGACCAACTGGCGCTTTCTTAAACTCGGACAAAATCGCATACGCAGTTAGCGCGCCTATCAAGAAGAAAAATAAGTGCGTTGAGTTGAAATTGTCAACCATGTTTTAATTGCTATCAAGGTGAGTTATCCAGTGAAAAATAAAATAATGAAAAATGAAATAATAAAATGGTTGAAATTTCTATAATTGTTAATAGAAAATAAATACAAATATAAATAAATAAACATAATTGATAAAGAAATAAATAAAAGAGTGTATGTTTTTCGTTATTGTTTGATATTGAACAGGAACTAAAAAAGCGAAACTATATTTATAAGTTTTTTTTCAAAATTCTGCAGTTTTCGTTGTATCGAGGTTTTGATATTCTTGAAATAACTAAATTATAGATATCACAAAGTATTTTTCAAACTTTTTCCACTTCGTTATTTAGAGCTTTCACTGTAGAGCAACAAAACTGTCAAATAAGTTTTAAGTTTTAATAAATAAAACAGCCTATAGTGCCAAAAAGTCGATTGTGATGAGACTTTTTACCATCTGCTTATTATTTTACTGATTATTTTGCAATACTGCTTCCTAGAAAAAAAGACGGAACGCGTATTTCTTGCCGGGTAACTACATAGAAACATATGCATGCATGCAACAAGCAAATTGTATAGCTTTTATTTTATTGTTTCATCACTCCTTAGCCAACTTGCCCCAGCTTAGCAATGATTAGCAGTTACTTGTGCTCGCATACAGACTGTCCAATGTGTCAAATTAAAAGTCTCAGCTTATTTAAAAAACAGTGTTAAAGTGGTTGAACAATAAAAGCCAAATCAAACTAAGAAAAAATACAGCAAAATGTGCAAAAAGTGCAAAAATAACTATAAAACAAAAAGAATCACACATAAGCCAGCCATATCAACCTTTAGACATTTATACATATATATACACACATGCATACGTGTTTGTGTAGTACAAGCATTCCTGGAAAACTCAATCAAGCCCTGCGCTCTTATGTGGTCTACAATTTGTTGTCAGTAATAACGATAGGCGCATTACACGCACAACGGACCATTCGCACCTTCAACTGCAG
The DNA here is from genome assembly GCF_027943255.1 of Anastrepha obliqua. Lineage (NCBI taxonomy): Eukaryota > Metazoa > Arthropoda > Insecta > Diptera > Tephritidae > Anastrepha > Anastrepha obliqua. The sequence continues at coordinate 68,963,509 of NC_072894.1, forward strand.
CAACAACGCCAGCAAAGTCTGGTAAAAAATGGGCGTTGGCAATACATTAGCCGCTTAAAATGGACTTTGACGCTCGGAAATGGTATTGTAATCGTACTCGTACTGGTACTCGCTGGTTGCTCTGCTTTTTATTGTTATTGGGCATATGAATGTTGTTGTTTTTTTAATAGCTACTCTTATGGCTTAGACCGGAGTACTTTGGAGAGATCAGCTCTGCTGGTGTTGTTAAAATGTGTATTGCTGTTAGTAATTGGTGTCTGTCGTTTGACTTTTTTGTTTTTTTGTTTTTGCAGCGCCGTGTCAAGTGTTTGTCAACATATGTACTATATATGTACGTATGCATCTACACTTAAATGGTGATGCGTCACCGATTCGAGGTATTGGCAGACAATACCACAATTAAATAGGACGAAATCAGCATTCACAGGTACTGGCGTAATTGAGTGAAGGGTTCAAGCGAGATTTTTAAAGTCATTAACATGTTTTTATTGTTTTTAAATTTATCGAAAAGAAGAGCCTGTTGGACCGTCTAGCCAAAGCATTTAGCATGTTGACGGCTATAGCGTCTTCAGATTTGCTGAACCCACAATAGGACATTGAATGTCTCATGAGTATTATTCTCACTTCAAAAAGAAAAGCCTGAAATAAATCTCATTGCAACACCGACAATGGGGAATACTGACGAAATCCTTTACCGAATGTTAATCCGCGACTTTCCTAGAACACTCACACTAATTGTCACTAACTTTTGCCGAGAACTGACCGCCTTATTCTATTATTTGATGTATCATGTTCATAGTGATCGTGTAACACAAGACCAACCGACTGACATTCACTCACAAACTCACATACGCATCATAAGGTTACGGGTATAAAAAGTTTTCTTGAATCTGGTCTAACCTAACCTTGAGAGACGACAAACATATCCTTTGATATTTAGTCGTAATTTAATTTTATTGGCAGTCAATAGAATTAGCGAGCGCTCAAGTTCGAGATACTTTTTTGATGGGATCACATTAAAAGTCAGTCAGTTGATCCCACCTGAGAATGATTTTTTCCAACCGGACATTATCCAATCGATCCATCGTCTAGGTTTGCTTCTGGCAACGGCTTTTTTCAAATTCGAAAAAAAAAACTTGTTGCCATTTGATGTTCATGTTCAGCCTTCTCACTACAGTTACCGCTCGATCGTAATCCATAATAGGCGTTAGTGATACGTCTTGCTGTAGGGGATAGCATCGAATAGAGCGCTGAGCTCATAATGGGAAATCATCCGATGTTTTAAATTTCGCACTGTGAATTTTACAATAAATAAGTTAGAATAGTTCAGGAAATGAAAAGTTTCAGGATGAGTTTTATACAAAATACCGAAGTGTAATAAAAATGATTTCATCTCATCAAGATAATATTCACTCTGACAATGGGAAAGTTAACAAATATCATATAAACTTATAATTGAGTTTGAAGTTTGTTTGTGCAATTCTGAAAATGTTTATCTCATTCCGTATTGCTACTCGTATTAATTTTAAAACATCCCAACAACAAAAACACCTGAATTTTCACAGCATCACAGCTTTCTTTTTTAATTTATGTTTGCTATTCCTCTTTAACATCACATTTTTATGAGTTCCCATTGTGCTTCGGTGCATTCGCGCGCGCCTCCCTAAGTACACAATTTTACATCCAATGCTGCTTTAGTATGTTTGACATGTGTTTATGCCTTGTTGACATTTAGGTAAGGTGACATTTTATTGTTGCTGCTTACTTACCGTCGTCAACATCAGCATTGTAGCTATTGCTGCTGTCATCACTACGGTCTGCTTTCTTGTCATTTACATACATACATATGTACAATAGTATACTATCCCAAGTGTTGTTATTGCTTTTGCTTTTTGTTGTAGTTGTTGCGACAATTGCTTCACTCATCACCTTACCTGCCATCAGTTCACTCATGAATGGCAATAGTAATGCAATAGCCATTCAGCGACTTTTTCTTTACTTTAGCTTCGAGCACTTGGCCACTTGAATTTCTGCTGATCGGAATAGATGCGTTTTTGTTGTTATTTACTTAATAACAGAGTGATTTATGGCCTTTTACATATTTATATCTGCCTTTTCGAAGATGCTAACAGCTTGTCAAGTGAAATTAACATCGAAATGAAAATTGCCCCATCAAGAGTCAATTTAAGATTAACGAAAAGGAGATCTGATAAGTGAAGAAGGGGGATAAGAAAGCAAATAAGTACAAATAAATATTTTCCAAGGGTGAATGGTTAAGCTGATATTAAGAGAATACTATAAGTAAAGAGTCTGCTATAAATAAAGAGCCTATTGAATCAAGAGTTCACTATATTTTATCAACGGTACTAAAACCTTCAACTAATAAAGCCCGTTTAGGAAAATCGTTCAATTCAATTGGACGTTATTGCCATTGCATTGCAACGAAAGGGTCATCATCACATGCCATTTTGGCGTGGGAAGGCACAGGATCATATCTCCGCTGTACGAATGAAATCGCTTTAAGCTTGAAAAACGTTTTAAAATATTAAAAACCTTGTCTACAGTAACACAGTTGGTTGGTTGGTTAGAGTGGTGATTTATCCAGAATCCAACTAGCGCTTCCGCACCATTTTGTTGCCACATCCTCGTTACCAAATTGTTTAACAGTTACAATATTTGCAGCAGGACTATATCCAGTCCATGCGGTTTAGGAACCTTATTAGGTTGTTGATGTCTACGCCAGACAGTTGCTCGGGACTCTCGAACAGCGGTTTGCCCAGGGTTAACATTCTGTCCTTCCATAGGGCAGGGCATTCACAGAGGAAATGGAAGATTGTTTCTTTTTCCTCCGGTTGTTTACAACTATGACAGTATGTGTTGTGAGGGATGCCCATTTTGGCGGCTTGTTCTCCGATAGACCAAAAGCCAGTTATGACTGGCGTAAGTCTGCAGGTGTCCCGTCGTTTCATGTTTATTAATGTCAACGATTGCTTGAGGTTGTAGGTGGGCCATAACGTTCTGCTGATTTTGCATTTCGTCTGGTCTCTCCCTCTACAATCTGCAATTCGAAGGTATTTTAGGGAAATTGCATTCTTGACCGCACCTAGTGGAGTGAATACTGGTACTGCAAGAGCGCTATTCATGGCAGATCCCCCTCTTGCCAGTTCATCAGCTTTTTCGTTACCTTCTATGTTCCGGTGTCCCGGGACCCAAATCAAGGTTACTCTATGGTTTTCACTCAAGTTGGTGAGGCTATTCCTACTTTGCTCCACCACTTTAGAGATTGTTATAGTCGCGTCCAGCGCCTGGATTGCGGCTTGTGTGCGGCACAGAGTTTACTAAAGAAAAAAATGTCTGTCATGGTAATACACCAGCGTGACAACACAAGCTACCAAGAATATTGCTGTTGTTACATATGTTCCCGAAACCATCAACTCCCAGCAATTTGAGTAGCTCCGCAATAGCGGAATAGCGCTGCCTTCGGTGACAGAATCTGCTCTTAGTGAAAAAATAAAAGCAAATCTTCTTCGTAAACGTGGTCTTACTTGCAGAAATCTCTTTCATGTTGTAAATATGATTTGATTGTTTGAATTAATCGAAAAAATTGGGGTTCCATCTTTTCGCTTATGATGCGCTTTTAATTTCGTTCTGTTCTATTTAACTGGGTAAAAAGCATCGACGAATATTACCCGACGGCATCACTCCGCCCGACGAAGTTCACAAAGCGATTTTATTATCTTTCTACTATGTATTAGTTCGGGCAAGGGACGGTTTGGTGTTTGCTATGAACGACAAAAAGTTTTTGCGACTGAGAAAAAATTAAAAAACAAAATGTTGATCAAACCGTCATGAACGTACTTAGACCGTTTATGGAGAGAGCAGTGTTTCAGTTTTTGAAAAGAAGAAGATGCATTTACAAAGAAGTTGGTTTCAAATTAAAACTTTAATAATTCTTAATAACTAATTCGTCGGCCGCCGTAGGAGAATGGGTTGGTGCGTGACTACCATACAGGAGTATGTTGGCTCAAATCTCCATGCATGAAACAGCAGCATTATAGAAAAAGCTTTTTCTAATAGCGGTCGCCCCTCGGCTGGCAATACCAAACCTTCGAGTGTATTTCTGCCGTGAAAAGACTCCTCATAAACAACCATCTGTTATTCGGAGGCGGCGTAAAACTGTAGCTCCTTCCATTTGTAGAACAACATCACGAAATCATCAAATAGGAGGAGGAGGAGATCGGCGAAACACTTAAATAAAGTGTACGCGTTAATTATTTATTGTATTTTTTTATTTGTGCACCAGTATTCATATTCTCATAGTAAACCAATTCGCAAATGTGAACCTGCTTGGTTTTAATTAATTCACATTATTGGATGCCCACTGTACATGCATATTTATGTAAAAAACTGCAGAGCATACTTCACAATCTTTTCACTTCTTTGTAGAAGTTTTTGTGAGATACTGATTTTAGTATAATGTTGCCACTTATTTATTAATTTTATTAGTTATAATTTAAAAATTATTATTTATTGAGAAATAGGAACAAATTATACCATATGATTGATTGCACAGGTAAAGGATTTAAGAAAAATTTGAGTTGCAACCAATTTTCTTTTAGAGTTGCCACTTAATTTAATTGTTTTTTTTTTTTTAATAAAATTAAATTGAATATCAAATAATTGTATAACAAATTTTTTAAGCGCCGTTGCCACCTAATGTTTAATGAGTATAGCCAAAATTTATACAAATCTAAATGTATAGAAATTCAACAAAAGGTTTTTAGAAAGTTTTAACCAAAAAATAGTTTTGCAAGGCGCTGTTAACTAATTTGTAATAGAGAAATATGAATTAACTACAAAATTAAAATTACCATTAGATCACTCGCATTTAAATACATATAAAATAAAAAGCGCTGAAAACAAATATAAAAAAGCATAAATGTAAAATGGCGTTGTAAAATAATTTTAAATTGAAAATCTTGCCATTAAAGGTGGAGTACCGTTTCGCTCAAATGGCTTGCGCGGTTGGTTTTACAGTCGCTCGTTCTGGCAACCCAATTTTTCAGTAGATTTTCGCGAATTTCGTCACTGATCTCACTAATGACAAATTCAATTTTATGTTTCAGCTCCTGAAACGTCCTCGGATGTTAGGTAAAACATTTATACTTAATGGTGCCCCCCAAAAATTAGTCCAGTGGTGTAAAATTTCAACTTCTAGGCAGCCATTTGGCATTCATGTTTCGACTGATTATTAAATTTTCCATTTTAATATAATATTTCCCAGTGAATTTTTTAAATATCTAACTATAAACTAAATTTCTGACACATCACGGATATCAGAGTTAAAGAGTTAAAAAGTCGGCAGTTCAAGTTCCAAATGCTGAGTAGAGGATTTCCAATAGAAGAATTTCGTTTCGACTTTGATGAGAGTGCCCAGTTGAACCCAAGGAACAGTGTAATGCATTTACTTGTAAACTATTGTGAAGAGTGGTTCCTACTGAAATTTCGCAAATTTCGTCACACTAAAAGTACGGTCTAGATATCTTATATTATATTTGCATATGTAGGCTGTTCAATAAGTTTAGCGGCTCAATAAGAAAAACACAATTTTATGGCTTGAAATGCTATTTATTATTCAGTATAGTCTTCTTGAACATCAATACTCTTTTTCTTATAAGATTCCCATTCCTGAATTCCATCTCTGAAGTGAGATAGAATAGGCAGAAGTTGGTAGGGGTCGGATCTGGTGAATACGATGGATGCTCCAACAATTCGAGTTTGAAGTCACGGATTTTAGCCAATCTCAAAATGTTGTTGCAAAAAAAAAAAAATCGCAAACTGTGTCTTTTTTCACGCAATTATTTGCTTCCGCTGGTCTTAAAAGTTGCAATAATATTCAGAACTTGTTGTTTTACCAGTTTGCAAGTAATCCACAAAAAAAATTCCTTTCGCGTCCAAAAAACTGGGCGATTTCTGGACACGAACTCGTTTGGGAGCCGAAAAACCAAGTTCACACCATTCCTTAGCCTACTGTTTTGATTTAGGGTCATGATGTTATACTAAAGTTCCATCCACAGAAATGAATCGGCGCACAAAAACCACTTTGTCTGTTTGAAAACGTTCTTAATTTTGCTAAGAAAGTCGTATTCGAATGTGTTCTTCTTCCATTATTAGCGAATGTAGCACCCATTGCGCATATAGCTTTCTGAAACCCAACACTTCAGTCAAAATATTGTCTCTGCGATTTATGATATTGTTGCTGTTTTTGGACGTTCTTGTCCTGGATCGTCTGCAAGGCTTTTACGACCTTCTTTAAATTCAGCGACCCATCTTTCTACTGTACTATTTGATGGCGAAAGCTCCTTATACATTTTCAACATTCAAATTTCCTTTGCTTTTAAGCCTCACCCGTGAAAGCACAAAACTTATTGAACAACCGGTATATGTACTTATACTCCTATCAAAAATTTATGTACATTGACGCAGACCGAGAGATTATTAATTGAGCTACTAACACTGAATTTTTATTGTGATGTTGTTTAAGCTTATTTCTATCGACCTTTTTCATCGTTTCACATTAAAATAAATTTCAAAATACTCTATTTTATGTAGCTAACATTCAGAATATTAAGGGGGAACGCCACTGTGAAAATTCAAAAAAATCGATTTTTGTTAGTATAACTACTCAAAAAAAATGTGGTAAAAATTTTAAAGCGAAATTCGCTTTATTCCCAGTTCTATGTGCACTTAAGTGAGCTCCCGTCGGTTCGGCCCCGTAGCGCTTACGATACGATGCTTTATTTCAAACGCGTTTTTCTCGAAACGACTTGTTTTGATACGGTGGCAACGATTTGAAGACTAATGAACCGATTTTAATTTTCTTTTTTTCAAAATTTTTGTTATCGCATTGGCTATCGTTGTACGCAGCTGATTTTCAAAATTTTGAAAATAACTATTTTTTGGGCCTGTTGAAAATAAAAAAAATGGTGAAAAACACACATCGAAATTCAAATCACCACCATTTTCTCAAAAAAAAAAAAAACAAAAAAAAGGCTACGTACAACGATAGCCACTAGTGTGTAGATTAATAAAATTTTTGTTGTTTTGATTTCAGATGATTATTCATTCTGTATCGCTGCCACCAGATGACGTTATTTTGTTTTAACTCGTTACGTTTATTTACATAAGATTGTCAATTTTCAATACTTTTTAATAAAAATGTACATCAACATAGCTTAATGCATATACAATAAATGGCTTTCTGTCCGATCCTCGAATAATAATTCCTACTTACAAAAAAAATTCCAAAAAATCGACTATTTTTTGACCCTTCACAGTACCGTTCCCCCTTAATAAACCCAGAATATGGGATAATTGATTGCTTTCCTTAAATTCAATTATTCACCAAACTAAATTTCAATCATTTTTTGAAACCAACCTGCATTTAACTTGGTAAGCTTTGCGGCACTTTGAAATTAAAATTAAAATGGCTTACTTATGTATTAAAAATGTTGTAAAGTTGATAGGGGCATCTCGTTATCCTGCCGACAAAATGCTACTCAATGCCACTTTCTATGATTTTGTGTTAGCGCTTGCATGCCACACCTGGCAAATGCCATTTAAGTATTTGCTCAAATTAGCATAGAGTTGACATTCATAAACGGACTGATTAGTGAGTGCAGCACCAGTGGCATTAAAATATTTCGAAAAGGCGTAAATAGAATGCTAATTACTTTATATAAAGATAATGTTACTTGCTCATTAGTTATAGCCAACTGCGCGCCGTAATTACACTCATTAATGCTTCATTTAATGCTACAAATTTATGGATTTTACTGCATTCCGAAATTCAATAAATTGGCAATATATTCAGAATTCAGTATATCCATGTATGATATGAGATATGTTTTTAAAAATGTATGTACGTAGTACTTACAAAATGCCCGCATGTCAAAAGAATGCCAGAGGTAAGAAATGTGTATGGTATATAATTTAATGAAATTCCGATAGCGCTGAGCATGAAGCGAATGCCAGCAGGTGTTGCTTTAATGTCAGTTGAAGAGGGAAAATAAAATTTGCGTTGCCACAAAATTTCATTATCGTTAATATAAAAATCAATAAAATAGTATTTACCTTTTGCTGCCATCGTACACAATTTGCTCGCTTTAAGTATAGCCAACTTACTAAATGTTTGCTGTGTGGGTGGTTGGATTGGTGGTTTGGTGGCAGAGCAAGCAGCAGACGGTCATGTACTTGTAGTTATTGCTGTAGCTGCTGCGGCTGCTGTTGGATTATTTCACCTGTGAACTTACTTGATACTCGTAGTTAAGAGCGCTTGTGGCAAGCATTCCCTACAACTTTCAAGTTAAATTTCATTAGCGAAGTTGCACAGCAACGTGTTTGCGCTACGGCTGTTGTTGTGGCGCTAACCAGACGAAAATTATGCAAAAGCTGTTGGGAAATTAAATTAAATTTTTTTTTTGTCGAACACAAACAGTTTGCCTTGCTTTGTTTAAGGAATGTAGATATATAAAATTCTTGACTATGGTTTTGAATCTTGTCGAAGGGTCGCCAATTGTGCGGTACTTTTAATGGTAGTTGGAGCATCCCAAAAGCAATGATTGCATTAAGTATTTACGTGCAGGATGTCATGGAACGTGGAATGTAAGTGATATGTTGGAACTAAACCGTGTTTAATTAATTATTTATGTTCAAGGGTAGACGAGTTGGGATGAAACGAATGCAGCTAACTGAAGAGTTGCTGGATTAATTTATTGTACTTGATTAAGCCTCTTGTCAGTTAAAGACTGTAGCGAGTTACTTACGCTGAAGGCCACCTGCGTCCTGCGTTCATGCTGGAGGTAGATTTGCGTTTGCTGCCTAATTTGGATTTTAAGTCTTCTTTGTTCACAGAATTGCCAACTACTACCCAAACATTAAATTTAAATATCAGGTAATAAATTTAAAAGTAATTTAAAAATATGGGAGGCCTGGTATTATTTAAGTGTCCGGTGGTTTTTCAACAGCCTGAGAACTAAACTGATAATAATAATAAAAAACAGAAATATTTTTGCAATGAATTTTTTTTATTAATAGGACTATGAATAAGTTCGTGCGGTTTTTTTTCGAAATTTGAAACTTTATTGACGTAAAATGGTTACAAATTTAATATTCAAAGTATTGTCCATCGCTTGCTACTACTTTTTCCCATCTTTCTGGCAATTCACGGATTCCCTTTGTGAAAAATTCGGTCGGTTTTGCCGCAATCCACGAATCGAGCCATGTTGCATCGATCGGAAGAGATAGTAATCGGATGGCGCAAGGTCTGGACTATACGGCGGGTGGGGTAGGACATCCCATTTGAGCGTTTCTAAGTATGTTTTGACCACTTGTGCAACATGTGGCCGAGCATTGTCATGTTGCAAAATAACTTTGTCGTGTCTATCGGCGTATTGCGGCCGTTTTTCTCGCAGTGCTCGGCTCAAACGCATCAATTGTCGTCGGTAGACATCCCCCGTAATCGTTTCATTCGGTTTCAGTAGCTCATAATACACAACACCCAGCTGGTCCCACCAGATACACAGCATAACCTTCAGGCCATTAATATTCTGCGCCGACGTCGATGTTGAAGCATGGCCAGGGTATCCATACGTTGCCCGACGTTTTGGATTGTCGTAATGGACCCACTTTTCATCGCCAGTCACAATTCGATGCAAAAAACCCTTTCTTTTGTGCCGTTGAAGCAGTTGTTCGCATGCCATAAAACGGCGTTCAACGTCTCTTGGCTTCAATTCATACGGCACCCAATGGCCTACCTTTCGGATCATTCCCATGGCTTTTAAACGTTTGGAAATGGTTGATTGATCAACTCCCAAAGTTTTTGCAACCTCTTCTTGCGTTTGAGCCGGATCTTGATCGAGCAATTCCTCCAATTCGGTATCCATGAACTTTGGCGGCGCACCCTCGCGTTCTTCGTCTTCCAAGCCAAAATCACCACTTTTAAAGCGTGCAAACCACTTCTGGCACGTTCGCTCAGCTAGAGCATGCTCACCATAAACTTCCACCAAGATACGATGACTTTCGGCTGCTTTTTTCTTCATATTAAAATAATGAAGAAGAATTCCCCGCAAAAACACATTATTTGGCACGAAATTCGACATTTTCAAGTGTGGTAAAAATATTGTTGTTTACGCTTCAAATAAAAAACTTATACCGACGTTTGTGCCTTACGACAGTAGCTCTCCAATGAATGTTTGGAAATGTGGATCGATGGAATAATAATCAAGTTACGCCATCTGTTGTAAAACCGCACGAACTTATTCATAGTTCTATTATAATCTGACGATGTCATTATCCGATGAGGCGTCCCTTAAAGTGTTTGAGCAAAAGATTTTGCGGAGGATTTTTGGACGTTTGCACGTTGGTGACGGCGAGTATTGTAGGTCATGGAACCATGAGCTGTATGAGCTTTATGGCGATATAGACGTAGTGCAACGTCATGTCGTCCGAATGGATACAAGCGCTTCGGCTCTGAAAGAAAACTGGTGGTAGCAGAGGAAGAGAAAGGAGGAGACCGTTAGAAAGATCAGGCGCAGAAGGACTTGACTTTACTTGGCGTGTCCAACTGGCGCCGGTAAGCACGAGAAAGAAACGACTGGCGCGCTTTGTTAAACTCGGCCAAAATCGCGTAAGTGGCCAATCGGCCAATCAAGAAAAAGAAGAAGATGATAATTTCATTGCATTTATCTTTTGAATATGACATCCAGCATATGTCTGTCGAGGGTACAAGTTACATTGTCCATTCGAGCCATTAAACCAATGGTGTCTTGAATATTGCAATAAAACAATTGTTATAATGCCACCACCGCTCAATTTGCTAGTGTTGCTCTGGCGTAAAGCGCCAGATAATTCATGATGACTTCTCAAACTTTACTGAACAGAAATGTCAACACAGCTTGTCATTCTCAATTGCCAAAGCATAGTCAACATTAGCGGTAGTTCTCATGCACTTAAAAACATCCGATTTTATAATTTAATGACAAATTTTACATTGTTTTTATGTTTTACATTGAAATACTTTCATTTATTCTAAATTTGTATGTAAATACATAAATTGAAATCTCTTGGGAAAGTCGCTTAAAATCTAAAATACTCGTAGTATTTTATTCTGATATATTTTAGATGAGTGCTAAAGAGGGTTACCTACTACATAATTCAACTTATGACTAAGGTTACCACAGAGTAATACTAACAAGTGTCTTAGTATAACTGCTATCACACAATACTTAATAGGTGATCGTTTTTTTTCGTAAAATTTTATACATTTTGAGAATAACCTATATGCACTTATTAATTAACCTTCTACGTTTTCAATGCAATTTTTCATGTGCAAATTCCAAATTAACCAAAGCCTGGTAAACATCCAGATATGGTTTCCTCTTATTGGCCAATAAGTCTACTATCTGCGTTATCAAAAGCTTTTGAAAAACTATTCTTAAAAAGGCTCAAGCTGATTATTGCATAGAGGAAACTAATTCCCAAACACCAGTTTGGATTTCGTTAACACCATTCGACCATTGAACCGCTTAATTATGTCTATAACTTCGCTAGATAAACGCTACAAAAGAGAAAATATTGCGCAACTGTCTTGTAGACGTAACACAAGCATTTCTGTCTGGCATGCAGGCCTGAATCTGCCATTACAATGTATTTAAGTCATACCCAGAGATTAAGCACTTTCTTGTGAAAATTAACAATGCTACTCACAAAATTACTAGTCCTCACGAAATTGAAGCAGGCGAGCCTGACGGTAGTATTCTGAGACTGATCCTATACGCTTCATTTACTGCCGATCTACTTTTATTAAGAGTTACGCACAAGGCCTAAAATGATCTCTTATCTGCTTCATCTGTTCATCTCCAACACAACCTGGACAAAGTTAGTAATTGGTTGAACAAGTGGCGTATAAATCAATCAAACCAAATCGGTACAGATTACTTTCACACTCCACAAACCCTCATGTCCTTCTGTAACTTTAAATCAGTGCCAAATACCTCAAGCTGATCTGACAAAATACTTAGGTATTTAACTCGATTGAAGGCTAACATAGCTTCCAAATATATTCTTTGAAGAGGATTAGAACTTCGCTCACTTTACTCAATCAAAAATCTGCATTATCACTCTATAAGAAAATTTTGATCTACAAATCAATACTTAAGCTAACATGGACATATGGGGTTCAAGACATAGAAATCAGGCATAGAAATCCTTCAAAGCTTTTAATCGAAAGTACTACGCACAATTTCAAATGCACCATCGTAAGTCTGCAACGAAATAAAACACCGATATTACAACTGCGTTCGCTGAAATTAGCAATATTAGTAAAAAAATATAATAACCGGCTTGCTATCCATACAAATCCTCGAGCCTCTGATTTAATCAATAACACCAACTTACCGCGTAGACTAAGAAAGTGTACACCCACTGATATACCACAAAGATTTAAAATCTGAATTATAAGTAAGGAACTATAATATTGATATATTGTCAGGCGGAATAATTTAAAATAAGTATATGGTGGCATATTTTTCCTCATTTTTAATTCAAAGGATTCAGGTTCAAGTGCAAACATTATCTAAAACTTCAGTACGCACAACATTTTATTATTTAAACTCAAAAGTGTACTAATGAAAATCCATTCAAAACCATTTCCCTTTCTTATACAAAGTTCTATAATCACAGCCATTTAATATTGAATAGATCTAACCTATTTTCACCAAAATGCTGTATACGAAAATTTATATAAATTGGGCAGATGCCTACGACGTGTTGGGTGTTTTCGGGGTCACCCAAGTTACAAACTGTGCAAGTAATATACATTCCAAAAAAGTTCTCATTTTTAGGTTAAGAAGACTTCCTCTTGCACGAAAAATTAAGCTAATAGCGTAGGCAGAAAAATCATCACTGAAATATTTAATATTTAAATCTCCAAGTGTGCGATTCTGATTTAACATCAAAGTCCAGAAAATCGACTGCCCTTTTACTTTTTTACCCAATGATCGCCGAGGCGTATGGTCTCCGCAGCCAGGATGCGCAGAACCCTGTAACTTGGCATAATAAAACACCGCAAAGCAAAGTACATATGTGCTCGTAGTGTATGTAGACATTGCGGAACCAAATCTGTTTCGATGTGAATTATATAATTTGGAGTATTGGCGGCAGAAAAATTTATTTTTTAATAAAGAAACGTAGAAGTCTCTCAACTGAGTCGTATTCGTCGACACCACAAACTTACGCCCCATAAAACATGACCGACCTTGAGCACGCATCGTAGATTTTAGTTTACTTGAAATGCAGATTCGAGCTTTATTAATATATTTAAACCAAGTTGCATTGATAGCGGTTTTAGAATCAGCAAACTTCACATTTATGTGTTTCGCATTTGTTTGTATGTAACCATCACGCCCAGATACTTATTTTATTTTCGTTAAAAATCTCGATATTCTCGTCGGCAAACTTCCAATTATAAGAAGATGGAATTTGGCTACACTCTCTAAATACCATGCATTTCGACTTGGTCAAATTTACTTTAAGACTCCGATGAATATTTTAATCGCGGATTGCATCGATCCTATCCTGCAATTCATTCGGAGACTCAGCAAAAAGCACTAAGTCATCGGCGTACATTAACAATTTGATACGAAGATTAGCCACTTAAGAAGTAACCCGTAGGCGAATTGTAAAACAAATTACATAAGAAGGAAAAAAACTTAAAAGACTTAAAAATTTTTAAATTTTAATATTTTTAACTTTTTTTCATTATAATTCGTTCTCGACATGATCAGTCCTGTTCCTGATACAAATTCTCATTATTTTCCTTAAATAAATTTTCACTTTATCTTAGATGCTGCTGCGTCAAGTATCTTCGGCTACGGTGGCCGTCATAAATATGTACGTTCAATAAAAACGACAGTTGCCTAGCTATATTTTGTGGAGCGCTGGTCTTCTTTATTTATATATGTATAGCCCAACATGGCACATTTATTATGCATGCATACATTCAGTCAGTCCACATGTGGTGCAAAAAATAGGAATTTTCTCCAGTTTCATCCGATTTCGCACATTATGCAATCAGGTACACTCCAAAACACATTCACATCACGTAAACCTCAGAAGAGCATAAAATTTCCCATCACTCTTTTTCCTGTTGCGTATTTTTCTCACTCATTACCACCCATCAACATCTGTGTATACTTATTGGCTCTCCTGTGCGGTTACTACTCATCGCCATATTAGCAAAACACCAATGGGTGGGAGGCACTCTCCATATGCTAAGCTGTAAAATTTATATTATTTTCGAGAATTGTATTTCACTGCAACGGCATTCGCCTGGGGATCCCTGCTTTGCTACTTTTCTTGCATTTCTATGAGTTTGGGAATTGCAAATTTTTATAGTTTGTATAAGCAATAAATAATAAATGAAAAATAAATATATGTACACATACATTTTTTACATATCTAAGTACACTATATATATTTAAACGTGTAAGTATAATAAAAACCGAGAATGGATATTTGCTAGTGGCGCCACTAAAATGCGAGTGAGTGTTGTGGCAAGTGCTTGTTTGTGCTTGCTTCAGCATTTACAACACTAGCAGCGTTAACGTTGTTGTTGGCCATAGCAAGATAAGCCAGTTTAAAAGGTAATAAATTTTATGTAGCGCACATATTACTGAGTTAATTTAATTAAATTTTAATAAAATTAAAAACAATTTTTATTAATTTTTTATTGCATGCCAATTTAGTTTTTTGTTATTGATACGGTTTGTATTTACGTTTAGATGCTAATAATCAAATAACCCTTAGCAGGGTAGTGTTTGACCTATTTGGATTATGTTTCCATTTTACACAACTGGTTAAGAACTGCTTTCACCAGTTTGTGCATATCTCGCCGATTTGGGTATTTTCAGTCTTTTTATACGACGTGTTGCTATTACATAAATAACGATATTGACGCGCTAATATATCTCAATTTGATTTTATACATGTTTGCTCATCAACAGCTTCAATAGATGCTTCAGCGCCTCCGGAGCTTTTTCCTTCACAACTTGCGAAATGAACCGGCGCATTGTCTTGGTGGATAACCCATGATTTGTCTCTTAGTAATTTTGGTTTTCATAAAAAGACTGACGTTCATCAAACATAAGGTGTTTTCTTAGCTGCACGAAAATCATCGATACCGATAGCTATGGCTTGACAGCAGAGAATGGCAAACTGTGCTGACATTTCTATTCAGTAAGTTTTGCCTATTAAAAAAAAAAAAAATATGTACACGCAGCTCATAGACTACTGGTGGCATCATCGGTTCTTATTTCTTTCGACATGAGGAAGGAACGCAAGCGTCATTGATCAATGCTGACTAAATTTCTGCTTCCAAAAATTAATCAGCTAAACATCGCCAGTATTTGGTTCCGACAAGATGGCGCAATCTGCCATACAGCGCGCTTAACAGTAGGCCAGATTTATTGGAAAAATTGGACTGATCGAATGGTCCATTTACCTCGTAGCCGCGGCGGAAATGTGCCAAATATTATATTAAAAAAATAAATGTTATGAAATTATACACCAGATTGCAATAAAAGAAAATTTGATTCCAAAAATATTTATGTTTTGTATCATCATTTTAAGTTTAAAACACCCTTTAGCCCCGAAATGGTCTTTATTTTTGACAATTTCCAAAGTTGCAAAGTTGAATTTTTTTAGTTTCACTAATCCATTGTTGAAAAACTACAGTCATAAGAAGTGTGTATAAAAACTCATTTTATTAAAAATAAATTAAAATATGCGTTGAATTAAAAAAAAAAATAATGATTAAAAAAGTGACCACCGGCACCCAACATCGAATAAAAAGGCGATGTTAAGAAAACATCGCACAGCAGAAATCAACGTTTTGAACATTCGATATTGTCGCAAAATACCGACATTTTAGAAACAGCGATGGCGATGTCACTGCCTTAATTCTCCTTAAACAAATCTTCAACTTGTTCACGAAAATCAATATTTAGGACAGGTTTTGCCTTGTCGAATGACGAAAATTAGTCATCATGCTCGTAGTATCGTTTTGACGATATCAATTGAGAAGTAAGGCGCTTCTCTGATTGCTTGACGAAAATTTTGCTTATGAAAGCAACAACAAAGTTATCGCGCAATATTCGCTGCTGGCGAGTGTTATTATGCGTCATAAAACTGGTATAAGTCACTACTTTGGATGCTATCAACTCTCTTTTTTATAATTTTAGGTAGGCTTTATTAGGCCGCATTCGTACAGGAAAACTTTTGCTGATTCAACTTTGATGTTTCCGTCGTGTTCACACACCCTGCAATTGCTAGTTTTTAGTCTACAATCAAGTACAACTGAGAAGAACGGGAACACAAAGCGTGTTGACAGAGCACGAGAATCACAAGTAACGAATTGTAACAGCAAAAGTTATCCTGTATGAACGCGATGGTACCAATATTCATCAAGTGCATCCAAACAAATGTTAGTTTTGCCAGCTCTTCCCAGCTCTGCTAAGGTATATTTATTTATGCCAGTTACTTCATTTATTTGCCACTTGCTAACAATTGGCGAATCGAAGGTGCCTGTAAGTTAATTAGTACCGATTTCTCAAAACGAGGCCTGCAATAAACGAGATATATAAAACCGTTTGGAGTGAGGAAGCTGAATGTAGTTATCTGCTGCCATCGAAGTCCTTTGTACATAAGCAAACTTGTAACATATGGCACTGCCTAAGAGTCCATACTATCTATAGTCAAAGCATGAACTTTCGAAGATGAGCAGCAGCTGCAGGAACGTCGAGAAAGAAGACAATTTGTTTTATTCACTTTACTTTCCTGCTTCTATGTATATGTATACCCTAAATCAGGTGGCAGATATTTACCGAAAAAATCCGTTAAAATTAATCCGGTATACCCGTTTGTTGAGCAAAGGTTACTAGCAAACCGAACTGTGCATACAAATGAGCCTTTACATTTGGCCGAAGTATGTCGCTTAGCGACAGTCACTGCAACCCAACTGTTAAATTAAATAGCTCTCGTAAAACTATTTAACTCCACCCCCATTTTCATTTCAGTTCAAAGGTGCACCTAGCTTTGTCGCAAGAAACTATTTATTAAAAAAATAAATATGACAAATTTCTTAATTAACGTTGGGTATATTCAATTAGCCACCTTCCGCAATTACTATTGTACAAAACACTCACTACTTTAAAATAAATAAACTTCAAGTTTATTTTAATAATTTTAATAATAATTGCACAAAGTAGCAATGCAAATGCAATAACGCTAATGAAAATAAACTATCCACGTATGTATGTACCTATATGCATATATATGCATAATAAAGCATGAATTTATTGAATCGCGTTTAATGCCTCATGAAAGTGCCATTTAAGGTATTTTCATTGCGCATACAATCACTACATTCATATTTGCCTAAAGGCACACATACATACTCACACTTGGTCATATTGCAACTCATTGAACAGCAAATATCGGCTTATCGCTATCGGCTTTCAACCCAACCGTAAGTGCGCTCGAGACTTGCCTCAGGCGCACCCAACAATCAGCACAGCATTTAACGCGCACTGTTTGCTTATCGGTTATATGTTGCATACTTTCGCTGCACTAAATGCTTGAAAATAAAATAAACACAAAAAGAAAACATCATGCAGAATAAATTTACTGCTTTTAATAAACTTGAAAAGTCAATTACTTGCTAGTACGTGAAAAATAATATACAGCTGCGGACAGCTAATTATCAACACATTCCTGTACCACTCGTTTTAATAACATGATCTAAGAAATTTCCTACTTCGTGTGGTATACCTAATAGTAGCTGGTGGATGATGACTTAGAATCAGAGTTATCCATTTTACAACAATCGCACTTTAAGGTAGAACGACCGAATTTTTAGGCGTACGCCTTCGATGTGCGTCGCCGAGCGTATGACTTAACATATAGAGCGTGTCTATTTAGTTTTCATTCATCTGGAAAAGTATACTTTCCCGTACTTTAATATAATTTCAAGTCTTTCTCATATCGCAGACTTATTCCATAGTTCTAACCCCGCAATGCTCGAGATTATATATTATATATTTTTTCGGACAGCCAGACAGCAATACAAGCTCTTGGCTCTATTGGAGTGGCATCTAGCCCTGTAAAGTGAAATGGCTGATGATCATAACAGTCAATACCTCTATCCTAGATAACTTAGAGGCAGAAGAAGTTCTTATATCTTTGAGTTCCACCAAATATCAGATCTCCTAATACCGACTAAGCTGCTGGGCTAATTGCAGAAAGAACAATTAAATCATAAAGCGGGAGACCTACTACTGAGTCGTTAGATACTCACACAGGCAGACTGGTGCAGAGGAAGGACAAAGTGTTTGGGGAAGCCTTATTTTTGATAGTTTGAAAACGTTGATAAGCATTCACTAGAAACACTACCTTGAACAATTGAAATAATTGCAAAAGTCACTTAAGTGAAGAATGAGCCTTATCCACAATTGTTGTTGTTGTTAATTATGTAGTTGGCCGTAGCTGTATGTAGAACATAAAAATTTACAGTTGCACGAATCTCAGCGCATACGAATTATATGCATTAGGGTGTCTCACTACAAAAAGGGGCGGCTTTTACACCGGAACTATAAACTTAATAAGATTCTAAAAATTTTGCCAAAATATTTCAGAAAAATATTAAGATTTATTCGAGCTAAACCAGTTTTAAAATATCATTAAAAATCGATTTTTTTAATACAATTAAAAAAAATACTTGCTCCAAAAACCACCTCAGGTGAGGATTTATGCTTAGAAGGTCTGCATAGCAATGTTTAAAAAAATTTATAACACATCAAAATAATGAAATTTTTGGAAATATTCACTCCAAATCGGTTCAGCTCACATAAATTTTATTACGTTTGCCAAATATTTTGGTGGAAGTCTTAAAATACCATAAATTGTATAATTCCGTTGTAAAAGCTGCACGGCTTTATTTGTTTGTATGGAGAGTGATGCACCCTACTGTACATACACACATGCATACATAAATTTAAATACTTTAGCACCACCTGCAAGCATCGGCTACAAACTGTATATTTCTGCATTTTTATTTGTTATCATACATCAATCTTTCGACAGCATGGCAATATAAAAAATAAGAAATATACAAATGAATTACTTTGTTAAGCAATAAAGCATAATTAATGAATATTGCAATCGCAATTGTTAGGCGTAACATTGTATCGCCTCATGTTAACAATTTCCTGCTGCGATTTATCATAGGAATCTGAAATTTTTGTAACAGTTAATTTTACTAAAAATATTATCAATGGGGCAACGCGATTTTAGATTTTATTTTCCACAAGCCAACAGAGGGAGACAAGTCGAACCATTTTCAAATTGGTCTTCCGAAGGCGGCTGATGCTGCCCTATTCTCTTCCAACGCTCCAGCCATTTTTTAAGCCCTCCAAAAAATAGGATTTGTTGAACTCTCCAAAATAAGTCTCTGTCTCGGCGATGACTTCTACGTTTGAACCAATTGACCAAGGGCCTCTTTTACTTCGCTCAATTTCGTTCGTCAATCAGCGAGAATCATGTCGTGCACTTTTTGAATGATTACCTCAGTAACTCCCGTCTGGTCGCTCCCCATCAAAAACGGATGTTCGCCTACGTTTAAAATCGTTGAACTAGTCATAGATGGCGAAGCGTCCCCACAGACAGCAATTAACTTTGCTTTATCTACTCGCATCCAAAAAGAAATCAGGGAATTGCCGAACGGTACTGCTCTTTTTAAATCTTAGTGAAAATCAGGAACGCCCCATGTCATCAAACATGGGTACTTATAAAACCGTCATCGTAGTTAACGCAGCAGCTGAAGAACCACCTCGTAAATTTTGCAGCTTGTATTTGTATCGCTGATACAAAGTAACTTGAGAATTTATCCATGTTTTTGAAAAACATAATAGGAAGGCCATGCAACTTCTTTCATCTCTGGCTAGCTATTGATAGTTATCGAAAATCAAAAACACCAAAGCTCATACAGGAAAAGGTTCCCAGCAATGGTAAAGGGCAGTTTTTTTGTGTTTTCTGCCTTCAATGCATTTTGCGTTTTACCAAGGCTCCTCTTCCAATTTATGGTGTGTGTGTTTATAGTGTAGGGATCTATGCCACCACCTCATGGGTTTTATGAAAATGTTTTTCATGGGAAGTAATACAACTAGAAAGACAAGCACCACAGAGAAAAAAACTATATCCATTATCTATCGAGCCCGGTACCAACCGGATGGTAGTCAAGCAGCACAAACCACTTTTGCTGCGGTGGTAACCAACAGCACCGCCTCGGATACTTTTCCCCACCAGAACAGTTGCATCATATTTCACTTACGATGTTGCGAATAAGGAATGAGGCGCCTACCGAAAACCGCTATTTTAGTTTTGGGGAATTTGGCAATTGAGTGACGTCAGTACAGAAAATAAGCAAATCTTTACTAGCAACTTACCTGTTAGGAAATATTCATGGAATAGCTTTGTGTATAATGTAATTTTAAAATTTGTGATTTTTTAATTAGAAAATAATATCAAAAATGCAGTGGCGTATATTATATTAAATTATGAAAACACGAATTATAATAAAATCTTCAAATGGGGGTTTCTTGCGGTTTTGCTGATGAGGACGCGGCATGAAAGTGTGAGTGTGCGTTTTTGTGACAGTTCAGTGGTTCACTTACTTTTGCTCCTCTTTTTGTTTGTGTGTTTTCTCTACTAACCTCACGGCCTATGGAAATACGCAATCTTTTATTTCATAATTCTGGTATTTCAACTTGTGCTGCATAGTGTTAAAGATGCCAGATACATTACTAATAGAGATTTAAAAAATGTTACTTTTTTTCACCGAGAGCTTTCTCTCTAACTGTTCAATTATAGCTCCGTCCAGAAGTGAATGCTAATGTTGCTTCTTGAGCTAACCAAATCTCCCACAATGTCGGGAAAAAACCCTAACTTCGTGCAAAAACTAAGTTTTCAGTATAATTATTTGATGAAATGAGGAGTTCTTCTTACTAACCAGAAAGGAACAACGACACGCTTATGCTAAAGTTATTATGACACGGTTAAAATTAATTTTTGGCTTAGCTGAGCCTTGAATCTCATCAGATGTTTTGCACACTGCAGGAGTATTCTTCAATTAATGACGATCTAGGTTAGGTTAGGTATATCTGACTGATCGGAATAGATCTCACATAGACCACAAGGGACCGTAGTGTTACCAATATCGCTAGAGCCTTGTTAAACATAGTTCATGACAATTGGATTGACAAGTTTTAATAAACGGTTTAAACTTTTGTCAGGAATATTCCACAGAGATGAAGAATACGCGATTTGCTTAGAGCAGCACAGTGGCAAAAGAGGTCTTCTATCGTACTCCTTTGTTCTTCGCATAAATTACCCACGTCGTTCTGGGCAATTTTATCTGCGTGATATGGAGTGAGACAATGTCCCGTCCCTACTCCAACAAATATATATTTTACATTCCTTCCTTGGTGGTGATAAAATAAAGTTGGTTATTTTCGTGTTGCAAGTGCGTAGCATTATTTTGGTAATCCTGTTGAAGGCCGAGGCTTCCCACATAGACCTGCTTCCAGAGTTAGTTCCTCGTCTAGTTCCGTCTTCAAAACTGAGAGTGGAAGATATTTTTTTATTCTCGATGTACTCATCCTAGGCAAGTGGGTGCCTACCTTAGCAAGCTCGTCAACTCTCTCATTTCCCTCTATTCCTTTGTGCCTTGGTACCCAGTAAATTGTGACCTGTCTATTTTCGTAGATCTCGTCTATTTTGGATCTACAGTGTTGCATTCATTAAAAGCTAGTTTTTACAGCCATTATTGCTTTAATAACAGATCGACCACAGAGGTTTGCGCGATTGTCGAGGGGAGTAAATTCCAACGCTAATTCAGCTTTTTTGGTTACAGCATAGATCAGCTAGAAATATGCTGCAGTGATTAGGAAGGCTGTCGAAATGTCGATCTAAAACTAACATTAATTCTTTTAATTAATTTTTTTTTTAATTTACTTATGAACTCCTTTTTTTCGAAAGTCCTATGTTCGCCGTTTAGCCAGCATTTTCTGTTCTGAACTTTTGCCTGAACAACACTTGCAATCTGTTTTTGTGGCATTGTCGCAGGAACTACAAAAGATAAGAGACAATAAGACAAAAATAGCTCCAACTAATTCAGCTAACCGTGGAAATGCTTTTGTTAAATACACTGAAAATAGACGCAGCACTGAAGTCCAAACAGCACAAACAAAAACATATGCAGATATTGCAAGAGAAAATATACCCACATCTCGAAACAATGGAAACAATAGTAATGATTCACTTTCCCAAATTCTTTCGCTCCTAAACCAGCAAGAAACTTTTTATAAATCTCTGGAAAAACGTCTGGATCGACTCGAAAAGCTCGCAAATAAAAATTTATAAGGATGGAGAAATCTCTTCGAACTATGACATGGAATGCGAACGGTTTAACAAAACAGTTGAACGAATTAGAACTAGTTCTTCAAATAGAAAAAGTAGATGTGTGTCTTATATCAGAAACTCACTTAACAACCCATACATATGCAAAGATGAAAAATTACAGCACTTATTGTACAAATCACCCTTTAAACAACGCCAGAGGAGGAACTGCAATTCTGGTTAAAAATAGTATACGACATATTGAAAAAGAAAAAGTTTGCATTGAAGAATTTCAATCCACTAGCATAGCAATAAATGTCGAAACGAACGAAATATGCTTAACTGCGGTATATAGTCCTCCACGACATAGTATCAAATCAGAGCAGTATAAACAACTACTTCAAAAGCATATGGGGAGACTCATAATCGGAGGAGATTTCAATGCAAAACACGTTCATTGGGGCTCGAGACTCACAACAACTAAAGGTCGTGAACTTTATAAAGCTGCAAGAGAAACTGGCTGTGAATTTATCTCCACCGGCAAACCTACTTATTGGCCAACAGACCAAAACAAAACTCCAGATCTAATTGACTTCTTCATTGTAAGAAAAATTTACAAAAAATCCTTGCTAGTATATGAAGGAACAGACCTAAGTTTAGATCATTCACCTGTATATTTAAAACTAAGTGAAGGCATTGAACTTAAACAACAAGCGCCTACTCTGACCAACAAGTTTACTGATTGGGAGTATTTCAAATATACGCTTAATCAAAACGTTCAAAAACAAAATACACTCTCGTCACATAATGAAATTGATGAAGAAGTATTATTGCTTACCCAACAAATCCAAAATGCCGCATGGTATAGCACACCAACTCAAACAGCGAAACAACCTGGACTTCGTTATCCAAATGAAATACTTTCCCTTATCGCCGAAAAAAGAAAATTAAGAAAAAAGTGGCAACGAACCCGACAACCATTGCTAAAAACTTTGTTAAATAAAATGACTCAACATTTAAGAGAAGAAATTAATAAACTAAAAAACGTGTCCTTCAATCACTATGTACAGGAACTAACAGCGGAAAAAAGCACTGACTACTCCCTATGGAAATCTACAAAATACCTTAAAAGACCAACTATACAAAACCCTCCAATTAAAAAACCCAATGGCTTGTGGGCTAAGAGCGATATTGAAAAAACGGAAGTCTTTGGTGATCACTTAGAAAAAACTTTTAAGCCTCATGAAGTACATCATGCACCATTGCTTTCAGATATTCATCAAGTTGAAAACCAGTTCTGTTTGTCTTCGCCTGCAGAGATAAAGCGTGAAATAAATCTGCTGAAACCTAAAAAAGCACCCGGCTTCGATCTTATCACCGCTGAAACCTTAAATAATATTCCGCAAAAAACATTGATTAGGCTAACAAAAATTATAAATGCATGCCTTAAGCTAAAATATGTGCCAACGTACTGGAAAATTTCAGAGGTAATAATAATACCAAAACCAGGCAAAAGTCCTCACGAAGTGTCATCATACCGTCCAATCTCCTTGCTACCTATAATGTCCAAACTACTCGAAAAAATAATTCTGCAGCGGTTAAAGCCTTTGATTGAAAACAAACGCCTTATTCTTACGCACCAGTTCGGATTTCGAGCAAAGCACTCAACAATCGAACAAGTGCATAGGATTACAAATGTGATAGAAGAAGCAATTGAAAATAAAAAAGTGTGCTCTTCCATATTTCTCGATGTTACTCAGGCCTTCGACAAAGAATGGCATGACGGACTACTCCATAAAATTAAAATCTTGCTTCCAAAGGAGTTTTCGGACCTATTTACTTCATACCTAAATAACAGATATTCCAGGATCAAGTGCGATAGCTCTTATTCAAGCCTAAAGCGAATTAAAGCCGGAGTTCCACAAGGCAGTATCCTTGGCCCTATACTTTACGTGCTTTTCACATCTGACCTACCGGTCTCTGAGACTAGCACTATAGCTACCTTTGCTGACGATACGTGCATTTTAGCAATTGGAGACGATGAGACACAGTCCACTCGCAAACTTCAGGAAGATGTTAACAAAATCACCGAATGGACTACAAAGTGGCGTATAAAACTTAATGAAGCCAAGCCACTTCATGTGGATTTTACAAACAAAAAAATTCAATATCATCCTGTATATTTTTCTGGCACGAAAATTCCTTACTCTATTACGGCGAAGTACTTAGGGATGACGCTTGATGCCAAACTATGCTGGAAAGAGCACGTTAAAATAAAACACGTGGAATTAAACCTCAAAATGCAAAAATTAAACTGGCTTACTGGAAGGAGGTCTCCTCTTTCCATACAAAATAAACTTTTAATTTATAAACAAGTATTTAAACCTGTGTGGACATATGGTATACAGCTATGGGGATGTGCCAAACAAACTCATATCGAAAAAATACAACGATTTCAAAACAAGTTCTTAAAGAGCGCAGTAAACGCGCCATGGTATGTGAGGAACACTGATTTACATCGTGACCTCAAGATGTCATTAGTATCAGAAGTTGTCAAACATTACGCTGTAGCTCATGCCGAAAGACTCGAAAAACATACTAACCCGGAGGCTCGGCGACTTGCCAATTTAGATGACCAATGCCGGAGACTTAAACGAAAAAAACCAAATGATCTTGTTCCAGAAATTTTGATGACTGACAAATATATGTAAATTCTGTCAGCTGTCTTCCATTTATATACGTATTTCCTGTAAATACTGTTGAATTTAATAAAATAATATTACTTGATAGTTGTGAACTAGGTGTAATAGAATGAAATGTATTTAAATATTTATAACGTTTCAATAAAAAAAAAAAAAAAAAAAAAATTGTCGCATTTTGTCTTTGTAGTTTGTTTATCATGTAATATTGGCATTGATAAATTTTTTACATCAAGAGGCTAGAAAGCATTTGTTTATCAAAGCAGACTGGTTGTTCTCTAAGAGTGGATTGATTTTAAGTAGGGGAAATAATAGAACAATTTATTTTCTTAAGCGGCTCTGAAGATGGCTTGGCATAAAGCTGTGACTCTATTATGTATATACGTACTTCAATTTATAAATTTTTTTTTTTTGATATCTGCTATTATTAAAAAGTTCGAAAACCTGGGCGTGAAACACCAAGTGATATAAAAAAGTTCTTCCGGCAGCTGTAGTCTTCGAGTGAATTTCTGCTGCGAAAAAGATTTTCATAAAAAAGTATCTGCCACTTAAAGGCGTCACAAAACTGTAAGTCGCTCCATTTGCGGAAAAATATCAAAGCACAAATTACAAATAGGAGGAGGAAGGAACTCGACCAAACACCCGCCCAATGATATATATATATAAGTATGTTTATGGTTATATTTTTGTGTCGAAGGATAAAATATCGCTACTGGACTATCGACACTAATACAAATACCTTCTGCTACGTCGTTTGATACTGCGATGAATACTTTTTTGGTATTACCCCTAAAAATGAATACCACATCCGTTACTAACTGCCTTTAGTTGAAAATTTATATTCTAACTATATATGTATATGTATGTATGTGTGTTGGACTAGCTTATTCCCTGATAAGTGAAATATGTAAATACAAATAATTAAGTGCAGCAAAAGGAGGGGCATCGTAAAAATTTTACATTTTTGCCACTTATGTGTGGACTAAAAGTTTTTACGGTTCCTAGTAAAACATAAAATTGGCTGTTAACAGGATGTTGATATAATAAAAAATCGTTATATTTATGTACGATACATACATATGTAAGTGTCGTTTTATGGCAGGAAATTTAAAATTCAACAAAAGAATAGTGAACTATTTGTATTTATGTGTGAGTTTAATATTAAGGTGTGGTTGTTGTTTTATACAATATTCTCGCTTATATAATATTCATGCCGGAAGACCATTGCCATAAATATTTCAGCGCCGATAATCATGCAAAAACAAAGATTAATTTCCGACAGCACAGTTTTGTCCGTTTGCTGTGATATCGCTTACAGCAGTACATGGCACAACTGTACCAGATACAATATTTTAGCGCAACATTTAAAATCGACATAAAGTGGGAAGAGAAGTTCTCAAACGACTCGCCAAGTCAGGAAAGCTTATACGGGAAAAAATTCAACGAAAAACCGAAGAATTGCGACGCTTATCATTACAATTTCAATGAATTCAAAAAAGAAACAAAATTTACTCAATCGTTAATGAGTAGTGGGCTCTCTTAAACGCGAAAATACTTCAAAAACCTCAAAATTGTTCAGCCTAAAAAACAAAACTGTCACAAATTTTATGAAAAGCGCTTTTTGCAAGCTTTGAAAAGTTCCTCGCAAGCTATTCGCGAAAACAATCTCGATAAGACCGAAAAAGTTAAAAAGAGCTTGCGTGGCATGAGCACGATTAGACGGGATAGAAGTGAAACCTTCCGTAAGACAAACTGAGAGAGAATGAGACGAAAGCAGCATTAGGGGCGGGATAATTATAGGTTCATTATAATATTGCTATAAAGTTCATATTTTATTCATCCTCAATGTTTTCAAGTTCAACAAATGATATGAGTGGCTTATGATAGGTAAAATATGATACAAATGCTTTGGTTTCGATGTTGTCAACATATCTTTGAAATACCGCGTCAATTGTTGTTTTTGATCGTGTTGTCGGTTCAGTGCGATTGTTACACATTTTTAAATTGAATGTTGTATTGAGAAAGTCAATTGAAGGAACCGCTGTGTCTAATGCAAAATTTACGTTAAAATCGCCACTTAAAATCATTGGAACTTTATCGTAATCTTTTCTAAGTATCCGCGATACTTCTGGTGTATACTTTATTAAATTTTCGTGAATGAATTCCGTGATGCTATTTATTGATTTTTTTTCTGTCGATATTCACGACACTTTTCTGCATTATTTTTCGGCATAATTGCGGTAAATATTTAAAAATGAAAATATTTACGAATATAAAAATACACACGCGGTTGCTATTATGAGCGTCCCCAGCAAAACCTGCGTGACCGAAACTCTAACACAATTACATTTTTTTGAATGTTACATATGCACGCAGGTTTTGCTGGGGCGTGACCGAAACTCTAACACAATTACACATATGCACTCGTATTTGTTTGAAAATCGACTTTTTTTTTGGTTCTCTGTCACCTTTGGAAAATGTGTAAACAGTAAGCAAACTTTATTCATATATTTTTCCTCATTTTTGGATCAGTAAAATTAAACAAACGCCGTAGCCGAATGGGTTGGTGCGTGACTACTATTCAGAATTCACAGAGAGAACGTCAGTTCGAATCTCGGTGAAAACACCAAAATTTAGGAAAACTATTTTTCTAATAGCGCTCACCCCTCAGCAGGCAATGGCAAAACACCGAGTGTATTTCTGCCATGAAAAAAAGCTCCTCATGAACATATCGTAAAATAAAATAAAATATCTGTTTAAAAAAAATTTTTTTCTTGTGATTCGAACCAAGGATTTTGGATCGGAAGCTCACATTGCTAGTCGCTCGGCTACCGCGCCATGCTGTCGGCGCTGGCCTAAAAGTTATTTAGTTCGTCGCTACGTTTATATCAACATATAATATAACGCTTCGTAACTAAATAACTTTTAGGCCAGCACCTATAGCATGACGCGGTAGCCGAGCGACTAGCAATGTGAACTTCCGATCCAAAATCCTTGGTTCGAATCACAAGAAAAGATAAAAGTTATTTTTATTTAGTTCGTCGCTACGTTTATATCAACATATAATATAACGCTTCGTAGCCAAGTTGGTCGCTTTTTTCGTTTCACTTTTTCCCAAATCACTCCCAACGATTCTAAAGAAGTTTTCACTTCAAAAAGTTTATTTATCAATTAAAAATAATCGCCACCGAGTAATAGGAGGTCTTAAATGCTTGAAATATATCGTTAATTTAATCCCACTTTATTCCATTAGACATTAACAATTTCTTGAATGTTTTTTATCCAAGTTTGACTAAGTAAGACATCAAAAATTCTCTTTTTTGGGTCTCTATATCGAAAATAAGATTACGGACAGAGTGGCAAAAAGCAATTCATCAAGAATTTTCTTTTTTGTTTTGTTCTTCATTGCGTTCTACGATTGAATAAAGCATTAAGTTATATGTAATTAAAGGGTGCTTAATTTAGAGGTATCTTTCTTATTTTTATGTAAAACCATTCAACACCTTTAGTTTTTAAAGATAATCCCTTTCAAATGTTGGCCGCAACTGCGAAACTGCGCCGTAATACGGCCATCCGTAAACTTCCATTTTGAATGACTCGCTGGAGGACTTCGGTCAGTATCTCGTGAATAACTTAAGTAATGTTGACTTTCAACGTCTGAATCGAAGCTGGTTTATCCACAAAATATTAAGACTTTACATGCATTAACAAAAAAAAGTCCAAAGGTGTGATATCACGCGATCTTGGTGCCCAATCTACTTGTCCAAGACGAGAGATTAATTGCACATCGAAACGTCGACGCAGTAATTCCATTGTTTCACGTCCTGTTCGGCAAGTAGCGCCATCTCGTAGGAACCAAATGTTGTGCAGATCACGGGCTTCAATTTCCGACATCGAAAAGTCGTTTTTCATGGCATTCATAGCATTCGCCATTCACTGTTACATTGGCACCAGCTTCGTCATTGAAGAAATATGAGCCGATAATTCCTCCAGCCAATAGGCCGCCTAAATATGACAATTTTGTTTATTGACGTAGTCGATCGACAGAGCGTCGATTTTCGAAATAGAATTTTACGATTCGTATGCATTGTGGAGGCGTAAGTCTTTCCCTGAGTCTCCCCAAAACTATCACTTGACCCAACTATTTCGAGCATCATTAAATTTTTGAATGCGATAAATTCATACAGTTTACATTTCTCAGTTCTTAGTGGCATTTCGAATTGTGCTTTTGTATTTTCTCCAGGTGATGCGATGTATTACACAAACAGCTTGAACTTTTAAATTTCGACATTGTTTAAGAGACTGCCAAAAGATGCATTCCCAAAAACAGCTTAGAAAACTTTATTTTTTTTATGCTACTCAGGTTTAAGGGAACCCCTAACAAATTTTGGAGAAAATCGCATCACCTTCAAAGGCCTCACGTGTGGGGAGTTGTCTCTCCAAAGGCGCCGTCGTTCCCAGATTCCTTAAAAACACAGGGAATATACACAAATTATTGCGAATCTTAAGAGGCATTCACTTCGCTGGTAATGGTAATATGGAGACTACTGGCTGGACAGCACGTGGGTGAGGCACTCCAGTCGATGAAATTACTGCAAGAGACAAAGTGGGTTATTCGAATCTGCTGACCCTTTAAAGAAAAGCAATGCCTCGACTTTTGAAATTTTCACCCTTATCCAGCTAAGAAAGCTATGGAGGGAAATAAGAGCAGTATTCATACACGATTTCGCCTACGTCACTACCAAAGATTTTCAAGCTAATGAAGCGGAAACATAGGGAAGTGCATTGCTTCTACATATCCTTCAATATATATGTAGAAAGAAAATTTTAGAAATTATAAAGAGCAAAAAATATGAGCAAGAGAAACTTCGGCGTAAGAAATATGGAACAGGCAGAAATAAAAAGCGTTTTTTCAAAATGTTTAAAAAAGTTGGATATTTGACGAAAAGTTGTTAAGAAAACTGTGAAAAGTGGGATAGCCAAGTCTGGAAAAGCAGGCATTCAAAGCAGATATGTCAAGTGAGTGAATCGGCTTTATTTAGAAATAAAATCTCATAGAGGATCTATAAAAAAACATTTAATTTAAAAGTAAAAAAACCAATCCACATAAGTAAAGGAATCGAAAACTACTGAAAAACGAAAACTGGTCAAGTGAACTTTAATACAACATTCATGCTAAGGTAACAAATTAATTCACCTCACACTGACTGCCACAAATAAGTTCAACGGAGAGGCGCCTTGACGAGCAAATGACTTGCAAGTCAATGGTTCAAAATTAAACGTGGCCTAGCATTTAAATGCACACTGAGGGTGTACACACGTTGTTCTGGAACAAAACAAGAACAACACTAAGAGCGTTGGCTAGAATTGTATGGCAATACACACCATTACTAGTCATACGCCAGTCCTATTCAACTTATTACTATTGCTGGCGCTTATCGGCAACATGTGTAGTAGCCGGCGGCACGTAGCAGCCTAGTCATTTAAACTACAAGCAACACACTAGCTGCAAGAACAATATGTGCATGTGTTTGTGGCGAAGTAGCTATTATGGATATTAATGCGGTCAGCAGCAGCCGCAAAAGCACTGAAGAGCGACAGAAGTATCGTTTGCTGGGGCATTTAAAATGATGAATTACACTTTTTGCTAGCAACTTTGGCGGTAAGAGAATCATCTGGGGGCTGCATGGTTGGCATACAAATTTGATGGTAGCGAAAACAAGAAAAATGGTGATGGTAGAAGAATAGAGAATATGAAGAATATTTGTAAATGTAGTAGTAACAGCTGCACTACGAGTTGGGAGAACTGTGTGGCTCTTGCATAAAAAGCTTAGCGTAAAACTATGGAAAAACTGCATATGTAGTGAAAATTTTTGCAACATCACATGAATAGCGTAGTCATGGCCAGAAACGAATGGTTATGTAATCATGTATTAAAGTTGGATAAGGACATACAGTATTATTTAGCTAGTTTCACCAGGCTTAATTTCTGCATGTGAGTGAGCTCTTGTGATTATTTACTAAGCGCGGAGAGAAAAACTAAAGTCAAAAATTAATCATTAATTTTGATAGAAAATTTTAAACTCAACAACCAACTAATATTTACTAAGCGCGGAGAGAAAAACTAACGTCAAAAATTAATCATTAACTCTGATGGAAAATTTTAAACTCAACAACCAAATATTATTTGCGATCA
Organism: Anastrepha obliqua; assembly: GCF_027943255.1. Taxonomy (NCBI): domain Eukaryota; kingdom Metazoa; phylum Arthropoda; class Insecta; order Diptera; family Tephritidae; genus Anastrepha; species Anastrepha obliqua. Next base: position 68,994,913 of record NC_072894.1, read on the forward strand.
AAAATATAGCAACTCAGAATACAATACTTAGTTCACAGCGAAAAAAAACACACCCAGAATACACATTATTTTTGCCACGCGATTTTTAATAATACTTTCTAAAATTATCCTTTAAAAAATTTTTAAACGGAAAAGATTCATAATTTACGCCCTTTACAGAAGTATTTTGCTTGGTAGTAGGTAAAAATTGATTCAATTAAATTAGTTATAGATTCTTTTAATGTATATTCTATTTTTTGCGCATTTCTTAGTGAAATTGGGTATTCGACAAGTACAAATATTGTATCATTAAGTAATGATAATAAAAACTGTGCGTGGCAATGATATTCGGTGCTCGCTGAAAGATTTTGCTTATTGTTTGCTTCGACTAAGTTTCATTTCTTTATTTTTAGCTGAATTGGATGTTACTATTGTTTATTATTATTATATATTGGCGCTAATACCTTCTTTAGGAGTTTGACATCGCCTCCTCTTATTTGTGGCGTGCGTCCTAATATTCTTCCTCAATTGGAGAAGCCTACAATTTTAAGTCGACTCCGAATGGCAGATATTTTTTATGTGGAACTTTTTCATGGCAGAAATACACTCGGAAGTTTATAATTGTGGTATTTTGCATATCGATAATGCCAAATGGTAAACAATGTCACTGGAGGTGGAAAATAAATTATTTTACATTTTCAAATTGAAGGAAAATCCACGAGCTACATTTGTTTTATTAGCCATTTTCTTTGAAAATGGTGTAAGTGAATAATTTGAAATATATGGATATGTGTCATTACACTACTTTATATTTTTTAAACATTAACTTGGTATAAATTCATAATTTAAAATTTGCATAAATAAATTGTAATAATTTTTTAATGTGCTTAACAAAAATGCATACTTTTAATAGCTTCCACAGGACTTTCACCACTTTCAAAGTCAGCAAAAAGGAAACATCTTACATTTACAAAATATTAACTGCGATATCTCAATACTAACAAACTGATTTCTTTTTATGAAGTGCTTCGACAGTAAAAAAATAAAAAATAGCAAAATAAAAAGGCTTTATATCAACATTTACCAATCAACCAAAGTTATTTATTCTCTTACTATTAATATATTTTAACTTTCCTCATTATGAGTTTTCAAAAATAGTCATGATGTATTGAAGGGATATATGGTAATAAATCTAGCATATCTGCAAATTTTGCGTTGGGACTGAATGTGATGATATAAATGTGTTAATACTATATCTCCATCGTTCTGTGGCCTTCCCCGAGAGCGATTATGATTTGAAATACTCATTCTCACTACATGAAGTTTGTATATGGTTTGGTTTTGTAAAGCTCCTAAGCCCTTATCCAATATAACCACTTTACTTTTCACTATTGATATTTTTTCGCCTTCTTAGAATAACACCTTCTCAGTATTTTGTAGAAACAAAATCAGCTTGTTTCATTTCATACAAAATAAAATTTTTATATAATCGGCATTGTTTTATGATACTATAGTACTTTTTACCTTATAGTACTCTCGATACTTCCGAAATGGGGGCATTTGGGAGAGAAGAGTGTCCAGAAAATACAAATTTATGGTGGATAATTTCTACGCCATTCTTAGGAGACCGAACAACTTTTAGCTTCGTTAAAGTCAATTTCAAATTTACATTTCGTACAGTGAACAAGGCTAAAGTAGGCTAATACCTTTTTCTAAATACTTCAAGCAATAAGAAGCAATTTTTTGGACACCTCTGGATGATTTTACATTTTATAATAAATGGGGAATAACTGAAATTCTCTGAAACTATAAAAATATTTATGTCATTTACAATGTTGCCACACACATAAAAAAATACAAAAGAAGAAATGTAGTACAATCTTGAACTAAATAGTGGCATGTCTTTGAAAACAGTGTGGAACATTTTGAAAGTAATTATGTTTGTAACTTCATTAACTACAAAAATTTGTAACATAAACAAAGCAATAAAAATTGTAACATATAAGTTTTGTTTTTTGGACAGAATATTTTCCAAGATGCTTAGGCGATGTTTCCAAAAATGATTGGTTATCATTCGATATATCCATCAACATGTACATATACATATTTAAACACTACTACTAATACAAAGCAAAAGACTTTTTTGAGCAATGAATTCTCATTTTTTTTGCGTATTGATAAGTGCATAGGAAAATAGCTATTATTTTAACATTTTTCTGAATAATTTCTATCGCATTAATCTTTGAATTCAGTAACTTTTGAAAACATTCGTACGCATACTGTATAAAAAGATACAAAAACATGCTTAATCGTTTTCACATGCAAAATATTTATGTGAACCACTGTAAGTATTCAAAACTGTACTACGATATTTGATAGCCTTTACTTGTTTTCATTGAGAATTTAAAGTAATGGAATAGTTGTCAAGTAATAAATAAAAAAATAGTCAAACAGTATTTATCCTTAAGAGTTTCTGGCACGACAAAGAAGTAACTAGACGCTCATAATCCTGTAAAAAAAATAAAATATTTTATGGCAACAAAAGTGTGAATCTTCTCACTAAATATGTATCTTTATAGGAGTCATTCAGTGAAGATATCGCCAAAAAACTTTAAATTTAATTTGTTCTCCCATTGGAGCTTCGTAGATGCATTCAAGAGGACGTAAAAACTCTTACTGCTTATTTAAAAGGGCGATGCGTAAAATGTTTGTGAAATATTTTAGTGTTTTGAATAACGTTCGAAAACTAATGAAGCACACTTATCCTACATAAATGATTTTATCGTATCTAATTTTACTTATCTACAGACCTTTAAAAATCTGTTTTAATTTGCGTATCTTTTTTAAGTTGTGATGCCAAGCATATTGTGTCGAAATTACATGCAATAATTACTTTCTTTAACCTATCTTTTTCTCACCAGTGTAATCTGAATACTTTATGCATCTACTTTGCGAGACCTTAACTTTATTATGCCGCCTTCATTTGGAAAGCGGATTATGATCCACATATTCGACGCATGGAACGAATTCAAAAAGTATTCTTTATTTCTTCTCTCCGTCCGCTGAACTTTGCAAAGCTTTTACCATCTATGAATCGCGTTGTTAACTAAGAAATTGGAAATCTTGGCATAGTATCTTTTTTGCCTGCACTTTTGCAGTTCGTCTTCTGAATAATTCAGTTACTCTTATAGAGTTATATAGTTACTCTTATAGAAAGATTAACTTCCAATGCTGCGTCTAGTCTTCCAAACTTCCAAAGTACAATTTTGCCACATTCGACCCTTTAGCCAGAGTCCTCTCTGAGTTAAGTTGTTGTATAGTTTTGTAGTGTTAGTGTATAGTGTAGAAAATTGTGCATATAAAATATAAGTGTATGCATACATAGTTTATATTATACACTGGGAATTTCTACTTTTGAGTATAAAAATACAATACCGTGTGCTTTCCACAAAATTGTATATTTACACACATAAATTCCATAGAAAAAAATCAAATATGTGTGTACATAAAAGGCTACCACACTAACTAAATGCAACACAACTCAATTTTCCACACACAAATAGCTCGTTAATTTTTCATGTCAAACAATTTTCCAAATCACAAACAAACTGAAGTTGAGTGACAGTAACAAATCACTACAAGCCCAATATTATGAGTGCACAGCTGAACTGTAGCAATGGCCGACAACGTTTACAAACTGCTCAGAAGTCATGGTAACCACGACTGCCAAATGCCTGCAACATTGGCATGCCACTGCAATTGGTGTCATTTGTGCGTGGCACGCAATTTTTGTAACACGCAATACCGTACATAAACTTGGAATTTTCTGCATAGCAATAAACAACAAATTCTTCAAAACCCACTACAGAAAACAATGCCAAAAATGGCAACATAACAGCCGCCAAAGTTTGCTGTTTAAGTCTTTTGTTAAACAAGCGCGCACTTGTGCAGAAGAGTGTTACAATTGTTTACATCCAAAAATTGTATGGTGGATTCAATTTAAAATTTAAAAAATTAACAAAAATTAATTTATTAGTTTTATTTATCAAATTATTGGTTTATTTGAAAGGAGCAAACTTTCCCATCGCTTATGGAATTTCATTGATATGGCTGCCTCCGCTAGCTTTGCAGTAGAGTAACCCAGTTTTCCAAAACCTTGGGGACGGGGGAACAGTTTGATGATATTCGCCTTAAGGTATTGAATCGGTAATGGAAAAAATGAAAAAGACGATTTTTCGAGCAAATCGGTGTCCATTTCGCGCTTCTGTAAGGCTCATGCTGATCAGCTTAAAGCGATTCAATTCGTTCCGCCAAAGTATGATGGGGACTTCCTGCAAAGATTTTCAGCGGGAAGAGCTTTCAAAGTCAAAAAAATGTATAACTAAAACAAAGCATGAGCTTGCAGCCTGATTTTCTGAATAGAGATCTTCCTCACCGCTCTCCACCCCACCAATGCGCTATACAGTAAAATTCATCTAACGATTGCAATGTTAACCAGTCTTCACCCTTCCTCAACACTAGATTTCCATGTCAATTTATTGTCCACTATTACTTCTAGGTATTTGGTGCAGGATTTTAGCGACAGAGCGACGCCGTCGAGCAAGGGTAATGTCCATACTGGAACCTTGTACTTCTTTGTAAAAAGTAGTGAGTCAGTTTTCGCAGCACTGATATTCAGGCTATTATTGCTAGCCCTATTATGTCTGGTTTTGAGAGCGTCGCTCATTAGAACGCTAATCACCAATGCCATTTGCTTATGTAATCTGTCTTGGAGCTCAACCTTCATATCGAGTGAGTATATGATTTTCAACTAGCAATCAGAGAAGTAGCGATAAGACATCCCCTTGAGAAGCGCCTCTACGTACTTTTCTCGTTAAAATAGTCTCCATTCTGCCACAATCCTTCTGTAGTTCAGGAGACTTGTAATCCAGTGATACATGGTAGGATCCATCTCTACTCTATTAATGTTAGCTTTAGTTTTAGTACATAGTTGAATGCCACAGCAATGTCCAGAAATGCTCTTAAAGCATATTCCTTATATTCCAAAGCTTTTTCAACACTAAATACGAGAATAAGTAGTGTAGTCTCCGTGGATCTATCCATAATATACGCGTGTTGGGATTTTGCTAGCCGTTCAGGACCTAACCTGTCCTCTATATGGTTTGCCAAAAGTTGTTCAAAGATTTTGAGAATAAATTGCATAAGACTAATCGGCCTATAATCTTTCGAAAACAGATGGCTACTTTTACCTGCTTTGGGTATAAAGTCGACGCTCGCAACTCTCCAATTTGCCGGTACATAGTTTAACTTCAAATATTCCTCGTAAATATTCTTCAACCATGGTATTACTAAGCGCGAAGCTTTTTGTATCACGGCCGGAATGATACCATCTGGTCCAGGCAATTTGAAAGAGACAAATGAATTGATTGTCTAATCCAGTTTTTCGTGGGTATTACGTATATTTTAGTTAATCCTGCTGCCACCTCGGCTGGATCGGTATTGTTTACGTTAACACAGCTTGGAAAGTGGGCGCTAGTGAGATCTTATTCTGTGCTGCTTTTGGCCCATGTACCTTCTTCCTTCTTAACAAGGTTAGGTACAGAAGGAGGCTTTGGCTATGCCACTTCAACCGATTTGGTGATCTTTGTGAAATGAAAATCAATATTAAAACTAATGGAATTATGATCTGAGAATGAGGGTTCTTCCAGAACCTTCCAGTCCCTAATCATAGTTTTATTAGCAATTCAGAAAGTTATATCGAGAACGTTTTTAGAGGTAGGGCCTACGAAAGTCGGTTCCCTCCTCGATTTGAAAGACTTAGCCTACTCTGTCTCTAGAACTTAAGTATGAGTTGGATGTAACCCAGGAGATCTCCATCTTTGTTCTAGCATGAAAATATCCCGGTCTTGAAAAGTTTTGTAAGCCACCGAATTTTTTGTTAGAATTTTTATATTCGGCCACTAGTTTATTATTTCGTATAATATGTTCTCTTCCTTTCTAAACTCACGCAACTGTTGTTGCGCCTCTTTTCACGTACATCAGTAATTTCTCTCTTTCAAGACAACCATGGTGCATGCTTCTTCTTCAACCGCTTGCATTTACCTTTTGAAAACAAACGTGATGTGTCAGGTGTCTGTCGGTACCCGTCCACATTCTTTTCGTGATCGACATCGCCACCGACACCGCCACCGCCACCGTCACAACCACTTTGTATTTTTTATTTTTTCATTGCCTTTGCGATAATGTTTTTCTCTCTTGTTGTTTGTGGATATCATTTTATTTTTGCATTGCGATTAGCGCTGCAAATTGCTGACTTAATTGAGTTTCATTTTTAATTCGAGTGGTTACCGTTATTGAATATTTAATGTTACTCAGTGTTACTCGTTTGATCTCAGATTTTAAAGAGATAAGGATTGCAGATATAAAGCCATATTCGAGTAATATAATTCTTTCTGCAGTGATAAATTTTTTTATCGCACATATGTAAATATGATGGCAGGCAAGTGTTACTGCTAATTATTGGCTTTTAACATGCTATTTTAAAAAGTAAATATAATTCATAGCAAAACTAGTTGCGCTTAGGTGTATGCTCGGGGCCTGCTAACTGCCTTGCAAATACATATATAGCAGAATTAAAAAAAAGAAAAATTGAATGTCAGATAACTGGTTACAGACGTTGTAAGCAACAAATATAAAATAGTTTATATATTTTCAATGCTCATATATTGTATGTATAAACACATGAATGTGGTGTATTCCTGTTTGTCCGAATTAGTTATTTTCCTATTAGATGAAAATATATATTTACTTCTATTTAGGGAGGCATAGTAAATTAAAAACTTCGAAGCAGTTTTGTTCAATGTTTTTTATTCTTCGAACAAGTGAGCGATATATTGGTTCGTTGCAAATGATTTTTTTAAAAGAAGACCGATAAGTAGCGCGGATTTCAATAAACTGTATTGCGTAGTCCGCTTAGATTCGAATTCAGTATCTTTTATTTAAAAGGAAAGTATATTTAATTTAAAAGGAAAATAAAATAGTATACAAAAACAATTTTTGACATATTTTTTGTAGCAGTGTGGCACCAAAGTAAGCGTCTTAAAAAAAAGTTAGGTGGCTTGTCAACAGGATTTTGGCTAATTGGATTGTTCAGCCCTAACTTTCCATACTACAGTCTGATTTCCACCCGAAAAACATACCTTTTTTCAAAAGTCCGCTATTTTGTTATTTCTCAAACAAATTTTCCCATTGTAGCACCTGCCAGAATGACAAGCCTACAGAATAAACCTTTTCGTTTCAGATGTCCTGAAGAGCCAAAATCCTCTTGACAAGCCACCTAACTTTTTTTTAAGACGCTTACTTTTGTGCCACACTACTACAAAATATATATGTCAATAAAAAAACAAAATATTTTTGTATACTATTTGATGTCAATAATAACATACTATAAAATGAAAACGATCGCATTTTTTTCTAAAAAAAAAATCTTTAAAAATATCTATAAAAAATTAGTATTTGACCAGACTACCTTAAGAAGACGTAAAACCCAGGCGTGTCAGAGGGAAAGGTCTAAAATTTGACTTGACTTTCAAAAATGTACGAGGAGAGTATATCGAGTTGAAACTAAGGTAAGGTACATTTATTGTGCAACACAAAAAAGATGAGCTTCTATACCACTATTTGTCTTATATGTTGCTGACCAGAATGAATTTATTCACCCAGTTGGACGTAACACAATTGTTATTATGTTTTATCTAAAACTATTTATTTAAATTGCTGTCCCCTGATTTAATCAGAAGACAAATGAATAACTGAAGTTAGATCAGGTAACCTAACCTGCTAACCTGACCTAAAGCTGCGAGAGCCCACTTAGACGAGTAACACTAACTTTGTCCATTGTAATATCACTGAGGGGTTTAAAGGAGGAAAGACAAAAAAGAAAAGTTAGGGGAGAGGTGGTTATATAATATTTGAGCGTTGGGGCGGCAGACCGAAGACGACTACTTACGGTTGTGCTAAGCACTTAATGAAGAGGTAACTGATGAAATTTAGCAGGTGTGATATCTTAGCCCCCTATAACCGCAGGTGTAGCAAAAGTGAGAGCCAAGGTGAGAGCAAGATATATGAAAACTTTGTGCTGTGATTATTCCACTCCACGCTTCATATAGCTGTTGGAGATAAGACTGGAGAAAAGCTGCTGTAGAAATCGCACTGTGTGGATAATTGACAGACAATGTCCGGAAGGGACATCCATAAAATTTGAGAGTTGCGGCTTTATTAGCCTTAGAAGTTCCCTGAAGCGCAGAGGCAGTATCCAGAGGCAGTTGAATGAAAAGTCAGCCATTTCCCGACTAAATTCGAGCGCACCAACAACGAATCAGGCGCCCGAATTGGAGCTGGGCTGTCTAGAGTAAATGTTCACCTTCTTGGCAATAGTTACACAAATAAGAAACATATTAACTGCTTCTTTTATTGCGGATACCTCAAATTGAAGTACCCTAGAGAGGTTAGGGAGCTTGAATTTGAGAGTAAAAGAAGGTTTTTCGCAGAAAACTCCTCCACCAAAACTTACTTCTCCGGATATTTTGTTCACTTTTGGTGATCGCTCTTATTGTTGCATGTTTGACTTTTACAAAACTGGTGAAATTTCTGTAAGAACAAATAACTTAGTGTTCCTAATGAAAAAACTTTTTTGTTTGTTTTTGTAATGATTTATGTAGTAAGTTTTTTCTGCCTTGTCAGAACCACTTTGAAAGAAAATATTACAGAAAAATAAGAAACACATAATGAGGTGAGTCCACGGTTACGAATTTTTTCGTTTAACTCCTATTCTCCTATTGAACATGCTTCATGCGTCAACAACACCTCTTCCCCCACGAATACGGGTTTGGATAATATATCCCAGTTTGTTCCACATAAGCCCAAAAGAGTTCATTTCAGCTTCGGTTAAGTGTCTCCAGGTGGTACGTGGCCTACCTATTCCTCGGTCAGTTTGTTGGAAGCGATTTCAACGCAAGGCCTACCTAGCAACATTGTCACGTCTTTTTATAAGTGTGTGTTTTATCCACTGTCACTTCCTTCTTCGAATTCCAGTCGCCACGTCAAACTGATTAGCTTTTCTTCGCAGGTCCGAGTTGGAAATTGTACGGGGCCAAAAAATTCGTAAAATACAGTGCGGTTGACGAACGTTTGTAGGCGTCTCGCGATTGCCGCGGTTGCTTTCCATGTGGTGCAACCATATACTTGTATTAGGCAGGTTTTATATTGATGTTAAATATGCGCAATTTTGTATGAAGGCTGATTTTGTTCTTTTGCCACAAAGACGCGAGAATACCAAAAGATGAAATAACATTGCTAATCCTACACTCAACATCTACCTCAGAGCAGCCTTCAGGGGGGACTTTGCAGCCAAGGTAGCATAGCCATCGGTAGCAAAATTTCTCTACTCTTTCATACTGTTGTGCGCCCGCTGCTGCCGGCTCTGATGTGACCTTATTGAGATAAAGCGCTCTCGTTTTTCTAGTGGTTTTTTAGTGATTTACATTGTAAAACGACGATATAGCGCCATCGTCTATACATAAATCCATCGATCTGAGAATAAAGTAAAAGCAGCTACTGCACCTTTCATTTTATCGAAAAAACGAAAAAGTCCCATAATGAAAAATTCTCGTAAATCGCAAAATGTGCGCATTTAAATAGAAATACCACAATTTAAATAAAAAAGTGCTTTGCACAAATTTTAAATGCCCCGTTTGCGGGTTTTAATGACAAAAAGCCAATATTCATGTAAATTACGTTTTCCCAACTTCTAAATTTAAAAAAATGTTTAACAGCATTTAAAGTTCAAACAGTTCAAGTCTATTAAATTTATGCTAAAAGTTCTTCCAGAAAACTTTCTTCATACTTTTTATCTTAGGTATTGCCACAAGAAAGTTTGGGAAAGGAAAACAACGCCCCTTCATTACACGTCAGCATACCCCTTTCCATCGTAAAAAGGTATGTAAAAATATTTCCCAGAATTTTACAACACAATTAAAACGGTAATTGTACCTGAAAGCACACTTAGCTTCAACATTGGCGAACTTCAAAGAAATCACTCCTCGAATCCTTAAGACTTTTCGCCAATATTAAATTAGCCGTAAATTTACATAGAGAGAAAAGACAACGATAAAACATTGTATGCATACACGTACATATATGTATGCGTGTATGTGTATGCCTAAGTGTGGCATAAAGTATTTATGTACATCGTTTCACGCAATTAACTTCTAAGGTATTTATGAGCATTCATGTACGAATTTATGTGGGAAAGCAGAGGCGAATGACGTATTTTTGTAAACAAGAATGCATTTGCGTATGTGTGGCTGTATGTATGTGTGATTCGCATGAAGCCAATAAATCACATTAGCCGTTGACATGCTATTATTGGTGGTGGCAGGCGGCGCAAATTTTGTTGTTTCTACGTTGACTGTTGAAAGCTGTAATTGCATTAACGGCAAAGTGAAATTGGCAGGCGGAAATTGAGGCGGCTATGCGCGGCTGTTAAGGCCACACTAAAGTTTCAAATAAAATGCACAATTTTGAAATTTTGTTTTTCTTTTTAAATTGTGAAGTGCCACGCTAAATTGTTTTTTTTTTTCAAATACTAATGATAAGCATTTTTATTTTCTATTTTTTCTCGTTGGCTGATATTGCCTACTCCTATTTTGATTGGCTAATAACACTGATTATAATTTGTGAGCCTCAGCCTTTTAAAAAAAGCCTAAAAGTTGCCTTGCACTATTACATTTTTACATGCTCAAAGCTCTTAAAGCCATTTGGCTGCAATATTTGAAAGCAATTGCCACTTGTCACCTGTTCTTTGCCATTCGCTGTTCGTTTCAGTTTTATTATTATCGCTGTTTTTTGGCTGGCGTCATTAATCGGCGTGAGCCCAACCCCAAATGCGTTCGCCTCAATGCAACATGCAACAAAATGCCAACGAATTTGTTTATGAATATGAACACTTACAAATACAAATATGTATATACAAAATTTATGTGTGTGAAAATGAGTTTGAAATGGCAAAAGTTTGCCGTTGCTGTACTGCTGGGTTGACATCTTTCAACGCAGCGGAGAACATAAGCGAATAAAAGAAAACGGTAAACAGGTAAAGAGCAATAAAATAAGATTTCGAAAAAATGTTGCCGGTGGAACAGTTACAAAAGTTGCATTTGTTAAATGTCAAACGCATACAACTAAAAGCGACGGCAGCAATAAGAGTCGTCGCCGCATAGCAATTTCCGTTGCAACAAGACAAATATCGCGTGAGGAGGCGCATAGTGGCCAAAAAACAGTATTATATGCAATAAATTTTTATATTTATTATTTTATTTCTTTAATTTTCTATATATTTATCCAGCGCCATTTTCTCATCTACCAAAAAAAGTGAGTGCGATAAACTATTTCTGTACTCCAAGTGCCTTGAACTTTTTTGGACTAGAAAATCGGCATTCGCGAGTTAAACTAAATATACTACGCTTGGATTTCTCATTTACCAAATTGTGCACATTTCTAAGAGAGTTATAACCAGCCTACTGAACTAATTTATTTCGAAAAGTGAGGGTTTTAAAATTATAAACCTGCTCTTGCGCCGGAACCTAACTGTTATAAAGAATTTCATTTATTTATTTATCATCTTTTATGTTTTGAGGGTGAGGGGTTCCAAATATCTTGCAGCGACCGTCGTCTGCTGCGCTGAGTAGTGTGAACACTAAAAAAATCCCTCCTCTTTTTCTGGGGGAGACTCGCTTCCCGTAACTACTTTCTGTGTTGCTTCGAGAGGGTTTAGAACGGCGTCCATGAAGTGAACCAGTTCTATTCTCCCGCATCTGGGCCCACCATATTTGTAGCCAGATTCCTGCTATAGGGTCGCCTTCTTATGCCTCTATCTGTGCCGCGTTTGTGTTTATTGGCTTCTGCGTCCTCTCCTTTTGACATGCGGAGGCTTTGTGCTATCTATAGTCTCAATTGCTCCGCTTATTGAAGCAAACAAAGCATCGGAAGAATGCGATATCAAATTTGTTAGTACCGTCTTGTTCCGGTCTGGTATCGTCTTGAGTCAAACAGTTAGTGCCTCCTTACTCAAGAGTTTCTATTGTACTCTTCGGCCGCCTACTTTGCATTACGGCCTACAATGCTCAAAGGTGCATGTAACATGGTATAGTGTGTTTAAAAATATTTGAGGGTTTATGTTCAATGGGGGTACTATGCATCACTTCTGGAACAGCATGGCAAAAGACTTAGAGGCAAAAAAGTCAGGAATCGAGAAGTTCGCAATGATATTGGCTGCAACAAGGCATTGATTCGCCGACCGTCTGACCAAACCTAATATATGTACGTGAAAGAAACGCAGCTCGCACGACGCTGTTCCACTGCCCAACCTAAACGAAGAACCCCAAGTGATATTAAAGCATAACGAGAACAAAAATGGACTTCGGCTCTATCGTCTAAGCGGCATTACCCACACTTCATCACGGACCGATCAAAATGGTTAAAGGAGTAGGAAGCGCTGCATTCTATTGAGAACTTGCTCTATAAAAGTCGTACAAGCACCCAGATCTTCGCTGCAACCAATGCAGCTGAGTTTTGGTAGCCGAAGGAGCTCCTGTTGTCTCTCATAGACTCACAACTGGCAGATAGCTTTAAAATTCGCTTTATTTCGGCAAGACAGACGAACTTTACGCTAATACTTTAACGCATGGGCTGAAAAGTCCTAAAAATGTTTTTTTTTTTGTCCAAAATTAGCTTTGTTCATCAACATAATTTCCAACAAGAACAACCCAATCATTCCATAGCCGCTCTAACATTTCAGTACCACTTTTCGTTTACCTTTTGCCTCAAAAAAGGCCTCACTTTCAGCGATAATCTCTTCATTCGAGTGAAATTTCTTACCGGAAAGTATTTTTTAGCCTTCAAACAGCCAGTAGTTGCTAGAAGCCAAATCTGGTGAATCCGGTAGGTGTGGGAGCAATTTGAAGTTCAATTCTTATAGTTCTGCCATCATCAACACGGAAGATTTATTTTAATGTTTTATTTTTTATTTATTATTATTTGCAAATGGCGTCGTACGTCAATCTTATTTGAAATTTGTAAACTAGACAGCTGCCGTAAATTGGTCTTCCACGGTTCCTAATACCTTGCGGATTCCACAAAGAGCTACCCTGCATACTTCGCCGGCATCTTTGCGCAATGTGTCGCCTATCCCGCTAAATCGTCGGAGTTCTGTGGTCGATTTAAGAAACTTCCGATGTGAAATAACCACCACGAGGCCACCAGATTCGTATAAGCACGGATGTAAGGGACCAGGACTCGTAGCCATGTAGCAGCACCGCTTTTACGTTGGAAGTAAAAATTCGTAGCTTAGTTTCGACTGATATGGAATTTGAAATCCGATACGATATGAGTTGTCTTTAATCGTTCCACCTGCAGGTGTTATTTTACTTCCGAGGTAGCAAACCTCCGTCTTGCGACTGATCTCTTTTCCATGCACATTAAACCGGCGGACATTGTGTATTGCGTAGAATTGGAAATTTACTCCGTCTTAAAGACGTTTATTTTAAAGCCAACTTCGCTCGCGATAGCACTAAGCTGATCCAAATTTGTTTGCAGATCTGACTTTTTGACGGCCCCAAGCGTACGCTAACTTTTCTTAATGTTCATAGTAGTTCCAGTGCACGCCACATTTCCTTGTTAAAGCTCTATTCAACACATCGTAGAGAACTAAAAGAAATAACAGTAGGGACTTGAGGCATCTTTGTTTACACCGAATTTCAGGCGTGACGCTTCTAAGTGTTGTTTCTTGTGTAAAATTTTACATTCAAAACCTTCGTAATGCGCATGGGTAATGTTGATGATTGAGCCCCGATGCTAAGAACAAACCACATAACGAATCAGCCGCACGGCGGAATGTAGCGCTTGTCCTCAGGATAGTCACGGCTACAACGGGCGTCTGTATTGCACCCAGCGGCACGCTATATAAACGTGCATGCATAGGTCAAGTACTAACTATTAATATGGTATCAAAGGTAGCAGCCCTACCATTGGACTAGAAAACCTGGGCTAATCCCCCAGCTTTCCGAAATAGAACGATTACTGAAACCAGAAGCAAAGTAGAGATTTAATAAAAAGTTATTAAAAAATACTAACGATTCATTTTGCGGCACTGTGTGTGGGCTATGAATAAAGTATTGTAATTGTATAATAAACAAAATCAAATTTAAATAAAAATAGTATCCCGAATATCTCGAAATGAGTTATAAACACTTACAATAAATACGTTTACGTTAAGTTTGATGATTTTCTTATGAAAATATGCAAAGAAATTTCATAAACTTTCAATATTTTGTCTGCGGAGGATCTTCCATTGGAAATACCCATGTCTCGCCTGTATTTTTTACACGGTTTTGTTTTGCGCGATTTTCCAAGGAACTTACCTACCGCAGTAAAAAAAGTTGGGCGCATACAGCACTTATATTAAAAAAACCGTTTCACGTGCATGTGAAATTCTTCCTAGATACCAAAAAGTCTGGTTTTTGTCGCAGGGTGGTATCGAAATTCCTTATCGCGCTGCAAATAAATTTCTATATGTATTTTTCCGCACCTTATTAAACATGACAAGTAAACGTTGCAAAGTTTTATATAATAAGCACTGGGTGTAATAAATGAAATCAAAATAAAGTCTCACAAAAAAAGATTTCCATTTGCACAGTTGCATGACATATTTAGGGCAACACGCAACATAAACACGTCTTTCAAATCTACCCAACGTTTTGCTCGCACTTGCGTGCCGTTTAAGCAGAGCTTAGCTGCCGAAATTGCTGCTGCACTCAAGAGCGGTCGCTTTCCTTTACGCCGGGAGTATGCCTTTTGCAGCTCAACGACCTACTGAAAAATAAATTTTACGAAGGCATAACTTTTGCAGGTAAATTTATTGGGCGCTTAAATTGCACTTGCAGACAGGGCGATTGACGCACGCGTACGTCACCAGCTAGTCAGTTGCCATTACCCACAAATGCAACCAATGGTCTGCGAAACAACCGAGACGTAATAAAAACACAGCCATACATAAGCATGCACAGCCTTAGTAGCACTGAACAACAGCAAGCGCACAAAATAAGAAAAACTAAAAACTAAAAAAAAAAAAAAAACACAAAGAATTGCAGCCATTGCAAGAAAGCGAAATGCCTAGGAAATGTTCTGGACTTGAGTGTGGCACAATCCCGCAACAGCCGCCAGGAGAGGGACTACCAAAATTTAGCCGCTTGTTAACTTTGGCAACTCACTCAGCGCCAAGCGTTGCTTCGACCTAAGCCATTATAAAACTCGATCACATTTGCAGTTTGGGGGAATTGGCTGAGAATGTCAGGCATATTGTCGCACCGGCTGGTGGTACACTTCGTATAAAAGTCTTACTAACTTTTATAAATACATATATACATGTGTATATAGCCTCATGTGGTTGTATGCGTTTACCTGTGACCGGTGCGGCGCCCGAGCTGTTGCTGCTGCTGCTGCTGCTGCTGTTGTCGCCAGGTTAGTTATGATTTTAATAATAGTGTTTCCGGCGATTGTTTTCACAGTTTCAATGCGCACAAATACACACGCACACATACAAAATATACTCGAAAATCAACAAATAAATGCAACCATGTAACCAAATGCCGAAGTTAAGTCTTATATTTTCGCCACCACCGCAGCGGCATACAAAAGTGGTTTGTGTTTTATGAGCTGGTAATTATAGGCTTGCCTGTTGTGCATAAATCTACTTACATAGCTGCAAGTACGTTTGTATATATGTAAGTAAGTTGCTTGGCCTCTAGCATAATTTTGTTCGCAATTTTGCACTTTTTTTTATTACTTCTGCCTTTGAGCCAGTCTTTCATTTCATTCGCATTGCAGCTCCATAGGCTATGCCGGAATTTATGGCGACATAAATTACGTATTATGAAAGTTTTACAGTATTGTAACTGAATATTATTGGCACTGGGCACAGTTCATAGAAATGTACACAAATAGTCAGCTTACTTACCTTAAGGTGCGCTGCATTAACAGCATCTGGTAAAAGTTCCCGGAAGGTGGTGAAAATGTTGGGAAAGTATTAAGTGTTGGAAATAGCAATTGTGATGTTTTCTAGCATTCCTTCTAGTCTAGTGCTAATTTAGGAATGGATTTAATTTTGGTTTTTGGCGAATAAATGCCATACACTCTAATTGCAATGCCACGCCTGTACAGTGCCACGTACCAACATTCATTAAGTCTTTGTAGCAACAACGGCTATGCCGTCCGATTGGTTGGAAGATTTTTATGGCAGAAGTGCATTTGCAGATTTATTAGACATTACGTACCGTAGGAACAACACTACTATTATCTCTATGTGCCATGTTGACAGAAGGTTTGTCATGGTATCTCACCCACAACAGCAATCGCAGGAAATGCGCTCACTGTAAGGGGTCAAATAATGCAGGTGTACAAAAAAAATATCGTTTAAAATTTTAACAATTTCAGTAAAATCTTGTTCTTTCTTGGCGTGGTAATCGCTTAAGCGATTTTTCCGTGTTTAATACGTCAGTCGTTTCTTTCGCGTGCTACCCGGTGTCATTTGGACACACCAAGTGCTTCTTCAAATGATCTTTCCAACGCAGACGAAACCTTCCTCTTCCTCTGATACAACCAACTGATACCGCATCGAATACTTTCAGAATTGGAACGTTTGAATCCATTCGCTGGAGCTGCTGGATTCTTAATATTTACATTATCTATGTCGTCGTAAAGCTCACACAGCTCATTGGATCATCATCACCTACGATACTTGCCGTCGCCAACGAGGAAAAGTCCAAAAATCTTAGGCTGAATCTTTCTCTCGAACACTCCAAATCGCCTCCTAGGATATTCTCATCGTCCGGCGAGGGAGGACTTTACTACTCAATTACTTACTTAATCCAAAGTAGCACTTGCTGGTAAGAGGTAAATACGATTTATATATATATATGGGGCATTCTTTCTGAACGTGAGACCCCCTGCCCCCAGAATAGATTTTGACGAAAAGAGGTCTATGAGGGCTTAAAATGTAGGTAATTATGTTTACTTTCGAAAGCAAAGTGGCACTTCTTGAAATTCAAAATGGCGGATCCAATATGGCGGATTCATAATGGCGCAATTTTGCAGTTCGTGCATCAGATTTATGCTATGAACTGATGATAAAAAATGTGATGAATAATCAGTGACCAATAAAAATAAATAATTAACTTGGAAATATGTAAAATTAAATCCAATGCAACAATTTTACTTAAAAATAAATAAAGAAAACACGAAATAGCATAAATCTGATGCACGAACTGCAAAATTGCGCCATATTGAATCCGCCATTTTGAATTTCAAGAAGTGCCACTTTGCTTTCGAAAGTAAACATAATTACCTACATTTTAAGCCCTCATAGACCTCTTTTCGTCAAAATCTATTCTGGGGGCAGGGGGTCTCACGTTCAGAAAGAATGCCCCATATATATATATATAATTGGCGCGTACAGCCTTATTGGTGGTTTGGACGAGCTCCTCCTCATATTTGTGGCATTTATCTTGACGTGGTTCGACAAATGGAGGGACCTACAGTTTCAAGCCGACTCCGAACTGCAGATATTTTTTATGAAGAGTTTATTCATGCCTGCCGAGCGGCTACCCCTATTAGAAAAAACGGTTTTTTTCATTTTGGTCTTTCACCAAGATTCGAAGCTACGTCCTCTCTGAATTCCGAATGGTAATCGCGCACCAACCCATTCACATACGGCGGCCGCAAGTAAATGCAATGTAAGTCAAATATAATTCAAAAATACGGTTCCCTGATCAGATTGACTAGAGATATTCGCTGGTTTTGTATTGTCACGCTTCGCCTTATTCTCGTTCACCACCAGACCCATTCACTGTGCTTTACCCGCTTAAAAAAGGCGACCGATGATGTAAAGCATGATAAGCAACTGTACGCTCTGTAAAGAATGGTGTCTGAACGATCGAAATGTACCGCTCCGACTATTTTTCCAACAAAAAGTTAAAGAAGCGACACGACAGGGAAATACTCTATTTGAAACCTCTTTTGGTATCAAAGAGCTAATGTTAGTATTAGTTATGCGCGCATAGCAAGTTCAGCAATCGTGGCATCACATGGGTCCTCCGTGGAACTTTAAAAAACCTCGATTAGGCCGACGATATTGCATCCTTGCGCACAATTACGACAACATAGCACGAAAACTGGAATCAATATAGACGCGGCATCCAAAGAGGAACTCAACATCAATGTCTCTAAAACCAAGGTCATGTGCATAAATGCAAATAGCACCCGTCCATTCCTACTAAACTCAACTCCTATAGAGGAAGTTCAAGTTCTGCTGTCTAGGTTGCATTATTTCAATATCAGGCGGCTATGTCGAAGACATCGGAAACAGAATAAATAAGTCACTGCAAGCATTCGGACAATTGAAAAATATCTGGAGATCCTCATTCATGTCGCATGGCAATAAATTAAGAATATTCAATCCAACGCCAAAGCCGGTTCACTATACGGAGGCGAAACATGAAATGCTTCACCAGTTTTCACAAATCGCTGCCTTAGGCGTACACTGAAGATAAGAAAATATGTCCAACGACTGGCTGTGGGAATTGACTAACCATACGCTTATAAACCCAAATATGCGGAAAAGGAAATGAAATTGGATCGGCCATATGCTTAGAAAGCCTGCACAAGATATTACGAGGCAATCCATCGAAAAAAACCCATAGAGATCACGCAGAAGGGGACGTCCAGCGCACAATTGGAGAAGAGAGCTAGATAAGAAAAAAAATATTAAGTGAATAGAATTGGAACGAAATAAAAAGAATGTCATTGGATAGGGATAGATTTGAAAGTTTTGTTGTGGACCTATGCTTCACTATGGAGCTGAAGGAATAAATGTAATAGACATGTGAGGCGCAGACCGCAGCACATACGAATCAATTTTTGTTTTGGCGCTAGACAAAGCGAGGTAGGAGTTTGCTGAACGTCAAGATCTAAAACTGTATAACAACAGAAAAATGTGTATTAGTTGATTAAAAAACTAGGCATCAATAATTTATTCAATAGTTTTCTTGCTGGCAGGAGAATTAAAATATTAGCAAAAGAATTTAATAGTCTTTTAAATTTGGATACTTTGTTTAAATAAACATTTAACTAGATTTGCACACAGTATAGCAATTTTACCTTACAAATAAAACTAAGAAATTTTTTATGCGGCAACACTCAATATTTTCTTTTTTATTTTTATTTACAGATAATCCGAAAACATAAAGGATTTCATGAATTCACTCACAAAGCAAAATACGGTCACAGGAAGTATGCCAGTAAAGGATTTGAATTTGCAGGTATATGCTTGTGTGCGTGATTTTACATACATAAGTGTGACATATCAAGAAGCATACTGGTTCATTGTGGCGTAAACAAACACATTCAAAAGCCCTAATATGAACTTAATAACTCGACGATTTACTATTTTATCTGATACTTAAAGTCGATAAGCAGTAAAGTGCCGCAATAAAAGGGATAACCACGAATACAAATTAAAAAAAAAAAAAAAAGTTTTTGCTGCACAAAATGAGCAGCCGAGAAGGGAATAAAGCTGCATTGTCGCAAACTTAAATAAAAATGCTAAAATTATAAAATGTGAACTCGTAAAATGAAAGCGGCAGCAATGAAATAATAATAGCAACAAATATTAATAAGAAAAACAACAACAGCAATGTCAACAAAAAAGCGTTTCGCAGCGTTGTTACGTCTGCACGCACACAGCTCAGACCACGCAAGTACAACAAGTAATATCTTTAATTAAACTTTGCCGCTGCGCATGCGCCGTTGCCAACTCAACAACTAGGGACTGCTGGTGGTAATTGTTTAGTCCGGGATTTGCCCCGCCACATAATTTTTTTAATTTATTAGAAATGAAAAATAATTATTTAATCCGTCGTCGATTCGATGAGCACTGTTGTTTATTCCATTTTTCTCCCCATTCGCGTGTCATATTCGATTCACTTTTTTTTCTTATTAAGGTTTATTATTACTCGTATAGAAAATATTATAGCAAACTTATATGTTTCATACAAAAAGTCAAATATAGAAAGGACTACGTAGTTACGAAGGAGATTACCTTTAGTATCGTTAGCCCTTAAGTGTTAGCCATGAGATAAATTCGCTTTTAAAAAATAAAACAAACAGAAAGAATGTCCGTAAAACACCCAAAAGAATTCACATAAGGGGTTCATATGTTCAAAAGTGCTCCATCATGCAAGAAAAAACGTTTGTTTCAATCCCCTGAGTCTGCAAAGCGACACAACTTTAGATCAATAAACTTTAAAATAGAGCTCCTCCTCCTCATTCTGGTACGGATCTTGATGCTGTTCTACAAATGAAGGGACCTACAGTTTTAAGCCGACTCCGAACGGCAAATGGTTTTTATGAAGAGAAAAACACTCGTAGGTTTGACATTGCTTACGGAGAGGTGACCGCTATTAAGAAAATCTTTTTGTACCACTTGGTGTTTCATGCCCCGTCGCTTTCAGACTATAAATGTCGAAAATAGCCAAAAAAAAAGTACAAAGGCGAAACACACGTTCGAATAGAAAAACTTCCTTAGCAAAAGTTTAATGATTTTTAGCGAGCTTAATTTAATTTGCTGGCATTAGTGTGAGGGAGAGTACTGAGATCCGGTGGGTAAGTCTAGTACTTAGGAGCATTTCAGATCTATGCCATACTTTAAGATCCAACGGTAAATGACGGAGATATAATGAAAAATGTAAAATCTCGACTCTACATTCGGAAAAAAAAAAAATCAAAACACAAATTCGAAATTATCTTACCAAAATACTTCAGACTTAGGGGTGTACTCGGAACATTTTTCATCGGTACGGTTTATTGTACAATCGCAATGGCTTTTACATGACCAAAGATGGAAAAACTTGTAATTTGGATTAATGTGAACATTTCTGCCAGTAAGACTTTACTCCAAATAGTAATTATTTTCTTTATAAAAAATATATTTTTTTATAAGGTTTAGAAAAAATATATGCCGCGACTCATATCAATTACCGAAAAGTGGTTCCCGAAATCCCGAGATTATCAGCGCCAATACCATCACACTTTAGGCCGGAGACACGTACTAGTTATTTACCACAAAATAGCGTTGCGTGTGCACATGCGCATGCGTGAGTGCTGTAACTTCATACAGCGATGCGTGTGTAGTAACGACTGAGTGGGATGGTGTTGTCGTGTTGCAATGACTTCGACTCCCAAAGGAGTGTAGACAAATTTTTATGGGAATTTATTAAACAAACGCATTATGCCATAACAAACAACGCGACAAGCAGCGGGAGGCGGCAACATGTGATCACAAAATACTTACATGTACATACACATATTTAGTATGCACTGTATTTGTTGCAGTTGTTGAGCAGGCATGTGTCGGCAGAAGTGAGCAAAGCAAGAGGGAACAACCTAAAGCCTAATAAAAATAACATCAAAGCGTCCACTTTAACAATATTAATTTGCGCATAAAATTGAGTTTCTTATGTTAATTGAATGCGCCTGTTGCCACAAGGGGCGCACGTGCAACAGCCAACCACAGTCAAGTCAACACTGATAAGCAAACAACAAATGGTTATGCACAGACTCATTAAAATAAAATTTATAAATGAATATAAAATGTGTACCTAATATATAATTCATTCGAATTTTATTATTATTTTCAGTTAACACTGGATCACAAATTTCAACTTTTTTTCTGCACCAGAGACGCCGTTATGAAATTCCTATGTAAAATCACCGTCTGATTCCGAAAATCAAGGTTATTTTTTATTCTATGGTAACGTTTTTGAGATATTTACGAATTACCGTTATTTCAAAAAAACAAAAAATTGGGCCCACTTAATCATATATATCTCGAAAACGAATTGAGCGATTCCAAAACCGTTTAAAGCTTTTAAAAGGTAATAAAATTTCCTATAAACTGTGTGTAAAACACTTTTTGCTAGGCCCTGCAGATTCAAAGATAACGAACTATCATAACGGATTTTTTAAATTTTTTTAGTAAAAATATAAAAAAATTTGTACTTTGAGAGAAAGGATCTCGAAAACTTTTTACTTTTTCGTGTATTTTTTGTTTTCACTCTAAGCTCTGTTTTATTACAAACAAAATAAACTTTGATTAAACAAATTCGATGAACTAATACAAAAGTTACAAGCATTCAAGTAAATATATCCATATAGTAAAACTTAAGTACCCTACAAATAGTAGCATATGTACATATGATTCTTAAACTATCTATTTAGGCGACATATGAAATTTATTACACCAATGAAGAGGAGGGAACCAACTTGCCATTCAACGGACTGCTATATTTGTACTACAAAAGTATTTGGGGTTGGAAAGTCAAGAAAAGTAACCTATGCGAGCGTATCTACAGTGTCATTACCAGAACTAAATTCAACGGAAGCTACATTGCCAGAATCAAATTTAACTTTAGTTTCGGCTCCAGTTTCATTGTCAACAGCAGTATCTGATTACGCGGCATCATGTTGTACTGAATTGCAAACGGAAAACGAAAGAAACCCTTTGTCACAAGCACAACTCAATGATTGGATAAGGGATTTGGAATTGTCAAAAGAAAAGGCCAAACTACACGCCTCTCGTATGCAACAATTTAAATTTGTTTCATCCGGTGTTAAGGTAACATATTATATGACTCGTCACGAACAATTCTCCCAGTACTATACGAAGAAGGACAGTGTTTGTTATTGCAAAAACATTGCTGGTCTATTTAAACAGTTTGGTGAACCATATGATTCAAAAGAGTGGCGATTGTTCATAGACGGCAATTAATTAAGTTTAAAGGCCGTATTATTGCATATTGGCAACCAAAAGCCATCTATCCCGATCGCGCATGCAGTAAATGCGAAGGAAACATATGAGACAATGCAAAAATTGCTTGAATTAATTAAATACGAAGAACATGATTGAAAAATATGTACCGATCTAAAAGTCGTTGGAAAGCTATGTGGTCTACAACCTGGATACACAAAATACTGTTGCTTTCTATGCAAATGAGATAGCCGAGCACGTCAAGACCACTACATCATAAAGGATTGGCCAGAACGAATCGCGTTTCAAGTTGGGGTGGATAACATAAAATACTCATACTCCGCTCCACATCAAGATCGGCCTTATCAAAAACTTTGTCAAGGCTTTGGACAAAGAAGGCGAAGCTTTTCATTATTTGAAAACAATCTTTCCACAGATTTCAGAAGCAAAAATAAAGGAAGGGATTTTTGTGGGGCCGCAAATAAGGAAAATAATGGTCAATACCCATTTCAAAGAACTATTGTCACCAGTGGAGGCAGCGGCGTGGGACTCTTTTGAAAAGGTCGTTACTTCTTTTTTAGGCAAACACAAAAGTCCTTCGAGCTGATAGAGAACGATTTAATCAAAAACAATGCGGAAATGGGTAAATAAAAAACACATATAAGACCGTTATATATACAATATATATATATATGTATATAAGACCGTTTTCTCAGTTAACTTTAAAACTAAACAAAAAATTTTAAAGCAAATTTTTAAATTTACATGAGAATATATAGCTCTTAATCTAAATTTATTGCCCTGCTCCGAACAAACAAGAACGACCAAAATTTGTTCTGAATTGGAAGATTAACCCAGCCTAATCTAATTCCTTTTTTAATTTTCTTTCAGGAGTAAATATGTCTTTAAAAATTCATTTTATGCACTCCCATTTAAATTTTTTCCCGCAAAATCTTGGCGACGAAAGTGACGAGCATGGCGAAAGGTTTCACCAGCAAATGAAAATGATTGAAAGTCGGTATCAAGGATTCTGGGATGTCGCTATGATGGGTGACTACTGTTGGTTTCTCATAAGAGAAACCGATCCTTATATAAATAAGCGTCAAAACAAGACACATAACTTTTTCAATTATAAAATAAGATCATAGAGTTAAGACAGAATACATACAGTACATATGCTATTATTTGTAGGGTACTTAAGTTTTACTATATGGATATATTTACTTGAATGCTTGTAACTTTTGTATTAGTTCATCGATTTTGTTTAATCAAAGTTTATTTTTTTTGTAATAAAACAGAGCTTAGAGTGAAAACAAAAAATACACGAAAAAGTGAAAAGTTTTCGAGATCCTTTCTCTCAAAGTACAATTTTTTTTATATTTTTACTAAAAAAATTTAAAAAATCCGTTATGATAGTTCGTTATCTTTGAATCTGCAGGGCCTAGCAAAAAGTGTTTTACACACAGTTTATAGGAAATTTCATTACCTTTTAAAAGCTTTAAACGGTTTTGGAATCGCTCAATTCGTTTTCGAGATATATATGATTAAGTGGGCCCAATTTTTTGTTTTTTTGAAATAACGGTAATTCGTAAATATCTCAAAAACGTTACCATAGAATAAAAAATAACCTTGATTTTCGGAATCAGACGGTGATTTTACATAGGAATTTCATAACGGCGTCTCTGGTGCATTTTGGCTGTAAACCAGTGTAATTAATAGTAAATCGTATTTGAGCAAAAATAAATTTTATTTTCAAGGAATGCAAGCAAAAATGAAATGAAAAAAGAATGCTGGTTATTTCTTGCGAACAAAAATTATATCAGAATAAGCATATAAAAATGGGCAATAGTTTAAAGTTAAAATAAAATGTTGCTTCATATATGTAGATATTTAAGTGCGCACATAAATACTAATAAAAAAAATTCTTTAAATTTTACTACTCGGAATTGTGTAGCATAAACTTTGGCTTGAAATTTCCAATTTTACAATTGTTTTTATATTTCAACGAAAATCGAATGTCATAATTCATAAAAAGTGCCTAGTGAAGAATTGTTTATACATGAGAAAAACAAACATAACGAAGCAAAGTACAACAATGACAACCACAACCTGTAAAAATAAAAATAAATCAAATAGGAATAAATTGTAGAATTTACAATTCGTATGCAATTAAATTAGTCAAAAGTGAAAGTGCAAGCTTTGCATGGATTAAGAAATTAATTGGAATTTGCTGGGCGGCAGTGTGGAAACCAAAGAAAAGGTAAGCTGTGATATTTTTGTTTTTTAATTTTAACGCACAATCGTGCTATTTTTCCTCAAAACCAGTCCATCATTTGCCATCACATAATGTTCCATATTTCAGTAGTGTAGCGTATTAATTCCGCACCGCAATAACTCCTTGTCTGTTCAGGCAAACCATGAATCGAGCCATTTTTTGACTTCATAATAAGAGTGAAATTGCTGAAGAGCCAGAACGAAGTAAATTATAGATGAAGGGAGCAATGCCTGGAGAGTATAGTAGGTGAAATAAGTCGTTCCGTTACCACGACAGTCGGTACTGCATAACCGGAACAACCCGGATTTATATCAGGTCACTTCAGCAGCATTCCCCATATATGTATGTATGAGGCATGCTTATGCTGCTACAACAGCAACAGCTCTGCCTTTGTAGTGTTGCTAAATATGGAGGATGTCCGCTGGCAGAATTAGGAATTAAAAGCTAAACTAAAAAGTTTACTTCAATAACTATTACAAGAAAGTCAAGTAGGGACTTTTTTTAATTATTTCACAAAATACTGTTGCTTTCTATGCAAATGAGATAGCCGAGCACGTCAAGACCACTACATCATAAAGGATTGGCCAGAACGAATCGCGTTTCAAGTTGGGGTGGATAACATAAAATACTCATACTCCGCTCCACATCAAGATCGGCCTTATCAAAAACTTTGTCAAGGCTTTGGACAAAGAAGGCGAAGCTTTTCATTATTTGAAAACAATCTTTCCACAGATTTCAGAAGCAAAAATAAAGGAAGGGATTTTTGTGGGGCCGCAAATAAGGAAAATAATGGTCAATACCCATTTCAAAGAACTATTGTCACCAGTGGAGGCAGCGGCGTGGGACTCTTTTGAAAAGGTCGTTACTTCTTTTTTAGGCAAACACAAAAGTCCTTCGAGCTGATAGAGAACGATTTAATCAAAAACAATGCGGAAATGGGTAAATAAAAAACACATATAAGACCGTTATATATACAATATATATATATATGTATATAAGACCGTTTTCTCAGTTAACTTTAAAACTAAACAAAAAATTTTAAAGCAAATTTTTAAATTTACATGAGAATATATAGCTCTTAATCTAAATTTATTGCCCTGCTCCGAACAAACAAGAACGACCAAAATTTGTTCTGAATTGGAAGATTAACCCAGCCTAATCTAATTCCTTTTTTAATTTTCTTTCAGGAGTAAATATGTCTTTAAAAATTCATTTTATGCACTCCCATTTAAATTTTTTCCCGCAAAATCTTGGCGACGAAAGTGACGAGCATGGCGAAAGGTTTCACCAGCAAATGAAAATGATTGAAAGTCGGTATCAAGGATTCTGGGATGTCGCTATGATGGGTGACTACTGTTGGTTTCTCATAAGAGAAACCGATCCTTATATAAATAAGCGTCAAAACAAGACACATAACTTTTTCAATTATAAAATAAGATCATAGAGTTAAGACAGAATACATACAGTACATATGCTATTATTTGTAGGGTACTTAAGTTTTACTATATGGATATATTTACTTGAATGCTTGTAACTTTTGTATTAGTTCATCGATTTTGTTTAATCAAAGTTTATTTTTTTTGTAATAAAACAGAGCTTAGAGTGAAAACAAAAAATACACGAAAAAGTGAAAAGTTTTCGAGATCCTTTCTCTCAAAGTACAATTTTTTTTATATTTTTACTAAAAAAATTTAAAAAATCCGTTATGATAGTTCGTTATCTTTGAATCTGCAGGGCCTAGCAAAAAGTGTTTTACACACAGTTTATAGGAAATTTCATTACCTTTTAAAAGCTTTAAACGGTTTTGGAATCGCTCAATTCGTTTTCGAGATATATATGATTAAGTGGGCCCAATTTTTTGTTTTTTTGAAATAACGGTAATTCGTAAATATCTCAAAAACGTTACCATAGAATAAAAAATAACCTTGATTTTCGGAATCAGACGGTGATTTTACATAGGAATTTCATAACGGCGTCTCTGGTGCATTTTGGCTGTAAACCAGTGTAATTAATAGTAAATCGTATTTGAGCAAAAATAAATTTTATTTTCAAGGAATGCAAGCAAAAATGAAATGAAAAAAGAATGCTGGTTATTTCTTGCGAACAAAAATTATATCAGAATAAGCATATAAAAATGGGCAATAGTTTAAAGTTAAAATAAAATGTTGCTTCATATATGTAGATATTTAAGTGCGCACATAAATACTAATAAAAAAAATTCTTTAAATTTTACTACTCGGAATTGTGTAGCATAAACTTTGGCTTGAAATTTCCAATTTTACAATTGTTTTTATATTTCAACGAAAATCGAATGTCATAATTCATAAAAAGTGCCTAGTGAAGAATTGTTTATACATGAGAAAAACAAACATAACGAAGCAAAGTACAACAATGACAACCACAACCTGTAAAAATAAAAATAAATCAAATAGGAATAAATTGTAGAATTTACAATTCGTATGCAATTAAATTAGTCAAAAGTGAAAGTGCAAGCTTTGCATGGATTAAGAAATTAATTGGAATTTGCTGGGCGGCAGTGTGGAAACCAAAGAAAAGGTAAGCTGTGATATTTTTGTTTTTTAATTTTAACGCACAATCGTGCTATTTTTCCTCAAAACCAGTCCATCATTTGCCATCACATAATGTTCCATATTTCAGTAGTGTAGCGTATTAATTCCGCACCGCAATAACTCCTTGTCTGTTCAGGCAAACCATGAATCGAGCCATTTTTTGACTTCATAATAAGAGTGAAATTGCTGAAGAGCCAGAACGAAGTAAATTATAGATGAAGGGAGCAATGCCTGGAGAGTATAGTAGGTGAAATAAGTCGTTCCGTTACCACGACAGTCGGTACTGCATAACCGGAACAACCCGGATTTATATCAGGTCACTTCAGCAGCATTCCCCATATATGTATGTATGAGGCATGCTTATGCTGCTACAACAGCAACAGCTCTGCCTTTGTAGTGTTGCTAAATATGGAGGATGTCCGCTGGCAGAATTAGGAATTAAAAGCTAAACTAAAAAGTTTACTTCAATAACTATTACAAGAAAGTCAAGTAGGGACTTTTTTTAATTATTTCATATAAATGCTGACCGCTACGTCGGATACACGCTTGAAATCTGACCTCCGTGCCACTCGCTGGAAATTCGATGTCGGGATGCCACCAACCCTGCGAACGATATTTTCTTTTAGTTGTTGGGTTTGTTTCACAGATTTTACTTTTGATGTACCCCCACAGTTAAAAGCCTGTTGAGGTAGGATCGGGTGACTTCAGTAACCAAAATATGTCACCGAATCGTCTTAGCAATTTGTTAGGGAATAAGTAAGTCACGCAGTATCGCTATGGCTGTGTGTGTACTGAAAGAAGAATGTTCTCTCACAATTGATAGCAAATAATCGTTCAGTATGCCTTGATAAAAGACACATTCCACACAAATCGCCTGCCTTCAATGATTTTCAAGAAAAATTGGTCGTATTATTTCATTGCTTGACAATACATGTCAAATCGTCGCTTTGGGACTGCGAAGTAGCTGTTATTCGCTCCGTTTATACGTTCAGCGGTTAGGGAGAAGTTTTAGATTTAAAACCTAATTCTGTCACCGGACACCCTGTACATTTCTTCACACCTTTTGCGGCTGGAGATCGACCGAGTTAGAAGTTGAATTTGACGTGCCTCTCTTGATACTGTGAGCGTTTTCTTTAAGTGATCGGCTCAAATGTATTATAACTGTGCCAAACAAGTTCTCTGTTACGGTTTTACTTGGTTTTACTCGTAGAGCATGTCACAAGTAATCTACAAAAAAAATTCTTTTCACATTATAAACAAAACTAATGCGTATACCTTCGAACCCATTTCAGAACCGAAGAACCAGATTCACACCACTCTTTAGTCTCTTTTTTTGATTTAGAAGCATCTTTAGTGATAAATAGATGCACAAAATTCACTTTATCTTTTCGAAAACGCTCAAAATGTTGCTGAGAAAGTCGCATTCGAATGTGGTTTTGTTCCATTGTTTGCGAAAGTGGCACCCATTACGCATATACCTTTCTGAAACCCAATATTCCGTCAAGATATCGCTAACACTGCCCAATGAGATTCCTAAGCCTTCTACTAAATCTATTTCAGTCACTCGACGATTTCCCAGTACGATATATTGCATTTTTTCTACGATTTCTGGTGTTGTTGCTGTTTTTGGACGTTCGTGACATAGATCGTCTCCAAGACTTGTACGACAACGTTCAAATTCAGCAACCCACCTTTCTATTGTAGTAACTGAAGGCAAAAATTCCTTATACACTTTTAACATTCGTTCATAAATTTCCGTTCCTTCTAAACCTTCCAAAAACAAAAAAATCAATCACCCGGCGATACTCAAATTTTTCCATTGTAGAAAAGACTGTGACACGTCGATACCAAATAGCTTGAAAACAAAAATGAATTGACAGATTGAAATGAAACGCTACTTATGTTCATATGAGGAGTGTACCAACATAACAAAAAAAAATATTGGCTAGTAGCAAAGTCATCTCTTATCGAACCGTAAAAGTTGTGGAACAACTTAGGTAGCCATGTAAAATTTACTTTTTTAATTCGGGTATAAAAAAAACTAATATAATTAATATTTTTTCCCAACTTTTTTTTATTTTGAAGATTGAACATTGTCATTTATGAATGAAAAATAATATCGTTCAAATGACTGCCACGACTGGCTTTACAGTAGGCCATTCGATCAACCCAATTTTTAAGCACATTTTCGATTGCTTGGGATCCAATTTCATGAATGGCAACTTCCATTTCGTGTTTTAAAGCATCAATCGTCTCTGGATGGTTCGCATAGCATTTGTCCTTAACGGCTTCCCACAAAAAATAGTCCAACGGGCTTAAATCACAGCTCCGAGGTGGCCAACTGATATCGGAATTTCGGCTGATTATTCGGTTTTCAAAAACGGTAGCCAAACGTTCGAGTGTAACTTTGGCAGTGTGACAAGTTGCACCATCCTGTTAAAACCAAATGTCGTCCATGTTCAATTTTTGGAAACAGAAACTCGTTGAGCATGTCACGGTAACGCTCGCCATTTACTGTAACCGGGTCTCCTCGCTCATTTCGAAAAAAAATTAGCCGATGATGCCGCCAGACCAAAAACCGCACCAAACAGTGACTCGTTGTGGATGAATTTGCTTCTCTACAGTAACGTGTGGATTTTCTGATTTTTTTCCCAAATTCGACAATTTTGGCTTATTGACGTAGCCATCGATGTGAAAATGAGCGTCATCAGAAAAGATGATTTTTTAACTCACCACTTTGGAAATAGGTTTTCAATATTTCCCAATTTTGTTCAAGCGTATAGCGTCCCATTTGGTAAATGTCAAACCTTTAAGTAAATTATGAACACATTTGACATGTCATTTGTGTTACCATTCTCAAAAAAATAGGTGGTTCAAAAAGCAAACGCTATATGGCCCACCCTGTATATGGATGTAAAATTATGAGTGTTATCGACTTCATGTGGTTGCAATCTGTCATCTTTATTGTTTTACGATGATACGCATAAAAAAATTATTGTAGTTGCTTGTAAAAAATTTACTCAGCATTTTAATAAATTGAAAATTTCTTCTTTGCCCGAAAATTTACTAAAATCATTGAAGCACATTGTTCCAAACCTCTTTCCCCTTGAGTGATTCGCCCTGCTGGAACACAAATATTTTGCTATCCGTTTTGTAAATCAGGTTACATAAATTTACTAAAGTATTTATTTTTGCATTTGCCCACTGCATTGAACGAGTGCACCAACACAAATAAAAATCATCAAAACTCAATAAAGAAATAATAATTTAATGAAAATCAAGTTATTTAAATATTTTTATTTGTAATTTATGCAGCCTCCACTCTTCCCATATATCTGCACAGTTTGCGCAATCCACTTTCACAGAGCTGATAAGCTATTGAAAAGATTAAATAAATCAGACCCGAATCAATAGCAGTAGCAGTGCGCACAGACAGCTTCAGCTTTCGTATAAATTGTATATTTTTCGGCAGATCAATTCCATGCATAACCCATGTTGCAGTTATCGCTAACAATGTGCTTTTAGGTCAGTGCAAAAACTGCAAACACTTTAAAAACCAACAAAGCTTTATTGTAAAAAATAAAGAAATGATAATAATAAAATAATAAAAAATTAAATATATGCATAAATAAAATATGTAAAAACAGAAATAATATTTTCAATGCATTCTCAAAATACACTCAAACAAACATATTCACAAAAAGTTAGTTGTCGGTGAATAATACATGGTGCATATATGTGTGTATGTATGGATTTATATGTACGCATATGTGTGCACATGTGCCTATATGCATAAGTAGTAGTGTATTGAAACAAATATGTAGATAGTAGTAGACAAAAGGATGCATAGAAGGCAAACGAAAATCCCAACGGACAGTAAAGGCAAAAAATTTGCATTCAATGGGCGGAAAATCTGCTGCCTTTGTGGCATAGAGAAAAACGCAAATTCACTGGAGGTGGAGCGAAATTATTTGCACGCTGCTGCACATGTGTGCCGCCGTTATGGTGGGCCGACATATATATATGAGCACATAGGAAGGTGCAACAAAGTTTTCAATCAAATTTTATGCATTTTTTATATTTTCAACCCAAAAATAGGCAGAGAAAAATGAACTTTCTTATTTCTTGTTTGGTTCTTGTTTTTTTTTTTTGGTTTATTTTTTGTTTTTGAATACAAAATAAGAAAATAAAACTTGTAATAAAAATGCTGAAAAAGTGTGGAAATTGTTTGCTAAAGCGACCTGAAAACTGGGCGTGCCTCAACACCAACTAACAGTCGGTCTACCATGCCCACATAATCTTGTGGATTATTAATGATGCAGCCTGCTTGCTCAGCCTCCGTGTGGCTGCACGAGAAACGAAAGCATTGAAAAATACGTGGCAACTATGCACACGCGATTGCAATGTGGATCATTTGAACCACGAAAAGTGCGCTAACTGAAAAGCGGGTAGAACAAAGTGGCTTAGGGTTGAAGCGAAAAACTGCTTGAGGACTAACGATATTTTTTTCTGAGAAAAACAATCTCTTAACGAAAGGGAAAGAAACGCGGCATACAAAATTTTACTTTGCGAAATTTGAGAAATGTTTGCATTGAAGCAAAAAAAAAAATTATAAGAAATTTATATGGTAATAAGTGTTGAATAGACATAGAGAGCAGCGCAGCAAAGTAAGTAGCGCCATCAATGGCTTAGAGGCAGAAGCAAAGTATATTAGTCGCAAAGGTTTTGTGCTACAGTGAAAAACTGGTAAGAGGAAATCAAACAAAAAACTTAAAAAAACAACTGTGCTAACTATTCAACGTTGATGAATTTGATTGAGAAGATGAACTAGCGCTGATAAAGAGATAGTGGAAATTTTATTTTATTAAGTTCACAGATAGCGAAATCAAGTTGCCATGCAAACGCGGAAGTAAAGAAAGTAAGACAGAGAAATAATTGAATATTTGGCGGTAAAAACTTATAATGAGAATACAAACTGGCAAAAAACAAAAAACTAATAATGGTAACTTGAAATAGTTTTTCTTAGTAACGATTTCATCGAAGATATTTCCAACACGAGGTGGGGTTACTAAATATTAGCAAGGCGCGTGCCATTTCTCTTCAATAGGCACAGCTTCAATGGACTGCAATCTCGTTTATTTTAGAACAGATTTCACCTTAGCAAGCAGTTAGGAGTCGACGGCTTGATACGAGGGTTGCTGTTTATATTTCTAGCCTAATGAGTAGTTTAAATTTTCATTCATTCAAACCAATTTTCGAAGCACTTTGTCCAATCGTGCTTCCAGGGTGTTTTTCAAATTGTGTGGAACCCTACGCGTGCACACCTTTTTTACCACAAACTGAGCATGTAAAATATAATTGACGCCCGTCATACTAATGTCCACAGATGGTTTGCAAAATGACGATGTTACTCAATAGTTTTGCGCACAGTATCACTATTTCCTGGCACAACAACTGATTTTCTGCGACCTTTCCGGAGTTCGTCGGTGTGCGAAAAGGGACCACGAGAACGTTTATTTCATCCGTTTTTAACTATTCTAAAGTTTGGTGATTGCTCGTCTTATTATGGTTTTAGTTCATGGCTGTATTTTTATCTTTTTGATATACTCGTACGTCAAAATTCGTGAAAAATAACCGGTTCAATATTCACGGTTAGTATCATTTTTATACCGAGCTGAGTTTTTAGTGCCACTGCAAACAACAC
The DNA here is from genome assembly GCF_027943255.1 of Anastrepha obliqua. Taxonomy (NCBI): domain Eukaryota; kingdom Metazoa; phylum Arthropoda; class Insecta; order Diptera; family Tephritidae; genus Anastrepha; species Anastrepha obliqua. Next base: position 69,028,353 of record NC_072894.1, read on the forward strand.
TAATATGGCTGACACATCAAAACGTTCTGGAAAGATATGTCAAACTCTCCAATGGAACACCAGACAATACTAAGCGGACCCAAGGCCAGAAATACAAGTAGGAATCCTCGTATTGAAGAAAATTATTGGAATAAAAGACTTTGCGCTAAATAGTTGGCGATCATTGACATTAAACATAGGCATACTTCTTCTTCATGGGCTACTGTCGCATGTGATGGTACTAAGTATGATATTTCGTTCGAACCCGTTAGAGTAATTTGTCTAGGGACTATTTCAGAATTATCTGGACTGATTGCAGAAAATGCTCCAGTGAAAGGTGAAGGTACTTTGGGTAGGTTTATTTGCGGTTAGCAACTTATTATACATATTTTATTCGAATGTTTTATAAGGGGTAATGAAAATTCACATCTAATATACTACTGTGGGCAAAAAGTAAGGGGAATTTGGTTGTAAAATGAAAAATCTATATTTATTCTTGTAAATCAATTTCATCCTCTTCAAAATAATCCCCTCTCGATGAAATACACTTATGCCAACGATTTTTCCAATCCCTCAAACATGTCAAATAGTCCATTTCCGGTATAGCCATCAGCACCTTCTTCGATTCAGCTTTTATCTCCTCAATCGACTCGAAACGCGTTCCCCGGAGTGGTCTCTTGAGTTTTGGGAATAGCCATAAGTCACACGGAGCCAAATCAGGCGAATAGGGTGGTTGCGGAACGATATGCGTGGAATTTTTGGCGAAATGGTCACGAAGAACGAGTGCAGTGTGAGACGGTGCATTATCGTGATGCAAAAAACCAAGAGTTGTTGGCCCATAATTCTGGTTTTTTAGACGAATTGCTTCACGTAAACGACGCATAACGGTCAAATAATATTCTTTATTAACAGTTTGGCCAGGTGGAAAAAATTCTTAGTGCACCACACCACGAAAATCGAGAAAAACTGTCATCATGACCTTTATTTTTGAACGACTTTGACGTGCTCTTTTCGTTCTGGCCTCGCCTTTAGCACGATATTCGCTTGATTGGTCGGTTGTTTCAGGGTCGTAAGCATAAATCACAGTCTCATCTCTCGTAATGATGCATTTGAACTTGTCCTGATAGTCTGAAAGCATTGTTTCACTCACATCAACGCGACGACTTTTTTCCAAGAAATTGAGAGTTTTCGGTACCAAACGAGATTTGACTTTTCGTAGGCCCAAATGGTCTTTCAAAATGGTTTTCACACATCCTTCTGATCATATCAGTAAGGTCTTTAACAGTCAACCGACGATTTTTGAGCACTAACTCCTTCACTTTATTGACGTGTTGGCCATCTGTTGACGTCGATGGTCGTCCGGAGCGCTCCAAGTCATCAACACGTTCTCAACCCTCTTTGAAGTCTTTGTACCACTTATAAACATTTTTCTGCGACATTGTCGAATCACCAAATGCCTTCTGCAACATGCTAAACGTTTCCGCAGCCGAAATTTCATTCCGCAAACAAAATGGCATTTCTCTGCTCAATCAAATCAGACATTGTAAAAATCGAAAAATGCACTCTTGGTCGTTTGGTAAACACAAGCGTAAATATATTACTGATAATGACATTCGCATGAAAGTTGGCCCAGATGTTATTAACAGTGCTGCCAACTCATGGAAAAAATAACTAGAGCGAAATTTTAATCCCGCGAAGTTTGCAAATAAATTCACCTTACTTTTTGTCCACAGAGCCATCTTCAGCAGCTTTCGATTCATTACTTACTTACTTGTACGTATTTATGTGGAGCAACAACCGTGTGTTGGTTTTGGCCGAATCCAAAATAGTGCGCCAGCTGTTTCTGTAATGCTTCGCCAGGCTGGAACATTCATACGAGCCCAGCCAGCGTAGCCGCTGTATATTTACTCGCTTAACTATTTCAATGGCTCATACAACTCGCTGTTCCACTGCACGCTGTACTCCTTACTAACGCAATGGGGGCCAAAGATCTTACGTATAACTTTTCTCTCGAAGGCACTCAAAAGCTTCTACTCTGCTGTTGGCATCGCCCATGCTTCTGCGCCATGTAGCAGGACGAGAATGATGATCCTTTTGTAGAGTGTCAGTTTGGTCCTTCTGGAGAAAATTCTACTTCTTAATTTCCTACTGAGCCCAAATTAACACCTATTAACAATAGTATTATTGTCCCTTTGATCTCCAAGCCTGCGTCATTTCTGTTGTTAATTCTAGTCCCAAAGTCGACAAAGTCCCTCGCAACTTCGAATCGTTGATTGTCAACACTGATATATTCGCTTCCAAGTCGCGAAGGGTGAAGGAAGTGTGTTGATAGCTGATACTTTTTTTACCCTCATTTACCGCAAAACCCACGTTGCTCGCCTCTCTCTTTAAGCTGGAATAAGTCCAGCATACGGCGCGGTTGGTTTCGTCGTTAATGTCGACGTCATCGGCATTTGTTAGTAGCACGGCACTCTTACGAAAGATTCACCAAGTCATCTCGGTGATTACTTTTCTCTTACTTACATATTTATTCACTAGCTTCCTCTGGCTTCTTATCAGATCATACAAGCATTAATCTTAACCTGAAAAATTGTCCAAAAATTGTTTCCATGCTCTCTAAAAATGCTTAAATCTTAGCTGTGATGGTGCTATCGATCTCTCGATCTTCAACAAGTTCTTGCCATCAAAATTATATTATATAATAAATAAAAAAAAAAGTGTTTTCGAGGATTTAATCCGTTCTACCCAGCTGTACCGAAATAAAAGACAATGAGTAGTAAACTTTAAAATATTTCTCATAATCTTATTTTGTTAATAAGTACGCTGCCAGTGCAGAAACGCCTTTCTTGCTTTCTTCTGTAGAATAGAATCTCGTGAAATATCCATAAAGAAATCATGAAAATTAATAGCAACTTAATCTGTATTCTCTTATCTTAGTGTCCTTATTTTCCCTCCACCTTTTCCTTGAAAAATTCCACAATGAGCGTATTAAAGTAGACCGTAGAAGTCAGGGCAACCATCTAACCTATATTTAGTTCAGAAGTATGGTGGCAGCCGAATGGGTTGGTGAGCCATTAACATACACGGGCATTAACATGCACGGGCTTGAAACACCGGATATGAAAACCTAAGAATTGAGGAGGTGTTTTATAACAGCGGTCGCTCCTCGACTGGCAATGGCAAACCTCCGAGTGTATTTCTGCCATGAAAAAGCTTCTCACAAAGCATCACCTACCATTCGGAGACGTCGTTAAACTGTAGGTTTTCCCATTTGTGACAGAACAGCAACATGCGCATCACAAAACTCAAATAATTCTAAAACAGGATAAAAGACCTAGACCCATGTAGTAAAACCTTGAAATCGTTTTGCATTCTCTGGTGAAATTTTTACGCTGCTGCAATTTTAAATTTGCAATATTTTGGTTAAATGTCTTTAGACTAAAAGAAAGAAAGAAACAAATGTTGATAAGATAGAAATAAATAAATAGTCTAAGCTTCGCAATATGTCGCGCTGTTATTACTGTGCACGCAGGTGTATATGCCTAAGTTTGAGAGATATTATTATATTATTCTAAAATTAAAAGATAACTAAATCTAAAATATCTCAGTCTAAAATTTAAAAAAATAATTACTTTTAAATCACGGAAATGCGTTGCAAAATTGCAAGAGAATGCTTAAGTTCCTCTCGTATGTTCCACGTATTGTATTTTTTGCTTTCATGTTTTCTACTCATTGCTAAACCAGCGTTAACTTTCTCAATAAAAATGTTAATTTATGCTCGGTAAAGGTATGAAGTAAACAACAACAAACAACTTAACACTCGCACAATCTACTTCAACTGCCAGCAGCAACAGCAACTTCAAATCCAACGAGACCAAATCGCAAAGTTCACTTTGTCTTTGATCGGTTAGCGCTGCAACGTCGCTTTTGATACTACAAGTGTTATTAGTGGTTTAAATCGTTGTTGTTATTACCGTTGTAATTAAAAACTCTAATGGTTGTTGCTGCAACTGCTAACTCCTCTCTTGAATATGTACATCCATTCATACTGCCAGTTCACCCTTGCGCTCCCTTAGATTTAAATTTGCCGTGTAGCAGGGATTAGTGGGGCAAATAATGACGCGCAGTTATTATTTTGATAAATGTTATGATGCGTTGCAGTGTAAAAAAAATTGGAATAGAATTAGTTAAACGAGGAAGTTTAACTTTATTTCTTTCTTTTTTTTGTGTTTTGTATCTAGAAACTAACTTTTAGTAACGAAAATTTGTTTCACTCTTTACGTACTTGCCCATTAACTCGGCAAGGGCTCGCATTTTCACTGTTGCGAGCCTCAAAGCGAAGGCACTTCTCTGCAGATGTACCGGTTAATCCAACTACTCTGTTAGTAGCTGTTCTAGCATTTTTCTCAACCAGCGTCCACAGGAGAGTCAATGGGACTTATATACTTGGACTTTATTTCCTAAGCTCTCATACATACCATTTCCTCGCTCATTCGCTTATTATTCTTATTTGGCGGTGCAGGTCTCGAACTCCATTTCTATGGAAGCTATCGCAGCCCTCGAGCATTTTTTCAAAAATACCATAGAGTCTTTAGTAAAACCCAGTGTCTGAAACCTGCTGTGGTTTTGTGAATACACTTGACACACCAATCATCTCTTATACCTTTGTGGCTTGGTGGCGATGGATCATAGTTAGGTCCCCAAGTTAGGAACTATACAAACTGCAAAGAAATGCATGTTTATGTATTACCATTGCCATGAGTACAACTTCCGGCGATGCCGTAAATGCTATGCTTGATTTGACCCCTTGGATCTTAAGATACAATACGAAGCAATAAGAGGAATGTGAAAACTCCATAAATATGGACACGAAGACGGGATTTCGATACACTGAGAAATCTGGAGATGCTGTCTGAGCAGGCACCATAGTTTCATTTGAAAAGAAGTTTACTGCGTCAGCTGCCCGAGCAATGGATTAATCCAGAGTGCATTCAAAGAAACGTGAAGCATATTTTCTTTACCGATCGCTCAAAAATGAAATAGATTCTGCAGCCAAATGATACTTAAACGGTAGCATTTAAAAAGTATCATTACGCTATGGGAGGAGTGGAAACTGTTTTCCAAACGAAAATTGTTGCTATTCTGAAAGTAACAGAATGGATAATTGAGAGGAGGTAGAGCGGGAAACAGATTGGAGTTTTCAGTGACAGTCAAGCTGCACTGAAGGCCCTGGAGAACGCGAAGCAAACCTCAAAGATTGTTCTAGAATGTAATAAAAAGCTTAATCCTGTTGCAAAACGAAATAAGCTTTTACTTCTATGGGTTCAAGGGCATCGCGGTATTCAAGGAAATGAAATTACCGATGAATTGGCCAACTGCGGATCAGCGGTTACCACATAGGAACTAGAGCCCATAATCGGGACCATTTCTAGTACGCTGCAGAGCTGCAAAGTGTCTTGTAACAAACCCGAACAGAAAACTGTCGAGCCTTCTTGTCAAACTTCAACTTGGAAGAAAAGACTTCTAAAACTCGGAAAACTCGGTTGCTGGTCGGAATTTTTACAGGATACAGCTCATGGAGTCAGCATATGTCCACCATTGGAATCATTGGAAACCCAATTTGCCTATCTTGCTTGGAGGAGACGAATAGCACTGAGCATCCGTGAGTGTCGTGTATTTGCTAGAGCGAGGCTAAAAATTGGATGCTCCGATGTCAGGAGAATGAGTAATATTCGTTCCCCCAAAGTGATGTATATTTTCAGGTTCGCCAAAGAATCGGGAAAATTCTCAAAGGACTAACTATCTCTGTTTCTATTTTATCCTATCTCTTTCTTTCTTTTACTTTTCTCCTTTCCTCCTTTACTATCTACCCTTTTACTTTCCATAGCTTTGAGTACAATGAACTCTTTTGTCTTGCTTGTCTTGTTGCTTCTTGGCTCGTCCTTTTCAATTTTCATTTTATTTTCAACTTTCTCCACAGCCTTTTATCCAACTGTTCGTTGGATTGGCGGGTTCAGGGTCTTTAACTTCTTACAAATTGATAACTTTTTGGCCTTCGCCGTCCTGCTTGCACAGTGTTTAACACCGTTTCGTCATCACTAGACTGCTCTTGTTCTCAAAAAAAAGGTTTGCTTTTTGCTGCTTGTGGATCATCCAAGCCTGCGGCAAATACCTAAATCTTGTTGTCGTCGGGACACCACACCTTACTAACCTAGCATATCTGACTGAAATTTAATGTCCAAATAGAAGTGAGACATACAGACTTACATATATTCACGCTTAGTGTATATGTAGAAGCATGCATTGAATATTCATATGGTATTCCTCCAGTTATAATACCACGTGATTCATATATTTTAATTTCCAGGCATAAAAGCTTCGAGGCAAGTCGGGCTAAACAATTTGCACATTTCAAATTTCAAGTGAAGCATATTTGCAGTGTAGCCATCGGCGACGTCAAACGCAAATATTTATACATAAGTACATATGTGCAAGCCTATATGGATGTATGTACATAGGTGATATGCCTATGTATGCATATGCATGCGGTTATTTATGTGTGTATTTGTGTGTGTGTGAGTGTATCATAAATTTTAATATATTCATTCAAATAAACGCCTCGGAAACGCCTCAATGTCTGACAGCCACAAGCTGAGACATACAAACTTGAATTAAGCACCGTACCCACACACATGCATGCCAATATGCATGCTTACCTATACATACATACATATGTATGTACATACATGCATGCAAAACAGCAAGTAAGTATGCAAGCATGCATGGATGCATGCACCAGAATGTGCGCACATACAAGTTCAAATATAAATACATAAATTACAACAACAGTAACTACAATAGCTGCGCGCTTTTAGGTAAAACACCGATTCAAGCCGATGTAGCAGCGTGGCTGTGGCCAGTCAAGCGCATCGACGCCAACAAAAGCAGGGCGTTGAAATTGACACCTTGAGACAAAGGACAAAATAAAAGCGTAAAGAATTAATGCAAGAAAAAAAGCGAATTATAAAGCCTGAATATTAAACCCTTTTCGAGCCGCATATTGTTTATCAGGCGCTATTTTACAATGCTTTAGAGGTTTTGTGGCAACGGTACAGGATATTGGTATTGTTGTTGTTTCCCTTTTTCTCCTAGCCACATACGTACGAGTATTATTGCATATTTTTGGCGAATTGTTCTGTCACACTTCATAACGAGCGCATATTTTAAATGGTTAGCGCTCGAAATGACATGTGTACACAGCCACAACAACTGCGGAAACAACAACAAGAAATAAAAATGTCAGCAATGAATACAACATGTAAAGGATGTCGTTAGTTGGATCTTGCACGCGCAGCGACACACGTTGGCAATTCATTTAATTATTATGCGCACACCGCATTGTGAAGTGCCATATTTTTGTTGCAAAAAAAGAAGGCGAAAAATTAAAAAACGAATGCACATATTTTTGTAAATACGAGTGTTAAGTAGAAATAGCTTAAGAAGGGAAGCACATCAGAACTCGGAATGGCAGGAAATCGGAGTAGAGTATATCTGTATGCATGTATGAGTGAACATATGTACGTATGAGGGGTTGAAAACGAGAGAGGAAGAAGAGTTCTGTTTACATATAACTATTAGGACACTAAATATAACTGCAAATACTAAGTTTCAGCCAAATTAGTTCATTAACCCTTGAGATTTGGGCGCATAAGCAAGCCAACAGAAACGGAAACATCAAGTAGGCATAAAAAAGGCTCGTTCATCACATCTACTACATATATCCAAGGCTAGCAATAAAAATGGCATTTCTAATTACAGGCCTATTTCCAGACTTACTACGACATCATCGTAGTTTGGATATATTGATCGAAAAAAATTATAAAGAGTCTTCCTAGGCGTCACTTTTGCCTAGATGTCAGTAGCGAATAATTCCTGCACTGTAAATGGTTTTTTATACCATCTCTGACGCTACAACAACGCGTTGAAAATTTTGAAATCTTCGTCTATACTATAGAGGTGAATGTCTGTACGTTGTCCGCGCATCACTACGAAACGACAACACCAAATGACGTAAACATTTTTATACATTCATATTTTCACCCAATGAAGGTTATAGGCATGTTTTTATGATGGAGCTCCCTCCCCACAGCCCCCAGGCCGCGCCACCACTCTCATTCTTCACTAATAATCGAATATTTGCTTAGATTTAATCTAAAAAATCTTAGTTTTTCCTATTTCCCACTATTTATAGCACACTCTAGCCTTCATAATCCGCATAAGGTTTGAAATAGAAAATTAATAAAAATAATTTTGCTTGATATTTTTCTGATTGGTTGTTTTGATTTTAGCAACGGATGCCGGGTATTGTAATATTATTGTTATTAATAAAAAAATATTTTCTATGAAATTATTGTTTGTAATTCTTTTATATACATATCCTAAATCCTTCAAAACTACTCCTTCGCGAGCGGGGCCGCGGGTTAAAGCGAGTTTATTATAAAAACAGCTGATCTTTAAGAGCAACATTTCGCAAAATTCGTGTTTTTTTTTTTGTTTTTTTTTTTTTTGGTGGAAATTATTGTCCGAATCGTCGACAATTCAAAGATTGATGAAAAAATTTCAAGAAACTGGTTCTGTCGAGTATAGAAAAGGGACTCGTAGACCAAGAACTTTCTGTTGAGAAATTTTGTTGCTGTATTAATTGTTAAGAACCGTATTTTGAATAAAAATAGTTAGACCTGATAAAATCTAGATTTTCGCGTGTTTTATTTTAAAACAACATCAAGGCGCGTCTTTTGTAAGACACCTTATTTTTCTGTAAAGTGCTACACATCCAAAATTAGCGTTGCTTCAAAGCTAACAGCTAACAAAGCTAATCTTGCCGTTTTCACAGAATTTCACGCCTCTGCTTTCAATGACATACTTGATACAATCTTTACGTGCTTTTCCGAAGATTTTGACAAAGTCAACCAAAGTCAGTGGTGCACTACTCTTTTTAAATGGGTAAAGTCGTATCGTCCTAGATCTATACCTGTTCCTGTCCATTGTTTCGCTGCCGCTTCTGTTGTCCCTCGCATGGGTCCATTACAATTCATTATCTTTTTTAAATATGTTTCGAATTATGTAAAATTTTTGAAATTTAATTTTTGTGCAGACAACTTAAAATTTTTAAAATTAATTGCAAGTCTTTCTAACTCGCGTAAGTTCCAGTCAGATCAAAATAACAAATTTCTATGACAAATCTCGCTTTCACCTATGTATATTTCAAGGAATATTTTCAGATCTAATTTTCTAAGTTTAGGCAATTATTTGCTATAGTATATTTAATGAAGGTATCGCATCTCAACACTATGAACGAAGTTTCGGATCTGGGTGCACTTTCTGATTAAAATTTCTGTTTTCTGAGCCATTTAAACTATATAATTTTAAAGTAATATTCCTCACTTGCCTCATCTTGCGTTTTGATTCAGACTTTGCCATTCACATAAGTACACTTTAAAGTTACTACTTACCTGCGATCTAAATACGAGTACTCTACCTTTATGTGGAGACCGCATCACCGTTGCCAAGTGAACAGATATAAACCAAAAAATTGTTCTTCGTTTCGCTCTTAGACCTCTTAATTTTGCTGATCTGATTCCCGCGTATGATTCAACATGTGCCTTAATAAATTTGCGGCCTTTACGAAGTAGAAGAAGTGTTCTTTCACTTGTCTTTATCCTTGATATCAGCAATGGACTGTCCTCTTTTTTAGAATGTAATATAACTATTTTCAAATTCACAAAACCGCGGAGTGCTGATGTACGAGTATTCTTTCTGTAGCGAATTAGAACGGTTTATGCATCTTAAGCTCCGAAACATAGAACATTGAAAGAATTTAGTAGAACTTTACATTTCTAAAAAAAAAATTTTAATTGTCATTCAATAAATTATATAAAATAGATATGTACAAAATATTTGGTGCGCAACTAAGTTCTCGCTGTTTTTTGATGAAAATACAACTTTATTCTAAAAAAATGGTTAGAAGTGAATCATTGAAAGTATTGCCCATCGCTGGCTACTACTTCTTCCCAACTTTCTTGTAGATCGCGTATACCGTCTGGTAGATCTCGTATCCACGTTTGAGGATATCCACGGATCAAGCCATTTTTTGATGTCTTCATATAAATGGAACTGTTGGTCAGCTAAACAATGTGCCATCGATCGGAACAGGTGATAATCGAACGGCGCAATATATGGAGAATATGGCGGATGGGGCAGGACTTCCCATTTCCTTGGATTGCTGTAATGAATCCATTTTTCATCACCCCTCACGATACGATGAAGAAAACACTTTTTTTTTTGCCGCTAGAGCAGTTGTTCACAGGCGAAAAAACGACATTCAACATCCCTTGGTTTTAACTCATAAGGAACCCAAGTCCCCTGTTTTTGAATCATTCCCAAAGCATGCAATCGCTTGGAAATGGATTGACGGGTAGCTCCTAATACTGAAGCTAGGTATTTTTGTGTCTGACACGGATTCTCATTGGGCAATGCCTCCAATTTAGCGTATTCGAAGGTTTTTGACCTTCCTTCACGCGGACGGTCGTCAACATTAAAATCACCGTCTTTGAAGCGACGGAACCAATCTCGGCACGTTGTTTCACTTAAAGCAGTACCTCCATAAACTTCTTGTAGCTCTCGATGCGCTTCAGCCGCCGTGTTTTTCGAATGAAGAGGAAAATCAACACTTCCCGCAAAAGACGATTATTCGGCACAAAATCAAACATTTTCACAAAATCAAAAGTAAATGATACCAAAACAAAATCTCTAATGTGTCGAAGCAGTTTGTTTACCACATGTCTAAGCTTGGTTTGTGACGTTTAGGTTATGATAGAATCGACTAGTACACACTGCTGGCGGCATCTATTGACAAACAGCGGGAACTTAGTTGCGCACCAATATTATCGTTAATTATTTTTTTGGCTCAGGCCAGCCAATTTAGACTTTCCAATTTTTGATAAAATATTAAAAAAAATTGTGCGCATTTGAAACGAAAATAGACCTCAGAAATCGGTAAAGTATCACCTACGACCATCTTGAAAATTCTCCATGATCATCTTGGTATGCCCAAGATTAACGCAAACTGTGCTTACTCGTATAACTATGAATCTGAATTGCAGCACATAAGAATAGCGACAGCATGTCTATGAACCTCAAGTTGTCATATTCCAATTGAAAGTGTATGATATCAGGCATTTGAGATTGAGAAAGCATCTATAGCAATAGATTGGTCACTTATAAAGAAAAATTAGTTTGCTTAAAGTTTTTCGTTTGTTAATCATATCAACTACATATATTATTCATAAGGGTTAGCTTAGGTAAGATTGTAGCGGATGTCTACAATGAGACATATCCGATTGTGATACCGCATGCGAACTGGTCCTAAGGGTTATTCGAATTTATCTTTGTTTGGTTGTGCAGTTTTACACTTTACCAATAAATACATATCGCTCTTTTGCAGCAACAATTTCATACTCCAAAAACTTTCTTTTGAATAAAAATTACCATCAGCTCTCTTTTTATGCTGTGTAAAAAGTTCATAGCGATATACAATATATAATAGTAAGAGGAGCTCATTATTTGAAAATGTGTCTTTACTTAGGGTGATATAGTAATTGAGAAGTTTGAACCCGCTTTTCTGGGCATTTTGGTTTTTTGGGATTACGGCACTCTTGCAGAAAATGAGCGATATGTAGTATAACTTTTGCCCTTCAGATTACAGTTAATATCCCAACCTGAAAAAAAAGATTTTCAAAGAAAAACATTTGCTGCTGATGATGATGATAATGGAGCGAAGCAGGTTATTCATATTAATTCTGATGGCATACTTTTGGACGTTTGGTATTCTGAACTAAACCTGATAAATTACGTAGATATTTTATATTATATTTTTTCAGATATTTCATATAATAGTACACTAATATACATTTGAATTTAAAATTAAGTTATATGTTCTTGCATTTCATTTTCCGAACTTTCCGACCTTTTCTCGTACACACTTACGAATCTACCGAAATGCAGGAATTTACGTAACAGGAAGAAAAATATGCCATATATTTACATGGTGCTTTTTTAAGGGCTTGAGAACTTAAAATGGTAATACAATACAGAAATACTGTTGGAATTATTTTTTTCATTTTTTATAACGATCTGGTAAATAATTTCGTGGGATTCATTTTTTGAATATGATATCCGGTATATGAATTTTTTTGAATATGACATACGCGACTACGAGTTACATGGATGCCATGGTGCATTCACTCAAACCAGTTTTGTCTACTTTTTCCAATAAAACTGGGCGTGTAGCATTAATGGTATTATGAATATTGCAATAAATTAATTGTTAAGTGCGTTTTATGGCAAATTTCGCCATCTTGTTGGAACCATATCCGGTCGATGTTAAGATGATTTGTCAGCATTGCTCGATAGCGCTCACCATTCACCATAACGGCAGCTTCTGTCTCATGTCGAAATATTCCGTCAGCGTGTAAGCCGAACGTAAAATGGACGAGGTGCTCTATGAATGCGAATAGATTTAGTTTTTTCAAAGTAAATTTCCACAATTTGGAAACGTTGTGCTGGTGTTAAATAATTCATGATGACTTGCCTAAACTTAGAAACGTCAACACAATTCTTCATTCTCAGCTGTCAAACCAAAGTTATAGTTATCGCTAGTCCCCATGCAGCTAAGAAAAAAAACACCCGTTACAAATATATGTATGAAGAATATCGGCAATATTATCTGGTTTTTATGTTTGTATATGCATGTACGAGTATGTGGTTTCTTGCATGATGTCATGACCACCAACAGCTCTGCTGCGTGACACGCTTCCATGTTGAGTGTGCCGCGCCGCGATAGCTGTGGTTGTCATACAGCGGCGAGTGTCAGGGATGTCACCGTGTCCACTTTGACTGTGGCACTCCAACAATTTCATCATCAACGGCGAACGTATATGTAAGTACATATTTTCTCAAGCGTATTCACTCTTATACGCCAAGTTGCATGATTCATGGTTCAATGTAAGTAAATACCTTGACGGCAATAGCTGCTTTCGTGCAAATATAGCTACTTCATATATGTACATGTACTATACATGTCTACATACCATAAAACAGCACACATCCCGCTTACCGTATTTTCAAATAATTAATCTGAAAACCGCACACGTGAATCCCGATCTGGAGGATATTCTCACCGATATTGTAAATAAATACATTGTATGTAGGTATGTATGTGGTTTAAGGCTGCTTTAAAATGTAAGCACATTCAGGCCTGCTCGTATATGTGTATGTATGTGAAACGGCTAGTGATGCTTTCACTATGCAAATAAAGGGTATTTCAATCGATCCACATGAAATGAATTTATATTTAGGTGAGATATCGTTAATTTTAACTTTAATTATTGTAAAATAATATTTCCATACACCAAATGGCTGTCAGGTGGAAATGTATGCTAAACAGATTCCCGTATTTCAAAAAATCATTTTACTAGCCTCCGTATATGAGAACAATTAGATATTTTGTGAAATTCTATATCAGCTGTTATCTCATCTGATTGTAACCACATGTTTTTCGTTTAACCCACATTTTCCAAATTTATTCCATTCCTCAGTCAATGGTGTTCTGTAAGCTTTCATTTTTCAGCTTGCCTTGACATTCTGTTTTTTTTTTTTTGGCGGTACAAACTAGCAAGTATGGACACACTAGTAGTGGGAACTGTTGCCCTTTCTAATTTTCTGTAAATCTACCAGACCTCCGAAGAAATCTGAGTACATCTTGTGATGCCAAAGAGCAAAGGTGGTGGCTTCTTAACACATCAGAGCCATAGACCTCAAGTGGATTTGAGCGAAGGCCGAGCAGATGCACAGAAAGTGATCCGCCATCTCATCCTCCTTTCCACATGCTGAGCAGAGTGCACTGTCTGAGTTGCCTACTTTTGCCATGTGCTTCGTACATAGAAAGTGGCCCGTCATCAGTCCAACCAACTGCCTATAGTCCCTTCTGCTTAATGACAGAAGGATCTGCGACAGCCTGCCAAACTCGCTTGTGGGTTGAAGTATCTTTTTTCAAGTACGACTCCTGATGGCATGGAGTCAAGAGAAATGGAGAGGATCGTTGGGTCGAAGTCCATGCCTTCTCTGTTGTCCAATGGCGCACAGAGGCCGTTCCAATTCCCATCATGTTTTAGAAGGCAGATGCCCTTCAAGATCTCTCCTTCGATAAAAACATTAACATGTAGTCGGAAAAGCTCGAGTGCAACAGATAGCCACAGTGCGTAGTAGTCTCGATAAGGTCCTCCTGACTCCTGCGAGAGAGAGTTTTATCATCCAGACTACTGATGCATACATGATAATAGGATTTATCATAGCTGTGTAGATCCATAGGATCTTGCTAGGGGAAAGACTCCACATTTTCCCAAAAACACCTTTGCACTGCCGGAAGGCCTTTACTGCTTTGGATGCCTTTGTTTCAACGTGTGACTGCCGAAGGAGTTTACTATCGACGATTACTCCAAGCTATTTGATTTTTTTGGATAGCTAGATTATGACCCTTTTTAGCTTAGATAGAATCCGATCAAGCTTCCTCCTTCTGGTAAAGAGGACAATACCAGTCTTGGTAGCGTTTGATGATAGCCCATTAGCACAGCACCAAGTGTCAATCATATCCAGAGTTTTCTGCACTTTTCTACTGATATTCTGTTAATCTGACTGAATTTTTCATATTTCTTCTTGAATTCTCGTCTATCTGAGAGCTTTTTGTTTATTACTTGAGCATATATGCACAGAAGATATCTCAGACTAGACTGACTAGACATTTTTATCTCGGATAAAAGTTATGTATTAAACAGCATTAAAGATCATGCGACAAGCTATGAATATACCTATGCATGTCCAGAAAAAGAAAGCGCTGTTTGGCACTGTCATTATCGAACGAACCGATTTAATGCATCTCGATATTGCTTATGCTGACTTTAGAGATATCAATTCTATTGGTATCTTCTCACAAGGATAAGATAAGAAGGTATACCTAAAACGGAGATGCACGGCGGCCGCCGTAGCCGAATGGGTTGGAGCGTGACTACCAGTCGGAATTCACAGAGAGAACGTAGGTTCGAATCTCGGTGAAACAGCAAAATTAAGAAAAACATTTTTCTAATAGCGGTCGCCCCTCGGCAGGCAATGGCAAACCTCCGAGTGTATTTCTGCCATGAAAAGCTCCTCATAAAAATATCTACCGTTCGGAGTCGGCTTGAAACTGTAGGTCCCTCCATTTGTGCAACAACATCAAGACGCACACCACAAATAGGAGGAGCTCGGCCAAACACCCAAAAAGGGTGTACGCACCAATTATATACATATATAATCTAGAATAACTTCTGTACACCGATATTACATTAATCTTTAGACATCCTGATGAAGGCTAAGGGTTTCTTGATAGCCGCAGTTGTGAAGACCAATACCTTTTTTAATATTAATTTGTTGAGACGTATTATCATCCTCCAGAAATTGTGGGCCTCAGCTCTCAGTTAGTAGATCCATCTGATATAGATGCGAAGGCCGACGATTTTTACCGGTGAGACGATCTCTGAGCAAACGCACGGTTTATGTTATTCTCTCTCGAGGTCTTACACCGTTCTGAGCGCACACAGTCATTTATTAGCCGCCTTGGCGTAGGATTCTCTGCTTAACAGCTTTTTGTTAACCTCGTTTCATAACATCAAAGTGGTAGCCAAATACCTAATACAGAAATTAATAGCCTTTTGTCACTAATTCTCCTTGAATAAATACTAAATGCAGTACAAGCAACTAAATTTAAATGACGTAATACTTATAGAGTTTTTTCGTCCCAGAAGCTGAAGGCTGTCAAGAAAGTTTGTCATCACTATACCCATGTATTGCTCACATATGTATAATATGATCACTGTATATCGCAAAGCTCTACCGCATATATTGGAAAACCCTTTATTTAGTTCCCAACAAGATCCTTTTTCTCACAATATTTCTTTTTCGAAAGCAATGACTGAACGAGGTGCAATTGATATCTGAGTGTTTGGCCAGAGTTATGCACTTTTTCTGTCATGCCAATGCTTAACCGGGGAATTTGCGTTGACCGCAAATGAAGCCTTACAACAATTTGTATCAGAAGCTGCGAATATGAGATGACAGCGTCATAAAATGTTTCCTTTAGTGAAACAGAAGTATCCATGTGTATGTGTAAATAGTTTTTAAAGCATGTAAGCATCGAATATTGGGTTGATGTACTCTACGTATTTTCTGTTCTACTTCTTTTGAGCGTCACTAAATAGAAAAGATATTAAATTGGTCAGTATTGAAAGCAATTGCAGTACAGTTACTATGTGTCCATTTACCCATTTTTATGTATGTGGTGTTCAGAAGATCCCTTGAAAAATTATTAGTACCGACTTGAGATTTATCGATGTACATTAATGTTGTTGT
The DNA here is from genome assembly GCF_027943255.1 of Anastrepha obliqua. Taxonomy (NCBI): domain Eukaryota; kingdom Metazoa; phylum Arthropoda; class Insecta; order Diptera; family Tephritidae; genus Anastrepha; species Anastrepha obliqua. The sequence continues at coordinate 69,044,832 of NC_072894.1, forward strand.
CTCGCTGTCCGCTGCCAAGTAGATAAGAATAAAATGATCAATAAATTTGATTAAAAATTATTGTTTTAATGAGATTCTATTAAAAAATACGTTCTTAGATTTCATTACCTCCCGAATGCTTAGGCTGTTTCCGGTATAAGTTTCAGGAGTGCTCTCTGTCAGCTAATATCTCGTGCTCTAGTTTATTTCGGCTCTTATGAGCTTATGCGTTTTCTTCCTTGTTTGTTGGTCAGGTCAAAACTAATTACATGACATGAATAATTTTCTTATGCCACCACCTTTTACTTCCTCTATGGCATTAAGAGATTCAATTTGCACGATTCCACTTAAAGCAAGGATGATAGATTACCAGGCTTTGCCTTCAGCTATGCTGAAAAACGAAATTGAGTGATTCGGCAGCAGAATTCTGCCAGCTTATTTCACACGTATTCTCAACTCGTCTAATCAATCGTTGTTCAGACCATAACATGGATAATGAGATTGAAACTCTCTCATTTTATGTGAGATCGCGCCCAAAAACTTGTAAGTGGCCTGGCACCACTGCCAATTCCTGGGCTAATAAACAGCTGATAGACGAAATGGCGCGCTGGCAGAAACAGGACTCCAAAATTACCCGAAGCTAACAGTTTATTTTTACATTAATACCGCGATATACATACAAATATGTATTTTGCTGGAATTTGTATTAAAATAAGAGAGGAAAATAAAAACGAAAAAGGTAAATATTAAAGTTAGTGCAAGGTTAGTGTTTCAAGCTAATAAATTATATTCAAATACTATTTTTTCAGCAAGGAACTGTCAAAAGTAAAGAATAAGTGTGTTCGAGGCTGCGTCTGCGACAATAAGTTTTCAACTTCCCTTCAGCTTCACCTCCTTAAGCGAATTCTCCTTAATGGCCTCTATCGACTCAAGGCGGCATCCGCGGAGTGGCAATTTAAATTTTGGGAAAGGAAAAAGTCAAAGAGGAAATATGGTGCTTGTTCGATGATATTTGTAGAGTTTTTTGTCAAAATAGTGTTCACAATTATCATGGTGCAAGATCCATGAGCTTTTCTTCAACAAACTGAGCCTTTTCCTACGCACATTCTCTCTGAAACATCGCATAACTTCCAAGTAACATTCTTTATTTACCGTTTACCGTTGAACCATTTGGAATGAATTTCGAGTGCACAACACCATGATAATCAAACGAAAAGCGTGACTTTCACTTTTGACCGGCTTTGATGTGGTCTTTTGGGTTTCGGCTCATGTGGATAGCGCCATTCAGCCGCTTGTTGACTGGTTTGCATGTCAAACTCATATACCTACGTCTCATCACCTGTTATGATGCGCTGGATAAGCGTTGGGCCCAAATTCACTTGCTCAGGCATGTCTTCAGCCACCTTCTTCCGATGAACTCCGATGAAATAAATTCAACTCTCTTGTAACGAGTCGAGCAGCCATGCGTGTCATGCCGAATTGATGGTGGAAAATATTGCGAATTGATTCGTGAGACTTAAACTTAAATGATGTTTTTCCAGCACCATTTCCTTGACTTCGTCGACGTTTTCATTCGCTGAAGACGTTGATGGTCGACCAGGTCGGTACAAATCGTCCACGACTTCATGGCCCACTGCAAAAGCCTCATACCCATCATAGACCCGTGTACCGTATTTTTGATAAAGCACACTCGCCATGGGTCTTCTGCAACTTTTTTAACAATTCGGCACCCAAACCCCCTTTAAAATATAAAATTTAAGACAAATTCTTTGTTCGATATTTTTCACAGTGAAAATCGCAGGGCACACCTGCAGTTGACTGATACAATTAAATGCCAAAAACAATGTATTTGACCGTTCACGCTCAAACTCTGCGATACTATAAAGGACAGTTGTACAAACAATTTCCGATATATTTTGACAAAATGTATATACGAATCCGTATGACTGTTCTGTTGGTATGAAAAGTGCAAAATCCCAATTTTTATTTAAAAAGTACCCAATTGGTATTTCTACCGATGTGGCATTGTTGGTTAAAGTTATAAAAAAGGCACATTTTAACTTGCCACACATGCTTTTATCACCAGACCCAACTCTCAGTAGGTAATGGATTACAATTACAATTAGTCATTTTCCTCATGGAATTTCTGCAATTGTATGCATGACATCAATTATTTTCAACTAACATCGAATTATCTATAAAGACCTCCGTTTACTGGCTTCACAGTTTGTTGTAGTTTAGAGAAATTATATTTCGAAACGACACATGACCAAAACTGGTGCCAAAACTTCAATAAGTCAGTTAGGTACACAGAATAGCCAGTTTTATTATTATTATTATGAGAAGATCCAGCAATGCGACATGAAATATCTGTTGTGCCCCTTTATGAAATCAGAGTATTTCTCTGAGCACTATTTTAATTCTAAATAAATATTGTATTGCTTGTAATATTGTGAAAGAGGGAGAGAGAGCTTGTAATATTGCTCCTCATAAGCAAATTATATCATAATTCATAAAATGTTTGTGCACTATTACATACATAAATGTATATGTATTGTGGATATATGCGAGTGCACATTGGAAAGCATCTGTGCGTGACACTGCCACACAATTATTTGCTTATTTGAATTTCAATTTGCATTTCAGGTAGCAGTTGGCGTAAACTACAAATTGGCAATGTGCAATAACTTCACATCACCAACCATTGCTTAAATACTAACCCATGTATACATTCAAACATCTATATGTATTGCAGATGAATCACATTGTGAAATATGTATGCTCCGAACAATATCCTTTAAATATTTATATAGATGCAGCATGGCCTGATAGTCACATTAACCGTTGTACACTACTTGGGTCAAAATTGGGCATAAGTGCCAAATGTGGATCTGTTTTTAATAATTTTAAATGCTTACTGTACTCTAGAAAACATTTAAAATTTTATTTATTATGTTATTTATGTACTTTTTTCTAGTATAATTAAAACATTTTAATAAAATTGTTTGCATGGGATTTTCATCATGGGCTTAAGTAGCATTCCATTTCTCATTTAGTATCAACTTCTGAGCTTTTTGTGCATTTAAATAGAAATAGAAGTGAGTACTGAATCTTGTTTTAAAAGTATTTTATATTTAGGTAAAGTTATGAAGCTACCAAGGGAGCAATAACATTTTATTAAATGTATGTGCATAAATGGCGATGAAACGAGCAGTACACAAATACTATGACAGGTGCTAAATTGTGACTTGGTGACACAAGAAAGTTTACCTCGTACCAAGAAAAAACTAAATATTGCTACGAGAGCAATAAACAGAAAGTTTTTATGCGTCTGGCTCAGATGTCTGGAATTCTCAACAGACTCACCAAATAAGGCATAGGCATAGTTACTACCTTAATAATCAAATGGTGTCAGCTCCATAGTATACTCTATACGTAAATCCACCAGAAGTTAGTGAGGCACATTTAGCTTTCTCAAATAAAAATAAGATTCTCCTCATTATTATAGATAAGAAGCCAACTTAACTCAAAGATACGAGATTGCTTTTATAGAGATATAGGACCTGTCTCCCACATACATCAGACCTGTTCTCCCACATACATATACGGATTCAGTTGGTTTTGTAGTGGTCCGATTTAGTTAAAGTGGATAACCTCAACCATTGAGTAAACAATAACGTATTATATAATCGCAATCTCGAACAAAAATTAAGTTGTAATAGTTATTTGGAGAGCCAGTACTCGCACGCTATTCCCACTCAAATATGTTGTCTGCCTCGTTTTTGTAAAGAAAATAACAGAATAGACAAATCATCGTGTCGAGTTATAAAGATGGTCAATGATGGCTTTGCTCGCATACATAAAAAGTAAACGAGCCAGAGTGTTGCAGCTCAATATAAACAGTGGACAAAAATGAATGAATTTTGCCAGAAATTTGTTCCTTAGTGGGAGGAATCCTTGATATTCGAGTTTGTTTCTTGATTTTTCATAGCTTTTAAATTTTCGATGAAACTAAGTCTGAAATGAGGATTGAATTTTTTTTTTTTTTCAGAAGTATTTCAACAATTCTTATTACTTACTCAATGTCTCAACCTACTATCTGGAGTGCAAGGTTGTATGAAATTTTTGTGAGAAAATATGGCTTTGAAAAGTGCTCTTGACAAAGAAAATATTGTTTTTAGTTGGCAACTTAATATTTTCTAATCTTAATTTAGTAACTCATTAACCAAGACTTGTTAGATTTGAGTTCGTTATATCCGGCTCGAGAATACTTTTAAATAATTAAAGAAATTTTTTAATTTTGGCGCCGAAACACAACTTAATGCTTAATGTGGAGAAATGTGTATAAATGACAACTTTCGCTTATGCATATGTATGTGCATACATATATCGGGTGTTTTTAAGGGCTTGGAAATTTAACATGATAATACAAAACAGAAATATTGTTCGTAAAGATTTTTTTATAATAATTTGGTTGAGTTTTGCTTACTACTTACCACCCTCAGTTTTGTTAGATATCTTGGAAACTTGGGGAATGATGTGGATACTAAGAAGACTACTCAAAATTCGCTAAACCGACCATATTTCCAACTCAACAGTACTTCGAAGAGTTATTAACGAACGAGAATTTTTAAGTGCATTAAACACAACAAACAACCTACCTGGGCAACTTATACTACAAGGAAAGATTAAAGGAAGACGAGCCATCGGAAGAAAAAGAAGTTATCATGGGTGCGGAATATACACCAATATATTGGAGTTCAAAATATTGGTCATATTTTGGAGTTAGAGAGAAACCGAGATATTTTTTTCAAATACTGTAAACAATTATAGATTTCTATTTTTCTATTTTTATAGCAAACATTCTCTTTTAACCATTTTATTTTATACATTTCATTTTTATCCATTCAATTTTATACATTTTGTTCTATACCTGATCGCTTACATTCGGCAACGAATTGCAAATAGAGAAGACGAAGAAGATAATTTCATGGCCTTCATATTTTTAATATAATATCCAGCATATATTCCCCGTGGCTACGAGTTACATGGTGCGTCGATCAGCCCAATTTTTGACTAGTTTTTCCAATAAATCAGGCCGTATCGCGTCAATAGTGGTTTGAATATTGCAATAAATCGATTATTATGCGCGCTGTATCGCAAGTTGTGCCGTCTTGATGCAAATAAATATTTCTTTCAAATCCAATGTTTTTAGCTGATTAACTTCTGGAAACAGAAAGTTAGTCAGCATGGCTCAATAGCGCTCACCATTCATCGTAATGACTGCTCTTTTCTCATATCGAAAGAAATAAAGGCCAATGATACCCCTAGTGATCGATAAATTTCGCCAACATACTTATTTTTATTTAATTTTTTTTCAAAGTAAATTTCTACAATTTGGAAGCGTTGTTCTATCCTTCAACCATTCATGAAGACTTGCCAAACTTTACTGAGCAGAAATGTCAACGCATTTTGTCATTGTCACATTCATCGGTATCGCTAGTTCTCATACAGCTAAAAAATCACCCCATACATATGCAAATATCTGCATAAACATGCTGGCAACTATAACTCACTTTCATATGAGCATCATGCGACAGTATTGCAATCAAATAAAAATTTGTGCGAATATAAACAGCGAGCCGCGTCAAACACAGGCAGCAGGAGCAATGTAGTCAATACAGGAACTGCCGCTGTCGGCGGTGGTACACGGTGCTGTTAGCAATTATCGTTCCACTAGTGTTGCCAGCTCGCTGGCGTTTGTGATGTTGCTGATGGTTGTATTTGTGACAAGTTTGTGTCGATTAGCATAAATTTACAATTTTTACGACTGACAGACGCGCACAAATAGTTAATACGAATAGTGCATGCAAGCACACACTCACACTCACACATGCTAACATGTGCGAATACGTGAATACTAAAATGCAGTTTAAAGTGTGCCACATGTGGCTAGAAAATTGCTGACTTGCACAGCTGAAAATTATTACATGGAATTGGCAATGAAATATGCAATTTTTATAAATTTTATTGAAATCCATTTTGGCCATTTTCTTCGCTTTTTCGATGTCGATTACTACGCAAACCACCCACGGTGTTTGGTTAGGTCGCACATTTGCGGCTGCGGCTGCGGTTGTGGCTGATTGGAATTCATAGCGTATCATAGCAACACTATGGAAATATGTAATTTAAAAACTGCACAACAACGCAACACTTCTGGTCATTTCCGTTTCACTATCTCATCAACCTATTCATTTAGTGTATTTTTTTTCTTGTATTTTTTGTGGAAAGAAAAAGTGGACACAATTCATTGGTTGTTAATATTTTATTGAGTCCATCGCAGTTGCTGACGTAGGCCACAATGACGCGACAGGATATCAATTAATACTTACTACTTGCCACCCTCCCGCTGAACGCCGCAAAATGGCACATACGCAGATTATTGACTTAACTATGATTTTTGCGGTCACTTGTGTGGGAGTGGCGGTGGTTGCATTAGCAAAAATATTTTGTATTGTAAAGTTCTACACTCACTCTGGCAAATGCTCACTCATCTGCATGGATTTGCTGCTATTTACGCACGTCTAGACGCATGTGGCGCAAAATCGCACAACTTATAGAACTATGCGTGCACACACATGCATGCATGCAAGCAAGCATAAAATGCTGCATGCGAATATACTAATACACATACATATACACATTTAACTATGTGTGCACTACAACTAAACTGCCCCATGTTGCATGCGTACTTAAGAAGCCTTACAAGTTGAAATGGCTTGTAATTATCGTCTGCTGCCTTTGCTTTTGGCCGCACGTAACTGTAATGTATACCATAAGTTGTTGCATTTACATAAACTTATATATAATTGCATGAATGTGTGTGGTATTATGATGTGTCTAGGGTGAGTGTCAAGTCTGGTGTTAGTTGCAACACCCCACTGTGTTGGTTTTTTATTTCACTGCGTGCCCGTCCGCTTATTTTGGTCTAGAAAATTTCCATACTTCTTGGCGTACATTAGAAATATCTGAATACAAAGTTGCAAATCCATTTAATACGTTTGTGGCTTAAAGCCAATTGTGCGTAAATTTGAACGCAGCGAGTTGTCTACTAAAATCAATGGTTTTGTGGGGCTTGTAGATATAAAGTGTGGAACTAAAGCGCTCCCACATTAATGCCATTCAAATGGCGGATAAAGAAGTCCGTTATCATTTATTTTGAGAGCTTTCCCCTTTCATTTATTTTCCCCTTATCATTTATTGACTCTATCGTTGTGGCTAATACCATCTTTGGCAAAATATAAGCCAACGGTAAAAAAAACAATTACTCAAAGCACAACAAAAAGCGATTTTCTGTCAATGAAACGGCATCTCCACAATGGCTTCCAAATTTTCTTCACCCCAAATTCGTTAATTTGGCCTTAGTATATGGTCATTAATATAAAACGGAGCCGCATAGTTAATTTTGCGAATTGAGGCCCGATTTTTAAATCTATAGCTCCATCCCCTTTCATTGTTTTGAAGTATGTAAGTCTATGTACTTATGGTGGTAGGGCGAAAAGTGCTTAGCGTAGGCTAACTGTCAACTGTCAAATTGACAGCCTTTAAAAAAGATGTTAAGAAAATTTGCAAATAAATGCTTAAAAAATAACCTAAGCATACATAAATAAGTACAGGGTGGCGCAAATTTAATCATCCATTTTAGGTTTTGTGTAACTTTTTTACTAAATATATAAAAAAAATTATTTTTAGTGATGAAACTAAAGTTTTTATTTTGACCTCTACGCCTTCAGTTGCTTCTCTATCAAATACTAAACGATCCGCTTCGTTTGTAATTGTTTTCATTTCAGACATTCTTTCGGCATTTTTAAGGGGTTATACCTATATGTACCTTGGGTGGGACTAAAAAATCGAAAATTGGTTGATGGCATATTCTAAAAGTACATCATCTTAAAGATATAAATTCAAAAAATCATAAAGATCGGTACACTAGAATGAAAGTTACAGGCCGTGGAAGCGCGCGACCTTTCTTGGAACGAGAAGTACATGCAAAACTTTAGACGCGATTATCTCGAAGTCGTGTTTTTTGAAAATTACCGTCACGGTGATCATTATTTATCAAAAACTATTTGACCGATTTGCATAAACGTTTTTTTTAATAATTCGATTACAACCTCGTGAATCTGAACGGTTCACTTTTTATACATATTTGCATAGTTCGCTGGAATTAATTTTTTTTTTTAATTTTTCAACCTCTCAAAAATCGGTTTTTGGTGCAAAGCGGTTTTCCTATAGAGAAAAATTTTTTTGGGTAAATAAACCGTGCAGATTCACTAAAAACATTTTTCTACAATAACCATTTAATTCTTTTGATTTCAGTTGAGCTGCTCAGGCGCTACCGTGATCACCGCAAGCCTCTTCTAAAAAACGGCGTTTCGGGGGAGGGCCGATATCTCTCAATAAATAATAACATTTTTTAAAATAAAAACCCCAAAATGTATTATTCGAGAGTTACCCCTCATTTGAATAAAAGTTCTAAAACCTATTTAAAAAAAATTATGACAATGGTCCATTTTTTCGGGCTCACAAGGTATATAACCCCTTAATCATTATTCTTAAAATTCTGGCATCATATAAAATACATTAGACAGAACTTGGATACGGCGCCTACAATTATCGAAGGCTCTGTCTAATTCACATGCCACAAATGTGATTAAGATAGATTATAAATCCTCCTACAAGCGAATAATTTTGCGAAAACTTGCATAAATCCATAGTAGCGAAGCAATGGAATTTCCAAATAAAAGTATGGAGTAAGTCGGGAATTTCAATGTTTTTAAGAAAATGTACTTTGCTTTATACTCCCCGGCAGAATGGCGTAGCCGTGCCTGGTGGTTATGCCACGTAGTATTGTGTTTTTATGCAATTAAAAAATTCAAATAAATTTCATCAAAATAATCAACTTTAGAAAAATATCTAGGAAGTTTTATAGCTCATTGAATTTGGTATAATCAAATGCATATTTCAAGCAGCTCAAAAACCGCATTGCTTCTGGAAAAAAAGTCTTTTGCTGACGGCGCTGGGTATTTTCTCCCATATAAAAAACCTTGAGCATTGCTTCATGTCATCAAACGTCAGCGGACGTGAAGTATTAAAGGAAAGGAAAAGTTTTTTCTAATAACAGTCGTCCCTCGGCAGGCAAATAGAAATCTTCAAGTGCTTAAAAAAGCGTTTCAAAAAGTTTTGAAAAAATGAATAGAAAATCCCCGCTAAAGGCCTGCTGGTAGCTAATATCCATCACTGATAGCTTCTCAGTTGCATGAAAAAATTGAAAACCAGTATGTCTACTTGGAATCATGCTACCGCATAAGAGAATGCAAGTTATGTTGACCCTTTCCGCATATTTTTCCATGGGACAGTTTCTGATTAAGACCCTTACCACGTACGCAAGTTATGGCTTTGCCAGCCTTAGAAGCTCCCTCTACCGAATTCAATACATCCCTGGTAAGAAGATTTTTACACCCTCGAGTGCTAATATTCTCTCAAAATGCCTGCCTGCTAGCCGTAAAAGCCCTCATTCTACGTATATAGTTTCCAACATTTTCCTTGCGACCTAGCACTCTTATAAGCTCGATTCTTGATTGTAGTCATGGTTAAGAGAAATCTAATTGTTGTAAAGGGTTTTCCAATAACAGGTGTTACAGGTAAATGGATTGCGCTATCGAGAGATGATTAACGATTTTTATAGTCGGAATTGGATGGTATTGATCTGGACCACGTTTATTTTCAACAAGACGGCGCTACGTGCCACACAACCAACGAAACCATTGATCTTTTACGGGAAAAGTTTCCGGACCGTGTTATCTCTCGAAGAGGTGATCACAATCGGCCATCGAGATCTTGTGATTTAACACCTTGTGCCTTTTTTCTTTGGGACCACGTGAAAGAGAAGGTGTATGCCAACAGCCCAGGGTCGATTCAAGACCTCAAAGATGGAATTCGTGAGGCCATCGGGGATTTATGGCATCTACTTTGCAATTCGGTTATGGAAAATTTCATGAAAAGAATATTGTCCTGTAAGTGTGGTCGTGGTGGTCATTTGCCTGATGTTATTTTCCACTATTAACGGCATACCTTCCTCTTTATAATGAAATAAACATCCGATCATTCTTTTTCAGTGAATTTGACAAAATCAGTTACTGACCTGACAGCATTCTACGAATAGTGATTTATTTGAATGTTGCTTGCTTACAAACATAACTCCTCTTTCTATTTCCTTCTAATGACTGTATAAACTTAACCTCACTTTTTATTATTTTTTACAATTGTGTTTTATTTTGATAATTTCCTTATAAGTCGTTATCGGCACAACTAGTGACTCACTCCAAAACAAATAATAATAATAATAGAGATTAAGAAAATATCTCATTTCAACCTGTATCCCATGCTGAAGTCTTATAAATTTTATACTTTAATGTTATTTTGCTTAATTATCTATCACCAAAATCTGTGACTCTATGCTCGAACTCGGAACTCTAGGAATTGATGGTGAATCTTTGAGGGCTAAGTCTAGTAGGTTAAATTCAATTCTCTCTCTTAGCTCTCCTAAAATAATTTCACCGATAATTTACTTTAAAAAATCTAAAAATCTTTTATAATGTGCTTAATTCTGTATTCTATCATTAAAATAAGAAACACGTTTTTATTTATTCATACTTCACTAATAACATCATCGCAATCCAAATATTTAATTCCGCTTAAGCCAATCTTGATCACATCCAGCGAATTATCATACATTCTTAACCACTCCAATCCATCTTCATTAACAAATTACTGTAATCTTCACCAACAACACATTCTCACTATACCCGTTAAACAAGCCATGATACAAATAAGACACATCAAAGTTCAAAAAGTCAAATTGTCTACGTTACTTTGATATTATAAAATTAAAAACTTCAAATAAGAAATGTACAAATGAACTGTCATTAAAATCGCCACATTCCTTGAGAGCAACCAACCAGGGAGCAAGCCGAACAGTCAGCCATTTATCCAACCAAATAGTCCATCCATCATTCAATGCAAACAACTTAAAACTAGCAGACAGTAGAAATGTGTGCATGTGCAAGTATATGCTAAACGTCTGTTGTTGTAATGCAGAGACATTTAAAATGACAGCTGCAATGAAAACAAAAGTTGTTAAAAAATTAGAATTTATGTTAACTCTCGACTGCTGTAAAGTAAAAACTGGGAGTAAAAAAACCGAGAAAAGGTTAAGTGCTTTAATATAAAAGTGCAGCAACAACTACGCTAATAAAAAGCAATAAGCAAAACGAAGTATGGAACAGATGAATGACAATTACTAATGTCAACAATGACGTCTGCATTAATGCACCCCTGTGAAAGATGTAAGAGTGAATGGGTGAATGAGTGAATTGGCGAGACAGCGCGACAGTGACATTGTTATGTGAGCGGAATAAAAAACAAAAAAACGGGGCTTGTGAGGAGCGTACGAGAAAAGCACTCGGGGTGTAAAGTGCAAGAAACAACCATTTGTTAGGGATGACAATAATGATATACGGGCATTTCCACAGTCGAGAACGCGACATAAGTGCGCTTTTAAAGTTAAACAAAATTATGGTACAATTTTAATAAAATAATAATATTTTGCATATTTTTTTTCTAACATAATTATAAAAAGTAATTTTTTTTTCTAAGTGAAAGCTACTAAAATAACTTAAAATGTAAACTAGGAGGTACTTTCTTAAAAGAGAGCAGGAAGAACAAATCATAAATGATGGTTTAGGTGCAAGAACGCTACAACAAAATATCAATAAAGCCAAAATAAAAATTTACTTTTAATCGTGCTCAGTTTTATTTGTTTTATCTCTCTTCTATTTATTTATGTATCTTTTAGAAAATAATATTGTAAAAGAAAAGAAAGAAAAGAAACACTAATTTTCAGGTTTCAGGCTAACTTTTTAATAATCAAGTACGTAATATTATAATAATTTTTGCGCAAATGGTTTAAAACCTTTTACTGGTCGATCCTTAGCTCCTGGGTGATGTTGCGACTACTAAACTTCAATTACGAGTATTACTGTGATTTTAACGACATTTATTTATCATCACAAATATCTGAACGGAATCGACGAAACCAAAATTGGCCTGGCTTGCATTTTCGCCTTTATCAAAAAAATACCATAAGATGTACTGAATTTTCTCTTTGTTGACTTCCATTGCTAACATCATATAACTCACAACTAAATGGTACAAACAAAAACCGGCAAACGATTTGTTTTAGTCCGAAATGTCACCTTGACAACGAGCATAAACTTAAAATAGTTTGATCGATACTTTACGAGATATCCATCACTACAGCCAGCCACCAAGAAAATAATGGATTTCTTTCTACCGAAACTAATATAATGGCATTATATACCACAATGCAGCAAATCAACAATCAACTGTTTATGGTTACGGCTCTAATCGATTACAGTGTTGCCCATAGGTTGGTTTGATCAGCAGATTTATGTTTTTATGGTTATGACACCTCTAATTTAACCTTTTGGCTAGTATTTAGTCGGGTCGTGTGAGTTGATAAGTTATTACCCCCGCTTCCAGATAGGCAATTTACAAAAGTAAGTTGTAATATTTCCTTAGTATTTTATTCGTCAAATCATATCCTTGCAAAAAAATGTGCAACCAATGTCTTAAAGGTGTTCTCCAGAATTAGTCTCCACCAATTATGAATTTTTTTTTTTAAGTTACGCCGAGAAGAAAACATAAATCAGCACTGCACTTGCAAATGATAACAATGACATAATGGGAAGACTACAGCTCAAATCAAGTATAAAGTTACTTGTAATATGTAAATATTATAGAAAAAACTTAAATTAAAAATTTACAAAGCTTTTGGAACAGAAAAAGTAATAATCAAAATTTGTTTTAGCATCGCCAAGATTTGAACTCTAGATCTTAAATATAACCCACCAGCTATTGCATTGCTAACAGGTCAGTGAGGCAGAGTTTCCCCGACTAGTCTCACTTCATGCCAGTTCGGGTACAAAAGTGTACAATTAAACTCTTCATTGGATATACTCAAAGAAAAAGGAACAGTTTATTCCTCATGAAGAGATTAAAAATTGCAGTAGTGGCATATTCCCTTGCAGTCCCCTTTCGCACTTTTTGCAGCAATATAAAATCGCACACCATTACAACCATACGCATGTCATCATGCTCCCGCCCTTTAGAGACAAAAAAACATTTGCATAGACCAGAGCGATTGAGCTAAGAGGCTAAAGATTTTCAAAATATGGTTAATGGTAGTTTGTACTGATACACTTCCATATGGCCCCACCTCGGTAGCTCATTAACTTGCCCTATGCAGTATTTATATTTTGACAGATGGTCACTCCCTTTAATCAGCTTACCTAGCATTAGCAGACTGTTGTTGATCAGCACAAACAATCCAAGCAATAAAGCTCAAGTGAATAATTTTTGGAGCACTCAGTTCTCAATAAATATATTTTGGTACTTGTACATAAAAAATATTAGCAAGCTTCTAATATTTACTATAGCAAAAACAAAGAAGCTGGAATGACATTGTCATCTTGATTTTGGCTATAAATAATTTAATATGCTATTTGAAGGGAGCAACATTCGATACCACACAAAAAAAACATTTTTTATAGGCTTGCCACATAATATTTCAATGCCAAGATGTGACGTGGTCGGAAAATAATGAGTTGACTTAAGTGCCTGGTAATGAATATATCTGATCAATTGACCAAAGTATGGTTTGTTTACGATTCTTGATTTTTTTATCCGCTATCAGCATTCATTCAGAAAGTAAGCACAACTCAATGCACAGATACTAGATTGTTTAATAAGTTTTGCGTTACGATAAGAAAAGGTTAGAAATATATTTTATTATTCAAAATAGTGTTTCTGAGCATTAATACACTTGTTGATTTCAATCTATGAATTCTATTCCTAAAGTGCGAATAAGGATGTTTTTAGGTCTGAAATTTTTTAGGTCTGAAAAAAATTGGAAGTAGATAACTATGGGTCAAATCTGGTAAGTACCATCCGCCATATCCAAAAATCAAACTTTAATTTATGGATTTTAGTCATTGGCAAAATGCTCTTGTGGTATTGTGCATTGTCCTGATAAAACTCACGATTTTTTTCCTTCAACTGGTCTAAAAGGTAACAATAATATTCAGAATTTATCATCTTACCAGTTTGTAAATAATCCACAAACAAAATTTCTTTCGCAACCGAATAAACTGATGCCAGCAGCTTCTTGGCCGGTTGATAGACACAAACCCGTCTCGGAGCCTACGAACCAGGTCCACGTTCACTTTACTCTTTAGCCTCTTGTTCTGATTTAGGATGATAGAGAGATGATCCATTTCTAAATATTGCTGAGAAAGTTGCATTTGAATGCGGGTTTGTTCCATTTGTTCCATCTTTCTGAAACCCCATACTTCAATCAAAATATTGCTTATACTACTTAATGAGATGGCCTGGGCTTCACAAAAATCTTTTTCAGAAGCTTTACATACGTTAACATGAAGAGTATACTAACATAACAAAAAAAAAATGTAGACTAGTAGCAACGCCCTCTCTTATCGAACCGCAAATCTTATTGAACAACCTAGTAGAACTACAAAAAGCTTATGAGAATTTTGAATATGTGCCATGTCACGCAGATATGTTTGGCACGCATGGGGATCTCACTTGCCTTTACCTACTTTATAGAAGGTTAGGCGGTGGAGCATTTTATGGTAGGTACGTCTGCTCCACCTTTGGGGTATAAGCCTCTTAGAAAAAATTAGATTATAGACTAATTTGTGCGTCAAACAATTTTATGTAATAAGTATACCAAGAATATTCCAAATTCTTCAAATGAATCCAACTTCACCCAGCTATTCGTATTTTATAAAATGTAGTGGAGTTATACGTGGATTTGCTATTTTCCCTGTTGGCATGCTTGAAATTACTTTTTTCCTAACATCTTTGGGGAGCCCTTGGAACACCGTTGTTTGCTGCTCAAATATGCAATGTAGGCAAAAAGGCTGCGATAAGAGTGAAACTTCAGCTGTGTTGACAAAGTCATTTTATTTCGATTTCCAAAGCCTTACTCTCCCCTACTGACACTGACTTATATATATTACATATGCACACTTCTCTTGTGCGCCTCCACGTATGTTTGTTTCCCTACATGCCTACTGCTGACAATGTCAGCGTCACTGTCAGTGTCAGACTTTGAACGACCGTCAACGGAGTTTCGCGTGGACTGCTTTTTTCACTGATTTCAGTTGTATTTAAAAAATGTATATTATATTTTATTTTTTTTTTTTTGTTTCCATAGACGCACATAAACAGACAGTTTGTCTCCGATAACCCTTTCAATTTTGAAATTTCTTAGCTATTGTTGTTGCCACAACTGTTGGTTGCTTGCTAGCAACTTTTTCCCATTGTCACTTGTCACTTTCGATGCGAACTCATGCGTTTTTGTTTTCAGCTACCCACCGTTCACTACTTTGCCACAAAATGAGACTCGCATTGTTAAACGGCATGCACTCTCTGACTGACTATGTAGCGATTGCCGACAAATGGCAGCGACTGAACGACACATTGAATACACGCACTCGCAATTTGCAGCGATAGTCGTCATCTTTATCCACATCATCTTCGTCAGCGTCATTGTTGGATTGTTGATTGGCATTTGACGACTTTTGATGCGCTGTGCACGCTTCTGTGGCAAGCAGTTCCTTTCCCATGTCGATGAGCGCTCGTCAGGCGCATGCACGCAAAAAAAAAAAAACCAACAAAAAACTGAAAATACAAATACTTCCACGCACACTATATTATGGATTGCTGCAATCAGTTAGCCAGTTTATTACGCTTTTTGTCTTCATTCTGATATGGCATTTCTGCAGTCGCAAGTGACATGCAACATTGCGCATGCGAGTAATCAAAGTGGCATGTTATCTATAGGAAACAGCTATGGTCGTATGTACTCACCTGCGATTTTGTGTGGGGAAGACATGCTGCCGAATGCGTGCAAGTAAATTATCTGCACGTACTGTGGCTAACTCACCTGGCTGCATCGCCTTTTCTCACTCTGTCACAAGCTAATTGCCATTTACTTTGCTATGGAACTACTTACTTATCGGTTGTAATGGTGTGGCAGTTCTTTATTTCGTATTGTTTTCTCGTCATTATTATGATTATAATTTTTTAAGTGTTTTGCTTAAACACCTCCGAGTAATTACATGATTGCATGCGTAGTCTTGTTGACAGGAATTGATTGAAATAATTTGTTCATGATGAGCTGTTTCCGTTGCAGGCATGTAAATATTACGAATGTTGCAGCAACAAAAACAAATTAGCAAGGCAACTAAATCTAAAAAATTTTCCGACTTACGTCGAATTTTTCTTGCCTCATTAATAGGGTACTCATAGTACACAACATCACAAATTAATTTAATTTAATTTTTTCTCAAACAAAAGAAAATCGATACGTGCGCGATTTAGTAACTCAATGGTAGTGAATCTGTGTTTTTATCACAATCATCACAGGATTTTTGTAAAGGATTTATAATTTTCAGTTAGGACCCAGTATTAAAAAAATAATGCTTAACCCATAAAATGTACGGCTTAGAAATATTTCTAGGTGTCAAATGAAAGCAAAATAGCAAAAGAATTCAAAGCATTTCTTTTTTTTTTTTTCAAACAATTCCTGGCAACAATATAAAAACAAATCTTTTTTTGAAATTTTCGCCCCGCATAAAACATATAAACGGAGCGAGGCTTATAACCATAAAATCATATAATTAATTATATTATATCTATATATATAAAAATTAAGCCGAAAAAAAGTGTGCATTTGTCCGGGGTAATCACAGCAACGCGTGTAAGGAAAACAATGAAAGTTTCACACATTGTTGATGTTGCTTTGGCAAAGGTTACTGTGAAGTTTGGTTGAAAATCCGATAACGCGTGTGTGTGCGGTGCGTCGGTTAAGTGAGTGTGTTTTTGATAGTTGCCGCACGTATTTTTTGTACCGCACATAGCATTCATTAGAATTGAATACATTTTAGTCGTGTGTGTCTGGGCCGATTATTATGAAATTTGGTATATACATATATATATTTTTCCACGGAGAAGGTTAGTATAATATGCTTATTGATTCCACTCGCCACCAGGTGGCGCTGCCGAAGGCCAAAACGCGGACCCGGGTAACCCTAGGATGTGTTTTTAAATTGTGGGTATCAAATCAAAGCTACTGATGAGTGCTTTAATACAGAGTATTTTTTAGATCTCTGAGTGACCAGGGTCTCGAGATATAGCCGAAAAGGTGGACCAAGGTAGCCTTGGATGTGTTTGTACCATATGGGTATCAGATGGAAGCTGTTGATGAAAGCAAGTCCAGAACAAATATATCGATCCGTTGACATTGTTACAAATCAAGATGATATTGTAAATTATCCCACTGAATTTTTGGATTCCCTTGATTTACCTGAATTACCGCCACACATGCTAAACTTGAAAATAGGAGCACCGATTATTATGTTGAGAAACATAAATCAAGCACGACTATGTAATGGCACTCGATTAACAGTTAAGAGATTGATGAATAACGTCATTGAAGCAACAATTTTGAATGGAAAATACTTTGGTGAAGACGTTTTAATAACGCGAATACCAATGATACCATCGAATATGCCGTTTGAATTCGAACGTCTTCAATTTCCTGTTCGCCTTGCATTCGCGATTACTATTAATAAGTCACAAAGCCAAACTTTATCAATTTGTGGTATTGATTTAGAATACCCATATTTTTCTCATGGCCAACTTTATGTTTCATGCTCAAGAGTTGGTAAGCCATCGGTATTGTTCATTTATTCAACAACGCATGGAAAAACGAAGAATATTGTACACCAAAGGGCATTACAATAAAAAAAGTAATAAAGTAAATCACATCAAACGTTTTTTAATCGCTACTACTATTTAGAACTTCTTTCATTACTATTCATGCGCGAGAATTTTTATAAAAAATACACAGTATTTTTCGGCTTAATTTAATTAATTAATCTAGATTTTTTAAAGACGACCAGCGGAACGGGCGGGTTTTCGCTAGTTATATTATAAAACAGCAAAAAATTAAAAATACCTATCTAATTGTAATATATTTTTAGATTTAAGACTGTAAAATTTTTACTTTGCTTTAATAAAATTTATTAATTATGTGTTATTAAAAATATGAAAACAAAGGAATATTTTATCAAAAAAATTGCTCTTTTCTTGTGGCGGGTGTTTTTGTAAGACCTTCAGAACTTAAAATGATACTTCAGAACAGACATATTTTTGGAATGAATTTTTCTTTTTTTATTATAATCTGGTAGATAATTTCATGGCATTTATTTTTTATATGATATTCGACCTATGTCCGACGCAGATAAAAGTTACATAGTTCCTTTCATTATTTCAATTTTTGACTAATTTTTTATATAAATCTGAATAACAAATTAAAATGTGCCCAATCAGCAAACCACCAACCATTGCTAGCGTGGATTTTGAATTTTGATATGTAATAACTTGGGTTTCTATTTTAGCATATCACTTGTTTGATCCGCAAATCAATTGAACAACGCCTTTTCCATTTTTCTAAACTCACAAATCTTAATAGTCCTTTTACCCGGACCGGATTCAGATCTTCGCAATCCTGCAAGCATGCAAAATTCTTAGGGATCGCTGTTGGCAGGAAGTCATTAATATTTTTACCGATCGATCAAAAGTATAAAATGTGTATTAATAAGTGGAAACTTAAAACATTGTAAAACATTTTTGCAATCTCAAAAGGCTATTTTATTTATTTTTATTCACTCAAATGTACCGAACTCAAGCATTTGTTCGATATTTGCCTAGTCAATTTGAAGCTGGTACAGTTTAATGTGGGTATACCTGCCAATCTGCAATTATTCGTTTATCCACCTCTTTTTTTCTTTTTGCCTATTTTTCACTGCATGCCAACTTGGTCAGTGGGTTTATTGCGTGCCTGCAATTTGTAATAAAATGTTTTTGCTCAACGACATACAACTGGGTGGGCATAGCGTACTAACTGGCTGTCTTGTTTGCAATAAAAACGTGCAAATAAAAATTTTTGATAGTTTCCTCGGAATTGCACCGTCTTTCTACTAATGTGATATCGATTCGCTCAACCGCATACCAAAAAAAAAAATAATATGCGGAGCTATTGTGTTCAGCATTTTAATTTAACGCACACCTATTTTGCAGCTGGCCGCTGTCGATGTTTATGACTTTGCTAATTTCGACTCAGCTACCACTTATTAGTGGCATTAGTGATGATTTGCGTTTCCGCTATCGCATTTCTGCCACAAGGTGGCGAGGTGAAAGGCATTTCTCCATATAACATTTGATCATGGCATAGTGTGCCACATGCCACAAACAATAGCCAAGTGGACGTTTTCTCTCAACAAAAACTATGCCACCAACGAGGACGGCAAAAATTGTACCACACTCAATGCTTTTCTTTGCTCTTGGCAAATTTTCACCTTCTCAACACATGCGCTGCTAAGGCAAATATTTGTGGCAATGCCAAGTGAATACATGCATTGCATGTATGCCACAGCTGTGGTTGCTGCATACTTGCGCACACTCATTTTCATTTTGCCTCAGACCCGGCAAATAGGCTCACAAATGCCCACGTTTCGGTTTGGTTGCACGAACTTCTAATAAATCGACAGCGAAACGTAAATGTAAAACGCTTCCTTTTAACGCCTGTACGCGGAGCGCGGCCTTTGTAACAACGGCGGCGACGCTTTCCGCCATTTCGCCAAACAAGTCACATCTCCAACCGCACGTCCGGGGTGCTCACTAAATCTACTCACCGACGATTTGCGCCAATCTGTCTGTATACGTAATATTTTTTGCTCCTCACATGCAACATGCCATTTTCCTTTGGCTTGCGGCGACCAGTCAGCCAGCCAAATCGACCACGCGAACTGACGCGTCGCTCCTACAGCTTACCCCTCTCTAAATAAGTATATGCACATGTACATATTTATGTATACTATATACAGCATCCTCCTCTGCTACGACTTGGCTATTGCAGCTGCTGTAATTTCTTGTTTTGTTGGGTTTTTTGTTATGCTATTGTTGTTGCTGGCTGCATATGCAAATTTATGACTGCTTGTTTTGGCATCAAAGGAACCCGTTTCTACACTACTTGCTTTCCGCAATTGGACACCACTTTAACCCCTCATGCGGGACACATTGAGTCCATCGAATGCATCGGCAAAGCTCCTTAAATTGCTTTAATGTGAGTGTGGCATACGCAGGTTATTAAATTCTGAAGCGCATATGAACGAATATGTGCTGGTGGAGCTGCATATCCCAGTAAGCGAAAACGTGCGGAACGATCAAATGTTGAAAGTAACCCATAGAGGAAACAAGTAGTTAAGGCTAAAAACAGTGCAGATAGAACTGTATATATCTACGTACATTTTAGTCAAATTTAATTTGGGCTGGCTATTTTTTTTTTTGGAATCCAGCATGAGAGCTATAGCTCGTAGCATCAGACGGAAGGACGGAAATTTAGTCTTAGTGGGCGCAGTTTATATCATAATCTGAATAACATTTATCCGACATAAAGACATCCGACTAGATTGGGTTTTGAGTAATAAGTGTGCAAAAAGGGGTGTGGCAAAAATAAATTAATTGGAATTTTTTTAACTATTGTAATTTGCGTAATTTTGCCTCATTTATCATAAGACAGAGATATTTCTTTCCTTTTATGAAAATTAATATTATATTTTTTTTTTTTTCAACGCCAAACTACCTTGGGGAAAAATAAGTCCATTATTTTCTCGATACATAGCTGTAGTGATCGATATCACATACAGAGTCGATCAACAATTTTAAGTTGAAGGTCGCTGTCACGGTGACATTTCGCACTATAAAAATTATTTGCTATGTTTTGTTTTTTCCATACCGTTCCGGTATTTTTGATGTAAAAGAAAATGTCGATAAAATCACTGAAATAATCGAAGTTGACCGGTTTGTTAGTAGTCGTAGCATCGCCCAGAAAATAAAAATCGACCATAAAACAGTTTTAAACCTGTTGCACAAAAATATTGATTTTTTTTCCTCAAGCTAATATACGGGTATGTACCAAGTTTCACATAAAAATATTAATTTTATTTATTTTGAGCACTGACGGTTGCTGGTGTACTACCTACAGATGTATAGGATATGGTAAATCCGTTGTTAAATATTCAGCAGAGCTTATTCTTTAATTAATGCTGAGTGGCTTGATGAAGAAGTCTGCAGTTTTCTGGCATTTCGAATGACGTATGGTTCTTTTCTGGAACTGCTTTGTGACAGATGAAGATGTTCCGTTGCCTACGAAGTGCAGAAACAAGTTTTTAGTAATTTGATTTTTCAGTCCACAGTGAGCTTCAAGTCCGGGAACAACTGCATTGAAGTCATGCAAAAATCCGCTTGGTTTCAATCATACAATCATTGGTATTGAGTACCGTAATCCTAAAATTGGGGCAAGAATTTATTAATTTCAGTTGAACTTTACCTTTTGCATAATGTAATATTTATATGACATTTGTGGAACAACATCAAGACGCACGCCATAAATAGGAGGAGGAGCTCTGCCAAAATATCCAAAACGGTTGTACGCGCTAATTATATACATATATTATATATTATATATGACTATATATGACTTTATCATCATCATCTTTTGGCTCTACAGCTCTTTGTGAGCTTTGGCCTGCTGCACGTGGGACCTCCATACGTCTCGAACGCTTGCGACTTTTTTCCAGTTCGTTATACTAAGTTTCTTGATGTCGTCCTCTAGTTCGTCTGTCCATCTTGTTCTCGGCCTTCCTCTTGCTCTAGTGTTGAACGCTCTGCCTTCTACGATTTTCTTGTATGCCCTCGTACCGTCCATTCTTGTAATGTGACCCAGCCATCTTAACCGCTGCGCTTTGATGAAACGTATAACATTTTCGCCCTTTATCAGTTGATCTAGCTCGTCGCTCCATCTTATCCGCCACTCGCCGTGATCTTTGATTGCTCCGAAAATTCTTCTGAGTACTTTTCGTTCGAAGGCTTGCAGTTTTGTTTTATCTGCTTCAATTAGCGTCCACGATTCAGCTGAATAGCATAATAATGGTCTAATGATGGTTTTATACAGAGTCAATTTGCATTGTCTGTTGATTAGTTTTGATTTGAAGAGTTTCGTTAACGACGCATACGATCTGTTCGCTGCTAGAATTCTTTCATCGATGGTGGGGCTCATTGAATTGTCTCTTCTCAGTTTGAAACCTAAATAGGTAAAGGATTCAACGATTTCAAAAGAAAAATCGCCAATTTTCAGTTTGCCTGATGTTGGTTTATTTTGTCTGGACATCATCATATATTTCATCTTATCTTCGTTGATTTTAAGACCAATTTTACTAGCAGCAATTTCAATATCAGCGAAGGTTTTGGTTAGGGCGTGGATATTTTTGCTAACAATCGCTATGTCATCTGCGCATGCGAATAATTGGGTAGTTCTGTTTAAAATATGTCCAGTCCTTTTTGCGTCACTTACTTCATCGATGGCACAACATAGCATAAGATTGAAGATTGACATTATCTTTCTGCATCCTCTTTTTGTTCAATTTCGGTACCATGTCTACACTTAAGCTGCGTGTAGAAGCTTCGCTCAAGTTCGTTCCAACTCCATTTAAAGAAAATCAAACTTCAATTTGCCAAATCGCACCCTTAAAAAATCAGAGTTATAATCCTTCCCATTCCTTTAACCATCCACGGATGGTTTGTTTTTAAGGCAGTAGTCTGGTCAAATGGTAATTACTTATAGAAATTTTTTTTGGAGGAATATTTGTTTTAAGAAAATAAAATGCGATCGTTTTGATTTTATAGTAAGCGTCTTAAAGAAAGATAGGTGGCTTGTCATCAGGATTTGGCTCTTCAGGACATCCGAAAGGAAAAAGTTAAACTAATTATTATTCTGTAGGCTTGTCATTCTGGCAAGCTAAAATGGGTATCCCTCACAATACATACTGCCACAGTTGTAAACAACCGGAGAAAAAGGAAACAATCCTTAATTTCCTCTGTGAATGCCCTGCCCTATGGAAAGACAGAATATTAACCCTGTGCAAGCCGCTGTTCGATAGTCTCGAACAACTGTCTGGCTTTTTTTCACGAGGTGTAAAAGCAATCGAAAGCCTTAGTCAGTGTGGGACTTTAATGCCACTAAAAGCACCTCAACACCGACGGTTCATCCTACACGGATACCGTTTTGGTAATTACGTCTGGAGGCCGTCGTGAGCAATAAGCTCAATTCGTCTCCTGTTCGTCTTGCTGCTTTTTATCAATGCGACAGTTGTGGTTACAGCCGCGTTCGTCTCGCGTCGTTCCTTCGCCTCCAATCAATATTGCAAAGTTCCACGATAATTCGAGTTGCAAAAAGTTGCACTGCCCTCCATTTTTCATTCGACTCAAGCATTTGTGGGACTAGGTTAATGGGAGTCAGGAACACCCCAGTTGTTCTTGCTAGGTCCTCGCGTTGCCTAACGAACCTGCTACAGTAGAAGGCCACATGTTCGACCGTCTCCTCTTCGTCCAAGCATTCTGGACAATAAGGGCTACCAGCTAAGTCTAAGCGATGCAGATATTTTTGGAAACATCCGTGTCCACTTAATAGCTGCATAAGGAAGAAATCAACGTCTGCTTGTTTGAATTCGTCTGTCGGTTTCATACCTTGCGAGTAGTACAACCTCTTCTGTAAGTTTTCCCGGATGTTTATAGGCATTTTGCTAGCTATGACGCAGATTGCATCGCCCGACACCGTTCTATAGGCACATGCGGTCCTCAACGCACTTGTTCTACTGGCTGTAACTGTCTGGCTTAGATGTCAACAACCTGATAAGGTTCCTGAGATGCACATACTAGATATAGTCATGCTGTAAATAATAACCTTTTTTCATACATCAAAAGACAGCACAAATTGTCCGAGAAATATGACACACCAAATGACAGCACAGAAGGTCAGCACACCCTAATTTACTGATTACGTTTCCGATTTAATAGACGTGAATCCGAGAGCATCACCTGGCCGCAGGCCTCAGTACCTCAATACTAAGCGCATCAGCATGTAATGAATTCTGGGGGAGAAATCGGCTTAGTCTATGGATAAGTTCGTGCGGTTTTACAACAGATGGCGTAACTTGATTATTATTCCATCGATCCACATTTCCAAACATTCATTGGAGAGCTACTGTCGTAAGGCACAAACGTCAGTATAAGTTTTTTATTTGAAGCGTAAACAACAATATTTTTACCACACTTGAAAATGTCGAATTTCGTGCCAAATAATGTGTTTTTGCCGAAAGTCATCGTATCTTGGTGGAAGTTTATGGTGAGCATGCTCTAGCTGAGCGAACGTGCCAGAAGTGGTTTGCACGCTTTAAAAGTGGTGATTTTGGCCGCGCCGCCAAAGTTCATGGATACCGAATTGGAGGAATTGCTCGATCAAGATCCGGCTCAAACGCAAGAAGAGGTTGCAAAAACTTTGGGAGTTGATCAATCAACCATTTCCAAACGTTTAAAAGCCATGGGAATGATCCGAAATTCAAATTTCGAAAAAAAACCGCACGAACTTATTCATAGACCTATTATAATCAAATTAAGCGTCGATATCGCTTCTGAGTGTGAGCTTTGATCAGTTAAATAATAGTTTGCCACCACTTTAAATAATTAGATGTCTAATCAAGATAACGCTACGTGACTCATAAGCCATCCAACAAAACAAATTGTTCGCCTTCCAAGATTCTTCTTCTTCTTAATTGGTGCGATGACCGCTTACGCGATTTAGGCCGAGTTTAACTAAGCGCGCCAGCCGGACACACCAAGTGAAGCCAAGTCTTTCTCCCCCTGATCTTTCCAACGCAAAAGAGGCCTTCCTCTGCTACCACCAGCTGGTACCGCATCAAATACTTTTAGAGCGGGAGCGTTTGTATCCATTCGGACGACATGACCCAGCCAACGTAGCCAACTGGATCTTTAATCGCTGCGCTATGTCTATAGTGTCGTAAAGCTCATACAGCTCATCGTTCCATCGCCTGCGATATTCGCCGTTGCCAAAGTGCAAAGGTCCAAAAATCTTGCGCAGAATCTTTCTCTCAAACACTCCAAGCGCGCTTCATAGGATGTTATTATCGCCCACGCTTCTGCGCCATACGAAAGGACGGGCATGATGAGAGCTTTGTAGAGAACACTCGATTAGTTTTGTTCGCCGAGAGAGGACTTTACTACTCATTTGCCTACTTAGTACAAAGTAGCACTTGTTGGCAAGAGAGATTCTACGTTGGATTTCTAGGCTGACATTATTATAGGTGTTAGTGTTGGTTGCTAAATATACGAAGTCTTTTACAACCTCGAAATTATAACTGTCAACCGTGACAGTTTGCCTCGCTTTGCCTCTTTACCCAGTATGGAAAAGGCAGAACTAACAGCGCGGTTGTTAAGGCCTATGATGTCAATATCATTTTGCCTACTAAAAAATACAATTCAAAATTTTTTAGGTGAAAGTTATTCTTGAAAAGGTTCCCATAATTCATGAAATATTTTATGGTAGGTAAAAAAGCTATGGAGTGATGAGAAAATATTTTAGGAGAGTAGACCACCTTTGTTTAGTTCTATGTAGTCTGAAAGAAAACTTGTATTTCTAGACATACTAAATGGATAAATGAAATAAATAAATGAAAAAAATACACTGGAGAGTACCTAGAGCCATCAAAGGGAGTTAAATTCTTATACAGATTTTACTAGATTATGCAAAGTTTACAATGCTTACATTAGTACTTATTCTATGTTTTTTCTGATGTAATGAATGTGAAGTACCAGGCGTTACCTTCGATAGTATGATCTACTCCCTGAGCTTACAATTTTTAACTACGCAGATGACATTACCGGGATATTCGCTTACAATGGATAAAGTTGTGGACTTATCAGTATAACGCTCGGCGGTATGCCTTCCGACAACAACCTTCATAGCATAGCACTATGCTCAACAAACCAGTTTTTCGGCTAAAGAAATGCTCTCGAAGCTCAAGAGAAGCTTTCAAAACTCATAGGTTTGCCCTAACGTATACAAAACAGACTTCTATCACCCGTTCAGTAAAGACAGAAAAATTGGCTACATTGTGGCAAAACATGATTTTTGTAGACCATAGACCGAAACAATTAGAAACCTCTTATGACTTGCATGAAATCTAATATAAGAGAAATGTTTCCTTTACATTCGAGACGTTCGATCTTCCCCTTACAGGAGTTGACCAGAGGAGAACTGCAACTTGGCGGCGACAGGACCTTGATCGCGACTTGAATATCAAAAAAGATATTTATGTCTAACTCCCAACGGTTCTTAAAGATTTTGCATAGCTGCAGGATCGCGAAGAACTCTGCTTGAAAAACACTACTAGTGTTTGACAGTTTAAAGCATATGGGAACCGCCCGCTTCAACTCCAGATTCCATCGTGGATCCGTCCGGGAAAAAAGAGATACCTATGCCCGTGCAGACTCTCTCCTTCTTCTAATCTGGCCTGAGGGAAGGAAACATCTGCCTCAAAGTGCTACCATGTCCTACCGCTGATTGATTCCAGAGGTCAATCTCCTTCAACCTAATAGCGCACTGAGCAGCAATGGATTGAAATTGCAGATCAATAGGAAGTAAATGCTGAATGAGGTTAAGGGCGACAGTGGGTCAAGTTCTGCACGCCCAGTGATACCAATACATTCAGTCCTTTGCACGAGTACTTCTTCCGATTTGGTTTTACAATAAATTGAATCAGCTTGGTTGATTAACTACAATCGTAAATGGCTCACAGAATTGGTCCCTATTGAGGCCAACCAGTCATCGGAGCAACTGTCTTGCTCTTCGAGGAACATTTGAGAACATACATAAGGTATGTCTCTTCTTTTGGTTGGCTGAGTTGAAGCAAGTATAAATGTATTCGTGTAGCAAATGCATCGCTGCCGTTAAATACATTTTTTGATTTTTCCTGTTGTTTTTGTATGCTTCTGCACACTGCCTGCTCTTTGTTTGGGTTGACATTAATAAAGTTGTTTGCCTTTGAACGCTTCCCGTATTTGCTTTCTTTGTCGACTTAAATGCATATTTCATTTCAATTCATTCCCTCTATTTATGTATATTTTTTATCCTCTTATTTGTGCTCATTTGCTTTCGAGGAAGTAATGAAAAGTTGCACGTTGCTCCTTCGTTAAATGTTGCCGCCACTTGGTCTCCTGCGCCTCTGCGTACTCGGCTGAGTTGGCTACATGTACGCCTAATGACTTCATTTACTTACTCGATCCTCATTTACGATTATTGTACCGTACAGCTTCAGCGAAAACTCAAAATATTTTCTTATATATATTGCACTTGCATCGTAAGGGCTTTGTGTGCTCAAGGGCGGAGCATGAGACGATAATTTTTCAAAGTAGGTTGAGCCCGACTTTTACAATTCGCTACTGGTTGCAGCTGATGAAATAAGTTTAAAGGCCAACCGAAGGATTACTTTGTATGCAATTCGTGTGCTTAATTTCGTAAATACTTCGTATACTTATGTATGTATGTATGCAAAATACTTGCATATGTATGTTAGTTTGTATGCCCGTGGTGAAAATTATAAAGTAGTAGTACGGCGACCGCCGTAGCCGAATGGGTTGGTGCGTGATTACCATTCGGAATTCACAGAGAGAACGTAGGTTCGAATCTCGGTGAAACACCAAAATTAAGAAAAACATTTTTCTAATAGCGGTCGCCCCTCGGCAGGCAATGACAAACCTCCGAGTGTATTTCTGCCATGAAAAAGCTCCTCATAAAAATATCTGCCGTTCGGAGTCAGATTGAAACTGTAGGTCCCTCCATTTGTCGAACAACATCAAGACGCACACCACAAATAGGAGGAGGAGCTCGGCCAAACACCCAAAAAGGGTGTACGTGCCAATTATATATATATAATATATAATAATTTTCAAGGAATTACTGTACAATAGACCATATAAATACTTTATTCACAGAAACTTTTGTTCAAAGTCGATCTGGCCGAAATTATTTGGTCCTCATAAAGGGTTTTAATCAAAGAGCGTCAAAGTGTTATATGCACATTACACAGCGATGCCCGGCAAATTTAACTTATTAAGCCAAATGACATCATCACCATTAAAAAATACAGCAACGGCGCTCTAAAATGGCAAAAATACTTTAATCCAAAATTATTTTAAATCTGAGCTATTAACAATGCATTGTGGCAGCAACAAGAAAATTGTCATATTTAATGTCATTGGAAAGGATTCAAAATCCGCGGGAGGGTTAGTGGCTGCTGAAGTATTTACTTACAAAACCTTCGTGCATAGCTCAATAGGATACTCCCCGAAGGTACCACAGACTACATGACTCCGCGCTTTAATTGGGAGAGAAGTTTTCATACTACAATTAAAGAGGAAGGATGGCACAAAGGCATGAAGCCTGGCCGTAGAACTTTTCACATTTAGACAGACGGCTCTAAATCTTAAAACGAAGTGCGAGCGGGTATCTACTCTTCAAAACTATGGATTAGGTAGACAATCAAGCAACCGGATCAGAAAGCTGTTGCTGTTGGGAAAGCCGCGGAGCTGGCCTACACAAGAACTGTAAACAACTCAATAATTAATATTTACGTAGACAGTCAAGCAGTAATAGAAGCAATAAGGTCATATTGTATTAAAACCAAAAATGTCCAACGGACCAGCGAGGCCATAGAAACGCTAGCCGCAAACAGATGGTTTCACATCTACTCGTATTGGGTACCGGGTCACAAAGGCTTCTTATAAAACGAAATAATGGGTGAGATAGGTAAATGTGCTGTTAACCTACTTTTTGAACAAGATAACGACATAAAAAATGCGCCAAATATAACTTACAACGAAATGGATGATCGTATGAAAAAGCAAGCAGACGCTGGGTGGGCTAATCTCACCACATGCAAAACACCAAAACTTATGTGTAGAATTGACGACAAAAAACTGACTCAATTCGTACTTACCCTCTCACGAAGAGACTGCAGAACTATCATAGGTATGCTGACTCGTCATAATCTATTGGCTGCACATGCGTACAAAATTGGGGTTGAATACAGAGGAAACTTTAGATCATCTTCTGTGTTTTTGTCCGTCATTATCAAAAAACCGCTCGAAATGCCTGGGAGCCCTACAGTTTTGGGGTTGAGAGGATATCTCAAAAATATATCCTCCTGCGCGCCTTAGGTTTACTAAAAGCGTTGAGATCCTACGTGATGTCTACTTGAAATCTTAATAAAGGTCAGTCTCTATCTGGTGTCGCTAGGAACCAAAAGGTCTATGCGTGGCTTAATGCCAGCCCGGTTAACCTAAACTATCAACAATTCATTTGAAACTTACAACGGTGATCAGAGTGCATTGTTATTGTTATTATTATTATTAGTATTAGAGGAATTCAGCATTGCAACTTTAAAGATCCATTGTGTCCCCTTAAAGGATTCAAAGTATTTCTCTAAGCCCAACTTTGTCAGTAATTTTTAATTTTTATCCTATTTTATTGAATTTTATTCCTGCTCTGGTAAAATATGTTTACCCTGATATTTGTGCCGCTTATACATCAGTACTGAACGATTCTTACAGCACCTGCAAATTCCAATGGAGTAAATTCACAGGTTCGTAAGACGATAGTTCAATCTACGTTGTCCTGTGGGAATTCCTGTGATGATTCCACATTGGTCTTATATATGTTATTCCAGCCAAGTCCCCGAGCTTATGTTAGAAAGTATCGCGGTGTAAAAGACACTAATGTCAAAGGAAATCCGCCAAAACTCGTAAACAAAAGACAGTACACCGTTAAAAAAGAAGGAAATTCATTACGCTAAAAATTTAGTTAAACTAAAAAGCGTGAGCTAATTTTGACTGAACCCGGCGGCACCAGCACAAATTAACATTTATATGTATATAAGTGGCCCTTTTTAGGTGTTTGTCCAAGCTACTCTTCTTATTTACCATACGCGTTTTGATCCTTTGGAATCGTCTCTGGATTGTTCGCATAGCATTTGCCCTTAACGGCTCTCCACAAAAAATAGTCCAACGGGCTTAAATCACAGCTCCGAGGCGGCCAATTGATATTGGAATTTCGGCTGATTATTCGGTTTTCAAAGACGGTAGCCAAAAGTTCGAGTGTAATTTTGGCAGTGTGACAAGTTGCACCGTCCTGTTGAAACCAAATTTCGTCCATGTCATCCTTTTCAATTTTTGGAAACAACTCGTTGAGCATGTCACGGTAACGCTCGCCAGTTACTATAACCGCGGAAGAAGAAGAAGACTCACCACTTTGGAAATAGGTTTTCAATATTTCCCAATTTTGTTCAACCGAATAGCGTCCCATTTCGTAAATGTCAAACCTTTAAGTAAATTATGAACACATTTGACATGTCATTTGTATTACCATTGTCAAAAAAAATAGGTGGTTCAAAAAGCAAACGCTATATGGCCCACCCTGTACATTGGCAGGTTTGCTATTACCTGCAGTGACGCGAACACTATTAGAAAGCCTTTGGTATTTCATGCTCGGGGTTTCGAAACGGGGTACTACTGACTGGTAGTCACGCACCATTCCATTTAATTACTTACACCCTTTTATTGGGTGTTTGGCAGAGCTCTTCTTTCAATTTGTACAAGTAGTGTTCGTCTTCATGTTGTTCAACGAATGGAAGAACCTAAAGTTTTATGCCGGCCCCAAATGGTAATTTTATGAGAGGACTTTTCCATGGCAGACATACACTCAGAGGTTTGCCAGTGCTTGACCTGAGGTGGACGCTATTAGAACAAACCTTTTCTATCACATATCTTTATATTCGTATTCTTATTCCTATTTATGTATATTCATATTTTTATTCATATTCATATTATTATTCATATTCATATGCGCTCTCATATACTTACCCATATTCATCTCCATATTCTCATTCATATTCCTTATTACACTAAAATCTCAAATGGAGCAAAGCAACTTTTACGGTCTGGAAACTCATTTGACCGATGTAAGTGATCTCTTCAAACTTCTAATACACTCATTCACTTAACACTGCCAAGCAATTTCCTTTCCACTATCTGCTCTTAGATCTTCCAGCCCACTGCAGGTTAAATTTTTCACTGGCTACTAAACCATCTTACTCGGCATTTGTTGTAGCCGGAAAAAGTTAACAACTCAGCGTACTGCATCGAAAATATAACAAATACAACAGCAGCATTAGCAGCCAGAGTTAAGTGCGTCTGCACGCAATGAAAAATACACCTGGCATATTTCCGGAAAACTCAGCTTGGAGTATACTACCGTACATAAGCACAGCTACACAATTCAGACACCTTCCTGAGGTATGCAGGTTGGCCGAAGCCATGGTGGGGAAGCGGTAGTAACTTTAGTAAGTTGTTGTAGAAACTATACAATCGTTACTACTGCGGCCCAAAGTTGTTGTTTTTTATTTGCTAGTTGCTGACTGTTGGCTGCTGCTCGCTGAAAGTAGTGAATCTTGGCCCCAACAATGAACTTTTGAACTGCAACACAACTCCACTCCAACCAATTCGGTTGTCTACCCAGTTGGTTCCTATTGCTGTTGTTGTTTTTATTTATTGTTGTTATTGCACCCGCATACAACTTAAATGCAGCTTTGGTAGCAATTACACACAAACAACTGAGACGTTAAATATGCCAACTGTAAAGCTGGTAAGGATAAAGTGCAAGCAAAAGATGAAAAATATGTGAATAAAGAAAATCAGCAAAACAAAAAATCATAAAATGTAGGAAACAATAAATGGCAGAATATTATTTATTATTGCCGCGATTGATGCTGTTACCGCCGTTGCTGTTGCCGCTTGTTCAACTTTCAATGCCACTGTTGTTGCCGCGCCACGTGCAGCAGCAGCGAACGGCAGCAATAACGAAAAACCATCGGCACAGACAACGTCGCCTTGAGCGTCCAGTTCGGTGATGGCAGCAGACAGCTAACAACGAAGCACTTGCCGATGAAGCAATCGACAACCAGCAACAGAAGTTTTAATGAATTATTGCCCTCATCACTTGAGTTGAATGATTTTGTGGCGGTGGCAGCGTTGGGGCCGGCAATGCAGGCACTGGCTAACTGCTTAGCCGCGTTAGTGCTCGGCTGGATGCTGCCATCAAGGTAAAGCCACGAGAATGCAACTAACAGCCTAACCGTTGTACAGGGAATACCGAGAGACAGACAGTCAACGAACCATCTAACTAGTTAGCTTTGACTAGGCGAGCAGTTATTTACTGGAAGATGAAATAAACGAGCAGCTTGGTAAAAATTGGCGCAAAGCAGTAAGAGGCCATAAGAAGGTCAAACTATTCTATTATTCTTATCGTCGTCATAATCACCGCAACAACCCGGCCGTCAGCCACACAGAACGGCAGCAATATGTTAGTAAGAATATAATACATACACATACAACACATATACATATACATATATGTATGCATGATACATAAAAGCACATGAACATCCTGAAATCACCCATACTTGTGTAGATACCATTTTCAACCACTTCAGAGGCAGCGCTTGAGTGCGCGCAGAAAATTGAATGCAGTCAAGTAGCAAAAACCAAAATCGGAAATTACCCACAAAAGAAAGCTAAATATTAGCGCGTTTATACTGGAAAAACGTTGCAAATGTGTGGTTGTTGTAGCAATTGAAATGGAAAATTGTGGCATTCAACTGCGCTCTATGTATGGACATTTGTGATTGCGGGTGTAGGTTGCTAGATTTTAGTTTCCGTTGATGCTGACATTTGACCACCAAAGCGTAAAAGTTCCACTTTCACTCCAATTACAACACAAAATAAACACTTATACATACAATCGAATTAACGAACTGAATTGGCAACACTTTAGCTTCTAAAGGAGAGTTATCAGTGATAAATGACTTGTTATTTGGAAAAATGAAAAAGGTTAGGTCAGATTATTTTGGGAGAGGAGCTTACATGGAGATATCCATATTTTAACTTAGCCTCAAGGCGTGCTAAAGAAACAATTCTTTCTAATAACGGTCACCCCTCGGCAAGCAACGGCAAAAAAGTGAGAGCATTGTCTCAATGAACAGCTTCTCGTCAAACTTCTCATCTGAGGTGGCGCAACGCTTTAGGTATCTCCTATATGTTAGAAAATAAAGGGTTTTCCAATATGAGGTTTTATTGTTTGTGTATTCGTTGATTGTGTGTCACGTAGCGTCATCTTGGTGAAAATAAACGTTGTCCAGATCAATACCGTCCAATTCCAGCCATAAAAAAATGTTAATCATCTCTCGATAGCGTAATCCATTCACCGAAACTGTTGCTCAGGCTTCATTTTGGAAAAAGTAAGGTCCAATGACTCCGCCGGACCGTAAACCGCACCAAACAGTCACACGTTGAGGATAGAGAGGCTTTTCAATAATAACTCTTGGATTTTCTGAGCCCCAGATCCGACAATTTTGCTTGTTGACAAAGCCACCGAGGTGGAAATGGGACTCATCACTCAAGATGATTTTTCGATGGAATTCTGGATCATTTACATGCATTTCAACGACCCAATCAGTCAAGACACTATGTTGTTGATGATCGGCCGGCTTGAGTTCTTGTGTTAACTGGACTTTATAAGCCTTAAGACCCAAATCTTTATGCAAAATACGGTGTAATGACGTTTGTGGAATGCATAATTCCAAAGATCGACGAGGAATGGACAAGCCTGGGTTTTCTTCAGCACTTTCGACTACAACAGCAATATTTTCGGCTGTTCTTGAGCGACGTGCACGGGTTTTATTATTCGCATCACTAACTTGCCCCAACAGCTCGAGCTTTTTCACCAATTTCTGTATTACGATCCGATAAGGTGCTTCACGATGACCCAAAAATGTTCGAATTCGTTCGTCCGCCCGTCTCTGCCAATTTTTCACCATTTTTTTAGTGAATGTTAATAATTTCAATACGTTGTTTAAGCGTAGTTTCTACTTGTCAAGTATCAAAAAATGACAGCTTCAAAAGTGACATCTACCGAAATAGCGGGCTATTCAAAATAACACCTGTTATTGCAAAACCCTTTATCAAGATGCACACCGCAAAAGGACGAGAGGCCTGGCAATCAACAACTACATAGTTGCATATGTAAGCGTCAATTGTATACAGAGTGTGAAAAAAATTATGTAATATTATTAAAGAGCTAATAGTTTGAACCAGGAAAAGAAAAAAACTCTTAATAAATAAATGAATTTCGTCAAATTATGATATTAAATTTGTTTGAATGATTATTAAATACTTGAATAACACTTCAAATTCTAAGTGATGATTGGTACATCTATTGTTCTCGTTGGTTTGTGGTTATCGCTCTGTACAAGTCCTCAAAGCATTAAATAGATTTACGTTTAACTCAAAAGTATTTATAGAATATAACAATCTGCCTGATTTGGGTACCAGCACACGAGGGACACCAGGGAGCCTGTCGAGGGGCGACCGCTTTAGAAAAACCTTTTCTCAAATTGGTGTTTCACCGGAATTCGAACCTATGTCCTCTCTGAATTCCGAATGGTAGGCACACACCAACCCATTCGGCTACGGCAGCCGCTCTGCTCGAAACCAAGATAAAAAAGAGTCCATGAGAAACTTAATCACCATTTGTAAAGCATCAGGTGGTAGCCTGGGTTCATACCAAATAGGGGATGAAGACTTACAAATGATTCATCCAAAAGAGTGTGCTTTACGAATCTAAGTAAGCTCTGAAGCTCTAATCCCGAGAGACTTTCCAACCGCTCATATTGTAGAGCTCCTAAACATTTCATTCGGGCTCTAACTAATGCAAGGCAAGAGCATATAGGGTGTTCTAGAGTTTCTCTCTCTTATAGATCATTGCAAAATCTGCAATTATCATTGTTTGTAATTCCTATATTGTATGCATGTGCCGCTAACAAATTGTGGCCTGTCACTATACCTTTCGTTTCTAGACAGTACGAATCTGGCGTACGAATCTGCATTCCGTGTACACATAATTTTCGTGGTTTTGCAAGTGACTAGATTATTCCACCTCCTGTCTATCCGTGTTTTCATGTGCGCAGCGATGCCATTGTATACCGTATTTAAAGGTTTCAGTATGTCGTTTTCTTGTTCGAATTGTATGTAAATAACGCCTTTGGCAATCTCATCTACAGTTTCGCTTCCTGCAATGCCCTTATGTCTCTCTAAGGCTTCTCTGCTTTTTAGAACATTTTTAGATGAAATTTCATATGAGTTTATTGCCTTTATTGCCGCTCGACTGTCAGCGTATATTATTATGTTAGAGTTGCTCGATGACTTTGCTAGTGCTATTTCTTCGACCTTTCCTACCGCAAACCGACCTTTCCTACCATATTTATTAACACTTCTTTACTACTTTTGGTTCATACTCTTACTTTTTTACTTATTTTACTTTGTTTTTTTTATCACAAGAGCTCCTCTTTTAAACAATTAAGGCAATATTTACTTTCACAAATAAAATTTAATAGGTCCGGTACTTCAAGTTTCGTAATTTTTGTCTGCTAACAAAAGAAACGTGACTCCAAGTATTCCGGTCTCTTCGAGTGTAGCCTTAAACAGCGACAT
Source organism: Anastrepha obliqua (assembly GCF_027943255.1). Lineage (NCBI taxonomy): Eukaryota > Metazoa > Arthropoda > Insecta > Diptera > Tephritidae > Anastrepha > Anastrepha obliqua. The sequence goes on from NC_072894.1 coordinate 69,080,559, forward strand.
TGCAATCCGCGAATGGAACTACAATTCTTCTTTTCTTACTTGACCACTTCGGCAGAGAGAATACAAATTCTGGTCATCATTTGAGCTTCAGTGCTGTAGTCCCTGAAAAAGTCTGAATTTTTGTATGGCAATTACTTTGCCTCTATAATAACAATTATAGCAGTATTTTCGGTTAATGATTTTTTTTCGAACATGCTAAATTTTTTTTTTAACGTCGTTACTTTTGTTTCTACCATACAACCACTGTTTATACCCTGGAAATACAAGGTGTCAGTGCAACAGTCCAAAAAATTAATAAGGACAATTAAAAAAATCCAATTACTATACCGATTACACAAATTTAAAGTTCTTAATGCTTAAAGCGTTTCCTTTCCTTATTGAATACCTACGAACCAATTTAATAAGTTTTCTATTCGTCCTGTGTTGATAAAAATTTTCCTTAAGCTCCACAATAATTTATTCTGCCCGCAATGCCAGTAACTATTTGGCGGTGAAAGGTTTTTGTTATCTCATTGTCAAAGGCATTCTAAGCTGTTTTCTGCCACATCCGATAAATTGAAGCTTTTAACAAAGGATGGAGACTCGACACCAACCCGATTTTTTATCTTCCCTAAATTTCTAGTTTTGATTTACCTAAATTAAATGAACCGCTACTATGAAGGTGACAAATTAATAATTTTTATACCTGCATGCACTTGTGCCCAGGGGTATTACTGTTTTGTTCACATAAAGGTTGTAAGTACGAGTAATATAAGCATGAAAGAATCGGGATAGGTATCGATACAAAATGCTTGGAATTATGAGAGAATTCGACGCTGGAGGACAAAAACCACACATTGTGGGCCATAACCTGCGTGCACAAACGATTCACAACAAGTAATTTACAATTACTTTAACCATCGTGCATTAACAGGTATATTTTATAATCCCCTAAAACTAAGGAGTGAATAATTAAGATTGTAAGAACCTAATTTTCAATGCATTGGCAGAGAATAATATATATGTATTTATGAATTTACAACATTTTAATAATTGTTGTTAGTTTCTTTGGAAAGATTCAATAAATAATAATAAATGATAGCAAAACATAAAATGATCCCGAAATAAAATTGTTATGCGATGCTCAGCACGTACGAAGAAAGTTTTACGCTCCTAGGAGAAAACTTTAAGTTCAAATGTTGCGACCAAATTCCCATTCAACGCTCCAGCTCGCAGCAACCACACTAAGTGGAAAATGATAAAAATAACTCTTGAAACTCTTATTTACTGTAATTTTTTCTCAACAAAACTTTGTCATTGATAATATCCGCAAGATAATAGTACGAATGAATAGAGCTCTACTGAACACATCTCCATATGTACGAAAATATGTACATACATACATATGTGTGTGCAAAACAAAACAAAAATCTTTTCTACACACAAATGTACCCGTGCAGACGGTGGTTATAACCCAGCTAGACATTACGCTATAACTGAAAGTAGAATTAAAAAATTTAGTTAGGAAGTTTAACAATGAGAACGCTGATGGTGCAATGTTAAGTCTAGATGAATTCTGAATGGCTTGAATAAACCATTCCAAGACTAGTTTTATGGAGCCTTTTGAGAGGCGACTACCATTTAATACAAGTAAGGATGTGCTGGTGGAAAAGATTTATGAAAGGAGAATCGACACACACCATCTTTTCGTCGAAAAGCTGCATTCGACTACACGGCTATGCAAGATGACGTTGCTCAATACCAGCAGCGCCGTCAGAATTGGAAAAGACCTCTCCGAGCCGTTTGATAGGTTTCAGACAGAGTGACTCGCTGTCGTGTGACTTTTTTAAACTGATATTGGAAAGGATCGAACGAGCCACAGAACTTAATCGCTCAAGCACAATTTTTTATAAGAGCGTACAATTGTTGGCGTCTGCCTATGATATCGACATCATCGGCCTTAACAACCGCGCTGTTAGTTCTGCCTTTTTGAAACGGGAAAAATAAGCAAAGCGAATAGGTCTGATGGCGAGCGAGAACAAATCGCAGTACTTCCTGTCGTCAAACAAACAGTCGGAGCACTTGCATATCAGCACCCACGTCACTGTTGACAGTTTTGATTTCGAAGTTGTACAGGACCTCGTATACTTAGGAACCAGCACAACAATGCCAGACTTGAAATCCATCGGAGAATTTCTCTTGCCAACAAGTGCTACTTTACACTAAGGCAGACGAACAAAACTAACACTCTGTAAGGCTCTCATCATTTCCGTCCGAATTTATGACGCAGAAGCGTGGACGATGACAACATCCGATGAGGCGTCGGTTGGAATATTTGAGAGAAAGATTCTGCGGAAAATTTTTAGACCTTTGCACGTTGGCGACGGAACAATGAGCTATATGAGATTTACGGCGACATAGAGATGGCGCAGCGAATAAAAATCCAGTGGCTACGTTGGCAGGGTTATGTCGTCCGAATGGATACAAACTCATCGGCTTTGAAAGTATTCGATGAAGTAACAGCTGGTGGTAGCAGGTGAAGAATTTGGACACAGTGTTTTGATCATTTAAGTAGTCTGCTAAGTTTTTGATCTGTCAAACTTTCTAAGGTTGATGAGTAAGATAAATGATGGTTGAACCTAAGCAGTTTACTCGTGTTTTGCTACGCACAGGGCAGTGGCCGAGTAAATGTTCTAGAGTTCCTTTCACGTTGACTTCGCTACATATTGTTCAAGTGTCGCTCTGTCTGGAGTGGGACAGTGTCCCATCAGTATCCCCACTACAAATTTACTCTTCCTCCTGGGAAGAGATAAAATATAGTTTGTAGACCTGACGTTGTGCCTGCGTAGCATGATTTTCGCGATCCTGCATGAGCTGATTCTTTCCCATCTTGAAATCGCTTTGCAGAAAGGTGGTTGTATACCGCCCGAGCTGGCTACAGGAAGACTTGCGCCTGCTCTGGCTAGTATATGCTCTTTTTCGTTTTCTTCAATTCCCTTGTATCCTGGATCCCAGTAGAAGGTGGCTCGCTTCTCTGTAGAAGGTTCCCCTATTTCACTTTATTTTAGACTGACAAGGTATGAGATATTATAATATGCTTTAAATGATTTACTAACTCTGTGGAGGACGTGTCCATCGGCAGTAACCAATTCATGTCCACTTATGAAAACAAGCAACTGGGAATAAGAAGCCACATATGAATGTGCCGCTTTACATATGTACGTATGTATGTATGTATGTACTTACAGGAGTTTGCAATAAGCATGGCCATCAGCATCATCTGACTACTTATTTATGTAATCATGAGTTTGTTCAACACTTTCACACTGTAAATTCAGCTGGAACCCACAGCGGACAATGGTTATCTTACTGAGCCACAGGCAGAAAAGCAAAAATAAATGAGAATATACTTATGTACGTATGCATGTGTGTCTGACTGTGAATGCTGAAGTTGGTTGAAAGCAAGTGGCAAGCGCTGAAGGAGAAAGAGAAATGCGGTGAAAGAAGGAAGCGTAAATACAAAAGTGTGGCAGGAAAGCCGGAAGGATATACGACAAGTTCGATGCCACGAGTGACCACTTGCACAACAACAATCGAAAAGTTTATCGGCCTTAAAGGGGGTAGTAGTATAATTTTTTGTGGGAAGAGTAACTTAGTGAACATAAAAAAAATCAAAACTTTATGCGAGTGTGAAAAACTTTAACGATTACTTTAGCATAAAGTTGTAATGGTGATTACGAATACGATTACGTCGGAAAACGTGTTGTGATTGTGTTTGAAAAAGTATTAAGCATTTGTTGCTTTCTTATTTTGTAGCTATTTTTTTGTGATAAAGCTTTGAATTCAAGCATTGGAAATGGAAGTTAAACCGAACAAAGCCATTCTTAATATTTCATTCAAGTGTAGTAGTGGCGGCTTATTCAGAGCTCTCATCCTTTTTGTGTGCAACTTAAAAGCCTTACAACTGAAATTTTACTTCATTTGCACCAAAGAGCTCTTAAAAAGGGCATTGCTTCGAGACATCTATATAGTTTCAAAAAAATGTGTGACAGAGAACTGAAATACGAGCAATGAAATATCTTCTCAAAGAATTCTTGTTGCTCATTATATCGGTAATTCCATTAAAAAATGGTGAATAGAGGAATACATGGCGCTGGACTTATGAACTGCTAAAAGCTGACGAAAACCCTTCGTTTTTACGTTAATGACGCGGTACACATATTTTACAGAAATTTATATTTTGCTTTTCATTCGCCAACTTTCTATTATACGCCGATAAAGATTTATTCAATCATAAAAAATACTGGCGATATTATGAAAGTCCAATCTGAACGAAATGAATTATATTCTTGGTGCTTCAGATCACATCTTTCTATAAATACAAAGAGAAATCCAAAATAAACAAGACTGGCGTCATAAAAATGTTTTTGATGGTTCCACCTTTTTAATGAGTTAGTGCGTTAGAAGTTACATCCCCAGCTGACTTCCAGTGAAAGCTTGGTAACATTCGGTTCATTGGCAACGAAGTTATTGCGTCTAAAGTGTAAGTATGTTTGTGTCATCGGTACATCTTTGTGAATTTCGAACAAAGTGCTAACATCAAATTTTTGTTTCAAAATCGGTAAAACGTTTACCGAAACATTTGAATTGATGAAAAAAGTTTAAGGCGATGATTGTCGGTCTCGTGCCAGAGTTAATGAGTGATGGTTTCAGAGATGGTTGCGAGGACATAAATGACAATGGGCACATTTTAAGCCCAAAATCAGTAATCACCGAAGACTCCATCGAAATTGTCCGTAAATTTATCAAAAATGCACCGAAATTATCGTTAAAATTCATGGAATTCGAGTTGCATATTTCCAAAACATCGATTTATAGCGTTTTAACTCACGATTTTGGTTTACGAAAGACCTGTGCACGTTTCATTCCGCACAAGTTAACTGAGGACCAAAAATTGCTCAGAATTCAACAATCAAAGGGCCTCATTAAACAGGCGAGAAAAGGCTAGAACCTCTTTCACAATATTGTAGCTGCTAATAAAACGTGGTGTTTCCAACATTAACCTGAAAAGAAGCATCAAAGTGCCGAATGAAAGGTCCCGACGAGCCCCTACTCAAAAATCAAATCGATGCTCATTTGTTTTTACGATCCCAGATGAATAGTTCACAAGGAGTACGTACCAATGCGCCAAACCGTCAACGCAATTTACTACCTTAGCGTTTTGAAGCGTTTGTTGCATCGCATTCGTCGAAATCGCCCTGAATACCGTGATGGAAGGAAGCTGGCTCTTATTGCATAATAACGCACCATCTCATCTATCCTCTGTTGTGACTGATTTTTTGAATAGAAATCGCATTTTAACCATCAATAACTTACTGTGTTCGCCTGATAAAGCTCCCTGTGACTACCTATTCGGAAAATTGTTTTCGCCATGAAAAGAAACCGTGTCGCGTCCGTACAGGCCATTCAAAAGTCTTGTACCAACATCCTGAAAGGCATTCCTGAAACACTCTTTCGAAAAGCTTTTCGTTCTTGTATTGAGACCAGGAAATGTTAAAAAAAAAGATTAAGTGTGTTCGAGGGGGCAATCATTTTTTAGCTTCCAAAGACAGGAGAAGGAGTTAAGTGATTTAGTGTATCTTTAATTTTTGATGTTTTACAAAGACATTTTTTCTAAGCTACACAAAATATAAGTTATCAATGTTATTTTGTTTGTTGTTTTAAAAATTTATTTTTTTTTTTAATCTTATATTCAACAAATGCAATAATTTCAATATATCTTTATAATTCTGGTTTTTGCTTTCGCTGATTGTGCCTATTTTTATTGTATGTAATTATCTCCACGGAGACTGCAAATTTCCCGATTTCTCTTTAAAAAATATCTAATTAATATTCCCTTCGGTGTGGCATCACTGCCTAAAGTTATGAAAAATGGGCATTTTGACAGCACTTTCCCAAGAAAAAGAATATCGCATATTGTCTTTTATGGCATCAAGCACTTTCGCCACAGAAAATAAACAAACTTTTGTGTGCAGAGTTACTTATTTGTGAATTAATCAATGAATATTGTGATTTTTTCTTTAAACCAAATAATAAAAATAAAGTTACGTGTATCAAATTGAGAAAGCATGAAGGACACAAAAGTGATGTATTCCATCATTATTCTCTTTCAACTTGCTTGCGCTTATTCTTCCTTTGCCTTTCGCGTGGCGGGATGGCATAATTTTGTACTCTTTCATTCTTATTTGAAAACAGGCAGTTAGGTTTCAAGCGTGCATAGAATCCACGAGATGAAAAAACTCTAAATAATATAAAATAATAATAATAAGAAATGAAAACTCAATCCATAAGTACAAAATATAAAAAAAAATAAAATTAAAATTGGTAATGAAAATGAATTCAGTTATTCAACGCTACTTTATAACGAGCGTGCCCGTTTATGACGGACTCGACCAAAAATGCTGTCATCAGTAGATATGTCAGACACTATGTCAGATATGTTCAGTCCATTTGTCGGGTCTTATTCAAGTTATTAACGACTTCTGTTGGTTTTTCGGTTGTAACAAAGTTTGTTATTAGCCATTGTTTTTTTACTTTCTCGAGTGGGCTATACAGGGAGGCGCAAAATTAGTCAACCTATCGGAAAACTTTTAATTTTTGGAAACGGCGTCGCACGTCAGTCACATTTGACACTTGTGAACCAAACAGCTGCATTACACAAACAGACAAAAAGGAGTGCGTTAAAAGGTTAAATAAAAATGTTCACCGCTCGAAATATTTTTTTTTTATTCTGCAAAAAAATTATTCAAAAACAAAGTTCGTGATCAATAAAATACCTTGGGCAATACTTGCTATCCAGTTTATTACGATGAAATTTTAATGCACTGCCGTATCTGGTTAGTTCTAAAATGAACTTATTGTCTTGTTTTTGAAGGAGCATATTTATGTATGTAATGTTTACCTAATAAGGCATTCTTTTAGAGTTTAAGATTTGTGTAGAAACATTTTTTTTTTAATTTTTTCATTTTGGGATTCGTGCAAGAATAAAAATTTCGTGTAAAGAAATTTGTTAGTGAACCGTATTATTTCAAACTCATGTAAAACAAGAACGTTTAAAAAGAGAGTTAGATTATATTCCTACCCTAATCAACAATAACACTTACTCCCCATGGACTTTTACGTTATTTCCATCGCAGCTCAAAGTGCAATCAGGTTAAAGGAGGTTGGCCTCTGGAGGCAATTTCGTGCTACGTCAATCTATCCAAATAGACAGGATTGGATCGAGGAGAAAATCTGCACCGAAGCTTGTACCTCTGTCTTCGCAAGAGAGGGTTTTCTCTAAATCAGCCAATTTATCCATCTCCTTTAAGGGGTTAGGTGGGTTACAGAGGTTCAAAAAAAGGGTATTTTTACTATTTTTTTTTTTATATATACAATCATATATTTTATTTAAACAATTCAGCATATCAAAGATACATATTTAAACAGTATTTTGTGAAATTTTTATTTAAAAATTCCGAAAACTCAGCCGTTGGTACCTCATCTCCCTTAACGTCTCACAAAAAAATGCTCTTGCCGTGGACAGCATAACTCATTATTGGTTCATTTAAAATCAAAAAACCAAAAATATTTCGTTAGTACATGGATAAATCTCGTTACTGGACGAAGGAAAAAAAAATAAAATTTAATTTGAATTTTTGACAGACTTTGAACAAAAAAACACATTTTTTGGTCAAATTTTCGTCATGTGTTGGCTCGAAAAAATTAGTTGTAATAAAAATAAAAAAAAATCCTTCGTTCAATAACTTGATAATGTTATTCCAAAGATGTGTGCAAAATTTGAACAAAATCGCTTCATAACTTTTCGAGAAATCGTGTCCACCGACTTAAAAAATCGAGTTTTGAGATAAACGCGTATACCTGCGAAACGCTGCACTGACATGGCCTGATGGGCGGAACTTCTGAAGGGTCTATCTCGTAGAACTTTACTCGGATCAATTTGAAATTTTAGGAGAATATTTTAAACATGTTATACTATTTAATAAGACAAAAAAAAAAAATCGATTTTTTGAAATTTTCAAACCCACCTAACCCCTTAAACTGCCAAATACTGCTAGTATTTTTCAAGCAGACGTTTTTGCGACCCTGCAAGCATGCAAACTGCTTAGGGAATCAAACAGCTCTGGCTGGCTGTAGATATCTGCCTGTCGAAGGTCTCATAATGGTATCAAAACAGCGTTTCAGTGCTACTTGAGGAGTACCAGACTGGCACTTCAACCATTTCACCTACCTACCTACCTACAACAGGATTGAGCATTTTACACTACCACTAAATTGCACTACCGGTAAGTTTTAGGTGGTAGTTAAAATAAGGGATTCATTATCACTAAATCTTTAATTTTTCAGTGTTTAAACTGTTATTTAGTGAATTATTAATTATTTAGTGCGCTATGCCCAACCCTGATCAACAGTATAAAGTCTAGTGATATATGAATCAGAATTTCTACAGATATTTTCATTCAATCTCTGACCCAAATACTTAAAGAACTTAAAGTAAGAATTTAAAGTAGCTATCCCGCTTTTGTTGCTGTTGTTTGTTTTAAGCAGTATTTCAGTTACCCACCCACCTTAATAAAATATTGCCGTATTCCATTTATTTTACATAATTTTTTTTTTTGTTTTTGGTTACAGTGATAAATGATAAATGTGAGCGGAGTTGCCTTTGGCTGCTAAAGTCATTTGCTTCCGAGCCCATATGTTTTTCTAATCCTGTCAACATGACAGTATAAAATTAAAAGTCGCCAAATAATGTGTGCAAATACCATATTCAGATGCAGCAAAACTTCACTGCATTCATATTGACTTATAGCAATGTATATGATTGTATGTGTGCATAGAATAGAAACCCAAATAGTTTGAATAAGTAAATGGCAAAAGGCGTAAGGCAATGAGAAAACCAAAACACCAAAGCTATTTTAATAGTGGCAAGCAAGTAGTTCGACAACGAGTGGCATCCAAGCCGAGTGTGCAAGAGGCACTCAGGCAACAGCAGAAGTTCAGAGGGAAAATGAACATTAACAATGCCGATAAAATGGTAAACCAACAGCCAGAGAGACAAGCAGGCAGACAGATATAAAAACAAACAGTTAAGCCAGAATGCATGCAGTAGAGATTTAAAGAATTTATGCCGAGTATAAACACAAAATATTCTGTATAAGCCCTCCTAAGTACAATTGTAAGTAGGTGCAAGCTCACTCTCCCCACACTTCCTTCAGTGTGGTGATACCCCTTGAGTCGTCATTGAAATTCTATGCTTTCGGTTGCTATAAAACGTCAGCCATTTAGTATTTTGTAAAATTTTTGCATTGTTTATGCAAATACAACGAACTGAGGCATATATGTACATACATACATACAAAATGAAGCTAACGTGATCATACGTATGAGCGTACATATCTCTGTATGCACATCCCATGGAGATAGAGCAGCGCTCACGTAAAGCAGACAGGATTTTTAAGGATAATGGTAACCGCTTTAGTGACAAACAACTCTAGCACACATACACTACATACTCTAGCACGGGCAAAACTAAATAAATGCACATTTAGATATGCATGTAAATAGGTATGTGTGCAGATTACAAATCCTAGCTAAACTAAGCAAATGAATGAGGACATATTTCTCCTTAAATTGTGGTTTCTTTTGCACCAAAACTACTAAACAGGCAGTAAACAGCAAAATACAGCAAAATAATACTTGGTACTTTGTTAAATAGAATTGTTTACACTAAATTCATCGTGTTTGAGGATAAGTGGGTCTATACGTTGAGCAACCCCTGTAGGTAAAACTTGAACTAATGAAATAAATTTATAGTTCCATCCAAGTGCAATTTGAGTAATTCTCTTTTTCGAGGTTTGTCAGTGACAATCATCTAAGAAAATTATAAAAACGATAATAAGTTTTATGTTTTACATATGTAAGTGAACAATTTGGGTTAGCTGCTGTAAGTAAGCTCGTGAATCTTTATAAGTATGTATATTTGGGTCCGCTAGACGGCGAAAAAGTCAAGATATTTGTATGTACTTAAAAATCGGTAAGGAAAACAGATATTTATTAGTAAGAAAATATATTCTGTTGAACCAAGTCCATTAAGACTATTATGTAAATACATATCCTCCGCAAACTATAATAATAGGCGCCTTCGGTTATGTGTCGAGTGTTAGCGACCGGAGAATAGTTGAAACTACTGTTATAAAAGAGCTGCCAAAATTTGCATTTGTGTGGAAACATTTAATTAGTATCAGTAAGACGGCATTCCTCCAGAGAAATATTTGTTGTTTCCACTCAAAAATTGCTCTGTGTCAACGCGGTCTAATGAAACTTGTTAAATATCATAAAAGAGATTTGGCAGCAATCAAAATATATGAAGTACAAGTCGAGAAGGGAAATATGTGAAGTTCAAGACATTTAAAAAGGTGCAAAGTATGAGAGCTGACCAACTGGCCTGAATTGCAAAGCTGGAAGGTGGCAAGCAAACAGACCGCCAGGACGTCCTCTTAAGCGATGGTACGAATGTTGGACATCGAAATCGCAGAATGTCTAAACTATATATTATATTTATATACATATCTTATAAATTATTTATTGTTATTTTTAAATATGAATATTTTTAATCGTTGAAAAACAAAACAAGATGAAATCTTAAATAAAGTGAAGGTTAGGTTAGGTTGAAGCCGTTGTCATGTGGGAAACTCTCAGACTCATAGCCCATTGTGATGCCGCGTGGGGAGCTTGTCCTTATCTCTCCTTAAACCAGTGTGTGCTTTTCAAAAATTTTGAAATATCTCTGATTTCTGCAGAACTGAGATCTTCCAACTCATTAAAAAATGGTTTACCAAGAATAGTAAATCTGCGTCTGGATAGAACAGGACAGTGGCGCAGTAGGTGCGAGATTGTCTCTTCCTCGTCCTCATCTAGACAACTTCTACAGAAATCATGTGTTTGCACACCCATCCTTTGGGCGTGTCTACCTATTAGGCAGTGCCCCGTTATGACTGAGATCAATGTGCTAAGACTGTGTTTATTCTGGCTTAGCAGAGATTCTGTGCGTTTAGCACTTAGAGTCGGCCACAGTTGACATGCGATTTTGCAGGTGGCTTCATTGCGCCATCTTTCGTTTGCTTTCTTTACAATTTCTTCAAGGATGAGTAGCTAACATGTTTGTAAGGGTATCCCTAAGTCATTATCTATGTGCTCATCAGTCAATTTAGTGCCGAGTCTCGCTAGTTCATCGGCTCTACAGTTACCCTCAATGTCGCGATGGACAGGAACCCATGTTACCTTTAGGTGAAATGACTAAGCCGTCTCGTTAAGAGATGTGCGGCATTTAATGGCTGCCTTGGAGGTTGTCGACTCTTTTGAGAGGGATTTTATCGCCGCTTAGCTATCAGTGAAAATGTAGATATCATTTCTGGATATGGCATCACACTGTATCAGTGTCGCGGTTTTTATTTTTGCCATTAGTTCAGTCTGAAAGACACTACAGTAATCGGAGAGCCGAAAACTGAAGGAGATCCCCAAATGTTCGGAATATACACTTTCGCCCATCCTGCCCTCGAGCTTTGAGCCATCTGTGTATACATGGATGCACTCGCCCTGTCTCACATCGTTCCGATCCCACTCTTCCGTTGAGGGTAGTAGGGTCGTAAACGATGTAATGGCAAGTATAGGCGGGAGTGCATAGTCCACCAGAAAGAAGAAGAAAATAATGAGCTATACCAGTTTTATGAGGTACAATCATACTCGCTAGCGGCGAATCTTGCTTGATAACTTTTTTATTGCTTTATTCACATGCAAATTTTACGTGAAGCGAGCAGAGCCGAATCATAGCGAGCAGAGAAGTGGCGTCTCGCAATTACTATACCATATGTCTATGCTTGATTTTCGGTATTTATTATAGTTTACCAGAATGCAACAATCGATATTTACAGGCAGCACAAAGCGCTAGAATATTTTAAAAAGCATTGCTTAAACGTCCCAGATCGGGCTGGATCTTTGTTAATATAATATAAGAACTGAAAATTGTTTCGCCCATCCCAATCATCGCAACCGCAAACTCGTTAGTCACATTGCAACAAAGGCAGTAGGGCGATGTTAAAATGTTGAAAGTTCGGTTCACATAGTGTGTTAGAACTGTTGTGGAACAATCGAAACAGGGTTGGCAGAAGCGCACTAAATCTCGCACGTCGTGTACATAAAGAGAGTAATAAAATTCTATTGGCAGACTAACTATTAGGTGGCGCAAATTTAATCATTCAGTTGGGTTTCGGAATAACTTTATTACTAAATACATGATTTGAAAAGCAACGTTTTCTATCACTTGGTGTTCCATGCCCCCGGTTTTGAAACCTGCGCACTTCCGAATGATAGGCACGCATCAACCTACTCAGCTACGGCGGCCGCCAAGATCTTCCGGAGAACTAGATCAAGTAGATCAAGGAGAAGTATAATTCGAATTTTAATTCCAATAATGATTTAAAAGTTTTACTTATTTTTTTCATTCCTTGACATAACGGCCTTTATTTGTTTACATTTTTAAAGCCAATAGGTTCACATGGAAAAACGGGTCTCTAAAACTGTTTTTTTTTTCTACTACTACTTTACTTATCAGTCGTTATAGCCGAAGACACTTGCTCTCAATTTTAGTTTAGTTTGTTAAACAAGAATGCAGTTATTAATTTTTTCAGTAGTGTGAATTTAAGTCATAAAATCCTGTCAGAGTAAATATTACGTCAATTATATGTGCCACTTGTGAACTAAGCAGCTTCAGTATACAAAAACAAGCAATGGAGTGCGTAAAGATGCGTCACTCAAAATATTTTTTTTTTTTATTTAGTAAAAAAGTAATTCAATAATAAAATTAAATGATTAATTTTGTGCCCCCTTGTACAAAAGTCAGTTTAATTGTTTCGGGTTTGCCAGCTAGTTTTCGAAAACTTGTGGTAAGCAAATTTTTAGTGACTGTCTGATCAGTTTTCATAACATTGCAATTTCCTGTAGTGAGATACATTCAAATCATTACTATTGCCACAAACTAAGGTTGATTGGTTTTAACAGATGGATTAGCAGCTTCATATCCGCTAGAAGCACACCGCTTTAACGCTAATGGATTCTCCCTGCAGGGTATTCTCATAATTTGTAAATGTATGTGATAAAGATGATTGCTTTGTTTTTGCTATTTTATATGCTGCTTTGTCTCTGTGATGTGTTAAATGCCTGCAGGCTTATTCGAAATTCCACTACAAATGTGGCATCCACATCCATGTGCCAGTATCAATGCATGCGGTTGTGCACACATACATATGTATGCATGTATGTGTGGCAGTAGTGTTTTGTTTTTCAACTATTTGTCTTTTAATGTGATTTTTGTAATTCGCTTGAGTGGTTTTGCTTGTCACATAAATATTGTACAACAATAAAAACAATGGTAACTTTCAGTTTCATCCAATTTACATATGTACGTGAGTATGTGTATGTATGCATGGGCATATATGATTTTATGCCAAATTAACATACGAATATTTTTGCTTATCCATTTTGGTTAGTCACCACTAAATAACATTGAAATTTAAAAATTCAGGGATCTTTGAGTTATATTTCTTGTGTTTAAATTGTGATTCTTTTTAAAATTAAAGTTCCAAAGTTTTTGAATGCTAATTTTATTGAAATCGCACAATGCATGAATGATAAAAAGGCGGTAGTTGTATGCGGTGTTGCAACAGCTGTGCAGTTATAATTGAAAGTGTGTATTTATTTACTACTATTTACTACGAACTGCTTTTACTACACAACAAAAACATTTTTTAGAAAAAGTTCTTAAAGTTTGCGAGTTGAATTGATGAACCACTTTGAATAGAAACACGTAATATATCAACAGATTTTATTAATAGAACATTTCGCTAATTTTATTAAAATTCTAAACAAGAAAGGTTAATTTAAATATCAAAAAATTTCTTTACTTTATTGCCGGAATCTTTTATTCTACGGGTCTGGAAGTCAAATAAGACCCGTTTGGGTTTCTAGCTTTTTCTAGCGAAAATTAAGACATGATCCTGTTTGCAGACTTTGAAATCACAATTTGCAAGATGGATTGAAAAGAAAATAAAAAGCAAAATAAATAAATAAAAAAATTAGTTCCTTTAATAATTGGATGAGAATAATTGATATTGTTCAGAATTTTATCTTGGCGAAATTTTTATCTACCTAGCGCAATGCTAATAATTACCTTCAATTACACCCCTTCTCCATCAATGATCTATGTATAGTATGTAAATTTTCCATTGTCCGAGAGCTGAAAAAGTTCTTAGTTCAACGTTTTCAGTACGCACCTTGCTTTCCCTTCCACAGTTTCTATGAACGCACTTCTTACTCCTTTTAATACAGATTTTTCCTCAGGAAACTGATCGAAGTGAGGAATAAGTTACGCATATTACCCAAAAATGTCAGTTTCTTGTTTCATTGCTTTCTTTGGTCTCTCACTCTTCATTGTTTTCTTTGTTCTCACACTTTTCTCTTCCTAAGTAACAATTTTAGAATTCAATAATAAGGGTTTTTCAATTGGCGCGGGTCGATTTTGGCGCCCTGTGGCAGCCATTTTGTTTTGGTGACATCTGTCAAATCTTTTGTTTATTATTCAGTTGTTTATGCCAAATCATCATGGCAAGTTACACGATTGAACAGCACGTTCAAATGATAAAACTTTATTATCAAAATGAGTGTTCATTAACGCAAACGTTGCGCGCATTGCGCCCATTTTTTGGTAGACGTGGTGGCCCTTCCAATTTCTTATGGCCCATATTGAACCATATGGACCTAGACGACATGTGGTTCCAGCAGGACGGCGCTACGTGCCACACAGCAAACGCCATTTTATTCCATTTCAACATCTACCCGCCCTTATTGAAAAACCCTTTAGTTTGGCCATCTGGAATCCAGTTCCAGCTCTTCACACAAATTATCAGTTTTCTGGAAATTCCTCCACATGTGGGCGTTGCAGCATAGTTCTCAAGTTCGATCTGGTTGTCGGACATCTTGTTCCCAAGAAAGCTCGTTATAACCAAAAATAATAAATACCAATACTTTTGATTCGACTTCATTCATTTACGTAAAAAAAATGTTGTTTTTTTACGAATTGCCTAATTTCCGATCTATCACACAAATCTGCTTTTAATTTCTCAGTACATAATCTTGGAAACTTCCTTGAAAGAAATTTAAAGCACTCTCCACTTTTGTGAAGTAGCATCACAAACTGTTTCATTGTGCCGAGTTTAATATGAAGTTGTAGAAGTAAGCCGACTCTGAACGGCAGATATTTTTTATGAGGAGCTTTTTCATGTCAGAAATACACTCGGATGTTTGCCATTGCCTGCCGAATGGCGACCGCTATTAGAAAAAACGTTTTCTGCTTTTTGGTCTTTCACCGAGATTCGAGCCTACGTTCTCTTCGAACTCCGAATGGTAGTCGCGCACTAACTCATTCGGCTACGGCGGCCCTCAAACTTAAATACATACATCGGAATTGTTCGTTTTATGTTTGCATTGTAAAAAAATAATTGATTCCGAGTTGTGTAACTTCCAACAATGATGTATTATAAAAGACTAAAAAGTCTTACAGGTATAAATAAAATAGGAACTATGGGATCCAGTCTAACAAAAGACTCGTTTATAAAATTTTTTGCACCAACTTTCTGCTCCTCTCGCATTTGCCAAACTTTCTTTAACCAAAAGCTTTTCTTGTCTCGTTTGCCCCACAGACACATAAGGCAAGGGAATTGTGCATATCCACTTTGTTGTCCTACAAGAAAGTTAACCGTTTTCAAGTCAACACAAATCTGTAATAAGATCTTTAATTTAACAGGCCTCTATATTCCTAACAGCAACCTAACTGCGACGTTGATTTTAATAGCAACCACTTCAACCTAACCTAAATAAACATTGCAATTAAAGGACAATAATGGGCAAAAGGATTTTACACTTTTGGTTTCCCTCTGCTACTGCACTCGCTCCTGCAGACGTCTTCCCATTATGTTAAAGGTTAAGTGTGAAATTTCAAGATGCAAAAGGGGAGCTTGCATGGAGGTATGAGAAACACAACTACCTTTCCAATAGTATAATTTTTGTAATCATTTGTTGACATTCAGATAAATAGGGAGGATAGTAGGGGTTTTGTTTTGTATGCATTTGCATAAGAACGAGCCTTATCCCAAGGAGAAATATCTATTTCTATATAACTATCATGGCATCCATTCTAACACTTTTTCTCTTTCTTGCAACAGAAATAATGTACATTGCGAAAATGTAATTATTATCGACATAGTTTTTGCTGCCTCCATTGGTTAACCCTCCCTCCAATGTTTTTGCTTTTGCCATTGAGTTGCGAATCCTAACAAAGTTATGTTAGTCGAATTTCCCACAAACAAAATAACAACCAACCTGAATTATTTTCTTTAAGAATCGGATTTTATCGGATTTCCCAAACTTGAAAAGAACTAATAAAATAAAAGTTGATGACATAAATTTACACACACGATTTTCCGTTGATTCCAAGGCTGACTTTAATGTAAGTCAATTAATGATTATATAAATTTTATAACTTCGAAAATAAACAAAAAAAAGTACAAGCCATAAAAAATAAAACCACACTTAAGGGAATAAAATTAATTTCGCACTGCTCGGTTAGGTTATAATGGTTGCCCAGAGAGTAGGGCCCACTTGGACGAAATAGTTTGGTTCGTCCTTTGTGATACCATTTGAGGACAGAGAAGGGGGAGGAAGGGAAGGGATGGGGGGGGAGTGGTGAGTGATTGTGGACTACGAACGGTGACTAGTCCGCGGTTGTGTTAACCTCATTATGCTGCTGATGTAGTTTATCAGGTTTTTGTTGTTAACACCTGCTATATCAGCAGGCGCAGAAAAGAAATAAGAACCAAGATACTTGAATCTTAGTCCCGCAAAGGCAGGGCAGCTAAGGAGCATGTGCTCGGTAATCTCGGTATGATTTTTTCAAGCTTCGGCCTTTGTAATCGTGAATAAAAGGCGGATTCCGAAAATCCAAAAGCATGCTGATAAGGTAGGTTATAGGTTTATTCCAATTTTTTGTGCATCCAATCAGAATGGCCCAAAAAACAAATTAAATTTCCTTGATGCTGCCCGTGAATTTATTCTATGGCCCAAAAATTTAATTTCTTTTTTCGTATTATTATCCCTTATTTTTATTTGAAATTTTTATTTTATTATTATTTCTTAATGCCGCCAATGCTTTGAAAATTACCATTGAACTGCCATGGAAAAAATGCACTTTTCCGTAATTTTTTATAAAATCTATACAGATCGACATTGTTTAATCTACTCCTTTAATTTCCATTCCCAAATGTCCAAAAATGTCCTATGCTCTATCAAAAAAAAAAATAATAATAATAATAATAACAATATTTGAAACTATCTAATATAGGTATCAAGTCCTTTCTGCGAAGCTGCTTGGAATGGAATCGTCTCAGCTGTCCTATTCTCGTCGGATAAAGATTTAGACATCTCGGTTCTCTTCTTTTTTGCTACACCTGCCGAAATTGCAAGTTTAAATATTACGCACATCGTAAATTTCATCAGTAACTTGAATGCAAACGTAATTAGCCACTGTTTGTCGTCATCATCTCCTCCAAAGCCCCTTCTTCCTTTTTCCACCTGTTTGCTTCTTTTCCTTTTGTTTCCCCACCAAGTAGTCTAAGTAGGAGCCTAAGTAGGCCCCCTCGCGTTGCCAGTCATTCCTAGGTATCTTGAAATCCCCACCAAATTAAAAAAAAAACGAATTAAGTGTTTAAAAAATATTTATCTACATATTTTTTATTTTTGACTGCAAAGATTTTTATTAACAAAATAATGTATAATTACCATGTTTTTAAGTGGTTTTTAAATTGTTTAAACATGTTATAGTTGTTATTTAATAACTTTGTTATCTTGCCTAGAAAGTTGCCGTTTTCCAGGAGCCTTCAGAAAAGGCTTACTCACTCGCATACAAATGAGTATGTGTATACATACATACATTCAAACCTCCATTCATAAGTATCTACACATATATGTACATAAGTACCTCCAATGAAAACACAAACCCGCACTACTCATCTATCCATAATTTAGCGCAATTACTTCATTTTTGTCACTAACTCATGAACGCGGTGAATGAAAACTTAAATCAATTTGAGCATCGCCTTCCTTAAATGCTGCCGAAAGAATGTCTAAACAACCAATCAACCCTTCAGTGCGCCCAAACAAAAAAAATTAGGACTTGTCAAGAAGTGCCAACAATTAAGCTATCGCCGCAAGTAAGACGAGTTTGGGGAAGTTAAATCCACGCAAATATACGACAAAACGAAATGTCAAAAAAAGAGATTTCTTGAGTTGGAAATGCAACCAAAAATCCAACCACTCGTGCATGCGTCTCAATTGCCACTTCATGTGAGCCAAACAGAACACTCCGCGAATCGTCCAAACGATGAAATGTGAATGAACATAAGAGAAATGTGCGGTGACGTTGAAGTAAGCACATGTTTGCATCGGTATGTGTGTGTGCATTCGTTGTTTTATTTTTTTTATTTTTTGTTTTTCAGATTTTGAGTGTTTCTTGCGATTTGCAACCCCTTTTTCGTGCTAGTTTTAACCCTCTAATGCACCAACGAATTTGCACAACTCTAAGCGAAATTAGAAACGATGGTTTTTTCTTGTTTGCAAGTAACTCCTATTGATTTGCATCTCATCAAGGAGTGACCTTGTGAAGGAGTGAGAGCTTGGGAAGAGCTAGGCCCCTTGGATATGGATCCATAAAATAATACATATACAGTCAACAGACAGGAACACGGATTATATGCTAGACCAACTGTATTTCGATGAGAGCTTTCATGTAAGTTCCTCACTCAGAAGTCAATGAAATAGAGATTAAAAAAGCAATCTGATAAGTTAAGATAGATTACAATATATGGGTGGGTCTTCTTTTTAAAGAGCTTCGCGTAGCTCATCCACGGCTGAAAAAAAAACCTAGCAACCATATTCCAGGAGGCAATTCTAGAAGTACTTTGAAGACGATAATATAACTTTTGAGAAGTACATAAACTTGTATTTTGAATTTGTATTTTTTGTAATATATTCGGTGAAATTTTTAATCAAGGTGGTACACACACACAGGGTTTGATTGAAAAGTAATGAGCCTTATTTTTTTAAGCAGTTTTATTAAACCTTGTGGCTTAAACAACTAATAGTCTTCAAAATAGGACCGTTGAGCGTCAATACACCGCTGGTAGCGGTCCTTCCACTGCAGGAAACATTTTTTAAACTCATCCGCCGGAATCGCGTTCAATTCGGCTGTCACAGTTTTTTGGATCGTCTCAATGGAGTCGAAACGCCTCCCCTTCAGCTTTCTTTTCAGGCGCGGGAACAAGAAGAAGTTCGGAAGGGACAGGTCTCGGCTGTAGGGTGGGTGGGGAAGCATCGAAACCTCTATCTTGGCCAATGCAGAGGAAGGGTGCAATTGTTGACGAGGTCGGGCTGAAGCCGGGCTTGAACGACTTGTGCCACCGTTTTACCTGGGCACTGGACAGAGATTGGTCCCCGTAAGCCTCCTTGAGTAGCCCAATGGTTTCGGTACTCGTTTTGTTTAGTTTTACGCAAAATTTGATCGAGTAACGTTGCTCCAACGATCGCTGCATTTTCGCCACTGCAAAATCCTAACACACTTTTAAAACAGCTTTCACGCGCGGAGCGATGTTGACTGCACCGCTGTTGCCAGCGCACTGGGACAGGTTTCTAGTGGAAGACGAAGGTCCAACGATCATTTTCCCCCACCAACCCATTCGGTTGATCGCTTGGCAGACGCTCCGCGCGGGAAGGCTCATTACTTTTCAATCAAACCCTGTACACACGTCTACATGTATCTCGATTCCTTTCTCCTGTCACATACAACCGCTATGTGGACTAAATTATAATACCCTTATTTACAAGTGCGCTAGGGTATAGAACTACTGATGCAACATGCGCCACTAGAGGGTTAAGCAATTGGTTGCCTTATAAGGCTATCGGAGAGATGGTTTGACGCTTTGACGAGTAGGCAGTCAGTGCACTTCCTGTGTGCTGCTTCAGCAATGTTGCATTCACTTGCGCGTGTGTGTGTGTACTTCTGCAAAAATCGTGTGAGTGCTACTCGTGCATGTATGTATGTATGAGTTGGTGTTCGAGTGTGTTTGTAAATTTTATTTTATTGTTTATGTACTAAGCACTTAATTGGATTTTCGGCACACAAATTAATAGGAATTCCTCGAAATTCAGACATCCCAGTCCAATTCAACTTGAGCCGCAACTCAACAAACCAACCAGCTCAGAACGAACGAAAGTAGTATGGCAGGCAGCACGCAAGTGAATGAGCTTGCACCCCATAAAAATTTCTGCTTCTTTTGCAGAAGTTTTTATTTATTTTTCACTTCCTTTTTTTTCTGTTTTTTTTTTCGTTTTTGTAATATTTTGTTGCTGCAACAGCCAGCTACTTCATTGCTGAGTTTCTGCATCACGTTCATAGTTTACGCTTGCGAATTTATGTTGGCAGTTTTTTTGTGGGCAGCAAAAAAGCAAATATTTGCAGCGAGCTTTTTTCAATTTTTATTACGATTTTTTCGGTAACCCCTTCTTTTATTTAACATGTAGCGCAGTGGCGCAACACTCAGGCGTATACATATACATATGTATGTGTGTGTGCACAAAAATTTACGAGCGTGTATCTCAGCCTCCGTTTGTTAGTTTTTATAACGAATGTAGCATTTCGCGCCTTGTCATTTTTATAACTCTCCAATATTTATTGTCTTTGCCTTTTCGTTCGGTGGCATTGGTTTATGTGTTGTTGCAGCCGTTGTTGATTTATTTGCTACCGATTTTCGCTGACACTGCACTTCCCATTCCCAATCGCATAAAATCGAAGCCAAAAAAAGTCCTTCGTAAAATGGTCAGTGTGATAGCCAGTAGCCACTACAGCAGAACTCCCTCCTCCACTTTCGTGCATGTATATACATACATATGTGTATGTACAAGCACATATTCATATATATAGACTTCAGCACCTCCGCCTCTTTTATGCTGTTCACGCCTCTATTTACCTTCTTTATTGACTTTGCTACACTCACAAATCATCGCATGCACACAAGTAGCCCTATGAGTATGGGTTGTACATACATATGCACGTACATATATGTAAGTACCCCTTCACTGCTATGACAAAATGTATACGCAAGTTCAGGCTGGCCATAGGTGCCTGTGTTGCCAGTTTCAATGTCGAAAATTCATCAAAAATATAAAACTATGAAAAATGTAGGTGATACCCCTTTATGAAGTCATCTTTTATCGCTTACCTGTGAACTAAACGAAAATATTAATGCTGTGTTTTTTTATTTCAAAAGTCTTTCATTAAGAGCGCAAAGCAAAGAGCTTAAGTCATTTTGCCACATTAGTTTTTCGTTTTATTTTCATGTGCATTCCACGACATTATATACGAAATATAATTTCCCGAAATGGCTGCTGTGCGTGGAGCATCACAGTGCACCAGTTTTACATTTCATAAGGCGGATTATGTTCACCTTTAGGGCGGCAATGGTTGGTGGTTTGTCTGTATATACCAGAAACTTCAAGTAGCCTTACGGAAATAGTCGAGCAACATCAAATCATACGATCTCGGTGGCTACTGAATCTCGAAACCCTGGGAGAAAAAAGCCCTTGAACTTTCATCCAATAAACCGTTCGACAGGCTGTATGGCAAGTGGCATCATATTGTTGGAATCCATGCCATCTATCACTTTTTGTTTATCGGTAATTGACCCCCATTGACAGTGGCATAGCTGCTTACTTATTTTCGAGGAAATAAAAACCGGTGATATTGCCGAACCAAAATCCACGTTAAACAGTAACTCTTTCCGATCATAGAGGTACTTTCTAAATCTTCTGTGGAGTTTCGTTGTTCCAAATCCGGCATTTTACTTGTTTACCAAAGCGCATTTAACTGGAAATAAGCCTCATTCTTGAAGATGATAATCATTTGGTAAACAAAATAGTGGAACAGCGTTCCATAACTAAATGGCAAGACCAAATGAAACTTCCTGTTAGGTTTGATAGGTTTGAATTTAATTTTTGAAAAATCGTATAAATTACTACGTACAACCTACTAGAGGCAACTTTAACCCTTTTGCATCATTCGAAATAATCCGCGTACAAAACACCCCACTTATCAAGAACGTATTAATCCGCAATAATTTTTTTTTATTAAAGTTTTTGGAAAATAAATAATTTTGGTATTCCTGTAATATTCTTATGCCAGAAAACAAACAGTAAAAGTCTTGCCGGCGCAAGGTATTATGGACGCAAGGTATTTTAGTATATTACATTGCGCATTTGGAACGGTGATGGAAAAGGGTTAAAAACACCGTACCTATTAGATTAAAGGCTGTCGGTGAATTCACGAAATCGGCAAATCGGTTTGCTTTGCGAAAAATCATTCGCACATTTCCACTTCAATCGAGTAGAGCTTTAATCATTTACATTACATTTTAACCTGTAAATACGTCCAACAACTCGACGAGCCTATTCTCCAATACACCAGAGATAATACTAACGCTAATCACGATAATAATAATGTTGTAAGGTCTAAGGCAAGGAGGAAACTCTCTAGCCAACAAGTGGTACATTGGGCTAAGCAGGCAATTAAACAGTAAAAACTTCTCTCAACGAACAAAAGATACCCTTCACGAGCGCCTCGTTTAAAACGAGTCTTAAATATAATAAATTTATAATTTCAATGAAAAATCAACGCCATTTTTTGTTTGTGGGTATTTAGAGACTGCGCGAAGTGATGCCCATTAAATTCTAAAATTTATTAAGATTAATTTTGGGAGAAACCACTCGAAGTGTAACCAACTTCAGACCGGGCATTAGCTATCTGTTAGTTGGCTAAATGACAGTCCAGAGTATTGTTTACAATCGCGGAAGCAGCCGATAGTAAACGGGGAAAAAAATTAGTAATGGATTTCAAACGTAATAATGTGATTGCATTATATTTAGCTAGAAAATCATTGTTCGTGAGCTCGCGCACCTTAAAGTAAATAAAGTTTTTGTTTATCGCACCATTACTCGTCCCAATGATAATGGTAGCATCGTGTAACGTCCTAGAGGTGGTCATCAAAAGACTGCAACGTCACATGAAATGGTTCAAAAAGTGAAGAAGCGACTTGAGCGAAATCCCCGACAAAGTGCCAATCAAATGGCGAAAGAACTGAAAATATCTGACCGTAACATTCGCAGCACCCTGAAAAATTATCTCAAAGTCTAGTCCTACAAGAACCAAAAGGCGCATGATCTCACACTAAAGCAGCAACAAGTCAGACTTGAGAGAGCAAAGGAGTTGCTTCGCTTGGTCGAAAGCGATCAATTTCCAAACATTGTGTTTTCTGACGAGAAAATTTTTCAAATTGAGCAATTCGTAAACTCCCAATACAATTCGTGAACTCGACCGTTCATACGAGAATTTAAGTCATCGATTGGTTAACAGGAGGCACCACCCGCCACAGGTAATGGTTTGAGCCGCTGTAACCGCAGATGGACGCCCTCCAATCACTTTCATCACGTCGGGCGTTAAGATAAATGCGAAATATTATCGGAAAAGTGTTTCTGAGGTTGCTTTGAAGCCGTGGGTAGACAAACATGTCGGTGGCAGATCATGGCCGTTTCAACAGCACCGGCTTGGCACCGTCTCACAAAGCTCGAGTGAACCAAGAATGGCTAAAACCAACGTTCCGAACTTCATAACGTCCACACAATGCCTTTGAAATTCACCAGACGCGAATCCGATGGATTAATTTCTTTAAGCCATTTTGGAGTGCAAGGTCCGAACTAAAAGATTCACCAGTCCCGTTGTTCGCGAGTGGGCCAAAATACCTGCAAGTCATATTCGAGCAGCTTGCGATTCGTTTCTGGACCATCTCAAGGCCGTAGAGAAGGCAAAAGGTGGTCATATCGAGCAAAAGTAAATTTATTATTAGTTTCGTATTATTTTCACACAATTTTTACTTTGAATTGAATAAAAGAACTTTTCCAAACTAAATTGCTGGCCTTTTTAATGGGTTACACTTCGAGTGCCCGACCCTGTAAGTAAGAACCTCATAGCGCGCCAGATTGTAAGGAGAAATTAGTGGAAATTTCGTCTTTATTTCGACACAAGTTGAAAACTCTTAAACCGGTTTCCCCACATCTCGGTTTCATGGGAAATATTACGTTCTCCTAGCATCATCATCATCAGTTCCTCAATCTCCGTTGCCGGAGTCAAAGCAAAATTTGTCCACTCCATTCTGTTGTCTGCTTTTGCTTTTACTTACTGCCACGTCAGCTTTTTGTGCACAGCTTTCACTTTGTATGCAACGGCGCTATGAGCCCCTAGCTCTACCTTAGTTGCGCTGGTCCTGGGGATCTAATTCTTGCCTGCTGATCTCTGTGGCTGCCTTGCTCTCTGATTTCTTACTTGGGTGGGTTTTGTTTACATCATCGATGTAAGTCGGTATTCGATATCCAATTGTCTGGCCACTAAATACACGGGACGTACCTCAGACTGTGGTTACGGTATCTGCTGATAGACACAATATTTCACAAATATAGAGAAGGACAAACTTTGACATTTTCATTAAAAGTTCGAAGTTTGGTATGTACGCTGATTTGTTTAGATAGCAACACTGGTCGGAGAATAGCAAATGTATTTCTTGCTTTCTGCAGCCTTGTGAAAACATCACAGCATTGGTTTCCAATATATTTAACCACACGTTCCCTTGGTTACACTGCATGGGCGTTACAGTAAGACTTTGTCCTTTTTGCCTTTTGAGGATTTGTAGCATTTTTATCAATTAGGAGGTTGAACTAGTTTTAAAGGTGACACACAGATGGCGCTATTTATCACTTTATCGCGTTGGCAATACTGAATATATATTCATGACAAAGCCCCATCTCTAGGCTTTGTTTATCAGTATCTGTCATTTCGCTGAAGTATAAACAACGCAGTGTTTTCGTGCTCCGAGTATGTCAACTTTCGTGCCGTCAAAACGCAATTTGCGGGAAGCTTTGCTTTTCTGCTTCAATTTGAAAAAAAATGCAGCCCAAGCCCGTGAATTGCTGCAGGAGGCCTACCCAGACCATACTCCGTCGATTTCAACATGTGAGTACTGGTTTCGACGATTCAAAAGTGGTGATTTTCACACCGAAGACAAGGAGCGTCTTGGCCAGCCCAAAAAGTTCGAGGACGCGGAATTGGGGCATTGGGCGTTGATAAATCAACCGTTTGCAAGCGTCTAAAAGCGATGGGAATGATCCAAAAGCA
This sequence comes from Anastrepha obliqua, assembly GCF_027943255.1. Lineage (NCBI taxonomy): Eukaryota > Metazoa > Arthropoda > Insecta > Diptera > Tephritidae > Anastrepha > Anastrepha obliqua. The sequence goes on from NC_072894.1 coordinate 69,105,976, forward strand.
AGGACATTGGGTCCCGTACGAGTTGAAGCTGCGCGACGTCGAACGGCGATTTTTTACGTGCGAATTGCTGATCGAGCGACAAAATCCGAAGGGTTTTTTGCATCGGGTGGTGACTGGCGACGAAAAATGGATCCACTACGATAACCCAAAACGCAAAAAATCATGGGGTTTGCCCGGCCACGCATCAACGTCGACGGCCAAGCAGAATATTCACGGCAAGAAAATCATGCTCTGCATTTGGTGGCATCAGGTCGGCGTCGTATATTTTGAGCTGCTCCAACCGGGCGAAACAATCACGGGGGATCATTACCGACTGCAATTGATGCGTTTAAGCCGGGCATTGAAAGAAAAACGGCCGGAAACGGTAAAAAGGCACGACAAGGTTATTTTGCAACATGACAACTCTCGGCCGCATGTTGCTCAACCTGTCAAAAAATACCTTGGAACGCTTGGCTGGGAAGTGTTACCCCACCCGCCGTATAGTCCAGACATAGCTCCTTCCGATTATCATTTGTTCCGGCATATGAGTCTCGATTTGGCGGACCAGCGGTTCTCCTCGTACGAGGCTACCAAAATATGGGTTGAGTCATGGATAGCCAAGCAGCGGCCAGAATTTTGGAGAAACGGCATCCGGAAATTGCCCGAAAGATGGGCGAAAGTTGTAGCTAGCGATGGCCAATACTTCGAATAAAATATTTTGTACCGTTTTTTCACAATAAAGCCCCAAATCTTCGAAAAAAACCTTTAAAACTAATTCAACCTCCAATAGAAGGTTTAATGCAACGGTATATATGGACTCTTATATAATATATTAAAACTCTTAATGTATAATAATTTTAATGAACATAAAATTAACAAAAATTTAAAGACTACTGCACCTGAATGTACATTCGATAAAGGCTTTTTAATCAATAATCTCAGGCGCAGGTGACCCTTTCTTCTCTTTAACTGGTCTCTACTTTGCGGGTTGAAAAACGGTAAATAATATTTAAGCAGATCAGACAGAGAATAACAGAAATAAATTAAACCCCATTCGTTTAAAAATGGTAGCGCTCAATTTTTTTATTTCTATACATGGCAATGGCTTCACTGCTGTTGGGTGGCAAATACCAAAAGGGGAAAAAACTCAAATATGAAGCAGCAATCGACAAGCGACAAAGGAAGCCAAGCAAACAGGCTTTCAGACAGACAGATGCACTTGTCATGTGCAAATACTTGCATACTTGCAGGCGCCCAGCAGCCAAAAGCGACAGATACAATAAAGTACACATACACTAACGCACTCATGTGCAAATGCATACATGCATGCATACATTTGTTTATTTTAAGCACACATGAAATCCGAAAGTGCATGCGTATGTGTATTTACATATATGTACACATACACACATATATATCATTAAACTTAAATGCACTTACGACTGCCTCCGTCTCAGCGGCTACAAAAAATACCTCGCATGTACGAAGAGGGACCGGAGTTGAGTAACGGAAGTTAACTGCTCTCGTTCAGTGAAGGAAAAGCTCGAGAATGTGTTGAATTTTATGCATGTCCTGAGTGGTTGACGGAAGCAATTCAATGATAGTGCCTCAACAGCAACGATGGACCATTTTAAAGTTGCTCCACTTTGGGGAAGGCACAAAGCTTGCAAGCTTTATCCAACAACTTCAACGTCTTCAATTATATTTATGTGCAGGCATTTGGGCTCTAGTGGCTTTCAAGCATATTGGCGATGAGAGTGTTAATACCATACTTGCGTTTAAAGTGCCGCTACGGCCGCCAATCAAGCGAAGATGGGCGACATTAACTTACGCACACATTAACTCGAAAATACTGTATATGCACTTTTTAATTGCCGAATAGTATTAAAGAAATTTTTATTAAGCGATCATTTGACGTTATTTAATCAGTTATTGTCTTAACGCCTTAACGCCTCAGAGGTCACAGTGGCTGCGTTCAGCAGAACATAAAACAAAATGAAAATAATTACCAAAACTCCAAACGGCTTAATTAAAAATACTTCACAAAATGCAAAAGCGTAAAGCAACTCACTCAACGTTAACTTGTACTGCAACGCCCTAAAGTAGGCTTAACCACTGAAATGAAATAACAAAAGCAAGTTGGCAAAAACCAAATGTGCAGCCAGCAGAAGCTCGGCTATGCAAAGTGCAGTGCAATGCACTTTCGATGATGTTCGACGTCAACACATTTGACTGCAAAAACGCAAACAAAACGCAAAAAACAAAAAAAGGTAAAAGCAAAGAAAAGAAAAAAAAAAACAAACAAAAAAATTAAAACAAAACAAATCATAACACAAAACGACCAGAAGTAGCAGCGACAGCAACGATAACAGAGCGTACAAAAGCTGTGCAAAAACTAAAAAAATAAAAAAAACAAATAAAAAAAGGATTAAGCGCTAATATGTAAAACAAGAAAAATAAAAAAACACAATTTTTGCAGGGCCATTAAAAGTGCAGCCATTTATGTATACCTACGAAAATTTGTAAATGCGAGCATATGTATGTACATCTAGACACGGCAAAGAATCCAAAGGTCTATGGAAACAAACAAAACTCATGCATTCACCCATATGAATTTATGTATGTATGTGCAACCAAGCTAAAACCCAGTGAATTCTAAGGCCAGAACTCTGAGAAGTGCATTTCAGCCCGCTTAGGTCAGTATTTAGATTTTAGTCAGTCATCACAAGTTAGGCCCAACCACAACTAGCAAATACATACAAACGACAGCTCGCGATATGCGATACCATCTCAGTATTTTAAATAGTGTTTACTATTTTCGTGTTTTTTTTTCCTTTTTGCTTTTGAGTGTTGAGCATTTCTTTATAAAATCATAACTCATTGCGTAGCAGCAAACATATAAATCCATGTCTGAAAATTTATAAAAAAATTATAAAAATTGATTAAATTTGGTTTATTTAGCGTCTATTAATTTTTTATAAAAATTTGACTTAAAACAAAAATCAAAATCAAAAATTATATGAATTCTGCAAATTTTTTACCAAAATTTCAAACTTTTTTTCGAAATTTCCAGAAAAAATTTTAGTATTTAATTTTATAGCCTATGAAATTCTAATATAAAAAGTGCAATTTTAAGGTCACTAACATTTTTTTTTGTGCATATTTTGTTTTATGTGGAGCATATGCGCAACACCGCCTGTTAATAATAATTATAAAAAAATGGTGGTATTTTCTAGCAACTTCAAACATTTTTCTAGAAATTCCATTTAAAGCTTAGCAACATTCCTACTGTGAAGGTGTAAATTTAAAACATTTAAACGCGTTACCGATATCTCAAAGGAGAATTTGGGCTTACAGATATTTTCTTGCGACATTGCAGAGTGCGAAATCAACTTCCCAGGCGTGAGACATAGCTGCCCGTCACAGAGGCTCAGTGCATTTACTCTACGAATGCGATGTCATCTCGATAAGAAGGGGAGAATGTCTTGGCTTAAGTTGCCATTAGTGGTGCCGCGGCCATAGCCATAACCATAACCATAGCCATATTTCAGCATATGCCGTACCTTAAGCCGTAACCTCATGCCGTGACCATCAACAGCTGCTATTGAAGTATAATTAACGACAACATTTGCATTTCGTTACAAACACATGAATAATTTTCCACAAAGTCAATTAATTTTTTGTCGTGCATTTCGAATATTCAAATTTTTATTCCAAATATCAGAACAAATGTCAAATATTTCACAGCTGCTGACGGTTACGGGGAAAAATCAAAATTCAAAAGATGCATACAGCTACGGTTATGTTTAAGACGCTTTGGTGCGGCACCTACAATCGTTTTCAGTGATGCCCATATGTTTGATCAGAACGGCTAATTGCTTTGGTTACGGTGTTTTAAGATATGTTACCACTAATTGCAGCTTTAGTTCGTTAGACGTCATTCGCGTTTAGAGAAAGTGTTGGAGGAAAAAGAAGAACACAAACGGAAAACAGTACCTGTCTATAAATAAAGTTTTATTTCGATAGTTATACCTTCTAACTGAAAAGTAATGCTTAATACAATTTTAAAATATTTACCAAATAAATATATTTAGCGTCTATTTGCATAAATTTTGAGAATTTATATTAAGATTTGAATCCGCTCTATCCTTCAGTATGGATTAATTTTCTTATCATTCTGTAATCAAGAAATGTATATTACTAAAATCTCTAATCAAGAAACTACTTATATATGTAATATTGTCTATATAAGAACATATCGCTCATTTGCTGCAACGTCGTCATAACTCAAAAATTGTGATTTTACAGGAGACCCATTTTTCAGTTTTTAAATTGTTTAATATATATTAAAATTGTATATGAAAAGAAAATTATGGTTAAATTTGCTGAAATAGCATCTTGTTAAGACGTATATGTAAATTAAAGGTTGAAATGTATAATGGACTTTTTTCTGTAGCTTCAAAAGTACTCCGAGTTTTTCTTATGACGTTGTTGCTGCAAAAATAGGTTTTATGGTCTGACATAATTAAAATTGTGACGTTACTGCAAATAACAAAAAGTTTTATAGCTGAAAATCTATTGCAAATTCTGACTTGTTACTGTATTATATTTGTACCTTACTAAACATTACAAGAGACAAAAATATGGATATTAAATAAAATTTATTGCATTCATTGCATATTTTATTGTAACATAAAAATTAACATATTACTTCAGGTACAAAAATAAAGAAACATAAATTCACGTAAAAAATATTACAATATTCATTTTAAATAAAAAAATGAATTGAATAAGGATTACAATTGCTCGTAAAAAGGTCTATAATACTTAGGAATGTGATTTTTCTGTATCAATTCTAGCAGATCTTTTTTTGCGGTCCGCTATCTGAGGTTTTGTATAAAATGCTCTTGTCATTGTAATATCCTTCATGTTTTTCTTTTTAATGATATTATTTGCAACCTTAAATTCGTTTTCGTGGACTAGTTAAAATCATCGGAGTTTCGACACCGGTTGTGTTAGCCTCAGAACTGTCTGATGTTGAATTTGGTTCGCAGTGACTGTTACTCTTACTGACAATATCGGGTGGAATGTATGTGGTATCACGTACGGAATCGTCATCATCCACAGAAAATGAGCTCGAGCTTAATGAGTCTGATTTCATTTCAACAAAATTCACTGTTCATGTACTTTTTATCTGGCATTCTTTACCCTTTCCATCTTGTTTTTTAAAGCCATTCCCACCATTTTGGCGGATGGAGAATTAGTTTCCATTATTTTTTGTCTGAAAATGACAACAATACTGACATAAATGGAAATGATTCATAGCAAATAATTTATACTTAAAAAATATTTAGTGCAAGAATGTCATAACAGTGAATAGTTCTTTATTACACTATTGCTTCACTAATACATCTTATTTGTAATAGTGTTTCAAGACAAAATAGTACTGAAATAAAAATTATTATTTTCTGCAAAAACGTCATAACACTCAAAAACACTACAGGAATTCACTCAAATTTTTACATGCACAACGTCATATCTTAAAATAATGCAATATACACGATAGAGAAAGAGATATAAAAGTGAACTTACCTTTTATTAATATTGTCACAAAACGAAATATGACACTTTTCTAGAGAACTTCACGATGTTAACCACACAAAAGCCGACGCACAACTGAGATAATACGTTGTTGCAAATACGACGCAATAGGATATGTAATTAGAGCAAAAGGCATCTATCGCGATGCTGCGTGAAATGTTAAAACTTCGGATATAACACTTTGTCAGTTGATCAAACATATTATTTCCGATATATTAGTGATGTTAACTAAAATTTTACGATTTTTGAGTTATGACGACGTTGCAGCAAATGAGCGATATGTATATTAAATGAAATGTTAAAGTGAGAAAAAGTAAGCGATTTAATGCTTTAAAACCCCCTACGGGCAGCACCGAAGCACTGCATCAAGATTGTACCTCTTAACCCACCGTTGGACACCTTTTTTAAAACCCTCGATTGGGCGCCCGTGTCTGGCAAGACCCATACGCATTAACAGGCATTTGTATGTCAATATGTGGAAAATGCGCCACATTTAAATTCCGCATCAATTTAAAAGTATCGCAGGTAGGTTTTTAACTTCATTCTTTTCCAGTGGTTTTGGCATGCATTGAGTTACGTATAGAATCCAAGCAATCTCTGAAAATATTTGGTTTGAGAAAAAAAAGATTGTTTTGTTTTGTTCTTTATTTTGACTCATTTCGAATGAAGTTGATTGCAGTGAAATTTATGGTAAAATATGGAATGATATTTATTTAAGGATTCGGTGGAAGCAAGCAAAACACATACGAGTATAAGAGATTTTTAGTGCTAAAACGAAGCTTTTCGCCTCCTTGTAGACAAAGAGTGCAATCTCTCCCCGCAGAGCCAAACGAGTAGTAGATTGAGAAATAATGGCTAGATTATTCATACGATTTTCGATGTTTGCAATGACCAATGTGTTCGATAGTGTTGCAAATACAAAAAGTTGCCAATGCCATGACATCCAACCTGTAGCAAAGGAAACCAAATGTCCATCAGTTTGTTAGCCGTTTTGTAATGAAATGTGTGACCATTTGATTCATACAATCGACACCAGCTTTGTGTGCATTATAATATATAATGGCGGATACTTCGCCTTCAGAGTCTTTGGAATAATGAACGGTGGAAAGTAAATAAACCACTCTACTTTTTTGGTACATAGCTGCGGATTGTAACAAGGTTTTCGCGAAAACCAAACAATAACGGAAGCACTCGGTGAGAATTTTTCTTTTTCCTTTCAAACTAATGCAACATTTTGTATTTGCATGGAATGGCTTGAAATTGAAATTAGGAAAAGGGGACCCAAGAAGCACCAGGAGATTGGTAACTCCTAAAACACACAGGCTAAATAGCCTATTGTATTCAAAGCTCTGGAAAGTAAAAGGGTAGATAGTCACGGAGGACAGGAGAGAAGTCACAGAAAGAAGGAGATAGAATAGAATAGAGTAAGAGACAGAGATAGAGAATTTTCCAAAATCTTTAGCAAATCTGAAAATATCCTCAAGTTTGAAAAAATGAATATTACTCAGTCTCATGGCATCGGAACCCAAAATGTTTAGCCAGTGCTATCCGCCTCCTCCAAGCAAGACAGGCAAATCGAGTCCCCAATGATTCCAATAGTGGTCAAATGCCGACTCCATGAGCTGTTTCCTGTAATAATTCCGACCATGAACCGAACGTCTTTCCTTCCAAGTTTTAAAAAAGTTGAAGTTAGACAAGAAAGCTCGACAGTTTTCTGTTCGGACTTGTCACAAAACTCTTTGCAGTTCTGTAGCGCACTAAACTAGACCATTGCTCCTTACGTAAATTGCCTGCATAATCGCTCATCCAATTCAAGATTCCTGCAGCACTGATTCCGATTATTGGCCCTGTGGGTTAAACACGGATCTGTTGGCCAATTCATCGGCAATTTCATTTCCTTCTCAACATCCGTACTATAAAAGCAAATCATTACAGATCATCATTCACACGAGTAGCGAAGGTAGTGAGGAGTATTTTTGGCAAGAAGGCTTTTCGGGTCGAGCTTTACTCAAATTCGATGAGCTTTCTATAACGTTATACCAAAAACACTCATTAAATTTTTGGATATCTGAGAATCGAAAACCGATCGTCACCATTGCTTTAATTTTGTTCAAGACCTTTCGTTGCTTATAGTTCTTAATCTTCTTAAGAAATATCAATTTTTATTATTAAATATCAATCCTGATTTTGATGAAAATATAATTCATACCCTGCCATTGTAGATGTCTGAAAATTAGCGGTGCGTCACTCTGCAGTTGGTTTCTCTTAGTTTTTCTGCTACGCCTCCTCAACTACTTTTGACAAAGTAACAGGACCCCAATATATTTCCGCTGCAAAAGAAAAGCTACTATGTTTGTTATAGTACTTTGGCCACGTTTAGTGGCCGTTGTAGTGGTTTCAATACTATTAGAAATTGTCTTAGAGGTTTTCCTCATGCCTCTACACTAAAAACTGGATATAATTTTGTAATCATATTTGAGCTGTATTATTAGTTTAAAATCGCTTTCCTGGATCATTAATGCCTGCTGGGTAACAACCATATTATTAACGCTTGTTGGTTATGCAACAGAAGTTTTTTGCCTTGTTGACAAGCAGAGCGAATTTTTTTTTTCAAGTTTAAATACATTTGTGTGCTTACACTTTTATTGTTGTTGTCACAAAAATACTTCACATGCATTTCAGTCTTACAGCAGCCAACAAGCAAGTGCAATATTCAGCACCAAATGCAATATGCATTATTTCGTAGTTGCTACTGCCAGCAAGCACATTCCTGCCACTTCGTTTTTCTTTTTTGGATTTTGAAGTCATCACACGTTTCACCGCACATGTTAATAATCCGGCACTTGTCAAAACTGCCTCTGAAGCAAACAACCAAGCAAATAACCAGCCGACCAACGAACTTGCCACAAAGCTTATAAAGCAGCATAACAGCCAACAAGCAAGCATCAGCCGACCAAAGGAGCGAGCAAAAAGTCCAACCGAAAGCCTACAAACGGAGCCTGTTCTTCACAGCCTGCTCTTCTTTGCGTGAGCGCCAAACTCCAGGCAACCTAACAATTGCGCGACTGCTACTCTTTGCTGTCTCGTTGACTTTACTCGTTCCTTAATATTACGTATGATATGTTGTGGGTTTTTGGTTGCGTTTTGTTGGCTTTTATTTTTCGTACTTTTTCTGCTTTTGTTTATTTTGTTTTACTTTTTTTATGGCTGCTTGCATCCGAGACCTATGTAAATAAATGTTGCAATGTAAGTTGAGCCAAGCGAATTATGCACTCAGTTGCAAAATGTCTGACTACAAGCGCAATTGTAGCACACACACTCACATTTTAGCACGCATGCAATGGTACACGAGTATGCAACACGAGATTCAATGTGGTTTCGCATGAATGTGTATGTGTAGGCACACTTACACTCTCGTTTCGTCGAGCAGAAAGATATGCAACAACAATTAAAATTGAATGCAAAGCAGTGTAATGACTTTTATGCTCTAAACCGCCTTGAGGTAGGCAACAATTTTATACATTTTTGCAGTTTAAGCGTAGAATCTTTTTTCGGCCGTTTGTGGATGTACGAGGTTCTTAGTTCAGAAAGATTTTATTTAGTTATTGTAAGTTGATGCCAGCTAGTTGCATAGGTGCTTTAATATCAAGTAATGTTCGACAGCTCTTGAGTTGAAATTTTTTGTGTCTAGAGGATTTTTACTACGCAATACATGTAACATAATTTTAAAAAGCTCTCTTTATTATTAACTTGTAATCCCAAAAAAATGTAATTTATCTTCCACCTTGTTTTTGAATATTTATAGTAAATTAGGGCTATTTTTGGCGTATTATAATCAGAGAGCATCATTCTTCCTCATCGGTTTGTCTAAATTTTCGTGCAATTTTAGTGAAACACTTACATATGTTCACACACAACATGCAAACGGTGCATGCTCACCGTGAGTCACGTGTGAATTACTATCAAGCTATCCTCTTTCTTGACAACGAAGAGGACGATTTTATGTCTAAACTATCAAGCGCGACGAGGCGCTTTACCACTTATGCGGTTTCGCCTATAAGCAAAATCTTCGTTTTTGGGCAGTAAAACGCCGTGTGTCATGCACGAAGAACCTTTAGATCTTCTCAACGCCACTGTGTGGGGCGGCTTTCATTCGGGAGGAATGATTGGGCGATCCCTGCTTTTGGCAAGCGCTGCATGACCATGATACACGAGTTTTTACTGCCAGCATTGGATGAGCGGAGCTTGATTAGCATGTAGTTTTAACAAGACGATGCAACTACGCACACAGCACGAGCCACAACGGATATTATGAAGAAAGCGTTTTCTGGTCATGTAATATCACCCGATCCGATCATACACGGCTTCTTTTTTTTTTGAGCTACTAAGTCGTGGAATAATGCCAATTAGCCTCAGAAAATCTCAGCCCTTAAGAAAATATCCGATAGGAATGCGAACAGTTATCACCGGAACTCTTGCAGAAACTCAAAGAAAATGCGATAAAATGGGCACAACTGTGTACCAATACTGGCGGCAGCCACCTGACGGATATCATCTTTCGCGCTTAACAGATATAATTGCAAAGGTCCAAATAAAGATTTCCATCACACAAAATCCTTTTCTATTTTTTTATTTAGTAAAAAAGTTATTCAAAAACCAAATTCGATGATTAATTTTGCGGCAGCCTGGATGAAATTGGCATTATGGAAATATATGGAAATTAGTCAAGAATACTATTGATTAAAAATAATAATAGATTGTTGTATTAAACAGAGAGAAAAAAATGTAGCTATTTTCGTAATAAAAAGAATTCACAAATGAAATTTAAATATATAGGGTTTTTTAGACTGAAACAAATATTCCAAATACTATGCGAATTTTTTCTGCCTGAACGCCTAGACCTTGAAAGACTGCTAAGCGTAACGAATTGCCAACTTTTTATCCAGTTCCATTACTATATTACGTAGATTTTACGTGAAACGCAAAATGTGAAATGTTTTGCACCTTTACTTATACCAAAAGTAGTAGAACTTCGGAACATATCGTATAGAAAAATGTCTGACACATCATAAAAATGAGTTGCTTTTAAAGAAAATGAATCAATCGCTATAGAAGCACAAGAAAGTGTGGCATTCGTGCTCAGCAGAGCTAGATTAACTTTCTGATACTTAGTCCTTTGAATTTAATTAAAATTGCAGACTGCAGAGAAATTTTTATAAACCGGAGAGATTAGCGCAATTTAAAATCCTCTTCAGTTGACAAGAAACTGATAAACTGACAACTTCGAGGAGGAAAAACAAATTATACTTCATGTAGTGGAACATAACCGAAACATACCAGTTATAGGTTGAGAAGAAACATAAATATACTTGTTTCGTTTTGAGCCCGATTTGGATTTTATAACTTGTTAGGTATTTAAATACCATTTTTGAGTAAATATATGTATTTTAGTTTTCATAATATTTTAATATTGTTAACTTAATCACCCGAGTTCGCATTGTTTAGAGGCTATGAGAGATTCCCTGTCGAACGCAAGATTTGCATAAACTTGCAAGTCTCAGTGGCAGCTGGTTGCTAGTGTTGCATGTAAAATATCTTGCGCAATTCTATCGCAGCTAAATTATCGACTTCATGTTTCTCCGACCATGAATGCGCATTTTTTTGGTGGGCGCCTCATTTAAATTAATGCAATTAATTGAATTATATAGTATGATAATAACTATCATTAGATACACCGATGATACCACAGCCTCTTCCTTCGTAGAAAAACTATTGACTCCAATTGGAATTCCCGAAGTCTCATATGTTAGATTTGAGTAGCAATATGTGAATTTGCAAACCATTAAAGTTATTGTTTCATTAAGTTTTTTTTTTCTTTTGGTAGCACGTTTCATTAACCCACTTGTTATCCATGGGGATTAAAATAAATTATCTTATAAGGGTTTTCCAATAAGAGGTGTTATTTTGATATTCAAAGAAAAATGCTATTTTTTGATATAAGTGGTCGGATGTTTATTTCATTATAAAGAGGAAGGTATGCCGTTAATAGTGGAAAATAAGATCAGGCAAATGTCCACCATGACCACGCTTACAGGACAATATCCTTTTCATGAAATTTTCCATAACCGATTTGCAAAGTGGTTGCCCTATGTCCTCGATAGCGAATTCCATATTTGAGGTTTTGAATCGACTCTGGGCTGTTGGCGTTGAACTTCTCTTTCACGTAGCCCCAAAGAAAAAAGTCACAAGGTGTTAAATCACTAGATCTCGGTGGCCAAATGTGATCACCTATTCGAGAGATAGCCAGTCTGAAAATTTTTCCCGTAAAAGATCAATGGTTTCGCTGCTTGTGTGGCACGTAGCACCGTCTTGTTGAAAATAAACGTTGTCCAGATTAATACCATCCAATTCCGGCCATAAAAAATCATTAATCATCTCTCGATAGCCTTTTATATATTTAAATAACACTTGTTGTTGGAAAATCCTTTATACACATTTAAAAATGGATTATTAAAGTGAAAAACAAACCGATTCATTAATTTTATGCGATATTGTCTTCTTAATATAAATGAAAACTAGATTATACGTTCTTGTTTATTTTCCGCTACCGCTTCAAAGCCAAAAATACAAATGCCCTGATATTCTAAAATAAAAAAGCTCCAGGTGTGTGCACATATATGTATAAATGTGTAGCCATGAACCTGCCGCATATTTGTATGTTTTCTTCCGTTGGCACCTTAATTTCATTATACCTCATACAACCCCAAAGGAAGTGGCGTGGAAAATAAGGTGACGAGCTGGAAGAATAAACATCTAAATGAAAAATGAATAAGCATTTAGCGCAACGCAATTAAAAATATAAAATTTGCTTTCCTGCCAGCACAATACTGATACTGAACTGGAAATCTAAGTTCAACACCGGAAAATGTAAATACGAAGTAAAACGAACTCAAGGCATTTCCAAACCAAAAGCAAGGTGGTGGTGGCATTTTTAATTAAACAGCGGGAATAGGCAAATATGTACGTGGAAACGCCATATTTGAAGGCAACCCAAAAGAAAGATTTATGAGCCCAAACATGCACAATCTCTACTTCTATAATTATTTACATAATATGTACGTGAGCGTACGAACTGCACTACAAAACCACAAAGCCTTTAATTAAGTAGGAGAAGGAGGTTACGAGCTTAAGTGTGCGTAAACATGCTTGGCTTTGGGATCATGTGGGTCTCGTGAGAAAAAAAAGCATACGTAGTGCTTATGAATAAACATGGACACAACCATATAGATATTACTAACTATCCATATATACATATGCACTTCCTGCCGTTTTAATTAGTTTCTAAAGCTAATCAAATATTTTACTTGAGGTCGCTTCGCAACCCACAACTTTTTGACTAAGATCCTTTATGAATTTGATTGCATACGAATATTTCATAGCTAAACACATCTGAAGGTGTGCACGTGTGTATGTTGAGTTAATTTCCTTAGGCTCGACAGCCTTTCGAGCCAAAACCACAGCCAGATTCACTACTGTCGAATTTCCATATGCCAACATATGTGTGCTTATATATATAAGTATGTAGGTAAATATGTATGAGTATATGTGCGGTTTCTTCAGTAAAACCAAGTCTGATCTTTTTGCGGTCTTTTTGCTGCTTAATTCTTCGTACGCCACAGCATTGGGGCGCTGATTTTCTACTTCGCTACACGCACACAGCAGCGCCGACTTCTAAAGTTTTCTACTTATGATATCGCGCTTATATCCTTAATGAAATCCTTCTTTACGTGTATGGAGTATGGTAAATTTAGCAACGAATTAATAGTTTTCACTTATGCAGTGGCATGTCCTCTTGTATTGGAGTTTTAGCCTCCCATTTCCATAGATACGGATGTATGTATAGGCGACAGTCGTGCTTATGCAAACAACTAACACATTATTGAACAAAAACAAAACATTTGTATTTGAAATTCAAATTTAATCAATTATATAATTATTAAATATTAATAAGCAAGCAAGAGAATAGCTTCGATAACAAAGCTCAGATTATCAGGTTTGTTAGGTTAGGTTAGGTTGAAGCGGCTGTCCCACTCAGGCTCATAGTCCATTGTAGTACCGCGTGGGGAGCTTGTCCCTATCTCTTGCTTTTCAAAAATTTTAGAATATCTTTAATTTTTGTAGAACTGAGATCTTCCAACTCATTAAAAAATTGTTTACCTAGAATAGTAAACCTGCGTCTGGATAGAGCAGGAGAGTTGCGCAGTAGGTGCGAGACTGTCTCTTCCTTGTAGACAACTTCTACGCCCATGCTTTGGGCGTGCCTACCTATTAGGCAGTGCCCCGTAATAACTGACATCAGTGGGCTAAGGCTGCGCTTATTTTGGCTTAGCAGAGATTCTGTGCGTTTAGCATTTAGAGTCGGCCACAGTTGATGGGCGATTTTACAGGTGGCTTCATTACGCCATCTTTCGTTTGCTTTCCTTACAAATTCTTCAAGGATGAGTAGCTTATATGTTTGTAAGGGTATCCCTATATCATTGTCTCTGTACTCTTCGGTCAATTTGGTGCCGAGTCTCGCTAGTTCATCGGCTCTACAGTTACCCTCAATATCGCGTTGACCAGGAACCCATGTTACCTTTAGGTGAAATGACCATCTCGTTAAAAGATGTGCAGCATTTCATGGCTACCTTGGAGGTTGTCGACTGTTTTGTGAGGGATTTTATCGCCGCTTGGCTATCAGTGAAAATATCGATGGCTTTCATTATTGTCGTGGCTTTCATTATTGCCATCAGTTCAGCCTGAAAGACACGGGAGCCGATGTTAGATAATTATAAGAAAATATCACTTTTCTGCTCTCTTCAAAATTCGAAAGTAGTCTCAATGGAAACCAATTGGCGTATTTAAAAACTTCTTCTTGTTTTCAAATTTTTTTTCATAGACAAATAAGACGAGGAGCTCGGCCGAACATCCAGAAAGGGTGTACGCGTGTATAATTACATATATGAAGCCAAATAATCATTGACGGTGGCGTTGCAGCTGTCATTGAATGCAAAATAATTTAAGCCAGATTCCCCTGTGCCTTACTCAAAACTATGTGGCACTCCAAACAGCTAACCACGAAATAAAGCTAAGGATTTTTAACTCCGACGTAATAATATAATGGCTGTGAAACATAGTTTGTGGCCGTTGCAATAACAAAAAAGCTTCATACCTTGAAATTGAGATTTGCCGGTATCATGCTTTGCAAAAATATGCGACTGACATGAACAGAATATGCTTAAACTGGAATCCACGAGGCTCATGCCGTAGAGGTTGACCCAGATGATCTTGGAGACGACGGCTGTACGTCGAATTCACGACGGCTTGGAACTCGACTTGGTCCCAAATAAAGCTTAAAGCCAGAAATCGATCCCAATAGAATTTATTTTTACTATATAAATAATTTATTATATAAATTCAAATTTGAAACTTTATAAAAAATTATAGAAATGGGGCCAATTTCCATGAACATTTTAAAAGTTTGGATACGCAGTTTTATAGAACATTTAGTATAATCAATGTAAGCTCGAAATTACTTAAAGCTCCCACTCATTTTTGATATATATTTTTTTATGTTGTGGTCGCATCTGCACCTAGAGTAAGCCACGCTCTGATGGTCCCCTACAGGATCCCACTGATAAGACCATTAAATATTTTTATATTCCTCCTCCACCTCTGGATAGAAATTTCAAGATATATTTTGGAACACGCATGACTTTAAAAACTATGCGCCCTCCGCGGCTATCATCTATTTTCAAACAATAAAGAACTAGCTTGATGGTAAGAAATGTTCGTGAAATGAGATGTTAAATAGAAAACTAAAACTTGTTTTGTCGAGTTCACCAAATAATAATTTTTGCAAGGCCTATGACACCATCGCGCTGAAAGAAACTTCTTTTAAGAAGTATAGTAAAATTTTCTCCAAAAATTATTTATTAATTAAGTCACTTATCAACCTGCCCTCGTAGTAGCAAGTTACGATGGCATCGTTATTCACACCATAGGCGGCCACAAATTTCAATTGAGGTCAAATAACAGACTTTTTTCATACCCGTTGCTTTTATATGCGAGTTGATTAATTGTAACAGCAGATCACTTTTAAAGTGAACACCAAAATAGTAAAATTTTATGGAAAAATGCAATAATAGAAATGGAAAATAAGGGTAAAACAATTAAAACCACTTCTGAAATAATTAACGATCAATCTTTCACGGCAATTTCAAGTAAATATGCAAAAGTAAAGCAGCTTCCAATGCAAAAAGTTTAGAAAAATAAAAACAAAGCAAACAGGCATAACAAAAAACATTTCTTCACAGCAAACAGTGGCTCAATGGCTGTTTGAAATAATTGAAAAAGAAAATATTTTTAAATAAGTAAATTCAAAACAACAAACACCTAAATCAGTTTCAATCAATTACTGCCGTCACACGAATGACGAAAATCACATTATAAAATAATAATGAAAATTTCATGCTTTGAAATGCGACTCATAAATGTCAACCGGTGGTAGTAGTGGCCAGTAATCCAGAAATCAAATATCCATACAGTGGCTCAGATTGTCACATGAAATTGGATTTCTGTTTTGTTTATTTATTTAATTTTTTATTGCTGACGAGTATTTTAAAACGTTTTTTTATATTGTTTTACCATTTGCGCGTTATTTTCATTTACCACACCACGAGTAAACCTTCTCCGGTGTATGTATTTTGATCAACTGTCAATTTACCAGTGGCCTTATACGGCCACTCACCTCCGCCTTAGATCAGTAAATCTCATTCGAAAACAATCAATTTTTATTTGATTACTTTCATCCGTATATTTATTTGCTTTTTTTTACTACTTTATTCTTTCTTCTCTGACAATATTTTGTAGCCGCAAGCCGCAAATAAATCCGTTACACCGAAGTGCTTTCAAAGCAAACATCATTGTCATTGTTGAAATCGTGTCGAGTGTCATTTAATACAGTTTTCATACTTATTTATTTCTTACATTTCACTTGCTGCATGCGAATCGCCTTTGAGGCATATTCACACGCACACATGCATATGGTATGCTTCTTATCTACTGACTGGTAGCCATGACTGTGTGATTTGGATATTTAGTTTATGCGTGTGCGTGAGAATGCTATTTTGAGCTGGACTGTTGCCACTCACATTTCACATTTTAGCAAAAATCAATACCTCATCTTGGTTTACTTCTGTAGTTTCTTGCAAATTTTATTTACTACTGTATTAAATTTTGCAGTGTCAGGTAGTGCCTATAAGTTATCAATGAGGTGAATAGTCATGCTGCACAGTGGGCAGCTCACAAATTACAAGGCAAAGTAAGCAACAAGGCTTCCCTTTTGTAATTCGTATTTCCAATAAGACTGTGTCTTAGCCTATTTTTGAACTTTTGTTCAGCTTTTTGAAACAAAAAGCTAACTGCTATCAAAATTTGCTATAGCAATTTTGGTAAAACCTATTGATTTCATTGAAAATTGGTTACGCAGCTAATCAAGTATCTAAAGGCCATCTCTTGCTTTATGAGCACACCCCTTGACGTCGTTTCTATACAAAATCCCTTGTACAAGTAGCATTGAGAAATAATGATACTTGTAATGATTCGTATACCAATGAGTTTAAGCTGAATGAGGGTTACACGATTTCACTTGGACCAACGATATACTCGTAGATAGCTATGATAATAGAGATATGGGCTTCTCCCTTGTTCTCTCTACGCTTCCCAATAATTCATTAAGATCCAGTGCCTTAGAAAATCCTAAAATAGTACAGGGCTGAGCTGAGCATGTGTGCCTCTTTTGCGGCCGAGATGCCTACCCTCTTCCCGATATGGCATCGCATTCGAAATGTGATAATGGCTCTTTAGACAAGGCGCAGACTCATCAAGTGTCATTAGGCCATACACCAATCCTGGGCTGATGGGAGCATCCTCAGCTTAACGTTAAGAGGTTTATGGGATGCCTAAATCTTTTAGAATTGTACTCTCTCAGTCATGGACAAATGGTATACTCAATCATATTTCTGACAGATGAGTTTGTGTATTTTTTCATAGAAAACCAATTGGTAGGTAATGGAACTTACGGCAGTCCATGTACTTGCGAAACAAGATTAAGACTCACACCACAAATCGGAGGAGGAGCCTTGTGGAATGCCCAACAAAGTGTGTAGTGCCAAAATGTTCGAAGCCCCGGACATGACGCCAAATTTAAAAAAAAAAACTATTTCTAATAACGATAGTCCCTCGGCAAGCAATGGCAAACCTCAGAGTGTATTTCTGCTATGAGAAAAAAGGTCTTAAAAAATCTAGCCCAGCTGCTGGGTGTTGGACTAAATTGCAGTGTACTCTCTCCTAACGAACACTTCTCTTAAGCGGATACTTTTTCAGTACTTACCACAAATCCTTAAAAATTATTTTAAAATTTTTTCTCTTGAGGGGGCAACCCTTCCATAACACCTTCACCCTCTTATTACATAGGTATAATATTAATAACTCTTTTTACACTTTTCTCATAAGCGGACAAATTTTGCAATTTCTTAGGGGCCCTCTAAGAGAAAGTACATTTTATTTGTGTAGGGGATAAATTATTATTATAATTCTTAATAATGACGGTTTTTTTTCTTAATCACGAAATCCCGCCGCCATTTATTCAAAACTAGACACGCATAATTTTTTCTATCACTAATTAGTACAGATGTGGTGAAAAGAATTCAGAAGGTGTGACCAATACTAGACTATTAACCGGCTCTCAGCGATTTTGAAGGAATCAGCTGATTGGCTGATGTAACCGGGGTCATGAAAGCAGTGTGAATGAAAAAAATGAGACTGTGTTGGTGATATACGAAAAAATCAACACAGCCATTGACATCGTTGCCGTCTGGACAACGACTGATTGGTCGAGTATGGGGATACGTGTGAATGAGGATTCTGCTGTCAAATCCCCGGATGACGTGCAAAACGTACTTACTCGCACAATTTCGTTTTTTACTATAACTGAAAGCCAAACCTGTTAATCCATTATCCTAGACGGACAATTTCGTATAATAACGCTAAGTTAAACTATTCATTGACCTACTATCAATGAAATAAGTAGAGGAAATTCGAACTAGTTGGAATGCGAACGAATAACTCGGTCAGTTTAATACTTCCACCTTTAACTGCAGCATTCTATTATAGCTTTCTAATATTTCTTCTTTTGTACAAAGGCAAATTCTAATATATGGTATTTTGTGATGAACTAATTTTCAAAACCTAAACTTAAGGAACACAAACAATTCTTTGCTCTCTTATTTGCCTATTCACATCACATCTCACACAACTCTCTTTCTCTTATTTGTAGAACTGAAAATTGAAATTACCGAAGTGTTAAGTGCTTGGCTTTGTGAATGCGCCGGGTAAACCACATTGCATGCCAGCATTTGCACACAAATAAAAGCCACAAAGAATTTTTAGTTCATTTTTATTCCATTCAACCACATTTCTGCGCAAGAAGCAGTAGCAAAAATTGCATAGAGAAAACTATGTGTTATTTGAAAATACGGAGAGTAAATAAACGAAATTGGGTTATGCGAATAGTGCAAGCTAGTTAAGTGAATGGCTCAAAGTATCAGGAAACCTAAAGCTATATAATGGATTTTGAAAGGCATTGAAACTGCATTTGTGCATATGTTTGAATGCACTGACTAAAAAGGAATCAACGTTGTTTTGCCCAGAGTAAACAGTAACAGAATTATAATTATCTTGATGCGAAAGGGTCCAAAAAATTTCCTGAGAAATCCGCAAATTCTGGGTAATGGAATACGGATTGGTCTACTAGAACGAAATCGTTGGAACTGTATCGTTATTTGTGCAATTTCTTCTAACATTTTTATTCTCATTTTCACATCTCTCTCATGCAACTGCAAAATACAACGAGTACAAAACAAAGTACTTCTTATCATCAAACAAACAGTCGGCGCACTCACGTATCGGCACTGTTGATCGTTAGGAACTAGCATTAACATCGATAACAATGTCAACCTCGAAATCCAACGTAGAATCTCTCTTGCCAACAAGTGCTACTTTAGACTTAATAGGCAACTGAGCAGCAAAGTCCTCTCTCAACGAAGAAAACTAACACTTTATAAGGCACACATCATGCCCGTCCTAACGGCTCAGAAGCTTGGACGATAACAAAATCCGATGAGTCGTCCCTTGTAATGTTTGAGAGAAATATTGTGCGAGTATTGTGGAACAATGAGCTGTATGAGCATTAAGAGGACATATACAGCGCAGCGAATAAAGATCCAGCGGCTACGTTGGCTTGGTCACATCGATCTGAATGGAAAATCTCCGACCGGGAAATTACCCGACGCGGTACCAGCTGAAAAGGAAGAGGAAAGCGTTCTCTTGGAAAAATTGAGTGGAGAAGAACTTGACTTCAATTGTTGTTTCACACTGTCGCCGGTTAGCCCAAGAAAGAAACGACTGGGGCGCTTTGTTAAACTCGGCCAAAATCGCTTAAGCGGTTATCGCAGCAATCTAGAAGAAAAAGAATATCGCTCAATATCAAATGGAAAAATTAAGAAAAATTTTGGTTTTTTCTTTAAGAATATTCCATTTGAAACTGGACTAATACTGAATAAATAGTTTTAAAAGATTTTTTTTTTTCCAATATGAACACATTCCTATCATTTCAGTTAAATTTTACCATACGAAACGATTTCCTGAACGAACATGAAATTTGTTGATTCGATATTTCTTTATTTTAATCGGTTAAAAAGTACACGAACGATTTATTTATTTATTTATTCAAGAAGTAAAAACAATTCAAACTGTCTGCCAAAACTAAAGAGTTACGAAGAATTCTTGGAGGCGTAAGAAGTTTAAGCTATGGAGCAGAGCTGAGCAATCAATGTCACCTCTAATGGCACTAAAAATAAGCCAGAGAGCAAGTACCGATTTTATATTTCCTATAGACTTATTTTTCTTTATTTGCAAATTCTTAATACAGAATACAGCGATTGCTTACAGCTGTAATAAATTCATGTTATTGCATCATTCATTTTCACATAAATATAATATGTTCTGTCTTACTTGTCTGTCCAAGCGGCAGGGAATGAGCTGATTGGTCGTATATTGAGTAAAGTGTGTAGAAAAACTCCAAAAAAAAGAAATACGAGTAAGTAAGCTAGCTGCTAGTTTTTGGAACAAAAAAACTAATAGAAAACAACAGTTACCTCGTAGGATCACATGGATAGACGGGAATCAAGTCTTGAGTGTATGTCGAATTAAAATGAGATGAAAGCACTTACCCAAAAGTGAATGTGGCATTTTTAACAAACTTCAGAACTTTTGCAGCATTTCTAATAGAGATTTCACATTTTATTACCGTTATATAAGAGGTGGACGTGGAAAAATTCTTTCCATTTTCAATAAATAAATTCTTGCTCGAGATAAATCGCGTGCGGACGGATGGACAGAGTGCCTGGCGGAAAGTTATGGTTAAATCAACTACTCTCTTCGTTGTGATTATTTTGGTATTCATATACCTATACTCGTATCTACATATATCGATTCCTCTATGTTTTTACATACAACTGTTATGTGAACAAAATTATAATACTCTTCTGATCAAATGCACAGCGGTCAATAATACAGGCAATGAAGTAAAAATAATACAATAAATCATTGACGCATATGAACTCTTATGTATGAATAAATGCGCGTATTTGTCGAATGTTTGCAAACTGTCAAATAACTGACAAAAGTTGATTGCAAAGCTGTCAGAAAATAACAACAAATAACCCAGGTTGAGAAATGACAAAGGGAGAAAAGTGTCGTGACGAACATCAACAACCCTACCGCCAGTACTGCTGTCAACTGTCATTGTTAACTGTCAAACACGTACTCTGCGCCGTGCATTCACATACAGATGTGCGGACGTATGTGAGCTCTCCTCCTACATTTGCTGCAGAGCATTTACTCAAAAGTTACATTGGTATGCAGCCGCGTAGTGAAATGTATGCTCATCAACTCGAGCAAAAAGTAGACCACCCAGGCGATGGGTCAGTTTTGTTGACCACACACTGCCGACCGCCGGACAGGTGTGCAACAACAATGCTGTATTTTTATACCAACTAAAAAAAAACAGAAAAGTAAAATAAACGCCTGTGTAAAAAAAGATAAAATTCGAAACTGTCTCAAGTGTGCGCTGCCACCACTTGAAACACGTCACGAACAGCAGCGCTTGATTTATTTATATTTATTTATCTTCTTTTATTATTTTGAGTAGCAACTCACTCTCACCCATCTCATTTCAATTATTTTTGCTGTCAGTCAGTCCATTTTATTATTTCAACACTGCAATGTAGGCCCATATGCACATATGTATGTGTATGTATTGGTTGTGGGTGTGCGTGTATGCGTGTGGTTTTGCTTACCTTGCACTCGATTATGACATTTACAAAATACAAAGTGGAAAAAAATGATCGTTTAAATTGAAAGTATTTTTAAATGCACTTTTGTATGTTTGTGTATTTAAGGGACTACATAGAAGAGCACTTCAAAATTGAATATTTATTTTCTGAGTAAACATTCGCTCGTCACGTCTGTCATTTCCCATTGTTTCTCTCAAGTTATTAGTTTCTTTTTAAATTTCGTTGAATGGCCACAATTTTAATCATATACATATATGCATACATACATGCATACATAAATGCATACGTATATAATCACTTTTAAATTGTGTGCTTTCAGCACAGAGATAATTCCAATGAATTATCCACTTCATGTGCTACTTTAGATTTTTTGAAATTATTGATAAATGAATAAGTGAATCTAGAAAACATGAGTGTATTAGAGCCGCGTGATAAATACCGTCGTATTGCAATCCTGCTTCTTGCTTGATATTCTATTGCTGTTACTCAGCTGATAATCTGCTGCAACATTGAAGTTATTTCACGGCCGCCGAAGTCGAATGTGTTGGAGTGTGACTATCATTCGACAGTACCCGGCCATGAAACACCAAATGATAGACAATTTTTTTTTTCTAATAGCGGTCGCCCTTCGGCAGGCAACGACAAACCTTCGATTGTATTTCTGCCTCTTAAAAAATTATATGCCATTGGGAGGCGAGGAAAAAACATCGAGACGAACAGCACAGATAGGGGAAAGAGCTCGCCCAAACACCCAACAAAGGATACTAGCGCCAATTATCGGGGGGTCTAAGTTCCCGAAGCCAATGTCTTCCTTTTGCTCTTTTTCAGATACGACATGCGGGACTACAACTTAACTCAAGAAATGAAGAAACATACAGTTATCGTCGCTAATGTCCATATCACACCCATTTAGAAATCTCAAATTTTCTTAAGTGCGCCCGTTCATTCGTTCATAAGGTTCGCCGTGAATTGGAAGCCTCAGGCGGCGATGCGAAGTCTCTTACAAAACGCAAAAAACACGAGGAACGTTCTGACACTTTCCGATTTGCAGAGTTTATTCAACAAGTGCAAGCTATCATTGACGAGGATCCTTCAAGTTCAGTCAGGGCGCTTGTGAAGGAGCTTAATGTTTCTAAGGGTCTTATCCGTTGAGTTCACCATGAAGATCTCCGATCAAAAAGCCTTCTAAATAATATTAAACAGCCTGAAGCGCCTGAAATTTTATAGTTTTTTTTCTGACGAAAAAAATGTTGACCAAGATTAACCACAGCTTTGGTTTTAGATGTTGTGGGCACAAACGAAGTGTCTTACCCACCATACCTCATTACTCAAGCATTTCGAGTGCATTCTGATGCATATATCGCGGTTCTAGTGACTGTAATGAAACCCTGGATTAGTAGTGTACGCGGTGATAACCCACACATCTTTCAGCAAGACTCTGCTCTTCACACAAAGTGATGGCGACACAGTATTGGATGGTTGAATATTTCCATGACCCCATAGCACCGAAGTTATGGTCGCCTAGCTCTGCAGACCTTAATCCCTTAGATTACTACGTATGGGGCGTATTTGAGCATGAAACCAATAAGCATCCTCATAACACCATTTCTTACCCGAAGGCTACAATTAACACCGTTGTGGTCAATATGAATAAGAAACATTGAATTCAGGCATGCAGTCGTACCCAATTTAGGAACGTTATTACAGCTAATAGAAATGGATATTTTGACCTACATTATTACATAATCGGTTAGATAATACGTAAAATAGGTACAGAAACCAAAGAAAGCATTGCACACTTGGGTGCGATGTGTATGTGCGTCTCTACAGCATTTCAATTCCTGCCAATCAACAATCAATCACCTCTTTTCACTACTACAGTTTTCTACTAACGTACAACTGAGCGCGCATTTTTCCTCCAATACATTTTCTAATTACTTTTCAAATTTGATACCTCACGCCTGCGCTTTCAACAGCTTATCACCAATCCACCATGATTTGCTTCCATATTTCATTCACTCTTTCATTCCTGTCGTGACCTGTCTAGCGTTCAAGTGTTCGTGTTAATTTGTAATCATAATTCCTACCAAAAATATCAACAAACTAACCCACATTAGTAGTTTTGACAGCTAATTACGTGGGCTGACCGAGTAAAGAAGTCAAAGCGCGCAACTATTTTTTGTAGTTGTCAAATTATTGGTGTCTTTTAATCCGCTTAATTCAGGGATTAATAAGCTTAAATCAGCCAGCTTATGTTTGGTTTTTTTCTAGAGCTTAAAATAATTATTCGTTTTGATTGACAAGATTGTTGAAATGCTATGCCGAATTCATCTGGTTAAGTGTTGGCGCAAGTTTTCTTGCAAGACACATAGAAATCTATGAAGTAAAATCTAAGGAGTTTGATCATTGTTTTCCTTAATTTTATTCTCGGCCATGCCTGCTTCTAGAGCTATTCGCACACTACATATTAAAATGCAACTTCAAATATTTTATCGTCCATTAGCCGTCAAATCCAAAGTGTAATAAAAATATGTCAGAATATTGCGCACACCAATGGGTTTACACAACTATATATAACAAATCTGATGAGTCGAACGAAAGATGCTTGAAACATATAAAAAGAAGATTTTTCGCTGGATCGAATACTTATTTTAGCTCAGAAGAAATACTTAAAATGTAGAATGCAATGTAATCCGCCACTGACATAACAACAGTGGCGCAATAGCGAAAATATGCAACCCCAAAAAACAACAAATCTAGTGGATGAGTCAAGCAAAAGCCGCAATAGCAAGTTGGAAAGGGAAGCCATACATTTTCCATACACATCCATATATATATATATATATCTTACATACATATAAATATACCATATATGTACTTGTATGTACTTACATATGCAGGCTACTAAAAACCTGTTTCTGCAAATCGACCGTGGCTGTCATTATTACCACTCATTCGGTTAGTCCGTCAGTTGCACAGCCGTGCGGTAATTCCCTTAAAAAATCCAATCATCTTTATAATTTGCAAAACTGTCATGGTGCATGCAATAATCATTGTTGCTGCAAATGTGGCTGCAGCGGCGATTCCGAACTGACGCAAACGTCAATTGGCCTCCTCGATGAACAACCAATAACAATAACCCAGCTAAAGTGTTTATGTCTTTTGCATTTCACGTTTTTTTTTGTTCAAAAATAACTATAAAGAACTCACAGTTTAACTGCGAAATTAGCAATAAAAATACAAGCGCAAATTTCATGCCACAAATCAAAATTTAGACGGAGAACTCGGCATAGCAAACAGAATTTTGATGTTCGAGGGTTACTGGCTGCTGAAAGCTGGTGGTATTATGTGGCATTGAGCGAGAACGATGTGCTCATAGTGTTTGAGTTATGCCAAAATGTCCCATAATCGAAGAATTCAACTTATAAAATTTGATTTTGCTTTAAATGGTCAGGCAGAAGCCAAACTCCCGATAAGAGACATATCAGTGAAATGTAGCTATGGAGGAAAGCAGAACAAACGTTTATAGTAGTTGCTGAAATTCAAGGTATGAATAACAATCGCGCTAAAATTATTTAACCCTTTCAATACTGATTTTTTGATCTCTTATCATGCCATATTTTACTCTATTCCTTTATGTTTTGCAAAAAGTTACTTGCGAGGAAGTGAGTCAAACAATTTTTTTTGCAATTATTTTGACTCCATATTTAGTTTACATATTTTTGATTTCTGCAGTAATTATTTACTTGGAATATTTGTAATGAAGAAAATACAAGCTCTTACAGGCTACTATTTAAAACTAGGCAATAATTGAAGTTACTAAAAAAATGCATTCGATAAAATGCCAAACAAATCTAGTTTTTGGTAAATTGTCACGAAGTTCAGCGAAATTTAAGACTTTATCATAATCTTTCAAAGTTCCTAAAGTAAGAAAGACATAGGCATATAATCTTCTACTAGTTAATTTCGTTCTAGCGAAAAAATATTGTGATTCCGAAAACTTCTTAAAGGGATATTAAAATGAAGCCAAATTATAGACTACTAAAATCTAGAGCGATTCAGTGAGATAAATAATAGTTTCAAGGCTGAATAAAAGAAAGCATAAAATAAGGCTTTGTAATAGTACAGTTGAGGTCGCTTTGAAGTAGAAATTTAGAATCAAATAACAAACCGAGATTGGAAATTTCGCCCTAGAACCACCGATGTAATATGATGGAAGTATGTGAAGTTTTATTTCAATCTGTAAATTCATTCCTTATTTACAAGTCATTTAGTACCAACAGTTCACAGTATTTTCTACAAAGCAAAAAATCAAGCATCACGCAGTGATTGAGTTTTTACTTTTGGAAGGTTTAAAAGCTAAAGAAATTTCTAAACGAATGTTGAAAGTGTATAAGACTTTTTGCCTTCAATTATTTAATATAGTAGAAAAATAAGTTGATGAATTTAAAGCTAGTCGTACAAGCCTTGAAGGCAATCCACGTCAAAGGTCCAAAATCAGCAGAAACATTAGAAATCGCAGAAAAAATACAGGATATCGTATTGGGAAATCATCGAGTCACTGAAAGAGATTTAGTAGAAGCCGTAAGCATGTCATTGAGCAGCTTAAGCAATATTTTGAAGTATTGAGATTCAGAAAGCTGTGTCCACAATGGGTGCGACATTCGCTAATAATGGAACAAAAACACATTCGAATGCGACTTTCTCAGCAACATTTGTAGCGTTTTCGAAAGGATAAAGTGAATTTTGTGCGTCGATTCATGACTATGGATGAGACTTGAGTCTATCACCATGATTCTAAATGAAAACAGGAAGCTAAAGAGAGAGTTCGTGTCCAGAAATCGACCAAAAAGGTGTTAACAGCAGGTTTTTGAGATTCGAAAGGAATTTTGTTTATCGGTTACATACAAAGTGATAAAACGATAAATCCTGAATATTAGTTTCACCTCTTACCCCAGATAGAAAGAAAAAATGTTCGTGAAAACAGACCCAATTTGCAAAAGAAAAAAGTTACAAACAAATGCACTGTGTCACAAAAGCATTTTGACAATGGCTAACATCTATGAATGTTAGGGCATCCACCGTATTCACCGATTTGACCTCGAGCGACTTCCAACTGTTTCCATACCTAAAAAAATGCATGCGTGGAAAGCATTTTTCATCAAATGATGAGGTCATAGTAGCTGTGGAAGCAGATTTTGCAGCCCTTCCTGATTCTCACTTCAGGGATAGAGTTCATAAATTGGAATCTCATTGAACAAGGAACAAGTGTATTGATGTTCAGAGATAATAAAGTCTACCTCAAATCACAAAATTGTGTTTTTCTGATCAAACTGTAAAAGAATAGTATGTACTTCTTCTGTATCCCTATAACACTAACAAGCCAGCAATCCATTGTTCGACAAACTGCTAGAAGCTTTATTTCGTAGATTTCGTCTTAGTAAACAGTTGTAGGTGACATATCGAAAGTTCGACGAAAAGGCGGAGGGTCATACTTAGCTAGGAACCGCTTACAAACAATAATGGACTGTGCTTACGCATAGTACTATTGATGGGGAACTAATGGCTTGTTCTTATATAATTCTGATGATTCTACTTTTGTTCACTTACGGCGATCTGTGGGAATCGCAGTAAAGTTTCACAATGATCGAAAAAATTATGGTGTTTTGCTTTCTGCAATAATAACCGTTTTCTATTTACCATGCAGCAGCATAAGAAAAGAACTGCCAATAATGAAATTTGCGTGGAAGTATGTCAGAAAAGAGAGTAGCGGGGCTGGAAAAGAGCTAAGTTATACCAGTTTTATAGTTTTATAAGGTATAGCCAAACTAACTAGTGGCGAATCTTGCTCGATAGCTGCTTTGAGCGAGCAAAACCCAGATATAAGGAGCAGAGAAAGGGCGCATCGAAGACGGCTAAATTAGCATATTCCGTCTTGCACCAGAGATGTAAAATTTTCCGTTCTTTTCTCAACCTATTATACTCTGATCAGACGAATTCATTATGTGAAGGTGACCTTTGTTTATCTGTGTACACAAGTTCGTCAAAATAGTTGAGCGAAAACTTGTTAAATTTGGAAAATTGTTACAAAAAGATTAAAGAAATTCGTGCTACTTCATTATGTTCAATGTATCAGTATTTTACTAAATTAAATATACATATAATTTGTGGGAGTGTTGAATCTTTCTTGCTGTATTCCGATATGAGGCCTTGTACCATACTATAAAGTAAACAAGATTTTTTACTATTTTTAAAACCTTTGAGAAATTTTAATTTTA
The DNA here is from genome assembly GCF_027943255.1 of Anastrepha obliqua. NCBI lineage: Eukaryota > Metazoa > Arthropoda > Insecta > Diptera > Tephritidae > Anastrepha > Anastrepha obliqua. The sequence goes on from NC_072894.1 coordinate 69,134,291, forward strand.
TTCAAATTTAAATTGAATTATTATATTTTTAATATACATACAAACTATTTTTATATTATAATAAAACCAACATTTTTTTTTTAACTTTTCAACCAATTATAAACACTAATGTGGAATGTTCGAATATCTTTAAATTTTTAATTTTATACTTTTTAAATATTAATTATATTAAACCAAATACCTGTTTTGTATTTTCAGGTATTCATTCACGTCTTTCACATTATAATCTTTATTTTGTTCGAGGAAGAGCAAAGGTTAGTCAAAACTTGTTCACCTTTAAAAATGACTTTATTTTACATGGAACACCAATACTTATGTACTTCTGTACAGTAAGAAATAAGATTAAAAATCTGAAAAAATATATAAGTAGTCTAGTTACATTCCCCAGGGGCTAAAGTCTAGAAAAAAAAAATCTCACAAAAGCTCTCTCAAAAATCAGCTTATGTAAGAGTAACAGGTGCGCTTCGATAAACGCCTCCTGCGGCGCTGGAAGTGATCCTACATATTCCACCTATTGATATATACTTGTATGTTAAAGGGGTAGCGGTCAAATCTGCTTCCAGGATAAAAGCAGCAGGCAAGCTATAAGAAAACTCGCACGGTCATGCATCAGTTCTACTATCTGTGGATATCTGGCTCCCAAGATAGATCTGAACAAAGACTATATGATACGAACACCCGAGAGAAAGGATTGGCAGACCAGAATCAAATCAAATGGTAATAACCACCATATTTATACCGACGGCTCAAAGATGAACAATGGCACACACGGGACTGTACTCTGAACAATTATCCTTAAATTGCTCCTTTAGACTCCTAAACCGATGTAGAGTCTTCCCAGTTGAGATCTACGCTATCGACAAAATAGCAAAAACGATAAATATTATCATTTTTGTTGATAGTCCAGCAGCGACCTCATTGCGCATCAACTTAAGATGTGTTAAAGAATGTAGGAGGTGCTTCTCGCTTATCCAGCAACACAGCACAACACTTTGTTGGGTCCCAGGCCACTCTGGAGTGGAGGGAAATGCAAGAGTGGATGAGAGTGTAACAAAAAGCTCAGCTTGAGCCCATTTCAGTTTGACCCCAGCTTGACCTTCGACGAGTGGTAAAGGATGTAAGCATCCCTCTAAAACATCTCTCTATACTGCGATTGATTTGAGCGTAATCGCGGAAACTAATAGTAGGTGGTATGTGACTACTAACTGCAGGGTCACCAAAGTGCTCTGGCCAAAACTGAATCTTAAAAGAACAAAATGTCTGCTTGGATTCAACAGATAAATCAGCGTCTTCATATAGAATGGGTGTAGCTCACAATAACTTTTGCAGGAGCTGTGGAGATGAAAAAGAAATTGGGTCAGTACAACACCTCCTCTGTGAATGTCCTGCACTACAAACCAAATATCTTGGCGATTATTTCTACAAAGACTTGGGGCATTTGCAAAATGTCTCTTTGGAGGGATTAGTTACCTTTTTAAAAAGATCAAAATGGTTTAAGGAACTTGGTTTGGAGATGGAAATCCATTGCTGGTATCACAATTGGCTTTACGGCCACCGAGTGTCTTATCTTAGACAAGCATCCTGGCTAATCTAACCTAAGGTCTAGTGGGTCTGCCGGACAAAACAATCATTTAACACAAATTTATTAAATCTGTTAAATGGAATTGAGGGTAAATAACCGAAGGACGATAAACTTTTGGTAACTTAAGGAGCGACACAACCCTAAGAAAATATATATTCTAAAAATAATATTCAGCAGGTTTTTTAGTGGAAAGTTTTTTTTTTCAAGTTGCAAAACTTGCTTGTAAAACTTGAGACATACCTTTTTAAAACCATTTTTTTCAAAACCTCTCCCATTTACACCAGTTTAAATTTTTGTTTTTTACATAGAGTTGCTAATGATTTAACGACAATTAAATTGTTTATGAATATGGCCAACGACTTCCAACAGTAGCGCAGACAAAAGCCTCTCTTGCAGCCAGCTGAAACAAGTCTGTGCAAAAAAAAAAATGGAAAGGTACAGCATTGTTAGTATTGCTGACTCATAGCGAAGAGGCCAGCGTATCCTGTGAGTGTGTGCAATGAGCAGATGTGAGAATAGCAACCAAACAACCAGTCTTACGAATTCGGTGTCACTGCTGTTACAGTCAATGAGTCACTCGACTGCCGCAAATACACACAAGTTGATAGCGGTCCGGAGAATTGTGACACTAACTAACGGAAATGCCAATAACGGACCACCAACAATGAAGCAATGAAATAAAAAAAAGCCATAGCCCATTTAATGGCGCTTATCAGCATACAAAATCTTAATTACGCATAGTCGTACACACCAATCAATCAAATTTACTATTCACTGTAACTGTTGTGGCGGCCCAACCCACACATGCTTAACCACAAGCTCTCACATATCAAATAGCCCCAGCCCAAAAGTGGACAGACAATCAGCTTGTGATTAGAAATCATTAACGTTGCCCTAAGAAATCAGTAATCTAGCTTAGACTCACAGTGCACCTAATCATTTCCGCAATTCTAAGGTCGTTCGAGCTGATGAATACAAGCACGGATAAGTCTGTCGGCTCACCTTAACGTCTCAAATTGTCATGGCTCAAATTAAATGGCTGCCGGTGGTCGTGTGCGATACTTTCACTGTGATAACATTATTATCGTCAGCGCGCACAAAGGCACACCAATGTAGGTATATATGGAGATAGGTAGTTGGATACATACAGTAAGCAAACATGCAGTGTGAAGGCACCTCGCATTTAGCATCGGCAAATTGTCTGCATGACAAATGCTATCAATTTTTCTCCGGCTTTGTGGCATGATGACATATTTGTATTTCTTCAACGCTTCAGTGTTGACTTTAACTGTGTTCTTTCATTCAACCAGATGGCACTAATTAATACCGCACAGCACACACACATACGTTCGCATATGCATGACACAATCACGCCTAACACATAAATGCATACTCAGGAAGGAATTACCCGACCAGAAGCATGCCCATAGGAAATTTGGGAAGAGGCATCAGATATACTCATCAACATTTGATTGTTGAAGTTTTGAATATTTGCAGGTTTATGTTAAGCCAAACTTCTCTGAGTGTATGATATATTTGTTGCTCCTTGTTGGTTTTTTTTTCGTGTTAAGGTCTGAATGAACGGCGAAAATTCTTGTGAATACTGTCGCAAATAGTCGCTGAAGTCGAGAGACAACAAAACTGTGTAAAAACTCCACGCCATCTTGTAGTGATCCTATTGTTTATGGCTCATTTCCACAATAATAAATATGTCGCTTTAGACCTTGCAAAACACAATGGGGTTCGGTGAGGTGACGATCAAACAAGCTGTAAAGAAAAGCTGTTGAAAAACTAAAACGTCTGACAAAATAGAAGAGCGGCAGTTTACCCAATCTTTCGAAATTAGGCAACATTAGGTACAAAACTTGGTGTAAGCCGATGAAAGTTAAGCAAGAAAAAAGAGCAAACTTATTTAAAAACAACTGGCTCGATAGCATATTCAGGAAAGAGATGTGGTTTCCTCTTTAAGGAAAACTAAGGAAATCAAAGGCGGCCGCCGTAGCCGAATGGGTTGGTGCATGATTACCATTCGGAATTCACAGAGAGGTCATTGGTTCGAATCTCGGTGAAAGCAAAATTAATAAAAACATTTTTCTAATAGCGGTCGCCCCTCGGCAGGCAATGGCAAACCTCCGAGTGTATTTCTGCCATTAAAAAGCTCCTGATAAAAATATCTGCCGTTCGGAGTCGACTTGAAACTGTAGGTCCCTCCATTTGTGGAACAACATCAAAGACGCACACCACAAATAGGAGGAGGAGCTCGGCCAAACACCTAACAGAAGTGTAAGCGCCAATTATTAATTTTTTTTTTTTTTAAGGAAATCAAAGACGGGTATGAGTGATCTGATAGCCTTAAATTTTCTCAATTGTGCTGCTTTACTAAAACATGACGGACGTTTACCTAAATCGGATAGGATAGAACAAGAGTGGTTGAGATAGAATTTAGAGATATCTGGATCAATATTGGCATCATTGTTTCAAATATACAACGCTAGAGAAATCACTCAAAAATCGGTTCGAAAATGCAGAAAAATAAGTGCGCTCAAATATCGGATAATTTCCTATAAAATAAGTTTACGCATTTCGAGATTTTCAGAGAGAAGCAGGCAAATTGTTAAAAAAAACTCTTAGTAAGTTAAAGAGTGATACAATTCTAAGAAAACAACTACTCTTAAAAAAATATTCAGCAAGTTCAGCAGTGGAAAAACAATTTCTTTTGTTTTTCATGGTTCAATTCTTCATTTTGCCTCCATGCCATAAATTGCCTTTATAAAAAAAAATAGAAAAAAGCAAATTTGGCTTAAACGAGTATGAGTGGAACGGAAACTGTGACTTTCGGCAGGCTTGATCTTCTGATGGGCGTTTGGAAAAGTTCGGCGAGGTCCTTTCTCAGCCGTCCTTTCTTAGTTTCGAAAAATTACCTTGCCAATCTTTTCTTCTTTCAAAAACTTTCCACTATGGTATTCTTCTCCCTAATGAGGTGTCTTTACCACCGCCACCTATCGTCATTTCAACAAGACAACGCGTCATTGCGCGAGTACAAGTAGTCGTGCTTCTTTGTTTGTGTATATGTGTTGCTGATAATGACTGTCAATATGTCATCAAGTCAGATAATTCACTATGATAAGCTCGTCGTAACTTGTGCCATCGTCTAAATTACTTGGGTTGGTCGCCTGACATGGCTTTGGCGTTTATATTCGTGCTGCCATACGCTGCCACACTTTCTGTCGAAGCCAAATGCCAGCCCAGACTTTTACGCCTTTACATCTCTTTGTCTTATTTTCTTTTGATTTAGCTGCCTCTCGTCGACCGCCTGGTTCAATGACTGCCATATAGATGTTTTATCAGATTGTCACCTTAAGCAGATACAATTCTACAACCGCAATCAGAAAAGCAAAAAAAAAAAAAACAAAACAAAATAAGCTGAAGAAAGAAGGTGCTAGCATTTGACGGCAGACACCATTCAGCAGCCGTCTTTTTACAAGAGTTTTCTTAACAGTTGTTAAGCACTGCATACGAGTACGGTTGGTATTAGTAGTAGGCTAGTCAGTTGGCTAAGAACCTTTGCTGTCTTATACACTTTCTTGTTTTGTCTCTGTGTTGGTTGGCCGTTATCGCCACTTTTGGGGCAACTGTGTCAGGTTTTTTGTTTACTGTTTGACTTTGCCTCTGACACTTAAACGTTTTTTCATTGGAAGTCATTAGGTGTGAGTTTTCGCTTGGGCATGTGGTTGTTCATTCACGTAGCTGTACATATATACATATAGCTATACATATACATATGTGTGTGTAGATTGATTTGGGTGTGTTAAGAACAATAAGTCGCCACACTTATCCCAACAAACTCCACTTATACACATACATACATACATACATATATACATACATATATAATAAATTGTAATTTACGAGCCATCTGTAACGGATGATTCTGATAGTCTCACCGCCTGCTTGATTAGGCTAACAGACAACTGAGATTTGTATATGCTTGTATGCATGCAATGTGTGTATGTATGTATGTGTAGTGTTACCACGGCGTTTGTGCCGGGAACTTGTGCTGAGAGAGTGTCTAGATTTAAATGAAGCGATTAGGAGCTTATTCCATTTGGGGTAACAGGTTACATTCTTTAACGGTGGATTAGGTAATTGATAGAGCTATAGAGAAGAGGCAAATCAAACGGTATGCTACCAGAGAAAAGGGGAAACAATTGTAGAATTCAAGAAAGTAATCGATTAGCTTGTTAAGAAGTTAATTGCTGGTTGAAAAAGTATAAGACTTTTGGTGGCGTTACTAATTTTACCGGGCGGAGTTCATGGAAAAAATATTTAAATTCTGTTTTTATTTTGTAATAAAAAACTAAGTTCTCGGTATAAAGAATTTCAAATACAATCGCCTATTTCCAAATTAACTGCTTGGACTATTTTATGTGGGACCATAAACAGCATTAATTTTAGAAAATGCAATGAATGCAATCATGAGACAAATACAGAAGAATTACTCAAAAAAATAAATTCGTTTATTTTGGGAAAACCGTTGAGCTCTGCTCTTTTCTAAAACTTGCTTATCAAACTCTACCAAAATTGGAACTTTGTATACTCATTGCATTTGATCTCGAACAATATTTGTAATATTATTGGAATTGGAAAGAGGAGAAAATATAGATGGATCGGGCAAACTCTGCTAAAGCCTTGCCCCTTTAACTTAGAACCCATAAAGAACGAGAAGAAGAGGCAAATCACTGATGAATTAGCAAAGCACTATTCCCAATGAAACTGGAAAATCGTTTAATAGACTGAGACCAATGGCTTGAAATAAAAATGTTTCTAACTTTTTTGCTAAGTCCTTTAGCTCCAAAGGAATGTGGAATAAATAATAATTAGAATTGGATAGCTACCATGCCCAGCAGTTATATAAGAGAAATTTTGATTTCCTTATCCTTCTCATTCTTATTCCCGCACAATAGTTAGCGCAGTATTTACATTGTGACTGCTAAAACAAAGAAAATCACACAGTTACACATTGCATCAGTGGCGCCAGCAAGAGGAAGCGGGCAACCGTGGTAAAAGCGCAGACACACCAAATTTAGCGAAATCCACAACCATCTGTGCGATCCTTATGGTAGAAAAAAGTGAAACACAGATGGGACTTCGAGCAGTAAGAAGGCGTTGCTCCTAAGCAACGACAGGTGGCATTCCCACTATTTAGGACTGGGGCGGCAGGCTAATCACCTACCCTGTCAGAAATCAAATAGATTAACGAAACCAACGCAAGACAAGTCTTGTCGAGGACCTATGTTCCCGAGAGGAGTGAACAACGAAAAAAATGTTTAGTTAGACCTTCTAAGATTGAGAGCACCAAGAGCTTAGCCCACATAATAGCTTTAAGCGATTATTGATCCACCTCTTTCTAACAGGGGCTTCATTGGACGAAGAAGGAAGTAATATCACTGGTTTTATACTATAGAGTCTATTAACAGGCAATTATGACTAAGTTTTTAAATTTTCTGCTTTCCAGCGTTACTATATTGGCTAAAATATGGAAATTTTTGGTTATTGGAACGACAAGTAAGGTCACTATAGACCTTAAGGTTGAAGTGCTTACCACTCTTTCTTATCTTATAATACTTAGATACATTACCAGGTTCTAAGAATAGACAAAGGCAGCCACTTACTTTAACTTTTACACACCGAAAGAACCATTGAATGGGTATTATTTCCACACAAATTCGGAACTTTCAGTTTCCGCACCCCCATTGTGGTTAGTATTTGGTATAAGCAAAAAATTTAAAAATTTAAATTTAAATGAAATTGTTCACGGTTGAAACACAAAAGTAATGAACACGAAAAGCATAATTATGAAGAAATAAATCAAATAATGCAATTTTTGAATATATCATAAAAAGTTGGTAACAAATATACTAATTTGGGAAACACCGAAAAAAATAAGTTAAAGCAGATAACTTTTAATTTTTTATATCTTGAAAATAGTTAACAAAAGTATGTTTGTTAAATATCTCAAACTCAAATTCAATTCACTTACGTACGCTTTTAAACCATAAAATACAAACAAATTTACAGACATAAACCAACACATAAACCAAGATGAATTAAAACTAAGTTAAAAGGTTCTGAAAATTCTAGAAGCAATCTTTAATTTGAATTACTACGTTTCAATTCAATTTATTTAAAAAAAAAATAATTATTAATATTGGAATCGCGATATTTTTTCATTAACTGTTTTCGTCAGTTATTTTTGGTACTTTATTTCTGGTAGCCCTCCATTCCGACTATCAGCTGCTCATTAGCCCAGGGATTGGGAATGCTGCCAAGTATTGAAACGAGTTCCTGGGCGCGCTCTAACACAAATTTAGAGAGTTTCGCAACTTACTATCTATGAACTTTAGGCTAGCCTGGCGGTTACTGCAGACAAGCAAATGTATGCCTTTCTATTTGTATTTATTAAAAGGTATTCTGGGTATTAAAAGTCTTGAAGCCTACTGGTGTTTCAATCAAACTGAATCCGCACATTTCTATTCTAGAATATGTGAACCGGTTGCAGGCATAAGAACGAAGCCAAAGCTCAGTCTCATTGAACTCAGTAGACTGTGAAGTATCTTGCTTATATTTTTTGATTCCTTAGTCGAGCTATTTGATTTTGTGCTGAACATTTTGCCATGAGAGCTACAAAAATATACTAGTTTTAAAATTATGTGCAAAATTTCATTCACACATATTCTTTTTTTTTTTGCATATTGAGAAATAGTGTAAATTGGCAAGCCTGGACAAGTTTAAATTTTACAGCTAATTTTTATTAATTGAAAGCAGAAAAAAGTCAACTAACACGTGCCGCTTTCCTTTACAAAGGTTCATCGTGCGGAAATGTTGCTCTTTTAAATGGGATACTGTATTTGGCATAGAAATCTCTTGACAGACAATGCAGAATATAGAATGTACCGACCTTCTACTTCAGCGGAAATCCATGACCTTTCTTTCGATAATTTGGGTTAATTTTTTCTTACGCCTTTCGCGGAATTTTAATGCTGAAGTAACTTTTCAAGATTCATTAGCAATAACACAATTTCGGAAAAAAAAAACTTTAAACACAGGCATTGGCAAATGGCTTTATGCATATTTAAAACCCATTAAGAATTATTATAATTTTTTTTTTTGTGCAATGCACTTGTAGTTATAAATTTGAGCAACATAAAATCATTTTAAAATTATTGAAGTAAATTACCGTTATAGCGCGGCTCTTTTAAATTACAAAATAATTGATTACCATTATCGAACATGAAATTGTGTGTATATACATATATGTATGTATTTGCGTATATCTGTGCAGGCAATGAATTAAAATATATACATACATTAGGACGGGGCGATTTTGCAACAAATGCCGAGAAGTCAAATTATTATTCTTTTTACTGCAAATAAAAAAATTCTTTTACCACATATGTAGGCCTAAAATTAAGTAAGCTTCAAAATCTTATACATATATACCATATAATTGAAGCGTATACCCTTGGGGGGCTCCTCCTTATATTGATGGCGTGCGTCTTGATATTGTTTCACAAATGGAGGGGCCTATAGTTTCAAACCGACTCCGAACGGCAGATATTTTTTATGAGAAAAAGAGATATGGCAGAAATACACTCGGAGATTTCCCATTGCCTGCCGAGGGGCGACCGCTTTTAGAAAAAACTTTTTTGATTTAAGTGTTTCACCGAGATTCGAACCTACGTTTTCTCTGAATTCCGAATGGTAGTGGCGCACCAACCAATCGGCTACGGCGACCGAATGAAGTGTCAAAGCAAAATTTTCAAAACACACAATTCGACAGAAATATAACCACGGCATTTGATACATCAATTATACGTAAAATTTCACGATATTCAGAATATAAGAAAGTATGTATATAGTATCGGTCACAAGATATCGAGAAATTCGATTTTTGAGATTTGAAAAAAGTGCACTCACTTAAATGCAATTAAATCATAAATAAGTTGGCCAATATCAAATTTCCTTTCAAATTACTAAAGCTAAAGTTTTCTTTATCTATATTAGCAAAATTTTCCAACCGGATGGCTGACTTAGTGGGGCGTGTGGAATAAATTTATTTCATAGTACATAAAAGCCTTTATGGTATCATGAACTATGTAAGGCGTGGTTTAAACTTTTAATATGTTTGAATCATGAATTTGTATGAACAATTTTTTTCTGGACTTTTACTAAAGTACTTATAACCACTATGAGAATGGGATTCATTCACGAGCTTCAAAGCATAAACTCCTGGATATTGTCACGACAATAAAGCTCAACCGTCTACCATGGACTGGTCACATAAGAACAGACGAAGTATGCCCACCGAAGAAAATCTTACTAGAAGAAAAGTGGACAAAGAAGACCAAAACTCAGTTGGTTGGATGGCGATGAGCGAGAGATGAATCGAACTGTAGACAAATGTTACAGTAAGCTCGGACACGAGCCGGGTCGTTAAGCTAATAATGATATACTTGTAACCTCTACATTTACTGTACTTGGAAACATTCATATTTTGTACTGTTTTTTTATTATTTATTCTTAGTAAATATAGAAATGCATGACACAAAGATACTTAACGATAATAGTTCATGCTTATCTATATAATTTATTCAATGACAATTTAAAAGCTTTCTTAAAAGACGAATAATCTAAAGGCAAATAGTTTAAGGTTTTACTGGAGTCTTTGAATGTTCTATGTTTCGGTGCTGAAGAGGCCTGAACAGCTTCAGAAGGAATAGATCCGGGCTCTGTTTGTAGATTTAAAAATAATTCTGCTCTAAAAGAAATGGACAGTCGATTACTCGACTGATGGTATCAAATATAAAGCGAAGGGAAATTATACTTCTACTACTTTGTAGCGACTTCAAATCTATCTTACTAAAGCCCATCCGGCATCATACAAAGGAATCGGATAAATAAAATTAAGCGATCTGAGAGCGAAATGAAGGAAGTTCTATTGAGTTCATTCAAGTCCATTAATGTGGCACAGGTGATACGGCCTCCATATAAAGGCAGCATATTCCAGCTCATATCGGACGAGCGAAATAAATAGTAAATTTGAAGTGTACTTGTGTGGATCGGCAAAGTCTGAACCAAGGCATTGGATGTAGGCAAGTGCACTTCTTTTCAGATTTCAAGAATCGAACTTTGGCCATATCTCATACACGACTCTGATTTTTAGATTCAGCATACAATTTTACGTGCTATATCAAATGCCATGGTTATTTTTCTGTCGATTAGTGAGCATTAAAAATTCCATATATTCTATATTCATAATACCGAAAGGAATCACAATTTCAACTGCGTGGCACGAAAAATTGCCACCATACAAATCGCCCCGATCTAATCTGAGTATACATATGTATGTATGTGTGCTTTGCAAAATTTCTTTGCTTCTATAGAGAGTGAGAAAAACGGTTCACATTAATGGCCAATTACGATGCAACACAAAAAACGCACGCATTAAAGTTACACCATTGAAAAGCAACAACAGCTTTTGCCATTGAGTAAAAGTCAGTGCTGCCTTAGCTGCGTCGCCGTAGCCACTATCGCTGTTGCTGTCGTTGCACCTGAAATATGTTAAATTGTGGCAATTTTTCAATTCCACTCAAAAATGCCAGCGCAAATTGAAATCAATCAATTCTGGGTCGCTGTACCCCCAAAACGCGCACACGCTATATATACACAAGCATATGTGCAAGTGTTGGTGTGTAAAAAGTCAGTGCGAGGAGATAATCATCAGCAAAAGCGCCGGCGGGGGATAACTGACAGCACCAGGGGCCGCCATTAACATCAGCATCAGGCCGGTTGGCAACACGCAGAAACTTCAGCAACAACAACACAGGTGCAACTAAATACTTGTGATGCAGTAGCTACAGCAAGCAGACAGCAAAGGCCAACAGCAATCACACAAACACCAACAACAACATAAACATTAGTCATTCTATTAAATTGCCATCAATCATAAGAGTATTGGGAAAATTGCAGCGTTCATTATGACAAGCCTTTGCGGCAAACTCAAAAAACGTTGGTTGGGATCGAAGCGAGCGCGGGTGATTGGAGACGAGTTACAGGGTGATTTGGTGCACTTTAAAAAGGTGTGAAACGCAACAAGTCTTAGGTCGAAGGGCGGAGATACACTCGCCACTGAATATAAGATGAGCATTGCTTAGTATTAGTACTCGTGGTATAGTTTTTGTTTTTGTTGCTCTTAGTTACAATCCACAAGTAGGTTTACGACAGCAGCAAAGTTGAAAGATCAAACATTGCGTACACAATCTGCAGCCCGTAAGTAGAAGTAGATGAAATACTAGCAACAAATATTGCTGCAATAGCAAATGGCGAAGTGTCGCGAGAGAAGGCGGTGTGCTGTATTGAAAATTGCGCTGACCCAATTTCAAACTTAGATGGCCATAATTGATGAGTGTCTGCATCGTTCGTAAACAGCAGGAAGGGCGCAACGAGCTGTGAGCAGCAGCAGCCGCCTGGGCAAGCAACCAGCAAGCGGCAGCTTTAGATACTTGCTGTGAATTATGATGAACATGTTGATGGCTGCCCGATGGTTGCTCAATGATTGCGATAACGTTAACTCTCTGACGTTGGTAATAACACGATTGGCAAACTTGATGAAGTGGCGGTTCAGAGCAATGAGAAATTTGCGAGGTGCATTTTATTTTCTGTTCTCACGTGATGAATTCACAAAGTTATGGATTGAAGCGTCGATGTGTTGATTTCATGACATTAAAGCGATCTTATCGCTTAAATGCAGCTGAAATTGGAAATTCGATAAGGTGAAAAAGTTTAGAAATTTAAAATGGAAATATGAATTGTTTAATCTACAGATTCAATTCGCAGAATTTAAATTTCGAAAAATCGAAGTGTAGAGTTTTTGTAATATATATGAAACAAAAAAATTAAATATATCCTAAATTTTATTATTTTACTTATTTATTTATTCGTCGACTAACAAATTTTCCTTAAAAGTGATTTCAGATGGTTCGCCATCGTTTAGTATTGACCTTATTTGCAAAAATTATATTTATTTATTTATATAAAATTAGCTTAAAACATAAATCTTACAAGCTTCTTTGTGTTAGAAGCTATAGCAGCTAGGCCTTATAAAATTACATGATTATATGGTAAGACAAGTTCCTCCATATAATTTTATTTACTGCTATAGACTTATTGCAATAGCCCGAAAATAAAAGGTTGTCTTATATGTATCACCTCTACTTGACCTCAAAATATTTCGATTCTTCCAGTCAGATTGTCAGTTATTGTCGACAATTAGAAAGTTAAATTGACTGACTTGCTCTTAAACGGAGTTCATTCGCTGGTGACAGAGGCCTATTGTGATTTTCAGGAAGCAATTTTCCAGTCGTTTCCTACATGCTTTTAATCAAACCCGAGCTTTGGCGAATCCAATCAGCCAATTCATGTCCTTTTGCGTAGTGATTCTCCAGAAATCTGAAAATGACTCCTAACTCCTTCAATATGCTGAACATTGGCGCAAGAAATTTTTAAATGATTCGGCAACCATTTAACATAGCAATCTTAAAAAACACTGATCAACGTAATTTTTCGTGGTCAAGTCAGTCTTATTGGGAAACCCTCAACTCAACTTGTTGGGATTACGTAATTCACCGCCTCTAGGCGTGCCTAACGTTGCACTCTTGATGGAGCTCATAGAAAAGTAGGAGCTACTTCGAATCTTGAGAGAGTAGTCGTTTCTTAAGATTTACCCAGGAGCAGGAAATTTGAAAGTATTTATAGCTGTGTCCTCACAGCTATTCCGTGTGTTGTAACATCCACGGAAGCAACAGCTAGAAAGTTATTCAAAATTTTTCAATTGATATATTTGAATGTCAACATCCTAGTTCTTATCTATCATCCTTTCGATAAGCATTTGTCCCGAAAATCTTGTTTGCCACAGTACTCGACGCAGATTGGCATTAAATGCTCTTTAATAAGGAATTCTAAATACTATATCCACTATCATTTCCACAAATACAAGTCATAAATTACAAATCACTGCTTCACAGTTCCAAAATCCATCAAGTTAATCAACTGCATTGCGTAGTCAGTTGCATTTCCGCTTGAATAGTACTTTCATGTTAGGGAAGCCTTAAAACGAACTGTAATATCGTCAACGTCTATAAAGGTACTGAAATCCTAGGAACTCCAGTAAAAGTAGTAAACGTGGAATTTGTTATAAGCTAATTTTCTCTTTCCGTCGAAAAGTCAGTATAAATCTACCTGACCTACCCGTCTGACCTAATTTGTAATCTGTCTTATAGCTATCGATTTTTTTTCCTTGTTCACTCCTCTCGGAAGCATAGGGCCTCGACAACACTCTTCCATCGTGCACGGTTCTGTGCTGTTGTTTTGGTACCGTCCCATGAGATGTCGGCATCTACTAATTCGCGTAACATCGACCAAGTGTTTTGTGATCCACCGCGACCTCTGTTCCCTTGTGGGTTCCAGTCCAGTACCATTCTCGTGATGCTATCTGGTGGTTTTCTCAATGTGTGTCTAATATGGGTTTCTTGTTCATTAGCCTCCACAGTGCGTCGTTACTGATGGTGTTTGGTCAGAATATTCTGCAGATGATGCGGATGCATTTATTGATGAAGGATTGTAGTCATTCATTCAGCTTTGTCCTAACAACAGCCTCAAATAATTTCGTAGTTATTGTCGATTTCGTAGAAGATCTATAGTTAATGACATCATTCTTATTCCCTCTTCTAAGCATTGGAGTTATGCGAACTCCTTCACAATCCTGTAGAAATAGTCCAGCTTTTTGTATTTTTCGCGACGAGAAAAGAAGATAGAAGATCAGTCCATTTTTAGCAACCCATTATTGATTCGATATGTTTATTTTTTTATTTTATGAATATATGAATTTTTACCTTGCGCTATTGATTCATTTATTTCATTTCTACCATCCATCTAGAGAAGCTCGTATCTAGGTGTAAAATATTTCTCACTTATATACATATCAAGGAAAATATATTTATTTCGGTATCAAATTAAGTTTAATTAGCCAAATTGCTAATCTTACCCATTGAGTTTATCCCCAACTTTATCGTCAAAGCTTTGGCGCACACTTCCAATTAAACACACTTTCCCAGTTGATTGCTCATTCGGGGGTGAAATCAATTAATCCGACCTGCAATTCGCATGTCCTCAGCACTAATTTACGACCGTTCGTTGCAGCTTATCAACACATTCATTTGGCTGCTCTCTTTTCTAACTTCATTTTCCATTTTCGTTGTTTTTTTTTGCGCTTTTACCCTTTTACTACTTCGATAGTTTGTTCGTATGAACGTCTCAACGTTTGAGTGTTTGTTTGCCTTCATTTATCATTTAAAGTGCCAAATTGATTTCATTGCCAGCAACAACAGCAACCAGCCAGTCAGCCAGCCGGTACTGAGCAGAGCTGCAACTGTCAGTTGTGGATTTTAATTTCCTTTCCTTTTTGCATTCGTTTGCATTTTTGCTTTTATTTTTGTTGAAGAACTCGCCTTACACCGCCCACATTTAAGTTCAATTACTTGGCTTCCAGCAGATTTTTTCTGAGCTCTCTTCAGTGCTTCGTTGCTGATAATCAGACAAACGGAAGCAGATTTAGCTGTCTTAATTTTATTGTACATTTCCCCACCCTTTTTCTTCCATATTTTACTGGCACTTCGTTTGTACTTTGACTGGGGTGTTTTAAATTTTGTATATTTTTTATTTTGCACGATTTTTTTTTTCTGTTGCATTTTTTGGCTGCAGCTTTGCTTCTTATTTTGTACTGGCACAACGATTTTTCAGCATTTAAAAGTACTCTAAAATGCAGCCCCGACAAACTGCTTATCCGCCTATCCAACCAGTCCGCCTGTCCGACTGTCGCACAGTTTGCGCTCTTGTCGTATTGTCTTTTCGTGATTTGCTATTGTACATCTCCTTCCTTTTGCTACCTTGCTATTTGTCGGTTGGCGAGTCTGCTGAGCCACCAGTTCAGTGCTCCAAAAAACTTGGCTTCATTTCTGTTGCTTTCATTTTGGCACTTGTCCATTTGTCCACTTGTCGGTATCTCATTGCTTTCACTTTGCAGCTCTTATTTTTTATTTAGCCAGTTTTATCCGTTTGGTTCTGATTGTGTTCTACTTTTTCTACACTTACCTTCATACTCTGCTCCTTTCGACGTCTCAAGTTCTTCAAGCTCCATGTGTTGTTCTTCTTGTTGTTGCTATTACGGTGAGTGTTTGCTCTGCTACTAATTCAAAAAAATTGCTGCTTTTTGCGCTGTCACGGCATGCGGTGCCCTTTTTGGACACCACGGACACAAAGGTTTTCTCCATAGTTGTTATTTTTCTTCTTTTTTTGGCTCTTGACCAATAGTTGACGTTCTATTATCCTAAGTGCACTTTTAAGTGCTTTCCTTTGCTCTAATTTTACAAGTTTCATTTTCGTTACAGTTTCAAGATGCATTTATATATTTATGAATGTTTAAATGGAAAAACCCGACATAATAAAGTATTACTGTATATTTATTTTAAGAGAGTTTCAAGAAATACTTAATTACAAGCATTTAAGTTGTTGCTCTAATATTTAATGAAATAAGTGAAGCTGCAAGCATTTTTTACATTTCCCTTATCAAGAGTCCGAGCTTTGTCTCAAAATAACTGATCGAGTCTTATCACTTTGGCTTCAGACCCGCCGCACAGGCCAGATTATCATAATAAATCAAACTTTCAAAAAGATTTTACGCAAAGTAAAGCGACTTTTCTGTTGACTTTAAAGCCGATTTTGATTCCATGAATGGTATGGAATCAGAGCCACATTTGGTAAAAGGTATTGAAGGATATAAATTACAAAAAAATATTTGTCACATTTCTTTCAAAAAGAATAGTCGTAAATGAAAAGCATTTTTAAAATTTCTTTCTTCATTTTATCTTTTCAAATGATACCTAAATATTTAGAGGTTTACAGGAGTTACAAATCCTGCATCCTAAGTGAAACCTGGTTAGAAGTAGTATTGCATACATATCAATTTTCTCACGAGTGCAAAAAAAAAGTTTAACTTTGTTGCGCGAAAAAAAACGTACACATCAATAATTGAGATAGAAACGGGCAAGCACTGTCTTGAATTCTATTTTACAGTAATGAACATTTTTTGTTTTATACTCTGCAGTGCATGTATGTTTGTACATATGTGTTTGATTATTACTGTTATAAGTTTTGTTAAACGACTTTCAAAGCAGTAGGTTTTCATACACTAAATAGCAGTGGGGTGACAAACAAATTGCATTGCGGTGAAACAGCAAATCATGGCTAAAGAGCCAACGTATGTCTTCCTGATCCACGTTACGATTAATCCACGATCACCTCGGGAAGAAAGATTTTCACAGGTGCACTGGCCATATTTTAACTCTGGGATTAAAGTAAATAAAATATAAGAAGTTTTTGTAGTGGCACGATAACTATTGCAGCACGCACAGTTTTCATGGAGATTGACGTCGCTGCTCGAACCTAACACTGTTTCAGACTTTCCAAATTTTTCTAAGGGCTTCGATAGGCCATGTTCTCCTGTATTCCAATGGATTCAGATCTGGACTTGTAGGCCGCCAATCTTCTGCGGCTGTGAACCCAGGAATATTGTTTTTTAGCCACTACTGGGTAGTTTTTGCTTTATGGGCTGAAGCGGAATCTTGCTGGAAAATCCAGCGCTCTCCATTAAAGAGAGTAATGCCCAACTGCTTCAGCACATCTTCTCAGACATCAAGAGAGATGTAACACCTTTACAAGACACTCCTTACCAAACCATTCAGTAGTCACGCTGAACTTTTGGAACAGCATTTTTTGCGTCTTTAGAAGTTTTAGCATAAATTTTGTCGTTTTACTTTTTAAAAACTTCTTCAATAGTGAAAATTTTCTCATCTGTGGAAAGAATATTTTCGTGGCCGTGGAACCGCGTGCCACCGAAGAAGTTCCTTGCATCTGTCGAGTCTAATTTTCTTCAAGTGCGTGGTCAAAATATGACCAGTTGAGCGACGGAAGGCTTTCATGTGGAGATCGTCTCTAATTAGTCTTGACATGGATCTAGTCGATACACTTATTTCCCTGGACCTGATTTTCTGCTTCCTAAGGGGATTTCTGCAAATCTTTTCTCCTCAGTTTTTTCAGCAATTCGTAAATCTCACTTCCACTGTTACCACACTTTTGTAAATGCAATGCGATTGCCCTTAGCTCCCCACTCCATTGGTAACAAGCGAAATTTTCCACGAAACTGAGTCTAATTTATGAGTAGACAATACATACTAACAAAAGCACAACTTACGGAATTTTTGTTTGCGAATTTGTTCTCGCCGTATGTATGTAATAGGTCTATGAATAAGTTCGTGCGGTTTTTTTTTCGAAATTTGAATTTCGGATCATTCCCATGGCTTTTAAACGTTTGGAAATGGTTGATTGATCAACTCCCAAAGTTTTTGCAACCTCTTCTTGCGTTTGAGCCGGATCTTGATCGAGCAATTCCTCCAATTCGGTATCCATGAACTTTGGCGGCGCGGCCAAAATCACCACTTTTAAAGCGTGCAAACCACTTCTGGCACGTTCGCTCAGCTAGAGCATGCTCACCATAAACTTCCACCAAGATACGATGACTTTCGGCTGCTTTTTTCTTCATATTAAAGAATTCCCCGCAAAAACACATTATTTGGCACGAAATTCGACATTTTCAAGTGTGGTAAAAATATTGTTGTTTACGCTTCAAATAAAAAACTTATACTGACGTTTGTGCCTTACGACAGTAGCTCTCCAATGAATGTTTGGAAATGTGGATCGATTATTATAAATTTTGTCACAGAATTTATGGCAAGACTAAGTACATATAAGTATGTACTATATGATACGAAAAAACCTGCCAAAAATTGGTCTGTCTGACTGAGTTCGTTGTATCCACTTTATACTCATTTATTGATGTGCAAGATGGTGCTAAATTAACCATCTATCAAAAGATGTACATATAATCTTTGCAAATGGTGTCACATGCCAGTCGTCAAACTTGTAAACTAGACAGTTGTATACTGCAGTATAAGTAAAGATTTCCATCACTCAAAATATATTTTGTTTTTTTGTAAAGAAGTTAATCAAAAACAAAATTGGATACCTAATTTTGCACCACTACATATGAATTTATGTGAATATTCACATTGTAAATTTTAGTGTTAACCATTTGAGTAATTTGATGCAGGTTCCCGTATCTTCCATTCCCACATAACTATTCAATGCAATGGTCTCTAATTTTTGAAAACTTAAATTATTGTTCAAGTGAAAGTCTATAATCAGCCACCCACTACTTAAGCAATTTCGTTTGAAGCACTAAAAAAGAGTTTATTAGTAAAAAGAGCTATGTGTGTATGGAAATTATTTTCCTGCGGCCAAAATGAGCACATGCAAGTGTAAACGAAAAGTGTAGGGGTTTAAACGAAAAAAGTAAATAAGCACGTAACGAAAAGCGAAACCATTGGAGTGTCTGAAAACGAATGATGGTAGAGCAAATATTTTTTAAATCGCTGTTAATGTCTTCATTACATGCATTATTTTCCCATTATATACATACATATGTAGGTATATTTCTATGTAGCTATGTTGCATATTGAAACTAAAAAAAAAATGTAAAAAAGATTGCAGTGATGCAAAAAAACATTGACGTAAGACGTTATACCCAATAAAACAAAAAGTTTCTAAACGATCAGAAAAGTGATCTACGCTTTCATCCGTAGCGAAAATGCTGCTCTTTCTCTCTCTATCTCTCCGTCACTATTTCTATTCTTGTATCTATTTTTTACTGATAGTTTATTTGTTCAACTTGCAACAACAAGGATGATGTATTACAAAGTTGTGAGTGTAACTTCGGCTGTCATGTCATCGGGGGCTCGACTGAAGAATTCTGCCCGCTCATTTCACACATATTCAAAGACTCCTCCAATCGGTCGTTGTTCAGACAACAACGAGAGCGAAGAATATATTGATTTTTTCGCGTGTTACAAACACAATCTTAGTTTTTTCGTAGACAAACCGCTGTCATAACCTCGGTAACGTCAGTCAATCAGCTCATTTCTTCAACATCGATGAGAGCCGGTTAACGGTGTGATGTTGGCCACACCTCTTCATTCTGTACATAGTAGTGTGTAAAATATCTTGGCACGAAAGTACTTTATCACTTACCCTTTTACATGATAAAAATTAATTTAACTTGATTTAAAGAAATATTTGTCAGTTCATAACTTTCCTATAAATAACAAGATTTATTCATATTTTTTTAGAATTGCATGCATATATTTAGCAAGGTGCCAAAAAAAACGTTTGTTTGCGAAAATGTAAGCTTAATTGCGGATTCCGGCAGAATACTCATCTAGTGCAAATATTTACTATATGAAATGCAATACAGATATAAGAAAATATTAATAGTTGTTCGGAAAGATTTTTGCTTAAGGCGATAACCCACTTTTTTTGTTTGAGGACAAAAGTTAGCACAATGAAGATTTTACTTTAGATTTTGGCAGAATATCCCTGAGTTATCAACATTAGTTTAATCTATTTTAAATTTTAATTTATAAATAAATAATATAAAAATAAATTATTTAATTTAAATTTTGTTTAAATCGAAGTGTTCTTCAAATGGGTGCAACTATTTCAGAATTAAAATTAGCATTATGTAGAATTTATTGCGGATTTCGACGGAATATCTATTCACTAATAATATTTGTCATCATGCCCGTCCTGACGTATGGCGCAGAAGCTTGGACGATGACAACATCCGATGAAGCGACGCTTGGAGTGTTCGAGAGAAAGATTCTGCGTAAGATTTTTGGACCTTTGCACGTTGGCAACGGCGAATATCGCAGACGATGGAACGATGAGCTGTATGAGCTTTACGACGACATAGACATAGCGCAGCGAATAAAGATCCAGCGGCTACGTTGGCTGGGTCATTTCGTCCGAATGGATACAAACGCTCCGGCTTTGAAAGTATTCGATGCGGTACCAGCTGGTGGTAGTAGAGGAAGAGGAAGGCCTCCTCTGCGTTGGAAAGATCAGGTGGAGAAGGACTTGGCTTCACTTGGTGTGTCCAATTGGCGCCGGTTAGCACGAGAAAGAAACGACTGGCGCGCTTTGTTAAACTCGGCCAAAATCGCGTAAGCGGTTATCGCGCCAATTAAGAAGAAGAATAATATTTGTTAGCGAAAAAGTCTCAGGAGCGGGCGTGGCAGTTTAAGTCTGGCATGAAGAAACTAAACATATGCAAACAAAGTCAAACTAGTTTCAAGTTTAACAGCTAAGCGATGAAAGATTACAGAAAATAATTGGACGCTCTAAATATATAAAAGTAGTAGTTATACCAAAAAATAATTACAGCAGAAGTTCAAAATTTTCAAATATAAATTGTTGTTGTTTTTATATTATTTTATTATAATTTTACAAGCAACTGTATTTGACTCGATCATGGTGCCTTTCGCACTTCATCGCACAAATCTCCTTAGTAAAATTTCTGGACCATGCTGCTTATTAATTAGAAGTCATGTCTTGGCAAACTTTTTTTATAAAATTATTCATAATACAAGTATTTTGAGGGGTCGGCAACGTATTCCGAAAGTGTCGTAAAACCACAATTTCTTTGCTGGGAGATTTTCTTTACTCTATTTTAACCACAATGATTACTATTTTTGCCTAGACCAAGCGGTTTTTAAGACCTACTTTTTCGAAGCTTTTTAAATGTACAAGTATAACTAGACTAAAATTGCATGCGTTTCAGAGGTTGATCAATGGATGGAAAAATCTCGATTTTCTTAAAATACACATCCTTAGGTCCCACCTATATGTCCAAATTGCATATATATCTTAAACGGTATCATAATTTGCATAGATTATCATTAAAAAGGAATTTTATCGAAGTTCTTCCACATAAATCCTTATAACTCTCAACAGAACGCTTTGTAAAATAAACGAAAAACCCCTATTATATTGAAAGTGTGCGTTAATTTAAGAAAAGCTGATAAAATGAAAGCTTGTTGATTATGTTAAGATAAAATTGTGTATTTTTTAAATTTTTCCATATAAGCGGTCTTTCAAAACTGACGCCTAGATGTCATTAGTGAATAATTCCTAGGTGGTACTTTTTTATGTTATCTTTGACATTTGTCAAGTAGACAGAGGTACAATTTTACACGATTTAGACAACGCGTTAAAATTATTGAAACTTTTTATGAAAATAGTGGATCTTTAAGAACAACATATCACTAAATTCATGATTTTTTTGGAGGAAATAATCGTTTGAATGAGTCGAAAGTTCAAGGGGATAGAAAAAGGACTAGTGGACCAGTGGCGGATTTACCTGTACACGTCATGGTGGACATTTAAATGTCTTTTTTCGCATATAACTTTTAGCAGTCATATTTTGAAAAAAAATAGTAAAACCTGAAAAGATCCCAATTCTTACATGATTTATTTTCAAACAGGCGCATCTTTTGAAAGAGCTTTTTTTTATTTCAATAGGTATAAACTGAAAACATTGGCTAGAAGAGAGCAATCCCCTGGCACGGGCTGTGAGCTTGCAAGTGGTATTTTTCATAAGTGAATAGCCTCTCTGAAGAATAGATTTCCAGTCTGATGGCAATGAATACTTGTTTCAATGCACTTTGGTGATTGAAACCGAAAACAAATCGATATCCGGCTGCTTTTGTAATCTGATCATGGAAGATTTGCGAAAAAGTGTTACGCTTTTAAAAAGAGTTAGATTTTCTGAAATTATTGCAAAGGCGAAAAGAGTAAGACTTCTCACAGCTTTTATCGGCTAATGAGAAATTCTTTTAGATACCAAGTTTTTAATTATATTTGATGTTTGGCAGAGCTTCTCCTCCTCCTATTTGTGGTGCTATGTGCATGTTTTCAACAAATGCAGGGACCTACAGAGGTGTACAGTCTTCGATATAACAGACTATAGCAACCACCGTGCATACACATAAATGAAATTTCAATAATTCGGGCTAAGGAATAGGTTTTCCACCAGCTTGCTAACCTCCAAACGTAAGAGGCATTTAAATATTCTTGGCGATTTAAAGGGTCTTTGAATTTTTTTTATTTAAATAACAGAATAACTGAGGTAGCAGTCTGAAATTTATATAACTTTTTCAACGTTTGTGGTGATTGATTTTGGGCAGCCAATTTTCTAACAAAATATAGAAAATTTTGTATTTCACAATTCCTGGACTGCTCTAGCGTTGCTTTAAAAACCAATGACTTTTGGTAGTTCCACATAAAGATTTCTAACGGCGTAGTTTGGCCAGCTTTACGACATGCAGTACTATTTAGCTTAAGCCATAAATCACTTAAGTCAAATGCAGCTAATACAGGCCAAAAAAAGTTTCCCAACGTTTCAAGAATAACAAAGTCTATTTACCGTAATATGCCGTTCATTTTCATCGACAAAATAATTGCACTTGCGGCCACCTTTTGTGGGTTCAAAGGAGGTTTGTTGCTGTTTAAAAAGCAGTGGTATTTAAATAGCTAAATCGCAAATAAATCCTCTAAAAGAGGGTGCTTAATTGCTAAATATATATATATATTGATTAAATTCAGGATGTTCTTCAAGCTTTCACATGCCTTAATCAGAGAAGTTTTGCTTAACGACTTAATTTTATTTAAATCCTTGAGTTAATTTTGGTTTTGTAAAATTATGTGCCATATAAAATATTCTAAATTCGTCACAAATTGCTATATACATATACATTTACAGCGTTAAATGGACTACTGATTTGACTCATTTTGAACTGTAATTGTGATATTTTTAGTACTTCGACAGCAGCGTTATTTCATGGGCATAGAGGCATTCAAAAGGTAATACGCATAGGATATAGTAAATACTCCAATTTATCCTTTATACCACGCGCAGCCTATTTTATTTCGACCATAAATTAAGGTCCTTAGACTTGAAAGCCTCACAGTTTGATAGCAAATTTTAATTTATTTCAACCTGCATTTGTATCTAAAAGTAAAATTCTTATATCTCTACTAAAATACTCTTTATGAAAACATTTTATGCATCACAGCGGTCTGTGAAGTTATTGATACGAGTATTATCGGAGTTTAATGGAAGGGTAGTATGCAGGAAACATTCGATTGCAGTGGTAACTTTCAGGCATTTTGAGAAAGCATGCATGAATATGTATTATTTTGACTGTTTCAAATGGAAAAATTTGTTTGAAAGAGACAACAGAAGCAGTTCTCATTATGCTTTGAGCATGTGCTATCATAGGATATGTCCTAGTTGATCTGCTCGATGAGGTGAAATGCTGAATTGCTTTGTGCAACTTTTCGTAATAGCCGCAAAAGCTTTAGAAGAGCTGATGAGTAGCGGGAAATAGGGTTTTCATAATTTTGTTTATCACTGTACAGTCAAACGCTAAATGAGCAGTCTGTTCGTTTACTTAAATGAAACTCGTTGTGAGTATCGGATGGCTTATGTAGTAAAACTAAAACCAAATGGGAGATTGAAAAATTAAAAATTTTGTTTGTTGGGTTATAGAAAAATTTCTTCCATAAAAATCGTGTAGGTGTAATTTGCGAAAAATAAAAAAGTTCAACTGCATCAGTAAAAATACCAAAGGCAACGAGAGATGCCAGCAAAATACACAGCTACACTCATAAACACACTCTCCTATTCATAAGCAGCATACAAAGCACGCAGATGAAGATTGATTGCTGCTGTTACGGTTAATGTTGTTATAAGGTGTTGTTGCACTGCATGCTTTGCCAAGCACTTAAGCGTTTTTTCGTGGCTAAGACCACGGGAAGGTGAATAGCACGTATTATTGTTGTTGTTATTACAGTGTTTATTGCATTACATTGGTAGCAAATTGGTTTTCACTTTCAAGAAAAAAAATATAAAAAATTTAAAAATATTGAAAATAGAAGTGATTGGGTATGTAGTTATATGAAGTCGACGTCAAAGCAGATGCAGACGGACATCCAATCAGATTGTAATGCAACGCCAATTTTGAATCGCTGCATCTTTTGAGGTAATCCCATGAAATCATTGATTTACTACCCTTTAGCGCACTGCTGCAAGTCTTTACAACGAAGTGACGAATTATAGAAAATTGTTCCCGCCGTCACTACCTACGTATGCCATCACGTATCCTCGTGCTCCTGCGCGCTTGCTTGGCAGCGATGCTTATTGGCTGTACTTATGGGCTGCAAAAAATACCAATCACCAAAATTCTCTACACAATTCTTTGCCAATCGCCTTCACCACCTGAACTTTTTCACGTTCAGCATCATCCTCAGCGCAAGTTACCTTTGTGGCGTTTCAAACTCCATGTTGCATGCAACGCGATATCTACTTGCATACATACCTTTTGGATATTTAGTATATGTGTGTATAAGTGTAGGAGTTGTGGTACCGATTGCCCGCCGTACAATCTTTGTGCGCCCAAATAAAGTTGCGTTAAGCGGCAAAAATTCCCAGACGTGACTTAACTGGTGGCAACTGATTTCGGTTTTCTTAAGAAACAAATATTGCTGCAAATTAAAAATGTCGATTAGATAGAAAAAAGATTCCAAAAAAACATTGTTGTATTCATTCTTAGAACGCTTTTGCAATATGCGCAACATTGGTTGTCAGTACAGAACAAATTTTTATCTTGACTAAACACGCGACTATCAGTGCAATCGACCCCAGCCTGCAATTGACCGAATCGTCGAATCATGATCTGTGATCAAATGTTGCCACTGACTAGTACAGCTGAGTACAAGTATTACATACAAGCAAACAATATCAGCCGCAACATGTTGTTGCAACAATGTGGCAGCTTGTAAATTTCAGTTGGTACCTACCTTTGTGCCTGCGTATTGGCTTTTTCTTCTTGTGCGCTAACAAATTTGACAAAAAACCAATTCCATTAACTATATGATATAATAAAAAAAACACTAAGCCAAATAAAATAGAATTTAAAAAATTAAAATTCTTTTTTGATGACAATTCGTTAACGCAGACTTCGTGTTTTGTGCTGCATGTGTTATTTGCCTTGCGCATGCGCAACATTTCAGCAAGCGGAAGAGACGCGTTTGCGCAGCAGCCGCACAGACAATAAAATTACATGAAAATCGTGCCGTTTGCTGGCCACAACCAAAGTTTTTTTGTTCATTTTTGTAAAGTTAAAGTGCGCTAGTCAGGCCGATAGTCAGCCAACAACTATACAACAGCGATAAAAGCAAACAGATTTTCGTATTTTACTGCACCTTTTCAACGCGAGCAATCAAATGAAAATCGTAATTTAACCCCGTGGCGCCCTCCTCTCTGACTTCTGCGCCCTCACCTTGTAAGCCACCCGCACCATTTAACTATCAACAGCAGTCACATATTTTCCTTTTTTACTCGAAAATTGCTAAAAACAAGTCTTCTGCGCCTGCGCACAGTGGTATCGGTGTGAGTACTTTAAAGCTTTAATTTGTTATTCTTTTTCCTAAAAAGTATAGCCAGATTTGGTTAGTGGAGCTGTTCTATGAAGAGCCTTCTTACAACTAAACTACAAATCGTCAGTGCGATAAAAAAACGCGCTTGGAAATATTATCTTGATGTGCAGCGCCGCAGAAGATTTTTCTAATGATACGTCAAAGCAGTTTCTGTAAAAAGTTACGAAAGACTGTTAATGGCGAAAAGTTTGCCAATCTTTGAAAAACTCTCTCAATGTAGACAAATTCTGCTCATCTGCCATCAGTAAATATAACACGAGTGCGAATGAAATAATCGCCATTGGGAGGGATGAAGCTTCTTCCACCATGGAAAACGTTTGCATAGAAGCAATGTATGTCAACCATTTCGCGAAATTTTCAGAAGTAGATGCATGTGCCCCTTTATTATCGCAATCTTCATAGCAGTTGGTGGGTCTAATTTATATTGTTATTTCTCTCGAGTAGACACTTTGACTTACCTTCTAAAAGATGTACTAGTCTCTGTGCGGCCTCACTCACTAATCGATGCTGCTAGATCTTAATTCCTTGGTGGCATAGTCTAAGCTCATTTATCTCGTTGTTCTATCGTTTGCCATATTCTCCATTGTAAATCTACAGAGGTCCATATATATTATATTTGCTTTTGTGCCATAAATGGAGGAACCTACAGTTTTGTGCCACCTTTGAACGGCTATTGGTTTTATATGAAGAACTTTTCCATGGCAGGCATGCTTTCGGAGTTTTGCCATTACCTACCGAGGAGCGATCGTATTTAGAAAAAACATTTCCCAACAATTGATTTTTACTGCAAGTCTCAAGCCCCAAGGTCCATAAATCGTTCTTAAATACTTCTTGCTAACTCGTCAAGAGCCGTTAGAGCGGAATTTTCGGACTGAGTTTTCGGTTAATTTTGTTATTTCTAGCTTATGGTCGTTTTGTGGTGTACGTTTCGCTGTTTTTCCACAAATGGAAAAATGCCATAAGTTCTCCTTAATTTCACAACAAAAGCCATATAAACTATTTGGGTGTGATATTTAGTCAAATCCAGGGAGACTCATTTTTATATTTAGGTATAAAAAGAAACTTATTTTAAAAGTAAAATTTCACGCTTCACTTCGACTGAACCATTTTTCGCCACCGTGCACTCAAGCAAAACCAATATAAATGAATCGATCGTTGGATGCAACAACTGTCTAGTTGAGGATTCAATTGGTTGCGCATACGCGCTGCAGACTCATTGGAAACAGACTCAACGAGAAAGTTGAGCCCGTTTAGGTATGACTGTCTGAAGTTACCTAAATTTGTTTTCTAGAAGAGCTGCTCACTATAGAGTACAAGTTTTTTTTTTTTTTTTGTTATTTTCTTCTTATTTTTACTTGCTTCTCTCTTCTAATAAATACCTACCAATTGCCTTGTGCCCGCTCGCTTGTTCGCTTAGGTCGCTGATTGGGAGCGCGACATGACGTAACTTTGCCCTCAGGTGCGCTCCCTATATTCCACTCCCCAAATTGCCCAAAATAATTCAAACTGCAGCTCTATGACGCGTCTACTTCCTACCTCTTCCCTCCACATGTCGCTCACAGTTCACAGTTTGTTGTCAGCAACATTTATTTATTGCGACTCCGTGCCCGACTTGCCCGTTTGACTTTGTCCGTTTGTTTGGTGGTCTGTTTGTTTGCATTTGCTCTGTGCCATTTCACTTTTTTCCAATGACCACTGCACCCTATCGCTGCCATGGAGTAAATCGTATTTTTGTATGTACAATACATTTGCCACATACACATAGATATGTATGTATATTCGTAGTTAGTTAGCCGCGCTGTTGTAAATTGTTATAATTCATTGCGTTTGCGATGGTTGTTTTATTTTTATTGTTTGAATGATTTTGAATTTGAAAAATAGTCCATACAACGATCTGTCATTTTGACGTTTTTTAGCTTTTTATTTGTCTTTTATTATATTTTTCTCCTGAAAGTTATATGAAAATTAATACGAACACGTGCTAAATAAGAAGAAAAAATATAGAAATGCTATTTGAACAAATGGTAGATAATTTGCAAAATTATTCTGTGCATATTTTCCGTATGACAATTGTTGCTGATAGTGCAATATTTCGATTACAGCACTTGACAATCAAATATGAAATTGAAAGTTAATTGCGCAGCATTTGAATGCAATCAAATTGATTACTATTTCTCACCATATGCAAAATTTTTCATCAAATATATTTTTTCTTCACTTTATTTTTGGCAAAATATTTAAAAATTCAGCGCATCATTTGCTTTGATTGATTTTCATGGAAAACTTAAATAAGTGCTCGCTCTTTACTGACTGTTGGTGTTATCCTATGCTTCTGGCATCGGTGGCACAGCAAAATACAGTGTAAAGCTGCTATGGTGAGGTTGCTACCGAGGTTATGAGGTAACGGTTACCTGCCGAAAATCCTATGAAAGCTGTGCCGTAGAATATACGTGAAATTTCATAACATTTCCAGGGTAATGCTGTACTTAGTGCGAACAGTGGAAAAATCATTTTTAATTGCGTTTCAACTCAAATGATTTTTCAAGTAAAGAAATATTTGGTATGCTCAAGAAATATCTATATATATACATATACATATATAATTGACGCGTACACTCTTTTCGGGTGTTTGGCCGAGCTCCTCCTTCTATTTGTGGTGTCTACAAATGGAGGGACCTACGAGTACAGTTTCAAGCCGACTCCGAACGGCAAATATTTTTATGAAGAGCTTTTTCATAGCAGAATTACACTCGGAGGTTTGTCATTGCCCTCCTAGGGGCGACCGCTATTAGAAAAATGTTTTTCTTAATTTTGGTATTTCGAGGAATATCTAGTCAACCAAAAACTCCCATCGAATTCGGAGCTAACGGTGGAATCATTATAACAAGCTAAACAAAAAAATTAACCAACATGGAGGATTGATGCATACTAGGTACCTGAGTTTGTGAATATAATACACCCAACTCTCTTTTTATACCGGTTTATTTGCACGATTCTGAAATAACACGGTTCACTAATAAATTTTGTGACACGAAATTTTCTTTTTTCCACGAATCTCAAAGCAAAAAATGATGTTCTAAACAAAACGTTATTCCTAATATACAATAATCCTTAATTTAGAACCAACCAAGATCAACTGTGTATGTAAAATTTCTAGCTAACAGGATAGCAAGTATTTTACAAGGTGGCGCAAAGTTAATAATCCAATTTTCTTAATAAAAAAAATTATTTTTATTAATGGAAATTTGTATCTGACCTTTACGCGCTAAATTGCTTGTCTGTTTGTATACGGCAGCTGTCTAGTTCACAAGTGACAAATATAACTAACGTACGATACCAATCTTTCGATAGGGTGATTAATTTTGCGCCACCTTGTACATATAACTTGAGAAAGCAAAACACAGTCGCTAACAACAAACTTTGTTAGAATGAAAAAACCAACGGAAGTCGTTAATAACTTGAATAAAACCCGACAAATGGACTGAACATATCGGACATAGTACCTGACATATGTACAGATGATAGCATTTTTAGTTCAGTCCGTAATAAACGTGCACATTTGTTATCAAGCTGCTAAATTTAATTTTTTTTCCTATTTTCAACTTGTATTTTTATATGTTTTGTACTTATAGATTGATTTTTAATTTTTTTGTACAATAACAAAAATTTTTTGAATGGTTTTTTAGGAAAAGTTGTACAACATATCCCCAAATTTACCCTACTCTTACACTTTTCTAAGGAACGGATCTACTATGTAAAAAAAAGACATGTGTATATGTTTACGGTGGAACCGCTTTTGGGCAGATACTCACCGTCAGTCAGCTTTTGTCTGTTCAAGAGTGGGCGGTAACTTCTTCCGATATATATATAAGTTTTGGTATACAAAAAACTGTCTGCTCAAGGGAGTTGTCCAGATGTCTGTTAAGAGAGGTTACACTGCATATAAGTGTAAGTAAGTACATACATACGTATGAATGTTACTTAGTTAAGAAGATACATATGTACATACATTTTTCAGAAGAAATACCTGACTTACTTAGATAAAGAATAACAATATATAGGTATCTTCTATTCGCCATCTCCCCGTTCGCTATCTCTATGCTTGATTAACTTGACGAAAAATTTGCGTGCGAAAGCAACAACAAAGTTAACGAGTAAGATTCGCCGCTAGCGAGTATTGCTATAGCTCATTAGGCCGCACTGCCATACCAGTACATGTAATTTATGGAAGCTCTCTTCCCGTATTGCCGACTAATAATCGTTTTCTTCATCAATTGCTAAGTCTTGGTGAAAAAAAGAGGCCTTATATCTACCTAGATTCCTTTACACTGTTGCATACATCCTTTATATGAACCGAAATATAATACACTTCTGCACTTGTGATTAAAATATAAGGACGACGAAAAGAAATTTCAAGGAGATATTACCGCTTTTTTTTTTTTTTTTTTTTTTTTTTTTTTTTTTTTTTGAGTCCAAAAGCAATTACACTCGAGGCATATATGGATAACAAAAAGTAATAAAAAGTATACTTAGGAACACCGAACTTTTCCAAGTTCTGCCAAAAATCGAAATACCATCTAAGCTTTGATCTGGTGATAAGCGCAGGGCTGTTAGTTTAAGATGTTGAAAGATGAAATCAGTTTCTCACAAATATTTAATAGCAACGCTTATCGAATAAATTGGCAAGTTATATAGAGGAATCTTAATCAAAAAGGTAGCAATGCAGGGATTCGCAGAAGAAAAGGTGTGATCAGACAAATTCAACAACAAAATGCACTTAAATTTACTAGAATGTTTTTGCTAAACCAGAATATTTGAAATACCAGACTTTTATCTACCTCATGGAAATAAGTATATGTGCACAAATTTTTTTTTCTGTATCTCTACTAAAATTAACGGTACATTTATTTTTTATTTATTTTTGGTATACACAATTGAGCCTACTGCAAGAATATTACTGTACAATTCTTCTTCGTCACCATTCGCGGTACCGTTATCATAGTTTTGTGTGTCATCATAGCACACTTCATAGGAAATAAGTATATGTGCAATATGACATTAGTGGGTATTTGGCAGCGATCGCGATCACATTAAAATATTTTGGCAATTCTTTTTAATTTTTTTTTAATTATTAATCACGTAAGTAATTAATTAAAAGCGTGAGCAATTAGAAATTGTCATATTGTTGTTGAATTGAACTGTAGAATGTGGGACCCATTTGACCGCTGAAGAGCGTGGTTTGATCCTGGGAATGAGAGAAAGTGGCAAAACAATTGCAGAAACTTCTTCCCGCGTAGATCGTCACATCAACACCATAGCAAACCTTTGCAAAAATGCATCCAGTTATGGTAAAAGCAAGCGCAGCGGCCGACCACATCTCTTAAAGAACGCTCCAAAAGGGAGATTTGGCGTCTTGCTGCCCAAAAAGAGATGTCCTGCAGCGAAATTTGCAGCCATCTGAAGCTCAACGTTTCCAGGAGACGAGTCAACCAAATAATTTGCGAAAATAAGAATCTGTCATATGCTTTGCGAGAGCCTGTACCAAAGCTACTACCACGTCACCTTAAGGCCCGCTTGGCATTCGCGGAAAAATACAAATTTTGGACTCACGAGTTCCGAAATGTGGTTTTTTCCGACGAGAAAAAATTTAATTTAGACGGTCCAGATGGCTGCTACAAGTATTGGCAAGATAAAAGACTGCCCCGACAAACCCGTCACAAACGCAACTTCGGTGGAGGGTCGTTAATGGTATGGGCTGCCTTTGGATATGCCGGAAAGTCCCGAATATGCTTTATTCCGACAAGAACCAACGCGGAAATGTACATACAGCTTCTTGACCAAGAGCTCATTGATTATTCGGAAACATTTTATCCTGACAAGTGGACTTTTCAGCAGGACAATGCTCCAATACATACTGCAAACTTGTCCAAAATGATTTTTTCATCACGAAATATTGATATTTTAGAGTGGCCAGCATTAAGTCCTGACCTTAATCCAATAGAGGACCTTTGGGGCATACTTTCTGCCAAGGTTTACAAAAATGGACGTCAGTTTGAGTCCATTGTGCACCTCAAGGATGCTGTGGTCGCTGAGTGGGCAAAAATTAGCAAATCCACGCTAGAAAAATTGGCCGACTCAATGCCCACTCGCTTAAACAAAGTTATTTCAGTCAAAGGCAACCATATTAATTATTAAATTAAAAAAAATAAGTTGAAATCATTGAACTTCGGCAAGAAATGCGACAAAATTGTGGAATGCACATATAATTATTTCCTATTAAACTTTTTCATTTTATTTTTTATTTTTGTAAGTTAAAAAAAATGAAGTTTTTGTTATTGTTTTTTAATTGTTTTGATTAGATTTATAAGTAAAAAATAATTCAATAAATTTTATTTCATTTGAAATATATTTTTTTCACATAAATTGTCATGCACATATACTTATTTCCATGAGGTATAAGCATTGTAATTTTTTTGTGCTGTGCAATTACCTACATATTTATGTATGTACAAATATACTGATCCTTCCTCCCCCTAACAAAACTTTCGCAATCTTCTGAATAACATTGGAAACTTATCAAACAATCAAAATATTTATGCAACGTGCCTTTCGGTAATTTTTCGACACCCCAATTTTTCATTGTGCAATTTCCTTGGCTTATTTATTTATGTGCATATTCGCGCATGAATTAATATATTGTACATACGTATATTGTTAGATAAATAAGCTGATATATACATACATACTTCAAATATTTATCTATCGTAGCCAAAAGGGATGATAACTATTCACCCTTGACAATAATATTTATCGCGTTCGGATCTCCTTCATTTCATAAATGCTGTATAAGTGAAGATGGATGTGTGCGTGGGTGGAAGTACTTACATGTACATGTTTATTTGCTCAACAGTAATTGCAATATTTGCTATTTCGTTTGCTGAGGTACCCGCGAGCAAATATTATACATAATTAGAAAATCCCCTGGCAAGAGCAAATAAAAACACTGGAGCGCAATGAACAAAACTAATAAATCTGAGGAAAGGCAACTGATTCACAATATGGCATACCCACATTTTTTTGCAACTTGAAGATGTGTGAACAATGCGCTTTCATGCCTGACTCATATCACTTGAGTAGCTGATTTTTTCCCCCGGCGATGTGGTATTTTGAATGGAAAAGTGACCTGTTTAGCGCCAAATAATCATCCTGTCGGAGTGGCGTAGTACGTCAATCATATTTGACACTTGTGAAATAGGCAGCTGCAATACACAAACAAATAAAGTTTTTTATTATTCAAAGTAATTTTTTTGTTTAGTTAGTAAAAAGTTATTGAAAACTAATTTGGACATTATACCGTATACCGAATTGAGAAAGCGGCCGCCGTAGCCGAATGGGTTGGTCCGTGATTGTCACTCGAGAGTGCAAAAGTTCGAATCTCCAGGCATGAAACAGCAAAGTTTTTTCCTGTCCCGGTCGCCCTTCGGCAGGCAATAATCAACCTTCGAGTGCATTTCTGCCTTTAAAAAGTTCCGCAGAAAAAAACCATTTGCCGTTCGGAGTCGGCTTAAAACTTTAGACCCCCCCACGTCCATATCCATAAGCAAAACAATATCAGCTGGTTGTCAAAAAATGCGCACAGCTGAGATCAACCGATTTCAAAATGCTATTTTATTGTGGTCGCATAACTTCGTAGAAAATTGTATCAAAAAGTGAAAAAAATTTACAAATTTAGAAATTTCTCAATCAAATAGAATTATTATAACAATGAAATATTATAAGCTCGCGTTACATATATGTCTATTTTCTTTTTTTTTTTGCTGGAATGTTGGTACAACTGCAGAGTATCGCAGAGAGTGAGCGTGATCTATCAATTAGCTCGTTCTTGGCATTTAATTATATCAGTCAACTGAAGATGTCCTCTGCGATTTTCACTATGAATAAAAATAGCGAACAAAGAATTTGTTTTATAATAAATTTTGTGTTTTGAACGAGATTTCGGGTGCTGAAGAGTTGAAAATGTTGCAGAAAGCCTATTGTCCCGACCTGGTCGACCATCAACGGATGAAAACGTTGACAAAGTCAAGGAAATGGTGCTGGAGAACCATCATTTAAGTTTGAGGGAGGTAGGGAGGGACCAACATTTTACACCATTAATTGAGCATGAGACATGTAGCTAATCGGATCATTCCAAGAGAATTGAATTTCTTTCAAAAAATTCATCGCAAGAAGGTGGCGATCATCCATCGCGTCAGTTGATGACACGTGCGTATATGAGTTTGACATGCAAACCAGCCAACAGGCGGCTGAATGGCGCTATCCACATGAGCCAAAACCCAAAAAACCACGACAAAGTCGGTCAAAATTAAAAGTTTTGCTACTAGTTTTCTTTGATTATCATGGTGTAGTGCACTCGGAGTTCATTCCAAATGGTTCTACGGTAAATAAACAAAATTATTGTGAGGTTATGCGACGTTGGAGAGATAAATAAAGAATATGCAACATTTGAGAGAGAATGTGCGTAAGAAACGGCCCAATTTGTGGAAAGTAAACTCAGTGATCTTACACCATGATAATTCACCGTCTCACAAGGCTCATATTGTGAACACTATTTTGACGAAAAACTCGACAGATGTAATCGAATAACCACCGTATTCACCGGATCAGCGTGACTTTTTTCTTTTCCCAAAACTTAAATTGACACTCCGCGGTCACCGCTTTGAGTCGATAGAGGCCATTAAGGAGAATTCGCTGAAGGAGCTGAAAAAGATCTCTTCAAACGCGTTTAAAAGGTGTTTTGATGACTGGACTAATCGCTGGCATATGTGTATTGCTTTTAATTGAGCCTATTTTAAAGGCGGCAATGAAGATTATGATTAAACAATTATTTTGCGTTTTATTGAACAATTCCCAGTACTTTTTGGACAGAATGTATATTAAAAATATTTATTATTCTAACTTTTCAAAGTCGAATATAATATTTTGAATTTTTTCAGTATTCTATATTACCCTAAAACTTATAATTTGGTCAATATACTCATGCAAAAAGACCAATCACTCACACTAATACACACCTGGGTGCCTGCCAAACTCACAGCTAGGTTGTCGTCAAAAAAGATGAGAGTTTTAACTTATACAGGGCCCGCCATCTATCGTTACGGATT
This sequence comes from Anastrepha obliqua, assembly GCF_027943255.1. Taxonomy (NCBI): domain Eukaryota; kingdom Metazoa; phylum Arthropoda; class Insecta; order Diptera; family Tephritidae; genus Anastrepha; species Anastrepha obliqua. The sequence continues at coordinate 69,169,598 of NC_072894.1, forward strand.
TGAACTAGGTATTATTTGAAGAATGGTAATACTTAGCTGTCATCTGATATGACAGAAAATTAGTTTTATTCTTCCGCTGAACGAAAATGGTTGTGTATACGCTCAAAGAACGCTGGGAAATATTGCGACATTACTTTGAAAATCATGGTAATGTTGCAGAATGTGTACGAAAATTACGTACGGCAATGGGAAGAAGAAAATCACCGAGTGAATTCTGATATCGTTTGGCCGCCTCGGAGCTGCGATTTAACGCCGTTGGATTATTATCTTGGGGATGCCGTCAAAGACCAGTGTTATGCCAACAAACTAGCAACAATTGATGCACTAAAGACCAACATACGCGATGTCATAGCTGAAATACAGCCGCATACAATCGAAAATGTGTTGAAAAATTAGACCGATCGTATGGGATGGTGCATGGCTAGCCGAGGCAGCCATATGAATGAAGTTGTGTTCCATCATTAACCGGAAGGATTGTACTTCAAAAAAAAAAAATTAAAACAGTTTGGAAAAATATTGAGTAGTTTCTTTTTTATAGCATTTTTAATTCCGTAAAGTTATATGGCGGACCCTATATTTCTGTACAATGGTCAAGAGCTTTTGTAAGAAGTACCAAGGCGAATTAAGTTTCTTAGGTGGCGCCATTAAAAAACAGTTACTTTATTTTCGCGATTTTGACAAGTCTGACGTCAGTTCTTTTCATTTATGAGACTTAAACTATGTAATGAAATTAATAAAAACGAAGTGCTGTGTGTTAAATTCAGAAAGCATAAATTAATATAATGCCTCCAGATGCAGTTTGTTTGCGTTTTTATGCGGAAGACGCCGCGGCAAGAAATTATGCGTATGTTTGTATAATTTCTTGTGTTTGATTGTTTCCATTGCTTTCGACTTCTTTTTCACAATAAATTCCTCTTTCGTTTGCTTGTTTATTCATGGGCTCTAGCGACACGGCGAATTCGGAAGGCGCAATCATGAATTCTATCATTCTCTACGTGCTAAACCTGACTGAACAGAAAAGTCAACACAATGAACCATTCACAGCTGTCAAAACATAGTTATCTACAGCTAAAAATATATGTACTTAGTCTTGCCATAAATTCTGTGACAAATTTTGCAATGCATATGGCGAGAACAAATTCGCAGAAAGCAATTCCGTTATTTTTTCTTTTGTTAGTATGCAGTCTACTCATAAATTAGGCTCAGTTTCGTGGCAAATTGCGCTTGTTAACAATGGGCTGGGGAGCTAAGGAAAATCGCATTGCAGTGATTACATTAAGGGAAAGAATTCGCAGAAATCAACTTAGAAAGCAGAAAATTATGTATGTCCAGGCAAATGAATGTATCGACCAGATCCATGTCAAGACTGATTAGAAATGATCTCCAACTAATGACTCGACAGATGCAAGGAGCTTCTTCGGTGACACGCGGTCAACGGCCACGAAAATATTCTTTTCACAAAACAGAAAATTTTCACTGTTAAAGAAGTTCTTAATAAGCAAAAAGAGAAAATCTATGCTATGCGGCGTGGCCACCATCCAGATTCCGTAATGGTTTGCTAGAGAGTGTCTCGTAAAAGTGTTACATCAAAACAATATTCCTGTGTTCACAGCCGTAGAAGATTGACCGTCTAAAAGTCCAGATCTGAATTTTACGTTTAATTTTGGACTACAGTTTGTGATCAGAATTAGAGTACATTGCCTGTGAAAGCCCGCACAGAAATTTTGTTCGAGCAGCGACGTCAATATCGAAGCAAACCGTGCGTGCTGCAATGGTTTGAAAACTTGTGTAAAAGCAAATGGTGACCATTTCGAATGAAAATTTAATTTTTGTTTTTAAATATTTACATAATTAAATAAAACTAACTTCACTAATAAAAGTATTATAATTTCATATCTATAATGGACTTAACTTGTAACAGAACTTATGGCTGGACTAAGTACAGTCATTTTATATAGTCATTACGGCGAAAAAAACAAAGTTGCACAACACTTCACCTTAGTCTAGGCAGATGGCGGTCTTAATAGTAAAATATGGACCGCAGGCAACAAATGGAGGTATTAGCTGACGTAATACTAAGAAATAATCATTCATTTAAACAAATCTTAAACTGCAATTTCTCAAACTGCTCCGAAATATCAAAACAATTACTGTAATTTGGTAGGTGTTAAGCAAACTAGCATTTCATTCAGTATTCCTTGTTCTTCTCCTTAAAAGTTGTATTATTTTTCATTCACAATAGAAATTAATTGTCGGATTTCGACAATGTTGCGATCGAAAATTCCCCTAATCCGTTTAAATTATTAAATTATATAAATTATTATACTAGACGCCACCGTCTCTCTAGGCTATTCGGTACGGTTGGAAAACCTAAAAATGCCTATAAATACTATTTTTTTAAACATACTTATGCATGCTTACACATATAGGTATATGTAATTGTATGTGTGTATATGTAGGAATTAGGATTTTTTAGGGCCTTCCCAGGGGCTAACACTTAATATGCTAAAGTACAATTTTCGTCGGTGTTGAGAGATGTCGTTTTCTGTAACAGCCCGCGCAAAAGCCAACAGAAGCTCTTACTCTCTTGAAACACATTGTGGCTAAATATGAATGTGAATGAATAGCTATAATATGAGATTTTTTTAATTTCTCTTTCGTGATTCCATAAACTCAATTTAATTTACTCAGTCACGAATATTATTATATAATGATATAAAGGCTGCCACAGTGCGTTAAATTTTCATTTAACCTCATTTGAAAGTCACAGCAAAAAATTTGGAAAATGTGTGAAAGTGTGAACGCTTTAATACCTTGGGGCACAGCAAATATGAATATTGTTAATTTATATATTTATTAACTTAACGAGGGGCCGGAAGCAAGCTCCACAACCGTGGAAGTAATATAAATTCTAAGCAAACGAAAATTCCCAGGAGCCTCGAGCCCTAGATATGTGGGCAATCTGTGGTGGGTTATTAAAATTGCGGTCGTGCCCATATATACATACATATGTATGTATGTGCATGTGTTTACACACATACTCGGTATTATATTCCCTGTTTTTTTACCACTTGTTGAGCTACATAGCCCGCCAAGCTCCCTGGTTGAGTATCTGCCCTGATGCCCCACACTTGGCTAATTATATTGCCATAAAAATGAAATTAAACAAGTTATAAAAATTTATTGCCCATTTTAATCCCTTTATATGCATCTAATGAATTTTCTCAACAATCACTCCTAGCTCATAGCCAACAGCTTAAATTTTTTAGAGCTGGTTTTTTATTATAACGATAAATATCATTGTTAGCTGGCTCTTTTCTATTATTTTTCCTTGTTTTGTTACCTTTTATCAAATCAATTTTTATTGCAGCTAATTCAAACCAAATTACAAAAACAAAAACTCGTATTATCAACAACCCCGCTTAGTTTACAAATTCTTATTTAAAATTTGAATGGTATTTAGCTGGAAAAATACTAACTTAAGTGACTGTGGCCGACATCTGGTTATGGTCACTTATGGTCACTGCTTTCTACATACAATCAATATATTTGGCATTTATTTAAATTTTATTGAAACCACTGTCCATTTTAGGATGAATGCTTAAAGCAACATTTATAAAATGAAGTCAATTAAAATGTTTACCATTTTTTGGAGTTTATTAAAATAATTTACTCATTCATTGATTTGGCTGGTCGTTATGGCGTCGGCGAGAAAACATACAATATTTATGGCTAATTGCTTGTAAAAACTAAAGTACCAACAAATCAACTCACATGGAGGCATAACCTCAGAGCAAAAATTTGTAGAGCCATTTTCTCACAATTTTCTTGGTGAAAAACTAGCCTTTACTAATGTAAAGTATTTTGCATACCTTTATACAATAGATTTCAATTTTACCTCATTAGTGAAGTTTATCAGAAACTGGAGCAAAAGGGAACCTTCGGGAATGAATTTCTTCCTCATTCAACACAAAGTCGCCTAGTGGTTTTAAAATGTGAACAAATGGCTCGGTGTTCTGGTTCGAACCAAGTGGCAGTGATAGTTATTCCAATTGTTATGCCCAAGCAGCTGGCAAAATTTTCAATATTTTCAGTAATCATTTATGTGTGAATGTGTGGAAAATATTAAAAAATAAAATATGAAATTTCGGCTTATGAATACGCAACGGGAATTTCATCTTGAAGTGGGTCGTAATCAGGGCTTGAGAATGCGAGCAACTGCAATGGAAAATTGTCGTTTTTGAAGCGAATAAAGGTTGTCTTATTGTTTATGGCAGAACGGCAATATCAGAACTTTTTCTTTCCAAAAAAGAGAATCGTCCATTGTCCTCGATATAGAGCGATGTTAATCTACTTTCAGTAGTCACGGCTCGACAACATCCATATACGAGTATTTGAAATTTGGTGCAGATGGGGAAACAAGACACTAGATGCCAGGAGAAGGAGATATTTGACAACAGACGAACTCATGGAGAGCCATTATCAATTGAATGCCGCAATCATGACACTACTCGATTATTTTCTTCGGTCTGGACCAAAGCCAAGAAAATTCTCTATGCCAGCAAGGCAGCCAAGGTGCTATCACCGAAAGAACGCCACACATATTGAACCGCTTGAAACGCTGCCATTTGAGTGATGCGGTTTGAATATAACTTCGAATAGTGTCAAATTCCATTTCACATCTCTCGTGACTGTTGTTTCATTGAAATTTGATTGCCTTTTTCTTTCACATCCATCAACGCTGCTTTCGGTATAAAAATTAATTAATAAAAAGATGCGTACATTTCTGTTAAATATTTGGGTGAGATCATCCTTCCGCCATATAACTTTACGGAATTAAAAATGCTATAAAAAAGAAACTACTCAATATTTTTCCAAACTGTTTTAATTTTTTTTTTTGAAGTACAATCCTTCCGGTTAATGATGGAACACAACTTCATTCATATGGCTGCCTCGGCTAGCCATGCACCATCCCATACGATCGGTCCAATTTTTCAACACATTTTCGATTGTATGCGGCTGTATTTCAGCTATGACATCGCGTATGTTGGTCTTAAGTGCATCAATTGTTGCTGGTTTGTTGGCATAACACTGGTCTTTGACGGCGCACGGTTTTTGGTCGGTCACGCGTTGATTTGTCAATAAGCAACCCAGTTTCTCTTACTTTTTTCGCAAAGTAACGCACATACGCTTCATTCGGTGCTTTTCTTCTTCCCATTGCCGTACGTAATTTTCGTACACATTCTGCAACATTACCATGATTTTCAAAGTAATGTCGCAATATTTGGCGGGCCCTGTATTTGTGGCGTGCATTTTGATGTTGTTCGACAAATGGGTGGCCTACAGTTTTACGCCACCTCCGAACAGCAAATGGTTTTTATGAGGAGCTTTTTCATAACAGAAATACATTCGAAGGTTGGCCTTTGCCTGCCTAGGGCGACCGCTATTAGAAAACACTTTTTCTCTCATTTGCTGTTTCAAGCGCGTAAGCTCGTACCACTACACTTCCGAATGGTAGTCACATCTTTGGTATAATGAACTCTATTTCAAGTTAGAATAAATATGCTATAAATACTCAAATTTATAGAACCTTATGAGAACGGAATTTCTTCTCAAATTCTTTAGCTTTTGATTTATTTTCATCAAAGTCTTATTTCATAATATTCTGAAGTGAATTTTACAATTATTTAAACTGCACACATTCAATCTGTTAAGTTACTTCCATTTCTTAATTATGAAAGAATAATATTTAATAATAAATTAACTATTCTTACGTAGGACTTAAGTAAATTAATAAATACTTCAACAAATTTCTTTTGTTCTTCTATAAAATTATTTATCATCTGTGGCAATCCGTGGGCTGCTGGTTATGTAAATATTGCACAATAATTTCATAAAAAAAGTCTTTATTTCCCGTTCAATATTTTCATTAATGAATGCCAATCTAATCAAGACTTCCATGCACTTGTCTATGGCCCACTCTTTCCATTTAAAATCTGCGCCACTTGTACCATTCCACTTATCTCACTACGTTTGTGATTAACATCGCCTACCACACGTTAAACAAATCGCACAATGACGGATATGGTGGACCAGTTAGAGTGAATTACAGCAACCGATACCTCTTTGAATGGCTTAAACCAGCCTCCAACATGCGCACACTACGGCTAACTAGTCAACATTCGCGCGGCCAATTAAAATAAAACTAACGTTGAGGTACTCATTCAATTAGCAATAAATTTTCCAATAGCAAAAATTACTTGGCTATTTTAAATTTATGACACTATTTATGGATTTTATCGCCAAATCAAATTGTTACTACTACAATTATAGTAAATGCCGCAGCAAATACCAGTGTACGAATGTATGTATGTTAATAATATTCTACGCGTACGTATGCGATTTTATGTTTGAATATTTTCGTATTTACATACATACTTACACAGGCGAAATGTGGTTTAGCGTACACTTAGTCATAATTGGTAGAGCTTAGTTGAAAAGTTCTCTAAGAGCCTGCGAAAGTAGATGGAAAATGTAATTATTGAAGGCGAAAAAATGAGCCAAAGTACAAAAACCAGAATACAATAACAGAAAGTAGAACAGCCATATACATACACGCTCACACACTAGGGCATATACGCAAAGGGATGCTGGTCCAACGTCGAAACGACCTACAAAGGACGTGCGATAAATTATGAGGCAGTGTCGAGTGGCGGCCACCCGGTCGTCGGGCACCTTTGGCCTGTAATGTGCCACAATCGCACATGACTTTTGTGGCAGGCAAAACTTGCAAATCGTGTTTGTTCCAGCTATTGCATACATACATACTTACAAACATATATTTATGCATATATGCCTACACACCGCTATTAAACACTCCATAAACAGAAAACGAAAAGGAATGGCGGAATGCAGCATCAGCAGGACAAGGAGGAGCAGAAACAACAAAAAACAAAAGGAATCCATGCCAAGCAATCACTGAAAATATCATCAAAAGTGAGATAATCGGCGGACTAAGCATAACCACAAGGCGCTGAGTCCAAAAGAACCGAAAACAAAACAACAAAAAATCAGCGCAAACAAGTCAGTAGGCACAGCAATAGGCTGACGCAAAGCTGGCATTCATGCCACATATAATCGTAGGTGCATACATATTTTGCTGCTGCTTCAGCTGAAGCAATAAAAATTCAAAAGACAATCAGCCAACAAAATGAGCAATTTTCTGTAAACAAAAAAAATATTGTTTCGTTGTTGCTGTTTTTATTACAGCAACGGATGAGCAGCAATTGGTTGCGCTGCGCGCGCACAATTTGATGCGGTACAATAGCGGCAAAAGCAATTGCAACATACAATACATAACGTCGAATTGCCACCATCATCGTTGTTGCATTGATGTGCAAGGATTTGCTTATTCTCCGAAGTGCCCGTCCGCTGCTATAGACAAGTAATGCCAATTCGTATACTCACGTATGTATGTAAGTACGAGTGTATATATGTCAGCACATGTAAGGAGCTTTGTCTGCATTTCTGACACATTCTGACACAATCAACGCTGAGCTTTTATTGCCAACACCGCGCAGCAAAGGCCAACAGATCATAATGCACAGGCTGGCGCATACATATGTATGTATAAACATTTGCACATATGCTACTAGCTGCATATGGATAAGGTATAACTGCTAGTAGGTAGTACTCGGACTGTGTGATACGAGCATGAAAATGAAATTGAAAACCAACGCCAACTTAACCACTTATGATGAAGACGTGATCACGATCACTGCAGGATAAAAAACCAAAAACCTCTTGAAATAATGCCTTCAATCGATTTGGGTTAAGCGTAAATCGATCGTTCTTAGAGAAAACAAGATAGAAGTATGAAAAAGATCAAAAGAATAAAAAATTAGTTGATCAGTACTGAGAATTGCATTCTTTTTGAAGCAACTTTTGTACTTAGGCTGGGATCATTGTTCCACACGCGGCATAACTCCATATTGTATATACTTAATTATTAAAGAAGGTAAATTTTGTTTCCTTTTTTTAGCCCTGTACATATGCCTGTAGAGGAACCATAGGCACGAAGTGGAGACTGAGCCCAAGCACTAGATCTGTGTTAGATCTGTACAGTGGTCGTTAGATTACTGTCCTGTACAGAGTAGGCCGCCGTGAGTAGGATGACGAACTAAAGAACTAAGAAGGACGACGAACACTAAAAACTAAAGTGCAGGCATATGCGCTATCTTAAACATCCTGCTTCTAAGAAATCAGATAATAAATGAAATAAACTCTGTTTAACACACAGCTCACTTTCAATGCACATCACGAGAGAGCCACTGACGTGAAAGACGGCGAAATGTTTGTGTATCAAAATTTTATTTCAATAATGTGCGTAGTCAACAAAAATATTTAAACTTTATTGTGTAAACTCAGTTACGATCGTACCACATCGATCAAGAAGTTGCCGGAATATATATTACAATATTCAGAAAATTTAAAATACCACTCAAAAGTGATATTATATCCTTTAAAGTACGTCCCATCAGCTGCAATAACCTTTCTGGAACTTTATTTTCGGTGTGGCCACTAGAACCGTCTTCGATTTTTCCACTACCTTCTTTCGGTTGTTAAAGCGCATTCCCCGTAGTGTTTTTTTCACTCGATTAAGAAGAAAAAAATTACAGGGACCCATTTGAGGACATTGCAGAAAAAACTACCTCTGCTCGAACCGCAATCAGATTGAGGCGTTCGGGGCATAATCTAGACTTAAGCTACGGACACTCTAGCATTCTTAAAAACATTGAGTAAATCTCCATGGTATTGTATTATTGTATTAAGCTAGGACCGAGCTTAACTTTTTCCACTCATATTTCCTCAAGGGATGAGTGAGCAGGGTGCAACATTTGGAGGCAGGGCTCGAAGTTGGACGGAAGAGTTGGTGGGGAAGTATTCTGCGAGAAGTATTCAAGCTTAAATTTAGACTTCCGAACCACTGTAGTGTGCTTCTAGCGGAGGTAGCCACAATTAAGAAAGTAGCGGACGGTTGCTCACTTCGGTAATTACTATAAAGGATTTAAATATTTACCCCGGCAGACAAGTGGCAATTAGGGCCTTCGGTTCATGGATTTTGCGTTCGAAATTAGTCGGGAAATGTCTGGTGTTTCTCTCAATTGCATTCGAATACTTCGATCAGGCTCATTTGGGTTTCCGGTCACAGCGGCATAGAGGGAAACTGCTGGACTGATGCTCTGACTAGACAAGGAACCCTGGAGATGGTTTAATCGCAAAATGAGAAGATTGGGACTCCTTTGAGCACCTGCGGTCTGCTTCTGGAAAAATGGACCTCACGTCAACTCAGCGACCGTTGGACTATTGCGCAATCGGACAAAGTCGCGAGACCCTTCGGTCCGCAAATAGATCGGAGGCGCTCGATGGAACTTCTAAGGCTAACAAAGATGCAGCTCTCAAATTTGGTGGGTGTCCTTACTGGATATTATTCGTCAGATGTCCATGTAGTGAGATTTGTAATTGTCTCAAGTCCGTTCTGCAGAAGCTTTCTGGAAGACGAGGTGGAATCATCTCAGCACCTTCTTCTCAGCAGCACTGCTCTCGTCGGGCAAAGACTTAGACATCTGGGCTATTACTTTTTCTCTACACCTGTGGATATTACGAGTTGAAATATCACACATCTGGTGAAGTTCATCAGTTGCTTGAAGCGGGTAATTACGAATGTAAATTAGACACCGTCGGTGGTGCATGGCCGTCATCCTCTAACCTCAAGTCCCCTTCGTCCCTTCCCTCCCCTTTCCACTGTATGGTATCACAACGGACGAATTTTGAATATTTGAGAACAATTGGCAAAATATGTTATATTCGTGCGAAAAAATAACTCTCGAAAAAAACTAGTTTTACTTCTGATCAAAAAAACATAATTTGATATACGATTGTATTATCTGGGCGATTAATATGATTAATATGATGATCCATTACCTCGATTTTTCAAATCGGATTAATATACAGCGTAAAAAAATATGCGCATATGTACATATGTATATATTTTAATTTGTTTCACTATTTTTTTTTTTTGTGATTTTAAAAGTAGTCTGTAATCATTAATCCAACACTTTTACTATTATTTCAAGAAGAAAGACACTTCAATCAAATATTCAAATTTCGAAGGTCTATAATCGATTTTCCACCAAAAGCTAAAAATGAGCACTTGAGAGTGGTAACCAGAGCCTTGGTTTGCCAGCGTTGTTCATAAAATTCAAATGAACGCAATCAGCTGTCATCAAGCATCGTATACTTCAAATGCATGACTTCATTCGAATATAATAACACCATTTAATAAAGGAAAATTGAAAAGGCCAGTAGAGCGTACTCAGCCTCTAAATGTCAAATAAACCGCCGACAACAAGCAGCCAAATCGCGGCAATGCAGATTGAAGAAACGTGGGCGTGTACAAGCAAAATACTTCCATAAACTTGTCTATAAAGTAGTGGTTAGCTTTCATCAGTCACACGCCTGTGTTGAGAAGTGCAACAACAGGTACGAAAATAAGAATAATAACGTCACTGCTGCTGCAATCACCATTGCAGAAAACGTCGACAACAGCGCTACAAAAATGCCAATTTTAATTAAGACTTTAACAAAAAAATTAAAAATAACCTGTACAACTTTTTTTTGTTGCTTATGACCAAAATAATCGGCAACATTAGTAGCAACAAGACAAGGCAGCCGGCCAATCAGCCGCACCAAAAGTTATTTGCGCGAAGGGTGGAGGGAGGTGAATGCAAAATAGTTACCACCAAACAGTAGATATCAGCAACAATAACAATAAGTGGTATGTGATTTTTATGCCGACAAACAGCAACTATATATGATTGTGTGACGTGCAACATGACTGAATTTGCCTGCATTGGAACTGCTCAGGCAACTAGCTCACTCACGGTCTGGCGCACCGCTTGTCTGCCTAGCTGAACCGTCAGTTGGCTCTTTTAGTCGGCCATACATATATCAACAGGTTATATTAAAATGACGTTAATGAAGCTTGTTAACAAGATTTTGGCCAATGATTGCTGCGGTCGCACAACAGCAGCAACGGCAGCAGCTGCAAAAATATGAGCCAACAAATGTATGCTAAAATTTGTGATTCTTTGAACATTTCGTATGAATGAAAAACATAAAGGGTAGCTCAAAACTACGCACTTTATTCATTTTTTACCTTAATGGAGTTGCCAAATTTTCCAGATTTGGAATTCGCCAATCATAACGTTGTCAGTGGCTCTTAACTAATCCTGAGGACAAAATGTAGTTTTACTACGATAGTCGATTTATTTTCCTTTTACAGCCGATGGCTATCCAAGTAGAATGAACTCATAAGCACAAAAGCATTAAAGTTTAAAGTTGCGCAATCTCAGATTCTTCACCCGGTTTTATTGCGTTCCATCTCAGGTATTATTTTGAAAGGGACGCCGGTAAATTTTTTAAATTTGTTGGAGTTACTAGTATAAATAGGATGAAAATATATATACCAAATCAAATTAATCTCCATACAAAATGTGCCCTGTAATTTTTTTAAATATTTTTAATCCATAATGACTGTGTCAATTCAACAACTAGGCATTCATCATTTTCAAAATGCCAAGTTTTCTTCTTTGAAAACGATTCGCTTGAGAGCCACTGGGAAAGTGGGCAGAGCAACGTGCAGAACTTTAAGCCTGAATACCTTCGTGCGATTCAGATAGCAAATTTGCAGGAGAGCTTTTAACAAAAAATGTTATACTAAAAATTAATGTATTTGGACACCCTGTATACATTATTTTTTAAATGCGCGCATATAATGCAAATTTTTTCTTTTTACTGTGAAAATTACCGAGCCCAAATGAGCTGCTATCAAATTTTGAATATTGAGAATTTATGCCCCCCAATCAGGTCATACGCAATGCCAGCTCATTAGGTCAATTAGTGATCACTCTACAAAACGATAGCAATCAAGCCAAATTACACGCAACGCACCAAAACCATCTAAGCCATAAAAAATATTACAAAATTATGAATATTATTCAAATACATATATATGTATGTAGGCATGTATGTATGTACATAAATATGCTTACAAAGTTGCTATGTGAAAGTGAACGCTTTCGTGCTATTAAAGTTGGAAAAAATACCCAATAACATTCCTGTTTTGAATCATTAAGACAGCGAATTTGATCGCACCAGCGACCGACCACAAGAATAACTGGTTCAAGACAATTACAGCGCAAAAAAACGCGATAACAACAAAAACAATGCTCAAATCATTTATCATAATCATTGTGATTGATTCGTCTTAAAAAATTATTGTATAAATCAGGAATTGTGGGGAAATAAACACATAAAACTTCAGCAACCGAATAGAATGGGGTCGGACTGGAATGAGAAATGTGTGTACTCGTATAAATTATGAGGAATGAATATTGGCTGTAAATAAAAACCGATTTGTTCTGCTCATAAAACACTGAAGTGCTATGTGATGGAGTGATGGATCGATGGAGTGAGTACCGGCATTAAGTTGAAGTAAGTAACCACAAAATATGGAGAGAAAAAATAAATTGAGAAAATCGAATTTTTACGCTTTGATTCAACCACATTCATTGCAATGATTCGCACAATTATTAGCCGCTATTTGTGATATAATACTCGAAATACTAGTAAACGGAAAGGTGTGCAGGGAAACGATTGAGATCGGGTGGAGGCAGGCGAGTGCCGCAATTCGCGGCTATTAACGCCATTGACCGCAGAACGAGACCAAAGCACTCGAACGTAAAATCTGTGGCAAATAATAAAGGGGCAGAGAAAAGTTGGTGTACGTGCTGCGAAAAGTGACGGAACGTGAAGCAGTGTAAGCAGAAGTGAAACAGAAATCTAAAAATTTATATTTATTTATTTATTTAAAAAATTAATAAAGTAATATAAATATATATTATAAAAATAATCATAATAGGTCTATGAATAAGTACGGTTTTTTTTCGAAATTTGAATTTCGGATCATTCCCATGGCTTTTAAACGTTTGGAAATGGTTGATTGATCAACTCCCAAAGTTTTTGCAACCTCTTCTTGCGTTTGAGCCGGATCTTGATCGAGCAATTCCTCCAATTCGGTATCCATGAACTTTGGCGGCGCGGCCAAAATCACCACTTTTAAAGCGTGCAAACCACTTCTGGCACGTTCGCTCAGCTAGAGCATGCTCACCATAAACTTCCACCAAGATACGATGACTTTCGGCTGCTTTTTTCTTCATATTAAAAAATTCCCCGCAAAAACACATTATTTGGCACGAAATTCGACATTTTCAAGTGTGGTAAAAATATTGTTGTTTACGCTTCAAATAAAAAACTTATACTGACGTTTGTGCCTTACGACAGTAGCTCTCCAATGAATGTTTGGAAATGTGGATCGATGGAATAATAATCAAGTTACGCCATCTGTTGTAAAACCGCAAGGAACTTATTCATAGTCCATTAAATAATTAATTATAAAAATTACAATAAATTATAAATAATTATATTACATCCGGAAATACACAGTCGATAGTGTATACAATCGCTGGTAAATACATTAACGGGGGACTAACAAAAGTTCGGTAAATTAAATTGAAAAACGGATGCATTTAATTTTTTTTTTTTATCTTCATTACTTTTTGTCTTCTTCACATAATCACCATTAATTTCAATACATTTTTTATCAGTAAAATCACTCTTCAAAACAGGCTCAAACGCTCGTTTTTGCAGCTTCTTATGTTCAGGATTAACCACATTTAGGTATTATATCTACCAAAGACTCTTTCTCCCATTTTTTTTTTTTTTAATTTTTGGAAATAGCCAGATTTGGAGAGTATGGCGATGCACGATTTGTTTCAGTAACATTTTTTTCATGTCACTTGTCGTTTCAGCAGTCTGAGCTGGCGTATTATCGTGAGATAAGAAGTAATGGCACAGTTCCTCATTTTTCATATTTTCCAGTAAATTTTCGCTCAAAGGCCACATTTTTCTTGTCCGTCAACGATTTTCGTCGTCCTTTGCGAGGCTTATTCTCCACAAAAAAATTTCCCGCCTGGAATCTTTGGTATCACTTGGAACTCATTGAAAATGTCTCCAGGCTTTAGTTGACTTCGAAAGCCGTACTTTACTTCCAGAAATGAATTTGAAATTTCTCCAAAGTAAAAAAAGCATTGACTTACCGAACTTTTGTTAATCGCCCCGTATATTTAACTTCCATGTGGATTTGAAGGCTCTCATGCCGCTTCCGTCCAATCGATTTATAATATAGTAAGATAAATGTTTTTCTGCTTTGTCAATTTTGGTACGAAGGTTTTCGTCGAATTACTAAATCTAATCTTATGCGCTCTTGGCTGGTTTCAGCTTAAGAATTGTTTTCTAACTGCCTATTAATGTGCAAGCTACTCAACAGACAGATCAAATTGTCGATGCGATAAATTCGATTTCGTTTTCTCCACAGCAGGGCAAAATATGGAAAACAAATAAATCTGCATAATTTTATATTGAGCAAAAAGTTTTAAAATTTTTAGGTGCGAAAGCAGAGTTAAACTTGTACTGAAATACCAGTCATTACTTTCAAAGAAAAATTAGTTGAAGAGTGCATAGGAATTCCATCACAACTCTATGTATCGAAATGCCATCAATGAAATTTTTTGTGAGCTTGTCAATCAGTCGTTTTGTGTTTGTAAACCAAGCAAATGTCACTATTGTAGCGATAAATTGGAGCCGAGAAAACGAAAATGTGTTTGAAGGATACGTTTTAACTGGATGTTGAGTCAGTAGCTCTTACCTCACATGCAACATATCGAACACTGTGCCCAAAAATGGCGTAAACGCCAGAAACAGAATTTTACAGGTGAACGAGTTTTTGTTTTTGTAATTTTTTACATATTAGATCCAATTTTCAATTAATTCCAATTTCATGTGTGCAACATAATTCTTGTCGCTTTTTCGCAATCACAATATCAAGCTACTTTTTGATGCTGTGGCAGTTAGGTTCTTCTTCTTCTTAATTGGCGCTATAACCGCATACGCGATTTTGGCCGAGTTTAACAAAGCGCGCCAGTCGTTTCTTTCTCGTGCTAACCGGCACCAGTTGGACACACCAAGTGAAGCCAAGTCCTTCTCCACCTGATCTTTCCAACGCAGAGGAGGCCGCCCTCTTCCTCTGCTACCACCAGCTGGTACCGCATCGAATACTTTCAAAGCCGGAGCGTTTGTATCCATTCGGACGACATGACCCAGCCAACGTAGCCGCTGGGTCTTTATTCGCTGCACTATGTCTATGTCGTCGTAAAGCTCATACAGCTCATCGTTCCATCGTCTGCGATATTCGCCGTTGCCAACGTGCAAAGGTCTAAAAATCTTACGCAGAATCTTTCTCTCGAACACTCCAAGCGTCACTTCATCGGATGTTGTCATCGTCCAAGCTTCTGCGCCATACGTTAGGACGGGCATGATGAGAGTCTTGTAGAGTGTTAGTTTTGTTCAACGAGAGAGGACTTTACTGCTCAGTTGCCTACTTAGCCCAAAGTAGCACTTGTTGGCAAGAGAGATTCTACGTTGGATTTCAAGGCTGACATTGTTATCGGTGTTAATGCTGGTTCCTAAATAGACGAAATCTTTTACAACCTCGAAATTATAACTGTCTACAGTGACGTGGGTGCCGATACGCGAGTGCGCCGACTGTTTGTTTGAAGACAGGAGGTACTTCGTTTTGTCCTCGTTCACCACCAGACCCATTCGCTTTGCCTCTTTATCCAGTGGCAGTTAGGTTACAAACTATTTTTATTAAAACAAAATTTTGTTATTTTTATTATTTCTACTTATATAAGTAAAACTTAAATTTTTAAGAATACATTTATTGGCTCTCGCAAAAAAATTAATGTAAATTCAACATTTTTTTCGCGAGGTATATTAATTAAAATTATTTGGATATATAGTTTTCATCCAAAATTGTTGACATACTTTGAGATTACTATTACATCATTATACCTGGCTTGTTATTTATCACCTCATCTACGTCTACACTATTGCACGGAAGTAACCAGCCTTTTTGCCTTACTTTGGTGCCAGTGCCCCAAAAATGTTTATTTACCGTACTGAGTCAGAGAACTTTTAGCTACACATATTTTATTTGCACAAGGAATTATGAAACCTTGTGTACATAAAGAGATAGAGTGTTTGTTGATTCTATTGCACCTTTTCAAATTACAGATGGCTTATGTAAACCAATTCTGAAGACCAATTTCACATACCTCAAGCCACCGAAGTGGCTTTGGGAAGCTCCATCTAGGTGGCCTTTTTTTCAGTAGGCATGAGCTCTTCCTCAGATATCCACGTAATCTCACACATTAACCGCTTTCTGTGTGCGATTTTGCTGTAAAAAGCAAAGCGCGATGAGAAACCTATGCTAGGTCTATCCCTATTGCATGCGCAATTACTTACTAGTTATATTTTATAAAAATGTTTCGAAAAATAAAATAATAAATATTGGATGCATATTTGCAATGACATAAAAATATATCTATACATATGTATACATTCATATTGCCAATACCCTTCCTAACTCAAGTCTACTATTTTCAGATCCAACCACTACAACTGCAGCACTTACATAAACATCGTCTAAGACAAAAATTAAACACTGCACCGCCATCAACCGCCAACAGCCAATTGCCATCCACCAACAAGTGACAGCTACTGCCAAAGTAATCCGCTTGGCAACAGCTGTTACAACAGTTCAACTCAGTACAGAAAATGTTTCCCCGCCTGCCCGGTCCAATTGGAGCGGATATCTTTCTCGGAGCCACTACCACTGTGCGAACGGTGTTTCCCAACTCGCGGCTTGATTCGCTGTCTGGCGCCCAGAACGCTCATCACCATCACCTCAATCACCAACAACAGTCAAACGATGGCTCTGCCACTCCATCGCCAGCTTTTGGTAATCAGCTACTTTCGCCATTCGACTCGACTATCACCAGAGATTTTGCAGCTACGGCGACGTTACATACAGACGCTGGTGATGGCAGCAGTAGTTTCAGTCCGCTAGATGATGGCGCATCGAGTAATAATTATCTGCCTGAAAACGATGCAGATTGGTGGTCGAATGCCATCGAAGAGGACACTTTTGAATCGCCGCTCGCGTTCGATGCCAGCGAAAATGGTCTGTGGAATGGGCGTTTTGTACCGCCACCACCACGCCCACCTTTTCTGGATGACAGCGTCGCAGCGGACGGACTTACCACCTGTGATTTATGTACGTGGGCATGGCAGCGTAATGCCTACTCGCTAGATGGATCGATTGGTGAGTAATCAGCTGAAAGCTAACTACTTACATACAATGAGTGTGTATATACAAAGTATAATAGCATCGCTACATATCAAAATAAGAATAACAATAGCATTGTGCAAGTGGGCAGAGTCCACACTCCTGGCGTTGGATGGGTTTCGCATTTTCGCTGTCATAGTAGCAATTTATTGTGAGATGAGGATTTATGAGAGCAGCATATCGGCGCTAGCAGAGCTTTTGAATAGGCAGGCTTCCAGTTAAAGCAAGCTCTTCTTAGACTCTTTGATCAGCTGAAGAGTCTAACTGGCCATTTTATTGCTTTACCTGTCGATTGTGTGGCTGATATTTCATCCCTTTTTTTTGCGCATTGGTTGCACTTCTCTTTTCAATTAAAAACAGCACATTTTTCCTACTAACTTTGGGCGGTTTCTCTATTTTTATTTATTTTATTTTGCTTTGCTTCCCTTGGACCGTGGTTTCGATATCCAATGCAGCAACGATCGATATCGCTATAACTTATCGCTACAATCGCGTCTAGCGATTTAATAACTTTTTTACCTGCACAAAATATTACATATTAGTATTGTATATACATATGTACATGCATAAATATGTATATACAATACTTATTTATATGTTTTGGAGTTGGTTTGTGCGGATGCTATTGCAAAAATGTATATTGAAAATTGATCGTGGCGATTAGTGGAGGCCACCGAGTGTTCGCGTTACTCATTTTTCTGATTTCGCAGAGGAACTTTTGTAAAAAAATCTCAGAGTCATACTTGTATTTAAGATAATATTGATATATAATATAACTAAACGTCCTTTTATTTCAGTACATACATATATATAGACATATATTACTTACGTACTGTTTTTTAGTAGAAAAATTGTTTTCACTTACCTCTATTACAAAGGACAAAAAACCTATAAATTGTTTAATCCTTACCATCAGCAAAGGAAGGTAGAGGGCCAAGAATTGAGAGAAGAAAATGTGCAGTATAGTAGATATTGATACATATATGAGTGGTTACTTTTTAGTTCTATCCCTATGGATTTAAACCTGAGATGGCGCATGAGGCCGATGTTGCCGGAGAACTAAAAACTAAGAACTGAGAACTACGAAGAAGACTGATTTTGTTACGAAACGATACTTTTACTTTTGAATAACGATATTTTTTGCGCGATAGTTTTAAGCCGACATTTATTGGAATTAAGCACTTGAACCCCAGCATGGTATCGAATTTTAGAAAAAAAAGTAATACAAATTTGGAGCTCCAATTTCTGGTTTACCTCTTTGTGTTATTAATTTTTGTGTATTTTTGTGACTGTCGTTAAGCGACCACTGCTACAAAAGAAGAGTGAATAAATAGTTATTATTTAAAACTCCATACATGGAGTGTTTTTTACCTGCATGAGAACTATCGATATCGATAACTATAGTTTAACTGCTGAGAATGGAAAGCTGTGTTGACATTTCTGTTCAGTAAGGCTTGGCAAATCATCATTACTCGTTTAACACAAGAACGACGCTTTTAAATTGTGGAAATTTACTTTGAAAAAAAAACAAAACATCGTTCACCAAATTCATAGAGCAGTGGTGGCATCACCAGTCTCTATTTCTTTTAAAATGAGGAAGTCGCTGCCGCTACGGTGAATGGCGAGCGCTATCGAACCATGCTGACTGAATTTTTGTTTCATCAACATTTCCTCAACATCGACGACATTTGGCTCCAACAATCGATTTATTGCTAAGCCAATAGTTAAGTCAATAGTTTATGCCGACAACTTGAAGCAGGTCGTGAAGCCAAAATTCAAGTAACCATTAGGACATTGGAAGCATTTAGGGCAGAAAAATAAAAGTCCAAATATTTCTATTACGAAAAGCAGAAAAAATATATTATTTGTCATAGAAAGACTTTTCTGTGAAGCTTTCTGCTTCAGTTTATTTTTCAGTACATACATTTTCTATTTGTTGCTAGAGAAAGGATGATAACAAATACATATAAGCTTTTTGGTGACCTGATGCTTAGTTGGGTCACCAAAAATTACATAACATTTCATTTATTTGTGTTTGATATCTTCACAGGCCCGGACAAGTACTTCGTTCAGCGTCAGTGAGGTAGATAGATACGAAACCCGGACATTTACAGAGAAAATGCTCTACAGTCTCCTTCTCTGAAAGATCTTCATAGCTTCTGCAATGGGGGTTAAATGGTAACCCTGGCCTTTCTGCGTGTGTGCCGATCACCAGTGACCGGTAAACACAGCTACGAGTTTGGAAATTGAATGGCGAGGAATCCAAAGAACTTTCTGAGTCCTTCGTATAGTATATCGTATTAGGGACAAAGGGTTTTCGAAATAGCACCATCATTTCTGCGCTTTCCTGAGAGACAATTTGCGCAGTTCCCCTTAAACAACTGTCAACGGGATTCCGATGACCGGGTAGGAGGTCTCTGAGGCCAATTTAGTCCCTTTCCTGGCAAGCTCATCCGCAATTTCATTTCCCTCTATGTTTCTATGCCCTGGAACCCATATCAGAGAAA
The DNA here is from genome assembly GCF_027943255.1 of Anastrepha obliqua. Lineage (NCBI taxonomy): Eukaryota > Metazoa > Arthropoda > Insecta > Diptera > Tephritidae > Anastrepha > Anastrepha obliqua. The sequence goes on from NC_072894.1 coordinate 69,189,473, forward strand.
TGTTACCTGCACACCCAAGAGATTTGATCTCTTCTTTACATGAGTTTACTAATTTCGTTCTGCACCATGTTGTCGTCAGAGCCTTAATCGCGGCTTGACTATTGGAGAAAATAGTAATAATCTCCCTCGCTCCCGTGTTCCTTAAGCATTTTCCATGCCGGCAAGATCACAAAGTCTTCTGCTTGAAAAACACTAGCAGTGTTCGGCAGTTGAAAGAAGATAGATAAATTAGCTAATTTAGAGAAAACCCCTGCTCCGACTCCCGATTCCATCTTGGAACCGTCAGTGAAGACAGAAGTGCAAGCTTCGGTGCAGATTGTCCCCTCGATCCAAACCTGCCTATTTGGAAAGATTGCTCTAGCAAGACCCTCAAACTCTAGTTTGCGGATATAGAGATCTGTGCGAAGTTCGGAGAAATACGGTGTTAACTGCCCGAAAATGCTACCATGTCCTTTGAGAGATTGTCTCCAGAGGCCAATCTCCTTTAACCTGATTGCACTTTGAGCTGCGGTGGAAATGACGGAAAAGTCGATGGGAAGTAAGTGCAAAAGGACATTAAGTGCAGCACGGGGTAAGTTTTACATGCTCCGGTAATGCCAATGCATGCAGTCCTTTGCACCCTCCCCAGTTTAGTGATATTATAGCCCTTCCGAAGAGCTTCCCACCAAACCAGGAATCCGTACGTTAAAATTGGCAAAACCACTGCGTTGTACATTTACAGCACGACCTGTGGCTTGAGTCTCCATTTTTTACCGAACATAGATTTGCAGGGGTAGAAGGCTCTACTGGCCTTCTTTACCCGAATGTGTAGCTTTCAAGTCATCGGCGTATGATACTACCTTAACCACACCCTTATTTAGCATTATCAGAGCTTCGTCAATTACATCTAACCAAAGTAGGGGCGAAAGGACAACTCTCTGCGGCGTCCCCCTGTAAACGAATTTAGTGACTTTAGCCCCTCTTGCGACCGCATTAATTTCCCTGCAGCCAGTGATAATTGACTCCGCTCTGATGTTATTAAAAGGGCCTTCTATATCTATGAAGGCCGCCAAAGTGAATTGTTTGCCTTCTAGAGATTTTGCACAGTCCCTACGACCTCGCGTGATTCCGTGGATTTCCCTCTCAGGTAAGCGTATTCTTCTTCTTCTTAATTGGCGCGATAACCGCTTACGCGATTTTGGCCGAGCTTAATAAAGCGCGCCAGTCGTTTCTTTCTCGTGCTAACCGGCGCCAATTGGACACACCAAGTGAAGCGAAGTCCTTCTCCACCTGATCTTTCCAACGCAGAGGAGGCCGCCCTCTTCCTCTGCTACCACCAGCTGGTACCGCATCGAATACTTTCAAAGCCGGAGCGTTTGTATCCATTCGGACGACATGACCCAGCCAACGAAGCCGCTGGATCTTTATTCGCTGCGCTATGTCTATGTCGTCGTAAAGCTCATACAGCTCATCGTTCCATCGTCTGCGATATTCGCCGTTGCCAACGTGCAAAGGTCCAAAAATCTTACGCAGAATCTTTCTCTCGAACACTCCAAGCGTCGCTTCATCGGATGTTGTCATCGTCCAAGCTTCTGCGCCATACGTCAGGACGGGCATGATGAGTGTCTTGTAGAGTGTTAGTTTTGTTCGTCGAGAGAGGACTTTACTGCTCAGTTGCCTACTTAGTCCAAAGTAGCACTTGTTGGCAAGAGAGATTCTACGTTGGATTTCAAGGCTGACATTGTTATAGGTGTTAATGCTGGTTCCCAAATACACGAAGTCTTTTACAACCTCAAAATTATAACTGTCTACAGTGACGTGGGTGCCGATACGCGAGTGCGCCGACTGTTTGTTTGAAGACAGGAGGTACTTCGTTTTGTCCTCGTTCACCACCAGACCCATTCGCTTTGCCTCTTTATCCAGTTTGGAGAAGGCAGAACTAACAGCGCGGTTGTTAAGGCCGATGATATCGATATCATCGGCATACGCCAACAATTGTACGCTCTTATAAAATATTGTGCCTGAGCGATTAAGCAGGTAAGCGTATTGCGCTGGAGATAATTTGGATTCGATGTGCTCTCAGATATGATAATCAATCAATATTTCAAACACTTTTAGGATAAATGAGGTAAGACTTATAGGCCTAAAATCCTTGGTCGAGTCGTGACCTCTGCTCCCTGTTGTGTGTGAAAACAATCCTCGTTTTCTTCCAGTTGGCGAAAACGTGATTAAGAGCAATACACGCCAAATAGATTTCTTGCAGAACAGGAACCACCGAGGTACTTGTTTTCTGAAGCATCGCAAGCAAGATATCGTCAGAACCAGGAGATTTAAAAGGAGAAACCCCATTTATTGTCCACGTGATTCTGTCAACTGAAATAATAGATTCCAGGGAGTTCCTACCTGTCGACTCGTATCAGTGAGACTCTGCAGACATTTAAATACTCAAAAATGCATGTTTATGATATGTTGCATAAATCTTATAAGGATTAGTTCCATTACTATATCAATTAAATAGCTCCCCTCGGATAGTTTAGATATTCCCGGGCGCTGGTCCGATGCAGCTTGATTTACTGGCCTTGCTCGCTTTGCTTTGTTTAACTTTGAAAAATTCTGGGGCCAAATTATAACTTTGAACTCTATCAAAATCTCGACATAAGTTGGCCACACCATCACACCGTTAACCGACTCTCAGCGAATTGAGGGAATCAGCTGATGTACTGACGTAATATAGAAGGTGACAGCGATTTGTTGTTTTAGTGATATACAAAAAGCATAAACCCAGCCACTGCCCAACGACTGATTGTATTTAACTAACCTCACTTTAGTCGACTTTGGAGAAAAGTCGTGCAGCAGTAATGGCGTACATTGTAGCATTTCTAAGCTTCAGGGCTGTCCAACATTAATTATAATAAATAAACATAATAATACTTACACACACGCGTATTATTATCTTCACATCACCATCAACACCCTAATGGCTCAGAGGTATTTTAGTTAACAGCTGCAATTTTATTTGAAAACGAATGGTTTAACAAAATAATCCTCATATTTTATTCGCACTCATTTATCGCAGTTAAAAAAATAGCTCAGCCTTTTAATGCAAAAACAAAAAAAAAAAACAGAAACCGTAGTCATAAACTTCGCGCCAGCAACCCTACAAAAACTGTTGACGCCTCCCAATCCCTTACTAACTTCCAACAAATAATATTAATTTTATATATCCCTCCTCCGTCACCCATGATATTTGCTAGAGCATTAATGCATACGCGAGTATGTGTGTGTGCATACGTGTTAATCACACTCGAACTGATTACATGGAAATCCGTCCAGCAACGCCTTGTCTGAGCTGGGCCACCGCTGACGCCACGACACTGCTACACACACTCACTCACCGTGATCAAGAATTCCACGTAAATGCTACTTAATGAGTGAATGCTACTTGGATGGTTAGTTGCTTGATTGCAGGCTGTTGGTTGATTGTTGCCGGTGTTGCACGTCGCATGGGACAGCGAAGCTAAATTGAGTCATTATGTGTTTACAAATTTCACTACAAGCACACCCACTACACTACATGCACACGACTCTGCTCTAACCCTTTCCAAGTGCCAACACAGCGTATCGAGTGCGTGTCAGGGAATATTTTTCGTAGTCGTTTCCATATTTGATTCCTAATGACGAATTCAAATGAATTCGGTTGGCGCCCCTACTACGGTGTATGAGTGGTGCCATTCTGCTATTAGTGCTGCTGTTGATGTTACTGCTGCTGCAACACTGTCGCGTATGTCGTGTGCCGTTATCGTTAATCTGTTTATGGCATTCATTGTTATGCGAAATGTCGATTTGGTTGGTTAGTTATTGTTGTTGTCATGTGTGTTAAACTGGACATTCGCATGCCACATCCATATTTAGCATTTAAAGTTGGAATGGTGTCAACCAATTTGCAAATTGCACTCACACAGTCAAGCAAATAAATATATATTTTTACGCCGCCTCCCTCATATGTTGATCATAATGGCGCACAGGAGTGCGTCTGCACCTTCCTCGTAGGGAAATGAACTTGCTAAAACTAATTGTGCTATCTGTGGCAAGCAGTTACAATGATTCATATAATTGGTACGTTCTATAGAACATTCCTTGAATTATTACAAGAGCAAATCAAGTCAAATATCACGTCTACTGATTCACATAACGTTTACCTGCATTGCCTCAGCCAGGTGCTTTGAAATATGTGAACTTCCTGTTAAAATTTATCTGCTACTTAAAAGCGCCTTCGCTTTCACGACTGCCTGTTTTGAGTAGGTATGTCATCGAGAAATGTTAGCCGGCAGTTTATGTGTTAAGTAGCATGTCAAACATTTACACAAAACAGCTCATTGAAGGCCTTCTTTCTGACTCTGTGCCATCGAATCGGATTTCTATTTTTCAAGAACTTCTTGCCGATATTAAACTAAGACTTTTTCCTTACCTCTGACGTTTCTGCTTACTTTATTTTCTTCCATCTATTTTTTTGTTTGTTTTGAAAGTAAACAAACGGTTTGTATTTAATTATTCTTAACCAGCTGTTTTTAAGTTTTTACTGCGATGCTGTCATATCTTCTCTGTTATAAAATAAAAGTTGGCGCAAAATTAATCACCCTATCGGAACATTTATAATTGGAAAGCTGACCTAGAACAACACACTAGTAGTTAAAAGGGCTTATCTCGTATTTTTCGCAAAAGATACCTCGGTGGTACCCGACCAACTTACGTGCATGGCAAATGCAATGTAATTTTAGACAACGGCACTGAGGTCTAGTTCCCACACCAATCAATTCAGTAAATCTTTAAACGGCCTTAAATTAGGGAGCAGTTCCTTCAAGCGACTGTCTGCGCTTGGAATAACCTACAGTAATCTGAAAGGCTAAATGAAAGTTAATAGAGAGATCCTGTTCAAAATTCCTTTATCGAATTCTTAATTCATCATTGAATTCAGAGTCGTTTGTCAAAATGCATTATTTAATAGAGTTAAGCAAAACTAATGGAATACAAACCTGTCTGCAGTTCACTACTGCTAGCTTATTTATGTGCAGGTATCGACGTAAGCTCGCCTTCTTAGGTATGGATAGACACCACAGGCAGTGAACAACTTTTCAAAATAAAGCAAAGAGCATTGACACTTTCTTTTCTATAAATAAAAGATTTTTCAGCAAATCACCCAAAAGTTTTCAAGTAAGCCTTTCCGTACAGAACTTTCTCGTTATCATCTCTTCTATTCAGTTTATGAATTTACAGCCAATGAAATTTGACATCGAGCGGCAACTTTTAGGGTAAAATGTTTGAATGGGATTGGCAGTGTAGAAAATAGTCGTGAAATTATTTTGAAAAAAAAGTGCAGAGCAATTTACCACTATAAATATTTTTAATGAGTCATGCAGTTAGTTATAAATTTTTTTAGTTCCTACAGGGCTTATTAATACATATTTATAAATACCAAAAATACATAAGTGGTATGGGTATGTATTCAGAGTACATATACATACATATACATATGCGGATTTAAATAAAACTTTCGTCATAAAAAAGCAACGTTACGGGGATGTCCTGCTGTTTTCAACTCGCTTCTTCTCCTCATATTTGCAAAGTGGTCGCTGCGATTTAGTCTAAATGGTAAACAAAAATATTAACAAGCCAGAAAAAAAACAGTTCGAAACGAATTGAAATGACTGGGCGTTGTTTAGCTGTCGGCCATATTAACTGACATCATAACAAATGTCTTAATTTTCTGTTTGAATTTTGAATTCGTTCACCATTTCCTTTTTACTTCAGACATGTGATTACTTTTGCTTATACCTGTATTTCAAATATGTACGGGTATATACATATACTTGTATAAGTATAAGTGCATTTATCACTCATAAGAATACATACCGAACTTCTTTGATCGGCATCGCTAGATCCATTTAAAAACCGGACTAAAATGTATGTATTATTAATTCAAAAAAATATATTTACTCTTGTTTTAGTTGCCTGACAATATTTCGTGAGTTCAATTTCGTACGAAAATTATTAAACATTTTTTTTTTTTCAAAAAATATATACACATATGTTTATATAGTATAAGTATTTCGTATGTTCTCTCCTTACGTAGTGAAGGCTGAAATGTTTTTAACAAAACCAAGTAAAATGGTTTATGGCATCCCACAAGAGAGCTTTGAATCTATTCAAAAAACGGTTGCTAAACTTGGGAGCTGCTTATGATAACATATCTATCTGTGCCAATTTAGAGGAAAACTGTTGATCGATTATGAAACAATACTTCTGATATCACCTATCTAATGAATTAGGCACTTAAAGTATGAAATTATTTCGATACCCTACTTCCTAATTGCACAAGAAGCCAAATTTTAATCATATATTTATTTCTCAATTCTTGACGGTAACGAATATATATGTATATACATATGTAGTCCTTATACAGGTCGTGACGCTGTGATTTTTTTTTTTTATTTATTTCATGCATATTTCCTCATAACCTTCACCACCCTCCTCTATGATCTGTCCGAGTCATAATTGTTCGAAAAAGTGGCAGAAGTACTTTTCTGACAGCAGCTTCAGGACATGTGCCTATTTCTCTTTCACAACATGAAGGGATATTTTATTTCTTTTAAGATAAATTTCACTTTAGAAAATAGCGCGCAGCGCCGGATTAGACGAATGAGACCGATGGTCTGTCTCTGGGATGCTGCATTTGGAACCTCTAGACCGACAACGCGCAATGGGACTACGATTGCTTTTGGTCGGGAATGCATCAACTTTTTCTATTATGCACAGAACCCGTGCACTTCAGAATGGTAGTAACGCCGCAGCCCATTCGGCTACGCCAGCCGCGTTAATTCTTATATATGTAACTCAGTTGTATCACCACGTCACCAAAAGTCTTAATTTGTTCGTAGTCGTGGATGTAGCTATTATAATAATCCTTAGTTACTTCTGCGTAGTATTTGTAAACAAATCTTTGCATCTCAGTTTTGTTCAGTAAATATTGCGAAAAAATGAGTGATATCGAATTTCACCATTTCATCAGCTATTTCGTTTCCCAAAATAACAAACATGCTCTGGGGTCCATATTATTTTCAGTTTACGAGGATGTTGCATGAGTACGTTTTTTATTTTTTTAATATGCATGTACATATGTACATATGTATATGTAATTATATTTCAAATGCGTGAAATGGAAATATGCACCATTACCAGTTGTTTCGTATATGCCAGCGTTTTCTGTATATGTCATTTGCTACAAATTGATTGCATGACAAATGAATGACAAACTGTGATTTTGCATGGAATGGACTATAAACAAAGAGTTAAGATATTCGCAATATTAAAGTGTATTATTTTAAAAACTTAATTAATAGGATATTAATAATATAAAATAAAATGAATGATAACTTAAACCTAAGTTGAATGAACATAAATGAACTTAAGGCACAAAATGAAATCGGAATATTTTTGGTAAATGCGTCGTACGGCAATCATATCTGACACACGTACATATTTGAACTAATTTTTTTTTAATTTAATAAAAAAGTTATTCAAGAACAAAATTGGAGGATTATAGTTATTTGGGCCCTTTCATACATCGCCTATAATCGTCTGCAGGAGCATTCCATGAAAAAGTGGAACTCTGAACTGTTTTACAAATATGCATTTTTTATATATAATATTATTGCACGTGCATAGTGAGATTATGTTCTCATCTAAAATAATTTACAAAAGTTGTAGTGAGTATGTCTCATTTTTTGTAAATACCGTTATTTATTGAGAGTACCAACAAGTCGGATTATTTCATTAGTCTTTAAGCAACTTTTTGCGAGGTCGCTGCCGCTATTGTTTATCAGATAGAAACTGGATTTCTGTTCTTAGTTATAGTGTATAGTCCGCTGTATTTAACTGCATACTCATTTTTTTGGTTAAGTGTTTTTTTGATAAGAAATTAATCATAACGGATTGGTAAGTTTCGATAAAAAACATGTCGACTATACAAATTGAATTTTTCTGTTAACAGCTAACTTTTAGCGGTCTAAAAACTGGTGAAACAATTTTATTTGAAATCGCTTTGCTTACAATATATTCTTGGTGATAATAAAGTGTCTGTACGTGATGCCGAAGAATAAGTTATCTGACATCTTCAACTTTTACTGGCGTTTGTAATAAACAAAGCCCTTTTTTGTACTGCAAATCTCAAAAACGCAAAAATGAGCGACCAGCAACCATCAACCAGTGCTAGCCGCATGCGAAAATTTCGAGAAAAGCAAAAAGAGAAAGATCCAAACTTTACCGGTAATGATACTAAAAGAAAAGCAGAAAATCTTTCTGAAGGTGAGTTAAAAGCAATTTCACTTAAGGAAAGGGATAAGAGGAGATTGCTAAGGGCAAAAAAGCGGGTTGAACTTAAAAATTCTACTGATTCTTCTGTAAGTACTGAATCTCCGTACAAGTCGAAACAGACTTTATCTAAAGCTGTTCAAAAGTCTCTAAAAGCACTGCCTCAATCACCAAGAAAGAAAAAAGCGGTTGGTACAGAACTAGCGCGTAAAATGAACATTGCTCTAGCAGCCCAGGCGCAAATGATTTCATCCTTGTTTGGGAAAACGGCATTAAGAAGAAGTGTCAAAAGCATTATTTGACTTTGTACCTACGAGAAGCCTTTTTCATTTTTAAAGAATTTTTTCCTAATATCGAAATTGGATTTTCAAAAAAAAAACGTTTTGCTAATGAAAGACCAGTGCAAATATTTAACTCATGAAAATTTTATATTCAAATTGAAAGGTTTGAAACAAAATTATTGTAACGACTGGTGGACTATGACTTTATGTGATCCTTCTTTGGATTCGAAGTGCTGCAAAAATGAATGTGATACTTGTTCTGATGGCAAAAAAATATTAATTTCTATGGATTTAAGTACAATCTGTGTATGGAAAGAATGGGAAAAAAACTCAGAAAATAAACTACGTTTAGTAAACCACGAAACAAGTTCAGGTGAACTTAAAGAAAAATTTATTGATTCTATCCATATTATGATGAAGCATGTTAATTTAAAACGAGTTCAAGCCGGTGAATTTCAAAAATACCAACGCAATGAAAATGTGCGAATCCTTCAAGTTGATTTTGCGATGTCTTTTGGCTGTGAATACCAGAATGAAGTTCAAAGCGCACTCTGGTCACGAACAAGTATTCTTTTATTTACTGCTGCAAGTTTTTACAAAGGCAATTGCCAAACATATCTTATATGCTCAGATGCAAATTCGAAAGACAAGGATACAGTTTTTGTTTTCATCAATAAGTTGTTTGACTTGATGCATAAAGAAAATGAAGACTTACTTTCAGCGGAAATTATTTGGAGTGACGGCCCTTCATCGGACTTTAAGAACCGTTATATGGTTAAACTAACATCAATGTTGAGTGAAAAGAACAAAAAGGCCCTTTTATTGGAAATATTTTGCTACATCGCATGGAAAAGGTGTGATAGACGGAGTTGGCAGAAATATCAAAAGACTGGTAAGAAAGAAAATGATGAGCCAAAATGAACATGTTGTTGTCCAATCGCCAAGGATTTAGCTTCTCAATTAGTCACAAAAACCCGGGTGATTTATGTGCCATCCTCTGAAATTTATGAAAGGATTAAAAGTGCATCGCCGTGGGACAATGCCAAAGCGATAACTGGAGTTTCCAACTTAAATTTTATTAAAACTGAGGAGAAAGTTGTGGAGTGCAGAAAACATTGCCTTTCCCAAGACAAAACTGTATTTACCTATTGATTTTTACATATATTATAGATTTAAGTTGAACTATGTCCCGTACGTGACGCGACTTGTCTGTACGTGACAAATATAAAAAAATGTTTTTGAATTATAAATATGTGTTTTAATAAATATTTTTTTTCGCTAGTAGCAAGCTTGATTCTTAGTTATAATTTCCTTCGAAGACACTTTTTATGCACCTGTAATATATTCGCTGAAATCTGAATAAAACTATAACGATTTCGAATGTTGGTTGACTTGATGTGTCCCGTACGTGACGTGGGTTGTTTGCATTTTTCTTCAGTATTTCATGACTTTTTTTAAATGTTTCTTCGCACTATTAAAGACTAGTATATCTATTAAAGACTAGTATAGACTAGTATAATCTATTAAATTAGAGAAAAAAAAATATATCTGATAAAACAATTAAGTGCTATATGTAATAATATATAAACCGTAAAATTAGTTGAACTTGTCTGTACGTTACAGTGGAATGCACCTGCAATGAAATGTAGTTCAGAGGCTACTATCGCAGTTGCTGTATTCTTCTACATCCGACCGACAAAAATAATATTCAAAATTGGTTATAATTATATTACGTCACTGCAGTTGCTCCACTCTGTTTCGTTTCATTTAAGTATCCAGCAGTTAGACGTTTCGGTTTATTCAAAGTGAATCCATACAAAGTGATAGCAGTAGTATAAAACCAAAATCTGCATTTTTTATCACGTATTTTTTTTTTTCAATTTATTTGTTTGTGTGTCAAAATTTCAATCAAAATGTAAACAAACAATCAAAATGACAGGAAAAAGGCAGATACTTCTGTGAACGAAACCACCAAATCGTAAAAAAAACAACTTAACAATTCTACTACTATCACCTGGTATGACTGCACCTCTGTTTATATGTTTTAATCCAGAGGTTTGACGTTTAGCTAGAATTTCCCAAGTACTTTCTGGCGGTCCATAATATCAGAGAAATAATCAAAGTTAGCAGCCATTTTAGTAGTTGTAGCATCACTCATAAGCTAAAGATCGACCATAAAACAAGTTTAAACCATTTGCGCAAAAATTTTACGCATACATAATGGATTTCTATTTCCCCAAACTAATATACATATTTTTTACTTTACAACGCTGCTAATCAAGTTGCATAAAATTATACGTGATTCTCTAAATTTCCTGGTATTCTTTAATTATTTATTTATTCTATTTTAGTTATTCAAAAGTTCTTTCTGACTACTAACTTAGTGTTTATTAAGAAAATAACAAGCAAAATGAATTAAAACTAAAATACAACTTCATCAGCACAATAATAGTTAAATAATTAAATACAGGGTGGCTGATGAAAGCCGCTACCAAAAAAAAAATTGAATAACTTTTTTTCTTTTTAAGTTATCTGTTCCATTTTTGTTTTAATTTGCAGATTGATCTTTAAAATTTATTAAAATGGATAACTGGGACACGCAAACAAGAATTTGGATAGTCCGCCGCTATCACGCACTGGAGTCCGTACTTTTGGTACAGAGAGAGTACAGGCGGATGTTTGGCGGCGATCCCCCGAGCAGATGGACCATAATGAGACTGGTGAATAATTTTGCTGAGCAAGGAACAGTCGCAAGAAGGCCTTATCATCGAAACCCACCAGTTCGGACGGAGGAAACGATCGCTGCTGTAGCTGCAGCTATACAAAGCAATCCAAGGGTTTCAACAAGAAGCTTATCTGCTCAACTTGGTGTCAGCCGACAGTCTTTGCAAACAATAATGCACAAAGAGTTAGACTTATTTCCCTACAAAATTCAAATGGTTAACAAACTGAATGCAGCAGACTTGCCGATTCGCTTGGAATTTTGCCAGAAGATCCTGCAAATGGTAGAAGAAGACCAAAACATGTTAAACTGCCTTTTCATGTCTGATGAGGCCCATTTCGATTTAAACGGCAATGTGAACAAACAAAATTGTCGAATATGGAGTACTTCTAACCCACAGATACTCCACGAGACGGAATTGCATCCTCTTCGCGTGACAGTGTGGTGTGCGGTTTCTTCACGCTGTATTGTCGGGCCTTATTTTTTTGAAGAAAATGGTCACACCGTTACGGTTACTGGAGACCGTTATTTGAAAATGCTGAAAGAATTTTTCTATCCAGAACTACGCCGAAAGAGAATTCCTTTCAACTCTGTGTGGTTTCAACAAGATGGGGCAACGTCTCACATAGCCCAGACTGTATGACAGAGTTGCGACGAAAATTTCCCAATAAACTGATTTCAAGAAACTCCGAATTTCGTTGGCCACCCAGGTCGCCTGACCTTACTGCACCTGACTTTTTCTTGTGGGGTTTATGTAAACAAGAAGTTTATAAAACAAAGCCAACAAATTTGGATGAACTAAAACAATCCATTCGGGCAACAATTGCGGCTATTCCTGTCGCAACTCTCAAAGCAGCAATGAACAACTTTTTACTAAGATGCCGCACTTGTGTCAACGAGCATGGGGGGCATTTAAATTCAATTATTTTTAAAACTAGTTAAGCTACATTTAATAAAATTTAATGACCTTCAACTTGAAAAAAAAAAATAAATGAATTCCATACACTAAAAAAAAGTTATTTGAGTTTCTTAATGTAGCAAAATTCATCAGCCACCCGGTATTATACAATAAAAATAAATAATAAATAAATCAAATACATTTAACAAAAAAGAGAATCAATTTTTAGTAATTGTGAAATACAACGAGATGGAACTCTAGATCTTCTAGAAGTTCTGTTAGTGAGGTAGTGTGACGAGAAGTTGTCAAATACGAAAAACTGCAGACGTGCGTAGCCTATTAAGCGAATGTTGAGTGATCCAAGGTTAATGCGTTAATTCAATAGCAACACACAACCAAAACAACAAAAACAGCGATAGAAGCGATCTTTAATCGAACGTTCCCACGACAGTCAGTTCTACGTTACCGAAACGACTCAGCGACTGTACCTAGGACAAATTTAAGAAACATCTTTTGTATTGTATCTAATCTTGTGATAGCAAATTCGTATAAATATTTCATCATAATCCAAGCTAAACCAAAACAACACGGTAAACTGTAATTTATTTATGTAAGGCTACGAGAAGTTTGGACTATTACATCGAACAATGGCCGAGATCGAATACGATTTTGAGATAATAAGCTTGATATAACTTGAGAAAATTAGAATAAAAAATTACTCCAAGTTCTTTGATCTCATCCATAGATTAGAGGGTATTATTAGAAATATTATATGATTGTAGGATATCACCAGATTTATAATGACTTGAAAACATTGCTGATCCAATGCAAAAAGATTACAGCTAATACGAGGTGTGTTCAAAAAATAAGCTGAGTTTTTCAATTTCGCGTCCCACGTACATTTGACTTTCGATTATTATTATTTTTTTTATGTTGGTATACTCGTCTAGTCTGTTTGTGAGAGGCATAAATAAGACAAGTGTTTTGCGTGTGCGGCGATTTTTTGCTACCGAAAAAATACATCAAAGAAGTTTTGTATCAAATTTTGTGTAAAAAATGGAGTTAAGTGCTCAAAAACACTTGAAATGTTGACAGTGGCATACGGTGAGAGTACTCTGAGTCAAAAAAATGCTTACAAGTAGTACAAGCTTTTCGCAGAAGGTCGAGAAGATATAAATGGCGTCGCTCGTTCTGGACACCCCAGCACTTCAGCAACCGATGAAAATGTTGAGAAAGTGAAGAAAATTGTTATGAAGAATCGTCGAATCACAATTAGCGAAGTTGCTGAGGATGTCAACATCTCGTTAGGCTCATGCCATGCAATGTTCTCGAAAATTTTAAGCATGAAGCATGTGGCAGCGATGTTCGTTCCAAAATTGCTGAATTTTTTACGAAAAACAACGTCGCATCAGCATCGCTGAATGGCGTCAGCGATGATCCAGGTTTGCTTAAAATGGCATAACATGGCGTTTTGCAACGATTGAGGACATAAAAACTGAATCGCTGAGAGAGCTCCATATCAGAAATGTTTGAGGATTGGAAAGAACGCTGGCACAAGTGCATTATTCTGAGAGGGACTACTTTGAAGGAGATAAAATAGAAATTGATGAGTAAATAAATATTTCTTGGGAAAAATTAAAATTCAACTTTTCTTTTAACACACCTCGTATTGCGATAAATGTGTGCTGATTGTTTATAACTGTTGAGCTTATGCAACACAATTTTAGATAATATTATAATGTGAACTTATTGTGTAAAACGTCATACTTTTATATCATTTAGCAATAATTTTGATTTAAAAACAACTTGTATGTGAATAATGCAATTTGAATGCGACGTAGTGCAGTTACATGACCAGCAATGGATCATCAATCATAATGCATTCGCATGATAATATGCTGCACGCGCATGCAACATCATGTGGTGCACAAGAAACAAGGCAGCAGGGCAGGCAGTTTCCCATCCAACCAAAATATACATTCATGTATGTATGTGTGAACGTAAGCGTATATAACCTGCAAGGAAAAGCCGAAGTAATATGGAATCATTATAGTTCAAATACTGGTATATAATTCACTTTATATGGTATCCACGCATCAGAAGTCAATAAATTAGAGGAACGGATTCGGTCGTTTCTGCTCGCCAAGCGTTAGCAACTGCTATACATTCTGCCAAAAAAGTATCGGGAATTCTTCAACAAAACGCAAAATAATTGTTTAATAATCAAAATTTATTTTACCGCCTTCAACATAAGCTCCATTCGATGCAATACTCATATGCCAGCGAAGCACCTTTTTACGCGCTTGAAAAGATCTTCTTCAGCTCCTTCAGCGAATTCTCCTTAATGGCATCTATCGACTCAAAGCGGGGTCCACAGAGTGGCAACTTAAGTTTTGGGAAAAGGAAAAAGTCACACGGGACTAAATCCGGTGAATACGGTGGTTATTCCCGAAATTTGTCGAGTGTTTTGTGAAAGAAGTGTTCACAATATGAGCCTTGTGAGACGGTGCGTTATCATGGTGCAAGATCCATGAGTAGCGCCGTTTCCTACACATTCTCTCTCAAACGTCGCATAACTTCCAAATAATATTCTTCATTTATCGTTAACCGTGGAACGAATTGGGACGAATTCCGAGATTCCGAGTGCACAACGCCATGATAATCAAAGAAAACGGGTGGCGTGACTTTCAATTCTGACCGACTTTGACGTGGTTTTTTGGGTCTCGGCTCATGTGGATAGCTCCATTCAGCCACCTGTTGACTGGTTTTCATGTCAAACTCATATACCCACGTGTCCTCACCTGTTATGTTGCGCTGAATAAACGTTGGGTACGAATTCACTTACTAAAGCATGTCTTCAGCCACCTTCTTCCGATGAATTTTTTGAAAGAAATTCAACTCTCTTGGAACGAGTCGAGCAGCCACGCGTCCCATGCCCAACTGGTGGTGTAAAATGTTGTGAATTGATTCGAGAGACACGCTAAGGTCACGAACTACCTCCCTCCAACTTAAATTATAGTTTTCCAGCACCATTTCCTTGACTTTGTCGACGCTTCTCATCCCTTGAAGACGTTGATGGGCGACCAGATCGGGGCAAATCTTCCACGACTTCTCGGTCCTCCGTTCAAAACACAAAATTTAAGACAAATTCTTTGTTCGATATTTTTATCCATAGTGAAAATAGCAGAGCACACCAAGCTAACTGACAGATCAGGCTCAAACTCTGCGACACTATTGAGGACAGTTGCACCAAAATTCCAGCAAAAAAAAGACATATTTGTAATGCGCGCTTTTCAAATTATTCCCGATATTTTTTGACAGAATGTAAATGAATAAATCTTGGCCACGCTGGAATAGAACTGCCTAAAATTACATTTGCTTGTAAAATAGTGAATTATACCAGTTTGTTGAGGTATAGCCATACTCCCTACTGGCAATCTTACTCAATAATTTTATTGTTAATTTCTCGTGCACATTTTTCGGCAACTTAATTGAGCAGAGATGTAGTGAATAGAAGATGCCTATTATTACACTAGCTCAGTTCAAGCTTTAAAACGTCAAAAGAAATAATTAATATAATACCGGCAGTACCGGCGCTGGCAGAGAAAACAATAATTACAGAAAAATTTGTCCGGCAAGATTTTACGCAATGGTCGATTAAATCTTGTTTTCCTCTGAACTCTACAGAAGGTTAAATAATATAAATGAAGACGTGGAAACGGAAAACCGTACAATGGTGGTGTGTATTATATTCGCTTACAAAAAAAAATAATACAAAGTGTAAAGTATTTATTAACTTTATCTTTGACAGATTTATGCAATAAGGAGTCTTTTTTAGCATTATGTCAGCAAAAATCTTAAAATAACGTTTAGCATCGATATAATAATGGAGTACAATAACGGGGCATACGGGAATAATGGGTAATTAATGCAGAAAATAATTCCACTAGTTTCAGCTGGTATTTTGCTGATGCATAACCCGACAATTGACATTTCGTAGGACCTCGCCGTGTTAAATATACCACATTCTAACGTAGAAAAATTATAAAACACAAACTGCTCGAACTGAAAAGTCAACTGATAGTATTCGAGTTCCCAACTGGTATATTTCCCTGCAGGGTTGCTATTTGATTCGCATGGCCATTCAACAATGAAATTGCATTTTAATTGCTTGTATTATGAGTCGGAAAGCTGTTTGTTGCTTAAGCCAGCCAGAAGGTGACAGATTGCATACCACCAAGCAAGACCAGTAACAACAAAACATGCAAGCAAACGGTTGTTGATAAGAAATATTCATCGGAGTATGTTTGCAAAACATTGCTCTTATGTAAAGGGTATTTCAAAAGTGACGCCTAGATGTCAATAGGGAATAATTCTATACGGTACTTTTTTTACCTTATCTTTGACATTTCTCAAGTAGACAGAAGTATAACTTTACACGATTTAGGCAGCGCATTAAAATTATTGAAAAACTTATTAAGAAAATGGTCGGTCTTTAAGAACAACATATCGAAAAATTCGTGATTTGTTGGTGTAAATAATCGTACAAATAAATATGTAAGAAGAAAAATAAACTGGTTCTATCGAGTATATAAAAAGGACTGACCGACCAAAAACTGGTTTCATAAATTAGCCAGCAAGATCATGCGATCTAACTCCACCAGACTACTGTTTGTGGAGTTTTTTGAAAAGCAAAAACTATGTGAATAAACCAACAACTATTCCAAAGCTGAAACACAACATTGGGATTCAGATTGCTGAGCTCAAGGCGATATAGTGTGAGCGAGTACTTGAAGATTTTAATTCTCGTATGGCAGTCCGTAGACCTGCTTACAGCGGTCATTTAAATGAAGTAATTTTTCATATATAAAATTAGTGGAACCGGAAAGAATCAAAATTTTTACATGTTTTATTTCCTTCGCGTCTTTTGAAATGCCCTTTATATTCCGGTATTTTATTAACAGCTGCCCCGCTTCTGATAGCGAAGGCGCTGAACAATGCAAATTCGCGGTTGCTGGTTTGTTAATCTCACCTTAAGACTAATGAGTAATTTCAAATTAAAGTTTAAACAATGATATCTATAATTCAGTTCATACTTTGTATACGAAGAGCAAGAAAGAATACTGTGCTGGTTCAAAACCGCGAAATTCGGAACACATACAGACCTACCAACCAACAAAATTTAATTCTAGAATACTGAAGGCGGACGTGATACTACTTTTTCTCTAATTTTGATCACGTATTTTGTAAATTTTCTTTGAAATTGTATGTATATATGACTGATATACATATTTCAAATTGGTTTCAATGTAAGTTGATCAAAAATATATTCTTTTGCAAGAATCATATTCCACAGAAGATATGTATTTCAGAGCATATGTAATGATGTATTCGTAATATATGTGTGTGTAAACATATGTAGACTTAAATTAAGCTCTTTTAGGCACTTATCTAAGCTCATGAGTTTCTCATGTCCCATGTAAAATTGTCTACTTAAAATTTTACTGCTGAACTCCACTCTAAATGGAAGTCTGAGCACAAAAATTTTATTCGAAATCGTTTCATAACTAATATTTTCTAATTAACACGTTCGCGGACGTGAATGCTACAGCATTCAAATTTTAAAGCCAAGTTTTGTTCATTTAATTTCATGTAACTTTAAGTTTTTGTAATTAATATACATTTCAAAGTAATGACCACTTGATACATTAACTACTTTCATATAACAGTTAAAATACTATGTTCTGACCACTCTTATAAAACCTATATGTATAATCAGATTTTGAATATTACAACTTGTTTCAAAAATAATTGCCTGTCTATTTTTGCAGCTCCCTGAAATTTTTAGTGTCCGCGAATTAATTGTTAATTGCACATTCGGCCAAATGTTAAAACTTTAACCCCGCGGTGAAGAAAAAATACCAAACTAGTAGTGTCTTCGGCGACGTTTTTCTGGGAGGCATTCTTGTTGTTGTGTCGTGTTGAGTTTGTAAGATTGTTGGACTGTGTTATTAACCGAATCTATTGGTTTACATAAACCATTCAATTTTGAGGGAACCCCCCTTTGACAATAAGCTCACAAACAAAACCAGAAAGCCAAGGGATCAGCCAAATTGAGGAAATTTTTTTATAGTGAAATTCTCAGCGAATATCTTCACTGCGAATCGACTCCCTTTAAAGGATAAATTCGATGCTGGAGTCACTCCATATTCGAGAATTTTGCTTGAAGGGCACCGGTGGTCTAGAGCTCGAAAATTTAGGGTATTTTCAGGAATCTTTTCTACAATAAAAAATAAAAAACGAAACTTAAATTTTTTAGGCTTTTTATTTAACTTCTTTTACATACAAAAAAAAAACATTTTTTAAATTTTAATAATTTAAATTTTAATAATTTAAAAGATGGCGCTGAAGTAGTCCCTCCCGGACCTGGACGGTGTTGTCCATTTTGGTTCTTCTATTTATCTGAAACACAAAACCCAAAAACAATATTAATCGGTATGACTGTCGCTATGTTCCGCACTAGAATGAAAAAAAAAATGACAAAATGGCGCTGTTTTGAATTTGGCACTCTAAAACTCGTGTTTCCCCAGTTTTTTAATCATACAAATACGAAATAATTGAAATAATAATATGATTGGCACTGAAGGCCCTAGTAGCCAGTGTGCTAATTAAGTTAGGGCTATATTGTATATATCTCCTATAAATAATAATAATAATATGATTCTATTTAGTACGGGCCATAGTCATTGATGTTGTGAATAACACACATATTAAAATTTCAGACAATTCGGTTGAATATATATATATTTTTTTTTTACAACACCAGGCCGAAGAAAGTAGTTTTAAGATAATTGAGTTTAAAGTTTTGAGACTAGATATTTTCCATTGATGCCGTCGCGTAACGAATCTGACTATACTTGCTAAAATGGCTGTAGAATCGAAAATACTAGAAATATGCCTCCAAAACTTTGGAAATATAAAAAAATCGATTTTTTTGAGATTTCTAGACCACCGGGTCCCCTTAATGTATGTATATTTGGTAGCACGTTTTCTCAGCAAATCTATATATTTACTGTGCGGTATTTTTTTTTTCAGTTTGCCAAATACAATTTGTGTTTCATTGCCACACATCTCAGCTATGTATACAAATTTTTGCAACACAATCTTACTTTTAGGTGTACATATTTATGTACATATGTACATACATAGATAGCTGAAACCGAAGGCATATGCGTGCAACACATACATACGTTTCTATACAATTCCACACTACGAGCGATTTTAGAAACAAATGAAATTGCAAAAGAAATCCCTTTTGTAAATAAAAGCACTAAAAATAAAAAGCTGTGTTGTGGGTGATAAAACACCTCAAAAAATACATATAAACATTTCAACATTAACAAAAACGGCGTTGTATTGAGGCCTGCACATTGCTGCCACCTTCGCAACCTGCGTCCATTTGGTGCATAGTAAATGTCTAAATTATGAGGCCACAATAACAGCAGCCACACAAACGTGTCTAATCTGCACAACAGCAATAACACCTTCCGCAACTAACACACTGGCAATAGTATGCGGCATGCAACATCGATGCCTCAAACAATACACCGGTTGGCTGTCGGTTGCACTGTGCCGCCATCACTTATTTGCGCGGCAGTTGTTCGTTATTGCTGTTGTTGCGCTTACCAAGCATAAGTGGAAAAAGTGCTGCTGCTGCCCGCGCAAAGGCCGATTGTTCCAGTGTTGATTTTAATGCCGGCCCCGGAACGAATTTGAATTTGAATGTGAATGCGAGTATGTGAAGTCATAAAAAAATGCTCTTATTGTTGTTGTTTTCGGTTGTTGTTGCGCCAGCCTAAATTGCGCTTTATGGCAAATTAAGTTCTCAAACGATCCTTTCGACACTCGAAACACTTTTTTCAATGCTCTCACATCACACACTTCATACATTTGTACATTTGTGTATGTATTGGGCGTCGCAAGTGGTCCTCAACTATGCCACACACTTCTTGCCAATTCTTCATTTGTTGGCCATTTTGCAGGCGTGCTATACGTCACTAAAAAAGAAAGGCTACTAAAACCAAAACAAAAACGAAAAGAGAAGCAAAAATAAGGAACCACAGGTTGTACAACGACGACGCCGGTATTTTGCATATGTTGCAGATACTTCAATAAAAAAATGACTAATAACAACTACAAAGGCAATAAAAAGCATAAAAGAACATTAAAGGTATTCATATTCTTGTACATAAATATAAATACACTCGTAAATATGTATGCGTATTTACAACTACGAAACCCAAGGGGTGGCCCATTTCCCTGAGCACTTACCAAGCATAAATATTATATATGTATGTATGCATTCATTGACGAAATGACTGACTAGCTGACTATCTGTTTCTCTGACATAGTATTGGGGTTGCTTGTGTTCGGTTTTGATCGTTATGACGACTTGGCTCATACCACAAGAGTAGTAGTCCTTCCAGCACAAGAAGGATTATTGACTTTGAGTGATGTGCGTTTTTATTGCACGAAAATTATGGCAGGAAGCAAAAATGGTATTGCTGTTACAACAACAAAATATACTACTACTCCATTTGAACCCCATCACATAGGGAGAATTGTGGACAACAGCTGTGCACCATGCGGATGCTGTTGAGTGCGGGTTGGCCTTTACGCTGCTCAACTGTGAATTTGGGATAAATAAGTACATATGCACATATGAATTGCCAATTGGAGGAATTTACAAAAGTTCGGCGGTCGCCGTAGCCGAATGGATTGGTGTGTGACTACCATTCGGAATTGAGAGAGAACGTAGGTTCGAATCTCGGTAAAACACCAAAATTAAGAAAAAGTTTTTTTTCTAATAGCGGTCGCCCCTCGGCAGGCAATGGCAAACCTACGAATGTATATCTGTCATGAAAAAGCTCCACATAAAAAAATATCTGCCGTTCGGAGTCGCTTTCAAACTGTAGCTCCCTCCATTTGTGGAACAACATCAAGACGCACGCCAAAAATAGAAGGAGGAGCTCAGCCAAACACACAAACAAATCACTGAAAATTAATTGAGCGGAAAGGTACGAGAAAAAATTAATAAAATAATAAGATAGGAATCACTAGTCAGAAAGTATTTCTATTCTGCTGTGGTACATTGGCTGACCAGGGCTTCAAAAGCAGTTTGGCGCGCTAATCTTACCAATACATCAAATCATCTTAGATATCTTCAATAAAAATTCCATATTTAGAACCAACGACAAAATTTTAACCTCAAGGATCGTCAAAAATTCCGATCGGAAGTTCCCATACTTTTTGATTTTCTCTGTAAACGTGTAACCGACTTTGGTTGAACTAAAATCGACGGCAGCCGTAGCTGAATGAGTTGGTGCATGACTATCATTTCGAAGTGCACAGGCTAGAAATCTCAGCCACGGAACACCAATTGATAAAAAAATTGGTGTTGAAATAGTTGTTTCTAATAGCAGGCACCCCTCGCCAGGTAATGGCAAAGTATCAAGTGTATTTCTGGCATGATAATAAAATCATCCGCATAAAAAAAGCATTGCTGTCAAAGCTCTACCCACAATTCAAGAACAATAAATTAGACTAATCCTAAAAGCGATACGCCTATGTACATATGTACACCTATGTACACCTCCCTCAATTTTGTCCACCTACCGACAATGACGTGACACGAACCTAGCGAACTTTTATTGGTTGCCCCATATTACACATTCATGTATAAACATTTCTATATTCCGCAGACAATTGCCTTTTACCGCAAATAAAAATATGCATAAAAGAGTAGTTGAATTCGGTGCGGACGGAACTTTATATACCCACGCACATTTTAGTAGTCACTTCGTCCAAGCACATCAAAAGTGCGCGTGTTTTTTATCCGACAATAATATTTAAGGGAGTATTCTAGTCTAGAGGCCCGAATTTCGAGCATTTTTTGACGATGAATAAAAAAAAAGCTATTGATATTTTTACGATACATTTTTTTATCATTTATTTATTCATATATTAGGAGCACACAAAATAAATTTGAAAAAAAAAATGAATTTTCATGGAGTTATGCGTCCTTGAAGTGGAAGGGGGGAAAAAGGCAGTGTCCCCGTCGTCACTATTTCTACCCTTGTGATCATCTGAAAAAAAAATACAAATTCTTAATTAATATGAATGTCATTATCGTATGAACCAGAAAAAACGGAAAAAAAAATTTTTCCATAAAATGGCGACTACTTTAAACTTTCTCGAATTGTTTACACATATTAAAAAATTGAAATTTCCAGTTTTTCGAGCTTCATACGATAGAGATATATTTAAGGAATATTCATGACAAATTTCAAGCAAATCGGTTGATTAGAACTTGAGATATCGTGCCGACCGTATCGAACGAAGTAGTTTCGAGAAAAACACGTTTAAAGTTCGCCGTCCGCTCAAACCAGTCTAGCTGCCGCGTCACTAAAATAGTTGTAACTTCGAAAATAATTCCAATTTTGAAAAATCCTTTTAGGGAGATATTTTTGAATAGTTAAACTATCAAATTTTGAAAAAAAAATTTTTCGATTTTTTCAAATTTCTAGACTAGAATACCCCCTTAAGTCAAATATAAATGAGATGAATAGCAATACATGCACCAAGTTTGGTAGAGTTTTAGAGTGACGTTATCGAGATACACGCATTTACCCCAAAGTAAACGTGGCACTGTCCTTTTTCCAATTATTTTCGTTAAATTATTTCGTTTGTGGAGTTTATCCCTTTTGCTAAATTTGAGTAATTTTGCTTGATTTATAGCAGAGATATCACGTTTCTTTCTTTATTTAAAATTACTGTTATATGGAATATGGGCATGGTTATTGAGCGATTTCACATTTTTCAAAACATAATTATTTGGACAAAGAGACAAAATAGGTCGTTTGCAAATTTTCATTAAAATATTTTAATTTTTTCTGGAGTTAACATGCGCACTTATGGAAGACATGGTTAAATCGACTATTCTCATACATTTTGGTATATATGAAAAGAAACATAAGTCCTTATGTCCGATTCGTTTATACCGTTGCACGCAAACGTTATATGAACAAAATTATAAGCCCTTGTGCAAAGTGCGCGCGGGTATAAAAATCTACAAAAATCGCAATATTCGAATAAAAATCACAAGGAAACCAGCTGCGATAAAGTGTAATAAAAATAAATTTTGCAAATTGGCTTCGCGTTAATATTCCCGCAATGGCAGTTTCATTTCCCTTTTCATACCTTCGTGTTTTCTCATACACCAATTTTCAAGCACTGCAGTACTTTCTCGTATATTTATATGTGATTGTGTATGAGTGGTAAATACATATTCAACTGTTTTTGCGATTATAATGCCGCCCGCGTTTGATGAGCAAACTTCACCTTCTTATGCGCACATGTACCTGCCTAAAGGATTTGCGAGATGGTTTTGATTTTTTGAAGGCTTTAAAGATTTCGGTATTTTGTTGTGCGAACATTGAGTTTAGTGCACGAATTCGATTAATTCGAAACTGTAAAGTGTTTTTGAGCCAATCGTTACAATAAAACAGACATGTAACTGATTTGATTGCAAATTTGGGAATATTAGTCTGTCATACTAAGTTATACGTAGCAGTACATTATTGGGTATGATCGATGAAAAACTTAATTGTATTACTATACATATATAATTGGCGCTTACACCCTTTTTGGGTGTTTGACCGAGCTCCTCCTCCTATTTGTGGCGTGCATCTTGATCTTGTTCCACAAATAGAAGGGCCTACAGTTTCAAGCAGACTCCGAATGGCAAATATTTTTTTATGAGGAGCTTTTTCATAGCCGAAATACACTCAAAGGTTTACCACTGCCTGCGGAAGGTCGATCAGTATTAGAACAAACTTTTTCCATCATTTGATGTTTGTTGCACGGAGTTTCGAACCTACGCACTTCCGAATGGTAGTCACGAACCAACCCATTCGGCTACCCCGGTCGAATACATATATGAATACTATAAATATTTTGCGAAAAATAATGAAAGCAACCGATTTGCATTTCATTTGCCGTTGTCATGATACTTTGAACTTGGTCTTGATATAAGATAGAGTGCATTTATTTTTTAATGTTTTACAAAACTCGATAAGAGGTCTCACCTTAAAAAAATTTTTTTTAAAGAAATATTTAGATTTATTTCCTTCCATGGAACGCTTGGTATTAGGTGTTTGTACATATATTACAATATATGGGTGAAACCAGTCAACACCCTTCCAAACAAAGATCCTTTTCATATTGAAAAAAATATATACTTATATATTTCAGTTAGTACTGATGGAAAATTGCATGCAATTTTAATAGATGATGGCTTTAGTGATAGAGAGACATGTACTGAATGTGCACAAAATTAATCATCCAATTTTATTTTTGAACAATTTTTTACTAAATAAAAAGATGATTGAATGAGGGAAATCTTTATTTTATACCTTTACATATTTTTCTCTTAAGTTTTATATAAAAACTATGATATCCGTTAAGTGGTTGCCGCCAGTGTTGATACGCATTTGTGTCCGTTTTGCCGAATTTTCCATAACTTTCCGTAAAACTTCCTGTGATTACTGGTGGCATTACAACCTAATAATCTTCTTAAAGGTTGTGAATGTCTGGGGTTTGTTGATTTTCAGTGCTACAAAAATGAAGATTTTGCTTATTGAGTAGTAGAAATGTGCCTCGCCGCTCATGATGATTTTTGGCATAACATCTTCCTTCCCGTTGTTGAGATTGAAAATCTTCTTGATTGGCGCAATAACCTTTTACGAGATTTTGGCCGTATTTAACAAAGCGCGCCAGTAATTTCTTACTAACGTGCTTGCTCGTGCTAACAGGCGGCAAATGAAGCCAAGTCCTTCTCTATCTGCACTTTCCAACGCAGTGGAGGCCTTTCTCTTGCTCTGCTACCATCAGCTGGTACCGCATCGAGAGCCGGAGCGTTTGTCTCCATTCGAACGACATAACCCAGCAAACGAATCCGCCAGAAATCTTCTTTTTCTCAAGCATTCTTAGAAACGGATCGCATATTGTCATCGTCCAAGCTTCTATGTTAGGATGGGCATGTTGAGTTAGGATGGGCATGATGAGAGCCTTATAGAGTGTTAGTTTTGTTCGTCGAAAGAGGACTACTCAATTGCCTACTTAGTCCACAGTAGCCCTTCTTGGCTAGAGATATTATCCGTGCTGTTTTTTAGAACAAAGTCTCTTACAATCTTCGAAATCAAATTTGTCAACAGTGACGTTGGTGCTGATACGCGAGTGCCCGTGCGGCCTGCACGATCTTTTTTAGCATCAGCTTAAAGAAGTCACACATCAGTGAGTCACCCTGTCTGAAACCTCGTTTGGTATTAAACGTAATTTTTCATAGCCTATTAGTGTATCGATTCTTCTTTCATTCATATTTTCCAAGACTTGGCTAGTGTGAATAGATGAGGTTGAGCATGACTTGACAGTAATTCACAGGCGACTCAAGGTCAACTGGCATTAACTGATACACTTTGTGCGAAAGCATGTGCATAAGTAAGTCTTTCAATAAAATGCAATGTAGAACCAACAACTGTGTGGCCCGTCATCTGGTTGAAACCCGATATTCTCGAACCCTGCAGGGTCTCGTACGGTTTCAGTTTATTCGAGGCGAGCAACTCAGCGCCGGAATGCTTGCTTGGTTGGGGTGACACGATTATGAAATCGACGTCGATAATCACGCTGCGCCTCTAACACGGAGCGAGTATTGGTAAACAAAATTGGCATAATTATTCTACACTCTTGCATAGTATATCGCTCATTTGCTTATCTGTGTATCCGGCTGTCTGTATCCGGGTGTGGCACTGCCCACTTTGAAATACGTGCTATACAAATAAGTAGTCGGATTGGAGTAGATCTCGTTATTAAAAAGAAATGCCTCTAAGGATTTTAAAGCATTTAGACTCCAATATAAAAGACCAAGCCCTAAAAATATTTTTAAGCACTTTCAAGCACTTTTTTCCTACATCATTTCACGTATTTCAAATAAAACCAAACGAATTGATTTCTTTGTTGATACGTTTTCGTATATAAAAATATAATTGGCGCGTACTCCCTTTTTGGGTGTTTGGTCGAGCTCCTTCTCCTATTTGTGGCAGATATTTTTTATGAGAACCTTTTTCTTTACAGAAATACACTCGGAGGTTTGCCATTGCCTGCCTGCCAACTTTTTTCTTCATGTTGGTGTTTCACCGAGATTCGAACCTACGTTCTCTCTCTCAAAGCCGAATGGTAGTCACGCACCAACCCATTCCGCTACTGCGGCTGCCGTAAGTTTTCGTATACTTCGGGGCTTATCACATTTTCGGTGAGCATTTTGTTTTAAAATTGCTTATCACTGAGTAAAAGCGGTTAGAAAATATATATATATTTTTCTAGATTAATTTCATTAAAATAGGTGTTTTGGTTTTTTTAGAAAAAGTGAACTTAGCAATTTTTCACCCCAATGATATCTATGATTCTTATATGATGAAGAATTTTATGCTAATGATCCACTTAAGCAATGCGCCGAGTATGTAAAATTCGCTTCCGCCCGAACTTAGGCTCTGTTTGCTATTAACCAACTTAATATCGTTAACAAATGTGAACATACTTGGCTTTCACTTGTCAATTATGCAACATCTCATTTACAAAATTGTCCCGACATTACCTTTCAATGAATAATTTTTATTTATTCTCTATTACCACAAATATAATATTCGATCGTTTTGCATACCAATTAGTGGTCATTGGATACGAATTTTCCGTATAGATAGATATATTGAAAAAAAAACTCGTTTATGGTAATTATCATCGATTTTTAAACTCATTGGCAATTGAATTCTTTTTAAGCAAATTACCAAAGCACCTTGAAAACGGCCACCAAGCCGGATGAAGCTTGCCAACACAACGTTGCCCACAAGATGTGGCAGCTTGACAAGCAGATGCCACAAGAGGCAGAGCTGTCAATTGCGATTCAGCATCTTAAGTAGTGATTGGGGTGAGAGTAGCTACTGATGATTGTGTGCCTGCCTGCCTGCCCGCCTGCCTGACTCTCTGATTGCTGGTTTGTCTGCCTGAATGGCTTGCTGGCTGCCTGAGTCTTGGTGCATTGACGTTGCCTGCCATTCAATTAATTAACGCGATTGCCAAAATTAACGCGCCTCATTAAAATGCCATTGCGGAACGGAGCTAGTCGCGAGAATGTCTTCTGCAATTTCTGCTATGTATAGCACGTTTGGATGTATAATAATATATAATATAGGTATATGTACCTATATACACAGATATATGCTGGCATGATAAACTCCCTGCAGTAAAAGCCACTAGTTCCGAAGTACAGTGTTCAAGTAATTTGTATTGCTTTCCCCCTCTTTTTCTCAATGGTAAGCAAAGTCAATAGTTAGCCTATTCATTCAGCCTTATACCAGTTAATGAACTATTTTGTGATTTACACAAACAATTCTAGTCCAATTTAAAAAAAAAAAACCAACAGTTTTACTCGAATTATTCGCATGGAATTCATTTAAAAAATCATTCATTAAATTTAAATATAACTTTTGTTATTCGATTACACTGCAACTTTTATTTAAATATTCTATTATCTTATAGTTTGTTCTTCAACAGATTTCACGAACAATCTTTGAAATAATGATAAGTTAAAGTTTTTAAGATTCACTACACCGATGGAGCCAGTTATCAATATTTAGTCTGTGCGTCTCTACCATTCGGTAGGTCGCCTTTTCGAAAACCTCTGGGTCTGTAATTACACAGAATCAGATGCCAACCGCCCCTTGGTAAGCAATGCCAAATATACGCGGATTCGCGTCTGGTTCGGAACGTTGTTTTTAGTCATTATTGTTCACTCAATCTGAAACATTCATTGCCTGCTCTGGAGTGTCCCAGGGAAGTGTTTTAAGTCCGCTACTCTTTGTGTTATCCATCAATGCCATTAGCAATTACTTGACATTGGCTAATTTTCTGTTATATGCTGACGACTTGCAAATATTTTCAGTTATAAATTTTCAGTTCTTAATACTGACATATGTAGGCTACAGATAAATTTGTTATGTGGTGTCAAAAATCTCAACTTTCTTTAAATATCAAATAGTCCTATCATTTTTCCAAAATCCCTATTGCTGTTAATACTTCTTGCAGCATATCGAATAGTATACTTCAATCTGCTAGGTGTAATTTTTTACAGTCGTTCTTCATTTAATAAAAACAATATAAAAAAATAATTGACGCGTACACTTCTATGTATTAGGTGTTTGCCGAACTCTTCCTCCTATTTGTGGTGTGCGTCTTAATTGTGTTCCACAAAAGGAACATTTAATAGTGTATTAATTACATCTTATCAAAATTATATTCTGTCTTGGGATTCAACCTAAGAATAGCTTAAATTTTATGGACCCTTATACCCTGAAATCGCTGTTTACTGGATTCATTTGCTCTAAATTGGATATACCTACGCTGACTTTATTT
Organism: Anastrepha obliqua; assembly: GCF_027943255.1. Taxonomy (NCBI): domain Eukaryota; kingdom Metazoa; phylum Arthropoda; class Insecta; order Diptera; family Tephritidae; genus Anastrepha; species Anastrepha obliqua. Next base: position 69,218,244 of record NC_072894.1, read on the forward strand.
GGAGTTTTTAATCGGCAAGATCGAATGTGTACAAAAGGTGTCTCTGAAATTTATACTAGGATCAGTAAAATTTTCTGATCCTATCCGATTCCATCTTGCACATCACCTTTGCTGTTGATGAACTTAAAGTCTTTAGAAAGGAGACGATTGTTTCTTCCACTCTCGTTAGTTTTCAAAGGTTTATTAAAGGTGACATTGATTGCGCATTTCCGCCTCAAAGTAGTATTTTTTCATGCCTCCCAGAATTCTTCGTAACGCGCTTCTATTTAAATAAGTTCTATACAAATTATGCTTGTAATACTCCTATTGAATGTTCCCTTTGTTCTTTTAACGAGATCTCCAATTCTAACTTTCTTGATTTATCAGTTTCTGTATTATTGAACTCTATATTTTACTTCAGTTAGAAGTTTGAAATAATGTTTTCTTGACTTTTTAAAAATAATTAAAATAAAAATAAAGGCTTTTAAAAGCCTTTGATTAGAATATTTTTAATGCAATATTTTTGTTGCCTAGAAGTTGAAATTAGATTGAGGAAAAATGGATGTAGTTTTTATAAGATACCAGCTCGATCGTTTTCGAATCAACCGCTCTGAACTGTTATTAATATTCCTACCAAAATTTTCCCGCCATAGCTTCTATCACGTGTTTAAAAAAAAATTCAATAGTGCGAAAACCTTAGGAATGTTGGAAAACTTTTTCGGTAGTGATACTCTAAAAAAAACAGCCGTTTAGGAGTGTCATGAATGTTCAGAAGAAATTGTGAGTAGAAAGTGAAAGAAAGATTTTGCGGTTATTGATGAAAATTAATCAGAGAGCGGGCGAATGTCTTGCGCATTGCTTTTGGATCCGTTTGGGTTTGGGCCATGTTGCTGCTGAATTTCATGCAAACAAGACTGAATCCGACCTAACGAGACTTTATTCGTTCGACACCCAATCCGGATATCAGGCGCGTGAGTGGAGAGCTCCGAATGAACCAAGACCAAAAAACCCACGCCGACTTCAGTCAGAAAAGAAAGCGATGTTTGCAGTTTTTGTGGTACCGTTGTAATTGTACACCACTAGACATTTAACAACACCAGCGACTCGCAAAAAACAAAAGGATTTAGGGATTCGTTTGATCGAGTCAAAAAACCACTACGCGGAACGCGTTTTAACAGCGAAAAGGAAATAATGGAAAAAGCGATGTCGGCTCAGAGGGCTATTCTGAAAATAAAGTTCCAAAAATGTTTTGAGATTTGGATAAAATGCTGGCATACTATAAATGTGTTGCAGTATTGCAAATGAGGAGTACTTTGAAGGTGAAAATATCACTTTTGAGGAATAAACTTACATTCTGAAAATTCTGAATATGTTCCGGAAACTTTTTGATCAAGGTGATATTGTTAAAATTTTAGTTTAATCGCACAGGTATTTGAACTAAACAGATATTTGAACTAAGCTCGCAAAAAAATAGTGTTAAAGTTTAGCTGATATTGGCCGCTGCGCAACTATCCGGATTTGCGTGTCCGATACTGTATATATGCATATATATATATATAATATATATATATATATATATATATAAATATATACATAGATACATAGTTATATTCCTTATCATCACTTCGCAACTAGTGCAATTGTAGCTACGCTCGAACTAGTATGAATTCTCCCATCAGATACCAAATCATGACCTAGAACGTTTGCTAAGCAGTTTGGTTTTTCACTGCAGGGCTTAAATGCCTGAAGTGCATAGACATAATAGCTTTTTCTGTCCACGTAAACATTTACTCGTACATACAAACATGTATTGTAATATCTGCACTCAGAGGTATTTTTATTTTGTCTCTTTCATTAGACGAACGCTTTTTTAAACATTTTCTTATTATTTTTATACATACATACATACATATTAACTAGAAAAACGCGATGAGCCGTTGGAAGAAATACTAATTTTGGCCAAATTTTCCACCAAACTTTTCTCGTTTTTCGCTGCTCGAGCTGAAATGAGTACCCTATTCATTTGTTAGTTGTTATTCTTGTTGTGCCCGTCTTTTGCCTTCATTCATGTGGCATTGTTCGTTTTTGTATTTATTGTTGTCGCCAAGTGCGTGAATGTTACTGGCAGCTGTCCCACAAATTTTTCGCCTCAATGCAAATAGCAATGGCAAAAGTTTTACTCAATTTAAAAAAAAAATGCTCTTCATGCTTCTTACGCTGTAGTGGAACCACCCACTTTAAGTTCCCTGGCACCGTTATACCAAAATGCTTATGCCATATGCTGTCTGCCGATTTATATCGCATCTCCTTACCTTCGAACGTCTACCTCCGTTCACGTACTGTCTTTGCGGAGTTTGTTGCACGTTGCCGCTAATGAGCTGCTGCCACATTCGAAATGCTTTTCCAGTTGCTGCGGTCGATTTTGCACAAAATCACGCTGAAACAGCAAAAGACTGAAAAGAAAAAAGTATTAGACGTCAATAAAAGAAAACTAAGAGGAAAGTAAATAATGAAATTGCGAAAGAAAATTGTAAATTAAGAGAAACTTTTTAAATTGATTTTTAATTTTTTAACCACCACAATCTTCCTGCCAATGAAGAAGCGCCGTAACATGCGGCATAGCACCACTTCGCTCCACTATTCGGTCTGCGCGACTATTTTTAGTTTACGTGCGACTAGAATTTCCCTTTGATGCTGAGTTGCCAATGCCTGTCGGTCTGTCTGTTTGTCTATACTTCGCCTTGGCGCTCCATCAAAAATAAAAATATTTCACATTTTCTTGAGCTGTTGCCACCGCATGCCACATGAACTGTCATTGATGAGGAGGCGCACTGTGGAGCGACAATTTGAAGAAATTAGTTAAAAATTATGTCAAGGCGGTGTGCTGTCCCCACTCCTATGGGTGCTGACACTAAACTCATTGCTAAAGAGCCTAGAGGAGAGAGGACAACACGTCGTAGCATATGCGGACGATGTTGCAATGGTAGTAAGAGGGAAATTTCCCAATACACTTAGAGAAGTCATGCAAGATTTAAGACAACCCCAATAAAACTGAACTCATCCTATTTACCAGGAAACACAAAATTCCAAATATAGCTCCTCAGACTCTAGGTGGAACGGCACTGTCATTTAGTGAGGAGGCCCGCTACTTAGGTCTAATACTAGACCGAAAGCTAACTTGGAAGGCAAATGTCGAAGATAGAGTAAAAAGGGCGACAATAGCACTATACTCTTGTAAACAGCTGATAGGACTAAGTTGGGGTCTCTCCCCATCTATCGTATACTGGCTTTACACGGCAATTGTCAGACCAATCCTAACATACGGCATATTAGTATGGTGGCCAGCTCTAGATAAATTGTACATTAAAAGAACCATGGCACACGTACAAAGAATGGCCAGTCTTTGCATCTGCGGGGCCCTCAGAACCACACCCACAGATGCACTAAATATTATGCTTAACATTTTACCAATAGAGCGATACGTTAAGCAAACAACTGCCAAAGCAACTCTCAGGCTAAGAGAAATCGGCCTAGTCAGAACGAACCAAAGAGGACACTCCTCAATTTTAGAACAATTCCCTGCATTCCCAGCACATCGGATTTCTGTAGGACCAAGGACATCAATTTCAATAAATCCTTTGTCACAGTATTTCCTTCCAAAGAGGAATGGGATAACGGGCTCATTGTTAAGATAAATAACTTAAACATATACACAGATGGCTCAAAACTGGACAACAAAGTAGGTGGAGGGGTCTACTCCGACAAACTCGGAGTATGCCAATCATTTCGCTTACCTGATCATTGCAGTGTATTTCAGGCGGAAGTCACTGCCATAAAAGAGGGACTTAAAGAAATAAAAACAAGAGTATTTTCCACAAATGAAGTCTTCATTTACTCGGACAGTCAAGGAGCAATAAAAGCGCTGGAATCAAAAACGCACTCGTCAAAAACAGTTCTAGAATGTTTTAAACTATATACTAGATGACGTATCTAAGTGCTACAAGGTGCAGCTTATCTGGGTACCAGGCGACAGGAACATTGCAGGAAACTGTAAGGCGGATGAACTTGCAAGAACCGGTACAACGCTCGATCTCGAAACGGATAAGGCGCTGATACCCTTGCCCATAGCCACTTGTAAATTACTTATAGACAGGGAAACCATCAAAAAGGTAAATACAAGCTGGCAAAACCTCACAACATGCGAACTAAGCAGACAGACATGGCCGAACTGGAACAGCGGTCGATCAAAGATCTTGCTAAGATTCAACAGAGAATCTATAAGAAAAATGATAGGTGTATTAACTGGTCATTGTTTAATAGGCAGCCACGCTAGAAGGTTAGGACTCCCGTACTTCGATTTCTGTAGAAGCTGTCTTAATACAGCAGAAGAGGAAACAGTCAGACACCTCTAGGTGAGTGAAAGCCTAGCTATGAGAAGGCTGTGCACTCTTGATACAGCATTTCTAACCGATGTAGCGGATATAGCCCATCTAAAACTAACGAAGCTCTGCTCGTTTATTAAAGCAACCGGATGGTTTGAAAAGGAACACGTAGAGTAAGGATAAGCTCCAGTGGTATCACAATGGACCTGCGAAAGGTCTAAGTGTGTCTTATGACAACCACCCTACCTACCTACCTACAGCCATAGAGCGCTGTTGATGTACTGAAGGAGAGAAAAAGAATCTACATATGGAGAACTGCCTCAGGTTATCTCCGAAAGGCACACTAAGGAACCTAGCCTAGCCGATTCCTAAGCATTTTGCATGCCTGCAGCATAAGACCTGTACTTAAAAAACACTACTACTTTGCGGCAGTTTAAAGGAGACTGAAATATTGGCTAATTTAGAGTAAAATCATGATACTGTCTAGAAATAATATAATACTTGTTTTTTTGCACCCATCGCTTTGGCATGTAAACTTTTAGGCAGAAAATCCGTTAGCCGAAAGCAATCCTCAACCTCTTTGCACTCACACAAACTCTCGTCTCGTGAATGCCACATTCGGAACTAACCACCACCCAATGCAGACAAAGTGCTGGGTTTGTCACCTAAAATCCGCGTAACATTTATACAACTACGTTCTGGATATTGCAGCAGGTTGTAAAGTTCTATTTACCCAGCATGAAATCTGGCATAGCAAACAGACTGTCTAAGAATAGCCGTACGATGCAACCTAATACTTTTTTACATGCCTAATTCAACTAATTCATCTGAAATCGCTCTACCTTGAATCTAACCCCTGGGGAATAGCACGATTTCTTGGTTTACCGTTAGATAACTTCAATGACCATAATAATGATTGTATAAATACGACACATTAAAATATCTAGACCCCTTTTTTGAGCATACCATTCACCAGATTGAGAGCCGAAATATTAATCTTGATATAAGTACTACATAGGGAGCATGCTGACATATGCATAGATGAAAATGTGAAAACCAATATAGCTCCAATATATAAAACCAGGAACTGAAACTTGGCACACAAGTGCTCATGATAAAAAGTGCCGTTAACGCTGTATATATTTTATACCTATGGTATATAAGTATAGTTCAGTTGAATTTGAATAAAATTACTATTTATTACTTATAGTGAGAATTATTATTGGCCGAATGCCAGCCAGGACCAATACTAGTAATATTATTTATTCAGGTTAATAAGGTTGCCACAACGGCAACCACATCCAGTTTCAGTTATGCATTTATTACTATTATTATTATTTTTTTTGAAGTGAAAACTTCTTTAGAATCGTTGGGAGTGATTTGGGAAAAAGTGAAACGAAAAAAGCGACCAACTTGGCTACGAAGCGTTATATTATATGTTGATATAAACGTAGCGACGAACTAAATAAAAATAACTTTTATTTTTTCTTGTGATTCGAACCAAGGATTTTGGATCGGAAGCTCACATTGCTAGTCGCTCGGCTACCGCGTCATGCTGTAGGTGCTGGCCTAAAAGTTATTTAGTTACGAAGCGTTATATTATATGTTGATATAAACGTAGCGACGAACTAAATAACTTTTAGGCCAGCGCCGACAGCATGGCGCGGTAGCCGAGCGACTAGCAATGTGAGCTTCCGATCCAAAATCCTTGGTTCGAATCAAAAGAAAAAAATTTTTTTTAAACAGATATTTTATTTTATTTTATGATATGTTTATGAGGAGATTTTTTTCATGGCAGAAATACACTCGGTGTTTTGCCATTGCCTGCTGAGGGGTGAGCGCTATTAGAAAAATAGTTTTCCTTAATTTTGGTGTTTTCACCGAGATTCGAACTGACGTTCTCTCTGTGAATTCTGAATAGTAGTCACGCACCAACCCATTCGGCTACGGCGTTTGTTTAATTTTACTGATGCAAAAATGAGGGAAAATATTTGAATAAAGTTTGCTTACTGTTTACACATTTTCCAAAGGTGACGGAGAACCAAAAAAAAAAGTCGATTTTCAAACAAATACGAGTGCATATGTGTAATTGTGTTAGAGTTTCGGTCACGCCCCAGCAAAACCTGCGTGCATATGTGTTTGTAACATTCAAAAAAATGTAATTGTGTTAGAGTTTCGGTCACGCAGGTTTTGCTGGGGACGCTCATAATAGCAACCGCGTGTGTATTTTTATATTCGTAAATATTTTCATTTTTAAATATTTACCGCAATTATGCCGAAAAACAATGCAGAAAAGTGTCGTGAATATCAACAGAAAAAAAAATCAATAAATAGCATCACGGAATTCATTCACGAAAATTTAATAAAGTATACACCAGAAGTATCGCGGATACTTAGAAAAGATTACGATAAAGTTCCAATGATTTTAAGTGGCGATTTTAACGTAAATTTTGCATTGGACACAGCGGTTCCTTCAATTGACTTTCTCAATACAACATTCAATTTAAAAATGTGTAACAATCGCACTGAATCGACAACACGATCAAAAACAACAATTGACGCGGTATTTCAAAGATATGTTGACAACATCGAAACCAAAGCATTTGTATCATATTTTAGCTATCATAAGCCACTCGTATCATTTGTTGAAATTGAAAACATTGAGGATGAATAATAATAAAATGAAGAAAATAAAATATGAACTTTATAGCAATATTATAATGAACCTATAATTATCCCGCCCCTAATGCTGCTTTCGTCTCATTCTCTCTCAGTTTGTCTTACGGAAGGTTTCACTTCTATCCCGTCTAACCGTTAGACTGGTATTTTTTTTTTTTGAGCTGAACCTCACACTGCTACTGACAGAAGTTTGATAAACTTGTTCATCGAGAGTTCACCCCATGGTTATCGAGCGCGGGTATCGAGTATTTTGTAACGAACCAGTTTGTTGTAAAATCTGATTTGGGAGTCGGAGTTAACTTAAAACAAATGGCGTAGGCTTAGACAAAATAAACAAGAGAAGATTTTTTTTAATGTTGGTGCGCTTTACTTGAAGGACTAACAGCAAATCAGTGAGTTGTCATATCAGATGTCTATTTTGACATAGTCTGAAATCGTTAAATGAAGATAATTCAAATACATTCGGCGTACAAGCCAAGCGTAAACCCACTTTGATTACATTTGCAGCATACGTTCACTTGCGATGTGATGCACGGAATTGAATTACATATTTGTGAATTTGATAATTCAGATGCTGCGTGACGGAACATGGCAAAATAAGTGGCATTTACATGCATTTCGTTTTTGTAATTTCTTGTACTGAATGTCAAATTTCTATGAGAATGTAAAAACAAACAAGGCAACAACAAAGGTGCGGGCCACTTTGACAATCAAAACACAAAGTAGGCAAACGGCCGTCAACAATTGTGTACTTACCGGCGAGAAAATTAATTCAACTTAAAAAACACTCCACTTTTCAAATTAGATGCACAAAAAATTAGTATGTTAGCCCACTGTACACTTTGATGCACTGTTGGCATCACTGGACGCCGCTGTCTTCTTGTCTAAATATTTATTTTTCACTACTTTCATTAGTTGATTTACTATGCCACAAAAGTCTACTTCAAGCTGCTTTGATCTTTTGTAGTTTTTTTTTAAAATTGGAAACAAATCCAAATATGACAACAAATTAGGTGGCGATGGAACTGGAGCTAAAGCTGAGCCTTAATCTGGAGCTGCATGCAAAACAAAAGTGTGTTCATTAAGCGGTTACGAGCAGAATGAAGGAGAAAAACTAAGTATATTGAGCGATACGGTTGCATTGTTTATTTATAATTTATTTTAAGTTGATTTTTTATTGAAAGAAAAAATGAGGGAAATATGCAAACAATTGCCAACGCAATAAGGCTACAGTGGCAATCGCACGGTGTGTGGTCTTCTTAGGGGGCATTGCTCGGTATTCTCCCCTTGCACTTTTCATTTGCAACAAGGAGTAAGTGTGCAACTTGACTACTCATTGTTTTGCAACAGCAAACTGCTAAATTTTCCTAACAGAAAAATGCCAGCTAATTCAATTTCGCATTTAATAACACATTTTCCGTTGCCTGACTGACGCAACCTACAGCATTTTGATGCCATAACTTGAGCGCATATTGTAATAAGATGCAGCGAAAAAAATTCCGACTGCTCGCTAAAAATACGCACATAAGCATGTATTTATACAGTGGAACCTCTCCTAACGAACAGCTCTATTATGAGGCTGTCACAATGGGTACTAGATTCCGCATTTGACTAACGTGACGTGTAAAGAGTACCGTGGTGCCACAATGAAAGTATTGCCGCATATAAACAGAAAAACAACAGATGTTCTTGTCGTAAAAGTAAATATCATATTTTGTTGTGTATAAACAAGTTTTTGTTAGACGCACATTCATTTTTCAGGTCAACTTGGTTAAGCCTAACCCTTTCTCCACTCTTTCGAACTTTTATCGAAAAGATAAGGGTGCATTTGCGTTGACTCAATCAATTTAAATTCGATTTTCTGCATTTTGATATAGTAAAAATCACCATTGTTAAAAATTGTTCTTCTTTAAACAGCTGTCTATTTCGCCGCGCTTGCCGTACGGCAAAAATAGAAAGTTGCCGGATTTTGTGCATTCCGACACGTGTTAGTCAAAATTGACGCCGCAACGAACGGAATGGACCCGTTGTGACGAGCTTAACAAGCGGGCATCTCCCTTGGGCGGCACTTAGTTTTTTTTTTTGCACTATACAAAGTATTAAGTATACATTTCGGAACAAATTACTAATATCTCCGTTGACACTCACTTCGCAGGACTCGGACAGTTAGTTTTATAAAATTGACACAAAAACCTCTATTGAGCGGACGTGAACCTCCTAGGAAAAGACATTAAAGCCTCTGTTGATCGGACGTGAACGCGATGGAAAAAATATAAAAAATACGAGTAAGCAATTTGTGCTTACACCCTCCTTAGGTGGTCATCCTTTTAATAACGCGACTTTCTGGATAAAGTGTGATATTTTTTCATGTATTTAGTTTGGCTTGTGCAGTGATTTGATATTATTATTTCTAGACAACTCAGCATCTCACTCTCGTGATATACATTTAAAGAATATTAAAATAACTTTTAACTTCTAGGTAATACAACTTCAGTTTGGCAGTCTTTAAATCAAGGAGTGAATCGAAATTTTAAAATTTGTTATCGAGTTATTATTGTTATCGAAGTTAAGCATATTTTGATAAGCTTAAATACTGGCTTGACTAAAAAAAATATAAATGACTAAGAGGCAAGACATTTCGTAAAAGCCTGGGAAAAAGTTCAAGCGGAAACCATAAAAACTGTTTCCACAAAAAGGGGTTTGACAGAAATAGAAATGTGACAGAAATAATCTTGAAGATTACTTGCAGCTATCTATCCTTGTGGAATCTAATTCAAATCCTGATGAATTTATAAACATAGATAATAATACATGGACCGAAAACGAAGATTTACTGAAGAAAACATGGAAAGTATTAATGACAATCGTACTGGCACTGAGAATATTACCGACGAATCTAATGAAATTTTTTCTGACGAAACGGCTTTGAATGCAGTTTCAAGCGCCAAGGGATTTTGCAGCAACAAATTTGCAGTTGAAACTTGAAATTTGACTGAAATGTATTTAGTATTTATTTTTATTTTCGTTATTGCTTTATATGCGCTCACGCACATAAATGAAACACGCACATTTGAAAAAAATACATACAGACACATTTTTGTTTGACTGATGTCAATATCAATATTTTCTATTCAAATAAGAAATAATATTTAATTAATTAAAAAATTAATTGGACGAACAAAAATTGACTGACGGTAAGTGTCCGTCCAAGGGCGGTTTCACTGTATATACATATATTTTCTTGCTTTAATAAACAGTGCCATTGTCGTTGTTCTCTTTCACTTTTTAAATTTTTCTTTTTTTTTATTTTTTTATTCAACAGTTAAGTAAAATTTCTTTTGTTTATAAAATGTGCCACTAACCAGACCACAAAATAGGCCAGCACAGAAAAAATTCAGCAGCATAGGCAATTCATTGTTTTATGGCTGAAAAATTTAGTACCGCTGAGTTGCTTTGGTATTGAGTATTGAGCATTCTAATAACATAGTCATTATAGCACATTGCACGCCTTTTGGATAAATGAAATTCTAGCGAAGAAATATTTGTCTGATTCCAGTATTTTCCGCCTTCAATTATCTGTATGCACGTCTATTTGTTCATGCGTGCATACTCAAATATGTTTATGAGTGTTTGTATGTGTACGTATACTTTTCTCCTCTACTTCCGTTTTGCCTCAGTACGCCAATTGCCCTGCTAGACAGTAAGAATTATGAAAACACATTGGAGTTTACTAAAAAGAATTCTTCCGAAACTCCGCATTCGATTAATACATTCGGATTTTCTTGAGAACAAAGCGTAAATATTTTTATGGAAAAGCAATAAACTTAAAGGCATACAAATTAAAGAAAATATAATGAGAAGTTTCCGTTAAAAATTGATGAAAGCTTAAAAGCAATTAGAAAGTCGGAACAAATACAAAAAAATTTTGATTATAAAAACAGAAGATTCGTAGGAAATTTTTTTATTGGAAGTGGCCAAATTTACAATTCGCAGAAAAGTCCACTTTCAGAAGAACGTTGTCTGCAGAGAAGTCCACTTTTCAGCTCAACTTATTCGTGTTTTAAATCTTTCCCATGTTTGAATTTGGTATTTTAAAAAAAAATACTACGAAATGTCAATTGTGCGGCCGTGCATCGGCAAAATATCTGTTAAGGGGACAAATACCTATAAACGGCCATATTTTCCCTGATTTTCATTAAAATTATTCAAAATGAAAAAGTCAATATATTTTTTTCAAAATTGGCATACATTTTATTTATACATTAAAATAATATAATATAATATTTTTTTTTTATTTTAATCATTTAAAATGGCAGATGTACACTCAATTCTTCCAGGAAGGTTGCAGCGGGGCTTGTCAATCGGCGGGCATTGTAGCATCGGCGTCAGTGATCTGTATACAAAAATCCAAATATTTTTTTGTTCATTAATATCATAATTTCTATATGGATTAAAAACAAACGGAAAAAAAATAAAATGCTTCAAAAAACGTTCTTTACGTAATGTTCTAAATGTTATTTTGACTTATTCTGAAAGGATTATATTAACATTTTATGAAAAAAAAAATTTTTTTCGGAATTTTACAGGTATCTGTCCTCTGTCCTCATCAGCTCATACAAACTAACTCCAATCGAATATGTTTCTATAATAACCAACTTTAGACCATTTAAAATATAAAAAAGTGTGTACAAAATGTTTAATTTTTTTAATTGATTAAATATTCAAAAATTTATTATCCTATAAATATGCAAATCCTTAAAAAACCAAACAAATACCTTCAAATAACTATTAAAGAAATAGAATTTACTGTAGCAATCGATCTGGAGAAGGCTTTCGACCGAATCGGAGTGCATATCATTTTCAAACAATTAACTAAGTTGAGGGTTGCTTCCAAAATTATAAACTTTGTTCGAAGTTTACTCACTAACAGAAAATGCAGAGTGAGAATCAATGGATTTACCTCAACCAATGTAAATCTAGATTATGGAATGCCACAGGGATCACCACTCTCCGCACTTCTTTTTTTCTTCGATGAAATTGCCAAACTGTCGGCGAACTATTCCATTATAGAATGTCAGTTGAACGCCGACGATGTTATCTAAAAAATCTTCTTTTAGTCTAGCGTATTTTCGAAAGCATTCTCCCGGACATAATGCCATGTTCCTCAACCTCAAACACACCAATTTCTATCGAAAAATCTTAAACCTTGCATATTTGCAAAAAATCTAGTTGCTCTGTGTTGCCTACACAATGTTTTTGCCAGTAAAAAAGAACAAATTCAAGCTGTAATTATAGATTCTAAGTATAAGTTTGAAAACCATTGTAAATACATAAAAGATTGTATTATGACACGGTTAAACATAATTAAGTACCTCTTTTCTAAGAAATCTTTTGTACATCCGTCTTCACTTGCTCATGCATGCAGAGCGGTCACCCTAACAAAAACCGGTTACGGCCTTCCTATACAGGGAAGCGCAGATAAACGCTCACTTAGAAGCATTATATCGAAGACAGCAATCATAAACTTTTACCAAAACTACTTTTCACGCGCAATGTCAATCTTATTAAAGATTTCAAAAACGCATCTTCAAGAAAAATATATCCGAAAATTACGTTCATTGTAGCCAAATGTCTGAACTTGCAAAGAAGACTTGAACTGCCGTGTATCACTCGCCACCGCACAGCTGAAGCGCAACCTCCTCGGATGATACGTAATATTTCATTTGCTTCAATACGCTGCAGCGACCAAACGAACATACAGAAGGAGATTTACCAAGCGCTGTATACATCCAAACAGAGATGGAAATTTATATTTACAAATGGCTCAAAAACCCAAACCTCAACATCTTTTGCTGTCGCAAAGGAAAACGGGGACACGATGAAACATGGTTTTTTGCAAGACGCGGCAAGAAGTATATTTCTAATCTACCGTCAATGCTTCATAAATGCTACTCTAAAAATGACATCCTTCTAGAGATTACAAAACAACATCGCATTTATCTGTTAGATAACTGGAAAAACTACTACCGCCTCTACGCTTTCATAAATCCATCTAGATCAAAAGTATCACTTCCTTCCGAACTTCCATTAAAAGTGCTCAAACCATACTCGCGCCTATGTCTGGGCCACACAATTTCACACGCGCACACCTCCTCCAACGTACGCAGCCAGCCGATTGCCCCTTTTGTGACGAAACCGCAACCTTAGATCACATTCTACAATCTTGTCGAAATCTGTACACCTCCAGACAACAATTCTTTGGACCCTCTCACGCACTTGATTTTCTTAAAGGGCCATCTGCAAATGATATAATTACTGTCTACAAATTTATAAAAGCCAACGACTTGTTAAAACGGATCTAAAATTTTAGCTTATATTTACCTCTGCTTAGTTTAGTTATAAGCATTTATATAATTACTTAACGTTAGACCTTATTGAAAGTACCTACATTAACATTTTTTGTTATCAGACAGCCGATGGCCCATGCTGCTAATGCTGCTGCCTCCTTACATTTGTATAATTTTTTATTATATATACAAAATTTAATAATAATAATAGTAATATATTAAAAGTTTGATATTTTAAGTATCCGGTTGCTCGAGGAATTTTCTAAATACTACTACTTATTCAAAATAAATGTAAAAATTTTAATAAATACTCATTCTAGTATTAAGAAAAAAAAAATATTTATAATAATTTAAGGTCAGTTGCATGAGCCGTCTGTCGATTTATTTTTCATGCAAAAATTATCCGGTTTGCGGTTTTTAAAACCAGATGCAAATTTTTATTAAGTAAGCTCTGTCGCCCTCGGCAGGCAATGGCAAACCTCCGAGTGTATTTCTGCCATGAAAAAGCTCCTCATAAAAATATCTGCCGTTCGGAGTCGGCTTGAAACTGTAGGTCCCTCCATTTGTGGAACAACATCAAGACGATCACCATAAATAGGAGGAGGAGCTCGGCCAAACACCCAAAAAAGGGTGTACGAGCCATTTATATATATATTATATAAGCTCTGTATTCAAAGGTTTAGCAAATAAAACACAAAAGTTAATCAGTTGTAAATTATTTATTGTATATTAAATTTTCTGAAAAAGACTTTTCTATATTCTGTTAATATTGGAGATGACATATGTTTTAAGCCCCCCTAAATTACACAGTGAGCAAGTTTTATTTTCTGTCCTCTATCCCTCATTATCCTCATACTCGATTCTAAATCATACTTTTTTAAATAAACCAGACCTTTTGACCCGTCTAATTCCTTATATATCCTACTAGTACATAAGGCTTTTTGTATATACATTTTCACCCTTGCCGGGTTTCGCTTTGTTAAAAGCAATTTTCAATCTTTTAGCCAACTTTCTTACTGTATTTTGTCTATTCGCCAGATGACATCATTTTTACTAAATAAGTTCTTTACGTTAAATCTCTTATCCAGAAGGCTTCTTTTTCTATAACAATTTTTGAGAGATAATGTGGCAGCTGATTTTCTGAGTACATAAACAAATGCTGTGCATATACTTAAGGAAAATTTCTAAAGAATAATTTTCTTAGATACCGGTTCCGAAAAGTATGTATGTAGGCTTAAGTGACGGGATCTTCAGAATTCGCTTTACAAAATATTTTTGCAGTATACCAGCTGCTTCAAACAAACCAAAACCCCAAAACCCAACACCTCTGCTGCGTATGACTGTATCGAACAACAAACTGGGAGAAAAAAACCCATTTGCTTCAATTTAGATATCTCTTTTTTTAAAGGCAAGACCACGAGGTATTAATACCATTTTTTGCTGCAACTGTTCTGTTTTCAACATGTTTTTTTTTTTTGAAAATGCATCTCAGGTGTTATTTCCAATCTTAATTAGGTATATCGAGACACAGTCTGTATGAGTATATCTTCCTTATTAGTTGCAGTAACTTTCAAGGTTATTAATAATCTCTTGTAGTTTGCCTAGGTGATACGCTGACAAAATGATATCTATCATCCGCATACATTAAAAGTCAAATTCTTTTCCTTCTATGTTCAATCCTCCTTCTAAGCTTTCATGTAAATCGGCAATTAGCATCCCTGTTTGACACCTGAGTTTGTTTTGAATGTATCCGAAATTTCTGAGCCACTCCATACAACTGTTTTTTTTTATCGCTGTATATCTATCTATATATATAAATGTGAAAATCTGTCCCTATATTCGCTTAAAACTCGCGAACGGCTGAACGGATTTATCTTATCTTGGTCTTGAATTATTCGTGGAGGTCTAGGGAAGGTTTAAAAGGTGAGAAAAATTCGAATAATTGCCGGGAAAATGGTCAAAACGTGGACCCGGGTAACCTTTGGTTGTGTGTGTACAATATGGGTATCAAATGAAAGCTGTTGATAAGTACTTTAATACGGGGTCATTTTCATACCTATTGATCACTAAGGTCTCGAAATATATGCCAAAACGTGGACCCGCCGTGTCTTTGCACCGAATTAAACCAAACTTACACACATTGTTAAGGAGGTATTGAAGATGGTTTCCGTATAGTTTGGATACCTATTGGTAGATACGGTCTCGAGATATAGGTCAAAACGTGGACCCGGGTAACCTGGGGATGTGTATGTACAATATGGGTATCAAATGGAAGCTGTTGGTGAATGCTTTAGTTCAGAGTATTTCCATCCGCTCCGTGACTAGGGTCTCGAGATGGAGCCTAGAATGCGTTTGTACAATAGGTATATCAAATGGAAGCTGTTGGTGAATGCTTTAGTACAGAGTATTTTTCATGCCGCTCCGTGACTGGGGTCTCGAGATAGAGGTCAAAACGTGGACCCGGGTAACCTTTGGTCGTGTGATGTATAATATGGGTATCAAATGATAGCTGTTGATAAGTGCTTTAATACGGGGTAACTTGACTGATTTTCAATTTATATTTTATATTTACTCAAAAACAAATAGAAAAACAAAAACTATTGTTTATGCCAAAGCGCTTGAATAAAGAATAAAGAAATAAATAATATGAAACCCATATATATATTATTATTTTCTGTTCTAAACCATATCTATTCTATTTTAGTGTGCCCAGCGAAGCGGGCCGGGTTTGCTAGTATTCTCTATGAACTTCACTAGTTTGGCTGCAAGGCCGATATGGTGCAGCTTATATATAAGTATCAAAGCGTTTCTTGATACTCAATCAAACGCCGCTTTAAAGTCGACAAAATACGGTAAACTTTCGCATGTAAGTAGAGAATAAAATTGCTTAGAGTGCTTGCAAACATACCCTAGCAGTGGCAAATATAATGAATTTTATATTGCTGTACAAGTGTATTGAAACAATTCATGCATGAATGGTGTGAATTATTTATTTATTTTGACGTTTTAAAGCTTAAACTGAGCTAGTGTAACATATAACATTGTTCCGTTCCCTTAATCTTACTGGCTTGTGATGGGAGGCTACATATAAGCTGAACAAATTCCACGCAGACTATTTATTAATTATTAATTTATTTCATAGGCTTGGATATATTCTTTTTCAAATAAATATATTTATCAGTATCTACCTTTTCATCAAGAAAACAACTAATTTCCAGGAAAATGAATAATTCTATTGTCTTTCTGACGTTTGTGTTTTGTATCTAGCAGCGAGAAGTTTAGAGTTCTTCACTGACCTCGTGGGATCTGAACTGAAGAAGCTTATCCAAGGACATGGAGTAGATTGAGTCAGAAAGCTAAGAAACGTTGTATGTTGCTTAGATCCCGAGAACATAACGAGTAATATTATTAAAAAATACTTGTGCCTATACAAATAACCACAATTTACAAAGATTTCACAACCATATAAAAACGATGGCATAACATATGTTTAAAGAATTAGAATGGGAGACTAAAGTGTGGAGGAGTAAAGTGTTGCGTAGTCCAAAGCGTGCGAAGCATTCAGAACGACTTTCCTACAACTAAATTTACGTCACTATCCCAAATTAATCTTTGGCTGCAAATGATTCCGAGCTTTTTAGTCGTATGCACATAATTGATAGCAATGCCGTCATGTAAGATTTTAAGAAAAGTCAAAGTGTCGAGAGGCTGGAAATAACAAACACGTGAAACTCTTAGCTATTCGCGTTGAGTCCTTTCTTGGGTTAGAAACTCTACCACTAGAGTAATCATTTTTATTTTATATTGTATCATTTTGAGAATTGAGTTTATGAATATACAAGGAGGCGCAAATCACCCCATCGGAATGTTTATAATTTTTGCAAATAGCGTCCATCGTCAATGCTCTTGGTCACTTGTGCTTTCTAGCTCACAGTATAAACTATAAGCATGCAGTATATGAACAGGCAAGTACTGAGGCGTATAAAGGTCGAAATAAAGATTTCCATCACTCAAAATATTATTATTTTTATTTAATAAAAAAGTTATTCAAAAACAAATTTATGTACGTAATTCATTAATTTTGCGCCGCTTTGTATAAACCTTAACGACAAAGAGTATTAAGATTCAAGCACTAAACCAAAATATGTCTTGAGACCTTTTAAACAGCCAGAAGTAAAAAGTGTGCTTAATCAGGTGTATATAATGATAGTGGAACTAATCATGGGAGTCGAGCTTTTGGCGAAATAGTCATGAACAATAAATACATTTACAAAGAGAGCATTATTCTCTAGCAAAAACCAAAAGTTCTTTCCTCGATTTTTTGCGTCACGCAATTAACGTTTACCACGGTGATACTACCAATCCATTGATAATGGTAATGGTTCGACGGATTAGGCTAAGACCTTTACGCATTGCGACCAGATTGATCTATTGCGCGCCCTTTATAACTAAATTTGAATTAATTAGTATTGCGAGGAATTGAACCAGCTCCTCGAATCATCAAGCAAAGGATAAGCTTCAAAGGATTCCAGTATGGCACCCAATCAAAACACAAATAATTTTCCAAATCGATGGGCCTGCGACGTTTAAAATCACCTTCTTTCAACATAACTTGCTATCAAACTTCGCTAAGTGAAGTGCTCACTTTTGCCAGCTAAGCATTCTAATTAGAACAGTGCTCTTATTCAAGAAATATAATATTATATATAAAATGCTTAGAAAAAAAATAACATTTTGTATAAATACATAGAAATACAAACTGAACAAAGTTTAAATTATTGTACCGAGTATCAAAATTATATACTTTGTATTTCACATAAAAAGGTTTTTGCCAATGAAATTTCTAAAATACTTCAAACTTTAACTGCACCTGGAAGTTTTCTGGCCTACCACTAAAATTCTCAAGTTTTCTATTACGAAAAATCGACATATATTTTTTGTTGTCTATTTTCACCTCTCTCATGAAATTCGTATCACCTGAACTTTGTTGTTGTAATTTCATCATATTAAAATGTTCAAGCTTTTCAACAATTAGATGGAAAACTTTTAAACTTCCATGGCTTGGGAAAAATACATACAACTTTGTAACAGTACAACAAAGCATCAACAATTTTTGTTATTGCATTCATACACAAGTACAATTAGAAGCATGACACGCTCAATATCACCTAAAATTTTGTTGAAAGAGTTTCATCGAAATCCTACGGGCACATTTACCAGCTGCAAAATTAAACTTTAAACTTGACAAGAAGTGCTGGCTGGTACAATCCGTTTGTTGCTAACAATGTGGCAAATATATACTTATACCTAGAAATTCGTGCAAAAAGTGTTGCCAATTCACAAATTTTTGGGGTGTTAAATTAAAAGCTTTTCAATTTTTAAGTTCCACAGCTGAGCATAAAAACTTTTCTTTAGTAAGTGGCACAAGAAAACTATTGATAAAATGGGGAAAAGATATTGAAAATTACGTATTGCAGCTGCTTCTTGTGGAGAATTTTCTCAAATTTAAATATGGCATTGTTTCTTTTGAGATATGGCATTCGTTTTATATTTATATTTTCAGAAATTATTTTCGAAGTGCATTAACAAAGTTTTGTGTAAAATTGAGTCTGTATCTACTTTAAATGTTCCATGCATGTCTACTTATGTGCTTGAATGTGGTGCAAATCCTGCAAGAAATATTAATTCTTACATTTCCTTTTAACCTTTATTTTTCTTTTCTTTGCTTCGTTGAACGAAATTTCAGTTAATTTTTGGAAGCTGCCAAATGTCTATCTGAACTTCATCCTCCTACACTTTTCTAAAATACCTTCAGCTTCAACGATTTTTCATTTTTCACTTTATCATAAGAAAAAAGCACAGCTAGTAAAGAACGTAGCGTAGAAGAAAGCAACAGTCAAATGCAATACGCTTGCTGCTTGCGCTAGTCCACCTAAGCCAGTGTTCGGCAACTGGCGGGCCGCGGATTAGAGCCGAATCGTGGCCGTTCTACATTTGGACCGCGTAAAGTTTGTCTTTCCTTTCTTTTTAAATCGCATTTCATTAGCTTAAGTAGGCAGCGTTTTTACATACACCTGTCACACGGCAAGAACTCTCAATAAAGTTATGAAATATTTTAAACACGCACCGAGTGCTTATTAATTAAGCTACTGCAGTCATCTTGTGCCACTTGGTGTCTGAAACTTACAAATACAATAATTTACTACAAATGCTGATAACTACAGTTATATCGAAGCTTACAGAGAGTGTCGCTATAAAGTATACTGTAGCAATACCGCATTAGATATCACGTAAGGAACTCAGTAAAGTTTAAAGCCATGCCACATCCTTAACCCTCAGATAGCTAATTTTTCTACTGTGCTCAAAAAATTATTTTGGACTAATTTTTTATCAAAATTAACGAATTTGAGGTCCTGTTTTTATTAGACTCTGACTTCACCTTGTACAAGTAACCATACCTACCACGCATGTGCTCAATCTATCTCGATATTTTCTTCTTCTAGTCACTTTTTGCGATTGAGTATCTGTTTTTCAAGTCAAGAATTGTTGAATACTAACGTAAGGGGATACCAAACGCACTAATTTTTTGTCGCGCCATTCACATTAGAGATGTGAACACCGAAAGCTGTACCTACAAACTCTTCAAACGCAAAGCATTTTTTGTGGCAAGTGCAGCATAAGAAAACGACTTACAGTTTGGCACACGATTAACTCGCACTGTCCCCAAACTGTAGATGCCGCGGCTCCGAAGGTAGACAACCAAGCCAAGTGAAGTTATCAAAACAGATAATATGGTAGACGTTGTCTGGAACTTTTTGAAAAAGTCTTACAGCGACATTTGAGGCAGCGCCAAGGTCAGGAGTATTTTCAAATATGACGTTATGTGACCTCATTTGTGAGGTTTAGCTGGCATATATTGGCAGTTCGGGTTGCCTTGCATTTTAGTCGATTTACTCAACGACATACAGCCTTTGAAGCATGGGACCAGCTTAAAACCTTTCATTTAAATCATCAATCATAACTAGGCTGATATTTATGAATGGCGGACGAAGCGGATCTGGTGGTAAACGAGGACAAAACGAAGTACCTCCTCTCTTCAAACAAACAGTCGGCGCACTTGCGTATCGGCACCCACGTCACTGTTGACAGTTATGATTTCGAGGTTGTAAAGGACTTCGTATACTTAGGAACCAGCATTAACACCTAAAACAATGTCAGCCTTGAAATCCAACGTAGAATCTCTTTTGCCAACAAGTGCTACTTTGAACTAAGTAGGCAACTGAGCAGTAAAGTCCTCTCTCGACGAACAAAACTAACACTCTATAAGGCTCTCATCATGCCCGTCCTAATGTATGGCGCAGAAGCTTGGACGATGACAACATCCGATGAAGTGACGCTTGGAGTGTTTGAGAGAAAGATTCTGTGTAAGATTTTTGGACCTTTGCACGTTGGCAGCGGCGAATATCGCAGGCGATAGAACGACGACATAGACTTAGCACAGCGAATAAAGATCCAGCAGCTACGTTGGCAGGGTCATGTCGTCCGAATGGATACAAACGCTCCGTCTCTGAAAGTATTGAATGCGGTACCAGCTGGTGGTAGCAGAGGTAGAGGAAGGTCTCCTCTGCGTTGGAAAGATCAGGTGGAGAAGGACTTGACTTCACTTGGTGTGTCCAACTGGCGCCGGTTAGCACGAGAAAGAAACGACTGGTGCATTTGTTAAACTCGGCCAAAATCGCGTAAGCGGTTATCGCGTCAATTAAGAAGATGAAGGACGAATTATAGTTAAAATGAAGTTCCATCCATCTGTTACAAACCGCATTTCGACATCATTATGACGAGCATATAAATTCATTTGCTCAGCCAAAGAATAATATTATATATAAAATTTTCAAGTAAGTGAGGGATTACTAAGCTACCCATACATTTAGAAACTCATCTTTCAAGAAATATTTGCAGCAATCAAGAGGCGTATTCAATACTTTGAATTCTGCTGACATTTCCTTGTGTCCTTGGAACACGAGCTCATTGGCATGTAGTGGCAAATGCAAAAAGAGTGGCAGTTGAAGTTGCATGTGCTTCGAAATCATTTAGGATACTCAAATTTATTGCACTAATTAATGCATCTGTCGAGTTGAGACATTCGCTGATGTCATTATCAACAATTGGGTCAAGTGCAGCCTCTTCATCAACAACAGGTTAGGTTATGTGAGATAGTGATGGTTGCCCAGAGAGTGGGCCCACTTTGTTCATCCTTGGTTATACCATTACAAGAGTGGAAAAAGAGGTGAAGGAAAAAAGGACGAAAGGGAAAGGGATGGGGAGGGTTGAGTGTCTGTGGACTACGAACGGTAACTAGTCTGCGGTTGTGTTAACCTCTTTATGCTGCTGATGAAGTTCATCAGATTTTTGTTATCAAGAAAAGAAGTGAGAACCAAGATGGTTGAATCTTAGTCCGCGAGAGCTGGGCAGCTGAGGAGCAGGTGCTGAGGTGATTTCACCTGCTGACGCAAAAAGGACTCGAAGTAATTCCGAGTCTTACGGCATGCCCACGAAATTTGAGAGATGAGATTTTGTCATCCTTAGAATATCAATCGAGTGCAAAGCCCATCCTTCCAGGAGTAGAGCGCAGGTTTTCAAGGCTATCTCGATCCTTTCCTTTCGCGGGAACATTACCTCACAGGTCCCTTGTATGGCCAGCTCGTCGGCTTCGCAGTTTCCAGTAAAGTCGCTATGACCAGGTACCCAGATTATCTTTATATCGAAGAATTCTGATGAAATCGAGATGGAGACCAGGCATTCCCTGACCAGTTTCAAATGCACCATAAGAGAGCCTAAGGTCCTAATTGCCGCTTGGCTATCGGAGTAAATATTTACCTTCATAACAGTTAATACGCAAATAAGTAGCCAGTCAACTGCTCCTTTAATTGCGGCCACATCTGCTTGGAACACACTGCAGTGATCCGGTAGCCTGAATTTGAGTTTGATGGAGAGCTCTTTGCAGAATACTCCTCTTCCAACGCTACCGTCCAGCTTCGAACCATCCGTAAACAGGTTAACTAGGCCCTGCCCCCAAGTGTTGCCCCCGGTCCATCGACAACAACAAAACGTAAAAAAAGCACAAAATTTTGGCATCACTAATACAATTTGCAAATGCTATAGTAACCGGACTTCATAGCAAAATATTTGCCAACCGCTGACTTATATAAAGCTACATACATATATATCTGTCTTCAACCGGTATCTTCTCCTCCACCCACATACACCTACCGACTCTCTTTCCCTCTTTCCTCTTCCCTGTTATCCATAGTATCAGTTCTTCAAAACTTCGCAGCCAGCTTCAATTTTAACTCTCACCAGTCGACTTTTTTGCAATTTCGCCCATTTTTACTCTAACATGCGGCGCTTTTCATTTACCCAGAAAAACTTTGACAGTTAGCCCGAAATGACAAATGAAACAACATGGCATCCAACCCTGGGTAAATCATAGTAAAATGGAAATGGAAGGGGAAAGGTAGAGCCGAGCAAAATACTGTACATACATACTCGCAAAGGTGGTGAGAAGCTGAGAAGTGCTCGCTCGCAGACAGGCACGAATGAAGTATTTATTTATTACTTAGCCAAAAGTTTTACAAAAGTGAAATTAACAAAAGCAAATATGTATAAAAACAACAACAACAAAAAGCAAAAAAGCAGAACGCAACGCCAGCACAATGATACAATAAACGAATGTTGCAACGGGCATACTCGCAAGAATGACAAGAAAACGCTGAGCTTCTAATGTAGCTGTATAAAAGATTGCGCTCGAGCAGAGGAGTTTGTGCCTGAAAATATGGGTGAAAAAGTTTTGGTGCGCTGTACATTTCGTTGCCTGCCGTTCATTATTTCTTTTCTATGCTTAATTAATTACCTTCTGGGTTTCATTTAATGATAGACAAGCTGTTTGTGCCGACGGCAAGAAAATTGTAGTACATTTAGCGGGTGCGGCTGGGAGTATCCAGAAACAGATGACAACAACATGAATAGCGCCAAAGTTTTCGCCAACTTATATACAGGTACGACTATATGGTTGAAATCCAAGCAGCAGATCGCCGAAAGTTTGTGCGTTGGATAGTCACTGCAACTGCTATAATATGTATCTGCGCACATACAAGGAGCACTCCAAAGCGAACAGAGGATTTTAAAATGAAATATAATTTTTAATTTAAGGTTAACAACACAAGTGTTTTAAGTGGATTAAGTGTTTGCAAGGTGGCCAAGACTACGTTGAAGACGATTCACGTCGGATCGCCCTTCTGCGGCCAAACCAGATAGTAATATCGAAGAATTGGAAATCTGACGATCGCGAATATAATTTTCAGTGCTTTTATGGGCAGTGAAAGATTCGCATAGAGCTTTGTAAGGAGAGAGGAGAAGTGTCCACTGAAAAAATTAGTGTACTGAGAAAAAACACCTGAGAGCAAATTAAAGATTTGGTGCTCAAAAATGGTCTATTGAGTGACCCATTTCACATTGTTGACATATCATATGAATAATTCATAATGATGTGGTCATTATAGTTAGTGATGCGGCATGGAACAACTGACGCACATTCTGACGCATTCGGATCCATTTGATGCGGAAAAAGGTGCGCCAAAGTCTTTCAAAAATCAAGGTCACGTGGTCAAACTCTTAACAAACATTCGGCAAAAAAACTTAGCTCAGTTTCGGTTCCGGTTCAGCAAAAAACAATATTTCCTTAAACTTTGTTTATATAACTTTTAGTTCATGCAATTTAAAACTGATGGCCTAACCGCTAATGCTTTTTGTGATTGTAATTCATTACTTTTCCAATTTTTAAATAAAAACAAAAAAAAAAAAAAAAAAAAAAGTGCTTGCAAAATTTTTTGTCGCCAAAAAAAAAATTATTTTGAAATAATAGGACTATGGTTAAGTTCGTGCGGTTTTTTTTCGAAATTTGAAACTTTATTGACGTAAAATGGTTACAAATTTAATATTCAAAGTATTGTCCATCGCTTACTACTACTTTTTCCCATCTTTCTGGCAATTCACGGATTCCCTTTGTGAAAAATTCGGTCGATTTTGCCGCAATCCACGAATCGATCCATTTTTTGACTTCATCGTAATTACGGAAGTGCTGGTCAGCCAGGCCATGTTGCATCGATCGGAAGAGATAGTAATCGGATGGCGCAAGGTCTGGACTATACGGCGGGTGGGGTAGGACATCCCATTTGAGCGTTTCTAAGTATGTTTTGACCACTTGTGCAACATGTGGCCGAGCATTGTCATGTTGCAAAATAACTTTGTCGTGTCTATCGGCGTATTGCGGCCGTTTTTCTCGCAGTGCTCGGCTCAAACGCATCAATTGTCGTCGGTAGACATCCCCCGTAATCGTTTCATTCGGTTTCAGTAGCTCATAATACACAACACCCAGCTGGTCCCACCAGATACACAGCATAACTTTCAGGCCATGAATATTCTGCGCCGACGTCGATGTTGAAGCATGGCCAGGGTATCCATACGTTGCCCGACGTTTTGGATTGTCGTAATGGACCCACTTTTCATCGCCAGTCACAATTCGATGCAAAAAACCCTTTCTTTTGTGCCGTTGAAGCAGTTGTTCGCATGCCATAAAACGGCGTTCAACGTCTCTTGGCTTCAATTCATACGGCACCCAATGGCCTACCTTTCGGATCATTCCCATGGCTTTTAAACGTTTGGAAATGGTTGATTGATCAACTCCCAAAGTTTTTGCAACCTCTTCTTGCGTTTGAGCCGGATCTTGATCGAGCAATTCCTCCAATTCGGTATCCATGAACTTTGGCGGCGCACCCTCGCGTTCTTCGTCTTCCAAGCCAAAATCACCACTTTTAAAGCGTGCAAACCACTTCTGGCACGTTCGCTCAGCTAGAGCATGCTCACCATAAACTTCCACCAAGACACGATGACTTTCGGCTGCTTTTTTCTTCATATTAAAAAATTCCCCGCAAAAACACATTATTTGGCACGAAATTCGACATTTTCAAGTGTGGTAAAAATATTGTTGTTTACGCTTCAAATAAAAAACTTATACTGACGTTTGTGCCTTACGACAGTAGCTCTCCAATGAATGTTTGGAAATGTGGATCGATGGAATAATAATCAAGTTACGCCATCTGTTGTAAAACCGCAAGGAACTTATTCATAGTCCTATTATATATCTGCTCATACATCGAATGTAGGTAGTGGCCAATTGGTGCTAGTCAGCCGTATATCGCTAGACGGCAACTAAGTTCCCGTGTGTGCTAATCGATTCTAACATAACCTAAAAGTCATGCACCAAGCTTAGGTATATGGTAAATAAACTGCTTCGACACATTAGTGATTTTGTTTTGGTATCATATACTTTTGGTTGTGTGAAAATGTCTGATTTTGTGCCGAAAAATCGTCATTTGCGGGAAGTGTTGATTTCCCTCTTTCATTCGAAAAACCGCTGCTGAAGCGCATCGAGAGCTACAAAAAGTTTATGGAGATGCTGCTTTAGGTGAAACAACGTGCCAAGATTAGTTCCGTCGCTTCAAAGATGGTGATTTTTATGTTAACGACCGTCCACGTGAAGGAAGGCCAAAAATCTTCGAAAACGCTAAATTGGAGGCATTGCTCAATGAGGATCCGTATCAAACGCGTCAAACGAAAGAAGAGCTTGCTTCAGTATTAGGAGTTACCCGCCAATCGCGATTGCATGCTTTGGGAATGATTCCAAAACAGGGTACTTGGGTTGCTTATGAGTTAAAACCAAGGGATGTTGAACGTCGTTTTTTCGCCTGTGAACAACTGCTTCAGCGGCAAAAGAAGGAAGGGTTTTCTTCATCGCATCGTGACAGGTGATGAAAAATGGATTCATTACAGCAATCCAAAGAAAGGAAAGTCATGGGGACTGCCCGGTCATGCTTCTACGTCATCGCCTCGGCCGAATATTCACGCTTCACGAGAAGCGCCAGCAATATGCGGAGAGGCATGAAAAAGTGATTATACGTTGCCAAACCCGTTAAAACCTATCTCCAGATATTGCGCCGCCCGATTATCACCTGTTCCGATCGATGGCACGTGGTCTAGCTGACCAGCAGTTCCATTCATATGAAGACATCAAAAAATGGCTTGATCCGTGGATAGCCTCAAAAGATGAACAGTTTTACCGCGACGGTATTCGAGATCTACCGGAAAGATGGGAAAAAGTAGTAGCCAGCGATGGGCAATACTTCTAATGATTCACTTGAAACCATTTTTTCAGAATAAAGTTGTATTTTCATCAAAAAACAGCGAGAACTTAGAATAGTAGTGTTGCGTTTTTTAAAAATTCATTGCTTATTTATTATTTGAGTCCTTAGCACTACATTGCCTGAGGACGTCATTTTGACTGCTTTTCAATTTCAATTAGAAACACAATTATAAAATCCCTATACATAATATACTTAACAACTCAGCTCCCTATAATTGTAGGTACCTTCCCCTCTTTCGTTTCCGGTATATACATATATGTGTTATACCTGTATTGCCTAAAATCAGTCATTTTGATTACTTGAAAATGAAAGCGCGTGAAAACTGGTTTAAAAGTGTGTTAGGAATTTGCAGTGGCGAAAATGCAGCGATCGTTGGAGCAACGTTACTCGATCAAATTTTGCGTAAAGCCAACAAAAACCAGTACCGAAACCATTGGGCTACTCAAGGAGACTTACGGGGATCAATCTCTGTCCAATGCCCAGGTAAAACGGAGGCACAAGTCGTTCAAGGAAGGCCGGGAGGACGTCGAAGACGAACAGCGCTCTGGAAGGCCTTCGACGACGCAAACAGACGAAGATGTGAACCGGATTCGTGAATTTTTGAACAATGACCGTCGTGCTAGTCTACGCGAGATCAGTGAAGAGTTAAATTTAACTTATTACAATGTGCGAGAAATCCGCGCGACCTCGTCAACAATTAGACCCTTCATCACGACAATGCGCCGGCGCACACCGCCTTCCCCTGCTCCTCTGCATTGGCCAAGATGGGGGTTCCGGTGCTTCCCTTCCCTCCCTACAGCCCAACCTGTCCCCTCCGGACTTCTTCTTGTTCTCGCGCCTGAAATGAAAGCTGAAGGGGAAGCGTTTCGACTCCATCGAGGCGATCCAAAAAACTGTGACAGCCGAATTGAACGCAATTCCGGCGGATGAGTTTAAAAAATGTTTCCTGCAGTAGAAGGACCGCTACCAGCGGTGTATTCACGCCCAGGGGTCCTATTTTGAAGAATATTAGGTTTATTAAAACTGCTTAAAAAAATAAGACTCATTACTTATCAATCAAATCCTGTATGTCGTTGTTACGCTAATTGAACCAATAACTACCGTACTAATGTGAGCCATCTAGGTTGATTTTTGTTTTTTCATCGGAGGACACTACAATGTCCCACTCAGTTTCCAACTGCATATGTTTTTGAGCGATGTCTAAGCGCGTTTGTCTGTGGTGCGTTTTCAACAACCACGAAACTTGAATTTTGCATGCAAGCTGAATTCCCGTTAGTTTTACAACCAATATGAGTTAGAAGATGTTGTGAGCTATGCATTGAGAAAAGAGAGAAAAAGTAGTACAGCTAAGGCCAGGCCTACCCACGTACCTCGTTCCCCTTCAATGCGCTATAACGTAGTTCAGGGCGGAAAGAGGATGAATGATGTTTAGGATCACATACTGTAATCGATAAGCTTTGAAATAGTGAGAGAACCGCGAGCTGAGCACGTACCGACTTTGGCCGAAGAGTTCAAGCCAATCCTACGATTTACTCGTTTTGATAAAAGAACCGAAAGAAGTAGACGTCTCCAAAAAAATAAATGTATCCTTTTTCGAAAATATCGGTCAATCTTGCTCTCAACCAGGGCCAAAATATAACAGTTGTCGAGGAATTATATCCGACAAAAGCGAGGTATATATGCCTAATAAACCCAACAAATTTGGCATCCAATTATGGCTTGCATCATGCAAATGTCATGCAATTTTAGCAGTACTGTATAGAAAGATCTACCGAAGCATGTAATGGGTGATTAGAAATTTCCAATGTTCATTTAACAAAAAAACTATCTTTTACTTGGGAAATCACCCTGTATATCTTACTTATATATATTGTTAATAAACTACTTGGTCAAATGAACCTTTAACTCAACGCTTCAGTTGCGAGTATTCTAGTCAGACAAAGTGTATAGTAAATAAGTAAAGTTTTTGGAAAGAAATAAATAACATCCACATTAAAAATTATAATGCATTTATTTAACCGACACTGATTAAAAAGTGTGATAAAAAATTTTTTCACTAAACTGAGAGCAGATGCAGCCTGGAGGTGGCATTCATAAATTATAACACGTGAAAAATATATTAAAGCAAAAAACAGCACAAAATAAACACAAAAAGAAGAAAACGAAAAATTTAACGGAAAAGAAATCGTGAAGACAACATTTCAATTTAAAATCTACTATTTGGAAACTGTTGACAGCGGCCATCGGTTGTTCAACATCAATATTAAATAGACCCAGCCACGAGGCGCAAAATCCAAACGCGCCTCCATACAAACATATAGCGCACTTACAAGTGCAACCACAGCAGAAAGCATACGGACAATCGAGAATCAACAGCGCTTGTGCACACATACAAAAGTAGGCACTTCAACACATCTTCATAACTTTCAGTGGCTGCTGGCCTATGGACTATGTAGTGTTGACAGTTGCTTTTGGGGATTTCAATAGCTCAATAGCGCAATGGAAGCATCCTCACACATTCATTGCGTTGCAACAATTCAAATTTTTAACGCTTTGGACACCTGTGGTGACGTAAATGGCTAATTTATGCTACGAAGCCTTAACTACGCATTCTGCTACAATAATCTCTTAAGATATTTAGATATGCTCGTACCTCCATGCATACGAATTTCATATTTTACTGCTTCATTAAACCAGATTTAAGCAAAAAAAGAAAGCCAAACATTTAAATATGGATTTGTATTAGTATAACTGGTAGGAAATATATAAATTCCCTCTTTTGTGTTGTAAGCGACAACTTGACCGTGTTTAAATAATGAAGTGACAATGTCAACGCTGACGATCAATTTGGGAAGATAGCCATCTTCACTGCTTTTTATGCTACTCAAAAAGCGTACAATTATAGATGCATACCTTTGACATTTGATATAAAATATAGATGTACCTTTTTTTTAGTTGTCCTATATTTTGTGAACCAACCTAAACTTCTTAAATAAACATATAAATAACTCAGAAAACATTGATTTAAAAGTCAAACTTATCGTAACAAGATCACGAAATTTGATAGTGAAAAATATTTTACAGACTTGAAATATGCAAAATAGCGAACATCTCTATCGATATGGAAACTACTCTAGCCTCGTATGGTTACTTATGTGTGTGTAGCTGTGCGCTTATTATTGTTACTATTGTTATAAATTTCAGAATCAACATAAACAAGAGATATATTATGCAAAATATGCTGAGGTACTCCATATTTTCAGCCTTTTTAAAAATTTTTACCCATTCTGGGGTTTGTTGTTACATAATTTATATGGATTTACGGCTATACTACCAAGGTGCTGAAGCCGTTTTTTGACTAGTGCAAGCCATTTACAAACAATGTATCCTGAATTTTCAGTGTCCATTTCACAGAAATCGCAGATGATGGCCTCAGAGAGGCCAATTTTGTTTAAGTGGTATCTGAAGTTGCAGTGCACTATAAGGCAACCAGTTCAAATTCTTAAATCTACCCTGTTGAGGGGTATATGGCTTATCAGAAATTCCTCTGTCCGGCGTTAGGATTTGTTTCGCTTTTCACTGACCGATAGAATTTCGCCAGTGTTCAATGGATTTCTTCTCCTCCCACCTCCTGAGAAACTCGTTAATGTGGCCCTTTCTAAGTCCACAAAAAGGCGCAGAACCAATTAAAAGCATGTTTGTTCCTTTTTAGCTAGAACGGCCGCTATTTCATTTCTCTTATGTCCCACATGTCCAGGAATCCAACTTAATAATACTGTATTGAAGTTCCCTAACATGTCGATAAGATTCACGCAGTCATATACCATTTTTAAGGTGGTTTTAGTGGATAGAAGGGATTTCAAAGCCGCCTGACTATCCGAAAGTTAGTAGATGGTAGAATAGGGATGAGAATCAATGAGCCTATATTCAAAAAATCGATTCCCATGGGTTTCACCCAACAATCTCCCAATCAAAAATATATGCCGCTGAGATATGTGTGAGGGAATATCTCCGTAGAAAAATGTAACACTGCACTGCAATTGGCAAATATTTTATATTTTTAGTTGTGATGTGATACTGAAAACGCGCTGATTGTAAAAGCATTGATTGAAAAGCGACCTATTTTGAATTTTTATTTTCTTTTTAAAATTGTATTTGACTTACTTTACGACCTTGAATATCAACAAAAGACTCATAACTAAAAATATTCAATAAAAAATGCATGAAAATTTTACAAACAATAATTCCGTTTTTCCTACAAGTTTAAAAAAAAATATTCATTACCTTTTTTCATATGATTTTTAAAGATGTTTTTCTGCCAATAATCAACGTTTAACGAATTTTTTTTCGAAAGGGCATCTAAATTTTAACATTTTCTTAACCGGTGAATAGCCTATGGATCGTAGATGCTTTGTGTTTAACGGCGATTTTAGAGGAGGGTAAAATATAGTCATAAGTATTTTGGCGAAGATATCTATGCAAGTAGTACTAAGTACGATTAATTCCAAAAACAATTGTTCTTTACAGCGTTGCCACTTAAATTTGAATGCAAAAATAATAAATTATCTCAATTTTCACTTGAATATTGTGATAAAGGTATAGATATTTGGTACCTATTTATCAAACACTATAAACATATTTTTAGCTCGTGTTGTCACCTATTTTTTGAAAATTACAAAATTTATTTCGAAAATATATTGGGTATGGGAATAAGTTTCCGCCCTCATAAAAAATGTGTTGCAGCTATTTTTTGTGTTTGCTCTCGTAATATACACACTGGTGATTTTAAGGTGTATAAGTGAGGTCTTAATCGCAGTAGTTGACATTCGTTTGAAGCGTAAAGATTCGTTTTTATCTGACGTCAAAAATGTCTACGTTCGTTCCGAAAAAACAGCATTTGCGGAAAGTCATACTTCATTATTACTTTTTAAAGAAAACTGCAATATTTACGGCAATCACGCTCCGTCAAATACAACTTGTAAAAAGTGGTTTCGATGCTTCCAAAGTGGCAATTGCGACGTGAGTAATAAAGATCGCACAGGGGCACCGAAAAAATTGGACGATACTCAGCTACAACAATTATTGGATGAAGACGCATATCAAACTCTCGAACAGATCAACCGTCGGCAGGTTTTCTGCATCGCATCGTCACTGGCGATGAAAAATAGATTATTATGATAACCTTAAGCGAAAATGTTGGAACCTGCCAGATGAACCAGGTTCAGTGATAGCGAAAAAAATATTCATGCTTCAAAGGTTATGTTGAGCATCTGGTGGGATCACCTAATATGACTCCTTAAACCATCTGAATCCATCACTGCAGCTAATGCATTTGAATCGAGCTATCAAAGAAAGAAAGAAAGAAAAGCAGCCGGAATGAGACGGTAGACTTTGCTACACGACAAAGCCAGGCCACACGTTGCTAAATCGGATCAGACATATTTAGAGGGGCTGAATTGGGAAATCTTGCCCCCGGACAAAATCTGTTCTCCAGACTTTGCACCTACTGATTACCATCTGTTCCGATCAATGCAGTCAACCTTTATTGGAGAGCGGTTCCCTTGTTACGAGAGCACCGCACACTGGCTCAGTGAATGGATCAAGTCAAAAGAACTAAAATTTTTCGTCAGAGGAATCTGGATGCTGCCTGAAAGATGGAGTAAAGTTTCCAATGGCAGATACTTCACATAATATCATGTATTATTAGTTTAAATAATTCGTAACTTTGGATGGAAAGGATGGAAACTTATTCTCATACCCAAAAATAATTGTAAAAAGTTATGTAGCATTGCAAAAACTGGCGAAAAAAGGACCTAAATTAACCAAAGTTTAATTAGTGGTTGAAATATTGGTATAAAATAAATTGTGTTCAAAAGTATGAATAAAGTTTTCTTTAATTAAAATTAAAGTAAAACAGCAGAGTATGTCATTGCCACCTAATAATATCGGGTGTTTTTTAGCTGCATGAAAACTATCGAAGTCGATATCTGGGGTTTGACAATTGAGAATTGCAAATTGTGTTGACATTTCTGTCCAGTAAGGTTTGCCAAGTTATCAAATCATTTAACACTAGAACAACGTTAGAACAATTGAGGAAAATTACTTTGAAAAAAAAACATCTGTTCTTGAAATTCATAGAGCGAATAGTTGAAGAAGACGCCGAAATGTCGATTCGTCGTTACCCTCAACTTGTTGGCATTTGTCCTTCGACTACGTAATATTTTATTTAAGGATCTCAGATTTCGTGCCAATAAAATACAGCGCATGCAAGATTTGAAGCTTGCGTCGCATTTTTGGTGATTCGTTTACATTTATTATTCAGACTTATTGGAAAAAGTAGTCAAATATTTGACTGATCGAATGGACCATGTCACTCGTAACCGCGGCCGGCATGTGCCGAACATCATATTCGAAAAATAAATGCCATGAAATTATCTACCAGATTATAATAGAAGAAATGCATTCCAACAACAATTCTGTTTTGTATTATCATTTTGAGTTTTCAAACCACTGGTTCGCTCTATGTGATTTAATCTAACTGAAAGAGTTATGGGAATCCCACTATGAAACTTTCAAGGGTTCCTGGACTTAGCCTCAGCTACTAATAACACTGGTTTACAGCCAAAATGCACCAGAGACGCCGTTATGAAATTCCTATGTAAAATCACCGTCTGATTCCGAAAATCAAGGTTATTTTTTATTCTATGGTAACGTTTTTGAGATATTTACGAATTACCGTTATTTCAAAAAAACAAAAAAATTGGGCCCACTTAATCATATATATCTCGAAAACGAATTGAGCGATTCCAAAACCGTTTAAAGCTTTTAAAAGGTAATAAAATTTCCTATAAACTATGTGTAAAACACTTTTTGCTAGGCCCTGCAGATTCAAAGATAACGAACTATCATAACGGATTTTTTAAATTTTTTTAGTAAAAATATAAAAAAAATTGTACTTTGAGAGAAAGGATCTCGAAAACTTTTTACTTTTTCGTGTATTTTTTGTTTTCACTCTAAGCTCTGTTTTATTACAAAAAAAATAAACTTTGATTAAATAAAATCGATGAACTAATACAAAAGTTACAAGCATTCAAGTAAATATATCCATATAGTAAAACTTAAGTATCCTACAAATAATAGCATATGTACTGTATGTATTCTGTCTTAACTCTATGATCTTATTTTATAATTGAAAAAGTTATGTGTCTTGTTTTGACGCTTATTTATATAAGGATCGGTTTCTCTTATGAGAAACCAACAGTAGTCACCCATCATAGCGACATCCCAGAATCCTTGATACCGACTTTCAATCATTTTCATTTGCTGGTGAAACCTTTCGCCATGCTCGTCACTTTCGTCGCCAAGATTTTGCGGGAAAAAATTTAAATGGGAGTGCATAAAATGAATTTTTAAAGACATATTTACTCCTGAAAGAAAATTAAAAAAGGAATTAGATAAATACGTAAGTGACACATTAGCATATAATTTTCTTAGGCTGGGTTAATCTTCCAATTCAGAACAAATTTTGGTCGTTCTTGTTTGTTCGGAGCAGGGCAATAAATTTAGATTAAGAGCTATATATTCTCATGTAAATTTAAAAATTTGCTTTAAAATTTTTTGTTTAGTTTTAAAGTTAACTGAGAAAACGGTCTTATATACATATATATATATATTGTATATATAACGGTCTTATATGTGTTTTTTATTTACCCATTTCCGCATTGTTTTTGATTAAATCGTTCTCTATCAGCTCGAAGGACTTTTGTGTTTGCCTAAAAAAGAAGTAACGACCTTTTCAAAAGAGTCCCACGCCGCTGCCTCCACTGGTGACAATAGTTCTTTGAAATGGGTATTGACCATTATTTTCCTTATTTGCGGCCCCACAAAAATCCCTTCCTTTATTTTTGCTTCTGAAATCTGTGGAAAGATTGTTTTCAAATAATGAAAAGTTTCGCCTTCTTTGTCCAAAGCCTTGACAAAGTTTTTGATAAGGCCGAGCTTGATGTGGAGCGGAGTATGAGTATTTTATGTTATGCACCCCAACTTGAAACGCGATTCGTTCTGGCCAATCCTTTATGATGTAGTGGTCTTGACGTGCTCGGCTATCTCATTTGCATAGAAAGCAACAGTATTTTGTGTATCCAGGTTGTAGACCACATAGCTTTCCAACGACTTTTAGATCGGTACATATTTTCCAATCATGTTCTTCGTATTTAATTAATTCAAGCAATTTTTGCATTGTCTCATATGTTTCCTTCGCATTTACTGCATGCGCGATCGGGATAGATGGCTTTTGATTGCCAATATGCAATAATACGGCCTTTAAACTTAATTAATTGCCGTCTATGAACAATCGCCACTCTTTTGAATCATATGGTTCACCAAACTGTTTAAATAGACCAGCAATGTTTTTGCAATAACAAACACTGTCCTTCTTCGTATAGTACTGGGAGAATTGTTCGTGACGAGTCATATAATATGTTACCTTAACACCGGATGAAACAAATTTAAATTGTTGCATACGAGAGGCGTGTAGTTTGGCCTTTTCTTTTGACAATTCCAAATCCCTTATCCAATCATTGAGTTGTGCTTGTGACAAAGGGTTTCTTTCGTTTTCCGTTTGCAATTCAGTACAACATGATGCCGCGTAATCAGATACTGCTGTTGACAATGAAACTGGAGCCGAAACTAAAGTTAAATTTGATTCTGGCAATGTAGCTTCCGTTGAATTTAGTTCTGGTAATGACACTGTAGATACGCTCGCATAGGTTACTTTTCTTGACTTTCCAACCCCAAATACTTTTGTAGTACAAATATAGCAGTCCGTTGAATGGCAAGTTGGTTCCCTCCTCTTCATTGGTGTAATAAATTTCATATGTCGCCTAAATAGATAGTTTAAGAATCATATGTACATATGACAGAATCATATGTACATATGCTACTATTTGTAGGGTACTTAAGTTTTACTATATGGATATATTTACTTGAATGCTTGTAACTTTTGTATTAGTTCATCGAATTTGTTTAATCAAAGTTTATTTTGTTTGTAATAAAACAGAGCTTAGAGTGAAAACAAAAAATACACGAAAAAGTAAAAAGTTTTCGAGATCCTTTCTCTCAAAGTACAAATTTTTTTATATTTTTACTAAAAAAATTTAAAAAATCCGTTATGATAGTTCGTTATCTTTGAATCTGCAGGGCCTAGCAAAAAGTGTTTTACACATAGTTTATAGGAAATTTTATTACCTTTTAAAAGCTTTAAACGGTTTTGGAATCGCTCAATTCGTTTTCGAGATATATATGATTAAGTGGGCCCAATTTTTTTTTTTTTTTGAAATAACGGTAATTCGTAAATATCTCAAAAACGTTACCATAGAATAAAAAATAACCTTGATTTTCGGAATCAAACGGTGATTTTACATAGGAATTTCATAACGGCGTCTCTGGTGCAGAAAAAAAGTTGAAATTTGT
The DNA here is from genome assembly GCF_027943255.1 of Anastrepha obliqua. Taxonomy (NCBI): domain Eukaryota; kingdom Metazoa; phylum Arthropoda; class Insecta; order Diptera; family Tephritidae; genus Anastrepha; species Anastrepha obliqua. Next base: position 69,254,361 of record NC_072894.1, read on the forward strand.
GATCCAGTGTAATTTGAGAGGGAAGTGTTTATAACAAATGGCAAAAAAAGTTTTACTCAAACTTTATTAAATTAGATATATTTTTTTTTCTGAAAAATAAATAATATTATAGAAGAGTTATATAGAACCAAAACTACATAATTTTTTTTTCAGTTTACTTTTTATTACACTCAAAACCTACAAATAAACCAATTTTCAGAAAAATTTAAGACAATGCCCAAAATACTTGGATCACTTGACATCAAATAGCTCATGGGCCTTGTTTACTGCTGGGAATTGCACTATATAATACACTTCTTCCGGGGTTTGTCTTCGTGAAGTTGCATCAACTCTTTTTATATAAATTTCCAACTTTTTTTTGGCCAAAAGTCTTGTTCTTTTATTTGTGTCGCCACGAAATGGATTTCATTGTACCTTCCATTCCCTCTTCGTCTACTCAGCAGATCATAGATCACTATTTAGGAAGATCTTTAATAGTTCATTAAATTTAAATTAGAAATCCCCTCAAGCCACTGCTACTTGAACGCATAAAAAATGACACTAAAATTCTTCTGTTGAATTTATTTGCCGTTTTCTGTCAGGGTTTGATATTTGTTGTTGCCACTGCTTAGCCTTCTGAATTTTGTTTGTTTTTTATAGTTATTAATGTCACGGTGCAATGGCGGCAGATATAAAACACTTTTGGATTTCAGTCCGTTTTTTTGTTAAATTTTCTTTTTTTTTTCAATTTATCATGATAAAAATATGTTGTCAACATGCGTGACAACAACGCAATATTAATAAATACCACAGCGGCATTTTAACTAATTTTATGATTAACATGGCAATGCAACAACAACATTATATGGCAACAGCAGCAGCAGGAAAATAAAATACTTAGTAGCTTGATAATCGGGAATTCCTTTTGTTTTGCTGTAATGAAATTTTTCAAATAGTTTTTTTTTTGTTTTTTATGCATAGAGATGACAAGCGACCGGTTGGGAATGTTGTTAACAACTTATGATTGCTCTTGTTGTTGTAAGTCGAGTTGGGGATAAAAAAAAAGAGAAAAATAGATGAAAAGGTATGCGTGCGTTGGAGTGTGTGAGTATTTTGATTGGAGGCAGTTTATTTTTGCTTTAAACTAATTAATTTTTTTTTGTTGCTTTTTTTGGAAACCAACATTTGTGTCTTTAAGTGAGCCAAACGAATGAGGCCAAAGTGATTAGGCGTGGCTAGACGCAGGGTGCGCTGCGTGATAGGTGTTTGTACTTACATACACACGTACATCTGTATGTGCGTCGTGTTCGTGCGCTTAGGAATGTTTGTATGTATATGCATCTGTTTGTATATATGCAACTGTGTTGCGTGGTAGTTAAAACATTTGGCTGCCGTCTGTGGAAATTAAATTTAAGAGCGGCACGTCAATGCGGCTGGGAGTGGGTTAATGCAACGCTTATCATGTGGCACATAAACTATTTCCGAACAGCAGGCAGCATAAAATATGTAAACGAATTTGATGCACTTTATAATTCTCTAGGCATTTAAATTTGTATCCCCAACTCCGGTGGGAGCAGAATGGGGGCCAGCATTTGCTTGCGCCTACGCTATGTACGAATATTTTATATAATCCTCTGTTTAACAACAACCTGACTTTTTAATTATGTCTGTCCGTTGTTCTATGTGCACATATATATTTTTTATTTTTTATTTTAATTCTACCCCTGCTGTTAGTTTTTGTTTACGCTCGAAATGTTGTTTTCATTCCATTGAATGTTTCAATTAATTTGAGCTTTTATTATTTGTTTATGTATACGAAATAAATAGAATAGGAATGGCCCCTAATGCTTAAGCTACAGTGAAACACTGAAGAAACAACAACGTCAACAATTTAGCCATTATAATAACAAGGCTACAACTGCAACCAATATCTGCCCACAGTAGGCCCACTAAGCAGCAGATTGGCACCTTTATTGATTTGGCCTCATCATGTCTGACTATTTGCAATTTCCGGCGACCTACGCATAACCGCATTTGGATGTATGTATGTAAGCAAATCCGCGTATGTGCACATGCCCACTGCGGTCTGCTATCCCAATTTAAGGAAACACTATCCACGAATTTGGTGGTTACTGCACCAATTAAGAAGAAGCAAAGGCCTATTCACAATACGCCAATTCTTGAACACGACCCTTGAAAAGAAAATAGACACACAACATCTTTTTGTTGATTTTAAAGTAATATTCAAAAGGAATTACCTCGATCTCTGACATTGACATCTAAACTAAAACGGCTATACAAAATGACCAGCAGCGCCGTCAGAATTGGGAGCCGTTTTATACCAAACGAGACTTCAGACAGGGTGACTCACTGTCATGTGACTTCTTTGACCTGATGCTGAAAAAGATGGTGCGAGTCGCAGAACTTAATCACTCAGGCATAATATTTTATAAGAGCGTACAATTGCTGGCGCATGCCGATGAAATTAACATCAACGCCTTAACAATCGCACTGTTAGTTCTGCCTTTTCCAAGCTGGATAAAAAAGCAAAGCGAATGGATCTCTTGGGTAACGAGGACAAATCGAAGTACCTCCTGTCAACCAACTCACGTATAGGCACCAACGTCAGTTAAGAGTTGACAGTTTTGATTACGAGGTTGTAAAGGACTTCGTGTACTTAGGAACCAGCATTAACGAAGATAACAATGTCAGCCTTGAAATCCAACGTAGAGTCTCTCTTGCCAATAAGTGCTACTTTGGACTAGGTAGGCAATTGAGTTGGCAATCGACGAACAAAACTAACCGTCTGCCATCATGCTCGTCCTAAGGTATGGCGCAGAAACGTGGACGATGACAACATCCGATGAGTCGTCGCATGGAGTATTTGAGAGAAATATTGTACGAAAGATTTTTGGACAGTTGCACATTGGCGATGGCGAGTATTGTGGAGCAATGAGGTGAATGAGCTTTAAGAGGACATAAACAGTGCAGCGCATAAAGATCCAGCGGCTACGTTGGCTGGGTCATATTGTCTGAAGAGGAAGGCTTCCTCTGCGTTGGAAAGATCAGGCGGAGAAGGACTTGGCTTTTCACTTGGTGTGCCCAACTGGTTCCGGTTAGCACAAGAAAGAAATGACTGGCGCGCTTTATTAAACTCGGCTAAAATAGCGCGGCGGCCGCCGTAGCCGAATGGGTTGGTGAGTGACTACCATTCGCAATTCACAGAGAGAACGTCGGTTCGAATCTCGGTGAAATACCAAAATTAATAAAAACATTTTTCTAATAGCGGTCGCCCCTCGGCAGGCAATGGCAAACCTCCGAGTGTATTTCTGCCATGAAAAAGCTCCACATAAAAATATCTGCCGTTCGGAGACGCCTTGAAACTGTAGGTCCCTCCATTTGTGGAACAACATCAAGACGCACACCACAAATAGGAGGAGGAGCTCGGCCACACGCCCAAAAAGGGTGTACGCGCCAATTATATATATATATATAAAATAGCACAGCCGGTTATCGGACCAATCAGGAAGAAGGAGAAGGAAGACCTTTGTCTCTCATTATTTGTCTCTCATGTATAAATCTGAAGTTTTTTTAAACGTATATATGTATGTTTGCTCATATGTAAAATGATTTAAGTTTCAGAAATTTATTGGTTCCTTATGCCTTAAACATTCCCTGAAACGTTTTTAATTGCATTTACATATAGGTATACATATACATAGGTACTAATATAATAAGTGCTAAACCTTTTTTATTTAAAACACTTTTGTAACTTCTATTTTAAATTTATATTTTCAGGTATGTAGCTGAAATTCTAATGAAATCTATTTCTGTAAGTAATTGATATTTATACTAAAATATGGATCAGTTTGAGCCCTCCACGGTTCATGCGTCTCATGAATATAAGTAACTTTTTTTACAATTATTTATAGTTGTATAAAACCTGAATACTCTATGGCAGCTGCTATGAAGCCTGAGTCGCGATTTGGTTAGTCTTGATTATTCAATATTGTACGTGGTAACAGATTTCAATACTAAAGTATCTGTCCTTGCGTATATTTTGATTTACTTTACTTAATTATGATTTAAGTTAAGTTATAAGTTTCATTGAAAATTTCTACTTTATGTTAGGTGTGGATATGACACCAATAGTGCTATATAGAATTAACACCAGCGACCGCGAGCTATGTATTTAAGCCAACTCCCTTTCTCATATTAGGCAAGTTTCATTAGACTGTGTTTAGACACGGCAACTTTTGTTGTGGTAGTTCGCAACTTTTAGTAGAGTGGTCCACGATGAAGGGAGAGCGGCACCGAGTTGATCGTTCTCGGACAACACACTTTATGTTGTCCTTTAAAACAAAAACAAGTGCAGACAAATCAATCAGCCGTGTCTGAACGCAGCCTTACTAAAACTCATCAAGTGCTTCCTAACAAAAGTTATTTTTGGGAGCACTGGAAAAGAGCTGTTTATTTAGTTATGCCAGCTAACGCCGTTAGGTTATGTATGCCACACACTAATAGATGGCCAATCGAAGAGAGCTATTCTCTATCGAATGTAGGAGGTGCCGCTTCTGTAAAAAAAAAGAAGTATACCTGTAACCATTACTTTCATTCGTATTTGACTCGCTATTTCAGATAAAGGATGGATGGCATTGTCGATAATACTTATACTTTGATAAAAGTCATATAACTCGGTAAGATTTTTTCTGATTGTTTTGAAATTTTTGCACAGTATTTATGAAACATTAGGCGTTCGAAGAAAGTAAAAAGCCCATATTCAATATTTTGAAAATAAGTCCAGAATATTCGTTTAAACTTTCCTATATTTCAAGATTCCGCTACTCGTCCACGTTCTTAATGAATTCTTCAAAGGAAATAAGAAATCAAATCTCCATTTCCTGTCCAGAGGTTTCTAGCCAAGCACCGTTTTAAATAAAAAAGTTAAATGTAAAAAACGTCGATGTTGCAGCAGTTCTACGGCAAGTGATCCAAGTATTTCAGAAATTGTCGTCAGTTATTCTAAAAATTGTTTTTTTTTTTTTGTAGGCTTGAGTATAGTAAAATGTAAAGTGCAAAAGAATTTATTCATTTTAGATTTACTCAATGTTGAAAATTTTGGTATAGAGCTTTTTGAAGTAAAATATTTTTGGTAATTTCTCAACACTTCTAATATTTTTTTTACATTTTTGGAAAAAAGTTAAATTTTTTTACTAATAATTTATGGAAGATTTTTAGTGTTCAAAAAAAAAATTGTCTTTGTCTTCATACTGTGTGAAAACTCGTGACTATGGCTATTGGCAGTATTTTATTAAAATGGGTGCTTAGTTTTACTTGGAGAGCATCACAAATTAAGAATTTTGAAGCAGTTTTTCTAATTTCTTTTTTGTGAGTTATAGTTTTCTCCTAGCAAGCGTGTTATGTGAACACTAGAGCATGAAAATGTTTTTTGTTTTGCTAAAACATAGGTATGTATATCATGCCCTAAGATCCGCCTGTAAATGCCACAGATATGACGAAAAATATAAAAAATCAACTCTACCTTCGGCCAAACAAAATCTAAATTACTTTTGAAACGAAAAACGTGCAAAGCGAAAATTTAATGTCTTTTGGCGATATTTAATTTACTCTCATTAAGTGGGTAGCACATGTCATTTGGTGGGTAAGAACTAGAAAGGGGTAAATGAGCCCAATGAATTTTGAAACAAAACTAATATATGTGAAAAAAACGCTGAAGTGTCACGCCTTAATATCCGACTATAAATGCTGAAGATATTAAGAAAACGTGAAAAGTCAAGTTTTAAATAAAAAATTAATAAATAAATAATTGGCTCGTACTCTTCTGTTGGTATTTGGCCGAGCTCCTCCTGCTATTTGTGGTGTGCATCTTGATGGAAAGGACCTACCGTTTTAAGCCGACTCCGAACGGCAAATGACGCTTCTATGTGAAGCTTTTTCATGGCAGAAATACTCTAGGAAATTTGCTATTGCCTGCCGTTTGCTTTTAAAAAACTTTTTGTATTATTTATAAAGGGTGGTGAAGTCTTAAGAGCCGGTGTTGATTTTGAATAAAATACATTTTTTTTAGGAAATTATCGTCATTTCTCTTTATTATGATAATATTGATATGGCTCAATTACGTATAGAATAAAATATTGGCCAAATGGCCGCCGCGGACTCGGCAGCACACCTCCATACGATGGTCCAAATTTTCGATGACGCTGAGGCATCATCCTTTAGCTCTTGAATTGTTGCTGGCTTATCGACGTACACCTTTTCTTTCAAATAACCCCACAGAAAGAAGTCCAACGATGTCTTTGACGTTTAGGTGTTGTTCACATTCAACATCGGCCCTTGAAATTTAACCACCCTTTATTATTCATGTCCGGAGATTCGAACCAACATATTCCCGAATGGTAGCCACGCAACAACCCATTCGGATATGGTGGCTGCTTTTAAATTACCTTTTAAAAATACTTCAGATTCGGAGAAGTGGGCGTCAAACATTTTTTCGGTACGGTCTTATGGCCATGCTTATGCCCAGAACAACTTTCTTCAGTCAGTGATGAAAAAAATTCAATTCGCAAGTCACACTTTTATGTATAAAGTTCGATAAAAACTAAAAAATTAAACTGATCATAAAAAATTTAATTTAGCTTCATCTTTTTATTAATTAATAAAGTAAATATGTTTCTCCAGTGTAGCAACTACATACTTATATTATATAGATTCTGAGAATACTCTGTGCGTGTGTGATGTTTTCAATGACATTAAAACCCTTCTTCCATATCTTTCTAAAATACGCGATACCTAAGCCAGCAAAAATAAATATTGCTTTACTGTAGTTTATCAAGTACGCAACATTTTTCCTCCGATTTATTTAGAAAATTTACGTCAGTGTCCTGCTTTAACCTGTCAAGCATTTCTTGGTATCTTTGCTATCAGTGGCAGTAACTTTAATGCGCATGTAAATAAATGCACTTTTGTGCGGCGAAAAGTAAGCGTTGGTCACTTAATTGCCACACATTGACACCGAAACGTGAACGCAGGCAACACTCCAATAATTCTGGCGCTTATAGTTGCGCGCGAATTGCCAACTTAAAGTATGGATGAGTGGTTAAAATGTATTTTATGTGTCGGTAGCGCAGTGTTGCTGCCACAAAAGCACAGGCAATAATTTATAGTAACTGTAAAATAAAACATATGGCCGCAGCAGTCGAAGAATGCCAAACAAAAACATGTGCAAAAAATAAAATGAACTGAAGCACAAAACTAAATAATACAAAAAAACCCAAACGTATAGTAAAATACAGGAACCACCGAAAATTGGTTTCAAACAGGAAGCTCCCAATTCGCCGAAATACAAAACGGCTGTCCATGTAATTGTAGCTTCAACTGCAATTTTAGTTAGCAAGCAAAGTTCAACGGCGCTGATGCCCACGGAGGAATCGCTAAAAGGCCATGCACATACGTATGCACTTATACATTTACATATACATATTTATATATATGTAGGTGCATATATCCAAACAAACGCAAACGTACGAGTATATGCACATGCACACTTTTGCAACAATTTTCGGCGCAGCGGCAAGTCACGGTCAAAATGTGCCACAGTAATAGACCCAAAAGTCGACCCAAGCCAACTAACAAATAAATATGCACACATATGCAGTTGTGTATAAGTTATATAGATATAAAAATAACCACGCTAAAGGCTGAAAATTTTCACATTAGGTGCAAATTTATCGCCCGCGCAAAAAATGTTGGACCGCCGACAGTAGTTGGTTTTGCGGCTTTTTATTTGTGTTTGTGTTTGTGCTTTGCTTTCATTGAGCAACCGAATTGGGCCAACAGCACACATGCTCGTAAATCCTTTGGCCCCAAATTGTATATGTATACGTGCATACATGCATCCACACGTACATGTATGTATGTATAATTTTTATTCTCATTTTTGTTGACTGTAAGTCAACCAGGGTTTTATTGTTTTTGTTTGCTTGTTTGGTGGTTTTATTAAATTTTCGGATGAAAATATTATAATCATTTTTTTCTTTTTTTTTATCACTTTTGGTTTGCTGAAGCAAAATTCTGCTTTCGTAGCATATTTTAAGCCATTGTAATCGCTTTGTAATCTGATACTTTGAGAGATTTTGTTCGCAATCGAAAATATTTTATTGGTTGACTTTTAGCTGACATTATGCGATTTTTCATGCATACCGTTGTTTATTGGCGGTGGGTAGAAAAAATTTCAATTTAAGCGGAGATGCATTTATAATTTGTGGACTGCTTTACTCTGTAGAATAAAAAGAAAAAAGTGCAAGTCATGGGCTTCACATACGTTTAATGGGTCTTTCAAAAGCGACGCCTAGATTTCAAGAGTGAATCATTCCTAGATGGTAACTTTTCGTATGTCATCTTTGCGATTGATTTTTTAGGCAGACATATTGTACAATTTTATAGGATAGAACAACGCGTTTATTGAAAACTATTATGGAAATGGGCGACCTTCATTTATATATTGGGTTGGGAACTAAGTAAATGCGGATTTCTCTCATAGATGGATTCAGTTGAATTTTAAGTTTGCAGACTTAGTACAAATGTAAAACACATTTTCCTATTTGATAGTTGGCAATTCAGCTGTCAATCAGTAAAATCAGTTTTTTGATCGATTGCATAGTTTTCGTTTGTCGTCCGTTGAAAAATGGAAAATCAAGAGGAATATTTTCGTTGATTTTTTATTTCCGGGAAACCACATCGCAAGCTCATAAAAAGTGATGTGCTGCTTATGGTGACGAAGCCTTAAAAGAACGGCAGTGTCAAAATTGGTTTACCAAATTTCGTTCTGGTGATTTTTCGCTCAAAGATGAAAAACGGTCGCCTCTGGTCGTCCAGTTGAAGTTGATAAGGCCCTAATCGAAGCAATAATCGATTCGGATCGTCACAGTACAACACGTGAGATTGCAGAGAAACTTCATGTATCACATACATGCACTGAAAATCACTTAACACAACTTGGCTATGTTCAAAAACTCGATACATGGGTTCCTCGCGAACTAAAAGAAACGCATTTAACGCAACGCATTAAGAGCTGCGATTTGCTAAAGAAACGTAATGAAAATGGTCCATTTTTACGACTGATAACTGGCGATGAAAAATGGGTTGTTTACAACAAAAACGTGGATATTCATCAATTGAGGGTTTTGTTATCAGTTTGGTGGGATTACAATGGAATTGTATACTTTGAACTTTTACCACCCA